>NC_086173.1:2500000-3750000 GCF_023053635.1 Elgaria multicarinata webbii
TTTCATACACATGCATTACTGAGATAATGCTTTGAATGCTTGAAACGCAATATATGTATGCTAAGTGCTGATGGAACAGTGACTTTTTTTTTCTTTTTAAAAGTAAGTGTTCTGAGGTTCAAATCTGTTTGGAGCCCTTGAGGGGATCTACACTGCGTACTGAAGGCGCTTGCGTGCGCCTCCAGTGCGCCCCGAAAACGATTGTGTAGATCCTGCCTGGAAGAGGCGGAGGAAGAGGCGGAGGAGGCGGCGGCTGGGGAATCCGGCCGCGTCCTTGCCGCCGCCCACCTCCCCGCCAGCCTCCTGCTGCCGGCGAAAGAGACACCCGGGTCGGAGAGCTCGGCGGAAGAAGCCGCCCCGCCTTCGTCCACCGAGCTCTCTGACCCGGGTGGCTCTTTCGCCGGCAGCAGGAGGCCGGCGGGGAAGTGGGCGGCGGCGGCGGCAAGGACGCGGCCGGATTCCCCAGCCGCCTCTTCCTCCGCCTCTTACAGGCAGGATCTACACAAACGTTTTCGGGGCGCACTGGAGGCGCACGCAAGCACCTTCAGTACGCAGTGTAGATCCGCCCCTACTCTCTGGCCTCAAGCACTGGCTTTTTAATGCCGGACAGCGTGTGGAGGTTATGATTTCACAGTATTGAGAGGAATGCTTCCCGGGAGGTGGGGCGCTGTGATCGGTGGTGACCCACGTGTTCCCTGGGCGGGGCACCGCAATTGGCAGTTCTTCACATGTTCCCAGGGAGGTGCACGTGCTGTCTCTGGGTGCGGGCGGGTGTCACAATGCGTGGAAGGATTTCTCCTGTGGCTTGACATTTAATGTGAAGCTGCGGGTGAAATCCTTCCACCACCCCTGCCCCAATATCCACAAATGGCTTCCGCTCTGAAGCCCCTTTGTGGGGATCGGGGTGGGTGGGTGGGTAGTAGTGGAAGGGTTGCTCCTGTGGCTGGACATTTAACGTCAAGCTGTGTGAGAAATCCTTCTGCCGATCACGGTGTCTACCTCACCCAGGGACAAGACGGGTTGCATGGATGGGGATCAGCTAGTCCACACACAGTTGGTTATTAGTCAACTCATGGTTGATTATGATGATGTTGTGTGGGGAATACCCCCTAAATAATCAACCGTGGTGTTGACTACTAACACATGGTGGACTATTGTGTCATCTGCACTCTCCCATAGACATGCCGGTATCACAGCTTTTAAAGCTCAGCTAAAAACCTTTCTTTTTCCTAAAGCTTTTAAAACTTCATTTTCTTCGGACTTTATACTGCTAGTTTTACCCTACCCTGTGCCTGTTTGGTGCATTCTCTTCCCCTCCTTATTGTTTTATTATGATTTTATTAGAATGTAAGCCTATGCAGCAGGGCCTTGCTATTTACTGTTTTACTCTGTACAGCACCATGTACATTGATGGTGCTATATAAAATAATAATAATAATAATAATAATAATAATAATAATAATAATAATAAGTTGAAACTAACGTGAGGAGCTCTTGTTAGAACTTGACCAAGATGTCCTCCATGCCAGCAGTCCCTTATGGTATCTCAGAGCCAAAGTAGAAAGCAATAAGTGATGTGAATCTCAAATAATTTTCTGGGATTTACCTGTCTGTTCTTGGGGCTAACAGGATCATTGCGAGAGTTTAGGGAAGTTTGCAACTTATTTGAAAGTCCTTTTCAATCTTTTCTTTGGTTGTGTAGTGTTGTGCACTGTCCATCTCCTCAGCCACGGCCGTGGCCGCTTGCCTTGCGGCTCCATGCTGGAGCAGGTGCCCCTCCGTGCTGGTGAATCTCACAAAGGTGTCATTGCTGGGCTGCATAAAGATGCATTGCAGCTCTTCATGGGAAGATGACACGTCAGGGGCAGGACTTGAGTCACCTCAGATAAGGTGATGCGCTCCACTTGACCTCTGAGATCAGGTGTGACTGTCACGGTCTGCATAATGGAGTCCAGGATGGGGCGTCCTGTGGTCTCCTGCTCCACTTCCTCACTGAGCTGCCTGGGTGCCATTGGAGCCTGCAGTACAGGGCCGGCAGGGATGACCTCAGGGCAGACTTCCATCTCCTCCCACATCTCTGGAGGGAAAGCCGTCCACACTGCCTCCCGGATGGCTGCTCCTAGAGCCCCAGCCTTTGCTCCAGATGGTCGTTGGCTGTGGGCATGAAGGCCCTGGCAGGGGATCTGTGTGGGGCAGCTGTGGGTGCGAGGGCCCTGGGAGGTCATCCCTCCGCAGAGTCTGTGGGAAGATAGGCTGTGGGCTGGCATGCCCATGTGCGCCAGCAGACTGGGATTTCGGCTTGTGTTGGGGGTGCAGAAAGCAGGGGCAGAGAGGGATTGGGGCCTGCGAAGGGGAAGTGGGCAAACTGGTTGGGGTTGAAGCGTAGGGGGAAGGGGCCCCCTTGCAAACTGGGAAACTGGGGTTGTCATGGGGAAGGAAAGGGGAGGGGAGAGAAGGACGGGTCGGTTGTGATTGTGTGCGGCCGACAACAGCAGTTTGCGGGAGCACATGAGCCGTAGTCCCGGGGAAAGCGTTGCTGCTGCAGTTTGTGCGCTAAGAGGAGGCTTGTTTTTTTGGGAGACTGCGTGAAGATGTGCGTGGAACCCCCAGCCACTGGGAAGTAAGGATTTCTTGCTGAAATGCTGCTCGTTCCTTCCCCCCTTCCCTGCCCAGCTGCAATCCGAGCCCCTTGCCCTGCCATGGCATGTGCGGACTTGTCCCAAGCGACGGCGACCGTACCAACCAATGGTTGTCGGGTGGGGGAGGGCAGCGGAGGGCATGGGTGCCTGCCAGAAACCGATTGTTTCATGTGCCCAATGAGGGCTAGATGGAGAGGCAGGCATCATCTGTTGCTAGGCAGATTTCAGTTTCTAGTTTTGGCGGCCTGAGCAGAGCGAGAGGCATGGTTTTGGCCACTCTTGCCCAGGGAATCTGTAGCCTGTTGAAATAGTCAACTCCACAGAGTGAAATAGTTCATGGAGCCTGACAGAGGACACGCTAACCAATGGTTGTGCGAATAGTCAACTCTGCATTGTCAACTCTCCATTGGTTATTTCACGGAAATAGTCAACTGTGGGGTGGGTTTTGCCCTACAGATCACACAATAGTCAATGATTGACTATTTAAGCAATGGTTGACTATTTAAACCACAGTTGGTTAACATGTCATCCGAACGGACCCAATGCAGTGGAGTGAACAGGGAAATCGGAAATGGCGACGGGACCCGGGAAGAGGAGGGCGGGAGGCAGTGAATGGAAGGGCCTCGGCCTTGGGCTGCTGATGGGCTGCTGACATTCCTCACTGTCCTGTTCTCCGTATTTCCCTCAGCAACTGAGATTGAAAATTTTCACCAACCTGGAAGTTAAAAAGCCTGTTTCTTGTGAGCTTCCACATCCGGAGAGAATTGCTTTCAGGAGAAATGAAATTGGTAAGAATTTCAGGTTGTTGCTGTTTTGCTGCTGGAAAGTCTTAGAATGGAGAGACTAGTTGAGACTCCACCCCCTCACACACAAGGCTTTGACACGCCGCACGCCTCCCTCAGGCTAAGCACCGCCACTTAGAATACCTGAGGAAGGGGTAAAAAGAGAAGTATAACCTTTCCCTTATAGCAGAGGGAAAAGGTAAGGAGATTTGGAAGAGGCTCCTCTGTGAATACAGCAGGCTGAAGGTTTAATGCAATGTGCTTATTTATGAACCAGTAGAACAGGAGACACAGCCAAACTGACACGTGGCTTTATGGTAGCAAAACAAAGAAAATGTTTGTTGTTGTTTACAGTTCTTAGTTCCTTCGAATTATATTCAACTCCTGCCTATTCTTAAGAATACTGATAGAAACAAATCTAATAATAACAATCCTTAGTCCCTATGATCTTATTTTCACTCACTCCTCACACAACTCCTGATAAGAATCACACAGCTAAACACATCTACCCTCCAAACCCAATCACCAACCAAACACCTCAGACCACTCAGCTCCCCATATATATAGAGTCCTCCCCCTTTCTACAGCATCACCAGCCACACCCACTCAGTCCAACATTCCACACTCCCTAGACATACTCACGCAGACATACCTAAGGGTATAGAAATGTGGGTCACGCCACACTAGCCCTTGCCCGTTCTCTGATTCTACAAGACCTCACTATCTTTTATTCCCATGGGTATTTGCTCACCTTATGATGTCTTGCTCTTAAAGGAAATGAGACCTCCCTGCTGACATTCTGTCACTCCAATCAGCACTTTGCTTGCTGGATGTTCTACGTGAGCTCTTGGGCCTCGTCCACACTGGCGCTTTGCTCTTGGATTGCTTCGGAGTGGCGGCACGTGATCTACACGACGCAGCCGCCACTCCGAATCAATCCAGGGGCAAAGCCCCAAAGCTCCACACTAAAGAAGTTGGGGATTTACCCCTACTTTTTTAGATTGAAGCAAGGCTCTGTGCCTCTGTGGAGCCTTGTTAAGGAAAAATAAATCAAATTTAAAGGTTTTTTTTTAGTAATCCCACCAGGAAGGGAGCACCCTGTTTCTCCCCCCTTGTTCCCTCCCCCCAGTTAGCTGTAAATGCAATCCTTCGCATTTACAGGTAACCCCCCCCAAAAACCCACGTCAGCCCCATTTTCCTATTAAAACCCCCACTAACCAGCACAGATGCTCCCAGGCGCCCCCAGACCAGCCTTGTGAGTGCTCGGGTGGGCGGGTGCAGCAGCGGTGCCTGGAAACCCTCAACTGCGCCCCTTCCCATGTAGATGCTGGGAAAGAGTGTCAATACGGCTGCACCGGACTCGTGCCGTTGGTATAGACGAGGGCTTGATGAGGTTGGTTTTGGCACAAGCACCGGCATCATCATGTCCCTCTAAAACTTGGCCACACTGTTGTGGATCCATGTTTACGGATGGACTTCATCTCTTTGTTCCTCTTCATAGGTCTCCCAGGTGTGTCAGGTCCTGCAGGTAGTGCCAAAGATACAGAAGTGCCTCTGGTTCTTAACGCCATAGAAAACAAGATGGACGAGAAAGCCAAACCCAGGACATATTTTCCAGAGACCTGGATCTGGGATTTAACACCTGTTGAGTAAGCAAATTCCAAACTTTTCTAGGGAGGAATTAAACATGTGTTATACCGTATTTCTTCGATTCTAAGACGCCATCGATTCTAAGACGCACCCCGTTTTTAGAGATGTTTATTAGGGGAAAAAAGGGCATCTTAGAATCGAAGAAATACTTCCCTCACCGCCCAGCCAACCTCCTCCCCCCCTCCGTGCTTTCTTCTAATGGTTGTGTCCTTTTCTTTTTCCCCTCTGTGAGAGAAGAAACCGCCGTTTGCGCGGGAAGAAGGGGGGGCGTTGAAACAAAGAGTAAACTTAACCCTCCAGTCCCGCTCTTTACTTGTCTGTGCACCAGGGGACGACGACACGCGAGTAAGTCCCATGGAAATCGATGGGACTTACGAATAAATTTGACTAACAAAAAACCAGGTGCTTACCCAACCAGCTCCTCCTCGCTCGCATAGCTCGAGGTTGCTGCAGGAGCTTCCTCTTTTCCTCTTACCGTATTGCTTCGATTCTAAGACGCAGTCCATTTTTAGAGCTGTTTATTTAGGGAAAAAAGTGTGTCTTAGAATCGAAGAAATACGGTAGTTGTGATTTTCTTGAATGTCACTTAATCCTTGCCTGTGCACTGTAGAGATTTAAGCAACTGTCCAATTTAAGGAGTAGGCAAAATTGTTTGCCACAAATCTCCATCTGGACATGTCTAGCGTTTTTGCCCCAAATGTTTGTTCTGAATCTTCCTACTACATTTCTAAAAACATGGCATACCAGGATAACTTTCAAGAGACAAATGTTTGGCCTTTTCAGTTTTTATCTATTCCTCCCTATACCAATGTATCTGAGCACCAATATTAAGCCTCTTTAAATTGGACCTGTTACTGCATTGTTCAAGCAGAAGCTAAACATGGCAACTATGGCCCTGCCATGCAACACCCTATTCTCCTAGCTTGGGGGTTCTCCTAGAACCATCTCTGTCACTTGAGGCTCAGGTGGCCTCGGTGGCACGGAGTGCCTCCTACCAGCTTTGGTTGGTGGCCCAGCTACGCCTCTTATCTGGACAGGGATAACATGGCTTCAGTTGTCTACGCCCTGGTAACCTCCAAGTTAGATTACTGCAATGCACTCTACGTGGGGCTGCCTTTAAAGACAGTTCAGAAGCTGCAGCTTGTGCAAAATGCAGTGGCCAGAGTGATAACCGGGACCAGAAGGTTCAAACATATAAGACCCACTCTGGCCCGCTTGCATCAGCTGCCTGTATGTTTCCAGGCCCGATTCAAGGTGCTGGTCTTAACCTATAAAGCCCTACATGGCTTGGGACCACAATACCTGATGGAACGCCTCTCCCGACATGAACCTACCTGTACGCTGCGCTGAACATCCAAGGTCCTCCTCCAGGTGCCCACTCCGAGGGAAGCTTGGAGGATGGCAACAAGAGAGAGGGCCTTTTCTGTGGTGGCCCCCCAATTGTGGAACAATCTCCCTGATGAGGCCCACCTGGCACCAACATGGTTATCTTTTCGGCGCCAGGTCAAGACTTTTCTCTTCTCCCAGGCATTTAGCAATATGTAATTAGCCTGGTTTTTTTTTTTTTATATGGATTTTGTATATAGATTTAGCAATATTTAATTAGCCTGGGATTTTAATTTTTTGTATATTGTTTTTAAGTGTTTTTATCCTATGTAAACCACCCAGAGAGCCTCGGCTATGGGGCAGTATACAAATGTAAATAATAATAATAATAATAATGGGTTTCCCCCTTTGTTGGGAAATATGTTCCAGCACTCAGCACACAGACTAGTTTCATGAATGTAATTCCATAAATTCAGGATCTTTTGTGGGTGGGGGGTGGGAATTGGAAACCTGGGATAAGAGAGGGAGATTGGTTAGGAAAGGCCAGAAGGCTCTTGTGCCAAATGCATGAGCAAAAGAGCCAGTGAATGCAATCTAGTCACACCATGGTTAAACACTTTCATCTGGTCTCCATCCTTCCATTAAGTCTCCTTATGTGGATAAATTTGAGAAACGTTGAGCCATTGATCAATGGGGAGAGAAGTCATGGGTTTCCAGTTCTGAAGAATTAAGTCCCTTCTGCTATGGTTACATAGCCTAGACACCGGTTTTACTCTGGAAGCATAACACAAAAAACTAGTCTGTAGTTACTTAGGGTGCTTCCAAATAGAGGGCGATTAGTGCTACCAATCAAATTGCTCTGTGGAGCTATTCCTTTTTTCCCTCCTTAATGGATTTTTGTGGTCGGAAAAAAAGGCGGATGAAACAGTGGGAAACCACAAGAGGATTACAAATGGAAGATAGTGCTATCTGCCCCTCCGTAAAATTCTGTATTTGAAACTGGATGATAAAAGGCTGATGATAAAACCACAATCTTAAAAACGTAATAAAAGCCTGGTTTGGAAGCTTCCATACTGACCCGCTTCCTTTTCTTCAGTGAGGAAGGGAAGGCAACTCACTCAGTCACGGTTCCAGACACCATCACGGATTGGAACGCGAATGCCTTCTGTGTGGCGGACATTGGCTTTGGACTCTCCCAACCGGCCACGCTCAGGGTTTTCAAGCCATTCTTCGTTGAGCTGGTGCTGCCGTATTCTGTGGTCCGTGGAGAGACGCTGCAGCTAAAGGCCACTGTCTTCAATTACCTCAAGGATTGTATCCAGGTGAGCGCCCTTTTAGAACAGGCAAAAACCCTCCTGAGTGTCCAGAAGAAGAAAAAGAAAGAGAATCCTTTGGAGATGACGGAGGTGGAAGCCGGGGGACTGGACTCACAAGTGCCCTGTCTTTCCTGTGTCTGCACTCCTCTGAAACATCCGAATTTCTCCCCCCCTCCACCCCAGAAAATATGCCAAAGCTCCCTGTCCGTAAACGGCCATGGACTAAGATACAGACGTGTCACTTTGATAGGATCCCGAAGTGAGGAGAAGGGGAAGTGCCCGGTGCTTCTGCTTCCTGTCCCTCTACTCCATGTCTATGTCTGGAGATGTTTTCTCTCCCTCAGATGTCTATAACGCAGTCATACAGTTGCAAAGGTCCGTTCCCCGGCTCACGTATGGGGCACCCATCTGCTGGCTCCACTCCTTTTACGCACGGATTTTAACCCATACAATTTAGACCACAACGTGCCACAAACAGTGGATAGAGGAACCACTTGGGGTGCGTCCAGACACCTCAAACTCCTGGAGGGGGGCTGGTTAGATAGCCAGATCATCCACTTGCAAGGCAACCAATGGTCAGGAGCCAATCCCACTTGGGGAGAAGTTCCCTCCTGACTCAAGTGTGGGGCTCAGTCCGCAAGAGGGCAGCCTGCCCGCTGAGGTTCCACTGGGCCCAGCTCCACACCACCCAACCCCCTGTCTCTACCAGCTGTGGCAACCCCAGTCATGGGCACTTGGTTCTCAGTATGGATCCTAACCCTCACCTGCATTGGGCCTTCCCCCAAATGGTTGCCACGTGCCCAGGACTAGCCGCCTGGTCCGTATCGTGTGTGTGTGTGTGTGTTCCTTACTTGCATCCTCCAGGTGAGAGTACACCTGCTGGAGTCTCAAGACGTGGAGGTGAAGCCCTGCCCAGAGTGCCACTTCACCACCTGCCTCTGTGCAGATGAGGCCAAGACCTTCTCCTGGAATGTGACCGCTACCCAGCTAGGTGAGCCTGAGGTGCCTGAGGGAGTGGGGGGGGCAGGGTTGGGGGTAGGTGTGGGATGTCGAGGCTTCCACGGGTCTCCCCCTTCCTTCCCCAGATAGGACCACTGCTGGGAGGGGGTCTAATGTTGCTGCAGACCTGGGGGCTGGTGTGTGTGCGTGGACATACGTCTCTCTGTGTGCGTTTGGAGTCCACTGAAGAGGCACTCAGCCCTCTGAGTTCCGCCCCGTTCTTGTGTCCGTCCACCTGGACGTCTGCTGCTGTGTCCGCTCCATCCGTCCCGCAGAGCGGTGCCAGGGTGGCCGTGGCGGAGAAGGGCTCACACACCACGGGGCCCTGCTCCAACCGGCTCCAGCAGCCGCTCCCACTCGCCTCGTGCTCGCTGACCTCCACCCCCTCCTCCTTCCTGTAGGCCAGGTCAACCTCTCGGTAACCACGGAGGCCGAAGAGACGCAAGAGCTGTGCGGCAACCAGATATCTGTGGCCCCGGCCCGAGGCCGCTCAGACACGGTGGTAAAAGCCCTGCTTGTCAAGGTCAGTGTGGAGGCAGCTCTGGCTCACAGCGCCAGGACGGCGGATCTCTCCTAAAGGGCTCGGGCTGGGACCACTTCCTCTGGATGCCTGGGGAAGGAGCGTGCTGCCTTGAGGGTTTCGCCTCGCCTCTGTCTTTCTGGGGCGAAGACCAGGCCAGCCAGGAAGATGGCTCCTCTTCTGTGGCCAAAACGAAAGCTGCCCTCCATCGGGAGGCCTGGCATTGAGCAGGGGAGAGTGTAGCCGTTCCCCTGGCAGGACAACTGCCCTCCGCTCCATCTGCCTCCGCTTTGGGTCAGCTTTCCTCCCTGGACCACAGGCTTCAGCCCCCACCCCACCCCACCCTAAAGGCCTTCAAGAGGCAGCAGGACAGCCATCAGCCAGGGATGCTGTAGGGTGGATTCCTGCGTTGAGCCAGGGGGTTGGACTGGATGGCCTTAGAGGCCCCTTCCAACTCTACGATTCTATGAAAGAGACACCTGGTATGTCCTATTGTTTCCCTTTACCCAAATGGGAGAAGGACCCAGGAAATATGAACACAATTGGTAGCGCAGAAAGATGAACAAACATTTTAAAGACAAACAAGGCTCACTTAACACAAGAGGCATTCTGTCTTCTAAGGGATCTCTCTCCCTTCTTGGTCTTACCCTGCCCGCTCTACTCCTTCTAACGCCCGCTAACTGGCTGCTGTGTCCTCAGTCCCTGAGGCCCTGTCTGCCTGACCAAGGTGCTGTCTTGACGATGGCGCGCTGGTGCTGCGAGCCTTCAACACCCCGGCGTTTGCACTCCTTTGTGTTGTCTAGGGTGACCAGCTGTCTGGTTCTGCCTGGTTCCACCCCGGGGCTTTCGCCTCGTCCCGGTAGCCCCCTTCTGTCTGCTTTGCCCCTATGTAACCACACGCAAGATGCTCCCACTTACACATCAGGCACATCTCAACGTTAATGCAAACTCAGCACGGAAAGCGTTGTGATGTTGTCACAGCAACCCAGGACTCGCTTTTCCTCCCACAGCCTGAAGGCGTCCTTGAAGAAGAGACCCACAACGTGTTCCTTTGTTCTTCAGGTATGGCTGGGCTGCGACCCGTGCGCAGGACTGCTTGCCTTGTGCCAGGGCCCCAGAGAGCACAATGCAGAGAGAACGTGGAGAGTTCCTTCAGCTGGGGGCATAACCCTTCTTGGGGGCACTAGCACAATGCCAAGGCACCAAAGAAGCTCCCCGCCTTCTGTGGGCGGGAGATGTGGGCGAAAGAGCAGAGCGGCCCTGTGCGTGTCCCCTGAGCCAGCAAGTTCCTGGTTCCGTCCTCACGTGGGCCGCTGTTAGAGAAGCCACTGCTGCTCAGCCTCAGCCCCCCATTGGCAGTATGGGACCACACTGTCCTGCCGGGCAGGGTGACTAGAAGGCCTCATGCCTGGAGCCCTTGGAAGAAAGCCCTGCAAAGAGTGGCGTTTGCATCTCTAGACAACTCTGCACGGCAGCAGCAATGTGATGAGTGAAATAACCTCTATTAACTCCCAGGCTTGGTTTTCCCACAGGGGACCCCGTGCTGGATGAAGTTTCCCTGGAGCTGCCAGGAGATGTGGTGTCGGGCTCTGGCCGAGCCACCGTCTCTACCATTGGTGAGGAAACTGCACCCATTGGCCAAGAACGGCCAGGGCGACCGCCCCATCGCTGGCCCCGTGAGAGAAGAGAGCTCCTGGCGGCCATTCTGACAGGCTGAAAGCGTGGCTCCATGGGGCAAGCCCTTGGTTCTGAAGAAGGCCACCTAACCAAGAACCACTCCACGAATGCGTGTGGATTGGAGGAGACCTTGCTCTTGCAGTGCTCTCTCCCCGCACCCGGTTAGGACAGAAACAATGCCCCCCCCCCATGGATTGTCACACTGGGGCACCGTGGGAAATTGAAACGGAGGCTCCCAGACCCAGCCGCCTAGCACACCAAGACGTGGAGGGACCAGGTCAGGGCTCAGGGGCGAGACCTGCAAAGGCATGGGGAAGGGGGGGCAGTTTCCCTGACAACTGCTCATGGGTGCCATGCGCTGGCACCAGGCCTGAGTGTACTGCGTGCCATTCCACAAGGGCTGCCCTGGGAGCCCTTGACATCACTTTACGTTTCTGGATTCTCCACAGTTGTTTGGAAGAAGGACTCTCATGTTTTCTTCCTCCGTTTTCCCCCTTTCAGGAGACATTATGGGTGCTGCACTACAAAATGTAGACCAGCTGCTTCAGATGCCCTTTGGCTGTGGTGAGCAAAACATGGCCAAGTTTGTTCCCAACATCTTTATACTGCAGTACTTGGAGAAGACCAACCAGGTGACCGCTGAGAACAAGGAGAAGGGGACGGAATACATGAAGAGCGGTGAGTCGGGCCTTCCTCTGTCCCGCTCTTATTTGTCAGAGAGAGGGCTGCTGGGTCAGGCACGTCACCTGCAAGAAAGCTGTAAACACCTGAAGGGACTGAGTAGGACTGAGTAGTGCCTTCCCGACTGACCTGCAGCCCACTGGTTCCCGATATGTTCACTCGAAAGTGGACAGGAAACTGAAGCCAGGCAACCAACAGGTTCATCCCACTAACACCGCATTATCCCCCCCGCCCGTCTCCTGCAGGGTACCAACGTCAGCTGCTCTACAAACGTGACGATGGCTCCTACAGTGCCTTTGGGAAGCGTGATAGCGAGGGCAACACCTGGTGAGTAATGGTCCCAGTCAGGTGCTGCTATGGCGATCTGCTGGGCGGAGCCATCATACAATGGGGCTGAGGGGGGTCCGTGGGGGGTCTACCACCAGCTCCTAAGTCCTGCCAGCTTGCGTGGCAGCTAGAGCGTCTTTCCGAAGGACGCCATGCTACTCATAGAACCGTAGAATCGTAGAGTTGGAAGGGGCCTAGAAGGCCATCGAGCCCAACCCCCGCTCAAGGCAGGGATCCACCTCAAAGGATCCCTGGCAGGTGGCTGTCCAGCTGCCTCTTGAAGGCCTCTGGTGTGGGAGAGCCCACGACCTCCCCAGGTCATTGGTTCCATTGCCGTGCCGCTCGGGCTGCTGTACCTCTGAGCTCACGTGTGCTCCTGCCTGACAGCCTTTCTTTCGTTCTCCTTGTGGTGGCTGACATGGGGAAGTCTGGGAGGGAATGGGAAACGCTGGGGGTGGGGTTGCTGCTGGGGGCCACATAAAGCAAGGCCGAGGGCCACGTGCAGGCTGCGGCCCGCCCACCTGGTGACATTGCACTGCTGTGTAGCCAGTCGGATTGGGCCACTGCGGTCAAATGAACCCCCTGATGAATTTAAGGCCAGGCTTCCTGGCTCAGCAGTGGTTCTCTTTCTGACTCTCAGAGCAGACCCACCTGCCAGTTTCGCAAAACGTGGGAGATCCTTTTAGCTGGTCCTGGCAGTTTTGACAGAAGCAGGGCGTGCCCTTTGACTCAGCCCTAGACCTGGAGCAGAGATGGGCTTGCCCTGTTCTGGGACACTCACACCTGCCGAGCTTTCCACGGGTGTACCAGGCCGTGGAAGTGCCGTCCTGCCGGCGGAGCACTGTCCTACGGCAGCTGTAGGACCGTCCCACCCTTCTCGAACCTGAGACCGGAGCTGCTTGCCGTCCTGCATTGTCTGCTCTCCTTTTCCTCCGGCTCTGCAGGCTGACGGCTTTTGTGGCTAAGGCGTTTGGCCAGGCGAAGCCCTATGTCTATATTGACGAAAAGCACGTCCAAGATGCCCTGCAATGGCTGAGTCAGCACCAGCGTCCCAGTGGCTGCTTTGAAAGCGTGGGGCGGCTCTTCAACAATGCCCTGAAGGTGTGTGACTTCTGTCGGCACGGCAAGCACCCTGCACAACCGCTGCGCCTTGTGCTCCCATGAAAATAACAGTAGTGCTGCCGGCCACCCCTCCAGGGCCCTTGCAAGGATTAGCCAAACCGTGAACACGCCGCTCCGTGAGAGTGCTAAAAGGCGACCGAAACCGCCTGGCGTTGGTGGGAATATGGAGGAGATCCGCCCAGCGCATTAACCCAACACTCCCCATCGTTCCTGTTCCTCCCCTGAAAGCACTGTAAACTCCCCTTTGCTCTGCTTGGATTCCAGGGTAGTGCACGATCAACGTTTGGACCGTGCGATCTTTAAGACCGGTCACCCAAAGGAAGAGGCAGGAATGCCCTTGCCCCCACCCACCCATGAGACACCATTCCCAGCTCAGCAACTGCACCCTTTTCCCTGGTGGTTAACGCAGGCATCCATTCACAGGCACTCCGCCTAAAAGCCCAGTCAGCTAATCCACCTGCTGCCCTCCGGCTGGCTGGGACTGCAATTCCCATCGCTCCTCACCAGCAGGGCCAATGCCTGGGGAAGATGGGAGTGTCTGCAGTCCAACTCAGGGAGGGCCCTAGGTTGGGAAGGCTGCACGAAGCCCCTAAATCCGGTCCCGGGTTCGGCCGGTCGCACAGGCTGGCCGCTGGGAGCCAATTCACGGGTCCCCCAATGGATGCAGGCGTGCAGGGCCCCCGCCCTGGAGCTGCAGGGGAGACTTATCTTGGGAGGAGGCGGAAGGAAGCGGGCTGCCTTCTCGCAGCGCCTGGGTCAGCAGTGGAGGCGGAGCCCCCCCCCCCTGGCATTTGCCTCCCTCCCTCCCTCCCTCCCTCCCTGGGGCAGGATCCCTGCTGCGGAAGAAGAGGGGCGGCTCTTTCCCGCCTGCGGAGTAGCGGCAAGGGGCAACCGCCTGGCCCAAGGAGCGCGATGCCTGTGGCAGAAGATGCCAGTTGGATCCCATCCCAATAGGGGGCACAACCCAGCATGCAGTTCTTCCGCCCAGTCCTCACAGAAATGGGCGGCACCCCCCTAGGAGTCCTCATGCCAGCGCCCTTGCGCTTCAAGGGTGTTTGTGCAAGCGCGTTCCCTTGGGGAGTCTGCGCCTTGGAGAGTCTCCCGCCCTTCCTTGCCCTGAGGCCCAGCGCTAGAGGCAGCCACTTCCCGTGGCCTTGTAATCAGCCCCCAGGCCTTCCGCTTGGGCTTAAAGCACGGGAAACCCAAGGGCCTCTCTGGCCGTTTTCTCGGCTAAGGCCTGAACTGGATTCTCCGTATGCTTGCGTTTCTTTCCTGCGTTCTGCACTCCCTTCACCACACTCCCCGGTGGCCCATTTCTGACCGAAAGGTCTCCTTGCCGCCACTTGTGGACATGTCCCCGGGGCAAGGAAGGCCCCTTGCCTTGACATTCGCTGCCTTTGGAAATGAGGGTTGACCAGAGTCAACCGCTGATGAAAATGCCCCCCTGCGAGGCCTGAGCCCCCCGGTCTCCAAAACGGCGAGGAAATGGGCTCTCGCGGCCTTCTGGCATGGCTTTCTGTCTTCCTGCGCAGGGCGGCGTGGAGGATGATCTCTCACTGACGGCCTATGTCACTGCCTCACTGCTGGAGGCCCACGTGGAGAAGAACGTAAGTCCTCCCTTAGGCTCTGGCGTGGAGAAGAACGCAAGGGGCCTCTTGCTCCTTGACTTTGCGGCGGGGTTCTGGGGCCTCCCCAGTCCCTTGTTAATCCAGGGTCCGAAGGATGGACTTTCTGGGCAAACTTCTGCAGACTGCCGCCTACGAGGCATTTTTCCCTATGATACCAAAGCAAGGAAAAGATCATAGGCAAGTTCCCACAACCATGATTTTGTCTTACGGTTTGGTACAGAAGGATATCCATAGAGTGAGTGACCATCGCCATGCTTGTCACAGGAATGACCGACATTTACGAACTCCTGAGTAAAGATTTATAAGGCAGATTTTTATCCCACCCATCACAAGGAATCAGAGTAGTTAAGAGCATATATATCAATGGGCCCATGTCTCTTAGGAATGATAGCCTTTTTGCAACCTACCTGAAGTGTGTGTGTGTGTGTGTGTGTGTGTTCTAGCATTCCATGGTACAAGATGCCTTACTCTGCCTTAAGAAGAACTTAACTTCTGTGAGCGATGCCTATCCCAAGGCCATATTGGCTTATGTTTTCACATTGGCTGGGGAGACAGAGGCGCGGCAGCAGCTGCTGAAAGACTTAGATGAACTGGCGATCAAAACAGGTAGGAGGAATTGTTTGATTCAGAATCCCAACATACTTTGTTCTATTTTGTAAGCCTGCTTCTCATGCTGGTTTCCCCCCCTCCCCGTTCGGAGTACCAGCCCTTTCCAGTGAAGATGTTGGGCTGAATTCTGAGCACCTACTTAGCTGCCCTGATTCCTGAAACACACATGTCAATTCATGTCATTTTCAGTCCCTGTAAAACAGAAAAACATGACTCCAAAATTATCAAGATTAGTTAGAGAAGGCATTTAGATAAGAGTTATTTTCCTCTTCCCTCCATATAAATAGCCAGGTGTGTCTGTCCCATTCCAGTGTAAGGCTCTGGTTGGGTCTACCAAGTAGGGACCACTGGGACTGGCTTTTGGCACACACACACACACACCTTCCTGCTTACATCAATTGGTCATTGTGGCCAAGTCATTTCGCTATTTGGCTGCAAGATTTTCTGGCAAGGTGACAATTAGTCTTCCTGTAATCTGTGATGGTCCAGCGCTTTGAATATTTCATTTGAATTATCTTGGAAGAAGGGAAACTGATTCTGGAATGGGATTCCCCTAGCTGGCTTTTCCCAAGCCTGGCCTCCGTTCGAACCTGTGACTCACAAGGTACGAATTGGTCCATGTCAGGTGAGGTGGAAGGTCATTCTTTCCCTTATCCTGGAGCCTTTTTCCCATTAAAAATGGGACTGCACACCTCAGAGGGTTTCTTGTTTGACTGCCGTGGCGGCCAAGGGAGCCACGCTGGCTAGTCAAATAGAGCCTGAAGTGGGAGGTTGCCTTCTTGCTCCATAGAACGGAGATTGTGCTTTGAACATGGACCTGTAGCTATGGGATCAGGGAGTGGAAATGAGCCCCAGTGCTGGCTTGCTGTTCTGCACACCATGAAGTTCCATTCCACTCTTGCTTGCTCTTTTGTAGAAGGAGCCATAACCTTTTCAGAGACGGAGACAAGCGCCTACGTCCTCTTGGCTTACCTCTCCACGTCAGAGGTGTCCGCAGATGACATCACGTACGCCTCCCAGATTGTGCGTGCCCTGACCCGGGCACAGAATTCGTACGGAGGCTTTTCCTCTACACAGGTAACAGGGCCACGGGTCTTTCCTCGGGGGGAAGGGCCATATAGGAGACGGGAGCCAATCTTGTGGTTTATGTATTGCATTCCTATACTACCCAATAGCCGAAGCTCTCTGGAAGGTTCACAAGAATTAAAAACCCTATGTTGGCGTTTGGATGTGTTGTGGACAAGGAAAGAAAATGGCATGGCCACGGAAACTTGTCACACGAAATTCACACGAAATTGAATGCACTGGCTGACAGGGCCAGTCATGGTGACGAATTCTGCATGTAATGGTGACGAATTCTGCATGTAAATGTGAACAGTGAACAGGCCACACACAGCAGAGCATTGAATGATCTTCCATATGAAATGAACGCAGAAAATGATGAAACCTTTTTTCTTCCTTTCTGAAAGTCACTTGCTGATGAGCCTCATGTCAAGCTGAGCCACAAAATCAGAACCACAAACCACGGCAGGGATTTTAAAAAGTCATGAAGAGAAGTAGCATTTGGAAAACGGGATCTAATTTTTAAGTAGGGCGTTGGGAAGGCCCAGCACAGGACTGTTCCGTGTCAGAGATGCCCGTGGGGGCAAGGAGCCACCTGTCTGGATTCTCCGTCATGTGACAGTCCTCCTGCAGATGCCTTCCCTGCTGGGAGCTAGCCTTCCATGTGCAGGGACATTTGTGATTGGGCCGAGCATCCAGATGAGTACACTGAACTGAAGCTGTTTAAATGACAGATTTTGATAAGCAAAAGTTGTGTTTAGCTTCATGGCCAGCTAAGGGATTTGATGTAGAAACTCACCTGAAAGACTAAACATTCTGTTCCAAGAATGGGACATGCAGGATCCCTGCATGAAAGAAAAAACTGCTTTAGATGCATTCCTCAGTCTGATGATGATGATGATGATGATGATGGGTGAGTGTGTGTGTTCCAATAATTGTTCCAGTAATACCGAAACATGTCCTGCATGTTTCTTTTATTTCATACCTGTATCATTAAACTATTTTTGCCACGAGTATCAAATTTCAGGGTTTGTGCCATGGTGAAATAGAAGGTTTGCTTCGGATCTCAGACTGGAGTTGGCAGTTTCTGTCTGAGAATTGACAGTAGCACGATAGAAGCATTGCTGCTTGCTGCCTCCGACCCTATTAAAAACACTGTTTGCGCCGAAGGTGTTCCTCACACCTCCCAATGCCTTCTGCCTCTGTCCTGACATCTTCCGTTCTCTTGAAAACTACCACTGTCTCCGTGTGTTACAGAACAGAGAAGTGAATATTTTAGACGCATTTTAGTACTGATTGATACCCATAAGAGATGAGATCTATTTCAGGACAATCTCTTTGGGCCAATGTGCATTGAGGGCTGGGGGTTTGCCTTTGAACCTGTTGTGAAACACATATGTGAATTGTTCACTGGGGACCAAAATCACTACATTTCAAATCAGGCCGTCACTTGACGGTGCAGGTTTTAATAATCTTTTGAAAGCCTCTGTGAAGTTGTGATTCAAATAACTGCCAAGTTGAAGCATCATTTGCTAAGCCTCCTGACTACATAGACGTGCGCTCAAGCTCAGACCGCCCACAAGCCCGGCTTCAGCCTGTATTCTGGGCTGGATGCATCGACTCTGTGAGAGTGATCGCCACAATTTCCCAAGGTTTCCACCTCATGGCTCCAAAGGAGGGAGATGCAACCTCACCATACCCAAGATGACTTTTCCCTTGTCCCCAGGACACCGTGGTGTCCCTGCAGGCTTTAGCCAAGTATGCCGGCTTGACGTATCGTGAGATCGACGATCTAAAGGTGCTGGTGAAATCCAGTGGAGGTTTCCAGCATGAATTCCATGTGGGCAAGAAGAACCGGCTGTTACTGCAGCAGGCCTCACTCCCAGAGGTGCCCGGTCAATACAAGGTGGAGTTATTGGGGAGTGGCTGCGTGTATGTGCAGGTGAGCCAGGGGACTGTAATGGAGGCACAAGTGAGCCTGGCCTTTAACTATGTCAACTTCCGCTGAGATAGTCACAGGGCAGAAAGAGCGGATAGATGGAGACGTCTCAAATCCTGAGCAGTACTGAGAAAATGGCTGGAGAATTCATGTTTGTTCTCCCCTCCAACAGCATACCTGGCTAACATCCAGTGAAATGTTGCAGTGAAATGCTGCAGAAAAGCAAGAAGTGTCCTGTAAGTTCTTGCCGTGGGATGTTAGCAAGGCCAACAGCACAATGAATCAGACAAATAAATAGAGTAGAACAGAGTTCCGACATTGCTTTTGGGTAATACCCAAGTGATGGAACACTCATTGACGGTCCCATATCATATTTATTGTAAACCCGGGGGTTGGGCTGTGACAGCTTTGTAGCTGAAAATGGGCTACTGAGGAAGAAGAGGGCGGTGCTTTGTAATCCCAAGGATTACAGAAATGCACACATTTTTAGAATCAAAACCTTTAAGGGTTGTGGAGCCCATCAAATAGTCTAATGAGGACTGAGCCTTGCTCAGAGGACAGTGATTGACTGTTGCTGGTGGTAGGGGACTGGAAAACCAGGGTAGAAGAGGGCTGATGGCTACATGCAGTATACCTATGTATATCAGTTGCTGGGAAACATGGGTGGGAGAATGTCGTTGCATATGTGCTACTTATGGGTTTCCTGTGGATAGCTGGTTTGCCCCTGTGTGATTAGAATGCTCGACTAGATGGACCCTTCGCTCTTCTTAGCTGGCTTGAACAGGGGCATTCCACCCTGCAACATTTTGCTGCATTTCCCACTTGTGACTTCCTAATGTTGATGCCATTACTGGTCATCTTCATAAATGGGGGGAACCATTAGATGTACCCTTGATCCAGCCCACATTGGCAGTAGTATACTCTTGAAATACATTTGATGCGCTCCATAAAGGACATTACCAACTCTGTTTGCCTATCCCATACGCCAACCTTCCCAATGTGGCGCCCTCTAGACGTTTTAAACTATAACTCCTGTCAACTCCTGGTCTCGGATGATGGGCTTTGCCATCTGAAACATCAGGAGGGCATCAAGTTGGCAAAGACTGCCATATACCATAGGTTTATAGGACTGGGAGGTCCTTGACCATCCAGATTGGCCATCCACACCATCTGGGGGGCGGGGGGAATGTTCCAAGAAATCTAATTAAATGACGGGGAGGAGGACTGGCAACTCTGAGCCAGTCAGAACTCCTCTGGAGACATTTCTAGTTCTTCATCGTGGTCTGTGTGCATCACACATTATGGGCTCTGCACCTGCGTTGAGCTTGGATTCGGGAGGCTTCCAATAGCTGAAGACCTCTTTTCTGGCAGGAATCCCTCGCCCACCGTCTTACTGTGCATTGCTTTGGGATTCCCGCTTCGCCCTCAGTTCTCCTTCGAATGCTGCTGATGCCACACGTTGGGAACTTTGCTCCAGGAAAACAGTATATTTTCTCTTCCTAAGACCTCTTTGTTGCTTTTTCATCTTCTATTCTCTCCAGTTTTCTCTCCATTTTCTTCTTTACTTCTAAAAAACAACAACCAACTTTGTTATTGCCTATCCTTTACTCATAGAATCATAGGATCGTAGAGTTGGAAGGGGCCTACAAGGCCATCGAGTCCAACCCCCTGCTCAATGCAGGAATCCACCTCAAAGCATCCCTGACAGGTGGTTGTCCAGCTGCCTCTTGAAGGCCTCTAGTGTGGGAGAGCCCACAACCTCCCTAGGCAACTGATTCCATTGTCATACTGCTCTAACAGTCAGGAAGTTTTTCCTGATGTCTAGTTGGAATCTGGCTTCCTTTAACTTGAGCCCATTATTCCGTTTCCTGCACTCTGGGAGGATTGAGAAGAGATCCTGGCCCTCCTCTGTGTGACAACCTTTCAAGTCTTTGAAGAGTGCTCTCATGTCTCCCCTCAATCTTCTCTTCTCCAGGCTAAACATGCCCAGTTCTTTCAGTCTCTCTTCATGGGGCTTTGTTTCCAGACCCCTGATCAACCTTGTTGCCCTCCTCTGAACACGCTCCAGCTTGTCTGCATCCTTCTTGAAGTGTGGAGCCCAGAACTGGACGCAATACTCAAGATGAGGCCGAATAGAGAGGAATCAGTACCTCACGTGATTTGGAAACTATACTTCTATTAATACAGCCCAAAATAGCATTTGCCTTTCTTGCAGCCACATCGCACTGTTGGCTCATATTTAGCTTGTGATCTACAACAATTAATAGTTTGATGTGATTTCTTCGTAGCTCTGCTTGGCAATATCATTTATTCCCACATGGATGAGAAGAAAAAAGTATATGTCAGTGGGCTTCATGAGCTCTGGCAACCCTTCAGTCACATCTCTAATCTGTGCTCCAGGGAGATAGCATACCTATGGAGTCCATTGGTCTTCACAACATACTTGGGTTTCAATCCCATGCAGTAGGGAGCTTCTCACAATGACAACTCTTCTTTTCTTGGTCGACTGATGTTCTGCCTCTTGTTCACTGTTGCACAGTGTCCTCTGTAATTCTTCCTCTGCAGGCTGTGCTCCAGTCTCATCTTCCAGTAGCTGAAAGTGGTTACATAGCTCTAGTGGTTCCACTGGTGCAGAATGCCTTCTAGTTCTTCTGCTCCTAACTGTCACCCTTTTCCCGAGAGTTTCCTCTTCATTGGCTTTCCTCCCCTCAGCATACTCCACTTCTGCTTCAGCTGGCTGTTGCTCTTCAATCTCGTGTGCTTCTTGTTGCTGTTGCAGTTCCACCGTTCGGTCTAAGAACTCCTTGTCTTCTCTTATTACGTGGAGGGTGGACATTCGCCGCTCAAGCCTTCTCACTTTTTCTTCCAATAGTGCAACCAGCTTGCACTTGTTGCAGGTATACGCCAGGTTTTTCTCAGGCAGGAACACGAACATTGAACACACTTTGCAGGTCACCACCGCTAGAGACTCCTTTCCATCCATATTCTCCATTTTGTCTCTTCCTTTCCGATTGTATTGGAATTGCCTGTGCGGGAATCCTGGAACATACGCAGTAAGATGGTAGGGGAGGGATTCCCTCCAGAAAAGAGGTCTTCAGCTATTGGAAGTCTCCTGAATCCGAGCTCAGCGCAGGCACAGAGCCCATAATATGTGAATGCACAGATGACCACTCAAAGAATTACGGTTACAGGTCAATTACCTGCATTTCTGAGGCAGCCATTTGCCAACCTCTCATTGGCATTGGTCGCATTACATTGGCATTGGTCTCATTGGCATTGGTCGCATTACAGCAACGTTCTTCTCCTACTTAGACTAATCTTCAATATAACAAAGTGCCTCCGAAGCCTGAAGGTTTTCTTCTGCATGTGGAGACATCACCAAAGGAGTGCAACCAGACTACTAAGAAACATTTTGATGTCAACCTGCAAGTGAGGTACTGTACTTTTACAAGGCTATTCCCGGAGGAACCACAACAGCAGAGAATCTACTTGTGACACTTTGGGAACATGGACTGTTGAATATTATCTCTAACATTTCCTTCTGCCCACCCAGACCCTGTGTCCCTTTGTGGCCCTAGGATCAGATGAATTGGTTGAATCTAAACTAATACACATAAGGAAAAACTAGAAAGAGTCTTGTGACCTATTAAAGCAGCCTTCCTCGACCTGGGGCGCTCCAGATGTGTTGGACTGCATCTCCCAGAATGCCCCAGCTGGCTGGGGCATTCTGGGAGTTGTAGTCCAGCACATCTGGAGCGCCCCAGGTTGAGGAAGGCTGCATTAAAGGCTAAGCCATTTAATATGGCATAAGCTTTTGTGGACTAGAGTCCATTCCGTCAGTTGCAAGAAGTAGTATCCTAATAAGAGCTAAACTATAAGGTACATTAAATACGTTGCATAAAGTTTGTTGATTTATTTACAATATTTATATACTGCTCAAATATCTGACACAGATTCCAGAATGGTGAACATAGATATAAACAGTAAAGGAAAGATTAAAGTGAGTTTAGCTTCTCTTTCTTTTTTTTACTTACAAGTAAGTGTGTGGGGCTCCAATCTGGATTGGGATTATGCACAACTTTCTCACAGCTGCTTTTCTTAAATTACGCCCCATTCCCTGCCACTGTGTGAGGGCTAAATTTTTTATATTGCATTATGGTATAAATTCCGTAATGTTATAATATTCTTTCATTTAAGTAATAACATGCTATTGTTTTATTTTTTAAAAAATATATATAGCCATGCTAATTAAAGGAAAGGAAAGGAACCTCTCGTGCAAGCACTGAGTCATTCCTGGCTCTTGGGGGACGTCAGCTTTCACTGACGCTTTCTTGGCAGGCCTTATAGCGGGGTGGTTTGCCGTTGCCTTCCCCGGCCGTTATTACTTTTCCCCCAGCTCACTGGGTACTCATTTTACCGACCTCAGGAGGATGGAAGGCTGAGTCGACCTGAGCCGGCTGCCTGAAACCAGCTTCCGCTGGGATCGAACTCAGGCCGTGGGGAGAGTTTCAGCTGCAGAAACTGCTGCTTTACTGCTCTGCGCCACACGAGGCTCATACTAATTAAAAGATCAGTTTAAAAATGTGATAAAAACAATGCCCACCGCAAAGTAATATTGTGCTGAGGTACAATAGACTCACCTACCCACTAGGTTACTGCCCATCTCAAAGTCCCAGTAGCACTAAGAGCACGTACACCTGTTGAGATTGTGCACTCACACTTCCCGCGGTCTCCGGACGATCCTGAGTCTGTGGGAAGAACCGGGTTTTTATCCCTGGGAAAAGCCGTGGCCTCCCTCCCCTGGAAGCCCCTGTATGTCATTTGGATGCACAGGGACTCAGCCATGACCAGCCCGGACTATCAGGCTGGTGTAGAAACGGCCTGAGTCCTGAATTGTCAGAGTTTTGACAATTGCTTGCATTGTTGAAACTAATTTCCCTTATTCTTGAAGCTACGCAGGGCAGCGAGAAACAAGCAATATGGTCCTGTTAGAGGTGAATATGCTATCTGGGTATATCCCTGTGAAGAAGTCTGTGAAAAAGGTAAGATAATTTGGATTGCCTTCTATGTATCCCTGATGGTTATTGTGGTTTTTAGAACTTTTATCCCACCAGCCCTGAAAAAGGCTTCTAAGTTATCCCATGAAAGAAGGTTACAAAAAATAGCACCAGCTAAATGTATCCTAAAAATGGTTCTTCTTTGAGCAGCGAAGTATAAAATGCTATTTACAGAAACTGCTGGCCAACGCAGCAGCTGCCTCTATATATACCCCTAGTGGTCCAGGGCTGATTGGCTCAAGGTCAGCTGGAAGTTCAATAACTGTGTCCTTTTTCCCCTCTATATTCTGACAGCTGCTAATAAATCCCCTAATTAAGAAGGTGGAACCTGAGCATGACAAGATCAGCATCTATCTGGATCAGGTGAGGGGTTAAACAGATCTCTCTCAGATTGGCATAAAAAGGAGTGTGGAGAATGGGTCCTGGGGTATTATACAAGGTCATGGTCCACCTGGGAGTGTGGAAAAGAGGCCATGATCCATGGTTGTTGTCTGTAGGAAAAGGGCCGGGGAGAAGCTTGATTTAGATGAGAGAGATTTCATTTTTTTTACTTCTGGGGAACTCAAAAGCATGTAGTTGGACCTAATAAAGAAATCACTCTACCCTACTGTTCCTTTTGGATATTTTTTAAATAGATGAACAGAAGTATCTGCAACCTTACTGTCTTTTCCTCTCTCTCTTCAGCTGGATCATAGTGTCCAAAACTATGGTTTCTCTGTGAAGCAGGAAACTGAAGTGATGGACCTGAAGGCAGCAACTGTGAACATCTATGATTACTACCATCCAGGCAAGCATCCCGTGGGGGTCGGGGCGGAATGGGTATCATTTAGCACTAACTGCAGCCATGGACAGCCCTGGCGTGCCCCCCTCCACACTGTCTTGCCTTTCTCTCAGTCCTCTACCCCTCTAGCCATACACTCCCAAAATGGCTCTACCAGGGAGCCTCAATGTGCCTTTCAATCCCTCTATGTTTATTTTTCATACTGAGCCTGTGTTTTCTGCAGTGATGCACAATCTTCTTGGTACCAAAGGAGCATATACCCTCTTATAACACTTGTCTACACACACATACACACTGCATCTTAGCACACACGGCTGAAATCCAGGCAGCAATCTCGCAGGTGCGGTCTCCCGTGGCATCCTTGTTCCTCTGCTGCTAGTAGTGGCAGAGAAACAGCAACCTCACAGGCAAAGTTGCTGGGGGTTGGGAGGTCTCTGCCACACGCCCCACCTGGGGCAGATCCACACATAGCCTTCGGGACGCCCTGAAGGCGCTTTGGGGCGTTCCGAAATCGATGATGTGTACCCTACCTTAAGCATCCCAAGAAGAGGCGGCGGAGGAGGAGGAGGAGAAGGAGGCTCCTCGCGGGGACGGGATGAAGACTTGCCGCGCCCGGCGCCTTCGCCGGCCAATCAGCTGCCCCCCCCCCGCTGTTTGCCTGGGTGAGATGTTCACTGCTGTCCACCTACCTGCCGGCCTCCTTTTGCCAGCGAAAGAGCCACCCGGGCGGAAGCTGGCGGCGACCCGGGTGGGCCCGGGTGGCTCTTTCGCCGGCAAAAGGAAACACATATAGAACTGACTTTTAATAGTGTGGTCACTCAGAAGCTTTTTTTAAAGAAGTCTAAAACAGCAAACTGGAAAGAGGTGCTCTGCAACCCTATGCTCACTTCTGAGGTCTTCTGTTTACTCAGAAGTAAGTCTCTGCCCAAATTCACCTTTCTTTCTCCTTGACTCTTCAGAATAAAAAGACCCAGCAGTGTAGTTTTCACATACTTCAGACACTCTCGCGTCATTTTGAAAAGATTCCTGTGTAAACATTTATTTACATTTTCGTACTGCACTTCAATTAAAAATGCCCAGGGTGTTTTAGAATAAATTGAAAGGCAATAGTCTTGGCTTTATATTTGATTCCTCGCTCTCCTTTATTCCTCATATTGAAGCAGTAGCTAAATCCTGTCGTTTTTTCCTGTATAATATTGCCAGGATTCAATCATTTTTGTCTGTCTTTTCTGCCAAGACTCTTGTTCATGCATTGGTTATTTCTCGGTTGGACTACTGCAACCTTCTTCTCTCTGGCCTTCCTTCTTCTCACATCAGCCCGTTGGTTTCTGTTCACCACTCTGCTGCTAAGATCATCTTCTTGGCTCGCCGCTCTGACCATGTAACTCCGCTCCTGAAATCTCTTCATTGGCTTCCAATTCACTTCAGAATCCAATATAAACTTCTCCTGTTGACCTACAAAGCTTTTCACTGTCTAGCTCCTTCCTATCTCTCCTCTCTCATCTCACACTATTGCCCCGCTCGTGCTCTTCGCTCCTCTGATGCCATGTTTCTCGCCTGCCCAAGGGTCTCTATTTCCCTTGCTCGGCTTCGTCCATTTTCTTCGGCTGCCCCTTATGCCTGGAACGCTCTTCCAGAACATTTGAGAACTACAAGTTCAACTGCAGCTTTTAAAGCTCAGCTAAAAACTTTTCTTTTTCCTAAAGCTTTTAAAACTTGATTTTGTTCTGACTTTATACTGTTAGTTTTACCCTACCCAGTGCCTGTTTACCCTACCCTGTGCCTGTTTGCATTCTCTTCCCCTCCTTATTGTTTTATTATGATTTTATTAGAATGTAAGCCTATGCGGCAGGGTTTTGCTATTTACTGTTTTACTCTGTACAGCATCATGTACATTGATGGTGCTATATAAATAAATAAATAATAATAATAATACAATAACACTAAAAGGGTAAAATAAAATAAAAGGATTGACTATAGTGAACGGCAGCACTACAGACAATCCCAGCAGAAGTAAAATATATCTGAGATTAAAGGCTTTGGGAAATAAAAAGGTGCCTAACAGTCCAAGGGTGAGATATTAGCGGGGGGTGGGTGGGAGCTCCACAGGAATGCTGGTGGGGCTTAGCGAGAGTGTGGAGTTTAGGCTTCATCTGCATCTCACAGACCCTTTTCTCTTCCACACAGAAGACAAGGCGGTTGCTGAATATAACGCTCCCTGCAGCGCAGGTAAGGATCAGTTGGGATCATGCTTGAGAACCTTCCAGAAGGCACAGGTGGGAATGAGTCAGAGCAGTTCAGAACTGCCTGTGAGTTACAGAAGTGTTGTTTCTGTCAGGAATTGACTTAGCAGCAACACAGCATCTTCAGTGTTCGATTCTTCTGCTGGGTTTCTAAGCACCGTTCCCTCAAGAAGAAAATATACTCACGACACGTAAAGCTTTCTCCAGCAAAGATTTTACTGAGGCGTATAACGTTTTCTGTACGAAATACATCCAGCATATACAACTTCACCGACCAGCATCCACTCACACCACTATTACATTTGTACAACTTTATATACATTTCATACATGGTATTGCACGCAGTTTCATCAGCCAATTATTCAATTAACAGATGAGTCAGGAGGCCACCTCCCTTGTCCTTGACATTTTACAGTCCAGTACTGATGTGCAACACCTGTAGAAAATCAAGGATCCACAGACTGTGCCAAAGTGCAATTTTTCTTCTTCCAGGACTTAACCCTCTGTGGTAACTTTTCCAACCCTGACAGTTTCCTCCTCCAACAAGCCATGTCGCCCAGGTTTGGACAACAAGCTGTGCCTGGGCAGGTGGTTAGACAAACGGCATCCAACACACACTGCAACTCAAGCAAGCCAGTGTGGCTTGTTTAACCCACGGCGATCGTGCAAATGGCCCGTTGACTAGCCAAGTGGTGTATCAATCAGTTATTCTTTCCAGACATTGGTTTGCTCAGGAACTGCTCTTTCTTATAGCATAAAATAAGAATTGTGAAACTATACGAGCAACTATTTTAATTAAAAAACAACACACCAAACCATTTGGGACAAAAAAATCAGCCAACGCTGCATGAGCCACAGTGAACTTTCTTATTGAAGATGTTACTCATGTATCCAAGGAGCATATATCTAGGGCAGTAAGGTGTGAAATACTTGGAGCAACTCTATGATTTGAGATTGCGTTTATATAGGCTCTTTTTCTGGTGTTACTATCAGTCAATAATCCCTATCTATGAGGCTGTCTTACTTGCTATTTTTTACTCACTGACATGATATGATATGATAACTCCATATCATATTTTCCTTGAATCCTTCCCTCTCTCCAAATCCCCTTCAATACGCTCATTATCTCTCCCTGGCCTGGTCCTAAAACGGCTTGATGCGTAGCCTCATCTAGAGTATTGCGTCCAGTTCTGGGCTCCACAATTCAAGAAGGACACAGACAAGCTGGAGCGTGTTCAGAGGAGGCCAACCAGGATGATCAGGGGTCTGGAAACAAAGCCCTATGAAGAGAAAGTCTGAAACAACTGGGCATGTTTAGCCTGGAGAAGAGAAGATTGAAGGGAGACATGAGAGCACTCTTCAAACACTTAAAAGGTTGTCACACGGAGGAGAGCCAGGATCTCTTCTTGATCCTCCCAGAGTGCAGGACACGGAATAACGGGCTCAAGTTAAAGGAAGCCAGATTCCAGCTGGACATCAGGAAAAACTTTCTGACTGTTAGAGCAGTACGACAATGGAATCACTTACCTAGGGAGGCCTTCAAGAGGCAGCTGGACAACCATCTGTCAGGGATGCTTTAGGGTGGATTCCTGCATTGAGCAGGGGGTTGGACTCGATGGCTTTGTAGGCCCCTTCCAACTCTGCTGTTCTATGATTCTATGATCTTATTTTCTTTGTGTTTCTTCCCACAGAGAGCATGAAGGAAGATCAACACTAGTTCTGTACCTAAAGCATGAAGCAGCACCTGGACATTGAAATTGATGGCGATCTCCCTTCTTATGCCATTGCTCTTTCAGGCTGTGTATGGCCTGGCCCCAAAGATCCGTATGAGCAAGTGGAAAGCACTTTTGCTTCACGTGTTTGTAGTGGCTGCTGATATCCCCTTCCTGCCTGTATCCCCAACTCCACCCAGGCCCACCTGAGAGTCCCTCAACCCTCAGAAGTAGCTTTTGGGTGGCTTTTTCAGTCAAAGGGAACACTGGCAGTGCCCCGTGCATCTGCAGAAATGCTTTCTTCCACTCATGTACAAGGTGACTTGGCAATCATGACACAATATGTGAAAAGAGCTGACCTTTTGTTTAAGCTTTCAATTTTCTGGTCATGGAGTGCAAAGTCAGAATGAAAAGCTATGGAGAGAGAGAAACCGTGCTATGTTAATTTTTTCAAGGATATATACTTTTACTTGGATGGACAAGGATATAAAAACGATATGGGTTCAGAATGACCTTGTCTGTAGTCATTATGATAATAACTGTATGGTGAAGATATGCTATCGAAGAGTTCAGTGTACTGCTGTTTAATTATTTTAAAAGGGTGATTACTTTTTGAAATAATCCTATTTTCTCAAAGAATGAGAATCATTACTCACTGTATGCCAAGACCTGATAATAAAACCTACTTTTCGTTTACTACAGTGTTGGTGGTTGATATACACATTTTATTCCCACTTTCATTACTGGCAAAAAATCTGTATCTATTTAGGGTGCAATCCTGTACTTCAGATCTGCTAGCTGAGAGGATATGGCAGAAGCCCTTTTATTCCACTTAGGGGCGAGATATGCCGCCCCAGCCAGAGATGTGCTGGTGGAACACGCTGCATTTGCTCTGCTGGTGAAAAGGCACCAGCAAAACAGCAGCCCAAACAGGGCCGAGTCATGCTTGTGATTAGTGCTAACCCCAGAGAACCAGAGTTTTGCTAACCACAGAGCCTGAAGTGTCGTCTGAACAGGCCCTCTAAATACTCTCTGCTTTTCTTGCATGGCAGAGTTCTCCCGACTGCATGGTTTCACTCTTCTGGTCTGAGATCTCTCCTTGTAGCTTCCTTGTACTCAGACTAAAGTGCCTCTGGCAGATCTCTTCCAACCTTCTTTTTCTTCCGCAACTTTTGCTTCCCTGTTGCATTTGATTGTGTCGTCCGTCGTGGGGAGCAGAGAGGAGACTGCTAAAGGGAGTTTGGTATTTGGAAACCAATCTTTGCTCAGGGGTTGTCAGACTGACAGATGGTCACGGTCATACACACAGTGAGTGAGCGAGCATGCTAGTGTTAGCTAGCCAGGCTCAGAGCGAGTGGAGGCTCCTTACCTCAAGCCTCTCTCTCCTCTCCCCCATTACAAAGGCTGAGCTCTACGTTTCACTGGGGCTGAGCTCTTGGTCAAAGGAAGTGGCTCCCTGCTGTCCTTAGTGGCTTTCCTTTCCCTTTTCCCTTTTCCCTTTTCCCTTTTCCCTTTCCCCTTTCCTTTCCTTTCCTTTCCTTAAAAGACATGCCCACTATTTCCTCTTTTCGCCTGACTTGGGTTTTCCTTCCTCATCTATCAATTGGGTACACGTCAGCTTGGCTCTCTCAGCTTGTGGAACACCCGAAAGTGTTCAAATAATGCAGCACAAGCTACTGAACTTGAAAATAAATATATATTTTTAATCAACCTATATATTTCTGATACTAAGCATTCAAAATATACACAGATACTTGGACGAGAGGTTTATAACATGAGTACTGGTAATGAGGATTTTCCATCAGCTCCTTTGAAGCCCCGTCTGGGAATGTGGCAGCCAACTTAAAAGGAAGGTTAGCTATGGGTTGGAGCAGAGATCCTGCAGAAGCACAAATGGGGAAAAATATTAGCAAGTGGCACAGTAAACACGATATGGCCAGGAGATTGTCCACAATAACCTGAAAAATATAACTGTCCATCAGCCTTGCCTAGGCTAGCCAAGGCTGATAAAAGCCACTGAACTGGTTATGGTTGGCCTCTGAGCTCACTGCAGGAGGCCTGGAGGAGATCTACACATCGTACTGAAGGCGCTTGCGTGCGCCTTCAGTACGCTGTGTAGATCCCCTCCTGGTGCCCTGCAAAAATACAGACCCACCACACCCCTTCTTAGCAAAATAGCTGGTATTTCACTAGCCTATAAAGTATTGTTGTACCAGTGGGGATAAAGCCGCCTGCTCAGATTGGCTGAGCTCAGAATGTCCCCTTGTTCAGGAAATAAACCACAGAGTCCCCTTTTCTCTGAAGGAAGGAAAAATTTTCAGATTTAGGTTAAAATCTCACCCAGGCCATAGGGCAAAAGTAGGCAATGTGATACTTCTACCAGTGAACCCCTGGACACCTCTCTTGGCACCTGCTAAGGTAACCTATGCCTCCTCCTAATAATAATAATAATAATAATAATAATAATAATAATAATAATAATAATAATTTTAACACATTTTCTTATCAGCAGGTGGGATTGCTGTGAAATCGGCTTCTGTTGGTGCTGAAAACTGAGTTCAAATGAGTTGTGTAGTGTGTTGGAGCTCAGACCACTCTTGGACATGTTACTTGTCCTTTGCCATGCCTTCTATGGCAACCATTTTGTGGTAGTGCCCAAGACAGTTTCTCAAATCACCAACTGTGCCCATGGCCCCAAAGGTTGCCTACTCTCGCCCTAAGGAGAGGACTTCTTGGAAGGGATTGGGAAGAAGGGCAGGGGAGAGGGGGAAACATGAGGAACATAAGGGAAGAGTAGGTAGAAGAGTGGGTGGAGGTACAGGAGCCTTAAGGAAAATCACAGAAGAAACAGGCTCTTAATCAATTGTTAATCAGTGTATTTATTTTTGTTTTCATCATAGAATTGAGATCCAAGCACTACAGGAGGAGACTTTCTGTTCCTGTTTTTCATTACATAACCGCCAGATGGCGCTCTGGTATAGCAGAATAGCACAAATACACAAGAGGAAATTGTGCTTTCTTTCACTTTCACAATTATATGCCATAGTTTCCTTGGTCTAGAAAAGACTAGACAGGGGTTTAATGCTATAGAAAGAGAGAGAGAGAGAGAGAGAGAGGTGCTAGGAAGGCTGGCCTAGAAACAGAATGGCTAAAGGAACTGAAAATTGGCAATTGTCTAAAAATCACATTCTACCACTGGAATGCTAGAAGTCACATACACACACACACACACACACACACACACACACACACTCCAAGCAAGATTTTGGATTTAGCCATTGTTTTTTCTTACAAAACAAAACAAGCACTTACCTCAAGGATTGAATAAAGTTGTTGGGAATAAAAAATTATTTTAGAAAAGAAATGCCATGGCCAATAATCTTCATCCTTTTGATGAATGACAAATGTTTTCCAACAATAACGATAATCTGAATAAATAAATAAATAAATAAATAAAGATTAGTGTGTACAGAGGGTAGAGGGCTTATTTGAATAGAAGCTTACTTGATTGGTTTCCTCTTCACTAAGGTTGCAATCCTATATTGTAAGTCCCACTGAACTCAATTGCCAAGTCCCTGATCCACTATCAGTGTGTTGTGTTTATAACAACATTTATTTATTTATTGCACTTATATACCACTCCCATAGCCAGGGCTCTCTGGGCGGTTTACAGAAATTCTGTATGAACATACCGGGCAAATGCATGATAGATATCTTCACTCCATAGTTAACTAAGTCCCTGAGGCCATCCTGGTTACGCTCGTCTTGATGCTTGAACAGCTCAGCGGCTCTTATTTCCAGGGTCACATTAGGGTTTGCTTCCAAGAATTCAATTATTTGGCGGCTACATGAAGCACAAGGACTCCATGATAGAAACCAAGTAACAGAGCATGGTGTGGTCTTCCGGCGGCTTATTTCTGTACAGTCATTTTGCAAAAAGTTGATTTCAGCATGTTGGGTAAGGTTGCTTGTACACCATTTCTTCCAAGTCCTGAGACTTCTCCCCCAGTGGATTTCATACAGCAGATGAGTAACTTCTGGGGGTCCTGTTGGAACATAATTCCTCCGAAACGTCTCAGGTTCTATTTTCCACCTTAAGTACAAATTTGACAAAATAATTTCAGCCTTTCACAATTCAACATAAGAACATAAGGAAAGCCACCTTGGATCAGACCAAGGATAGTATCCATTTCTAGTCCTACTTAGAGTAGACCTATTGAAAAAAAAACCATTTCAAGGGGTCTACTCTAAGCTGAGGCAACACTGGGTCCATCTAGTCCAGCATTCTGTTCATACACTGGCCAACTAGCTGCATGTAGAAAACCACGAAAAGGACATAGGTGCAACAGCACCTTCCCGTTCCTTTCCACCAGCAACTGGTATATAGAGATATCCAAACTGGTAACCATAACTATATTTTGTGGTTGCGAATTCCATAGTTTAACTCTGTGCCGTGTGAAGAAGTACTTCATTTGATCAGTCCTATGTCTCCCACCAATCAGCTTCATGGGGTGACCCCATTGGGTTCAAGTATTATGAGAGAGCAAATATTCCCCCCTTTCCAGTTTCTCCACATTATGCATAATTTTGCACACCTCTACCATATCTCCCCCTGCTCTGGAAAGTGCGCAATTTCCCCTGCTGTGTTAAGTGGAAAAGGGGGGGGGGGGAGGACCGAAGCTAGGTGAGCCTGCTGCCAAGCACTTATGGACCTTGGCAGGGAGGGGCTCACAGAGCCTGGCTCATGGGGGGGGGTCAAGATGGAGGGTGGCACGAGCAACCCCTAATTGACCCACTTCACAGCAACCACACACTGGGTCAACACTTTAGCTGTCCACCACAACCCCAAGATCTCTTGCTAGCTCCAATCCCATCCGGTTATACTTGAAGGTGGTTGGGTTTTTTTTGGCCTCAACGGGCTTCACTTTACACTTGCTTACATGGAAATGCATTTGCCACTTTGATGTCCATTCTGCCAGTTCGTAGAGATCCCTTTGGAGCTCCTCACAATTCCCTTTTTTGTTTTAAGCACACTAAGGCCGTAGCTAGACCTAAGGTTTATCCCAGGATCATTCTGGGTTCGTCCCTGCCTGAGCGCTGGATGCCCTGGGCGGCACTTAGATGAACAGGTTTGACCCCAGGACAATCCTGGGATAAACCTTAGGTCTAGCTATGGCCGTGGTAGCCACCTGCCTCACTTCCTTTGGCAGGGGCTTCCTTTCACCTTTCAGTTGGAGTTCCACAGGGCTCGAGGCTTGGTCCACAGTTGTTTCCTTTATATATGTTGTCCTTGGATGATCTTATTTGATCTCATGGCCTCCAATATCATTTGCATGCTAATGGTACACAATTATGCCTTTCATCTCCAGAACTTTCTCCTGATGTTCAGGATTCTTTCACAGCATGTCTATTGGATATCTCAGCTTGGATGCTTCAGCATTGTTTGAAACTTAACATGGTAAAGACAGAATTGCTTGTTTTTCCTCCTAAACCCTCTCCCCCATCTTTCATTCTCTATTACTGTTAATTATCTTACACTTTATCCAGTTGAGGAAGCTCGTAGTCTCGGTTTTATATTCAATTCCTCACTTTCCTTTACTCCTCATATTAAGGCAGTAGCTAAGTCCTGTAGTTTTTTCTTATATAAATTCACCGGGATCTGACCACTTTTATCTGTTTCTTCTGCCAAGACTCTAGTTCACGCTTTGGCCATTTCTTGTGTAGACTATTGTAATCTAATCACGCTAGTTTGTTGATTTCTATTCATCATTCTGCTGCTAAGATCATTTTCTTGGCTCATCCACTCTTGAAATCCCTTCATTGGCTTCCAATTCACCTCAGAATTCAATATAAGCTTTTCCTGTTGACTTTGAAAGTTTGTCATGGTCTAGCTCCTTCCTTTCTTCCTACATTTCTTCTCTTATCTCACATTATAGCCCCATTTGTGCTCTTCGCTCATTGAAGGTAATGGGTTTTTTTTTACCCACCGAAGGGTTTCTACTTGCCTTGCTCATCTTCGTCCATTTTCTCTTGCTGCCCCTTATGTCTAGAATTCTCTTCCCGAGCATTTGTGGACCACGAGTTCAATTATGGTCTTTAAAGCTCAGATGAAAACTTTTCCTTTTTTTCAAAGCTTTTGGAACTTTAGTTTGATCTTACTGTTTTATAATGTTGTTTTATTGTCCCCTGTGCCTGTTTGGCACGTTCCCTTCCCTTTCTTGTGATTTTACCAGAATGTAAGCCTATGTGGCAGGGAGTTGCTGTTTTATTGTTTTACTTTGTATAGCACCATGTGCATCGATGGAACTATATAAAATAATAATAATAATAATAATAATAATAATGATGATGATGATGATGATGATGTCCTGCAACAAGTCAGAAATTACTCTCAAGCAGTAAAGTAAGGAATGTAATTCGTTTACTTATTTTATTATATTTTTTCCTTTCCTTCCTCAAATGAGCAGACATCCCCTCCACGTACTGTAAAACAGCCTCCCCCAACCTGCCGCTCTCCAAAACTTTTGGACTTCAACTTCAGCCCCAGGCAGCATGGACAATGGTCAGGGATGCTCATTAAAACATCTGGAATGCACCAGGCTGGGGCGGGCATGTTTACACATATAGTGGAATCTTTCCCATGCTGATGGGCGTTGCAGGATCTCTCCGAGAAATATTGTACTATATTAAATTCCATGTGTAACCAGTTTTAATTTGGCTTCCTGCTGACTGCAGAAAATCAGCACCAGAATGAGATCGTTTGCTGCCTGAAAAGAGCCTAAATGGTGCTGCATCACCGAGACACCAATTTCAGCCTTCTTCTGTCCCCCTTGACCCTTCGTGGTACCGCCTGTACTGAAACAGGTTACTGCTGGGGCTAGTCAATATTCCTCCCCACCTTCCGCTAGAGCCTTGTCTCCCAGTGAAGGCAGGAGTCGGCTGACTTTTGTTGATCAGAAAGGTTACTTGCAAGATGGGCGTTTCTGCCTGTCTCACAATTTTACAAGAAATAGGCCCTGTTCAGAAGACACCTTAAACCATGGTTTTAACCATGGTGGTTAAGCCAGAAAGCCAGGCCATGTTCAGAAGACTCCTTAAACAATGGCTTTAACCACAGTGAATAAGGACTTTTGCTTTATTTACCATGGTTAAAGCTATGGTTTAAGGTGTCTTCTGAACAGGGCCATAATCTTCCACTCCCAACAGTGGCTAGAGGCCGTGCAGCAAAGCCTGCTGCCTACCGCTTTGAAAAACTAATCGATAAGGCCCCTGCCTGGCACTGATGCTATGCAATGATGAAGTAACATCATTCCCAGGGGCATTATCAACTAGTTCAGGGATGGGGAACTTGTGGCCCTCCAGATGTTGTTGAGTTGCAGCTCCCCTCACCCCTCACCATTGGCTTACAACTCCCATCATCATCATCATCATCATCCCTCCCCATTGTTTATACTGCCTGCGGCTGATGGGAGTTGCAGTCCACCAGCTCTGGAGACCATTCCCTGCCCCCACTCTCACCTGGGTTCCGTTTTTTTAAAAGTTCTAGGCAGTGGCTTTGCTGCCTCCTACCCCAGCCGCTGCTTGAGGGTGGGAGATGAACATCTGAAAAGTTAAAAGAAAGAAAGAAAGAAAGAAAGAAAGAAAGAAAGAAAGAAAGAAAGAAAGAAAGAGAAGCTCTTGGAGCACTTCATAAGTAACTCACCAACTGAACTTTCATTTTCTTTTAATCACTGGGCCCCCATCCAGAATTCAGGATGGTTTTCGCATCCTCACAGCCCCCTAACATCCCATAAAGCTGAGTTGAATTTCCTGTCACCTTGCTGCATGGCATTCCCAGCCATGCAAAAAAGCAAGAGAGAGAGAGAGAGAGAGAGAGAGAGAGAGAGAGAGAGAGAGAGATGCCTCAGTAGTGCTAAGCAGCCCTTAGGAGAAGCAGCCTCTAGTACAGAAGCTTCCTATACTTTACTTTAGCTGAATAGCTACTTGTAATTCTTGGGGAGTAAAATACAAAATTGCGTTTCTTACCTTTGGCTGGTTCCTCTGTCTGACGGATCTGTTGGAAACAATTTGTATAATTAACCAACATTAAACAGACCTCCTGATGTGATACTTTTAAAAAAGAACGTTCATGCAATCCCATGCTCAGGTATGCGCATACAAGTCCTGTTGAAAACAATATAATTTAAGCACATATGCTCCCATGTTGGCAAACTCTTAAGTATTCATAGAATCATAGAATCATAAAATCATAAATCATAGAATAGCAGAGTTGGAAGGGGCCTACAAGGCCATTGAGTCCAACCCCTGGTCAATGCAGGAATCCACCCTAAAGCACCCTAATTCTGTTTTATATATATATATATATATATATATATATATATATATATATATATATATGGCTATGAAACCAGTGTATAGGTCAATCAGATCAACCATTGGGTTGGATTCAGGCTTATGTAGAGCAAGTCCATTGAAATCCATGGAACAAGTTAGTAATGACAAACAAGTTAGTAATGACAAACTTGTCTGATTGATTTCAATGGGTCTGCTCTATGAGCTTCTCTAAACAAGTGATTTATTTATTTATTTATTTATTTATTACATTTATATACCGCCCCATAGCCGAAGCTCTCTGGGCGGTTGACAAAAGTTAAAAACAGTAAACATTAAAAATATAAAAAAATTAATACTATCAAAAACAACAGTATAAAAACAACAGTATCCATTCAAACAACAGTTCTGGGGTCCATTAAAAAAAAAGAAAAGCATGCTCATGATTTGCCACTCATGGAAGTTTGTGGGTATAATACATGACATCATCAACAGCCACAACATATCCCACACTATACCCTGGAGGTCTCGTTTTAAAAATACACAGAGAGAAATCTCGGAAATTGTGGGATTCCCCCAGTGTGTAAACTTGGTGGTGTGTTATAATTCTGCCACTAGATGGTGCTGCTTCAATAAATTCAATGGAGCCTTTCCAGGAAGGGAAGATTTCAATTCAACATCACTTGGTAATAAAGGACCATGTTGTCATACTGGAAAAACCGTGCAGAACAAAAGCCCTGGTAAATCTGCAGGATTTTTCCTGTGCGTAGAGAAGCTCTGTGTATCTATGTGTCATATCTATATGTGTACTGTTTTATTCATTTTAATTTTTCTAAACCGCCTTGAAATTGCTGATAAAAATGGTATTAAAATGTTTTGAATAAATAAACAACAAAGTATGACACAATCATGAACCTGCTGTAAGCAGCATCCCGTAAAAAATGTTTATGATATAATTAATTTACTGAATTTTGCACAAGTTGCATATAGATGAAAAGGAAAAATGCATTCATGGAAATGTATGTATATATTTGTAAACAGATGTATATAACTGCCAAAAAACAGCCCCAAATAGCAGGCTCATTTATGACACACACATATAAATGTGATGTAATTTCACATAAGTTTGTACAGCACTTACTCTAGCGTGTTAAGTTAATGTAAGCCTAAACGGAGTACTTTTCATACATGAGGTCTAAATCGCCTTTTGTGTTTACATTGAAACCTGATAATAAAAATACTAAATATCAGTTGTTTGATCTCTTCTCGATCCTCCCAGAGTGCAGGACACGGAATAACGGGCTCAAGTTAAAGGAAGCCAGATTCCGTCTGGACATCAGGAAAAACTTCCTGACTGTTAGAGCAGTACGACAATGGAACCAGTTCCCTAGGGAGGTTGTTGGCTCTCCCACACTAGAGGCCTTCAAGAGGCAGCTGGACAACCACCTGTCAGGGATGCTTTAGGGTGGATTCCTGCACTGAGCAGGGGGTTGGACTCGATGGCCTTGTAGGCCCCTTCCAACTCTGCTATTCTATGATTCTATGATTCTATGAAATACTTAAAAGGTTGTCACACAGAAGAGGGCCAGGATCTCTTCTCGGTCCTCCCAGAGTGCAGGACACGGAATAACGGGCTCAAGTTAAAGGAAGCCAGATTCCAGCTGGATATCAAGAAAAACTTCCTGACTGTTAGATCAGTACGACAATGGAACCAGTTCCCTAGGGAGGTGGTGGGCTCTCCCACACTAGAGGCCTTCAAGAGGCAGCTGGACAACCACCTGTCAGGGATGCTTTAGGGTGGATTCCTGCATTGAGCAGGGGGTTGGACTCAATGGCCCTGTAGGCCCCTTCCAACTCTGCTATTCTATGATTCTATTATTCTATGATCAATCAGTCATTATTCACGAAGAAGAGAGACATTTGTAATGAAAGGGAAATTCTGGCAATTCCAAGTTTTATCTTCACACTGGACATCGGACTGATGCAAGAGCCACTTTAAGCCTCCTATGTAAAAATGCCCTTGTAGATGTTATAATGTTACAATATACTATAAATGATTTATTTATTTATTTATGACATTTATATACCGCCTCACAGCTGAAGCTCTCTGGGCGGTTCACAAAAGTTTAAACAATAAACATTAAAAATATATACAAAATTTAAAAACCATCGGAAACATAAAAACAACAGTACGTTTTGAATTGCATATTCATGACATGTTTTGCATATGTTTTGAATTGCATATTCATCATATTCCCTGGCACAGAGAAGCAAACAAATCAGATGTGAGGGTGGAGACATGACAGCCTTGCTGCCAGCTCCCAAGGTTCTATCGATTCTCCCTTGGTAGGGATTTCTTCTAATGAAGGATTGCAACAGTCATTAGCTGTCCACCAGATTTTGCAGTTCTCCTAATGTTGTGATGCAGTTCTTGGCAGTTTAAATGTATCAAGATACATTTAAAATGTTTCCCCTAAGGGAGAAATGCTTAGAAATCTGTATTTTGAGGAGAAATGTATTTTAAAACAACATTTAAAGGCAAATGATCATGCAGATTAAAATAACGTCCCAGATTAATCTAGCCAAAGGACTAAACAGATGTATGTGTGCACACATGTAAAAGCGACACAGACCAGAAATGGATTGATTCACCCATCTCTGCAGTGGATTTCACTTGTTGTGGGATCTTTTTGATGAATGGCATTCTGCTGTTTTTCGACTATTGACGAACTGTAAAAGTAATTGTGCACCTGTGGAAAAACCCTCGAAGAAAAACACACACACCTCCTTATTTACAGAACTGAATTTTTACCTGTTCCTGTTGGCCCCTGTAGGTTCATCCTGTTCCGTCTGCATTGTCTGGAACTGGTTATGTCTTTTATACAGAGTTTACTATTTTCAGTTTCTATTCCCAGAAAACGCTCATCTCTAGCACACGAGCATTATAGAGTCCTCTCGCCACACCCAGATTTGACAAAACTCCAGCACATCAGGATCACAGTGTCCCTTAACCACACCCAGGCTTGACAACTCGGAATTTAGGGTGGGGTGTGGAATTTGGAAGCCCTCTATATTGAACAAAGGAGGCTACACACTTCTGCAATGTTGGTTAGCAAGGAGTTTCCTGTTGACTTGGCGGCTGCTCCCATCCACACTGCTGCCCTTTGAAATGAGACGACTCAAGCAGTGGACAACTGCCTTCTCTCGCTGAAAGGAGCCAATGGTTCCTTAGTAGAATAGGACCTAAGATGGGCAATGACACAGTTGGAAAAAGGCTAGGATGCAAGTTGGGAATTACACCTCGTGTGGAGAATGTGGATAGGGGGATATTTCTCTCTCTCTCCCACAATACTAGAACCCAATGGGGTCCTCCCACGAAGCTCATTGGTGGGAGATTCAGGACAGATAAAAAGAAGAACTTCTTCACACAGTGTATAGTTGAAACTCCGAAAGCTTTGTAAATCTGGCATCCTGCGCTCCCTGTTCCTCCCCAGCCAGGGTGACGGAGGGAAGAAAGGCTGCTCTTGCCAGAGGTTTGAGTTGATCATTTGCCAAGATCTTCTGAAACGAAGCCAAGGGAGGCACGTGGCCTTAGGGCTACAGGGGTTGCCCACCCACCCCTGCTTTGAGATGCCACAAGACGCTTTGTTGTCTTTGCTGCTGCAGACTAATGCAACTGCCTCTCTGATGGTAACGTCTGCTAGTATCCCTCATTACTAGAGGTATCACTTTTGGATGTCTTGGACGTACTGGCTATGCTGGTTGGGGATGATGGGAGTTGTAGTCCAGCACACCAGGAGAGCACAAGGTTGGGGAAGCCTGCATAAGAAAAAGCTCTTCCACTTTTTTATCTGACACATGACAGGTGTCGGCTTTGAATAAGTGAGCCAAACCCCCAGAACAAACATTTCCACCCCTCCTTAAGCTCACGCCTTGTTTTCCACCCAACCTGTCCTCCCAGCAATGATGCCATTCACAAAGGCAGGGAGTTGAAAGCAGGCCGCCCACTACCACGGACAAAGCCACGGCAGAGGTTTTCTAGGAAACCGAAAGCTTGTCCATCTTTCAACCTCAGACAGGACAGGTATCGGTTTTAAACAAGTGACTAGAGCCCAGAGGACAAACACTTTCTCCCTGTCATTGCATCCCCTCCTTGCTTTTCACACAACCTCTCCTGCATTGAGCAGGGGGTTTATTTATTTATTTTATTTATTTATGCATTTTTATGCCGCCATTCAGCCAAAAAAGGCTCTCGTGGCGGCTTACGAAAGTATTTTTTGACAGTCCCTGCCCACAGGCTTACAATCTAAAAGACACGACACAAAAGGAAAGGGGATTGGGAGGGAGGAGGAAGGGATGGCCTTGTAGGTCCCTTCCAACTCTGCTATTCTATGATTCTATGATTCTGCCCGCAGGGAGCCACGGTAGAGCTTCTCTGAGAAACAAGGCCCAATATCGCCCATTGCTTCATTGTAGGCAAGTCCAATTCTGACTGTGCTGTTAAGGAGGTGAGACAGAGTGGAGCCATGTTTAAATGTGAGGCCACAGTTTCTCTTTAATATTTTCATTAGCATTTTCTTTAGGGACTCTCGGAACAAGTTAGTGCCCAGAAAAGTAGCAATGACATGACTGGAACTGGATTTCGCATCCACAGTGATTGTGGCAGGCTGCTGGCCCAGGAGCCTGAGAGACCCTTGGCCGCAGTATTTTCTGATATTGTGTACGTCTTCTGCTTTAAGAAGTTCAGCCTGGCACCCTGTTTACAGACAATCCTGGAGGGCTTGCACCTCCAGTTGGAATGGGTGAAGAGGCCCACGCAAGGGATCATGCCGTGAGGGCATGGATTTCTGCTCATGTACTCAAGACACAGTATCGCCATATAATATAATCAGCCGCAGTAAAACTTAATCATGATTAGATGAAGGCGAGCTGATAATGAATTAAATGCTAATACACACCAAGCGAAGAGTTGCCTACTTCCAAGGTGTTTTGTGATTATTGACAAGTAGGGTCAAGCAGAGATCTCCACCCTTGAGTAGAGCGATAGTGGAGCAATCCCGGGTCTGATTAGATTTTGACAAAAGACTTCCAAGGTTTCAAAAGTGGTGTCCTTTCAAGTATTTATTGGCCCAGGGCCATGTTCTGAATTTCGCTGGCCCACCCATTCTGTTTCCCCTTTTTGTGATGAGGATTAGGCACAAGGGCTGCTCCTGGATGTGGACAAACCACTATGGGTCCTCTCCCACTCTCCCTGATCTTGCAATCTTCTCCCCTCACTCCACGCCTCAATCCTTCTCTCTCCCTCCTAGAAAGCCTTAAGGAGGTTTTGCCAATTTGCCTAGCACCAGCACCTACAGCTCCTTCAGAACCATAGACCCAGAACCGCCATGTGTACCCAGGGCTGGTGCCAGACTATTTTGCGCCCTAGGCAGGTGAGCTGCTTTCACCCACCCCCCCCACCCCAGCGTACCTGGGCACGGAGCGCCATCTCGCTCGCCCAGCCGAAGCGAAGCCAGGACACTGGGGTGGGGGGCCTGGTGGGCGGCTTCGGAACGGCGCGCCTGGCTGGAAGCCCCTCTGGGAGAGCGACTTCTGGGCACGCCGTTCCAAAGCTGCCCGCCCCCCTACCCCAGCGTTCTGGCTTTGCTTTGGCACCCACCCAGCCGAGTGAATCCAGGATGCTGGAGTGGGGGGTTAGGCGTGGCTTAGATTCGGCTGGGTGGGCGCCCAACCGAAGCGAAGCCAGGACACTGGGGCGGGCAGGCGGCTTCAGAACGGCGTGCCCAGAAGCCGCCCTCTCAGAGCTGCTGTGGGACAGCGGCTTCCAGGTGCGGCATTCGGCGACCCCCTTACCTTGGCGTTCTAGGTGGCCGCCTGAGTGGCCTCTATGGTAGCACCAGCCCTGTGTGTACCTGTGGCCTAGCCGCCTATGCGCCAGCCTCCATTTAGACACCAAGAATGTTTTTGAGCTAATTTCACCACCTTTGAATTCTGTGAATGGACACCTACGTTGTCGATTTGGTTTTCTGCTTTATATGTCTAGTATACTTTATATGAATGAGCTAATTGAGTCCATATTATAATTCATATAATGCAACAAGTTAATTCCCCATGACATAGTTGTGTATGGTTTTTATTCTTTTACAACAAGTAAATCAGCTCCCTTTGCAATAGACTGTTGTGCCGGCACCTAGTTTGGCAAAGCTGTCTACCAAACTTCTCATTCTTTTGAGCTTTCTCATTTAATGATAAAAACACAAAATAAAACTGTAAGTCTCGTCCGCCCAGCTGTCCCTCCCTTGCTCAGTCCTTTTGTGTATATTTAGGTATTTAGTAAGACAATGATTTCTAAGTATTTGACTTTCTGACTTCTTGACATTTAGTAGGACGATGAATATGTTTCGCAAAACAAACTCAGGGCAGGAATCTCAAGCTAACATGTAGTGTCCCATGTCATTGCAGACAGTGAAAAACAGGATAGACAGAGGGCTATTTATAGCCCGCTTATGACTGGTCACTCACAGAAGTTTGCAGGTTGATTTCATGACATTGGCCCTGTTCAGAAGGCACCCTAAACCATGGTTTTAATCACAGTAAACACATATAGAACTGACTTTTAATAGTGTGGTCACTCAGAAGCTTTTTAAAAAAGTCTAAAAACACAAACTGGAAAGAAGTGCTCTGCAACCCTATGCTTACTTATGATAGGGTGACCATTTGAAAAGGAGGACAGGGCTCCTGTATCTTTAACATTTGTATTGAAAAGGAAATTTCAGCAGGTGTCATTTGTATGTATGGAGAACCTTGTGAAATTCCCTCTTCACCACAGCGGTTAAAGCTGCAGGGGCTGTACTAGAGTGACCAGATTTAAAAGAGGGCAGGGCACCTGCAGCTTTAACTGTTGTGATGAAGAGGGAATTTCCACCAGGTTCTCCATACATACAAATGACACCTGCTGAAATTTCATTTTCAATACAACTGTTAAAGATACAGGAGCCCTGTCCTCCTTTTCATATAGTCACCCTAACTTATGAGGTCTTACTTCTGTTTACTCAGGAGTAAGTCTTCCTCTGTTTAATGGGGTTTACTCAAAGGTAACATCTGATTTTAGTATGATTTGGATGTAAATGCAGTTGAAAGCAATGGGATTTACTCTTGAGTAAGGGAACCACCAGACCTCTATTTTATGAACTGGAGATGCACAGCTTTGCATGATCAAAGGAAAGGAAATGTGATCCTTCGCACTAGTGGACTATGAGGGAAAGGGTTTAAGGGGGGGAATTTAAAAAATACTAAAAAATCAAGGCATGAACTGATCTGATTCAAACTTGGCATGCTGAAAGCTCTACTTAAGAGCTATCACTGTGCTATGTTGACCTGTTTATCTTTAAACAAATTCTTATATGTAAACATTTTTGTTAATTTCCATTTTAAAAAATCCTTAAAATCAAAGGATGAACTGATATGATTCGAACTTGGAATGTCTAAAGCCCTCCTTAAGAGCTATCACTGTTAGGGTGACCATATGAAAAGGAGGACAGGGCTCCTGTATCTTTAGCAGTTGTATTGGAAAGGCAATTTCAGCAGGTGTCATTTCACCTGGTGAAATTTCCTCTTCATCACAACAGTTAAAGCTGCAGAAGCCCTGCCCTCTTTTAAATCTGGTCAGTCTAGTATAGCTCCTGCAGCTTTAACTGTTGTGATGAAGAGGGAATTTCACCAGGTACTCCATATATACAAATGACACCTGCTGAAATTCCCTTTTCTGTGCAACTGTTAAAGATACAGGAGCCCTGTCCTCCTTTTCATATGGTCACCCTAATCACTGTGCCAATTTTGATCTCTTTATCTTTAAAAATGAGGGAGATGCAGGCAAGGAAGGTGCATTTTCCACATTTCTTTTAAGGTGAAAACGCCTACTCAGGAGTAAGAACCTAGAATTAAATGGGACCTCTCTCCCTCCCCCTTTACGGTTGAGCAGAGAACCGCCCCGCCCTCCTCTTTTGTTAGTGAGACCGCCCTTAGACACACACACACATCCAATAAAAAATGGGATAGTTGGATAGAGCGCAATGACAGCAATACATGGGAGGGAGGAGCGCATTTGTTTCGCAGGGAATAATCCAGACTTTCCCCACTCCAAAAAGAAACGAAACATGGAGGGGAAGAGGCGAAATGAGTGCAGGATGTGGATAATGTCATGCGAGTACTGGGCTGCAAAACTGCATACCCAGGCATGATGAGTGTGCAATAAATCGCTGGTGTGATGGAGCTCTGTGTCTCTGGGGCGTGCTGGTCCTTACCTTGATATGTCTTCTTTATTTCCCATTATTTCAACAGGTAATGCCTTGCCATTTCCTTTCTGTTCAAGAATGAGAAGAGTTTGCCAAATATCTGCAGTGACCAGGGATTGTCTGAAAAACCAGAAAAGCAACTCAAAACCTCATATGCTCACCCCTTACCTCTATGGCATTTCCTGAGGTTTCAGGCATGCAATTCAAAAACAGAATGCTTGTGTACTCATTCCATCCTGTAAGGGTGGATATGACAAAGAACATAGGGTTTATATGGAAAGTACTTGTCCAATCCAAGTTCCTGTTAAACTGATTCACAGGTAATGACAATTCCTGTGTTGTTTAACCCAGGCTGTGTTGTGGCTGAGCAGCAGCAAAAGAGTGCATTGGGTCCCTTTCTGCTTGTCATTTCCCACTTTCAATCAATAATCCAGAAATTGATTATTACTGTGACGTCCAAACCTGGAACTCTGGTTTGTTTAACCCAGCAAGAGTCTACCCTATGTTGAGTTAATCTCTGGTTTGTTTAACCCTTAAACAATCCAGAGTTCCACATTCCTGGGTTGTTATTTGAAAGTGGAAACAATGAACTTGTGAAAGGCAGCATGCTTGCTTGCCACCACTCAGGCCTGACAATTGCTGGGTTGAACAACCCAGGAATTGTTTTAACATGCAAACCAAGTCAATGTCTACTTCAACTTGTCTTGACATCATTACATTTATTTATTTATTTATTTATTTATTTATTTATTTAACTTATATACCGCTCCCATAGCCAGGGCTCTCTGGGCGGTTTACAGAAATTCTAAAATTGAGATAAAAACAAGTATACAAAATTTAAAATTTTAAAACACAGAACATACACACATAAAGCATTAAAAACCGTTAAAAAAAACTAAACATGTGGGTGATTAAGATGTGCCGCCATATGCCTGGGCAAAGAGGAAAGTCTTAACCTGGTACCGGAAAGATAGTAGCGTTGGCGCCAGGCGAGACTTGTCAGGAAGATCGTTCCATAGTCTGGGGGCCACCACCAAAAAGGCCCTGTCCCTCGTTGCCACACTCCAAGCCTCTCTCGGAGTAGAATGTCGAGGAAATCAAGCTGGGTGGTTCTTTTACCTAATGACCACAGGTATAGGAAAATGGCTCTATAAATCATTAGCTCTATACATCACACCTTTGGGGCAGTTTGCATTTGGGCACATGTATGTGTTTTTTTTAAAAGAAACAAACCACAAGTTACATTATTTACTTTTTTAAAAAAACTATGCTCAAGCTGGACATGTTCAATTTGAAGAAAAAGCAGCTGTGGGCCCCCGATACAGGTGATTTCATGCTCAAAATCCATTGCTATTTGTTCCTGTTTGAAGTACACAACACGTCCAGTAGGGAGGCATTTTCAGCAGCAAACACATTGCCCTGATCCTGATCAGGAAGGTCCCCCAAGTCAGGAAGACTGCTGTTCTCCCCCCACTGCTGCAAGAAAGGCAAATGCTATTTTGGGCTGCATTAATAGAAGTATAGCTTCCAAATCACGTGAGGTACTGGTTCCTCTCTATTCGGCCCTGGTTAGGCCTCATCTAGAGTATTGCGTCCAGTTCTGGGCTCCACAATTCAAGAAGGACGCAGACAAGCTGGAGCGTGTTCAGAAGAGGGCAACGAGGATGATCAGAGGTCTGGAAACAAAGCCCTATGAAGAGAGACTGAAAGAACTGGGTATGTTTAGCCTGGAGAAGAGAAGATTGAGGGGAGACATGATAGCACTCTTCAAATACTTAAAAGGTTGTCACACAGAGGAGGGCCAGGATCTCTTCTCGATTCTCCCAGAGTGCAGGACACGGAATAACGGGCTCAAGTTAAAGGAAGCCAGATTCCGGCTGGACATCAGGAAAAACTTCCTGACTGTTAGAGCAGTGCGACAGTGGAATCAGCTACCTAGGGAGGTTGTGGGCTCTCCCACACTAGAGGCCTTCAAGAGGCAGCTGGACAACCATCTGTCAGGGATGCTTTAGGGTGGATTCCTGCATTGAGCAGGGGGTTGGACTCGATGGCCTTGTAGGCCCCTTCCAACTCTGCTATTCTATGATTCTATGATTCTATGAATCTCAAGATGACCTCAAAACGTCCCTCATACCTTAGATTTCTGACTTGCCAAATCTTGGCGGGTGGATGTGCACAGTTTCGTTTCTTACGATGAGTGCTTTTTTGAGAATAGAAACTGCAAACGGTAAACTTTGCATGAAAGGAGTAACTCGTCCCAGATGTTGCTGACACAACAGGATGGATCTTCAGCTGCCAGCAGAGAGAGGTAAAAATTCAGTTCTTTAGGTGGATTTAATAGGGGGAGTCCTTTCCCCAAATAATGAGGGTTTTCTTCACAGGTGCTCAATTAAGTTTGCAGTCCTTTAATGGTGGAAAAACAGCAGAATGAAGCTCATCAAAAGGATCCAGCAATGAGTGAACTCCAATGTAGAGATGGGTGAAGCAGTTTATTTCTCGTCTGTGTCGCTTTCATTCTGTGTTCACTCTTAAATCTGTTCCGTCAGTTTTCTAGATTAATCTGTGATGTTATTTTAATCCACCGGAAAGTTCGATTTCAACAACTGCATGTAACTGTGCATTGGACTGTGGCAATTCTTCAGGAGGTCTGTGCGGGGCTACTCTGGGTAATTGTGCAATTTACTTCCAACAGGTCAATTAGTCAGTGGCAACAACAAAGAATAAAAAAGTCAATTTTATGTATTACATTCCCTGTGAAATATACAAAGCTATTTGGCTACAACAAGAAGTTGGGAGCTTGCTTCAAACCAGCTATGCGGTAATGTATTTTGATACTTCTCTTTGCAAGTGTAGTTTCTTTAGCAGTTTTATTCTTTGTCCTTCTGGCATAATACGGGTTTTTCTGCCTGTTCATTGCATTTCTTTACTTTTCTGCAATAAGTTCTGACCGGCAATGGGGCGGTTAGCCATGGGCTGTGTAGGGCACCTTTCCACTGAGTCGGTTCCAATAATAATCACACAGAACTTTTGAGAAGCAAATGAGGGAATCACAGCTATTTCTTTTCAACATCAGGATTGACTTTGAGATTTTGTGCAATTAGACATGACAAACCTGACCTTTCTATGCAGCTGTTCAGTGCTGAAAGAGGCAATGAGTGTCTCTACGTTAAAGGAGAAACCTGCCCTCTTATCAAGGTTTCCCCTCCCTCCCAACCCAGTTCTTTTCATGGTCACTACAGACTTCTTTAAACAGCGAGCAACAGCAGGCACCTGATTTGTAATTACAAACTTCCCCTCTGGCTAATGTTCCATAAAATTTAATGCAAGAGTGCCATCTAGTGGTGAAATTAAGCTATGATTATTTTAAATACTCCATTATCTCTGTGTTTGTTTTTAAGCAATATTAGAGGGGGAAGGAGCGGGAGACATCCTGGAGGTTGACAGCATCATGTGAATGACCCTCAAACTTCTGTGAGTGGCCAATCTTGAACATGCAATAAATTGCTCACGTAGAGAAGTTCTAAGGCATAGAACACAGAGATGGTGAATGTGAAAGGTTGCAATTGTTGTTGTATTTGTGTTTAAGGCGGAAAATAGGAGCAGGTGAGTTTCACTGGAATTACACTCCCACAAAATTACGTAGAGCTGCTTATCTCCTGTATGAAATCCACTGGGGAAGACGCAAGATCTTGAGAAACTGGTGTAGAAACGTCAAGAATGCCCATGTTGAAAAAGTCTTTTTGAAAAATGTCTTCGGGGAGATTAACAGCTGGACAAACAGACCAGACCACATCATTTGGTTTGTCTCTTGGACTCCTTGTGGTGTATGTGCCCAGCATATAATTAATTTCTTGAAGGATCATCCACATCTGACGCTGGAGATACGAGCGGCGCGGGTGTATAGGCCTCGTGACCGGCGTAACAAGAAAGGCCTCAAGGCCTTAGTTAATATCCGAGATCTCTATCATAGATCTAGAGTCCAGATATCTATCATGGATCTGGGTGGTAAGTAGTTTAGTGTTTTTTATGGTCTATAAATGGGTGGTGGATACATGCCTAGGCTGTGGAGCAGTTAACGTGGGCCTCACATACAAGAGGAAAGATGACATTTACTGTTTATTAAAGACTGCAATGTTACACCTATACTAGGCACGTCGCATAAACCCTTCTCAGGCCAAGCACCACCACTTGAAAACCTGAGGGAGGGTTAAATAAAACCTTTCCCCTAGCTATGAGGGAAACAGGTTTAATATAGGATCTGTTTTTTAAATGTACTGTGGGTATATTCTGGATCATCCCCATTCACCCCCCTTGCCTACCCATGCCCTAAGCCTCAGTGTATGGTTCTTTTTCTCTTCCAGGCCTTCTTTCTAAGATGAAAGCCAAATATATAAGCCTCCATCTAAGCCCTCTGTTCTCAACATACACACACTCATATTGACAGGATATTTATTTCTTCAGATTATCAATATTGTTGGGGAACTTTTGTGGCTCAGCCAAGGATGAACTATTTGCCACCGTGGTATTTCTGGTACTGGAGACATCATCATTCCCAAAAACTGGCCTCAATCCTTTAGTAAGTAAAGCATAATCCTATGGGTTAGATGGAGCTTCCAAGAAGCCACTGCCCTGCCAGGCTGCTGCGGACAGGGCAGGAGGAGTGATTTTTGCCTCTCTGTCCTCCTGCTGTTGCGTTTTTCTCTCTCTAGATCACAGTTTTCCAAACTGTGTGTTGAGACACGTTAGTGTGTCGGCTGCAGTGTGTAGGTGTGTCATGCGAACGTAATACAATGTATGTATGTGCCCATATCTCTTATAAGGGGTTAGTTTAACCTCCGGTGTGCTAGTAAAACTGAATTACTGTGTCGCAAAATGATGCATGTCTAAAAAGTGTGTCACCTTTCCAAACATGAAAAGTCTGGAAAGCTCTGCTCTAGATGGACTTCCGAGCCCATCTAGGGAAGGCACATTAGCAGGGGGAGAACTAGGGTGCCAGAGCCCCTAGGGGTCCTGGCCTCTCCTTTCCCCTCCCCTGCCCACTGACCAGCACCCCCCTTTCAAAGCTCTCTGAGGCTGCTTTTGCAACTTTGTCAAGCAGTCACCGGGGTGCTGTGCATGGCAACTGTGAATGGGAGGGGCGTGGAGGGAGGGATCCAAAACTGGAGTGCCCCTTCTGAGGTGACAGCTGTGTCTACAGCATTAGAAGGGGCACTCTGAAGTATCCTATGGTCCCTGGGATGCTCTCTGTGGTTATTTTGAATGAAGACCAAAATCCAAAATTGGGAGGGGAATTTTGCTGGAGAGGGCACCATGCATTTATGTTTGCACTCCACACACGCAACACACAATCCATTCGGGTTCCTAATCCTAGAGACAAAGCCACCAAGCCCCAGGGATGGAAAGACAGACAGATTTTCTCCCAGTGCAATAAGAACATAAGAAATGCCCTGAGGCTGGATCAGACCAAGGGTCCATCTAGTCCAGCACTCTGTTCACACAGGGGCCAACCAGCCGTCGGCCAGGGATGAACAAGCAGGACATGGTGCAACAGCACCCTCCTGCCCATGTTCCCCAGCAACTGGTGCACACAGGCTTATTGCCTCGAATACTGGAGATAGCACACAACCATTAGGGCTAGTAGCCATTGATGGCCTTTGCCTCTAGGAATTTATCCAACCTCCTTTTGAAGCCATCCAGATTGGTGGCCATCACTCCATCTTGTGGTAGTGAGTTCCATAATTTAACTGTGTGCTGTGTGAAGAAGTCCTTCCTTTTATTTGGCCTGGATCTCCCACCACTCAGCTTCATGGGATGATCCTTTTGGGTTCTAGTACTTTGAGTGAGGGAGAAATAGGTCTCCCTGTCCACATTCTCCACACCATGCATAATTTTGTACACCTCTATCATGTCTCTCCTTAGCCTCCTCTTCTCCAAGCTAAACAATCCCAGCTGATGTAACCTTCCGTCCTAGGGGAGATGCTCCAGCCCCTTCATCATTTTAGTTGCCCTTTTCTGCACTTTCCCCAGCTCTATAATATCCTTTTTAGATGTGGTGTACACAGTATTCTATGTGTGGTCGCACCGTAGATTTGTATAAGGGCAGTATGATACTGGCCGTTTTATTCTCAATTCCTTTTCATAGAATCATAGAATAGTAGAGTTGGAAGGGGCCTACAAGGCCATCGAGTCCAACACCCCCCCGCCCCCCCCTCAATGCAGGGATCCATTTCCATTAGGAGTAAAAAGCATCCTTAAGTTGGCTACTTTTATTTTGATGAAAAAGCTGCCCTGCGGATTTCCACACCACATCAAGCGCCTGTTGCCATGCCATTTTTCCCCACTGAAAATTTATTTATTTATTTATTTTTTTATTTATTTATTTATTTATTACATTTTTATACCGCCCAATAGCTGAAGCTCTCTGGGCGGTTCACGACTATCATCATTCTCCTCCTCATCTTGCTATTGCCCCCGAAGGGGCTGCTTCTTTCAAACATGAGAGCCCCCTTTTATATGCACAGCAATTTGTAACATACTGTATCTGTGGAGCTTAGGCTGCAAGACACTGAATGGCTGATAAACCCTCAGCAAGTTTCGTGGCTGAGTGGAAATCTGAACCTGGATAATAACTACGGCCTAAGTCCAACACTTGATGCTCTTCATTGTCTGCCCCCCCCCCCCGCCCATTTGTGTAACAAAGATAGTTAGGAAACCTATTCACTCAGTTTGCACGTAATGCCAATTCGTGGGTTATTTAATCCACGAATTGGCAGGGGTGAGCAGGAGTGCTTCACTTCCACTTTCATTTAACAATCTATGATTAGCCCAACATGGGATTGTCGTTAATTCCCCCACCCCCTTCAACTGCCCCCATTCAATCCTCTAGCTGCTTTCAGAAGGAGAAGAAAGAACATTGCCTCTGCCCCCCAGCCAAATGATAGAACTGCTGGTGGTACCTGGGATTTTGCGAACCCAGGTTTTGGGTACAGCCCCCAGCCCCATCTCTTTTCCATATATTGCTTCTCTTAAGAGGATATTGCTCTGTTCCAAGTTAGATGACTGCAATGCGCTCTACATAGGGTTCGGAAGATGGTTCGGAAGCTGCAGCTCGTGCAAAATGCAGCGGCCAGATTGATTTCGGGAACCAGAAGGTTCGACCATATAACACCTGCTCTGGTCCGCTTGCACTGGCTGCCTGTATGCTTCCGAGCCCAATTCAAGATGCTGGTTTTGACCTATAAAGCCTTACACGGCTTGGGAGCACAATACCTGATGGAACGCCTCTCCCAACGTGAATATACCCGGTCACTACATTCATCATCTAAGGTCCTCCTCTGGGTGCCTACTCCGAGGGAGGCTTGGAGTGTAGCAACGAAGGACAGGGCCTTTTCAGTGGTGGCCCCCAGACTGTGGAATGATCTCCCTGATGAGGCTCGCCTGGCACCAACACTGCTATCTTTCCGGCGCCAGGTTAAGACTTTCCTCTTTGCCCAGGCATATGGCGGCACATCTTAATCACCCACATGTTTAGTTTTTTAACGGTTTTTAATGCTTTATGTGTGTATGTTCTGTGTTTTAGAGTTTTAAATTTTGTATACTTGTTTTTACCTCAATTTTAGAATTTCTGTAAACCACCCAGAGAGCCCTGGCTATGGGAGCGGTATATAAGTGTAATAAATAAATAAATAAATAAATAAATTCTTAACTCTCTGCCTTTCTTTCTCTTCACAGCTTCTGAGTTGTCCCAGATACTGTGTGTAATATTTCGAACACAGGAATGCTTACCAACAGAAGCTTTATTCAGAATAGCCTTAAGAAGCTCGACTGTAATATTGTGGCCTGAGCAGCAGGACTCCACAAGAACCCAGAAGCGACAAACTCGAAATATGCAACATCCAAAGTGCATAAAACATCATCTGAATGGATCTTCATATTCACTGCTTTCATTATCTTGTAAACCGCCCAGAGAGCTTCGGCTGTGGGGCGGTATATAAATGTAATAAAATAAATAAATAAATAAATAAATAAATAAATAAATAATCTGTGGAATAGTTGTCCAAAAAAGAATCCTGTTTAGGTGCCTTATTATGTAACCAAGGGTGTGTACAACCATTCCTGGACTCAAGGGCGTCACAACAACAGGATGTGAATTTAATTGTAAATTTATCATCCAAAAATAAGTACTGAACCTTGGGCTGTGTTTTGTTCCTACTCCAAGATATAATGACTTCATGATGAGAATAGATTTGTTTATGTTAACTCATTTGATTAAACTGAAGGAAGTGGTGGGGATGTACATCATGATTATTCAAGGTTTAGTGGCAGATATTTTTTTGGCTCTAACAATAACAGTATTCTAACATTTGAGAGGGCGGTTCTTTGGGAATTGTTTAAGTTGGAGAATACTTTCCCCAACAAATGGCTGATGGCAAGTCCATCATTATAAAAAAAAAGTCTGCTGATAAGGGCAGGGCCAATGTTATACAAATGAAGCAGATTACTGCGCTGAGGTTTACAGACAATGAAATGATCCTGTCTTCTATAGGAAGATGTCTCATGACCATCCCAGCCATATTCTATCCATTATTAGATAATGGTCACCAGTACATCTAGGGGTGACCACATTACCCCAACATTAAAATCACTCCACTGGTTGCCAATTAGTTTCCGGGCAAAGTACAAAGTGTTGGTCATCACCTTTAAAGCCCTAAATGGTTTGGGTCCAGGTTACCTGCGGGATCGCCTTCTCCCATACAGTCCGCCCCGCACACTCAGGTCCTCTGGGGTGAACTTACTTCAGTCAGCTAAAACTAGGCTGACATCAGTTTCCCAGAGGACCGTTTCTTCTGTCGCCCCCGGATTGTGGAATGGCCTGCCGGAGGAGATTCGTAAAATTCACTCTCTGTGTGATTTTAAGGCAGATTTAAAGACTAGCTTTTTCCGGCAGGCCTATCCAGATCAATGTTAAATCAAGAATTTTTAAGATGTATTGATTCCTGTTCTAATGTTGTTCCCCATCTCGATCCAAAGGGAGAGGCAGGTAAGAAATAAATAAATATATTATTATTATTATTATTATTATTATTATTATTATTATTATTATTATTATTAGGACTGTAGTTTATGAAGCCCGGGGCTTAGGCCATATAAAAGACCCTTGAGTCCATTTTTTTTTAACCAATTCTCATTTCAGGATGCCAGTACTATACATAAACCTGATAGACCACCACCAGGTACACCAATTGTATCCGGTTCAAATTTGATACTTGAACCATTGGCTAAGTATATAGATAATTTTTTGAGCCTCTTTGTGCCTCAGGCCTGATCATTTGTAAGGGACACATCTGGTTTTATCTCAGGTAGAAGTCCTCAAGAACCATTCACACGATATTTTATGCACATTGGATGCTGCGTCCCTGTATACTAGCATATCCCTTGAAGTTCCTTTGATTTGGTTTTGGAAACACCTGAAGTGTCACTACCAGCAGCAACTTGTAGCAGCAGCAGCTTCAGGAACAAGAACAAATGCAGATCATCACCTGCTCCTTTTCAGCACTGCGCTTTTTTTTAGATTATTTTGTATAATTTTAAATTTGGAATTTTTAATATGTGCCTGGGAAACTCAGGGGGACAAGGGGGCACCCTCATAACAGTGGTCATGGGTTGGTGTTGGAGGGTTAACAGACCAGATGAGAAGAGGGGTTAGATTCCCCTCTTCTGGCTCTTCCCCCAACCAGAGGGTTCCTGGCAGCCTTACTGGCTTGTCTTCGGGTCTGCTGCTGGTCCAAAACAAAATCTTCCTCATTCATGATTTGATTGTGGATGTGGAGGCTGACCTGGTATGTAACACTGAGACCTGGGTGGATGAACTGGGAGGGGTTACTCTCACCCAGCTGTGCCTTCCTGGGTACTTGGTGCAGCACCAACTTGAAGGCCGGGCGGAGTTTCTTTTTGCCATGGTCTATAGAAATACGATCTCCCTGTTCATTCGAGTGCGGGTCTCGAGTGTCTTCTACTTTGTGTTGGGTATTCAGGACAGATTAGGGACTCTGTTTGCCCCATTGCCCATCAGACTCCCTGCCTGAGCTGAAGGAGGTTGTCTTGGATATGGTGTTAAGGACTCTCAGCATGATGGTTCTGAGGGATCTCAACTTCCATGCTGAGGCTGCTGTATCTGGGGTGGTTCAGGACTTCATGTTTGCCATGACAACCATGGGGCTGTCTCAACATGTCATCGGCCCAATGCATGTAAAAGGACACACGCTTGATCTGGTTTTCTCGACTGGGCAGGAGGATGGTGATCTGAAAGTGGGGGTATTAACATCTATCCTCCAAAATTCATTCTGAATTCTTCACTAAAAAAACCCCTATTTAATAGAGCACATATATAATGCAAGAAAGAGAGCAGAGTGTTTCACGTGATCGGCTGTTTCCTAGACATCCTTGTCATTCCATATCAAGAATAGATTATGTTATGAAATACTCACCTTTATCCTTTTAAATTTATACAGTCATTAGAAACCATTGGCTTTTAGTAAAGGATTTATCTTGCCAATTGAATACGTTGATAAGTTACTGCAAAACTACATCCTTCAGGGATCTCCTAGACCATTCTGATTTTTCCTATTCACATTCCAAGCAGGTAGACACCACAGACCACTATAAATGTGGACATTGCGTCAATTGACATCGGTACTTCAAATTCAAGAATTTATTCACCCTGTGGATGGTTGTTTTAAATTACATCATGTGTTGAACTGTAATACCACTAACATTATTTATGTTTAAATGTGGGTAATCCAGGTAGGCCCTAAGTAGGATGTCTGAACACCACAGTAAAATTAAAAACAAAGTCATAGGGCCCCCATTGGTTTCATAGATCATAGACAAGCAACATATACGGGAAGGTTTTTCTTTCTTTGTTATTGAACGCTTTAAACCACATCTATATAATAGAACTAATGTGGATAGATTCTTGCTTCAAAGGGAAGCATTTTGAATTTTCACCCTTAAGTCATTAGCCTCAGGTGGTTTAAATGAGAGGATGGATTTGCCAGCATTTCTGTAAACTTTTGTTAATGAGTACTGCAGCTTTAAATTACAAACAGTGCTTTAGTATACATACAGCTGTACTCAGTCTCTAGTTCATGACTACTGAGCCAAAAGAATTGGTAGGAAGGATATTAACCTCCTGGGAAGAGTGAACTGGAGAAAAGGTGAGAATTCACTGTTATTCTTTGGTATGGTATTATCAAATTTAGGCGAACAGTTCCTATTCCATTTGAAATTGTTTTTCCTTTTTAGAGGCCTGATCTCTTCTCTATCCCATTAAAAACAGGCTATTTTGCTTTTATTGTTTGGCAGAGGACTGAGGACACAGCCTGTCTAAGAATGTTAAATTGTCCTTCCCAGACTATTAACTTGTAAAAAAAAATTGTACTGTATATAAACGGCCATAAATTGTATCTATTATAACATTTGAGGAAAATTTCCTCTTTGGAACAGAATTCCATCCGGGGTCTGTAGTTGTGTTATTTAAAAGCAGTATTTAATTTTTTTAAAAAAAAAAAAGTTTTACACATTATCTAAATACTTGCAGTCCTTTAGACACAACTGGCGAGTGTTTGGTATAACCCCTCTGTAAAATATGTAGTGAACATGTATAGTAACATCCTTCCTGATATTGTTGGTTGAAAATCTAATTATTAATGCCTATGATATATTGTATACAAAAGACTGCATTGTGATTGGTTCTTTGCACTTGTATTTTGGTGTAACTATGCAGTTGTTAGCCAGGTGCCTGCTCCATCTTCCTGAGGTTCTTCCAGACAGCATTGCCAGCAACCAGAAGGTGTCGTGCAGCTATTCCATTTCCCCCTCCTTAACAGACTTTTCAGTAGAATATGATGACATCTCATAGAATCCTAGAACAGCAGAGTTGTAAGGGGCCTACAAGGCCATCGCGTCCAACCCCCTGCTCAATGCAGGAATCCACCCTAAAGCATCCATGACAGAGGGTTGTCCAGCTGCCTCTTGAAGGCCTCTAGTGTGGGAGAGCCCACAACCTCCCTAGGGAACTGATTCCATTGTCGTACTGCTCCAACAGTCAGGAAGTTTTTCCTGATGTCCAGCTGGAATCTGGCTTCCTTTAACTTGACCCCGTTATTCCGTGTCCTGCACTCTGGGAGGATCGAGAAGAGATCCTGGCCCTCCTCTGTGTGACAACCTTTTAAGCATCTTTAGAGTGCTATTCTGTCTCCCCTCAATCTTCTCTTCTCAAGGCTAAACATGCCCAGTTCTTTCAGTCTCTCTTCATAGGGCTTTGTTTCCAGACCCCTGATCATCCTGGTTGCCCTCCTCTGAACATGCTCCAGCTTGTCTGCATCCTTCTTGAATTGTGGAGCCCAGAACTGGACGCAATACTCTAGATGAGGCCTAACCAGGGCCGAATAGAGGTGAACCACTGCCTCACGTGATTTGGAAGCTATACTTCTACTAATGCAGCCCAAAATAGCATTTGCCGTTCTTGCAGCCATATCGCACTGTTGGCTCCTATTCAGCTTGTGATCTACAACAATTCCAAGATCCTTCCCGTTTGTAGTATTGCTGAGCCAAGTATCCCCCATCTTGTAACTGTGCCTTTGGTTTCTATTTCCTAAATGTAGAACTTGGCATTTATCCCTATTAAATTTCATCCTGTTGTTTTCAGCCCAGCACTCCAGCCTATCAAGATCACTTTGAAGTTTGTTTCTGTCTTCCAGGGTATTAGCTATCCCACCCAATTTTGTGTCATCTGCAAATTTGATCAGCGTTCCCTGCACCTCCTCATCCAAATCATTAATAAAAATGTTGAGGAGCACTTGACCAAGAGGACCTATGAATGTGGCAGGGCAATGCCAGGATTGCATCTTGAAAGCAGGTTCCCCTATTCCCCTTAGAACTAGGCATTGTCTTTCACTAATCGTGGTTTTTTTTTAACCAAAACAAAGAAAAACATGCCAAAACAATATGCATGATTATTTACCTAACCCAATCTGCAGAGAGCAACCTTGCTACCTCTGTAAAGGCAGGTCAGAAAGTGAGAGGGTGCTTTAAAGATGAGGCTTTTATGCCATTGGAAGCTCCATGACCACCATTATGTGGTGGTGTTGATGGTGGTGTAGGATGCGATTCCACCACTGAAATGCCAGAAACAAATACATTCACAGTGCAATCCTACGCACGTTTCGAGAGAGAAAAAGGCTTCCAACTCCCATAATGACCCAGCCAGTCATGCTGGATAGGGAATGCTGGGGGTTGTAGGCCTTTTTTTCTGGCTGGGGAATGCTGGGGGTTGTAGGCCTTTTTTTCTGGCTGGGGAATGCTGGGGGTTGTAGGCCTTTTTTCCTGTCTAAACATTTATTTATTCATTTTATTTCCATACTGCCCAATAGCTTAAGCTCTCTGGGCAGTTCATATGCCTAGCATTGTGCCGTAAAGAAGAAAAGATGGAACAATTGCAGAAGGACTTCAGACCCTCTGTCTAGAAGCACCTTTGATTTCTGTATGTTTGCATGATTGCTTACCCATTTCTTTGACTGCATGCTATTAACAGCTGAACAGAGCAATCATATACCACCCCCTAGATTGTGTCTGGGGGCCCATAGGATTTTTCAGATTTCAGGCACGAAGGTTGTAGACAATGCTATGACCTGAGAGCTGGGAATTGCAGTTCCCTGCCCTCTCCCAGCCGGCGTGGAGAGAACTGGGTGTCTGCCTCTACCAGTTCACAAATGCAAGATTAGAAGGTGGCAATGCAAATATGTACAAAGATTATGGAAGATGGTGTTTTCGGAAATTGAAGAAATAGTGGGAATGAAAATAGAACAAACGCCAAAGATTGCATTGCTGTCACTATTTGAAGATATAAAGTGTGGAAAAGAAACTATAGAGCTGATATCGAGTTTGCTGGTTGCAGCACGATTGATGGTAGCTAGGAACTGGAAGATTCAAGGGGAATATTCTATTGAAGAATGGTATAAAGAAGTATGGGATATAGCCATTAATGATAAATTGACATGTAATATTAAGTGGAGAAAAGGCGTAACTAAAATAAATGAGTTTGAAGGAATCTGGAAACAGTTCCTAATATTCGTGTTTACTAAGGGAAGTGGGAAACCGCCAGTAGAAGAAACGATCAGATTTTGGACTCAGGAATAGATCCCGAGGTGGAGGGTGCACTTTTATGTTAAGAATGATTATGTTGTAGTATGATAATGTATAGGTAATAGTTATTCAACATATATGTACTCAACATTTATTCAATATGTATGTAGCAGTTGTTTGATGTTTTTCTTTTTATTATTATTATTATTGTAATGTTGTATGTTTATATAGTGTAGAAAATAAATAAAAATTATTAAAAAAAAACAAAAAGAAGAAGTAGGGAAAGTGCCCTTGATTCTTATTAAACAAAATATATGCCAGTAATTTAGGTCAAGGTGATCATAATTAAGCTTCTATCATACTCAACTTTTCACATAGCTTGCACAAACTTATTCTGACAACGACTTTATATAAGGTTTTTATTATTTTTTAAAGCAAGGCAGTCATTATAAGTAAGTAAAAGCTCCTGAATTTAAAATTAATTCTTATTCAAGTAATATGTTTCTGGCACTAAATATTCATAGACCCCACAGCAATACTAAACACTAAATTGTGTTGTTTTACAAAAAATGAATAGCAGGCACGGGCCTCCCACTTTTTTTGTCAATATTGCTACACACAGGGAGGAGAGGGTTAACCCTTTCCTCCCCCCCTGGTCCCATTAACCCCTTCCTCCCCACCGACCCCCCCCCAACCAAGACTGCTGTTAACCTAGAAAGGAAGTTCCCACTGATATAATTAAGAACTTTTCATCAAGGCCTCATAGTGGCTTCATTTTTCACAAAAGGTTAAAGCATCCTCCCCTCAAAAATCCCCGCCCACCCCAACGCTATTGCTGTTATTTTGCTTAAAAGAAGGACTGATGTGATATCAGCATGTCAGTGGAATCGCATCTAGTTTGGTCCTGAAATAGATATAGACACTAAGACTTGGCAAGAGAGTTAATAGCTGGTTCTGCTGGATATAAGGACGTCACTAATCAGTGGCAAAGTGTGACTGTCCAGAACGTTTTTACGTGTACAAGCAACCATGATGGGAGTTTCTGATTTGCATATTTCTAGTTGGTTCTTCTGGGTTTCTGTGGAATCCCGCTGGCTCAGGCCAAAAGATGGCAGGTAAGCATCTTAAGGCTTTTCTGAATGTCTTCTGATAGGCATTCCTGTGTTCGAGATACCTTATGGAGCACCTGGGACAACTCAGAAGCTGTAAAGAAAGAGAGAAGCAGAGTTACAGAGCACCCCTAAAACTTTGCCAGTTTGGAAAGAGGTAGCCAGTGTCTGGGAGATGACTGGGATTTTGGGGGGTTTGGAGAAGTGCAGAACAATTGCTCCATATGACAATTGCTCCCCAGTGAAACTGCGTACGTGATTTCTTGCAAGAACTTTCTGGTTAGTCATTGTGTTTGGAAGTTTCAGATTTTGCCCCAGGGTTACAGCCACAGAAGCATCCACCAATAAATAATTTATGCTGGTTTTAGCCTTCCTGTTTAAGCCAAATGGAAGAAAAAACCATTAAAGAAAAGGGGATAAAAGCAGCACCCCAAATCTCTGGATTCTAGAATTCTTTCCATCCAGAAAGATCCTCACACCTGCATTCTTCCCTCCATTCCTCCCCTTCTCCATGATCAGCTACTGCACATACAGGTATACTTTCCTAGAAAGGCACTCAAGATCACAGTTCTGGGCTGCCATTTGCCCTCCCCTTCAAGGGCTAATTTTCATTTGAAAGCTACTCCTGCTGTCTTTCTGCTCAATGCTTGAATTAAAAGTGCTCTCTCTAAAGTGCCACACTATCATCACCCCTTTTTGAACACACCCACCCACCCACCATTTTCTATGTGTTCCATTGCACCATTATCTTTTGACCTTCTCAATGACTTTCGGATGTATGAATCTGATTCCTCTGATGTGCAATTTTGATTATTTTTAACTCTTCTTTAATAAAACAAAAAATGCTTTCAAGGACCTTGTGGTTTCCAATTCGCTTAGCTTTTGGGATATTCGGTTTTCCAGTGCAGCCATAGTTCAACACTAAAGGTCCATCATGTGTGCTTGGTTTTCATGTATGCGATATGCACATGTCCATATAATTTAAAGCTCACAGAGTTGCGGATAGATGCTTCCCAGAGTTACGGGAAGCATTATGTGAAAAAGTGGTGGGGCTGGGGTCTGCACCCAAAGTCTGGCTCTCTCAAAATCTCCACACTGGATGGGCCAGGCACCACCAACAGCAATGTCACTGTGCGCGCGCGCGCACAATGCAGGGTGCAGGGTTTCCAAGTATGAGGCAAAGTGTTTCTAAAAATTTCTCTTGCCACAGAAAAAGGGGACAGAGACCATGCAGAGCTGTAACAAGCATGACAAACATTTATTTCTTGTAGAAAAGAGGTGTTTATGATTGGTGCTCAGTGAATGTCACATGTTAGCCAGGCATGGCCATAGCAACATAGGGCTCACCTACACCAAGCAGGATATTCCACTATGAAAGCGGTGTGAAAGCGGTATATGAAAGGCAGGAGCCACACTACTGCTGTATAGAGATATTGAAGTGCACTGACAACTGTTGGGGCCCAGGACATATACCATATACTGCTTTCATACCACTTTCAGAGTGTTACATCCTGCTTGGTGAAGATGTGTCATGGGCCCCAACAGTTGTCAGTACACTTCAGTACCACTATAAAGCAGTAGTGTAGATCCTGCCTTTTATATACCGCTTTCATAGTGGAATATCCTACTTGGTGTAGATGAGCCCATAAACAGGATATGTTGTAGATGCAAGAATACCTCTTTATTAAGGGAAATTCTTGATTTCATCCAAAACTTTCAAGTGATTGCTTAGAAGTTAAGTGACATAGAAGCAAGATGTGCCATTAAAAAGGATTCCTCAGGTTTGTCATGAATAGCCCCTTTGGGAGCCAATAGCAACATTTCAGTTGGAAATGATCAGGCGTGTGATTTGGACTGGACTCCTGCGTGGCTGATTTTCCTTCCAAATCAAAGTGGCCAAGCTAAGAATGCTTTTAAACTGAACCCATGGCAGAGGTATGCTGATGATAGGTTTTGGCTAGATTCTTAGTGGCTCTCACAAAGTTATGGGACAAAGTGTTCTTCCAGATGAGGCTCTCATGGGACCATCACCCTGACTCATTCACAGAATTATAGAAGGGGTCCAGGCAACATCATCATTCACTCATAACTCTTCCCTATTTTCCCATCACTTGCAAAATCTATTGCACCTGGCATCAGGTGACATTCATTCCTAAAGGAAAAGACGTAGAACATTATTGCATGGGGGTGAGGTGGGTGGGTAGTGGTGGAGGGAAAGTCTGGCCGTCTTTCCCTCCCTTGGCCTGGTATCTACTGACAGGAACTCAAGCAGGCTTTTGCTTGTTACATACACAGGCGGGATGTGCAGCACAAAGAGAAATGCAGAAAAGCAGACCTGACAAATAGAGCCTTCTGCGACTTACGCGCTCGCTCTTATGTTTCCTGCTCTTCCAGTGCATTGCATGTTCATTGCGTTGGGCCTCTTCAGCTGGCTGACTATCTAAAGAACCTGTTGGTGGCTAAATAGCGTATTGCTTTCTCCAAGACCAGATGCAATGTTTATTCTATTGAATTACTTCAGGGCAGACATGCTGGTGTCCCCTAGCAGGAACTACGGTGCCCCTGTAGGAACATGGAAGTGGAGACGATGGAGCATATCCTTCTGTCCTGTAGCTTCTATAACCAGGCCCGCCATCTTATGATCACCCCATTGTTGAGTAAACTGTCCAGAAGTTCAGACAAATTTTATGTTAAGTTTCTGTTGGAAGATAAGTCCTCAAGAATAACTTTGGCTGTTGCTAAATTTCTTACAGTGGCAGCCAGGAGTAGAGCTCTCTGTGTATTAGACATAAGTTCATAATAGCTCTAACTGTATGATTTCATGTTTGATTCTTGTTCTTTGTTTTTTTCATGGATCTATGGATCGCAATAAAGAAGTATAATATTTAGTAAGGAAAGGGCAAGAAAGTTCCCACGCTGAAATGCTAGCCGTCTTCCCTGTCACCCTGATTTTGGGTTCAGTTCTGCTTTCAAAATAACCACTTACTTATAAAGCATTGAGTCAAGACGTCTGGAATGAAACTGTATGTCCCCTGCATCTGGTGGAAAATAGCGCTCCCCTTGGTGATCCACAAACGTTCCCCAGCAGTATTGATAATCTGAAGGGGAGGGAAATAATTTTGTCAACGTAGTGTTGAGGACAGATGGTTTCAATGAGGGATGGACAACACACAGTCCATAGGCTGCATGCACACACGCACACACGCACACACCCATATCCATCGGATGCTGGCAAATTGCTATAGAGCCTTATGTCTGTATATAAAGGTCTCTATATGTTTTGAAGATAAATTTGGCCTAAGGGCTTGTCTATATGGCTTGTTTACCCCGACCTAACTGTGCATATTTGTGTTTCAGGACACAAGACGCAGCTGTCTGTTCGCCGTAGCACCAGGTTTTTAATGCGATAATGCGCATATTCGCATTTGCGATTTACAGCGACTTTTAGATCATGAGTTTGCACTGCGTTATGGTTATGTGTCGTTGCGGGAGTTAAATCACATTTTGACATGTGGGCGGAGCTTTGAGGGCAGGACAATGTGATTGCGCTTTCCCGCCTATCGGCTGCCTCGTTCCTTCGCACCGTTTTTAGTTTGAATTCTCTGATTCTGCGGAGGGTGTTCAAGCACTTTGCTTATGCCATGGTTGAATTCTTAGCCCCAAATCACATCCTTATGTACGCCCCTGACAAAGACACTACTTAGTGTGCTGGGTGGCTTGGATGGTAGATCAACTTTAGAAGGAGCCCTGAATGCAAAAAGATTGGAAAACACAGAGAGAGATTCTTAAAACAAAGACAGGGAAACGGGTAGCCAGAGGAAGGAGATGTGTTCAGTCCCCCTCTCGCAGCCTCCTCTGCTGCCTCGTTCCTCCCCCCTCCCGGTTTGTTTGTGATATGAATCTGCAGAGCTCCACATATACAATTTATAGCTTCCCTCATCTCGACTCCGTAGCATCATATATGTGTATATGTGCACTTGGCATTTATAATTGCACTACAAAACTATTCAGGACATAAATCGCTGCAGTGAGACGCTCTTTACCTACAGTTGAATCAATGAAAAATCAGGTTTATTTAATGAGGAGCAATCCCGTTGTCGTATAGACAGGGGGCAAAGGCTCAGTGGTGGTTTGCAACTGCTGCACTGCCTAATTCAGTAGCAACTGCAGGACTGTAGCTTCTGGAGAAGCCCCCAGACTACCCGAAGTTGCCCTCCTGTGGCTTAAATGGAGGCTTATGTACTGGCTTCCATCCCAATAAGAAGGCCAATAAGAAGGCTTTTAAAACTTGATGTTGCTCGGACTTTAGACTGTTAGTTATACTGTTATACTGTTAGTTTTACCCTACCCAGTGCCTGTTTACCCTACCCAGTGCCTGTTTGCATTCTCTTCCCCTCCTTATTGCTTTACTATGATTTTATTAGAATGTAAGCCTATGCGGCAGGGTCTTGCTATTTACTGTTTTACTCTGTACAGCACCATGTACATTGATGGTGCTATATAAATAATAATAATAATAATAATAATAATAATAATAATAATAATAATAATAAGGCCTGGGAAATCAAAAGAAGCCACACTGAGGCTTGGTGAAGTTCATGGCTTCTTAATTCCCCAAAATCAGGGAGAAAAGCACAGAAGGAAAACAGTACCCATTGTACAGCGCACAGACATTGGGGCCTTCAGTGTGGTAGCCTCTGGAATTCCCTGCCTCTGGAGGTCAGTCAGGCACCAACTCTGTATTCCTTCCTGCACCTCCTGAAAGCATTGTGGCTCCAGGAAGCCTTCCCTTAACGACCAGCCGCAGTTTATTTTGCACTGTGTTTTTATTCTATTTTATTTTATTCTATTTTATTCTATTTTATTTATATACCGCCCCAAAATTTTGAATGGTATATAAATATTGTAAATAAAATAATTTAGGGTAACCATATGAAAAGGAGGACAAGGCTCCTGTATCTTTAGCAGCTGCACAAAAATGGGAATTTCAGCAGGTGTCATTTGCATGCATGTAGCACCTGGTGAAATTTCCTCTTCATCACAACGGTTAAATTTGCAGGTGCTGTACTAGAGTGAGCAGATACCAAAGGGGGCAGGGCTCCTGCAGCTTTAACTGTTGTGATGAAGAGGGAATTTCACCAGATACTGCATGCATATGAATGACACCTGCTGAAATTCCCTTTTCTATGCAACTGTTAAAAATACAGAAGCCCTGTCCTCCTTTCCATATGGTCACCCTATCTTTAATAAACAATAAATGTCATCTTTCCTCTTGTATGTGAGGCCCATGGTAACTGCTCCACAGCCTAGGCATGTATCCACCACCCATTTATAGACCATAAAAAACACTTATCAACTTACCATTCTGATCCATGATAGATATCTGGACTCTGGATCCAAGGTAGAGTTCTAAGTCCTTGAGGCCTTTCTGATTACGCTGGTCATAAGGCCTATACACCCGCGCTGCTAGAATCTCCAGCGTAACATTTGGATCTTCCTCCAAGAAATTTATTATATCCTTGGCACATAAACCACACGGAGTCCAAGACAGATACCAAGTGATATGACATGGTGTATTTGTCCGTCGGTTAACGATCTCGCTACATTTTCTATTTTCCATAAAGATTAATTCAGCATGGCTGTCGTCGACATTGCTACAGCATTCCCTCCAGGTCTTGTGACTTGTTCCCCACTGGGTTTTGGACAGGAGATAAGTAGTCCTTGGATAACTTGTGGGAGTGTAATTGCACTCAAATTCATCTGGGTCTATTTTGTACCTTAAGCAAAAAATATGACAACAGAATTGTAAGTTTTCAAACTCATTATCTTTGTTTTCTATGCCACTGCCTGTTTTAGCACCAAGCAGCCCCACAAAATGGTCAGTTGAAAGTAGACAATTTTTACTTAAAGAGTAAGTCAAAACAAATGTGGGAGGTTCTTCCCGAAACATTCAAGGAATATGGAGTGATATCAAATGTGTTTCTCTTAGGCTACCAAAATTTCCCAGAGGGGTAAATCACACACCCTCGTGGGACAAAACTAATAGGTATTATAAGTTCTCCCATACAATCCGCCCTGCACACTCGGGTACCCTGGGAAGGGTTTACTCCACTCAGCCACAACTAGGCTAGCAAATGTTACCCAGAGGACCTTTTCTTCTGCCGCCGCCAGACTGTGGAATGGCCTGCCGGAGGAGATTCGTCGGCTTAAAGCTCTCTCTGAGTTTAAGATAGCCGTAGAGACTAGTCTCTTTCGGCAGGCCTACCCAGATGAATTTTAAACCTAAGAGCTTTAAGATGTTGTGATTGTTATTTTAATATTGTTTTGGTTTTATATGCTCTTTTAACTAATTTTATGTATTAAAGTATCAAGTTAAAGGAAGCCAGATTCCAGCTGGACATCAGGAAAAACGTCCTGACTGTTAGAGCAGTATGGCAATGGAATCAGTGACCTAGGGAGGTTGTGGGCTCTCCCACACTAAAGGCCTTCAAGAGGCAGCTGGACAACCATCTGCCAGGGATGCTTTAGGGTGGATTCCTGCATTGAGCAGGGGGTTGGGCTCGATGGCCTTGTAGGCCCCTTCCAACTCTGCTATTCTATGATTCTATGATATTTTATTTAGTGTTCCCCGCCTCCATCCAGAGGGAGAGGCAGTAAATAAGTAAATAAATTATTATTTAGATACCTATATGTTTGCTCCTATAGGGCAAATTACAGCTTCAAAAATGTGTGTGTGTGTGTGTGTGTGTGTGTGTGTGTGTATGTATATATATATATATATATATATATATATATATATATGTGGGTGGGTGGAATTCAGAAGAAGCAGCGTGCCTCTGGAGGAAAAGGGTTAACTGCCTTTTTCCATAAGCATGGTACCCATTTGAATTGGGTCCCCGCAGATGCTGTGAACTAGCCACGGATTTTGTTTGTTATCGCTAACTGTACCACCATGTGGCAAAATCACAAAGTCAGGTCTGATGTTGGAAAGTAATAGCTGTGATTCCCTCGTTTTCTTCTCAAATGTTCTGCGTGATTGTTAGGGGCGCCAACTCAGTGGAACCAACCGCTGACTGACAGCCCCATTGCCAGTCAGAAATGACTCAGAGGCAGAAATGCAATGAACAGGCAGAAAAACCTTATTATGCCAGAACTACTAGAGAAAAGTGGATATTGCAAAGAGAAATATTAAGACAAGCTTGGTTACCACATAGTTGGTTCGAAGCAAGTTCCTCCTTCCCTTCTATCTCAGCACTTCCAACTCGTCGTTGTCGCTCGATAGCTTTGTATATTTCACAGGGAGCGTAATATATATAAAATCACCTTTCTTATCCTTGGTCGTTGTCTCAAACTAATTGGCCTGTTGGAAGTAAATTGCACAATTAACCAGCGAAGCCCTCCTAAAGAATGGCCACTTGAACAAGAACCCGCGTCACAGTCTAATAATGCATTGTTATGCGCAGCTATTGAATCCAACGACAATGTAGCACGTACAATGCCACCATTACAAAGATTTTTTTATTTGACTTTATTTTTTATACCTGAGTTTTTGTGGGAATTCTAAAATAGCTACAAATCAACTTATAGGACAATCCCATCCAAATACAACCACGTAGCAAGTGAGAACCAGTGTAGTGTAGTGGCTAAAGTGTTGGACTGGGAGTCGGGAGATCTGGGTTCTAGTCCCCACTTGGCCATGGAAACCCACTGGGTGACTTTGGGCCAGTCACAGACTCTCAGCCTAGCCTACCTCACAGGGTTGTTGTTGTGAGGATAAAAATAGAGAGGATTATGTACGCTGCCCTGGGTTCCTTGGAGGAAAAAAGCCGGGATAGAAATGTAATAAATAAATAAATAAATAAATAGCGGAACGAAATATCATTTCTACCACTGCAGACCTTTGATGCGCCTATTGGAGTGGGAGGGGCATCCAGTGTTTCTTTATCATGACATTATGATCTGAATAACTAAATGGAATAAAGCCCAGCATCAGACATTATTGGGCAAATGTGGCCCAACTGGGCTGACACTGGCCTCTTTTCAATTATTATTTTTTTTAAAAAATAAATCCTCCCAGGATTGTAGAGAAGTGTGGGGTGCGGCAGTTACTAGCATTACTGCAATCATCCTGTTTCTTCTCTCCAGTGCCTCTAAGAGGCACTAAGGAGAAGGAAGTGGTGTGGTGTTGTGGTGGCAATGCTGTGCCCGGCCAGGCTAACAATAGAGGGGAAAGGCTTCTTCCTGTCTTACTTGGGGCAGGTGGTGGCTTCGTAAACTTTCTGAAAGCTCAAAAACAGCACCGCTGGCAGACTGGAGAGACAGTGCCGCTTGCATTACTCCGGGCTTCTCAGTCGGTCCCAGAGTAGAGCAGGTAGTGGGCCCCCTCCTGCACCCTCTCCCCCTTGCCCAGGGACCCCCTCAAACCTCTGCATGTAGACATACAAATGATCAAGAAAGAGCATTCATGGCGATGCAAGTGCATGCTTATAAACAAGTGTGCAGAAATCTAAAGGAACTGCTGACAGACTCTTACATGCACACTCACACAGATATACAAATATGGGGTGCATTTTCACAAGAACTAAGGGGTATTTGGTGGCTTCATGGGTGTGTGGAATCCTTACAATTTCTGATTGGTAGTAGAGGTTTACTATGCTAGTTGACCAGTCATGTTTTTCAACTCTGTCCATGGGGATGACATTGTGTCTTCCACATTGGAGCGTATGAAAACAGAAAGGGAATCCACTGGGTTCCAACAGGGCTTCAGATGGCAGCAGTGTGTGTGTGTGTGTTTTTAGGGTGATGGTGGTGGAATAAATCCTGGCCATCTTGTCTGGAATGACATCACCATCTCCCCCAAATTTGTAAGGCGTCACCCATGTAAAAGTCACTGAATATCCCCCTCTACTTTCATGGAGTACAAATAGTAGTAAAAGTAGAGGGGGATATTTGGCCCAGCTTTAGGCAGTATTTTATGACACCCAACCAATATTTATTTATTTCATTTATATCCCACCATTTCCCCTCCAAGGAACCCAAGGCGGCGTACATAACCCTCCTCTCCATTTTATCCTCACAACAACAACCCTGTGAGGTAGGTTGGGCTGAGAGTCTGTGACTGGCCCAAAGTCACCCAGTGGGTTTCCATGCCTGAGTGGGGACTAGAACCCGGATCTCCTGACCCCCAGTCCAACACCTTAGCCACACTGGCTCTCACACCACACTGGCTCCAAGATGTGAGTACGTCTTCAAATTCTCCAAAAAATCTTCATCAAGCTGGATCTTAAAGAAAACTATGAGGGTAGGTTGAGATATGACTGTCTTTACTACAGCTACTAAGGTTCTATTAATTTTCCCTTCATGGCACCAAATTCAGACTTGACTAATCTGTGGATCTAACTTTAGCAATCCTCCAGTCCCAAAATATTATGGTGTATCAAAATACAGTTTGAAAAGTGTATTTTGAGAGAAGATACATCTAAAAATGCATAGTTAAATATATATTTAAATGCACATTAAAACAATCACACAGATGAATTTAGAAAACTGACTGAATAGTTTTCATTTTGTGAATGAATTTCATTTTGTTGTTTTTCCACCATTGACGGACTGCAAAAGTAACTGTGGACTTGCGGGAAAAACCTACAATATCTGGAGAATCACCCCCACGTGCCCCCGCTGCCTTGAAGCCACCCACAGAACTGAATTTTTACCTCTCCCCGCCGGCAGCTGCAGATGCATCCTGTTGTGTCCGCAGTATCTGGGACGTGTTACGTCTTTTATACAGAGATTACTGTTTTCAGTTTCTGTTCCCCAGAAAGAGCTCATCAAAGCAAATGAAACTCCAGAGTCCACCCACCCACCGCAGACAAATTCTAGGCTATAAGGGACATCTTGAAATCCATGGCTGTTACCTTGGAGATTCTGAAGTACTGTCCAAGGCCATAGCTAGACCTAAGGTTTATCCCTGGATCATCCAGGGGGTCAAACCTGTTCATCTAGGTGACACACAGGGGATCCAGTGCTCAGGCAGGGGCGAACCCTGGATGATCCCTGGATAAACCTTAGGTCTGGCTGTGGCCCAAGGCACCACACTCGGTTCTAGTATAATGTTTGCGAGGAGGGTGGGGTGTGGAATTTGGAAGCCCTCTATATTAAACAAGGCGGGCTGCACACTTCTGCACCGGTGTCTGGCAAGAAGTTTCCTGTTGGCCTGACTGCCGCTCCAGTTGAAACCGCCCCCATCAATCTGTAGAATGTGGAGAATATAAAGGGTGCTCCTAGATGTGGCATTTATGGTGCAATAGCCATGCCTCATTCATTCACATTTAACAGGGTGTCCCCAAGACGTGTTAACTTCCTGGGCACTGGGTGAAGAACTGGCATTTTAAGAACTGTTTTAGTGCTTTTATATATTTGCACTGCTTTATTTTTCCAATGGTTTTACTTTAGTTTTATTACGTGCTACTTTGTAATAATCGCTTTGCTGCTGGATCATGTCTGCACAACGCTGAATCTGCTGGACTGGACGAGAAGATCCTTCTCGTTTGTAGTATTGCTGAGCCAAGTATCCCCCATCTTGTAACTGTGCCTTTGGTTTCTTTTTCCTAGGTGTAGAACTTGGCATTTATCCCTATTACACTTCATTCTGTTGTTTTCAGCCCAGCGTTCCAGCCTATCAAGATTACTTTGAAGCTTGCTTCTGTCTTCCAGAGTATTATTTATTTATTATTTATTTTATTTATTTATTTAGAATATTTATATACCGCTCTCCATTGAAAAATTTCAGAGCGGTGTGTACAAGATAAAATGGAAATAAAAACAGAATAAAACAGTTAAAACAAATTTTAAAAGAAGCAAATACAGAGATTCAAGGATGCATATTAAGGAAAGGCTTCCTGGAATAAAGATGTTTTCAGGAGGTGCTGAAAGGAGTACAAGGATGGAGCCTGCCTAACCTCCAGAGGCAGGGAATTCCATAGTATTTAATTTTCGTGAACCGCCCAGAGAGCTTCGGCTATTGGGCGGTATAAAAATGTAATAAATAAATAAATAGTAGGGGGGCCACCATGCTGAAGGCTCTTCCCCTAGTGGACTCCAATCTATGGATCTATGTGGAACCACCAGGAGAAGGCCCTCGGATGACCTCAATGACCAGGCAGGTTGGTAGGGGAGAAGGCCCTCTCTCAGGTATCCTGGTCCCAACTTGTTTAGGGCTATCCCACCCAATTTTGTGTCATCTGCAAATTTGATAAGCATTCCCTGCACCTCCTCATCCAAATCATTAATAAAAATGTTGAAAAGCCCAGGACTGAGCCCTGCGGTGACCCACTCGTTACCTCCCCCCAGTTTGAGAAGATACTATTGATAAGCACTCTTTTAGTCCAATTCTGTAGCCAACTGTGGACCCATCTAATAGTTGTTCCATTTAGCCCACTTTTAGCTAGTTTGTTAATCAGAATATCACGGGGCACTTTGTCAAAAGCTTTGCTGAAGTCAAGATATATTATGTCCACATTTATTTACTTCATTTTTATTTCACTCTTCGTCCAAGAAACTCAGGGTGGTGTACATGCTCACCCCTCTTCTCATCCTCACAACAATCCTGTTGAGTTAGGTGGCAGGCTGAATTGCACCCAACAAGATTCAAGCAGAGCAGGTAGTTGAACTCAGGTTTTCCTGCTCCTACAGCATCATCAGATGGGGTGTGTGTGTGGGGGGGGAGAGTCGTGTTTCCTTATCGATTCCCCCCCCCCCGTACTTCCTCTTTTTTCACACAGGGGAAGAAAGCGGAAGTAAACAATGACCGCATGGACCAGTGGGTGTTTTTATCACGCTGCTTTTCCTGTACATAGCAGGAAATGGCAGCACATTTCACTTTTAAAATAATGGATTTACCAGCGGGGGAAGAAGACCAAAAGGCGCAGGAGACAGCAGCATCAAAAGGGCCTGCGGAAACCTATGAGTGGGCAGTAACAAGCGTGCATCCTAACTGCTAGCCCATACAGGCGGTGACAGTGACTGATCGTTTTTATACCCATCCTGACTAAAAAAAACTTTTCCACCAAAATGAGCATTTGTTTATGAGTTACGATATATTCCCATTCACATGTCAGCCATTTTGTGCATGTCTAAGTTAATTGTGTTCCCAGATGGGCCTGAAACACATACAGGCTTCTCTTCACTTCTTGTTTTTTTACAGCAGTCTATGCCAGGTCCTGGACTATTAGGGGCATATTTTGTCCCTCTTTCCCCCTTTCTCATGCAAACACTGTCCTCTCCATCCCAACACCACACTGCCCTTTGCCAGCTCATTGTTCTATGCCTGTCAGCTGATCCTAAGAAAATGTACACACACACACACACACACACACACACACACACACACACACACAATGCCATGCCCATGGGACCTCCTCCTCCTCCTCCTCACAGGAGGAGCTTGAGTCTCCAGAAACCCAGGGCACCACAGATGATGTACTGTCACAGCCTGGGCCCTCCGGGGTGATGGTTGCAGGTCCATCCCTGTCAGGAGGAGGGGGCCTCTGCGGCAGAGGCTGACCAGCCCAGGGCTGCCAGGAGCATTGTCCCCTCAAGCACCAGACCAGTAGAACCCCGGTGAGGGTTGCTTGCTTGCAGAAAAGGACTCCTCAGGGGCATGGGACTCCTCAGGAGTAGGGCTCTGAACAGTGGGATCTTTGATTACTGCAGCTGAGCTCTGGATAGGGCTCAGCAGGCTTTGGGGTTCAACACCTTCACTGTAGACCAGCGGTTCTCAACCTGTGGGTCGGGACCCCTTTGGGAGTCGAATGACCCTTTCACAGGGGTCGCCTAAGACCATTGGAAAACACATATTTCCGATGGTCTTAGGAAACTGTATTGACTGAACTATGTCATGTATCATCTTTTGTATTATTAAAGCTATTGTTACGAATCATTTTCATTAGCAAACCATCCCATGACAATGGATCGTGTCGAGAAGAACGAAAATAATTTTATGGTTGGGGGTCACCACAACATGAGGAACTGTATTAAAGGGTCGCGGCATTAGGAAGGTTGAGAACCACTGCTGTAGACGTAGCCAGTGTTAGATCAACACTGTTCTTCCAACTCTTGTGCCGTGTTAGTGATCTTTGGGCTCCTTTTGGACTCTGCCTCCGGACTGTGTATTGTTGTATCTGACTGACTGACTGTGCTTTGGCTTTTCTCTGTTATCTGAACCAGCCCTGCTGTAGCCTGATCACACTTATCTGACTGCAAGCCTGTGCTTTGACCTGTGGCTGCTATATTAGGACCACTCCTGTCGCAGCCCATTGGGTAGAAACCTGCATGGTGCCTTCACTGCATTGCTTCTGCTGCATCAAAGTATACCTACGTACACACATCAACAGAGCTGCCTGTCTTTTGGATCCTCAGAGATGTGGCTGTGGAGGACTGTCATGATGAGCTCCTTCTCTTTAAAATATACCACGGCACCACTTAATGACCAGCCACTTAATTAATTGTTGTTGTTCTTGTTGTTTGCTGCTTTACTCCTGGAACAGGATGTCTCCAAGTTCAGCAGTGGAACTGCCTGCTTTACAGCTTGCACTGTATTTCTTTTTAAATTAATATATGTGGTCAGAGAGTGGTGGGCTGGGCCGAGGCTTTCCTTTTACACTGCATTAATTCTGTTGAAGGGGAGGGGGTCTGCTCAGTGTTTTGGGGTGGGGAAAACAGTATATGCCAGTGTGGTGTAAAGGCTAAGGCGTTGGACTGGGAGCCAGGAGATCCGGGTTCTAGTCCCCACTTGGAGAGGAGGAAAATTGGCTTCCTTGGAAGGAAAAAAAGGCAGGGTATGTCAGGTTTATGATTTAAAAGTGTTCATCAGAAGTTTTTTCTGAAACTATAGAATAAAGTAACAACCTCTAAGATAGCCAACTCAAGGTCTTTGGGAACAGCCAAGGTGTGCAGCTGGGTGGCTCTCTGACCACGGCCGTTTGCCCATGTTTTTTCCTTGAGGCATAGCAACACAATCCCGGTGATGCAATCCGGTGTTCATATTGCATATGGACACTATGATTGGCTCACAAGGCTATTAATATGTGACATGTGATTGAAGAGTGTGGGGAGTTTTGGGTCAGTTGGTTTTGTCTGCGTGAACATTCCTTAGTTATATTAGCTTTTTTGTAAATACGTGCACAGTAAACCTTAGTAGTTCAAAAAAGCTACTGTGTCTGAGTATTCCTTTGCTTCGTGAATATCCGCCTGCTGCCAGTGACCTCTGTCTCTGGTGATGTGTGCTTGCACTCTGTGCATGCTCTGAGGGAGTGCAATACATCAGACTCCTAACAGGATATAAATGTAATAATAATAATAATAATAATAATAATAATAATAATAATAATAGCATCTCTTTGATGAGAAGTGCTTCTGGCTCTTCCAGAACAGTATTTGAAGCCACTGAGGCCATAGCTAGACCTAAGGTTTATCCCTAGATTGTCCAGGGGCCAAACCTGTTCATCTAGGTGACACACAGGGGATCCAGTGCTCAGGCAGGGGTGAACCCTGGATGATCCCAGGATAAACCTTAGGTCTAGCTGTGGCCTTAATTAAACATTTCCTTTACTACTTTGCTCCTGGAATACCAGTGCTCTTCAGTACAAGCACTGCACACTTGGCCATTTTTCTTTCTTTTCAATCAACGTACGTGTATGTTTTTTATGAAACATTTTTGTAGTCTATATATATAACAAAATCCTACGAGACAATATTCTGGTAGCCATCGAGGCGTTCTTTCTACAAGGGAGTGAAGGGGGTGGGTGGAAACTGCTTAGTTTCCTGCCTCTTCTTTGGCCAGCAAGGTGCTTCTTGTAACACAATTAAGGGACAATTAAGGAGAGTCTTCTCCTGGCAGTAGAAGCCCCTACCCTTGTTTTACTGCTACAACAACAACTTTTGGCAACCCTGCCAGGAAGCAATTCAAAGCATGGGGGAGGGACAGGTGGCAGCCCAGAAAGCATGATCCCTCCATCCCAGCCTTAGCGCCAATATTTTCTTTTTTTCTAAAGCACAACAGGGAAAACAGGAGGGGAAGGGAAGGGAAGAGGCATTGTCTTTGGCCCACCCACACAGCTATGCCCCGACTCGCTACTGGAGACAGAACGTAACAGGATGTTCTATCCACAAAAGCATGGACTGAATAAAACGAAACTACATCCGTGGGGGAAGTCCATTGCAATTCCAATTGTAGCTTATAGTGGAAGAGGAGTCATTTTGCAGTGCCGGGCGTCTTCTGTCTAGAAGAACCCCCAGGTTAAGTGGGCGGCTGCCTCCAGCACAACATCTGAGAAGGCCCACTAGCTAGCCCAGATTCCCAGCTTTCAAATGAAAAAGAGCCCGTGTAGAACCCAGGATACGAGGCAAAATGTTCAGGCATAATTGTTTTGTGAGCAATGAGACTGCTAACACCTTTCACTTATATGTAGCCAACAGCTATGATCAGCATTTGGTTATAGAGAGAAGTGTAGAGTGACCACTGCTCTCTTGATTCAGTACAGGCCATCTCCTGGGATACCCCTCCCACAATGCCTGGCATGGAGGAATGACACCCACACCCACACCCACACCCACAAGAGGCAGGCACTTGGCCTTGGCTGTGGCCAGCTTTCTGAAGAGCTGCTCTGGTTCTTTTTTTGGTCGTGGTAGTGGGTTGACCCTTGTGGAATACCAATTACGGCCCGTAAAAAACGATAGCAAAATCTAGAATTTTAGTGTAGGTGTGATGGGCCAGTCTCAAACAGAGACAGAAGTTGGTGGGTTTTTTTAGCTTAAGATTTATTTCATGCGCACACACGAAGGTCTCTTTTAAAAAACTATATTTGTAACTGTTAAAAAAATCTTTCAATGAAAATAAGGTCTGCCATATTTTTTTTGGGGGGGGGGCACTTTCTAACCAGAAAAACAGCTCCGTTTAGAAAATGTCTTATTCCTTCATAGGTATGAATAGCGGTGATGGGACAAGGCTCCACTTCTTTAATACCTTATTCCAGGATGTATTACGCGGGTGATGCTTTTGCCAGCTGATGCCCTGACAAGGAAGGGGAGGGGGACATATTGCAAGATGTAACTTTGTCTTTGGCTGAGTATGGATTACATCATCTCTGCAAGTAGTCCATAGCTGGTATATCTGAGTAGTATCTGAAACCATTGCAGTTATATAGTTTGCTTGTGGGTTGTTGTTTTAAATGCAGTGTGCGCGTGTGTGTGTAGAGTTAGGAGAATGTTTGCATAAAGTTTAGTAACAGTACAATCCTCTACATATCAGCTCAGAGAAGTAAGTAAGTCCCATTGAGCTAAATAGGTCTTAGTCCCAGGTAAGAGGAGGCAGCTCTTACTTTTTGGAGTAGACACTTCTTGGTGTCATCAGCAAAGCTGGCCACCTCATTACTCACTTCTAACTCTGGATCATTTATAAACCAGTCAGAAAACATCCCTTGGGGGACCTAACTGTTTACAATCCTGCATTGAGAGAACTGATACAATAACGACTAAGTTTGCCCAGGAGTCTTTTGTGAGGGTCTTTGTCAAAAGCCTCTTAGAGGTACTATCCACATGTTTATAAACCCTTCCAGTAAACATGTTGCTTCCTAATGGTAAGCCCCGTGCTAGCTGCAAAGAAGCAACGTCCCTTGGATAAATTATTAAATTAACAGCAAAAGCCTCCTATTGGACTCCAAAATAGCGAACTTTGAGACATTGATTTGTAGAAAGGGAAGGAATTAAGAAAGCTTAGTAGTAGCAAGGCACAGTCTCTCTCTCTCTCTCCTTTTACACAGTCTGATTTACTCAAAAGTAGATGTGGGTGATGAGATCGCTGCCTGACCACTAAGGCCTCATCTACACCAAGCATTGCACTATGAAAGTGGTATATAAAAGGCAGGAGCCACGCTACAGCACCATGTACATTGATGGTGCTATATAAATAAATAATAATAATAATAATACTGCTTTGTAGCGGTAGTGAAATGCACTGGCAACTGCTGGGGCCCATTGACACATACCAGATACTGTTTTCATTGTGCAATATCCTGCCTGGTGTGGCTCCTGCCTTTTATATACCGCTTTCAGAGTGCAATATCTTGCTTGGTGTAGATGAGGCCTTCAAGTCCGGTGCAGCTGGAAACATGGCAGCAGCACCGTCTCCTGTCCGCATGTAGTTCGCAGAGAGTGCAGACGTGGCTAGCGTTATAGTGGCCGCAGCAAACTCGAAATGCATTGTCTTAAACAAGGAGATGGAGGCTGTGAAACTGTTGCTCTTACCGGAGCCCATCTGGGTGGGGGTCTGGGCGGATTCTGGAATGCGCGAGCGCCAACGCCGCCGTCTCCTGCCCGCCTCTCTGCTGCTTCCCAGCCAAGGAGAGAGGAAGTGGATTCCTCCCCGGAGGCGGAGGCTTGGGGGTGGGGGCACGGGAGAGGGGGAGGGAGGGAGGGAGCGCGGATTGGTTGGTCCCCGGCAGCGTTTGGTTTCATCTCGAAAGGGAAGGAGGGGCTTTGGGCAACCGATTCAACCCGCGCGCAAAGACGCGCCGCGCCGCGCCATCGCCCCCGGTTGCGCACCGTGGGAACCACCCCGGCGAGGGTGCGCGGCGGAGGTGGCTTTTGCGAGCCGCTTCAGAACGAGCCCTAGAACAAGCCCTGGGTTGCGAGGCGGCTTGGGAGCCGCGCACTGCCCCGAGTTCGGACGGCGGGGAGGAGAAGGCGGCTCCTTTTGCCTCCTCCCTGGCGGTGCCAGCCCCGCACTTGCGCCGCCACCGCACAGCCTCCGTCAGCACGAGGGGCAGCTTCCGCTTCCCCCGGCGGGATTCGCAGTCGCTTGCAGCCCGCCCAAGACCTAAGGTTTATCCCTGGATCGTCCAGGGGCCAAACCTGTTCATCTAGGTGACACACACAGGATCCAGTGCTCAGGCAGGGGCGAACCCTGGATGATCCCAGGATAAACCTTAGGTCTAGCTGTGGCCTGTGTTGTATGGAGGAGCTTTACAATCCAGCATGGCTGGGGATGATGGAGTTGCAGTCCAAAACACCTGGAAGAGACTATGGCCATAGCTAGACCTAAGGTTTATCCCTGGATCGTCCAGGGGCCAAACCTGTTCATCTAGGTGACACACACGGGATCCAGTGCTCAGGCAGGGGCGAACCCTGGATGATCCCAGGATAAACCTTAGGTCTAGCTGTGGCCTGTGTTGTGTGGAGGAGCTTTACAATCCAGCATGGCTGGGGATGATGGAGTTGCAGTCCAAAACACCTGGAAGAGACTATGGCCATAGCTAGACCTAAGGTTTATCCCTGGATCGTCCAGGGGCCAAACCTGTTTATCTAGGTGACACACAGAGGATCCAGTGCTCAGGCAGGGGCGAACCCTGGATGATCCCTGGATAAACCTTAGGTCTAGCTGTGGCCTAACAAACGCAAAGCCTAACACTTCGACCCTGGCCACACATCAAGTAGGCAGGAAGGCTCCTCCTCACCGGTAACCCTGACAGGGCAACTCACAAATTTCTCTGAGTTTTGTTATTTGCAGCATCCTTGATTGCTCTTTTCAAGGAACAGAGAAGGATGCTGGCGCTGGGTTATTGCTGTAGGCTCTAGGAGTGAAATGTTTATGTTAAATAGTCTAGTTTGCAACTATATTGGAATGTAACCTAACAAAGGGAGAAAGGGGAGGAAGGGAAAGGTCTTCAAAGAGTTCTGAATGTATAAAAGATTGCCTAGTGTTGAAGGATGGCAAGGAGTCCGACCTTCAGGAGACTAGAGTCTGCCTCTCTCCTACATGGGTAGAACCTGAATAAAGCTTTCAGGCCTGAACCTGTCTGCCTGGAGAGTTTCCTAACTGCTGCTGTGGCTTTTCCGTGACAATAGGTCTGAGTAACCAGAATTTTTCTCCGAGCAGAGATGAGTTGCTAAGAAAACAACCATTGCCAACCATCTTTAAAATACAGGACCATTGGAAGATAATTGGAGTGCTTGGTTTCAGAGGAGAACCTGGACATAGTGGGCCTTACAGAAACCTGGTGGAATGGAGAGAACCAGTGGGATACAGTCATCCCTGGATACAGACTTTACAGGAAGGACAGGGAAGGGCATACTGGGGGCCATGTTGCTCTCTATGTCAAAGAGGGCATTGTGTCTAGCAGACTTAGGCCAGATCTACACGTCGTTGCGAAGGCGCTTCCGTGCACCTTTTTTAAAGACGTACCTAAAAGAAGAGCCCCTTTCTTTGCTGTGTGTACTGTGAGCTAGGCAGCGCTGCCTGCGGAAGAATCTCTACCCCATTCAAAGACGCTGCTCTGCTCTGGCCGCTTCCCCCTCGCGTGTTCTTTCATTCAAATAATCCTCCTTCCCACCCGGCGGCTCTTCTGGCGCATCCCGGCGGTGGCGGCTCCTCCTGCAAAACACTTTTCTCCCTCGGTGTGTTTGTATTTGCGTTTGCGTGCGTGTGTGCGAGCACACACCTAAGAGAGTCACGGGGAGATGACACCGCGGGGGAGAGCGAGAGGCAGGAGCTGAACTCTTCTGAAATCTCTTCATTGGCTTCCAATTCACTCCAGAATCCAATATAAACTTCTCCTGCTGACCTTCAAAGCTCTTCACGGTCTAGCTCCTGCCTATCTCTCCTCTCTCATCTCACACTATCGCCCCGCTCGGGCTCTCCGCTCCTCTGATGCCATGCTTCTCGCCTGCCCAAGGGTCTCTACTTCCCTTGCTCGGCTTCGTCCATTTTCTTCTGCTGCCCCTTACGCCTGGAACGCTCTTCCAGAACACTTGAGAACTACAAACTCAATCACTGCTTTTAAAACTCAGCTAAAAACTTTTCTTTTCCCTATAGCCTTCAAATACTGAGTTTGTTCTGACTCTATACTGTTAGCTTCACCCTACCCGGTGCCTGTTTACACTTCCCTGTGCCTGTTTGCATTCTCTTTCCCTCTTTATTGTTTACTACAACTTATTAGATTGTAAGCCTATGCGGCAGGGTCTTGCTATTTACTGTGTTATCTGTACAGCACCATGTACATTGATGGTGCTATATAAATAAATAATAATAATAATAATAATAACTCGTCCGCCGCACACACGCAAACGCAAATACAAACACACCGATTATCCTGATCACTTATACCTGTGTGCTTTTAGGGTTTATGCATCTTTGACATGAGATGTGGGGATTATGTCTACCTTGATTTAGGCAAGCCTAAATCAAGCCTAAGTCATTGTTCCCTGTCTTCAATGACATGTGGCAATACTTGTTAGCTTGTGACTGCTGGGTTTGGTTTACAAAACATATTAATGCTTCTTCCACACTTTTTTCACACTGGTGCTCTCCAGATATCTTGGACTTCAACTCCTATCAGCCTCAGCCAAAATCTGGAGAGCAAGAAGTTGGGGAAGGCTTTCCTACCAACTATCCGGAAGGAACTTGCAATTGAAGGCTGGGACAAAGGAGGGAAGACTGGTCTGAACAGCCCTTGCACACAGTTTTATCATTCAATAAGCAATCCCAAAATAATGACACAAGACAAAAGCTTCTCCAGAAATTTCAATGTTTACACTGGGGTGGTTGCAGGTTTAAAAAAGTAGATTTTTTTTAAAGGCTATCTTCTTTTGTGGTTTCTGTGGAAAGAAAATCAATTTTGAAAAATGAATTTATATGGAAAGAGCTCAAGAGTATTATGCATTATACCAGCCTTCCTCAACCTGGGGCGCTCCAGATGTGTTGGACTGCATCTCCCAGAATGCCCCAGCCAGCTGGCTGGGGCATTCTGGGAGTTGTAGTCCAACACATCTGGAGCGCCCCAGGTTGAGGAAGGCTGCATTATACATTGAGTTTTTATCAGACATGGCCCTTGTCTTTACGGCGGCACTTTGGTGCCACAAGGTGCCTTGCGCCCACACTGGCATTCCTTCCCAACATCTGCACAGGAAGGAACGCAAGTGCGAACTTTCCCTGTCTTTAAAAGTAAAACAAAAAACGGGGTGGGAGGAGAGGAACGGGCCATTCTTCCCCCTTTTTATTTTTTTGTTATTATCTGTATCTCCGCAGCTGCGCAGATACAGATAATAAAATAAAAAGAAATGGCAGGGGGGGGAACGGGCAGCCAGAGGGAGAACGCAAGGAGAGAGAACAGGGACTTGGGGCGAACCACCTCTCTCTCCTCCCTCTGGCCGCCTGTTCCTTTCCCCCATTTCTTTTTATTTTTATTATCTGTATCTGTGCAGCTGCGGAGATACACATAATAAAATTAAAAGGGGGGGGAGGAACAGGCCCCGTTCCTCTCCCCTTCCCCCCGTTTTTATTTTATTTTTACTTTTGCTGGCATGGGGCCACCCATGGCGACCAATCAGGAGGCGGCATGGGCTCCACTGCCAAAAAAGTCTGGGTAAGTGCCCAACTTTTTTGGAGTGGAGTTTTCAGGATTTGCCCCCGGATGGCTTCGCAGTGGCAGCTGCATCACGCAGACGATGTGCCACTACTGCGAAGCCACCCCAGGGCAAACCCTTCGTGTAGACAAGTTCATGGGGTACATTTAGATAGATGGCTCTAAACACTAGCAAATCATTGCTCTTCCACTCTAAGCTACAAGTGGATTTGGAATTGAATTTCTAGCTACTGGGGCTAGAGGGTGCTTCCACACAGATGGCTTCTAGTGCTACCAGTCAAACATGTTGTGAAGCTCCTGTATCTTTTCTTCCTTAACAGTTGTTTTGTAGAAAGAAAAAATATAGAAGAAGCAGTGGGAAAACACGAGAAGCTTAAAAACGGAAGACCACCTCATTTGGACACCTCATAAAATTCTGTGAAAGAGGCAGAGTGATTGTAGAATGAAAGCCTCCTCTGAAAACACCTGGTAGTGTGGAAAATCAGTTGAAATTCTGCTTACAGCAGAAGAGCTCTGATTTTGTAGTGCCAGGAACCTTCCACCTGGAAGGATCTAATGAACTAGAAGCACCAGGGGGAAACAGTGATGATGTTGTATGGATGCCCATAAAAAGTGAGGGGAAAAAAGAGGCTATTTCAGAGTAAATGCCTGTTCCTAATGGTGCTTCCAGATGAGACTTTTATGTGTTCAGAGGAGGGCAACCAGGATGATCATGGGCCTGGAAACAAAGCCCTATGAAGAGAGACTGAAAGAACTGGGCATGGTTAGCCTGGAGAAGAGAAGATTGAGTGGAGACATGAGAGCACTCTTCAAATACTTGAAAGGTTGTCAGACAGAGGAGGACAAGGATCTCTTCTCGATCCTCCCAGAGCGCAGGACACGGAACAACAGGCTCACGTTAAAGGAAGGCAGATTCCGGCTGGACATCAGGAAAAACTTCCTGACTGTTAGAGCAGTACGACAATGGAACCGGTTCCCTAGGGAGGTTGTGGGCTCTCCCACACTAGAGGCCTTCAAGGGGCAGCTGGCAAAGCATCTGTCAGGGATGCTTTAGGGTGGATTCCTGCATTGAGCAGGGGTTGGACTCGATGGCCTTGTAGGCCCCTTCCAACTCTGCTATTCTATGATTCTATGACCCCATCCACAGAGGTTTACAAGAGGGACCAGATGTTGTCTTCTACTCATAACCCTCCTGACTTTTCCCACCACTTCTTCCATCTTTTTTTCTTAATGCAGGAAACCCATTAAAGAACGAAAGACGGAACAGCTGCACAGGGATCTCTGATTGCTACTGCTGGAGCCTCTCATTTCGGTATTTTCACATTATGTGCTGTCCATTTGTTTCACGGCACGCCATTAACCTCCCAACAGTGCAATCCTATAGAGGTTTACCCAGAAGTATGTCCTATTGAGGTCAGTTCTATCCACCTTATTAAGGATTCCTTCCCAAGAAAGGACATTACAAATGACTGCAGATACCGTGCTTTTCCCAAACATTCCAGCTTTTCATTATAGCAGCTGCTTGAATAGATAGCGGAACATCTGGCTCAGTTCCTCTTTACAGGTTTCAAAGAAGAGGTGCTACTGAGCCAATGAATGACCATAGAAGGGAAGTGGCCCAGTATAAAGAAAGCAGCAAGTCCACTGGCAGATAAATCCCAATAATGTAGAAGTAACCCCATTCCGTCCTTACCTTGGCTGCAGGGAGCATTATATTCAACAACTGTGTTGTCCTCTGAGTGAGAGAGAAGTATTTCGGGTGAGATGAGTCTGTTTTGATGCCACCTTTCAGCCAACAGCCTCACCCCACCCCACCCCAGGCAGCTTACAAAAGTTAAAACAAATACATCATTCAAGGCAAGCACTACAATATAGAAATTTCCCCAAACTGGAGCACTCCATATGCATTGGACTACAACTCCCATGAGTGCAACACATCAGGAGGGAACCAGGTTGAAGAAAGCTTCAGCAACATACAACTGAAAATAAAAGAGCAATAACGTCTTTCACAGAGAAAATTGCGTTTCCTTACTGCCAGTTCTCTGCACCGGCTTCTGTCCTTCATTACTTCCTCTTTCCTCCTGGAGAGGGAAGAGGAAGTAAACAAAGACCACGTGGCCCATTCAGGGGCTGCTTTTATCATGCCACTTTTCCTGCACACAGCAGGAGATTGCGGTACATTCCGTTATAAAAAAAAAAAGTTGGATTAAAAGGGGTCTATTTTGCGATGGAAAAATGAGTGGAAGGAGTGGGAGGCACACAGGAAGCAGACTCTGGCCCCAGCTAGACCCAGCTAGACCTCAGAGGGAGAGGTGTCGCGCCCACCATTTTTTTTAAAAAAAAAAAAGGACAGGAGGGCACAAGCACTTGTGCGCAAAAGGTAAGTCCTTTCTTTTTTTTAAATAATCCCTGCTCCCCCCACCCCACCCCCCAATGGGTGCAGAGCTTCTGAGGAGCTCTGTGCCCTGTGTGCGTGTCCCGGCTCCTCCCGAGGAACCGCTAGGAGCTGGGACAAACCGCAATGCCCCGCCACATGTTCTGCTTTCTCAGGCTCAGCCCGAGACCACGGAAAAACCGGGCCTAAAGTGGAGGGCAAGATCCCAGGGCAAGAGAGGGATCACCCCTCCCTGATCCCGGGATCCCCTTTGCGTCATGTCGACGCACAGGGACAATCCCAGATAAAGCCCCGTCCATCTAAGGCCTCTGTCTAAAGGACATGCCAACATCCGTAAATGGGCAGTAGCGAGCTTGTGAGGAAACGCTTGTCTGATATGCCCACTATCCAGAGAGTAGCCACAGTAGTCTATTGCAGCAACAACAATGAAGGGTCTTGTGGCACCCAGTCTTTAAGGTGCCAAAAGACTCTTTGTTGCTTTTAAAACAAAAAACTTAAAACAACGAACTCGCCCATCCTCCCTCCTAAAAACAAGAAGTGGTCCCAAGAAAGTGCAAGAGACAGCCTCAAAATGGCAGCCACTCTCCAGGCGACAACTCCTGACAGAGGTCCTGGGCAAGACGCTGGTCAGAGCAGGTGAAACGCTAGCCCTTGAGGGTTCTCGCAATCTTTCCCCCATGCGGATGATGTATTGATATGCGGACGTGCGTGCCACTGCATGGCTTGGGCAGAAACGGACACCATGTTTATAGTGAACATATATGACTTGGATGTGGCAATGAATGCATAAATCTGAATCCATTCATACAGTGCACACCCGCTCCTCAAATATTGGCCTGAAGTGAAGTCCTGTTACACTTCCATTCGTTTCAATATTCCCAAAAGGCCATAGGAAGGGAGGAAGGCAGAGAGCATCGCTGAGGAAAGAGGCCAGCCTTTTCGGGCACCTGGATTTCGGGTTCTTACAGGCAGGCAGGTTTGAGGGGGCCCTGAGCAAAGTGCCTTCTGGTTGGCCCCCGCCTCTATTGAGGGGTCATGGCAGTCTTACCAGGCATCTGTGGTGGGCAGCAATCCACCAAGCATTGTTGGCTGGTTGAGAATAGCCTTTTAAATTTCCCACAATCCTGGAGTGACACCATGTTGAGGGCACTGAGGGGACAGCTAGGCTGAGTCGCCTGGGGCTGCTTAAAGCCCAGAGCAAGGGTCAGCAGTGGACCATGCCAGGACGCTGGGGTTCTGGCAACTGCCCAAGGATGCCAGGCGCTAGCCCTCGCCCTGAGCACAGTGCTGAGGAGCCTGAAGAGCCCTGGCAAAGAACTGTAGGGCCTAAAAGGCAGGACCACAGAGCAATGAAACACACCTGCATACGGATGGGGAGTAACCAGGAAGGCACGTACCTGGGTGGTAATAATCATAGACTTTCACTGTTGCTGGCTTAAGATCTGTCACTTCAAAAGACTGCTTCACAGAGAAACTGTAGTTTTGAACGGTGTTATCCAACTAAAGAGAGACAGAGTTCTCATATCAATGCCCGGCTTTTCTCAAATACAGACAACAACCGTATTTCTCACACCCACTTTTCCTTGCTGCTTAGAAGACGGACTGTCATCTGGCACAAATGCCCTCAAACCTCCCGCTCCCCGCTCTCCAGATCCCAGCTTCATGCCAAGCTGATGGAGATCTCCATAGCTCTTACCTGATCCAGGTAGATTGTGATCTTGAGGAATTTACCTTCCAACTTCTTTACATGGGGGTTTTCTTCCAGCTGTCAGAAAACAGAGCAGGACAAGGGTTAGGGAACATCTTGAATATGATGCTCTTCACCCTGGCCATGAATTGCAACCAACAACGGTGAATTCGTGCCACATGCAAGGTGAGATCGCATGCAATCTCAGGGATGACCAACTCATGGGTCATTCCTCACAGCTCCTGCCTCTCTGTGGCCAAATGTTTTGCTAGACAGGCTTGAGTCTTGCTCACCCTATCCAAACCTGGCAGGCGCTCCAGTTGTGAAAAGTAACAGGATGCTCAGAGGCTTCTGCCCAGGCTTGTGGGACACTTGCAAGGGGCCGTTGCCATCAGACGTTACTTGAGGCCTCACATACATCTGTTTTTTTGGTCTCAGCAGCACCTAAAGAGACTAATCTGCAGCTTAGCCACATCTATCGCATCTTGAACTGAGAAGGACACCTTCTGGGTTGCCAGCAACACTTCTGGCAGGTGCCCTTCCCAGGTAAGACTACGCAGAGGCCTTTGGGATGGCAGTGAAATGCTCTCACAATCTCGTTTTATTTAGTTTGTTTACACTCGTCCTGCATATCACTGACTCTGGGCACCTGGTCAGTTGTCAGCACTTCCACGCAGCCTCGCCAAGAGCTTGGTGTTATCAGCATAATGATAATGCCTGATTATAGATCTCCTGGGGGGAATCCGCACGTCGTTCTCAGGGTGCTTCCATCCGCCCCCAGGGCACCCCGAAAACGATAGTGTAACTTGCCTTTGGAAGAGCTGAGGAAGAGGCATCCTTGCCGCCGCCGCCACCCAACTCCCTCCTCGCCAGCCGGCTTGGAGAGCTCAGCCGAAGAAAGTGGGGTGGAGAGCAGAAGAAGCTCTCCACCCGGCCTTCTTCCCCCGAGCTCTCCGTCCCAGCCGGCGAGGAGGTCTGTGGGTGGCGGCGGCGGCAAGGATGCCTCTTCCTCAGCTCTTCCAAAGGCAAGTTACACGATCGCTTTCACGTCGCACTGGGGTCGCTTAGAAGCGGTCTCGGTACGACGTGCGGATTCCCCCCAGATAACCTGACTCAGTGGTTTCATTGTTTCCTTTTTTCAAATGCCTGTAGGATTCTGGTTCCCTTAGAAAATGTTTTTATACCATGAGATTGTGTATACAGATGCTTAATTTCAACCCCTCCCTGCTTATGCCTAGAATCTTCCTTAGCAACAGGGAGTTTCTTTAAATGTCTAAACATCCAACATGTATTTAGCTCCTTTTTGTAGAGATTTGAGGACTACTTTAAGTAAAATCACTTTTTAATGTGTATTTTATATCATGGTTTTATACTGTTTGTTTTATACTTTGAGTGGTTTTAGTTTTTGTGAACCGCCCAGGGAGCTTCAGCTGTTGGCGGCATAAAAATGCAATAATAAATAAAAAATAAATTTAAAAAAAGCAGCATCCTTGGATAACAAGGGATGACAACAGTAGATCATAGTTTGTGGTGACAAGTGTACAGTTTAAGTGTTCATTTGCTGTTGATGAATGCTAGAAATCAGGAATGGCATAACCCTTGTCCACTTCAGTTTCACTCCATTTCCCCCCAACCGTACAACTCATATAGGTTTTCATGTTCATTTCTCCCGATATCAGCATTTTATATGCAATTTTGTCTAGTACACTTTCTTCTGTTAGTTCCCATAACGCAATGCATTTCCATCCACATTTCTGATTGGCAAACTCTACAGCAAAATTCAGAAAAGTGTGAATATTGAAGTAGTACTTTGTTTCAATTTGCCAATTGGTTCAGAACGTGCAAATTAGGCAAGCGTATCCCTGTCCCTAACAGAAACGCATCCCTGCACATGACTGAGGAAGGACAAAAGATGGAGGTCCAGACTTTCTCACCCTCCTCAAAGATTTCTGCACAGCAACGTATCCTGACACCATGTCTACTTCTATTAGGGCCATGTTGCTTGTCTTTCGTTTCCCTGTGTAGCTGTGGGAAGATGCAAAGGGAGTTTCAGTAAAGAAGGCAGTTCTCAAAGTTCTGGGAATGATGGGACTCCCTGGGGAACTTTCCTTGCAGGCTTTGGATAAGGCTCAGCTGGGAAGAGAGAGGTGAGCTGCAATCCTTATTGCCCCTAAAACCTCAGGGGCTACATTTCTCCAAGTACTGTTCTCTGAGATCAAGAAGCAGCCAAGGTAAAACGCCATACCTCACTTGTAGATGGATATCAAATTTTTTCCTAGAAGTCTGGTTGCATTCTTTTGGGGATGTCTCCACACTCAAAGCAAAAATGTTGTTCTTCTTAGGTAAGTAATTATGTCGAAGGGTGGTCTAGGTAGGAGAAGAATGTTATTGTATTCTCAACTGCAGCTGTCTTATAGACAACAAAATTGAGTGCTGTCTTTCGACAGAGTTGCACTTTTCTATCCCTGCCGGTCTCAAAGCTAAATGGGCAGTCCGATAGGCAGAGACCTGGGGCTTGTAACCACATACCCCATGCATCTCCTTATATAAACACCTTATACCACGCCAAGCCATTCACTTGGTTCACACCCAACAGAGTCACCTGAGGTGGCTAAAGGGACCCTTTCGTTTCAGCAGGAAGGACTGAACGATACTATTTCTCCAGTGACTGAATGTGAAGGTTAGACGCCTACTGATAGGCAAAACACAACTTTACTGCTAGCAGAACTTGTGAGAGAGCAGGGACTGGTTCCCTATAGGATCCTCTAAGCTTGCTGCAAGGCAGTTTAGCATGAAAGAGGAATGAATTAAGCCTGGTCAAATTACACTTCTGCTAACTTGAGTTGCTATGACATTCCCACACCCTTTCGTTTGCCCTGAACGTCATCCGTTTGGAAGAAAGCATTCATAAAATAGAAGCTACGGAACATGGGTTTGGGCAGATGTCTTCTTGCTCAACCCACATTTCTCTCATGGCTATGTAACAAAGATTCAGCATGGTTTGTCAAATTTGGTAAAACAGGATGGTTTGCTATGGATTGACATAGGCAAGAAAGGCCTCTTAACTTCTTCTCCTTGTTTCTGGATGAGGATTTCTCAAACAAATCTAGAGAATACTGTGAAGAGGCTTATTGGTATTCCCTAGTCATGATGACCAGATCACTACTCGGACTTGGCTCTAGGTAGATGACATCTTGGATTTACAACGGGAAGAAATGTATTCTTGCGCAACGAACATATTTTAGTGCAGTTGTGACAAAGATATTCAAGGGAACATGTAATATCAATACTCTATTGTTCACTTTCATCCATTTACAAGAGTGACTTTGTATCTCTATGGAAGTCGCAGGACAAGTATTTGTCAAATACTTCCTGTTATTGGCCTTGATAACATCCCATGGCAAGACCTTCCACCTCCTCCTACTTCTTCAAACATTGCTATAGCCTATCTACTTTTCATTGGATGTTACCCAGGTATGCTGTTGGTGGGCAGGTCAAACATGGATTCTCCATCCATTTTCTCAGTACTGCTCATGGTCTGAGATCCCCCCAACCCCCATCCATCCTCTCTCTGCCCTGTGACTACCGCAGCAGAAGTTGCCATAGTCAACTTCCGCTGAGAATCTATTCCTTCAGATCCTCCCAGAGGATTAAAGGCCAGGCTCACTTGTGCCTCCATTACTGTCCACTGGCTCACCTGCACATACACGCAGCCATTCCCCAATACCTCGACCTTGTATAGACCGGGCACCTCTGGGAGTGAGGCCTGCTGCAGTACCAGCCGGTTCTTCTTGCCCACATGGAATTCATGCTGGAAACCCCCAATGGATTTCACCAGCACCTTTACACCGTCGATCTCACGATACGTCAAGCTGGCATACTTGGCTAAAGCCTGCAGGGACACCACGGTGTCCTGGGGACAAGGGAAAAGTCATCTTGGGTATGGTGAGGTTGCATCTCCCTCCTTTGGAGCCATGAGGTGGAAACCTTGGGAAATTGTGGCGATCACTCTCACAGAGTCGATGCATCCAGCCCAGAAAACAGGCTGAAGAGGGGCTTGTGAGCGGTCTGAGCTTGAGCGCACGTCTATGTAGTCAGGAGGCTTAGCAAATGATGCTTCAACTTGGCAGTTATTTGAATCACAACTTCACAGAGGCTTTCAAAAGATTATTAAAACCTGCACCGTCAAGTGACGGCCTGATTTGAAATGTAGTGATTTTGGTCCCCAGTGAACAATTCACATACGTGTTTCACAACACCTTCAAAGGCAAACCCCCAGCCCTCAATGCACATTGGCCCAAAGAGATTGTCCTGAAATAGATCTCATCTCTTATGGGTATCAATCAGTACTAAAATGCGTCTAAAATATTCACTTCTCTGTTCTGTTACAGACGGAGACAGTGGTAGTTTTCAAGAGAACGGAAGATGTCAGGACAGAGGCAGAAGGCACTGGGAGGTGTGAGGAACACCTTCGGCGCAAACAGTGTTTTTAATAGGGTCGGAGGCAGCAGGCAGCAATGCTTCTATCGTGCTACTGTCAATTCTCAGACAGAAACTGCCAACTCCAGTCTGAGATCCGAAGCAAACCTTCTATTTCACCATGGCACAAACCCGGAAATTTGATAGTCGTGGCAAAAATAGTTTAATGATACAGGTATGAAATAAAAGAAACATGCAGGACATGTTTCGGTATTACTGGAACAATTTAGTATTACTGGAACACACACACTCACCCATCATCATCATCATCATCATCAGACTGAGGAATGCATCTAAAGCAGTTTTTTCTTTCATGCAGGGATCCTGCATGTCCCATTCTTGGAACAGAATGTTTAGTCTTTCAGGTGAGTTTCTACATCAAATCCCTTGGCTGGCCATGAAGCTAAACACAACTTTTGCTTATCAAAATCTGTTATTTAAACAGCTTCAGTTCAGTGTACTCGTCTGGATGCTCGGCCCAATCACAAATGTCCCTGCACATGGAAGGCTAGCTCCCAGCAGGGAAGGCATCTGCAGGAGGACTGTCACATGACGGAGAATCCAGACAGGTGGCTCCTTGCCCCCACGGGCATCTCTGACACGGAACAGTCCTGTGCTGGGCCTTCCCAACGCCCTACTTAAAAATTAGATCCCGTTTTCCAAATGCTACTTCTCTTCATGACTTTTTAAAATCCCTGCCGTGGTTTGTGGTTCTGATTTTGTGGCTCAGCTTGACATGAGGCTCATCAGCAAGTGACTTTCAGAAAGGAAGAAAAAAGGTTTCATCATTTTCTGCGTTCATTTCATATGGAAGATCATTCAATGCTCTGCTGTGTGTGGCCTGTTCACTGTTCACATTTACATGCAGAATTCGTCACCATTACATGCAGAATTCGTCACCATGACTGGCCCTGTCAGCCAGTGCATTCAATTTCGTGTGAATTTCGTGTGACAAGTTTCCGTGGCCATGCCATTTTCTTTCCTTGTCCACAACACATCCAAACGCCAACATAGGGTTTTTAATTCTTGTGAACCTTCCAGAGAGCTTCGGCTATTGGGTAGTATAGGAATGCAATACATAAACCACAAGATTGGCTCCCGTCTCCTATATGGCCCTTCCCCCCGAGGAAAGACCCGTGGCCCTGTTACCTGTGTAGAGGAAAAGCCTCCGTACGAATTCTGTTCCCGGGTCAGGGCACGCACAATCTGGGAGGCGTACGTGATGTCATCTGCGGACACCTCTGACGTGGAGAGGTAAGCCAAGAGGACGTAGGCGCTTGTCTCCGTCTCTGAAAAGGTTATGGCTCCTTCTACAAAAGAGCAAGCAAGAGTGGAATGGAACTTCATGGTGTGCAGAACAGCAAGCCAGCACTGGGGCTCATTTCCACTCCCTGATCCCATAGTTACAGGTCCATGTTCAAAGCACAATCTCCGTTCTATGGAGCAAGAAGGCAACCTCCCACTTCAGGCTCTATTTGACTAGCCAGCGTGGCTCCCTTGGCCGCCCCGGCAGCCAAACAAGAAACCCTCTGAGGTGTGCAGTCCCATTTTTAATGGGAAAAAGGCTCCAGGATAAGGGAAAGAATGACCTTCCACCTCACCTGACATGGACCAATTCGTACCTTGTGAGTCACAGGTTCGAACGGAGGCCAGGCTTGGGAAAAGCCAGCTAGGGGAATCCCATTCCAGACTCGGTTTCCCTTCTTCCAAGATAATTCAAATGAAATATTCAAAGCACTGGACCATCACAGATTACAGGAAGACTAATTGTCACCTTGCCAGAAAATCTTGCAGCCAAACAGTGAAATGACTTGGCCACAATGACCAATTGATGTAAGCAGGAAGAAGTGTGTGTGTGTGTGTGTGTGTGTGCGCGCGCCAAAAGCCAGTCCCAGTGGTCCCTACTTGGTAGACCCAACCAGAGCCTTACACTGGAATGGGACAGACACACCTGGCTATTTATATGGAGGGAAGAGGAAAATAACTCTTATCTAAATGCCTGCTCTAACTAATCTTGATAATTTTGGAGTCATGTTTTTCTGTTTTACAGGGACTGAAAATGACATGAATTGACATGTGTGTTTCAGGAATCAGGGCAGCTAAGAAGGTGCTCAGAATTCAGCCCAACATCTTCACTGGAAAGGGCTGGTACTCCGAACGGGGAGGGGGGGAAACCAGCATGAGAAGCAGGCTTACAAAATAGAACAAAGTATGTTGGGATTCTGAATCAAACAATTCCTCCTACCTGTTTTGATCGCCAGTTCATCTAAGTCTTTCAGCAGCTGCTGCGGCGTCTCCCCAGCCAATGTGAAAACATAAGCCAACATAGCCTTGGAATAGGCATCGCTCACAGAAGTTAAGTTCTTCTTAAGGCAGAGTAAGGCATCTTGTACCATGGAATGCTAGAACACACACACACACACACACACTTCAGGTAGGTTGCAAAAAGGCTATCATTCCTAAGAGACATGGGCCCATTGATATATATGCTCTTAACTACTCTGATTCGTTGTGATGGGTGGGATAAAAATCTGCCTAACAAATCTTTAGTCAGGAGTTCGTAAATGTCGGTCATTCCTGTGACAAGCATGGCGATGGTCACTCACTCTATGGATATCCTTCTGTACCAAACCGTAAGACAAAATCATGGTTGTGGGAACTTGCCTATGATCTTTTCCTTGCTTTGGTATCATAGGGAAAAATGCCTCGTAGACGGCAGTCTGCAGAAGCCTGCCCAGAAAGCCCATCCTTCGGACCCTGGATTAACAAGGGACTGGGGAGGCCCCAGAACCCCGCCGCAAAGTCAAGGAGCAAGAGGCCCCTTGCGTTCTTCTCCACGCCAGAGCCTAAGGGAGGACTTACGTTCTTCTCCACGTGGGCCTCCAGCAGTGAGGCAGTGACATAGGCCGTCAGTGAGAGATCATCCTCCACGCCGCCCTGCGCAGGAAGACAGAAAGCCATGCCAGAAGGCCGCGAGAGCCCGTTTCCTCGCCGTTTGGGAGACCGGGGGGCTCAGGCCTCGCAGGGGGGCATTTTCATCAGCGGTTGACTCTGGTCAACCCTCGTTTCCAAAGGCAGCGAATGTCAAGGCAAGGGGCCTTCCTTGCCCCGGGGACATGTCCACAAGTGGTGGCAAGGAGACCTTTCGGTCAGAAATGGGCCACTGGGGAGTGTGGTGAAGGGAGTGCAGAACGCAGGAAAGAAACGCAAGCGTACGGAGAATCCAGTTCAGGCCTTAGCCGAGAAAACGGCCAGAGAGGCCCTTGGGTTTCCCGTGCTTTAAGCCCAAGCGGAAGGCCTGGGGGCTGATTACAAGGCCATGGGAAGTGGCTGCCTCTAGCGCTGGGCCTCAGGGCAAGGAAGGGCGGGAGACTCTCCAAGGCGCAGACTCCCCAAGGGAACGCGCTTGCACAAACACCCTTGAAGCGCAAGGGCGCTGGCATGAGGACTCCTAGGGGGGTGCTGCCCATTTCTGTGAGGACTGGGCGGAAGAACTGCATGCTGGGTTGTGCCCCCTATTGGGATGGGATCCAACTGGCATCTTCTGCCACAGGCATCGCGCTCCTTGGGCCAGGCGGTTGCCCCTTGCCGCTACTCCGCAGGCGGGAAAGAGCCGCCCCTCTTCTTCCGCAGCAGGGATCCTGCCCCAGGGAGGGAGGGAGGGAGGGAGGGAAATGCCGGGGGGTGGCCCTCCGCCTCCACTGCTGACCCAGGCGCTGCGAGAAGGCAGCCCGCTTCCTTCTGCCGCCTCCCAAGATAAGTCTCCCCTGCAGCTCCAGGGCGGGGGCCCTGCACGCCTGCATCCATTGGGGGACCCGTGAATTGGCTCCCAGCGGCCAGCCCGTGCGACCGGCTGAACCCGGGACCGGATTTAGGGGCTTCGTGCAGCCTTCCCAACCTTGGGCCCTCCCTGTGTTGGACTGCTGGCGAGGAGCGATGGGAATTGCAGTCCCAGCCAGCCGGAGGGCAGCAGGTGGATTAGCTGACTGGGCTTTTAGGCGGAGTGCCTGTGAATGGATGCCTGCGTTAACCACCAGGGAAAAGGGTGCAGTTGCTGAGCTGGGAATGGTGTCTCATGGGTGGGTGGGGGCAAGGGCATTCCTGCCTCTTCCTTTGGGTGACCGGTCTTAAAGATCGCACGGTCCAAACATTGATTGTGCACTACCCTGGAATCCAAGCAGAGCAAAGGGGCGTTTACAGTGCTTTCAGGGGAGGAACAGGAACGATGGGGAGTGTTGGGTTAATGCGCTGGGCGGATCTCCTCCGTATTCCCACCAACGCCAGGCGGTTTCGGTCGCCTTTTAGCACTCTCAAGGAGCGGCGTGTTCACGGTTTGGCTAATCCTTGCAAGGGCCCTGGAGGGGTGGCCGGCAGCACTACCGTTATTTTCATGGGAGCACAAGGCTTGCCGTGCCGACAGAAGTCACACACCTTCAGGGCGTTGTTGAAGAGCCGCCCCACGCTTTCAAAGCAGCCACTGGGACGCTGGTGCTGACTCAGCCATTGCAGGGCATCTTGGACGTGCTTTTCGTCAATATAGACATAGGGCTTCGCCTGGCCAAACGCCTTAGCCACAAAAGCCGTCAGCCTGCAGAGCCGGAGGAAAAGGAGAGAAGGCAATGCAGGATGGCAAGCAGCTCCGGTCTCAGGTTCGAGAAGGGTGGGACGGTCCTACAGCTGCCGTAGGACAGTGCTCTGCCGGCAGGACGGCACTTCCGCGGCCTGGTACACCCGTGGAAAGCTCGGCAGGTGTGAGTGTCCCGGAACAGGGCAAGCCCATCTCTGCTCCAGGTCTAGGGCTGAGTCAAAGGGCACGCCCTGCTTCTGTCAAAACTGCCAGGACCAGCTAAAAGGATCTCCCACGTTTTGCGAAACTGGCAGGTGGGTCTGCTCTGAGAGTCAGAAAGAGAACCACTGCTGAGCCAGGAAGCCTGGCCTTAAATTCATCAGGGGGTTCATTTGACCGCAGTGGCCCAATCCGACTGGCTACACAGCAGTGCAATGTCACCAGGTGGGCGGGCCGCAGCCTGCACGTGGCCCTCGGCCTTGCTTTATGTGGCCCCCAGCAGCAACCCCACCCCCAGCGTTTCCCATTCCCTCCCAGACTTCCCCATGTCAGCCACCACAAGGAGAACGAAAGAAAGGCTGTCAGGCAGGAGCACACGTGAGCTCAGAGGTACAGCAGCCCGAGCGGCACGGCAATGGAACCAATGACCTGGGGAGGTCGTGGGCTCTCCCACACCAGAGGCCTTCAAGAGGCAGATGGACAGCCACCTGCCAGGGATCCTTTGAGGTGGATCCCTGCCTTGAGCAGGGGGTTGGGCTCGATGGCCTTCTAGGCCCCTTCCAACTCTACGATTCTATGGTTCTATGAGTAGCATGGCGTCCTTCGGAAAGACGCTCTAGCTGCCACGCAAGCTGGCAGGACTTAGGAGCTGGTGGTAGACCCCCCACGGACCCCCCTCAGCCCCATTGTATGATGGCTCCACCCAGCAGATCGCCATAGCAGCACCTGACTGGGACCATTACTCACCAGGTGTTGCCCTCGCTATCACGCTTCCCAAAGGCACTGTAGGAGCCATCGTCACGTTTGTAGAGCAGCTGACGTTGGTACCCTGCAGGAGACGGGCGGGGGGGTTAATGTGGTTTTAGTGGGATGAACCTGTTGGTTGCCTGGCTTCAGTTTCCTGTCCACTTTCGAGTGAACATATCGGGAACCAGTGGGCTGCAGGTCAGTCGGGAAGGCACTACTCAGTCCTACTCAGTCCCTTCAGGTGTTTACAGCTTTCTTGCAGGTGACGTGCCTGACCCAGCAGCCCTCTCTCTGTCAAATAAGAGCGGGACAGAGGAAGGCCCGACTCACCGCTCTTCATGTATTCCGTCCCCTTCTCCTTGTTCTCAGCGGTCACCTGGTTGGTCTTCTCCAAGTACTGCAGTATAAAGATGTTGGGAACAAACTTGGCTATGTTTTGCTCACCACAGCCAAAGGGCATCTGAAGCAGCTGGTCTACATTTTGTAGTGCAGCACCCATAATGTCTCCTGAAAGGGGGAAAACGGAGGAAGAAAACATGAGAGTCCTTCTTCCAAACAACTGTGGAGAATCCAGAAACGTAAAGTGATGTCAAGGGCTCCCAGGGCAGCCCTTGTGGAACTGCACGCAGTCACTCAGGCCACACAGGCCTGGTGCCAGCGCATGGCACCCATGAGCAGTTGTCAGGGAAACTGCCTCCCCTTCCCCATGCCTTTGCAGGTCTCGCCCCTGAGCCCTGACCTGGGCCCTCCACGTCTTGGTGTGCTAGGCGGCTGGGTCTGGGAGCCTCCGTTTCAATTTCCCACGGTGCCCCAGTGTGACAATCTGGGGGGGGGGGCATTGTTTCTGTCCTAACCGGGTGCGGGGAGAGAGCACTGCAAGAGCAGGGTCTCCTCCAATCCACACACATTCGTGGAGTGGTTCTTGGTTAGGTGGCCTTCTTCAGAACCAAGGGCTTGCCCCATGGAGCCACGCTTTCAGCCTGTCAGAATGGCCGCCAGGAGCTCTCTTCTCTCACGGGGCCAGGGATGGGGCGGTCGCCCTGGCCGTTCTTGGCCAATGGGTGCAGTTTCCTCACCAATGGTAGAGATGGTGGCTCGGCCAGAGCCCGACACCACATCTCCTGGCAGCTCCAGGGAAAATGCATCCAGCACTGCGTCCCCTGTGGGAAAACCAAGCCTGGGAGTTAATAGAGGTTATTTCACTCATCAGATTGCTGCTGCCGTGCAGAGTTGTCTAGAGATGGTAACGCCACTCTTTGCAGGGCTTTCTTCCAAGGGCTCCAGGCAGGAGGCCTTCTAGTCACCCTGCCCGGCAGGACAGTGTGGTCCCATACTGCCAATGGGGGGCTGAGGCTGAGCAGCAGTGGCTTCTCTAACAGCGGCCCACGTGAGGACGGAACCAGGAACTTGCTGGCTCAGGGGACACGCACAGGGCCGCTCTGCTCTTTCGCCCGCATCTCCCGCCCCCAGAAGGTGGGGAGCTTCTTCGGTGCCTTGGCATTGTGCTAGTGCCCCCAAGAAGGGTTATGCCCCCAGCTGAAGGAACTCTCCACGTTCTCTCTGCATTGTGCTCTCTGGGGCCCTGGCACAAGGCAAGCAGTCCTGCGCACGGGTCGCAGCCCAGCCATACCTGAAGAACAGAGGAACACGTTGTGGGTCTCTTCTTCAAGGACGCCTTCAGGCTGTGGGAGGAAAAGCGAGTCCTGGGTTGCTGTGACAACATTACAACGCTTTCCGTGTTGAGTTTGTATTAACGTTGAGATGTGTCTGATATGTAAGTGGGAGCATCTTGCGTGTGTTTACATAGGGGCAAAGCAGACAGAAGGGGGCTACCGGGACGAGGGGAAAGCCCCGGGGTGGGTCCGCAGTGGCGCGAGGCCATTTATGTGATGCAGCAGCCATTACGGGGCCATCCCAGGGCTTTCCCCCAAAGCTACGAACTAAAAAAGTCGGGGACTGACCCTGACTTTTTTCTCTTGGAGCGAGGTGACGCCGGCATCTGCTGTCTGCCGCCTTGCTCCGGAGCTGCTTCGGAGATGTCTCCCAGCCAATGGCGACCCCTGATTGGTCACCATCGGCTGGACAGGGAGGAGGGAGAGGAACAGTGAGCCGAAAGGCCCACTGGAGGCTGGGACGCCTCCGTGCATTCTCCGGGAGGCTTTGGAGAGCAAGGAACCCTGATGGTTAAGTTCCACTTATTCAGATTTCAGTGGAGAACTGAACTCAGAAGATCACCGCTGGGCTGAGATTGGGGATCAAAGGGATAGGAAGCCCGGGCTGGAGGTAGGGAGGAGGAGGAGAGAAAGGCAAAGGTCACCCCCATCCGGTGGCGCGGCAGAGAGGCTCCTCTCTCACCTCTTTTACAACTCCCCCACCCCCGCTCGCTACTTCACATGAAGACAACGCAAGGGTGACCATACTTTGGAAACCAAAAAAGGAGGACAGCATGTCCAGCCTCCAAGGGGGCGCATCCGCAACCAGGGGGACGTTCCCACCCAAACATGGCCTTGGTCACAGGTTTGATTTCACAGCACACCATTAAGACAAACCTGTTCTACATAACAGCTTAGTGTTAAAATCACAGAAATAAACAACAAGTGAGACATTCAATGTATCTTCACTCACTCCTACTTTTGTAGCTTTTGCTGTACTCTGAAACTTTTGTTATACTCTGTGTGATACAGTCTCCCCTTCCCTCAAATATCTTTTCTGACCGCAAATCCCTCACTGGATGACAATAATCTCACCTTCCCTAACATTTAACACTCTTTCCCCAATCACTTTTCTCATATCCATACTCACAGATTCAGCACACTGCTACCACTGAACAAATGAAGCAGCTGACAAGTGCAGAAAAATCTAGCACAACAAACTAGCCAACTAACATTCAGAAATAGTATAAAATACTATTATACTGCAAATATTAGCCATGGAACAAAATGGACTACAGACTTATTGCAGTCACTTCTCAGTAGCACCTCTTAGCTTGTTTCAACTTCTGGTTTATCAAAGAGAACCTCATTGAAAAAATTGTCATTATACCTCTGGTTCATTAGCCATGTAAACAAGACCATGGTCAGTAGCAATACAAAGAAAGGTCAGAATGGACGCCCATTATCACAATACTAGACAAGGATCTTTCCCTCCTTTTATCCAAATAGCTCCTGAATGTGCAGTGAACAGAAACCCCAATCAGGGACCCAAAGAAACCTGCTCAAAGAAACAAAGATTTCAATAAGGCCTCTTGAATGCCTCTAGGGTGGGGGGTGGGGGCTGAAGCCTGTGGTACAGGGAGGAAAGCTGACCCAAAGCGGAGGCAGATGGGGCGCAGGGCAGTTGTCCTGCCAGGGGAACGGCTACACTCTCCCCTGCTCAATGCCAGGCCTCCCGATGGAGGGCAGCTTTCGTTTTGGCCACAGAAGAGGAGCCATCTTCCTGGCTGGCCTGGTCTTCGCCCCAGAAAGACAGAGGCGATGCGAAACCCTAAAGGCAGCACGCTCCTTCCCCAGGCATCCAGAGGAAGTGGTCCCAGCCCGAGCCCTTTAGGAGAGATCCGCCGTCCTGGCGCTGTGAGCCAGAGCTGCCTCCACACTGACCTTGACAAGCAGGGCTTTCACCACCGTGTCTGAGCGGCCTCGGGCCGGCGCCACGGATATCTGGTTGCCGCACAGCTCTTGCGTCTCTTCGGCCTCCGTGGTTACCGAGAGGTTGACCTGGCCTACAGGAAGGAGGAGGGGGTGGAGGTCAGCGAGCACGAGGCGAGTGGGAGCGGCTGCTGGAGCCGGTTGGAGCAGGGCCCCGTGGTGTGTGAGCCCTTCTCCGCCACGGCCACCCTGGCACCGCTCTGCGGGACGGATGGAGCGGACACAGCAGCAGACGTCCAGGTGGACGGACACAAGAACGGGGCGGAACTCAGAGGGCTGAGTGCCTCTTCAGTGGACTCCAAACGCACACAGAGAGACGTATGTCCACGCACACACACCAGCCCCCAGGTCTGCAGCAACATTAGACCCCCTCCCAGCAGTGGTCCTATTTGGGGAAGGAAGGGGGAGACCCGTGGAAGCCTCGACATCCCACACCTACCCCCCCACCCTGCCCCCCCACTCCCTCAGGCACCTCAGGCTCACCTAGCTGGGTAGCGGTCACATTCCAGGAGAAGGTCTTGGCCTCATCTGCACAGAGGCAGGTGGTGAAGTGGCACTCTGGGCAGGGCTTCACCTCCACGTCTTGAGACTCCAGCAGGTGTACTCTCACCTGGAGGATGCAAGTAAGGAACACACACACACACACACACGATACGGACCAGGCGGCTAGTCCTGGGCACGTGGCAACCATTTGGGGGAAGGCCCGCTGCAGGTGAGGGTTAGGATCCATACTGAGAACCAAGTGCCCATGACTGGGGTTGCCACAGCTGGTAGAGACAGGGGGTTGGGTGGTGTGGAGCTGGGCCCAGTGGAACCTCAGCGGGCAGGCTGCCCTCTTGCGGACTGAGCCCCACACTTGAGTCAGGAAGGAACTTCTCCCCAAGTGAGATTGGCTCCTGACCATTGGTTGCCTTGCAAGTGGATGATCTGGCTATCTAACCAGCCCCCCTCCAGGAGTTTGAGGTGTCTGGACGCACCCCAAGTGGTTCCTCTATCCACTGTTTGTGGCACGTTGTGGTCTAAATTGTATGGGTTAAAATCCGTGCGTAAAAGGAGTGGAGCCAGTAGATGGGTGCCCCATACGTGAGCCGGGGAACGGACCTTTGCAACTGTATGACTGCGTTACAGACATTTGAGGGAGAGAAAACATCTCCAGACATAGACATGGAGTAGAGGGACAGGAAGCAGAAGCACCGGGCACTTCCCCTTCTCCTCACTTCGGGATCCTATCAAAGTGACACGTCTGTATCTTAGTCCATGGCCGTTTACGGACAGGGAGCTTTGGCATATTTTCTGGGGTGGGGTGGGGGGAGAAATTTGGATGTTTCAGAGGAGTGCAGACACAGGAAAGACAGGGCACTTGTGAGTCCAGTCCCCCGGCTTCCACCTCCGTCATCTCCGAAGCTGATCCTAGGATTCTCTTTCTTTTTCTTCTTCTGGACACTCAGGAGGGTTTTTGCCTGTTCTAAAAGGGCGCTCACCTGGATACAATCCTTGAGGTAATTGAAGACAGTGGCCTTTAGCTGCAGCGTCTCTCCACGGACCACAGAATACGGCAGCACCAGTTCAACGAAGAATGGCTTGAAAACCCTGAGCGTGGCCGGTTGGGAGAGTCCAAAGCCAATGTCCGCCACACAGAAGGCATTCGCGTTCCAATCCGTGATGGTGTCTGGAACCGTGACTGAGTGAGTTGCCTTCCCTTCCTCACTGAAGAAAAGGAAGCGAGGTTACCCCTCAGTTCCAAGATAACTGGAAACCAGAGGGCTTCACCACTAAGGCAAAACCAGCATTCAGCCAAGGTAATCATCAAATGGTTAGTCAAAGGATGCTACAATTAAGTATGAGTTTTACCAAGTCTCTAATTCTCCTGTAGGTTTCAGTCAGCATGGCTGGACATGTTTTTTCCTCCCAATGTCATTGGTGTTCATGAACACAACTGTAAGCCTTTATATTGTGAGCCTCAATTATGGATTGCATGAATGTTTTATTTTAAACATGTTATTCATGCAACAGCCCCCAACCTAGATAAGGATGGTGACATATGAGAGAGGGCATTTTCCTCTCAGTAATCCAGATCTCCTCTCCACAACAGCTATTTGCTGGCGAGATCACATTACGCCAGTCCTTTTCCAGCTTCATTGGCTGCCAGTCCAGGTCCGGGCCCGATTCAAAGTGCTGGTATTGACATTTAAAGCCCTAAACGGTTTGGGGCCAGGTTATTTGAAGGAACGCCTCCTCCCGTATGTACCTGCCCGGACCTTAAGATCATCTACAGGGGCCCTTCTCCGTGAGCCCCTGCCAAAGGAAGTGAGGCAGGTGGCTACTAGGAGGAGGGCTTTCTCCGCTGTGGCACCCCGGTTGTGGAATGAGCTCCCCAGAGAGGTCCGCCTGGCGCCTACACTGTACTCCTTTCGTCGCCAGCTGAAGACCTTTTTATTCTCTCAGTATTTTAACACTTAATTTTAACATAAATTTAAATTTTACTGTTTTAACTCTGTATTTTAATCTTATATCAATTTTGCTGCGTGGTTTTATCCTGGTTGTGCTTTTTATACTGTATTTTGTATTTGTGCTTTTAACCTGTTGGTTGTTTTATGATGGTTTTAATTTTTGTGAACCGCCCAGAGAGCTTCGGCTATTGGGCGGTATAAAAATGTAATAAATAAATAAATAAATAAATAAATTTGTAATGGGATGGAAGCTCAAATTGCAACTGATACAAACAGCAGCTATAGGGTAGGACCAAAATGTGCATGTGGGGATGTTAACCCCCTTCACCCTTAGGCAGCTGTCTGAATTCAGATTTCCACCCCCCTGCATAAATTATATTAAATAAATAGAGCCATGCATTTACTAATTGCATGAATGCGATCATCTCTATTTTGCTCCTTAGTGAGTACTACTACTGTCATGCACTATGAGCACCCTGCTTTAGAAAAACAGGGGAAAGATAACAAGATTGAAAATGTCCACCAGTTAAGGATGAATTATTCCCCTTCTTTTCTAAGGGTGTCTCTACACTACACATTTCTGGGTAGACCAGATGTAAGCTTATGTGATCTGACTGATGTCTGGCCTACAGAAACATCTGGGAACTGGTGTAGGCACTCCTACTCATATGCTTGCATTATTCCAAGTGTACAAAAAAGCGACAGGGCAAAAAACCCAAAACCATCCTTTTGTGTGACCTTCATACTGGCCATTTCTGGATTGAGCTACTCTCTCTTTGTGTCTTCTTCTGAGGATGATTGGGGCCCCACTCTCTAATTCAGCCTGTTGCCCTCCAGAAATTTTGGGCTTCAACTCCCACCAGCTCTAGCCAGAATGCGTGATGATCAAGAAGTTCTAGGGCAGGAGTTGTAGGCCAAAACATCTGGAGTGCAACAGGTTGGGGAAGGTTGGTCTAATTCATAATTAATTCTGGAAAATTGGGCGTAATTATGGATCAGGGCTCCACACTCAGAAGCATGCAAAGGACTTGGCAACATCTGGGCCTAAGTCTACTCTCCATAACATCATGGCCTATGATCATGGCTGGGCAGAAAGGGGGGGCAGTGGGGGCCAGTTGGCATGGGCCTACGATTTTGAGGGGGGCTACTCAATGGTGCAAGAACATTTGAATGGATTAGCAGTTTTGAACATTAACATTGATAAGGCAAAGTTGCTTGATTTTTCTGTTGTTGATGATGAATTTGCCCAAAGAGAAGCACGTAAAGCATTTCTGAATGTGAAGAAGTGATGTCTTATATACATCTTGACTAAAAGTGCTTGCCATTACCTTTTTTTATAAATCGTTCTGGTTCATATGTATTTAGAACTGATTAAAAATACTTAACGACCAGTTTGAAATGGGGCCTACATTTCCCATCTGGCCCGGGCCTATTACCAGCTTTGCCCAGCCCTGCCTATGATATATCGCACCTGTTTTGGTTCAGATGAAGCCAGGGCTGGCGCTACCATAGAGGCTACTCAGGCAGCCGCCTAGAGTGCCAAGGTAAGGGGGATGCTGAACGGCACACCTGGAAGCCGCTCTCCCACAGCGAAGCCATGCCCGCCCGCTTCGGCCAGGACGCTGGGGCGGGCGGGCAGCTTCGGAACAGCGCGCCCGGAAGTCACTCTCCCAGAGCGGCTTCCGGCCGGGCGTGCTGTTCCAAAATCACCCGCCCGCCGGCCCCCTCACCCCAGCGTCCTAGGCTTCGCTTCGGCTGGGCGCCCCCCCCAGCTGAAGTGAAGCCAAACCCGCCCCCCCCCCCCCCCCAGCGTTCTGGCTTCACTTTGGCTGGGTGGGCGCCCAGCCAAAGCAAAGCCAGAATGCTGGGGTGGGGTAGGGGCGGGTGGCTTCGGAACAGTGCACCCGGAAGTCGCTCTCCCAGAGCCGCTTCCGGCCGGGCACGCCGTTCCGAAGCCACCCCCCGCCCCACCCCACCCAGCATCCTGGCTTCGCTTCAGCTGGGTGGGCGAGATGGCACCCTGCGCCCAGGTATGCTGGGGTGGGAGTGTGAAAGCAGCACACCTGCCTAGGGCGCAAAATAGTCTGGCACTAGCCCTGTATGAAGCCCTCTATGCTATCCCAAGCTGAAAGAATGCTGGACATATATCAAGTCAAAGAAGACCCCCCCCCCAAAAAAGGTATCCTTTGGGCTACATGGCAAGATTTATCTGCGTATTTATTTATATGCCTTTTAGTTCCGAGCAGAGTTTTACTTACTTGATGGGGACCAAATTCCAAACCCAGGTCTCTGGAAAGTATGTCCTGGGTTTGGCTTTTTCTTCCACCGTGGTGCCTGAATCAAGAGTTTGAGGTCCACTTTCAATTACAGCCACAGCCATAGGTAAGTGAATACCAGAGAGGTCTGTAGGAAGAGGGGGGGGGGGGCGGAATGTAAATCTGTGTTGGCAATGATGGGGTCAATCACCACCAGTATATTTGGAGACAGGAGGGGGCATAACCAGAGGGCGGATACTGCTAACGGAACTTGTCAACAGCAAATTTCAATGTCCAGTAATCTCAGGATGGAATCCAGGGAAGCGTTAGCAACAGGGGAGCCCTAATGCTGGACTCTAGTTTAGTGTTACAGGAAGGAACGTGCTTAAGCCTCAGGCTTGCGTGCTCCGCCCTCCCCTTCCCTCCGGTAATAAATTTTGTGTAATGCATGGTAATGTCCTTATACGGTTTTAGATCAGCCTTCGCCAACAAGGTACCACGTGTAGGTGCTGGACTACAACTCATATCATCCCCGGCCAGCATGCTGGTTGTGGATGGTGCGAAGTGTAGTTCAGCATTTCTGGAAAGCAGCACATGGGGACGGCTGTTTTAGACCATGGCTAGCCAAACAGTAGTAGTATATAGCACCCCTGGGTCAAGCATTGCAGACCATTGGCTTGGTTATGGCGTAGAGTCAGGCCTACAGTCCTTCCTGCATCTTTAATGCTTCACCGACACATGCTTTTCAGCTCGTAAATGACACCAAGGCACATGGGTGAGGAACGTAAGCAGGTACTCTGTAGCATGGACCAGGGCAGCACAGTCTAATAATACTTGACATATGGTAGGGCTTGCCAGAAAGGTTGCCCACCCACCCCAAATGTTTTACAGGTCTAATTGAGATCTTCCTTTTTAGCCAAGATTCTGGAGGCAGGCGAAGTTTGTGTTGAAAGTTCTGGTCAATTGCTTCTAGCTGTACCCATTAAAACTCTTTGGGTCCTTTATTCCTGTTGTTGCCATGATGAAAAAATGTAATTTGCTTTAATATTTTAGTGTTGTTTTACGATTGTCATATACTACTCTACATACTTTGAAAAAGAAAAACAAGGCGAAAGTGAAAGTCAATGAAGTATATTCATTTTTCCATCATTATATAACGCTTTGCATTTTCTTCCTGAAAATCAGGCTTCTCTTACTGAGATATTGCATTTTACCAGCATGCATATTACAAGAGCCGTTTTATGAATGGGCAACTATTTCGTGACAGTGCCCACAATATTTTTTCATAATTCTAAATGTGCCCACAGACCCGGAAAGATTGGGAACTCTGTCATAATAGTACTTTTCAAATACTTAAAAGGTTGTTACACAGAGGAGGGCCAGGATCTCTTCTCGATCCTCCCAGAATGCAGGACATGGAATAATGGGCTCAAGTTACAGGAAGCCAGATTCCGACTGGATATCAGGAAAAACTTCCTGACTGTCAGAGCAGTACGACAATGGAACAAATTGCCTAGGGAGGTTGTGGGCTCTCCCACACTAAAGGTCTTCAAGAGGCAGCTGGACAACCATCTGTCAGGGATGTTTTAGGGTAGATTCCTGCATTGAGCAGGGGGTTGGACTCGATGGCCTTGTAGGCCCCTTCCAACTCTGCTATTCTATGATTCTATTGGCTATTGTTTGTAACATGACTGGTAGTGTGTGACACACAACCTCTGTGCCTCAAGCCTGAACCATTTTGTAAAGATTTGTTTGCATTTTATTTTAGGTTTACACCTTTGTTTTAAATTTGGACTCTAGTCTGGGATTATTCATTTACTTATTTCTATTTCTTTGGAAACTCCTGCTACATTGGGGAAAATAGCAGCCTGTTTTTTCTCCTTGCAGCAAATTTCCCGTTACTGGCACTGAAAACAGATTTGCGGGAGTGTGGTGTAAAGGCTAGAACGACGCTAAAGGGGTCTCTTCCTCAAAGTGGCAGCAGGCTGAGCACTGCAAAGGGTGCTGATAACAGAAAATATGTGTATCTCTCCAAAATTTGAGGGTTATATGATAGAGCCATCATTTCCCATGGCATTCACAATCATCCCACAATCATCTCTGTTCACAGATTTTACATGTTTGCATTGTATAATGCTTTTGATACTTGCAAAACCTTTGGACCAGAAATGACACTGACATTAGTTCATCATGAGCAGTCTTCCCCAACCAGGTGCCCTCCAGAAGTTTTGGGCAGCAACCCTTATCATCTCTAACTGGCTGGGGCTGATGGAAGATGTAGCCCAAAACATCTGGAGGGCACCAGGTTGGGGAAGCAATTCCAGGGCAATGATGCTTCTGCCATTCCATTTTCAACTCTTCAAAAGTATTGTCGGTCTCCAGCCAAGAACTGCTTCCAGGCAGAGGGCTTCTAGTGCCATGAATTCAAAGGCATTCTGAAGCTGTTCAGGCTCTCCCTCCTTAATAGATTTTCTATGATAAGAACAAAAGCAGAAAAAGTGACAGGAAAACATTGGAACTAAAAATGGAATACATAAAGTTCTGAACGCCCTGTAAAATTCTTTGAATAAGTCAAGTCAATTGCACAATAAACACCTTGTCCGGAAGCACTCCAGGATTCAGCAAAAAGAAAAGACCATAATGGCTGAGACTGGTTATCTCCTTCCCTCGCCCTGTCTGCCATTATGGAATGTACCAGCAAAGGAAGAGCCAAATGATGGCTGTGATTCTCACCATTCAGCACGGGCGTTGATTTCAAAAGCCTTCTCTCAGCTATTGGCAGCTCACAGGACACTGGCTTCTTAACTTTGGTGTTGGTTAAAACTTTCATCCCCAGTTCCTGTAAAAATCAAGGACAGCAGAAAAATGAGGGGTGGAATGAGAACAAGATACTATGGCCGCTTCTGCACCTGCCTTTTTTCCAGGGATCGTTCCGGGATCATCCCTGTGCATGCAAATGACACACAGGGGATCCCCGGAGCAGGCAGAGGCGATCCCTCCATTTTCCTGGGATAATCCTTAGGTGTAGAAAGGGCCTATGAAACAAAAACCCTATGAGGCACAGATATTTGAATTTCTGAGTTGTTTTCCACCAAATCTGAAGAGGACTAGTTTGGAGAAGGTTGGTCTAGATTACGCACAGACAATGAGTGATGAGTGGCCAATGGAGGGAAATCTGTGCACACAGGGAAGGATTTCTTGTAAGTTTCCTTTACAGCAGTGGGTGGTACCGCCCCCCTGGGGGCGGTGGGATTGCATAGGGGGGCGTTAAGAGGTAAGGGGGTGGCAGGGGGGCGCTCGAGGTGGTCTCTTCCGAGAAGCGCCTCTCCAGAAGGTGTTAAAACCCAGGGACATTTTTATGGGAGAAGGTAGGTTGGTCCCAAGCCATATAGGGGAAGAATCCACACATGTATTCATACCGTTTAAGAAGAGTCCTTTTAACGGTGAATTGAAATGTTTCAAAAGTACCAAAATACTAATGAAGAGACCTGCTTGGTGTGCCCTGCCATGCCGGCTGCAAAACAGAGGCATTCACTCTCTTTTACCTCCCTCCCTCGACAAGCCTGCAGTGGGTGCTTCCCATTTAAAGGGTCCAATTGAGCTGCAAAATGACATTGAGCTGAAGCCAAAGTTTAAGAAATCGTACCAGGAGTTTTGGTTACAGAAGGAAATTTCTCATTGCTACCCTGTACTATGGAGAGTGGTTCAGAAGCTCCTGGTTGCATTTCCAACATCCTATTTGGTGGAATGTGGTTTTAGTGTGGTCTGCCTACTTCTCTCCAAGCAAAGAAATCGACTCCAGATTACTAAACGTGGTGATTTAAGACTCATGTTAAGTGACTTTAAACCAGACATTGGGAAACTGGTATCTCTTCATCAAGTCCATCCATCACATTAAGAATTTATAGAATAGTGAGGTACTCTACCCTAGTTACTAAATGTGATATCTAATATTCTTGCTAAATGACTATCAGACTTTGAAAAGATGGTATCACTGGATCAAGTTCATCAGTTATGTTTAATTGAATAAACTAAAAAAATGTAATTGGATTTTGAATAAATATTCAAGTAATTGTTACTGTTTTGAATTTTATTGTTATTATCTTCCTTAGTGGGTTGTTGAAAACCGCTATTCTGAATAATGATTTTTATAGTGTAGGGTAGGGGGCACTGGGCATGAGTTTGTGGAACCAAGGGGGCGGTGACCTGAAAAAGTTTGGGAACCACTGATTTACAGGGTTTGCACTGCTGAACCCCACTGTTTTTCAGTTTAGATTTTAACTAAAAAGCGGATTGCCTCTTCATCCAATAAACCTTCAGTTCGTCAGCATTTCCCATGGTGCCTACCCCCTCCTCTCAGGGCCGGCGCTACCATAGAGGCTACTCAGGCATTCGCCTAGAGCACCAAGGTGAGGGGGACACTGAATGGCGCACCCGGAAGCCGCTCTGAGAAGGCGGCTTCCGGGTGTGCCGTTCTGAAGCCGCCCGCCCGCCCCAGTGTCCTGGCTTCACTTCAGCTGGGCGCCCACCCAGCCGAAGCAAAGCCACACCCACTCCCCCTCCATGTCCTGGCTTCGCTTCGGCTGGGTGGGCGCCCAGCCGAAGTGAAGCCAGGACGCTGGGGCGGGCGGCCAGCTTTGGAACAGTGAGCCCGGAAGTCGGTCTCCCAGAGCAGCTTCTGGCCGGGCATGCTGTTCCAAAGCCACCCGCCCGTCAGTCCCCCCACCCCAGCGTCCTGGGCTTCACTTTGGTTGGGCGCCCACCCAGCTGAAGTGAAGCCCCACCCGCCGCCCCACTCCAGCGTTCTGGCTTTGCTTCAGCTGGGTGGGCGCCCAGCCGAAGCAAAGCCAGAATGCTGGGGGGCGGGCGGGGGGCTTTGGAACGGCGTGCCCGGAAGACGCTCTCCCAGAGCAACTTCCGTCTGGGCGCGCCATTCTTAAGCTGCCCCCTCACCCCAGCATCCTGGCTTTGCTTCGGCTGGGTGGGCAAGATGGCGCCCCGTGCCCAGGTACGCTGGGGTGGGGGTGGGAGTGGGTAGGTGAAAGCAGCTCACCTGCCTAGGGCGCAAAATAGTCTGGCACCGGCCCTGCCTCCTCTTCCTCTTTTAAACGTGATCTTGAGAACCATTTGAAAGTGCTTCATGGGTTAGCGGTCTCCAGTGCTTCCAGATGAGGCTTTTAAGATGCAATTACCTTCCTCATGAACAGATTTTTTTTAGGGGTTGGGGTGGAGGGCACATTGAGATGGCATTATCTTCAATGTGTAGCTGTGATGAGTCAGAGAGAGGGAGAGAGATAATTTGGTTCCTGACCATGCTGGCTGGCTGGAATTAAGCCCAGCTGGACAGGACAAGGATGGGGTGGGACAAACAGGAAGAACCAGCTTTCTTTGGCTTCTCAGCAGAGAATGCTGAAGACATACAAGACAGATAAATATTGCAAGACTGAAAGCACTGGAGAAGAAGAAAGACTATCCATTGGTTTGTAAGAGGGGGGGATGGAGAGTCCTCATCCTTCCTTATGCTCAGCTGGGGCTGGGGGGGTTGAGATTCTTGTGGAGAGCCCCCAGGGTGCCTGCTGTGTTTCCCCACCACTGTTTACAAAAAAAATCTGTTAAGGAGGAAGAGACAGAAGAATGGCACATGGCACCTCTTGACTGGCAGTGCGAGGGGCCCTTCATGTGGAAGTACTCTAGATCCCAGTTTAAGAACCACTGATCTAAGCAATGCAAACCAACCAAAGCCCAACTAGAGCAGGTGCCCGGCAAGGCTGGCTTAGGGGCAGATGCCACTCACCTTTAACAGGCCGTAGACATCAGCCTGGCTTTGAAACCAGGGGGCTATCATGAACTGGTTTTGCCTTCGATGCTCAGAAGGTAGACAAGGATATGGCTCAAAGTCTTCTAAGGGATAGTCAAATCCTCTTGCACCAATCAGCGTATCAGAGTGGTAGTAAGGTACACGATACACCTGAAAACCGAGATCACTGAGTTGAGGTAACCACGCGCCACTGCCCCCAGTGTTCATGAAGTAAGACTGCAGAGGCATGGCCTGCATGGCCAAGGTTTGGATTAGGGTCTTTTCCATAGTACCACAAAGAGGCCTTGCCCCTTGTCAAATTCATAGGATGAGTGAGAAGCAAAAGACTTGGGACCTCGATACTTGAGGGAGCGCCTCTCCTCACATATGCCCGCCCGAGACTTGAGATCCGTTGGAGGAGCCCTTCTCCGCATCCCACCAGCGCAACACATACGCTACGGTGGGACACAGGAGAGGGCCTTCTTTGTGGTGGCCCCCCGACTGTGGAATGCCCTTGCCAAGTGGTGCCAACGCTGACTTTATTCCGTCGCCAAGCAAAAACATGGCTTTTTAACAAAGCCTTTAATGGTTAAATTCACCTGGCTTGCACATAGTTTTAACTGTTTAAATTGTTTTTACTGCTTTCAAATTAGATATTGGTTTTAACTTGATTAATGGTTTGTTTTGGTTTTAGCTGTGTATATTTATTGTTTTTTTATTGTATGATTTTATCGTTACGCCGCCCTGAAATCCTAGTGATATAGGGTGGGATACAAATGTTTTAAATCAGCCTTCCTCAACCTGGGGCGCTCCAGATGTGTTGGACTACAACTCCCAGAATGCCCCAGCCAGGCTGGAGCATTCTGGGAGATGCAGTCCAACACATCTGGAGCGCCCTAGGTTGAGGAAGGCTGTTTTAAATAAATAAATAAATAAATAAATAAATAAAATAATATCAGCCTGTGCCCCCACAACCGATCTACCTACAGATCAACCAGTCCAGAAAACAGAATGACACACGTGATGAGCAGGAATTGCTGCCGAAAGGTGGGCAGCAGCACAAATGGCACATTGGTAGCAAGCAAAGTGACAGATGGCAGAGAAAGGCAAAACCAAACCATTAAAAAAAACCCACCATCCCAGGATCAGCAGCTGATCCGCTTTTGAAGGAAAATGACTCTTCACCCCAAATATGGCAACAAAGTCACCTCCGGCAAAACACTCTTCCGAGAGAACAGAGGCCCCAGCCTTGCCCACCCAATATCCACCCTGGGCATAGCTAGACGGGGCGATATCCCAGGGATCACCCCTGCAGGTCCTCATGATACACAGGGCATCCCGGGAGCAGGGAGGGATGATTTCCCAGGGATATCGCCCTACCCATTAATTTTGATCCCGAGACCGCAGAACGTGTGGCCTACCGTCACTTTTTTTCCTGGCTCCTCGTGAGTAACGTGGGGTGGGATGGGGAGCGCGAGGTGTGTTTTTTTAACCTTACAATTTCGCTCAAGCGCTCATGCGCTCCTTTTCCTTTTTTTAAAAAAAAATCCAAAATGGCGGCCGCGATGTCGCACACCACTGAATGTAGACGAGGGTGACCATAAAACCTGACCATAAAACCGTGAGATTTCCTGACCATAAAACCGCGAGATTGTTGCCCTCCGCCCCCCTCGCCTAGCCCTGCCCCCTGACTCTAGTCTTGGCAATCCCTGATGCCTCCTCACTGGCTACGAAATAAAACTAACCCAAAATCATATGCAGGTGATGATAACAGCAGTAAAATATCCACGCTAATATGAAATGCTACTATTAATAGGATTAATATATTAATATGAGAGCGTTCAAAATATTCCACACACATTACCTTAGGATTTTTTTACAACAACTCTGTAGACTAGGGCAGCCACTATTACCTAGGGTGACCATATGGAAAGGAGGACAAGGCTCCTGTATCTTTAACAGTTAGGAAAGGGAATTTCAGCAGGTGTCATTTGTGTGCATGCAGCACCTGGTGAAATTCCCTCTTCATCACAACAGTTTAAACTGCAGGAGCCATACTAAAGTGACCAGATACAAAAAAGGGCAGGGCTGCTGCAGCTTTAACTGTTGTGATGAAGAGGGAATTTCACCAGGTGCTACATGCATACAAATGACACCTGCTGAAATTCCCTTTACTGACTGTTAAAGATACAGGGGCCCTGTCCTCCTTTCCATATGGTCATCCTACTATTACCTTCATATTGCATGTGGCAGGATGCAGCTGGGAAATACCAGGGCTTTGTGCCAGGCAGAATTCTACAGGAGTGCAGGAAAAGTGCAGAATATAGCACTGGGGAAAGAGTTTAGCTTCCTTGGAACGTTAGCTTCATTTAAAAAAAATCAGGTTTCTAGCTTTTAAGGTTCCATCCAACGAGCGTTTAATTGCACACTCATTACTAGGCAGTCACAGAGTTTGCTCAGGTCCCTCCCATGATCTCGTCTGCCTCCCACGCACCTTCCACCCCTTCTGACCTTCCTTGCGTGACAAAAAAACCCCTCATTAAGTCCGATGTTTTTTTAAACTCGGAATCGCCGCTCTCTCCTGCTGTGTGCAGGAGAAGCAGCGCCATTAGAGCAGCGGACTCAATGGGCCTTGGGGTCGTTGGGTGCTTCCTCTTTTTTGAAAGAGGAAAGAACTTGAGGAAGGACAACACGGGTGGAGAAGTGACAGTAGGGAGCGTGTTAACCCCTGGTGTGCTGGAGCTTTTACAGCTGCAAATATGTGTTTTTCGGGAAATCTGAGGTACCAAAGAGGTAGATGAATGTGATTTACAGTGATTGTGGGTGCAGTCCATAGCTCCTTGCCCCTCTTTCGTAAATTCAAGTGATATATAGAGGTTGCAGAAGTCAGTGTAAAATTTGGATTGTCTGGCACAATTCCCCGCGCGCCCGCTGCAAACTGCGTACAGTGGTTGAAGTGTCACACTAAGGCCACGGATATTTGGTTTCAAATCCTCGCTCAGCCATGAAGTTCACTGACTGGATGATTTTGGGACAATAACTATCTCCCAGCCTTCTCATTATAGGATCATTGTGAGGATAGAATGATGACACATTGGGGTGAGGGAAGAGAACCTGTCTGCTAGCCTCAGCCCTTGAAGGATTATCAGTATAAAAATGTAATAAATGAACATTACATTTTTTAAAAAATCACAGAGCAGACATGGGGAAGCTTCTTGCCCCCCACCCCCACCTGATGTTGGATTGGACTGGAAATGAGCCAAGCTTCCCCCTGACTCCATACTGGAAAAGAGCTGAGCAAATTTCTGAGCCAATCCGGATTTGCTAAAACTACTGGTGGGGTGGGTGCGTGGGTGATGCCCTCTGACCATAAGGTCATCCAGCAGGGGGTGGGCATTCCCCCCACCCTGTAAACTGCAGCAAATGCAGCTAGCCAAGGATTATGGAAGTTTGTAAGCCTTTCTAAGCTAATGCCAGGTTGGCTGGGGATGATGGGAATTGTAGGGTTTGGGGAAGGCTGCTATACAATTCCTTTTACTCTAGTTCATCTAATTTTGTCCTCGTGGTGGAGCTACGACCTCTCGTAATTTTATACTAATTTTGGTAGCCCTCTTGACTACAAATGGGCTTATTCCCCCAAGTGGCATTGAGTCAACAGCTGTTCTTCCTCGCTACAATAAAGCCCGGCCTTTTCCCAGGTCAATGGGCCTCCTTACCTTCTCTGGGGTCAGAGTGTCATTCTCCTTGAGGACGACACTCTTGTCCACAGCACGGAGAGAGCACAGGGCTCCGGGAGCAGCTTCGATCTGCAGGTTGACCTTGGACCCAGGAAGCTCCTCCACCTGTGAGAAGCCCAGGGTCACCTGTGCATGGAGGCAGATGGAAGGCGGGTTTAAGATGAGGCACCTGCGCTGACAGAGGATAATTTAAAACAACAGAGAAAGAGAGAGAAGGAAGGGCTTCTCATTCTTTTTAACAGAGAATCCAGATGTTCACCCAGAATACTGCATTCCTTTTGCATTCTTGTGTTTATCTTATTGATATATATTTTTTCTGATTGCTTGTGATTTCTTTATTTTTATTTCCATCACAATTGTAGTGCAGTTTGTTCAGGTGTGAACTGACTGTAGTACTATTATTCAATCCGGCGCAAAGGAGTGTTAGGGGATGCGGCTATTGATGGTGTGAAAGCTCACCCCTTCAGCTCCTATGAACACCAGCCTGTCTACTATCACCACTGTCCTGGAAAAAATAATAATGGTGAAATTGATCAGGATTTTCCCTGTCAGGGCCCAGTTTTAGAACTGCTGTGGGCTTCGTAGTTTGTAGCTAAGATTTATTTGGAAGTGATCTGGAAGGGTCTGCACCTATTTCAGCCTGTGGAATGTTAGAATCTGTGTGAGTTTATCTATGAAGGATTCCACACGTCGTACTGAGGGCGCTTCCATGCGCCCCCAGTGCGCCCCCAAAGCGATCGTGTAGCTTGCCTGGAGAAGAGACGAGGAAGAGGCGTCCTTGCCGCCACCGCCGCCGCCACCCACCTACCTCCTCGCTGGCTGGGTCCGAGAGCTCGGCGGAAGAAGAAGCTACCAACTGTCTCTGGAGAGGCCACCAGTGAGGGAGGAAGCAGCAGCCAGGCACCTCTCCACCGTGCCTGGGTCCAGCTCCAGCTGAGAGCCCCCTCCCTCCTGCTACCAACTGTCACTGCAGAGGCCACCAGTGAGGGAGGAAGCAACAGCCAGGCACCTCTCCACCGTGCCTGGGTCCAGCTCCAGCTCAGAGCCCCCTCCCTCCTGCTGTCAACTGTAACTGCTGAACTTTGCAACTAAGATTGTAGTGCCTGAATTTGCTTTCCTTTCCCCCCTCCTCCTCCTCCCTCCCAATCCCCTTTCCTTTTGTGTCATGTCTTTTAGATTGTAAGCCTGTGGGCAGGGACTGTCAAGAAATACTTTTGTAAGCCGCCGTGAGAGCCTTTTTTGGCTGAATGGCGGCATAAAAATCCTTAAATAAATAAAAAAAATAAAAAATAATGATATGGAAGTTTGTTTCCATGATCTGCTGGACATGGATATTCCGGCCTGGGTAGTTGATCCGTTTGCTGTGAATGCTGCTGATGTTGATGTTTCTTTGCAAGAAGCGCTCATAGAGCTACAGAGCGACAGAGCAGCCAAATTAACTTTCAGTCAAGAAAAACACCATTTTTGGATAAAGAGTACAATATCTAAAAAGTTTCCACAGCTTTGGGATAAAGCAAAATTGTTTTTCAAGGCATTTCCTTCTTCGTATTTGGTAGAATCAGGTTTCAGTCGTGTGAATTATGTACTCAGCCTAACGCGGAATCGCCTTGACATAATGGACAGAGGTGATCTTTGGTTATCCCTCACAGCAATAGAACCAGATATAAAAAAGCTTGTTTCTGGTCATCAAACACAAGGGTCACATTGATCGAGAAATACTTAAAGTATAATTTTTTATGTAATTGTATTTTGTATAAATTATAAAAATTATAAAAAAACATGTTTTATTTACAAACAAAACATTTAAATAGCTACCTTTCTACCGGTAGGACGGGAGGGGGGGCACAGGAAGGAAACAAGGTCGGAAGGGAGCAATGGTCGAAAAAGGTTGAGAAACACTGGTGTAGGGTACTATGACAGCAGCTTTATCTCCAGTGTATATACAGTCATAGCTTTCATGTCACTTTGACTTATTAAATAGGCCTTGCAAGTTTTGATCAGATACGATAGTGGGGGACAAAAAACCCAACAGCCCAGGAGTATACAGATGGGTAGCAATGGCTCCATCATATCACTTTTAGCTCATCTGATTCGAGCCATAGATTTGCAGGGTATATGATCCGCCCTTCACATGTGCCCCTTGCAGGCAACGGAATTATACACCAACCTTATGTTTGAAGCATTTGTCTATTGTGAATACGTCCACATCAGCCGCCACCTCGCCATCAGCAAACACGGCATACACCAGAAGCTTGGCGGTGGGTGCCAGGTCAGAGCTTGTGGACAGGGTGAGAGAGAAGGTGCCCTTTAGAGCTGTGACAGAGGGAAGGAAAGATGGCGGTGAAGGAGAGAGAGAATTCAAGCAGGGAAGAGAGGAACAGCGCTACTGTGAAACAGGGCTATGTGAAGTGGGGAAGGAAGCCTGTGTCCAAAGCCTGTACATGGGGGGGGGAGGGGGAGGGGGCCCCCACGGGATGATGCAACAGAAAAAAAACAGATACCACACGTCGTACTGAGGGCGCTTCCATGCGCCCCCAGTGCGCCCCCAAAGCGATCGTGTAACTTGCCTGTTCGAAGAGACGAGGAAGAGGCGTCCTTGCTGCCGCCGCCGCCGCCACCCACCTACCTCCTCGCCGGCCGGGTCGGAGAGCTCGGCGGAAGAAGGCGGGGTTCTTTGGCCGAGCTCTCCGACCCGGCCAGCGAGGAGGTAGGTGGGTGGCGGCGGCGGCGGCAGCAAGGACGCCTCTTCCTCGTCTCTTCGAACAGGCAAGCTACACGATCGCTTTGGGAGCGCACTGGGGGCGCATGGAAGCGCCCTCAGTACGATGTGTGGAATCCCCCCCCGGTCACAGATACACCCACCCTAGGTATGCCGGGTAAGCAGGAATTAATTCAGGGGGACAGAGCACACTGCAGTACAACCATTTGGGAGCCACATTAAAGGGGAAAAAGAGCCAGTACAATAACTTTGTACACATGCACTTTTTGGTGAAGGAATGGTGCAGAATGGTGTGTCATGAATGACCATGATGTGTTCTCCCTCTGCACGGAATCACCCCCAGGCCCTATTGGATGCTGTCTGAAAGAGCAAAAACAAACACACTATGAACTGAGCAAGGGAGGGCTGATTGATTGACTTCCCTTCATAACACATAAAATTAAACTTACAAAGATAGCTCAGGAAGCAATGCTTCCTCATTAGCTCAACAGCAGACTTTATTAGCTACAGTGAGGCCTTGCCATGAGGACAGGCACTGTGGATTTTATGTTTAAAGGGACAGCACTGCTTAGGGTGACCATATGACCGGATTTGCCCGGATTTGTCTGGGTTTTTGGTGACAAATCCGGGAGGGGAGGGAAAATCCGGGTTTTTCCAAAGAGCAGCGCTAATGGAAATTAACAAAAATGCTTATAACTCCATCATTTTTTAAGGTGAAGACATGAAACTTGGCACGATGGTAGCTCTTAGGAAGGGCTTTAGTCATACCAAATTTGAAACAGATCCGTTCATCCATTGATTTTTTAGGATTTTTTTAAAAATTGAGGTTTTAAAATTATTTTGTAGAACAGATTTGTCTTAAATGTGTGCTGTAAAATCAGAAATATGACCAAGGCCATGTTTGGGTGGGCACGCCCCCTTGGTGCTAGACACGCCCCCTTGGGGGCCGACCATGTTGTCCTTTTTGGTTTCCAAAATATGGTCACCCTAGTACTGCTGCATGGTGTAACTGTTACATAGCACCACAGCTATAATTCCACTTGCAGCTGATGGCCACATAGCAATGCCTAAGACGCGCTAAAGGACCCCGGTCTGTGGGAGTAACCAGTGTCTGTAGGCATACTAACTAGTTTAGAGTAAACAACATTCATGTAGCCTTTTTGTATGAAGAGTTTCAAATATACGAGATGGATCCAGAAATGCCTTCTTTTGGGGGGGGAAAAACTAAAAAACCAAACCAAAATGCCCCTAAGGCCTTAGCTAGACCTAAGGTTTATCCCGGGATCGTCCCAGGGTCATCCCTGCCTGCTCCCGGGATATCCTGTGTGTCATTTACATGAACAGGGATGACCCCGGGACGATTTAAGGCCTAAGTTGTGAGCAAGCTTTTGAATAATTTAAAAAAAACTTGAGATCTTGCTTACAAGTTAGTGACATTTTAGTAGGTCCTTATAAAAGCACTAAAAAAGACTTTGGATTTATTTATTTTTCTAATGGATCGACATTGCTTCCTACCCTTTCTATTGTTTAATTACTCGGGGTTAAAAAGATTGTGAGTACTCTGTCACAAAATGGCAATTTATTTATTTATTTATTTATTTATTTATTTATTTATTTATTTATTATACTTATATACCGCTCCCATAGACAGGGCTCTCTGGGCGGTTTACAGAAATTGCACTAAGGAATCCAAATGTTTTCCCTGCACACCCCCAGCCCCATAAATTGACACTTTGAGCTCCATCAGAGGAGCGTTTTATTGCATGCTCGTTCTTGGGCACTCACAGGTCTCTCTCATGACATCGTCTGTCTCCCACCCCTTCTAGTTTTCGTGTGACAAAAAAACACCCCAGTAAGTCTGACTTATTTTTAAAGATGGAAGTTGCCACTATCTCTTGCTCTGTGCCGGAGAAGCACTGGGATCAAAACAGCCCACAGAACAGGCCATGTGCATGTTGCTTACGTCCTCTTTCAAAAGAGGAAGTAATGAGGGACAAACACAGGGGCAGAGAAGTGACGGTAAGCAAATACGATTTCCCCCTGTGTGATGACGCTCATAATTTACATTGCCAAACCCAACCCTGCTTTATTGTCCGGGGTTTCCTGCGTGGGCTGGGGTGTGGCAGCCACAAGGCTACAAGTGACAAAGTTCTACTTACTCTCATCCTGGCCAACTGGCACCTGCTTCTGCCCACTGGAGACAATCTTCCCTTTTGATACAACCTGCAGGGAGACACAAAATTAGGACTGGGACAAGGGGCAGAGCACCCCTTTGGCATGGCAGAAACTAGAAGAAATTCAAGAAGAGAAGAGAAAAATGTGAAAACAGAGAGAGCTTAGAGTAGACCAGCTTTCCTCATCCTGGTGCCCTCAGGCTGGCTGAGCACGATGGGAGTTGCTGTCCAACACATCTGAAGAGGAAGGCAAGTCAGAAAGTCTGTGGCTTAGGAGGGAAGTGAGTTTTGGAGCTATTTGAGTTTTAGGGGCAGAAAGATGAGGCCACATTTCCTGTCTGATACAGGTGTTTGCAAACCTGGTTGACAAATCCATACAATGCATTTTTAGAGGGAACATCTCAGGGCCAAACTAGATGTGGTACAGGAGATCAGAAATCAAGTTCTCCCCAGTTTTGGGAGGGAGGGCAAATTAGATGCAGGATCCTTGTCATGGATCTCCTAACTGATCCTTAAAATTAATGATTTGACTTTGAAGTGTCCCTTGATATGTTTAAATGGACCTTAAACAATCAGGGGACAGGAAGACACATGATGACAGGAATCAGCTGGGTCTGGAACAGAGTTAGCTTGGGTTAGCTTGGGGGAGAGCCCAGATGTGGTCATTCCTGGAGACCACCTGTAGCTCCAGCCATTCTGCAGTTTCTTACTGATAAAAAAAATACACACGGGCCTTCTCTACACTAAGTGTACAATGCGTGTGTACTAGATTTGGTTTCAGAAGAATGCCGAGGAGTCAGCTGTGAATTTACACAGAATCATACGCAGTGTATATTATTATTATTATTTATTTATTTATTTATTTATTTAGCACCATCAATGTACATGGTGCTGTACAGAGTAAAACAATAAATAGCAGGACCCTGCCGCATAGGCTTACATTCTAATGAAATCATAATAAAACAATAAGGAAGGGAAGAGAATGCACCAAACAGGCAGTATAAAAGTCAGAGCAAAATCAAGTTTTAAAAGCTTTAGGAAAAAGAAAAGTTTTTAGCTGAGCTTTAAAAGCTGCGATTGAACTTGTAGTTCTCAAATGTTCTGGAAGAGCGTTCCAGGCGTAAGGGGCAGCAGAAGAAAAAGGACGAAGCCGAGCAAGGGAAGTAGAGACCCTTGGGCAGGTGAGAAACATGGCATCAGAGGAGCGAAGAGCACGAGCGGGGTGATAGTGTGAGATGAGAGAGGAAAGATAGGAAGGAGCTAGACAGTGAAAAGCTTTGTAGGTCAACAGGAGAAGTTTATATTGGATTCTGAAGTGAATTGGAAGCCAATGAAGAATGTATAGTATACAATGAAGTGTATAGTATACTAATTAGTAAAGTATACTCATTTGCTAGAGCAGTTGGCATTGTTTATGATTCTAGAGTCGGTTCTCATAGCTATATTCACAAAAAGCATTTTTGTTACTAACAGAAGTATACACAGTAGTCACTTTTCACAGTGTGTGTGCCTTCTAGCCGATGTTAAGGATGTCCTTTGATAGCTTGTCATGTCACGGGAACCAAATGGCATTTGACACGGTAGGGTGTTCTGGAGGGTATATGAGTTTTCAGCCCTTTGAATTGCAAATGTGATACAGCGCTTGCTGCAAACCCATTTCTGCCCTCTCAGGCCAGATCTACACTAAGTAGGATATGACACCTTGAAAATGGTTTGAAAACAGTATATGGAGTGTATCCTGGGCCCCAACAGTTGTCACTACAGTTACAAACCATTTGAAAGCAGGAGTGTAGATCTTGCCCTAGTCTTCTCTTTCTTTTGGCCCTACATCATCCAGCTGCAAGGTGCCCCATGAGCACAGGAATCAGAAATATCTGTGCTTCAGGATATGCTCTTTTTCACTTTAGGGCTTTTCCTCTTATTCTTTCTGTATATTTTTAAAGTTTTTGTCCTCTTTCCTTAATTTTCTCTCCTTTTTAGTTTTTTGGTCTACTTTGCATTTCCTTCTATTGCTTTGTTTTCTTTCCTATTTGCCCTCTCGTTGCACGGCCATTGATTCTTTTCTCTTTCTTACACTACACCTGGAGTCTCCCCACTTTGCACAAATCGTCAGATGCTCACCACGTAATAGAAATCTACAAAGTCTGCATCAGGGCCCAGTTCTTTCCGGTCCAGGATGTAATCCACCCGTGCTTCTTGATCCTTTTCACAAGGCAGCTCTTCCTCCACATGCTGGATCTCAAGGAAACTGTTACTCTCTGAGTAGAAAGGTTTGAGCCAGCTGAAAGCTTCATAGCGCACTGCCTCCAGATCAGATATGTCACCCTGGGTCACGTTAAAAATGTGATGCCTGCCCTACAACACAAAAAGGTCAGAAATAACCAATGAGTCAAAGCATCCATAATCATAGAATAGCATTGTTGGAAGGGGCCTACTAGGCCATCGAGTCCAACCCCCTGCTCAATGCAGGAATCCACCCTAAAGCATCCCTGACGGATGGTTGTCCAGCTGCCTCTTGAAGGCCTCTAGTGTGGGAGAGTCTGCAACCTCCCTAGGGAACTGATTCCATTGTCGTACTGCTCTAGAATCAGAGAATAGCAGAGTTGGAAGGGGCCTACTAGGCCATCGAGTCCAACCCCCTGCGCAATGCAGGAATTCACCCTAAAGCATCCCTGACAGATGGTTGTCCAGCTGCCTCTTGAAGGCCTCTAGTGTGGGAGAGCCCGCAACCTCCCTAGGTAACTGATTCCATTGTCGTACTGCTCTAGAATCATAGAATAGCAGAGTTGGAAGGGGCCTACTAGGCCATCGAGTCCAACCCCCTGCGCAATGCAGGAATTCACCCTAAAGCATCCCTGACAGATGGTTGTCCAGCTGCCTCTTGAAGGCCTCTCGTGTGGGAGAGCCCACAACCTCCCTAGGTAACTGATTCCATTGTCGTACTGCTCTAGAATCATAGAATAGCAGAGTTGGAAGGGGCCTACAAAGCCATCGAGTCCAACCCCCTGCTCAATGCAGGAATTCACCCTAAAGCATCCCTGACAGATGGTTGTCCAGCTGCCCTTCTGTTGTCCAACAACCCTTCTGTTTTATGCTCTTTCTGCCTGAGCCTCCCTGTGCTTGCAGTTGCACAATTAACATTGACCAAAATAATTGCTACTCCAAAATATTTGTCAATCTCTGTTAGAATTGGTGGAAAATTCACCAGTTCAAATGCTTACGGTTAGAGTTTTACTCTTCACATCTAAATCCTTTCCTCCAAACCTCTTTCAGAGCTGACAGTTCCTTTGCCAATATGTGTACAACTCACCCGTAAAGCAATAAGAGTGTCTTCCCATTTTGTCGTGTCCAAGGAGAAATGAACTTCACCGTTCTCATCTGTGACATATGGCAAGTGTGTTTCCACGTTATTGAGATCAACAGTAAGGAAGACAGTCTGGTTCTTGTAGGGAACCTGTCTGACAGTAAATTTCATCTGTGGAAACAAAATGGGAATAAATGCCTTTGCTATTCCAATGGCTGTTAAGATATATGGAGTTTGTGAAACACCACTCCAGGCTGTTTTTATAGGTTGGATGAAAAATATAAAATTAGGTATAAAGATATTTTGCTTTTAGGTAAATCTGATTTACATCGTGCATTTCAGACTTCAGGCGCTTAGCACCTTCTGGCTAATTCACTGGTTGTACGTACCGAGGGGAAAAGGAAAGGAAAGGAACCTCTCGTGCAAGCACTGAGTCATCACTGACTCTTGGAGGGACGCCGGCTTTTGCTGACGTTTTCTTGGCAGGCCTTCTAGCGGGGTGGTTTGCCGTTGCCTTCCCCGGCCGTGATTACCTTTCCCCCAGCTAGCTGGGTACTCATTTTACTGACCTCGGGAGGATGGAAGGCTGAGTCGACCTGAGCCGGCTGCCTGAGAACCAGCTTCCGCTGGGATCGAACTCAGGCCGTGGGGAGAGTTTCGGCTGCAGTCACTGCCGCTTACCACTCTGTGCCACAACTGCTATATACAATTAAACGAGCCTGTAGTTTAAATATTCATGCTAAGGGCAGAAATCCATTTGCTTAGAAAAAGTAATAATCTTGATTGATAACATTGCTATAATCTTGGGCTCTAAAAACCAAAACAAATGTTCTTAAAATACTTGGCTTACTTTTGCAATTTAATCTTGAATATATCTAAAAGTAAGCCTCTAAGCCAGGCATGGGAAACTTGGGGGCCCTTCAGATGTTTTGGCCTACAACGCCCACCATCTCTCACCATTAGCTATGCTAGCTAGGACTGATGGGATTTGGAGAGCCACAAGTTGCCTATCCCCTGCTTTAAGCCCAGTTGGATATCGCTCCCAGGTCTCTTTGCTGCCCCCTCCTTCAAGCTGAAATGGCACCCCTGACTGGTACCTTTGAAAACACCCTCTCCAATCCCAATTGAGTAGGGGTATTTCTACATGAGGCCCCAATCCTGCACCTTTACCAAGGCTTCTGCTTCCAGATTCTTTGTGTGGTTAAGATAGGCTCATTTACACATACTTTTCCCCAGGAGTTTCCTTTGTCCTTCTATCTGTTTCATCATACAACCACTAGATAGCACTGCGGCATAGTGCAATTACTCTAATTCTGCCATTTCTAAATAATACCATACTTCCCCATTAGGAAAAAACACACACCCTGCAATAATAGTTGGAAAGCATAGGAGAGACCCCTGAGGATGATAATGTCATGTAAAAGACCTACAAACTACCATGAGTGACCAATCATGAGTGCACAATCAAAGCTTCATGTAGAAAGGCTCTAAATTTACAAGGAATGTGTTACCCTATCAGCAATCTGCCTGACAGAGAGATTAGGTAGGGCTGCTAGGAACTTACCTTTCCAGTATATGGAACACCACGCTTATAGAACGGATTGAGGTTGATGAACTCTGCTGTAATTGCTCTTGTGGCAACAGCAATGGTGTCGCTTCCTGAGATTGTCACTCCTGTAGAAAGAGTTGAAGTCCTGGGTCAGCACAGCTGTAGGGTAGAGCACTACAAGAAACATGTCATAGGAGGCACATCTCTGTTGGCTGAGCAACTCCGATGGCCTAGAGGGACATGCAAGCCATGGGCCAGGTAGTGACTCTTTAGAGTAGGGTGACCATATGAAAAGGAGGACAGGGCTCCTGTATCTTTAACAGTTAGGAAAGGGAATTTCAGCAGGTGTCATTTGTATGCATGCAACACCTGGTGACTTTCCCTCTTCATCACAACAGTTAAAGCTGCCCTCTTTTAAATTTGGTCACTCTAGTATAGCTCCTGCAGCTTTAACTGTTGTAATGAAGAGGGAATTTCACCAGGTTCTCCATATATACAAATGACACCTGCTGAAATTCCCTTTTCTATGCAACTGTTAAAGACACAGGAGCCCTGTCCTCCTTTTCATATGGTCACCCTACTTTAGAGGAAATTTGGATTCAGAGGTATGTGAGCCAACTTTTGCTAAAATACTGTGTGTAGAAATCTGCTAACATGCTCAGCTGCACCTGGGGTTTTGCATTCCCAGTTTAGCACTGATGGGGGCGGGGACACTTCTTACGGGAAAGAATGCAACTTTCTGTATGGATTTTGCCCTTTGGTGGTGACACTGTCTTTGGGTGAACTGCTCACAAGTCCCCCAATTTGTCATGTAGACTATATGAGATCCCCTCAGAATATGCACAAGTGCTTGTGTGACTAGATGCTTTGTAAGAGTATACCCAAGGCCTAAAATGCATCCTATAAAAGCAACCTCCCACAGTCACAGGTTCAAAAACACCTGCAGTTATAAAAGCACAGAGGAAGAGAAAGAAAATCAAACAAGAGTATCAGGGCTAATTTACGGTTACCAAACATAAAACTGAATCTCCCCATTTCTTTTTTCTTTCCCTCGTACCTGTCCCTTCCTCCTCCAGTTCTGCAGAAAGTTGAACTAAGTTCTGATACCCCTTTTGAGACAGGTGAATATCTTCTGCCTTAATAGTAAAGGAGGCACAACCAGCCTTGTCTGTCTAGAGATACAAAGAAGAAAATTATACTGAGCAAGAAGATTTTCCTCCCTTTTAGCACCGCTTGGCAGTTCACAGTTATGGTGCACCATATTACAGCAATTGTCTCCACTATCGCAAAGTATAAAATAAATGTTCCATCTGTTACAGAATGTATTTATTTTAGAGGAGCACATGAAAAAGACTGAAAGAACTGGGCATGTTTAGCCTGGAGAAGAGAAGATTGAGGGGAGACATGATAGCACTCTTCAAATACTTAAAAGGTTGTCACCCAGAGGAGGGCCAGGATCTCTTCTCGATCCTCCCAGAGTGCAGGACACGGAATAACGGGCTCAAGTTAAAGGAAGCCAGATTCCGGCTGGACATCAGGAAAAACTTCCTGACTGTTAGAGCAGTGCGACGGTGGAATCAGCTACCTAGGGAGGTTGTGGGCTCTCCCACACTAGAGGCATTCAAGAGGCAGCTGGACAGCCATCTGTCAGGGATGCTTTAGGGTGGATTCCTGCATTGAGCAGGGGGTTGGACTCGATGGCCTTGTAGGCCCCTTCCAACTCTGCTATTCTATGATTCTATGATTCTATGAAAAAATAAATTATTATGCAAAGGGGAAAAACCGGTTAAAGCAGAAGTTCTCAGACTTCATCAGAATGACCACACAAAGAGAGAGAACACAGTTAAGGAAACTTGTGGATCTTCTGCTTCAAGCCTTTGGTTTTTCAGTAAGCTGGGGGCAGCCCTAACTCTGCATAGGGCTACCCTGCTGCTCTCATTCTGGGCCCAGAAGCACAAAAGCTAAATTATGTGCAGGTTATGCAGCTAGAGTGGTTCTGTGTTTCTGTGTGAAACATGCTCCTTTCTTGTGCATACAGCTGTCAGGGCCGGCGCTACCATAGAGGCGACTCAGGCAGCCACCTAGAGTGCAAAGGCAAGGGGTGGGCCGGACGCCACTGGGGCGGGCGGGCGGCTTTGGAACGGCGCGCCATTCCGAAGCCGCCCGCCCGCCCAGCAGCCCACCCACCCCAGCGTCCTGGCTTTGCTTTAGCTGGGCGGGCGAGATGGCACCCCGTGCCCAGGTATGCTGGGGTGGATGTGGGTGGGTGAAAGCAGCTCACCTGCCTAGGGCGCAAAATAGTCTGGCACCGGCCCTGACAGCTGTGCGTACTGACATGCTTTGGAAACACTGTATAGCTTTACACTTTTGCTTTAGTTATTTGTTAGTTGGGCCTGGTTCTTACTTAGTTTGGCAACAAGTACAAATCATAACTAAGTAAAAACTAAGAAAAGAGGAATATGAGAAGAGGACTCCTAGCTCACACCAAAGGACTTTATTGCTGGACTTTCTTCCTCTTTGCACCCAAAAGCTGCTCCAGAGGGCTTCCCAAACAGAACATTCCATGTAAGCATTCACAATGATGAAATTCCTCAAACATCTCTAGAGAAATGGTATTTGAAGTTTCAGTGAGGGAAGAATGAAGAAGCTCATATGTCTAACTAGTGACCCTGGGTGGGTGGCGTCACCATCATCTATACCATGTAGCATTAAACACTGATGCTACTCAACGCATTTCTCAACTGCACAAGCATTCTTTTTGCTAGCCCTCAATTTTTACTGCTTTCCATTTGCAATGCACAATTATGCAGCGGGTCCTAAGACTAAATTGAGGTCCTCTATTTGCTGCTGCTTTGAGAATTGCCACATCCTCTTACTTTGTATAACCATCATGTCGGAGCCGTGGAAGTCTCCTGTTCAAAACTCTGATGCATTTGCCATTTGTGGCTGTCTTTCCAATAAAGCAATATGTGGTACATGTACACTTTGCGGAGGGCTGTGTGCATACAGTTCGTCTTCCTTTCACATTTCCAATGCAGTTAAATGCGTTGCTGAAATCTAATTGTCAGTTTGAAAACGTAAACAGAAGAAGTTCTATCTTCCTTATGCGGTGGGAACTTCAGAAGACCCCCCTGGTCTTCTGAACTTTCCTTTGTTATTTTTGTGACACTCTTAGGGATCATTTGAAATTCCATCAGGCACAACTGATTACAGATTAACAACCACCACCAATCTAGATGATCCTAGCCAGGGCTATCACAGATCTCTGTGATTTCTTCCCACCTTCCAGCACAAACTGCATCTGAAATTCATAAGCCAAAGCATGGACGTAACAGTTTAAAAACTCAGTTTAAAAACTCAGATAACATGCTAAGCCAGAGTTAAGCTACTAACTTAATTAATTAGTTAGTGAGCGGGTTTAAACCATGGTTATGTAGAAATGGTTCTCATGACCCACTAAGTCATGGTTCACGCAACACGCTAAGCCATAAGCCTGAAATAACATGGTTTAGCATGTTGTCTGAACAGGGCCATTGACATTCTATTGGCCCACCATTTGTTGAAAACAGTAAGCGTGTGCATGCAAGAGAGAAAGAAAGATAGCGTATCGAAGATGCGGAGGAAACAGAGTTGCTGTGCTGGGTAGAACTGTTGACCCTCCAGATGTTGGTGGATCATCTTAAGCAAGCAGAAAGCCAAAGCTGGTGACTCTGGTTTTCATGGGGTTTGGAAGTAGGCTACTGGCCATCCCTCCCTATATTCTGGCACGGCAGAGCATGTCTCTCCTCCTCTCAATCCACCTTCTGCAGCTTCTGTGAGATGAGGGCAACTGGGTCAAGGATGCGGGGAGGTAGCCCTCCAGTTTGTCTGGGGGCTCTTTCTCAGTTAACTCACCTGGCCTGTGTAATCCAGTTCAATGTTAGCCAAAGTTTCCTGATGTACTCGTCTTTCAAAAAAGTAAAATGACATGCCCCGAGTCAAACGCAGACGTACGTTCCCACGAACAGGCTTTCCGTATGTGTACCTGAATCAGAACGTAGAAGGTCATGAGTGAGAACTGAACACCTACGCAGTAGGCAGTCATGATGACCTATCTAGGAAATAAAACAAGTGAGGGAAATGGGATGAGCAACACCCGAAAATGATAGCAGAAAGGGGACGTAAGGAATTGAAAGGGTTATTGTTGCACAAGGAAATTAATTAACAATCTGAAAGGAAGCGATGCGTTCAGAGCAAGGAACCCTCTATAAATTCTCATGGAAAGAAAAGATATCATATCCCACAGCCCCTGAAGGAAGGTTTTGGGTGTTAAAAGATTTTCCTTTTGCAAGAATAAAATAGAAATATTATTTTATTCATACCAAAACAACCTGTGTGTGTGTGTGTGTGTGTGACAAGTTAGACAAACAGACAGAGACAAAGGTGACTGTGTTTTTGTAACATGCCAGCAACGAAAAGAAGCTTTCTGGCTAAAATGTCAGGATTAAAACTACACGATATGTTAAATATATGCAGCATGTACATTTCTTTCTTTTTTGATTTGCAAGGAAGTGTACGGTGGAGGGGCTCAATCTGGATCAGGACTACAGTGCACAGGTAGGGGACGTTTAAACCTTCCACACCCAGCCTTTTGTTTTCCTAAATCATTCTCTCTCTCTCTCTCTCTCTCTTTCTTTCACTCACACCCACACCCCTCCTGTGCAGTGTGTGTGTGGGGGGGGGAGGCAGAATCACACTAGCATTTATAAGTAAAAGAGAAAGAGGACATGGAATTTAACATATTGTGCAGTTTAGCCCTCAGTCAAGGGCAGTTGGATTTTATGGTAAAAGCAATCCAAGTTGGAACAAATGCATTCCCTTTAACAAACACGATGGGTACTTGGAACATCCTTTCCCCTGCGGCAACCTGTTCCTACAGGAGTGCTTCCATATGAGATTTCTTTCTTTTTTAAATCATGCCACTGCCCTGCCTCCTTTACCAGGGGTCCAGCCTTAACCCTCCCATGCTTTCACAAGCCTTCTTCCGTCTTTTCTCGTACTGCAGAAAATCTGCTAAGGAGGGAAAAGATGGAATAGCTGCACAAGGGCCTCCCAGTTAGTAGCATTGGGGCGTTTCTACACAAGGCTTTTATCTCACACCTTTACCAGGTTTTCTGCTTCCTTCTTATACATGCTTTTTCCAGGGTTTTTCTTTTTCTGCTTTTAATAATAATAATAATAATAATAATAACAATAAATTTATTTCTTACCAGCCTCTACATTCTGATCAAGGCGGGGAACAACAGCAAATATAAAATGTATAAAACTGAACTAAAACATAATATACATTGTTAAAACATCCTAAAAACATTCTAAAAACATCCTAAAATTCCTTTTGTAATATGTTTCATTGTACAACCACTAGATGGCACTGTGGTAGAGCTGAACTGCACAATTAAAATGTATATGTTTTAAAATTTTGTAAGACTGCCTTGAGGCCCAGTATTGGGCAAAAGGCGGGATGCAAATAATAATAATAATAATAATAATAATAATAATAATAATAATAATAATAACAACAACAACAACAACAACAACAACATGGCATGGGGGAGGGGTGATAATGTGATTCAGAAATTTTCTACATGACCAAGGGAAGTGAATGGCTTCTATAGTGCCATAGGAACCCCAAGTAATTGCATAATTCCACTATACGCTGTGGTTGTACAATGAAACATGAGCCAGCGTGGCCTACTGGCTAAACTGTCGGACTGGGAGTCGGTTGATCCGGGTTCTAGTCCCCATGGAAGCCATGGAAACCCACAAGGTGACTTTGGGCCAGTCACAGACTCTCAGCCCAACCCACCTCACAGGGTTGTTGTTATGCAGATAACATGAAGAGGAGGAGGTAGAGGATTATGTATGCCGCCTTGGATTCTTTAGAGGAAAAAAGGCGAGAAATGAATGCAATAATAAATTTAAAAAATATAGAATGGCAAGGTAAAATAAACCCTCGGGGGGGAAAAAAGCATGTAAAAGAACAGTACTTAATCCGGGGAAAGAAAATAAAAAACAGAAGTAGAAGCCTCAGTAACAGGGCAGGTTAAAAGCTTCATGTAGAAAAGCCCTTGGAGAAAATACCAGACTTCCCTTCTTAAGGGGAAAAAAAACCCACAATAATTTATTATGATTGCATTTTTGCATTTTATATCCTGCCTTTTTTCCTGCAAGGAACCCAAGGCGGCATACATAATCCTCCTCCTCTCCATTCTATCCTCACAACAACCCTGTGAGGTAGGCTGGGCTGAGAGTCCATGACTGGCCCAAAGTCACCCAGTGGGTTTCCTGGGTGAACCCGGATCTCCCAGTCTGACATTTTAGCCACTACACCACACTGACTCTTGGGGGGATTCCACACGTCGTACTGAGGGCGCTTCCATGCGCCCCCAGTGCGCCCCCAAAGCGATTGTGTAGCTTGCCTGGCGAAGAGACGAGGAAGAGGGGTCCTTGCCGCCGCCGCTGCCACCAACCTACCTCCTCGCCGGCCAGGCGACCCGGTAGGGGGGTGGCGGCGGCGGCGGCAAGGACGCCTCTTCCTCATCTCTTCGCCAGGCAAGCTACACAATCGCTTTGGGGGCGCACTGGAGGCGCATGGAAGCGCCCTCAGTACGACGTGTGGAATCCTCCTTGATCAACCTTCACATGTGTTGAGCAAGAGTCAACACCTGTGTGGCGACATCGTCTCAAGGACCCACAAACTACCACGAGTGAGCAATCATGAGCACATAATAAAAGCCTTGTGTAGGAAGGATCTAGGAGCCCTCCGCCTAGAAGCACCTCAGAAACGGAGGAGCAGAGAGAGTGCCAAACTGGGGGCCATCTACTCTGTGATTCTGACTTCCTGATGAAGTACAGTTCTCCAGCCGCCGTGGGCACGGTCCAGGACGATACCAACAAGATTTCACTAACCTGCCAAGCACGTGGATTTGGATGTCTTCATCTAAGTGGGTCACTAGTGGTGGGAATTTAAAGAACACTTCAAATGTAGGTATTACTGTGATGGAGAGAGTAGAATGGAGCAGGCTGAGTGCAGGGCTCCTGCAACGTTATCTGAACAAGACTGGAAAAGGTTAAGAGCTGAGAGCAGAACAGTCCATACTCTGATCCTCAGTAGAAATTTTAACAATGAGAAGAAGCTACCCTCCCTCCCATTTTGACTGGAACTATGGTGTGGAGGATGGGAGTTAAACTCCCCCCTCCAAACTCCACACTCCGTTCCTGGGCCCGATCTACACCAAGCAGGATATAACACTTTTAAAACCATATGAAAATGGTATGTGTAATGTGTCCTGGGCCTGAACAGTTGTCAGAACCCTTATAAACCGTTATAAGCAGTAGTGTAGATCCTGCCCTGGTCCGAATTGCTGCCTCCTCCTAGTGCAGAGCTGTCTGTATGCTTATCCCCGCATGGCAAACAGCAAAGAGCATTAACCTCCTTCCCCTACACCACAGCTGCAATCCAAATCGGGGGCCCCCAGTGGCTGCCTTTAGTCTTGAACACAGTCTTCTTCTCCAAGCTGGCGCCCTCCAGTTGATGCCCTCCGAGCATTCCCCAGCCAGCATTCCCACACCTCTGGAGAGCACTAGTTGGAAGGGGCCTACAAGGCCATTGAGTCCAACCCCCTGCTCAATGCAGGAATCCACCTTAAAGCATCCCTGACAGATGGTTGTCCAACTGCCTCTTAAAGGCCTCTAGTGTGGGAGAGCCCACAACCTCCCTAGGGAACTGGTTCCATTGTCATACTGCTCTAACAGTCAGGAAGTTTTTCCTGATGTCCAGCTGGAATCTGGCTTCCTTTAACTTGAGCCTGTTATACCGTGTCCTGCACTCTGGGAGGATGGAGAAGAGATCCTGGCCCTCCTCTGTGTGACAACCTTTCAAGTATCTGAAGAGTGCTCTCATGTCTCCCCTCAATCTTCTCTTCTCCAGGCTAAACATGCCCAGTTCTTTCAGTCTCTCTTCATAGGGCTGTTTCCAGACCCCTGATCATGACCCCAGAGACATAGCACTCTTGGAGACATGATAGCACTTTTCAAATATTTAAAAGGTTGTCACACAGAGGAGGGCCAGGATCTCTTCTCGATCCTCCCAGAGTGCAGGACACGGAATAACGGGCTCAAGTTAAAGGAAGCCAGATTCCGGCTGGACATCAGGAAAAACTTCCTGACTGTTAGAGCAGTACGACAATGGAACCAGTTACCTAGGGAGGTTGTGGGCTCTCCCACACTCGAGGCCTTCAAGAGGCAGCTGGACAACCCTCTGTCAGGGATGCTTTAGGGTGGATTCCTGCATTGAGCAGGGGGTTGGACTCGATGGCCTTGTAGGCCCCTTCCAACTCTGCTATTCTATGATTCTATGATTCTATGATCATCCTGGTTGCCCTCCTCTGAACACGCTCCAGCTTGTCTGCATCCTTCTTGAATTGTGGAGCCCAGAACTGGACGCTAGATTAACACAACGGCCTGCATTTTTGGACTCTCCTTTGTGAGGCTGCGGGGACTGTTGAGGTGAGTGCCTGCACTCCCAAATTTACCACAAGACCACTGATGACAGCAGAAGCTATCCTGTCCATCTGGCCACTCACTTCCTCCCTCTTTGACCAGGATGTCAGCCATGAGACCTGGTGTAGCTCGGTGACTAGAGGCTGTGAACATGGAAGCCTCACCTCAGCCATGTTTTGCCCCCTGGGGCAAATAGCAGCTGGGAGGCTGTTCCAATTAGAGCAAGGGTGGACAAGATGTTTTGCCCTCCAACTCCCATCATTCCCAGCCAGCAGAGCCAGTGCTGAGGGATGATGGGAGTTGTAAGCTAAAACAGCTGGAGGGCCACATGTCGGCCGCCCTTGAATTAGAGAAATGGCGTGGAAGGAAAGAATGAAACCCCCCAACCGGTAATTTGGCTTCTCCGGGGTGCTTTGGGGATGTAAAATTTCCAGAAATTTTGAAGCCATGGGGGGGAAATTCCTCCACAGTGTCAAGCAGGCATAAAGCACCCATTCCCATAAAAAGAGATGAGAAAAAAAAAGGGGGGGAACCAAGATTCAATGAATATGCATGAAGTTTAATCAGACTCCTTTCCTGAGCTGTAGCCATCACTATCAGTTTCAGTCTCTGCTTCCGTGGCAGTGCTGCCCCCTAGAGGCAGAAATGCATCTTGTGCTTGCATTTGAGAGTTGTAGCCCTTGGGGCACACAAATTGTGATAATCTGATACTGTACATAGTTTTTAGAAATCATTTGGAGAAGTAAACATTTGAACATGTTGTCTTAAACATTTTATCCATCATGCTAAAATAAAACATCCCATCATCCTTTTCCCCCCCTTAATTCCCCCCCCCCAATTTTTTGGAAACCCCCCCCAAAAAGGCTTCGGGAAAACCCCAGGGGTAGGGGGGGGACTTTCTAATTTTTCCAGGTTTTCTCCGGCCCTTCCCATCTCTCGTTCTACCCCTTCAGCCACAAATACAGCTGCATAGGCGGGGCATTTCTGCAGATCATAGAATCATAGAATAGTAGAGTTGGAAGGGGCCTATAAGGCCATCGAGTCCAACCCCCTGCTCAATGCAGGGATCCACCTTATGTTCTAATGAACATGTGTAGGGTTGGAGGGCAGAGCCTGCTGGTGTGCATTCATTAGCCACATTTTGAACACTTGAAAAGGGCTGCATTAAATCATAGAATCATAGAATAGCAGAGTTGGAAGGGGCCTACAAGGCCATCTAGTCCAACCCGCTGTTCAATGCAGGAATCCACCCTAAAGCATCCCTGACAGATGGTTGTCCAGCTGCCTCTTGAAGGCCTCTAGTGTGGGACCCTATACTCTCTTCCTTTTATCCATAAAGCAATTTTTGTAAGCAACCATAATGTGGTGTTCCTTTGGATCTTACCATATTCCTCCACGCTGAACTCTCTCTGATTATCCCACCCTTCCCCCATTTTGAGGGTGTAGGTTCCCAGGGCTGCTTCAGAGGCCAGAGGGAACGACAGATCCACAATGCCGTGACGAGGCTCCACATCCACCCACTGGCCAATCCGATTCCCGTTAGGATCCTGCATGCAGGAACAAGACCAAAACACCTGTCAAGCTCCTTTGCTTGACTCCAATCGTTAACAGCGCTGAGATTCACAGAACCAGATGTACAATAACCTAAATGGTGTGTGTGTGTGTGTGTGTGTGTGTGTTGTGTTTTAGGTGTTCTTAAACAGCCCATTGAGTGATTCTACAAAGAATGTGAGAGCAGTTACCCAAGATCAAAGGACACGATTACAATGGAATCAAAGATCAAACAAGTGCGTTGAGAGTCCCAGCCTTGCACATTAGCTGTAATTTGTGCCATCCAGAAGTGCTGGACTACAACCTCCATCTCCCCAGTCAGTATTATCATGGATTGGTTCTGATTGCTGGGGATTATGGAAATTGTAGTCCAACATATCTGGAAAGTGCCAGATCGGGGAACACTGCTGTAATAACTAAGGAAAGAAAGGAAAGGAACCTCTCATGCAAGCACTGAGTTATTACTGACTCTTGGAGGGACGCCAGCTTTCGCTGACGTTTTCTTGGCAGGCCTTATAGCGGGGTGGTTTGCCGTTGCCTTCCCCGGCCATTATTCCCTTTCCCCCAGCTAACTGGGTCCTCATTTTACTGACCTCGGGAGGATGGAAGGCTGAGTCGACCCGAGCCGGCTGCCTGAAACCAGCTTCCGCTGGGATCGAACTCAGGCCGTGGGGAGAGTTTCAGCTGCAGAAACTGCTGCTTTACCGCTCTGCGCCACATGAGGCTATAATAACTAAAACCCCGTTTTTTTCTGATTTTTTCCTGGCTTTTCCCCCAGGCCTTCATATCTCTAGCACCACCACATGAAGAGACAGTCCCCCAAACTGCAGAGCCCCTCCCTGCATCTGCAGGGAGTTTAACTTTTTCTTTCTCTGTCATGGCCCTCACAAATATTGCCTCTCCCAAGCCCATTGGCCCCAACGGAGGCTTCCCTTGAAAAGCAAATAGCAACTTCAGGGAGGAGATCTTTTATTGGGATTGTGGCAGGGAGAGAAAGTGTTATGCTCCTCCGCCACCCCCAATGCTCCAGCAGCCTTGAGGCTGCTCAGTCCCCCACATAGCTGTTAATTTAAAATATGCACAGTAATGGCATTCACACAATTAACCTCATGTCTAGTTTGACCTTCAGTGCAAGGAGCGCCTTTGCAAGACCATGGCCCCATTCAGAAGATGCCTTAAACCATGGCTTTAACCGTGGGGGTTAAGCCAGAAAGCTGGGCCGCTTTCAGAAGACACCTTAATAGCTTTAACCATGGTGAATAAGGCATTTTGCTTTATTCACCATGGTTAAAGCTGTGTTTTAAGGTGTCTTCTGAACACAGCCCGGCTTTCTGGCTTAACCACCATGGTTAAAACCATGGTTTAAAGCGTCTTCTGAAGGGGGCCATAGTCTGTGTTCTTACGACATTTATTATATTATGTTAACAGTTGCCAGGTCTTTGGGTGAATACAGGCAACCATTTACCACAGAGTGTATCTTTTAACTAGTGGAGGATCTACACAGCGTCCTGAAGGCGCTTGCATGCGCCTCCAGTGCACCCCGAAACTCCTTGTGTAGATCCTCCCCTATCCTGGCCAGAAGAGGCAGAGGAAGCGGCGGCGGCGGCCCCGCATTGCCCCTCACGGGGACGGGGCGAAAAGTTTCCGGGCTTGGCGGCTTCTTCCATCGAGCTCTCCAACCTGACACCATCTGCCAGGCCCCAGACAGCCCAGGTGAACTTCCCCCGGCGCGGCGGCGGTTGGCAATGCCTGAAACCACGCAGCGGCGGCGGTGGCGGCGAGACCCCGGCTCCCTGGGAGCTGCCTCTGTTGGGGCTGAGGGAGGGGAGTTCGCCAGGCGGGCCAGGAGACCCTCGCCCCAAACCCAGATCAGCAGCATGGCCGAGTGGGAGGAGGAGGTGAAGTTAGGCAAGCAAGGGGCTGGCAACGCGAGGCGGAATGGGCTGGGGGAACGTGATAACAGCAAGAAGAAGGGCCGCCACCGCCGCCGCCACCTCCTCCTCTTCTGGCCAGGTAGGCAGGATCTACACAAGGAGTTTTGGGGCGCACTGGAGGCACACGCAAGCGCCTTCAGGACGCTGTGTAGATCCCCTCTAGGTCAACCTGCGCTGATTTGAAGAGAATTTTACCACAGCACTATTTCCCAGGATTTCTGTTCAAGTGCAGATGTGTGGTTAAATAAATTCTCATCACTTGGCATAACAATATAGACACCTGCCTTATCAAATGCATACATATGAACACTGTGGTAACTACTTCAGAAATGAAAATGTTCACAAAAATGTTTCACGTGAGTCCTCAGTTTTGCACCCTGTTTTGCATCCATGATGCTGTGCCTACATTTTAATTTCAACCCACCGCAAACTGTATTTCACAGTAATGGCTGACAGAAGCTGCCCTTGGAATTGTTGTTAATTCTATCAAAACACTTTCAGACCCCAAAATTTTACATTTTGTAGTGTAGGCATGCCCTAACGTTCCATTAGTCTCAAGGGTAAGATGGGTACCGCCCAGAGAGCTTCGGCTATTGGGCGGTATAAAAATGTAATAAATAAATAAATACATCCAAAAGTAAACATCAACAGGACCAACCCTAGTTACTCACTTTCAGCTCTACGAAAGGGATCTGCAAACAGAGAGAGAGAGAGAGAAAGGCAAAATCAGTGCACCAAGGGGGACAGAACTGTTTCCAGTTCCCTCAGCAGTCTGTAAAATTAGCCAGGACTGATAGCGAAGTGCTCTGCCATTCGTGGCATGAGGCCACCATTACAGATCAACTTTAAAGGAGGAGAAGAAGGCCTTGCTGACCCTTTGCTTCACCCAGTGTCTTTAGCTATGCCTACTGCTAAGCTGGCAAGGAGAGGAAGCGATGCGTGGCGCCGTTTACGTTGCCCACCAATCCCATTTCGCACTCTTTAAGGGACCCCTCCCATGTTGCTTTTATTCATTCAGTCGCTTCCGACTCTTCGTGACTTCATGGACCAGCCCACGCCAGAGCTTTCTGTCGGCCGTCGCCACCCCCAGCTCCTAAAAAATCAATGGATGAACGGATCTGCTTCAAATTTGTTATGACTAAAGCCCTTCCTAAGAGCTACCATCGTGCCAAGTTTCATGTCTTTATCTTTAAAAATGACGGAGTTATAAGCATTTTTGTTAATTCCCATTAGAGCTGCTCTTTGGCTGGGGAAGATCGGGAAAGAAATCCGGATCTCCCCTCCCCTCCCGGATTTGTCCCCAAAAACCCGGACAAATCCGGGCAAGCCCGGTCATATGGTCATATGGTCACCCTAAGTTACCAGCCTATGGTAGTAAAAAGTTCTTCTGGACACTGTCACCACCTAAACTTCTCCAGTTAACACAGAGTACAGAAGGACTCTCTAACTGCACACTAAACTACTGTAACATCATGCCCCTGTGCTCAGCCTGGATAAATACTGTGTAAGTAATCTATTAGGATAACCAAGGCTGTTTCTGTCCCAAAACCAGGATATGAACTCATATTGGAATGGATCCAAACAATCAGCATCATTCAACATTACCTGGAGCTGAGAAACAACCACATAGAATCATAGACTAGCAGAGTTGGAAGGGGCCTATAAGGCCATCAAGTCCAACCCCCTGCTCAGTGCAGGAATCCACCCTAAAGCATCCCTGACAGATGGTTGTCTACCACACCTTGCTGAAGAGCGGCTAATTTGAGACTGGGGTGTAATTAAAAAGAGCGGCAGGTTCTGTAAGGAGAGCAGAGAGCTTTGCGATTGTTTTCTGGGGTGCTGAGAAGCTTTGGTCAATCAAAAGCCTGTCCTTCTTATAACAAGAGTGTAATACTTACAGTTTCACCAAGGGCCTTAAATTCTTCATCAAGCCTCACAATTCGAAACTTTACTGGAGGGGGAAAAAGAAACTTCATTGCTTTTTTCCCCCTCTCCAGGTTTTTAGCTACTACTCAGCTTGTTCCCACCCTCTTTCCCCTACTGGTCATGTACTTTAAAACTTACTGTGCCAGGTTGGCTCAGCTAAAAACTTTTCTTTTCCCTAAAGCTTTTAAAACTTGATGTTACTCGGACTTTAGACTGTTAGTTATACTGTTAGTTTTTCCCTACCCTGTGCCTGTTTACCCTACCCAGTGCCTGTTTGCATTCTCTCCCTCTCCTTATTGCTTTACTATGACTTTATTAGAATGTAAGCCTATGCGGCAGGGTCTTGCTATTTACTGTCTTACTCTGTACAGCACCATGTACATTGATGGTGCTATATAAATAAATAAATAAATAAATAATAATAATATCTATCGCTGGTGCACAGTGGCAGCAAGTTGTCCTTACGAGGGAAGGCAGCGCGGGCTTTCCAGCAGCCATTCGGTGCGCTGGGCCCTCGCCCTCGCCCTCTCACGGTTTCCGGCAATAATAGGAGATTGTCTTCGACCCAAAACGCTCCCAGAGTGGCTCCAAGTGAGAACAGACCAGTGGAAGAGCTGGGCTGACCTCGCTCTGGTTGGAAAAGTCAGGGTAAGTCAACTTTTCAACCATGCACCTTTGCCTCTTTGCCCCCAGGATGGCTTTGAATCTGCGTCTGCGTCGTATAACTGATGCAGTGCAGCTTTGGAGCCACCCTGGGGCAAAGACGACGACGTCAAAACATCCCCGCCTTCAGCGCCAAGCAGAGACAAATTCATTAAGTCTGCAGTTTCTATCTTGAGTTTGTTTAGTTTCCCCTACCTGAGTGTTTTTTGTACCATCCAGCCTAATGAAGATCTCTGGGAAGTCCAAAGCTTGCTCGCTATTTTGCGACATTTTGCTTGGTCCCAATGAACGTATCGCTGAACTGTGCACTTTGTAGTTTATTATTTTCTAAAAAGCCAGCAAAAGATTGATTCTGTGTATGTGGAGCAAGCCAAATGGAAGGCATGGTGGTGTACTATATCTTATAGAATCATAGAATCATAGAATAGCAGAGTTGGAAGGGGCCTACAAGGCCATCGAGTCCAACCCCCTGCTCAATGCAGGAATCCACCCTAAAGCATCCCTGACAGATGCTTGTCCAGCTGCCTCTTGAAGGCCTCGAGTGTGGGAGAGCCCACAACCTCCCTAGGGAACTGGTTCCATTGTCATACTGCTCTAACAGTCAGGAAGTTTTTCCTGATGTCCAGCCGGAATCTGGCTTCCTGTAACTTGAGCCCGTTATTCTGTGTCCTGCACTCTGGGAGGATCGAGAAGAGATCCTGGCCCTCCTCTGTGTGACAGCCTTTTAAGTATTTGAAGAGTGCTATCCTGTCTCCCCTCAATCTTCTCTTCTCCAGGCTGAACATGCCCAGTTGTTTCAGTCTCTCTTCATAGGGCTTTGTTTCCAGACCCCTGATCATCCTGGTTGCCCTCCTCCGAACACGCTCCAGCTTGTCTGCGTCCTTCTTGAATTGTGGAGTTCAGAACTGGACGCAATACTCTAGATGAGGCCTAACCAGGGCCGAATAGAGAGGAACCAGTACCTCACGTGATTTGGAAGCTATACTTCTATTAATGCAGCCCAAAATAGCAATTGCCTTTCTTGCAGCCATATCGCACTGTTGGCTCATATTCAGCTTGCGATCTACAACAATTCCAAGATCCTTCTCGTTTGTAGTATTGCTGAGCCAAGTATCCCCCATCTTGTAACTGTGCCTTTGGTTTCTATTTCTAATATTGTCTCTTTTAGTGTCCAGTTTATCCCCCCTTTCCAGACTTGCTGAGAAGGCGTAGCAGGCAGATGACCTTAAGATCAGATGGCTGCTGGCAGACACAGGCACATTCGCCAGCTATAGCCCTGTTTGCGCTAGCTGTACCCAGGGTAAGAGGGTCCTCTCTGAGCAATACCAGTGTCAAAAGCTAAGGGGAGTTCTGTTTTCAATTTAAACAAATGCTTAATATTATATTACTTCCATTTTCACGGCCCCACCATTGCCCCTCCCTTCCAATTGTTCAATGTTTTACAAATATGTTTTCTGTGTTTATATTGTAATGGCCATTGGCTATAAACAATAAAATTTTAACAAGTATATTGTTTTATGCTTATACAAAAGATACAGAGGATCTGGGCTCCTCGTAGGAATTTTGGCTTGGTTTAACAGCTTCGCTTTTGTAACGCCTAGCTTGTTCATCTCGTTCCCAATTGCTGGCAATATTGTTTTACATCATCACATCACAAATGATGGGACAACGGCTGCAGCGTCTTCCTGGATCCCTGCCCAGTCGTGCCTACCTGTCTCTTCAGGCTTGTAAAAGGGCTTGTCCAGCACCATGAGGTTCTTTGTATAAGAGCGCTTGACCAGTACTTTCTTCCGTCCATCGAAACTCACACTGTCACCATTTCGGATTAGGACATGAGCATTGGCTATTTCTTCTTCTGCCTTGACAGCGAAAAGGAGAAAAGAGAATTAGGTTTTGGCAGGAGGACTGAGAACAGAAAATCATTTTTTCAGGTGAAGGTGACATTTGAGAATTCATCAAAAACTGGACCTCAATCTGGGGGGATTCCACACGTTGTACTGAGGGCGCTTCCATGCGCCCCCAGTGCGCCCCCAAAGCGATTGTGTAACTTGCCTGGGAAGAGACGAGGAAGAGGCATCCTTGCCGCCGCCACCACCCACCTACCTCCTCGCCGGCCGGGTCGGAGAGCTCGGCGGAAGAAGGCGGGGTTCTTTGGCCGAGCTCTCCGACCCAGCCAGCAAGCCCTCCTTACACATCCATCTTCTCTTTTTTCTCCCTTCCCAGACCCGTCTTGGTTTCTCGATGTCCAGCCAGGATCTGGCTTCCTGTAACTTGAGCCCATTAGTCCATGTTCTGCACTTCATAGAATCATAGAATCTAGGGTGACCATATGAAAAGGAGGACAGGGCTCCTGTATCTTTAACAGTTGCATAGAAAAGGGAATTTCAGCAGGTGTCATTTGTATATATGGAGAACCTGGTGAAATTCCTTCATCACAACAGTTAAAGGTGCAGGAGTTATACTAGAGTGACCAGATTTCAAAGAGGGCAGGGCACCTGCAGCTTTAACTGTTGTGATGAAGAGGAAATTTCACCAGGTTCCTCATATATACAAATGACACCTGCTGAAATTCCCTTTTCAATACAACTATTAAAGATACAGGAGCCCTGTCCTCCTTTTCGTATGGTCACCCTAATAGAATCGTAGAGTTGGAAGGGGCCTATAAGGCCATCGAGTCCAACCCCCTGCTCAATGCAGGAATCCACCCTAAAGCATCCCTGACAGATGGTTGTCCAGCTGCCTCTTGAAGGCCTCTAGTGTGGGAGAGCCCACAACCTCCCTTGGTAACTGGTTCCATTGTCGTACTGCTCTAACACTCAGGAAGTTTTTCCTGATGTCCAGCCGGAATCTGGCTTCCTGTAACTTGAGCCCGTTACTCCATGTCCTGCACTCTGGGAGGATTTCTTGATCAATCCTCCCTCTTCCTCCTAAGCCATTTTTAAAATCTCTGCCTTTTGCTCTACTCTGCTCCTACTTTATAATGTTAATTCTTCCAGTAGCCAGGATGTCTCTGAGGCGGAGAACAGTGGGGATGTGTGAGACTTACTAATAGATACGGACTCATCCTTTTCTCGGCAACAAAAGCTGGGACCTGAAGAAAGAAAAATGGATGGGGGAGAGCGAGGGAAGGGTAGGGAAGCTAAATTAGCATAAAGCTTCTTAAACTGAGCCACAAACGTACACACTGATCCTAATCACATTAGCCAAAAATATATTTAATGCACATTTAGGATTAGGGGTATCAGTAAGGGGAATCTTTGTATTAGTACAAATCATCCATCACTTTTGGCTTTTAGTACTACTAAAAGTACTAATATTTATTTATTTATTTATTTATTTTATTACATTTATATACCGCCTCACAGCCGAAGCTCTTTGGGCAGTTTGCAACAATTAAAAATAGTAAACATTAAAAGTATACAAAATTTTAAAACCATCAAAAACATTTTTAAAAAGTATAAAAACAACAGTATCCATTTAAAAACAACAATTCTGGGGTCCATTAAAAACAAACAATGTTGTTAAAATGCTGTTAAAATGCCTGGGAGACGAGAAAAGTCTTGACCTGGTGCCGAAAAGATAATGTTGGCGCCAGGCGAGCCTCATCGGGGACATCATTCCACAGTCGGGGGGCCACCACTGATAAGGCCCTCTCCCTTGTTGCCATCCTCCGAGCTTCCCTCGGAGTAGGCACTCGGAGGATGACCTTAGATGTTGAGCGCAGCGTACGGGTAGGTTCATGTTGGGAGAGGCGTTCCATCAGGTATTGTGGTCCCAAGCTGTGTAGGGCTTTATAGGTTAAAACCAGCACCTTGAATTGGACTCAGAAACGTATAGGCAGCCAATGCAAGTGGGCCAGAATCGGTCTTATATACTCAAACCTCCCTGTTCCAGCTATCAATCTGGCTGCCGCATTTTGCACAAGCTGCAGCTTCCAGACCGTCTTCAAAGGCTGCCCCATGTAGAGGGCATTGCAGTAATCTCATTTGGAGGTTACCAGAGTATGGACAACTGAAGCTAGGTTATCCCTGTCCAACCAGAGTTGGTAGAAAGCACTCCGTGCTACTGAGGCCACAAGTGTGTGCTGGAATTCTGTGTCTTATCCCAAACTCATCCCAGCATGGGCACAGGGGGGAGCATCCAGTCCTCCTAGCACTGGTGGTGTCCCTGTCTTCCTGCAGCTCCCAGCGCCCCCTATAGGCTGTATGCTCTACAAAGCTACTTGTCCTTCATTGGGTAGAGCATGGTCTTAGTCAGGCCACCCCACATCAGGGAACCACTGTTGTTACCTCCAATCTTAGATCAGAGATAACAGCAGGAATGTGGGGTGGCTGCACCAGCTCAAGTAGCGACTGTTTGCTTGCACGGGTGCATGGGTCCTGTCTCCCCACTGCTATTATCAAAGGTAACAGTGGAGGTTGCGTCACTAGCATACGATGCCTAAGGGGAACCCCCACTGTTATCTCTGATATCCGTGGGCCAGGCTGTGATGCCTCATGGGTTACAAGTTCTGCACCCGTACCCCTACAAGTAAGTAGAATCAGGTTTACTTTAAATCAAGTAGTAATCTAAAGGTAGTTCACCAGTCTAAAGGTAGTTGGACCAGAAATAATGGCATCTTTCTGCAGTTTCCTAGGTGCAAAAGTATTGTCCATGGGATCAGTTATTTATTTAATTATTTATTTAATTACATTTATATACCGCCCCACAGCTAAAGTTGTACAGCTGCCATGTACATTGATGTGCTATATAAATAAAATAATAATAATAATAATAATAATAAGTTCTCTGGGCGGTTTACAATAAGTTACTATATGGAAAAAGCAAGGTGCCCATTCATGGGGGCGGGGGGGCATATATTTGTATACATGCAGGCTCTTTCAGCTATTAGGCTAACAAACATAGGAGGTCTGCATTCAAATGCAGTTCTGTTCTCCCTTCTACCATAATGTATAAAGAAGACTAAGGGAAACCCAAACTTTTGTAAACCACCCAGAGAGCTTCGGCTGTGCGGGTGGGGGGTATATAAATGTAATAAATAAAATGAATAAATAAAAATAAAAGCGTATGAAATAATTACAAATTTATGCTTGACATGAGACCTTTAATCTATTTGATTCTCAACTCATTCCTAGATGTTTATATGGGGTGTTACACTGGACGTATTTACTGAGTAACTAATATAATTGAATGTGTATATTGCTTGTGTTGTATAGGGTGACCATATGAAAAGGAGGACCGGGCTTCTGTATCTTTAACAGTTGCATAGAAAATGGAATTTCAGCAGGTGTCATTTGTATATATGGAGAACCTGGTGAAATTCCCTCTTCATCACCACAGTTAAAGGTGCAGGAGCTATACTAGAGTGACCAGATTTAAAAGAGGGCAGGGCACCTGCAGCTTTAACTGTTGTGACGAAGAGGAAATTTCACCAGGTTCCCCATATATACAAATGATACCTACTGAAATTCCCTTTTCAATACAACTGTTAGAGATACAGGAGCCCTGTCCTCCTTTTCATATGGTCACCCTAGTGTTGTATAATATGTTGTATAATGCTTCATGTATTAATAAAAGTTGATATGTCCCCCTCACCCCATCCTTCTCTTGACAGCACCAGATGAAGAACTTGTCGTGTCAAGCATGGTTTTCCCAATCTCCATTGCCTCTGGGTCCCATCGTAATAGTCACAGAGAGCCTTGTGGGCAAAATGGCACGTTTCTGTGGGCACCATGACACCTGTTGGTGATGCACTGCTGTGCCTGTTGTAACCAGGCAAATAGTAGTCTCAGAATCGCTTGTTATATTCAGAACCATGCACAGCATGGATCCTCCAAATCCAAAAGACTTTCTACCCTGGTACGTGCTGCCGCAAGGAAGGGGCTTGTAGAAGGGCTGTAGAAATTCTCCATATAAATAGGGAGAAACAATTGATGAATAACTCCTGATATCACAGCTGTTTCAGGCATCAATAGCTATGAGAAGGCTGTTCCTAGCACCTTCTACACAGTAAATATAACTTGTAAGCAAGGTAATGTGATGGAGAGTGCCTCCTATTGAGTTGCATCCAGCTGGCAAACTTACCTGGAAGCTGGTACACTCATAGGACCCTGGGTTGTCCACATCCTTGTCCAGCAGGGTGTGGTTCTGTATCTTCATCTCTAAAGTTACTGTCAGATGGACAGTCTCAGGGAGGGAGCGGAGAAGTACACAGAACTTTTCAACACTTGGATGATGAATGACTGCTGGGAAGACCACCAGATAGTGCCTGGAAAAGCAAGAAAAGGGGAAATGGAAGCAGTTTCTCATAGAGCTTCTCTACATTTAAAAATATCTCAACTGCTTTCTGCTTCCATTTTCGTCCCAAGATCACAGTCAGCTTGTGCAAAATGCAGCGGCCAGATTGATTTTGGGAACTAGAAGGTTCGACCATATAACACCTGCTCTGGTCCGCTTGCACTGGCTGCCTGTATGTTTCCGAGCCCAATTCAAGGTGCTGGTTTTGACCTATAAAGCCTTACACGGCTTGGGACCACAATACCTGATGGAACGCCTCTCCCGACATGAATATACCCGGTCACTACGTTCAGCATCTAAGGTCCTCCTCCGGGTGCCTACTCCGAGAGAGGCTCGGAGTGTGGCAACGAGGGACAGGGCCTTTTCGGTGGTGGCCCCCAGACTGTGGAACAATCTCCCTGACGAGGCTCGCCTGGCGCCAACGCTGCTATCTTTCCGGCGCCAGGTTAAGACTTTCCTCTTTGCCCAGGCATATGGCAGCACATCTTAATCACCCACATGTTTAGCTTTTTAACAGTTTTTAATGCTTTATGTGTATATGTTCTGTGTTTTAGAATTTTAAATTTTGTATACTCGTTTTTATCTTAATTTTAGAATGTCTGTAAACCGCCCAGAGAGCCCTGGCTATGGGGGCGGTATATAAGTGTAATAAGTAAATAAATTTATAAATTACACAGGTGGCAGCATGGTTTGAATGGAACACTTCTTATCTCTGCTTTGAGTTTGAACTTTCATTCAAATCAATGAAACTTTGCCATCTAGAGGCGGAATTATAGCACACCACTACCAATACACGGGCGATTTGCCAAATTTATTTTCTAAAGCTGATTGTTTTTATCTGTATTTTCTACAGATTTTCTGTAAAGGGGGAGGAAGGGCAGGAGATATCCTGCCTGATGACAATGTCATGAAATCGACTCGGAAACTTCAGTGAGTGGCCAGTCATAAGCATGCTATAAACTGCTCAGTTAGAGACAGTCATAGTCTAAAACAGTGGTTCCCAAACTTTTTCAGGTCACCGCCCCCTTGGTTCCACAAACTCATGCCCAGTGCCCCCTACCCTACACTATAAAAATCACTATTCAGAATAGTGGTTTTCAATCACCCACTAAGGAAGATAATAACAATAAAATTAAAAACAGTAACAATTAATTGAATATTTATTCAAAATCTGAAGCCGCAGGCTTGCCGAGGGAGGGAGGGAAAAGAGAGTGAATGCCTCTGTTTTGCAGCCGGCGTGGCAGGGCACACCAAGCAGGGTACGTCTCTTCATTAGTGTTTTGGTGCTTTTGAAACATTTCAATTCACTGTTAAATGGACTCTTCTTAAACGGTATGAATACATGTGTGGATTCTTCCCCTATATGGCTTGGGACCAACCTACCTTCTCCCATAAAAATGTCCCTGGGTTTTAAGACCTTCTGGAGAGGCGCTTCTTGGAAAAGACCACCTCGAGCGCCTCCCTGCCGCCCCCTTGCCTCTTAACGCCCCCTTATGCAATCCCACCGCCCCCAAGGGGGCAGTACCGCCCACTTTGGGAACCACTGGTCTAAAAGGATAGGCACCAATTGCTTTCTGTGGCAAGGACAGTCAACGGGCATCATCCCTCCCCTAGAATATATTTGGCTTGTGGCTATGCTTTGCTATAGAAAGTGCAAGGTGATTCTTTTTATCTGGCAGAAAAGAAATAACTTCCCACCTGCCAGGTTGTGCAATCTGTATAATTGGACTTGCCCTGGTCCAATAGCTGGTGGGGTGGGGAGGAGGGCTTGGAGTGTATGCTGGCCTCTGTACAGTTTGCTCAGAGGAAAACATACCTCCTGCCAGGCTTAAGGAGTTGGCCTTCACTGTTCTGGAGGCATAAAGAGACTCTCTACATAAAAAAAGACCTCCATCACAGGGTAGGGTGACCATATTTGGGAAACCAAAAAAGAGGACACCTAGTGTGTGTGTGGGGAAGCAGCTTTCTGAGTCCTGCAGAAAGTACGTTATTCCCCCGCCACCTTAAAGAACCCGATTGGAGTGGAGGAGGGGAAAGGATTTCATTCTGCACCACCACCATCCATTCCAATTGGGGCCTTTTCTATAATGTCCACGAATGACCCACTTTCCCCTTTAAGACCTCAATTGGAGCTCGGGTGGGGGAATGATGTGCCTCAAGAAAGCATGTCACTCCCTCCTGCCATGCTAATGGCAGCCTTAAAGAGGAAGGTGTGTCATTCCAGGACATTATTGAAAATTATAGAAAATCCCCCCTGACACCATGGAAAGAACAAAAACCAGGACAAATCCGGGGAAATCCTGACAGTTGGTCACCCTATCACAGGGCAAATTTCAAAAGAGGTGATGGGTGTTTGTAGCCTATGAGCTTCTCTACACGAGCGATTCATAACACGCTCACGACTGGCCACTCACAGAAGTTTGCAGTTTCATTCAGAGCCCTTCCCATACTAACCCCTTGAAACTGCAGGTTTAAAAAACTCTGAGATAATGTGGGAATCTCAGAGAAATTGCACCATCTCCCAGTGGGAAATCTCAGCATTGTTTTATAATTATGCCACTAGAAGGCACTGTCTCATTAAAGGGAACTGAGCACATGGAGCAAGCAGACATAGGGCGTATTCAATTTCAAGTTGTGTGGCCACCCTGTGTGATGCGACCGATCACATTGAAGAAAGGAAGTCGATGCAGAAAGCCACGGTAAGGCAGTGCAATTTTTTAAAAAATGTAGAGCAGCCCTGGAACTGCTATTTTGTGTCAACATTCCAGGTTTTCAACAATGGAACACATGACCTACGGAGGTCGTGGCCTCTCCACACTAGAGGCCTTCAAGAGGCAGCTGGACAGCCATCTGCCAAGGATGCTTTAAGGTGGATTCCTGCATTGAGCAGGGGGTTGGACTCGATGGTCTCGTAGACCCCTTCCAACTCTGCTATTCTATTATTCTAATGAGAAGAGCCTGAAACAACTGGGCATGTTTAGCCTGGAGAAGTGAAGGTTGAGGGGAGACCTGATGGCACTCTTCAAAAACTTAAAAGGTTGTCATACAGAGGAGGGCCAGGATCTTTTCTCGATCCTCCCAGAGTGCAGGACACAGAATAACGGGCTCAAGTGACAGAAAGCCAGATTCCGGCTGGACATCAGGAAAAACTTCCTGATGGTTAGAGCAGTATGACAATGGAACCAGTTCCCTAGGGAGGTTGTGGGCTCTCTCACATTAGAGGCCTTCAAGAGGCAGCTGGACAACCATCTGTCAGGGATGCTATAAGGTGGATTCCTGCACTGAGCAGGGGGTTGGACTAGATGGCCTTATAGACCCCTTCCAACTCTACTATTCTATGACTCTATGATTCTAATGTGTTGCTAATGAGGGACAGTGTTAGCAGATAGAAATGGCTCTTCTTCTTTCTTTAGTATTGGCCAGACATGGCAGACTACAATTGGCTGCAACTGATTTTTTGTAAACCACCCAGAGAGCTTCAGCTATTGGGCGGTATAGAAATGCAATAAATAAATAAATAAGTGTTTGAGCTGTTTGAAGGCACAGTTCCTTGAAATTCTTGGAGAACTTCTCATTGGCAGGCAGGCAAGCCAGTTACAATGAACATGTGCCATTAAAATAATGATAGGGCAGAGAGACCATTTTAGTAAAAGCGTCTCCATCTATGGTGAGTGATAGCTCCATCAAGTCTGAGGGTTGTAAATACTTCCCAATGGACGAGGGAACTTTCATTGCCTGAAAGCAGGCATGGCTAATGCCCTTTCTACACCATAAGGGTGTAGAGCAGTGGTTCCCAAAGTGGGCGGTATTGCCCCCTTGGGGGCAGTGGGATTGCATAGGGGGGCGTTAAGAGGCAAGGAAGCGGCAGGGGGGCGCTCGAGGTGGTCTTTTCCAAGAAGCGCCTCTCCAGAAGGACTTAAAACCCAGGGACACTTTTATGGGAGAAAGTAGTTTGGTCCTAAGCCATCTAGGGGAAGAATCCACACATGTATTAATACCATTTAAGAAGAGTCTTTTTAACGGTGACTTGAAATGTTTCAAAAGCACCAGAACGCTAATGAAGAGACATACCCTGCTTGGTGTGCCACGCCACGCTGGCTGCAAAACAGAGGCGTTCGCTCTCTTTTCCCTCCCTCTCTTGGCAAGCCTGCGGCGGGTGCTTCGGATTTTGAATAAATATTCAATTAACTGTTACTGTTTTGAATTTTATTCTTATTATCTTCCTTAGTGGGTCGTTGTAAACCACTATTCTGAATAATGATTTTTATAGTGTAGGGTAGGGGGCGCTGGGCATGAGTTTGTGGAATCAAGGGGGCGATTACCTGAAAAAGTTTGGGAACCACTGGTGTAGAGGGACGCAGGAGAGACGATTTTGGACTTACCTGCTTCCGGGATCGTCACCCTGCTTCCAAATGGCTGTGCGATGTCCCAGGCGTTGTGCCCATCATTTTTTTTAAAGATGAAGAGCTGGTAAAAAAAAAAAAGGCCTGACCTCACTCCCCCCGATTCCTCCCAGTCCAGCTCCTTCCCTTTACTGAACCCCACTACTCGTGGGGAGGAGGGAAGCCAAGATGGGCACCCACACGTCCCACGGGCTCAGGATGATCCTGAGACCGCTGGAAGAATCGGGTTTTCTCAGGGATTATTTATCCCTGGGAAAACCCGTGCTCACCACCACCACCCCGGCCCCCGGGAGTCCCTGTGCATCATTTGGACGCACAGGGACTCAGCTGTGACCAGCCTGGATTTTGGGGCTGATGTAGAAATGGCCTAAGACAGAATTCCCTCTCTGTTCTAAGAGTGGGCAGATTTCTTCATGCAGGACCAGAAAAGGATTTGCCCCATTAATTTTATGCCTGTGTCATCCAGAATCCAAACTCTGGAGCAGATTTTGTCTTGGAAAAATAATAGAAAAGTAAGCCCAAATGGCGTAGCACCATCTTTGAAGTCATCCTTCATGTTGCTGTTAAGGTCCCCCTACCCTTGGAGACAGATTTAATTTTTGCCATTTCTGGGATTGGACTAAATAATCCATCATATCCATTTAGAGTTATAAATCTATTTCGCCTCCCCCCTCCATTACTCATTGACGATAACCTGAGCCATCCATCCACAAACACTTCCAGACTGAGAGTATATAGCACACTTGACCATCGCTCCTCCGCTGCAAGCCATATGTGGAATTGCAACCAAGTGTCCACACTTTGGCAGGGACGACAACAACAACAACAAAATCAAAATAAAGAGGCCTGCTGTGGGATTCTACCACTCAAAACACAACAGCGCACGTGAGAGGCTCCTGCTGCTGCTTCAGAAAGACTGAACGCTCCAAGGTGATCTACATCTACTTCTACACCTACAGAGAGAGCGCTGCTGCTCCGGTCTTTCCCAAAAGTAATGAAAACGCAGAGCAATGAGTGGATGATAACGCCACACAGATTCCTCTTAAACAATGAGAGTAGAGAGGGGCAATTCCATAGTTAGCACCTATTGTGGAAATGTCTGGGGATTACAGCTCCCAGCCGAATATTCCCGACTGCAGTCATATTCCACTTGAAATGTGCCCAGCAAAGAGAAATGAAAAATAAAAATCTTACGGATCCGAAATGGCTGGAGCGGCGAGTGACAGCAGAGCCAGGGCCCAGAGGAGCTTGGCTGCCCCCATAGCTTGAACTGTGTTGGGCTGCAGATCCACGCTGGAGCTCTCCGCACCCACCAGCCCCGGAGTCCTGGTGCACAGACAGCCTCCCAGAGATCCCTCTGGTCCAAAGAACAAATTGCCTATGAGGTACATGGGCTTAATCTTCTCTGGGTCAGTGACATCCCTATTTACACTCTTGCTCCTCCAAGCAAACACTACCTTATCCCTGAGTGTCCGCTCTCCAACCCTATTCAGGGAAACAGCTGTGTCTGTTCAGATTAAACTGAGCTCCCTGCCTATAGACCTTTGAGACAAACTGAGCAGGAATTGTATGAAGCATGACCTTAAGGTATGGTAGGGTGACCCATATGAAAGGGAGGACAGGACTCCTGTATCTTTAACAGTTGTGCAGAAAAGGGACTTTCAGCAGGTGCCATTTGTATGCATGCAGCACCTGGTGAAATTCCCTCTTCATCACAACATTTAAAGCTGCCCTCTTTTGTATCTGGTCACTCTAGGATAGCTCCTGCAGCTTTAACTGCTGTGATGAAGAGGGGATTTCACCAGGTGCTGCATGCATACAAATGGCACCTGCTGAAATGCCCTTTTCTGTGCAACTGTTAAAGATACAGGAGCCCTGTCCTCCTTTTTCATAGGGGCACCCTAGGTATGGTTAAAGAGAACCAACCAAAGAGGAACACATATGCCTGTTTTCTTAGGCTTATGGAATTTCTGTGACTTCATCACGTGGAGGAGGAGGGGGGAACAATTCAGAAACCAATAATCACCCCATTTGCAAATTGTGTGTATGATGGCTAGATGACTGCTGATGCTGGAAAACTCTAGGAAATCCGGGAGGCCTGTGATTTGGAAGGGAGTCTGTAGGGTAATATTTTGTGTTGGCCAACTGTCCTTCAGTCCCCAACTGCCCATGTTTCCTTTGAGGGTTTTTTTTTAAGGACAATAGGGTTGTAGTAATACCCAGCATTGGCATAACTTATTGGCCTGTGCAGGCTGCCCATCTGTTCAAGTCCTGCCATCCCCCTGTTAGTAGGGTGACCCTATGGAAAGGAGGACAGGGCTCCTGTATCTTTAACAGTTGCAAAGAAAAGGGAATTTCAGCAGGTGTCATTTGTATATATGGAGAACCTGGGGAAATTCCCTCTTCATCACCACAGTTAAAGGTGCAGGAGCTATACTAGAATGACCAGATTTAAAAGAGGGCAGGGTACCTGCAGCTTTAACTGTTGTGATGAAGAGGAAATTTCACCAGGTTCTCCATATATACAAATGACACCTGCTGAAATTCCCTTTTCAATACAACTGTTAAAGATACAGGAGCCCTGTCCTCCTTTCCATATAGTCACCCTACCTATTAGCCTTGTAGACGGGCAGAGGACCATTTGGGAGCTCAAGGTGCAGCAAGAGAGGCTTATGCTTAAGCCCCATAATCTCCCTGTCCATCTGGGTGGAGAACCAGTGAAGGGTGGGCTCAGGATTGGGATGGGTGAGAATTGGGTTCTGTTCATCTTTTGATAAAAACTTACCAAAATTCGCAAATGTCTTCATAAATGGGATGAAAAGAATTTGAGATTTGTTTAATTTGTGTGTGTGGGGGGGGATTAACATAGGAGAAAGCAAAACTGAGAAATGTGTCCATCAGGCAGAGGGGTTTGCATGATTAGCTCTTAAACGTTTGGGTTTGAATCCCTGAGTAGTCAGTCACGTCGATGATGCTGAATTAGGGTTGCCATTACATTTTTCTTTTGGGCTCATCTAACAGTTACATAGCACACAGGTGCAACAAGGCCTTTTATTTATTTATTTATTTATTACATTTCTATACTGCCCAATAGCCGTAGCTCTCTGGGCGGTTCACAAAAATTAAAACCAAAGTGTAAAACAACAATATAAAACCATAATATAAAATGTAATATAAAAGCTCAACCAGATAAAAACAGCAGCAATGCAAAATTACAAATTTAAAACACCGAGTTAAAATTTATTTATAGACTGTTAAAATGCTGGGACAATAAAAAGGTCTTCAATAATGTAGGTGTCAAGCAAACCTCCTTAGGGAGCTCATTCCACAGCCGGGGTGCCACAGCAGAGAAGGCCCTCCTCCTGGTAGCCACCTGCCTCACTTCCTTTGGCAGGGGCTTGTGGAGAAGGACTCTTGAGGATGACCTTAGGGTCTGGGCAGGTACATTTTGGGCAGTGCAGATGGGTGAGCATTTTATTCATTTCACTTTTGGATAAGAACTTAACTAAAGTTGCAAATTTCTTCATAAAGAGGATAGAAATAACGTTTTTTTAAAAAAGAAATGAATGCAGGAGAAAGCAAAACTAATAGATTCATTCATCCTAAACGTGGTGTTTGTTGTGTGTGGATTGCAAAAACTATGGTTGCTTTAGGAGGCCATGCCACTATCACCGGGCACATTGGCACGGCCTCCTGTTTACTGATCTTTCAATGAGGCTGCCAGGTTGATGATGACCTTGTGTGCACGTGTGTCTCAAAAGGTACCGAATAGATTTAAAGTGAACTTTATACTTGGTGAGAAGGATGGACAAACATGGGAGGAGAACCATCTGTGGGTCAGTGACCAGTCAGCCTGTCCATATAAAGGCATCAGGGTGAAAGATTGTAGCTTGCAGGTTTGCTTCAATAACTGGCAAGGCTTCCAGTCCCTGCCTCTGGAGGAGTTCCATTGATGGTTGCCCAGCAAGAGGGGGAATGTTTGATCAGGTGAAGCAACAAGTACTTGAACCCACTGAGCCCAGTAGCTGGTAAAGGTACAGGAGCCCTCTTCAGGTGAACATCTGGTTGGCTAAAAGGGCAAGGTGACTCACTCTTCACCACACCACCCCCATTACTTCTGCTATTCAAGTTCAGAAAGGGTCAGAATTGGAGAGACCCAAATGAAGTTGCCCCAGTCATTTCTTCCCAACATACCTTGGATATTCACTTTGATTATGGCAGCAATGGTTGTGAGGACAGTAAGACACAGTCCTCACGCTGGCCAGGATTTGCACATTCCAAACAGGTAGATTGGGAAGCCCTTGCCCTTGTTTACATTCTCCATAGCCTGACCTGGAACTGCTGTCTTCTCTAGAATGAATCTTGTTGAACTCAGTGGGATTTACTTCTGAGTACACACGCAAGGTCAGGATGCACAAGCATGTTTGTGATATCGTAGAATCATAGAATCATAGAATAGCAGAGCCGGAAGGGGCCTACAAGGCCATTGAGTCCAACCCCCCTGCTCAATGCAGGAATCCACCCTAAAGCATCCCAGACAGATGGTTGTCCAGCTGCCTCTTGAAGGCCTCTAGTGTGGGAGAGCCCACAACCTCCCTAGGTCACTGGTTCCATTGTCGTACTGGCAAAAAAAATGCATGTGATATTCAGGAGGGTTTCAACGTGGTGAGGACAAATAAGTTAAGACTGTAGAAATTTGGGGCAATAAAAATCAAAAGGCAGCTATTTAGTAAGAAAAAAGATGGATGAAATTGTGGGGAAATCCAGGTTACAAGTGGAAGACAAAGACGTCTGGACAACTTGTAATGTTTTGTGAATGAGGCAGGATGACTGCAGGATAATAAAAGCCTTGTCTAGGAACACTCCAGAGCCTTTCACTTTCCTCCATCCTATTTGCATTACAGGTGCCACTATTCCCTGTTATATCCTTCTCTTTCACTTACTACTCATTGGGAAGTATTGATATATATTTTTAACACCAGAGGGAGATCATTTGGATTTTTCACCTCAGGCACCAAAATATTTTGGGCTATTTCTGACCACAACGCCAGCTAGGTTTCTGCTATAGGGGCAAGTCAAAAAGGACCACTCACCATCATAAAGCTCAACATTTCAGTAAGTTGTGTTCAAATGCTCATACGAGTTACAGGGGAGATGTCTAACTTTTTCAAACCTGCTGTCACACCATCATATTCTGCAAGATGGAATTCTCGAATTTGAAAACTCACAGAGAGGGGAAAAGACAAAAGGTGTCTCCAAAATCTTTAATTTACAGGAGGAGGCAACCAGACCATGTAAGATTTCTTATAAGCCAGAACTCTTTGGAGGGATTGGTTAATCTTGTAGAAGGAAGTTCCACAGGAGCCATTCAAAATTTCTGAAGTACAAAATGTAATGAGCTCAGTGATTCAGGCTGGCTGCTGGGTCTTGATTTCGGAATTGCTGCCTCTTCCGCCCCCCGTGTGACCAAAGGACCCAAACGATGGGGCTGAGAGTTCCCTCTCCCATTAGAGAAAATAGTGGAAGGAGGTTGTCCTTTCCCTTGGGTTAAGGGCAGGCTTCCCTCCACCAGAAATGGCTTGTGGATGCCCAGACTGATTGAGCATCAGCTCAGCTTGGTGCACCAATGACTTGTGGGATACGATCACTTGGCGCAGGGCTTCTGCAGGCTCCTCCTGTCCCAGGCTGTTCCTGACACCGTTCCCGTTGAATGAGGGATGGTGCCTGATAATCAGCAGTTTCTTGGCATGCCAGATGGAGAAGCACACGTCCCATCGAGAGGCCCCTCCGGTCTTGGGGGTTGCCAGGGGTGGGGTTAGGGTGTTGCTGTTGTAGTCTATAGGTGTGCATTATCTGTATGCACTGGGGCACATCAGCGTGGTGCTTGTGGGGATTCACTCCCCTTTGGCGGCTGGGAATGTGACCTTGTAATGGCAGCATCCTGCCTCCTGTACTCGATTCAAAGACATTTTTAAGTATAAGAAATTAACTCAGGATTGTTGCTGGCTCAGGATGGATTAGGTGACGCGCTGTGGGTTAGATCCTGCTCCATCTTCCCTGCCCCACCTACGTTCCTTTTAAAACCAAAATTTAACCCCTCCTGTCCCTAGATAGTGCGATGATAAAAGGGAAACAAGTGTTCTACACAGCCTTTCTTCCCTGACCCCATTTTCCCAATCCCCACACCCCCGCTGGGTATTAGGGAAATCTGATGATCATACAAGTGCCTGCCCTTGAGGCTGTTGCTCAGCTAGAGGCCTTAAAAGCCCACTGTTAAAAGCAGAGGCCACAAATCCGTGCTACAGCTTTATTTTCTGCTTACAGTGACATAAATACATAGTTTTTAGAGGAGGGGAGGTTTAAAAATGTTCTGTAAGACCCGTACTGGAATCTTGCCCCAATAATAAACCCTTGTGAAAACCTCCTTCTGTATCGTGTTCATGGGTCAGCGCCGCGATCAGACGTCGTTCTTGTGGAATCTTGTAAGTGATCCCCTTTGCCTTATCACTTTAAAGGAAACCCTTTTGCTTGCTTGCTCGCTTCCCGGCTTCTACAAAAACGGCACAAGCTGTCAAACGGCACCGGCGCCATCTTCTTAGCGAGCATTAGTTTCAGGTGGAAATGAAGTGGTGCGGAGCAGAGAGAAGGGTGGCCCAGAAGAGTCGATGGATGCTGGTTGTTGCCTTTCTTTTATCCAGGGATCCTTTAGTATTAATGTATTCTTTGGTTCGCTAAATTTATCCTCCTTGTTTCAGCTATTATTCCTGTGATCCTAGCTAGAGTGATCCCATCTGGTCTTACTACAGGGGAAACCATGATTCTAGTAGTTCCTTAATGAAGGAGCATCCGGGTCCCAATGTTGTCTGAGATCTTCTCAAGCTTTAGTCCAGGTAGGACACCCAGAGAAACTGCCCAGTATTTCTGTGTGGTAGTGAGCAGCCTGGACTTTATTCAGTTCATCATCTCCCTTGCGAAGAAATTGAGTGGAACTGGGACGTGACACAAAAAACAACAACCGTGTATTTGCCTTAAGGGATAGTAATTAAAGTCCTTGTTATCTAGATTCGATAGCAACACTATTACCAAACTAGGGCAGTTTTGATGCACCTGATTTGAAGAGTGATATAGGAATGGAATGGTGATCTGCCTTGTGCTCACCTAGGCAACTCCGCAGGTGAGCACAAGGGTGAACAAGTAGCTTCAGCTGGCATTGACTGCCACTTTGGTCCCATTCCACAGAGACGTTGGCTTCATGAGTAAAGATGCTTAGTCTCAGGGTAAGCACAGATCCACTGTTGATCAGGATTCAACAGCAGCTATCATTGGAGTGCCCTTCATATTTTTTTTTCTTTGTCTCCATCTTGTATCTCTTACACTGGAGAGTTGTGGGTGGCTCCTGCTTCCTGGAAAAGTGTGCTGTAAAAGTGTGCTCTGCTCCATGCAACGGGCTCAGGCCGCAAGAGCAAACATCGGGCAGTGCAAATCCCTCCAGCAGGCAGGCTCAGGCTCTCTTGGCTGAGAGGCCTAAAGAAGCAGTGAGGTGCAAAGGGAGCCTGGGCTGTGATCTGCAAAACAAAGAGGTTCAGTCAACTGGGCCCCGATGCGTCCAAAGGTTGGCACAGAGGGCAAGCCCTCATTTGTCCTCATTTCCTCCTCCTCCCTCCCAATCCCCTTTCCTTTTGTGTCATGTCTTTTAGATTGTAAGCCTGTGGGCAGGGACTGTCAAGAAATACTTTTGTAAGCCGCCGTGAGAGCCTTTTTTGGCTGAATGCCGGCATAAAAATCATTCATAAACATGTTGAAGAGCCCTGGCCTTGTTTCCACATGTTTTGTCTCAATGCTTCAGACCTTGTGCAATTCAACACTGGTTTCCTATTATCAATGACTAGCAAACCACTCTGCCATATTACACATGTAATGCAACAGGCTTTTGTTTTGAGATCTCATGATAATTGTTAGTGGCCCAAGATTCCAGCAAAAGCTGACAACGAAGGTAATTCAGTTTGCAAATTATTTTGCCCAAAGTTTTGCCCAAAGTTTAGCCAGGGTGGGTGTGGATCAAAGGCTAACCTGCTCTGGGCTGCCTCCCTAGGTGCCCATCTGAGTGCGGACCCAGCGTCCAGCTTGCAGCAGAGGGATGCTGATGGGCTCTGGGTTCCCAGTGGTGTCTACTACCTCCAGCAGTTTCAGGTCTGCAAACGCTACTTCAGACACGTTGGCTGCCAATAAACGGTTGGACCTGGAAAACAAGGGAGGGATTGTTTGTAAAATGGGTCAGCTACCGATTTACAGACACAAGAGGAGTTTACTTTTTATTTAGACAGTTCCTGGAACTTTGATGGTTTTAATTCTAAAGTCTCAGAAATATGATTCCCTTACAAGCACAACCCTGTGCATATTGATTAGGAAGCAAACCTCAGTGAGGGTATAGTTGATCGGAAGTGTGCATTGGACTGAGCCTGTGTACACAGCCTTGAAGTTCTCTTCTCCCTTAACATAACAGCGGTACATGCTTTTCTCTAATGCCATCAGTTTTCAGTTCAATTGCCTTGCCACCTGATACACTTCTTAATTTGAGTCTTACATTGGCTGTTGCAGTAGCTTTTTATATTTTATCAATTCACTGGTTTACAAAGGCTCTAATTCTTTTCGTGTCTGAAAAGGGTGGTGCTCAGCGATGGGATCTATGTCTAAAAAGGTGGGATATCTGTTGAGTAGCTGCATGTTTTTGAGGCGTTCACAACATTCAGCAGGAATCGCAGCATGCTCATGTGAATGTTAATATTGACTGTAATATACTACGGTGTTTCCTTCATTCTGTGTAGGCCCTCAGCTCATGGGTTGTCACTGTGAATGCCCTAATCTTTTCCAGTGGCTCTTTTTTTAAAAAAATGCCATTATGAAATTACTCCTTCCTTCTTTAAAATAAGAAGAGAAAGATAGACATTATTTCAATTTGAGGTGGTAAAGATTCTGTGCGTCAGAGGCTTCTAAGAAATCAACTGTCGTTGAGAATTACAAATGGGCTGGGAAGATTAAAGGTAAAGGTTCTTGTCAACCACTAGAGCAGCTGTCCCAACCAGGTGCCCTCCGGATGTGTTAGACTGCAACTCCCAGTGCTGGCTGGGAATGATGGGAGTTACAGTCCAACACATCTGGAGGGCACCAGGTTGGGGAAAACTGCTCCAGGGGAACATTTGGAGTAATTCCCTGGTCAAGGCCAAGCTACACACAATGCTCTCCATCACATATTGTAGATTGCAAGCTGAATATGAGCCAACAGTGCGATATGGCTGCAAGAAAGGCAAATGCTATTTGGGGCTGCATTAATAGAAGTATAGCTTCCAAATCGCGTGAGGTACTGGTTCTTCTCTATTCGGCCCTGGTTAGGCCTCATCTAGAGTATTGCCTCCAGTTCTGGGCTCCACAATTCAAGAAGGATGCAGACAAGCTGGAGCGTGTTCAGAGGAGGGCAACCAGGATGATCAGGGGTCTGGAAACAAAGCCCTATGAGGAGAGACTGAAAGAACTGGGCATGTCTAGCCTGGAGAAGAGAAGATTGAGGGGAGACATGATATCACTCTTCAAATACTTAAAAGGTTGTCACACAGAGGAGGGCCAGGATCTCTTCTTGATCCTCCCAGAGTGCAGGACACAAAATAACGGGCTCAAGTTAAAGGAAGCCAGATTCCAGCTGGACATCAGGAAAAACTTCCTGACTGTTAGAGCAGTACGACATTGGAATCAATTCCCTAGGGAGGTTGTGGGCTCTCCCACACTCGAGGCCTTCAAGAGGCAGCTGGACAAGCATCTGTCAGGGATGCTTTAGGGTGGATTCCTGCGCAGGAGCCAGCACACTTATGCACTCCTACACAACCCACGGGTTGTTTCATTGTGGGAACTGGGTTATTCCCTCTGTGGGAACTGGGTACCTGCCTGGTGTGTGTTTTCTGTTGTATTTTTTAAGATGGAATACAGCAATCAAACCCCTGTATTTTAATGGGGAAATGCAATGCGAACACAAGCACCTGTCATCCTTTATGAGTAGCTGGCCGGTAACATCTACACCTGAGCCTTTATCCAGCTGCCCATTGTCCCTTCCTTTACCTGAGAGTGATGACCCGCATGTTGGGTGTTGTGAGGAAGGCCTCAGCCATAATGACAGCAATCCTGTTGTGTTGCAGGTATAGACATTCTAGGGATTCTGGCAGATCTGGTGGAATGTAGGACAGCTCATTGTAGCTCAGATCCAGGAGCTGGAGAAGCAAAACGCAGGAAATGTTAGAGACTAGAATCATAGAATCATAGAATCATAGAATCATAGAACAGCAGAGTTGGAAGGGGCCTACAAGGCCATCGAGGCCAACCCCCTGCTCAATGCAGGAATCCACCCTAAAGCATCCCTGACAGATGGTGGTCCAGCTGCCTCTTGAAGGCCTCTAGGGTGGGAGAGGCAGCTGCCTCAGGTGCCAATTTGGGGCATTGTTAAGGTGGGAAGGCTGGGAAGAATGGGCTGCTCTGACCTAGTTGGGTGGGGGGGAGATAACACAAGAACAGGCTGAAAGATGGGAAAGCAGGGGCATTCCACCAGCATCGTCCAATTCCTCCCTCTGCTGCCACCAGCAGCAGCCATTCCAGCAGGCTGCAGCAGAGAGAGAGAAAGAGAGAAGAGGCAGGAAGCAATGCAGTTCCACCAGACCTGCTGAAAGACCTTGCCTTTTTCCTCTTCCCTCCCCATTCCTGCTTCCTTTTGGCTTGTGTCTTCCTTCCTTATTTTTATCGATTGTATGGAAGCCACTCTGGGAATCTTTTTTGGCTGAAGAGTGGGATAAAAATGATGACGATAACAATTCCATTTGTTCTCCTTCGCAAGCCCAACTGAGATGCGCTGGAGTAGCACAGGAGCCCAGCAAAACTAAACAGGCTGGTACGGGACAGTTTCTGGCGGATGGTGCCCTTTCACGGCACAGGTTCAGGTCCATGACAGGTGCTATTTTGATTCTCCCGCTCAAGCTTCAGACTGTTTTGGGCTGGCCCTGTGGATGCCATACTCTCCTGCATGCACTATGACAGAGTTACTCAAATAGTGGCTGAAGGGGAAATGGGAGAAGTCATTGCGAAGGTTAAGGTTAATAATAATAATAATTTATTTCTTACCCGCCTCTCCCTGTGGATCAAGGCGGGGGACAACTTTAGTGCAGAATCAATACATCTCAAAAATTCTTGATTTTACATTGATCTGGATAGGCCTGCCGGAAAAGGCTAGTCTTTAAAGCGGCCTTAAAATCAGATGATGACATTGCAAAGATTCCAGGTTTTAGGCATATTTGTGTTCCTCTAAGCCAAAGCCACCAAAGTGACCCATGGGAGTGTACCTCTGGCTGCTCACAGGCAGGACAAGGAAGGCCACTCCACCCCCCACCCACCCCACTATTTATCACTAGTACAGAATGAATTAGGAGTGAGCAGTGAGGCAGGTTTGCTGAGAGAAGTTGTCTGTGAATGTGGAAGGTCATAACTGCCTGGCTGGATTAGACCAAAGGCCTGTCTACTCCAGCGTTCTGTTCCCACAGTGGCTGACCAGATGCCCCAGTGGAGAAGCCCACAAGCAGGTCATGAGTGCAATAGCACCCTCCCACCCATGTTCCCCAGCAACTGGTTTTGAGAGGTGTACTGACTCTGATGCTGGAGGAAGCATATAGACATCAGGACTAGTGGCCATTGATACCCTTATCCTCCATGAATTCATCTAACCCTTTTAAAAGCCATTCAAGCGGGTGGTGATCACTACATCTAGCCGCCTTGAGTGCCATTTTCTTGGTGGGGTACAAATCAAAATAAATAAATGAATGAGTCTTCAAGGGTGCGAATTCCATAGTTTAACTACGCACTGTGTGAAGCGGCACTTGCTTTTATCCGTCCTTAAACCTCCCAGCGCTCAGCTCCATGGGACGACCCCGGCGTTTAGCCTGATGCACGATTATTATTATTATTATTATTATTATTATTATTATTATTATTATTATTATTAATTTATATAGCACCATCAATGTACATGGTGCTGTACAGAGTAAAACAATAAAATAGCAAGACCCTGCCGCATAGGCTTACATTCTAATAAAACCATAATAAAACAATAAGGAGGGGAAGAGAAAGCAAACAGGCACAGGGTAGGGTAAGCAGGCACAGGGTAGGGTAAAACTAACAGTATAAAGTCAGAACAAAATCAGGTTTTAAAAGCTTTAGGAAAAAGAAAAGTTTTTAGCTGAGCTTTAAAAGCTGCGGTTGAACTTGTAGTTCTCAAATGTTCTGGAAGAGCGTTCCAGGCGTAAGGGGCAGCAGAAGAAAATGGACGAAGCCGAGCAAGGGAAGTAGAGGCCCTTGGGCAGGCGAGAAACATGGCATCAGAGGAGCGAAGAGCACGAGCGGGGCAATAGTGTGAGATGAGAGAGGAGAGATAGGAAGGAGCTAGACCGTGAAACGATGCCTCCAAAGGCACTGTCTGAGCTGAAAGGAAAACCAGCTTGCCCAGTTCCGCTACAGTCGCCTTCCATCTGACTAGAGGGCCTCATTTTCATATCTCTGGCAGGGAGGAGAAGAGGAGCATGTGGGATTTCCAGGTATCAAAATAACTTTGACCTGCCTTGAGTACATCTTGATTTGTGGGAGGGTTGGGGTTACGGAGGGCGCCCCATTCGTTGCTCTGCCACGGGCAGCGAAACGTCTTGGGCCACACCACAGAGACCTGCCACGTTGCCGTCCTAAAGACAGCTTCTTCGCGCTGCTGGGATGCCAATGAGGAATCACCCTCCCCTCACCTTGAGGCTGTGCAGCTCTTGCCAAGTGCCTGGGGAGATGCTGCTAATCCGCAGGCGGTTGTGTGCCAGGTGCAGCTCCTTGAGCCCGGTGAGGTTGGCCAGCAGCTCTGGAGAAAGGGAGTTGAGCTGGTTCTTCTGCAGATGGAGGATCTGGAGGCTGGCGGGCAGCCCGGCAGGCAAGAAGGTGAGATGGTTGCCAGACATGTCCAGGCTCTCCAGGCGCCGGAGTTTGCGGAAGGCCAGGCGGTGAACGTGGGCACTGTACAGCCGGTTGTAGCTCAGGTTGAGCTCAGCCAAGGCGTAGGTGGCCGCGAAGTCGTGCTGCCCAACGTGGGCAATCTGGTTGTGCAGCAGCATCAGGGAGCAGACGCGCCGCGGGAGCCCAGGCGGGACCCGCTCCAGCCGGTTGTTGAAGAGGTGGAGCGTGTGCAGGGCGCGCAGGCGGGCGAAGGCCTCCGGGTGCACCCCGGAGGCAGTCAAGGCGTTACTCTGCAGCAGCAGGTACTGCAGGCCCCGCACGCGGCTCAGCCGCTCAGGCGGCAAGGTGCTCAGGTGGTTCCGGCCCAGGTGTAAGATTACAATGTTTGTGGGGAGGCCCTCGGGCACCTGCGTCAGGTTATTGTTGGAAAGGTCCAGGTACTCCAGACTCTTCAGCCTGCTGTGTAGGGAGGCAAGAAGTGGCCATTCAGGGCCCCACCAAAGCAACAGCCTGCCTCTGCTTTCCTGAGGCTCTCCAACTTCCCCCCTCCCCCCCAAATCCCAGAGCTGGCTACAAGGAAGGGCTCCCAACTTCACCACTCCAGAACCGCGGGTAGCCCCGTCTTTCATCATAGTTACCTGAAGGTGGAGGGATCAAGGCCATCATTGGACAGGTTATTGTTCTGCAGGTAGAGCTCCCGGAGGCGCCACTGGCTGCTCAAGGCCCCTTTAGGGACACGGGAGATGTGGTTATTCTGCAAAGTGGAGCCCTGTGGTCAAGGAGGAGCCCCTCCATTGTCATTGCCCCACCCAGCCACCCACCCCCAGCCTAGGAGGGGCCTTCAGCCTTGCCATCATACCGCCCAGCGCAGTCAGCGTAGCGCTGCTCTGATGCAGGAACCGGATGAGCGGACAGGGCAGGAATTTGATCAAGGGGTCCCAGCATGCCCATGGTTGGGGTGACACTGACAAGTGCAGAGCGGGGGGGGGGGGCAGTATCCAACGTGGTCATTCCACAAACTCACACAGTGCTAACAGAGCTCCGCTGAATCTTCTGTTGCGCAACCAGTTGTAAAACCACTGAAGTTGCATTTGCGCAAGCCGTTCCACGTTACGGTTGTGCAAGCTGTTGCGCACAACTCTTGTGCAACCCATCGCACAAGAGCTATGTGCAACAGGTTGCACAAATATGATGCACGACCGCTTGCATAAATGTGCTTGCGCAAATATAACTTTAGTTTGACTTTCCTCTTGCGCATAGTTCAGATCCTAGTTTCTGCTAGCACAACACCATTTGTGCTAACGGAATGACACAGTTGGATACTGCCAAGGATGTCTTGATACCAAATCTGGCAGCTTTCTTAGAATCTCATTTTTTTTTTTTTTTGTATAAACAGATGAATCAAGTGGTAAAGCTTTTCCTGGAGTGCACCACTTCAGGCAGTAGATAAGAGGGTTTTAGGTCTGAACATTTCCTCACAATGAAGGGTTCCTGGACATCAAATATCACGTGTCAGGGAACCAAAAAATAAGACTTTTTTGTGTGCAAATAGGAGTTTGTGTTTTTGTAAGGGAGCTTTTATGTCTGGGACTCCTGAAAAGAAGTAGTGCTATAAAAATATATATAAAATAAAATGGAAGAGATAAAGAAAAATGATATTCCATCCTAGAAAGAGAAATGGGGCAATCTATGTGAGACGGACAGGGCTTGGGGAGGGAATTGGGTAAGCGGATAAAAGCTGAAACTTGAAAGGAAAGTAATTTCGCTATAATATTGGCTGTAAAAAGTTTACTGCATATTGTATGTTTGTGTATATATATCGGAAATAAAAATATATAATAATGTTTTTTAAAAAAGTAAGGGAGCATTTAAACATATTTACTGGCAGCTTGACGGGATACAATCCAGGCAGGCCTTTTGCACAATTCTGCTGGTTGTATAAATTAGCCTTCGAGGGGACAGAGAGACCCTCCAGTTTAGCACTCGAGACAAGAACTGCCAGGGGAGTCACAGCCCAAAACCTCGTTCCGCCCTCTATACTCGTCCTCCTCCCAACTCCCTCATTCTGAACGTTTCCACTAACGCCAACTCTCTTCACCACCCGTCACCCCCACACAGAACATAAAATTCCAGGTTTTGCAAAATAAAAATACGTAGTAAAAAAAAACTTTCCCTGTTCTAACTGTTGGGCTGTACTCTTCGCTTTGGCTTCGAAGTAAAAACCAGAGCTCTTGGCTTCTCTCCCTTATAGCTCCCCAGTTCACTGCTGGCCCCTTCAATGTTTGCAGCAAGTTTCTGCTCCTGTACTATTCAGATGGGGAATCTGGGCTGCCAACCTGTAAATGGAGGCGCACAGTGGCCCGGGGCAGATTCTGGGGCACATAGGTAAGCCAGTTACTAGAAAGGATCAGGGTGCTGACAGCATCAGAGCCATTGAAGGCATTGAAGGGCAGGCCGGTGTTGTTCAACTGGTTGTTGTGCATATAAACAGACCTGTGGTGGGGAGAAAAGGGCCAGGTTAGGAGTCAACACTATGGATTGACTCAACACTATGGGTTTCGTACATAGCAGAGCAGCTCCCTCGCTGCGATCTATTGAAAGTCAGCCCTCGACACAAGCTTTTGTTTTTCCTGCATTGAGCAGGGGGTTGGACTCGATGGCCTTGTAGGCCCCTTCCAACTCTGCTATTCTATGATTCTATGACCAATGTCATTGGGTCCCATAGGCAGCGCCCCCTACTGGCGCCTCATGCTTCCCCTCTTGACATGACACTAAGCTGCTGAGCCTGCAGGAAGAGTACCATCTGGTCCTAAAGCACAGTGATCCTGACCTCTATAATAGGGTCAGCATCATTCACAAGTGACCTTTCTTTCTTGTTTATAGAAGCACTTCCATGATTATCCCTAAACATTAAGAACGGAGGAAGAGCCCTGATGGATCAGACCAAGATCCATCTAATCCAGCATCCTGTTCACACCGTGGCTGAACAGCTGTTGACCAGGAACCCATAAGCAGGACACAAGTGCAACAGAACCCTCCTGCCCATGTCCCCCAGCAACTAGTGTACATAGGTTTACTGCCTCTGCTGCTGGAGGTAGCACATAGTTATCAGGACTAGTCTTTGCCATTGCCCATGCTGATGGAATTCAACAACATCGTGAGGACCGCATGTTCTCCACCTTAAGGTGTCTTAAGGGTACATATTAACATCTCAAGTGTGAACAAGAGGTAGAAGACAAACTTCTGTTTGCACACACTTGTATTACATACCTTCACTACTAAGACTAGTTACAGCTTCCTGTTGTGTGTCTTTGGGTGTGTGAAAAGGCCTGTAGATTCTCCAAGGAATCACAGAATCATAGAATAGCAGAGTTGGAAGGGGCCTACAAGGCCATCGAGTCCAACCCCCTGCTCATTGCAGGAATCCAGCCTAAAGCATCCCTGACGGAGGGCTGTCCAGCTGCCTCTTGAAGGCCTTTAGTGTGGGAGAGCCCACAACCTCCCTAGGTAACTGATTCCATTGTCGTCCTGCTCTAACAGTCAGGAAGTTTTTCCTGATGTCCAGCTGGAATCTGGCTTCCTTCAACTTGAGCCCATTATTCCGTGTCCTGCACTCTGGGAGGATCGAGAAGAGATCCTGGCCCTCCTCTGTGTGACAACCTTTTCAGTATTTGAAGAGTGCTATCCTGTCTCCCCTCAATCTTCTCTTCTCCAGGCTAAACATGCCCAGTTCTTTCAGTCTCTCTTCATAGGGCTTTGTTTCCAGACCCCTGATCATCCTGGTGGCTCAGCCACACATCTCCCACCCACCCACCGCCACACCATCCTACGGTCAATATTTCTGCATTGTTGGGGCGGATTACTCAGGATTTAATTTCAGCCAGGATTTTGCCTGGATTTTTTTCAGTGCCAAGGTAAGGGACGGATGAAGCTGAGCTGTAGCGACAGAAGCGGACCTTGCAGGGGCCGGGCCTACTAACGTACACACTCTCGGAAAATATTATGGGCACCTTCCCTCATTTTTCAGCTTTCCTTTAAATCCAAGCTGGCCAGCTGACAGCCCGTGAGCCATGTGCAGCCTCCATCACAATAATTCTAGCTCCTGTTACCCCTCCCTACATACCCCACCCCGGTGCTCCCTTATATATGAAGCAGCGGCATCACAAGCTGTTGCACTGCCTAAGGCGAGAGGGAAAACTGGCGCTGCCGTCAGCTGGCTCCCAGCCACCACATCCCCTGCCCTTCTTCTGGCTCACTCTGATTAGGGTGAGCGAGGTGGTGGAAGCCAGTAGCAGCCAGTGCACCTCTTCAGAGAGTCACGCTGACTGAAATGCCTGGCTCTGAGGGGGTCCTTCCTCAGAGCCAGGCATCGTCTGGAGAGGTGTCCAAGGGAGACCTCCTGGCTACGGTGACCCTATGGAAAGGAGGACAGGGCTCCTGTATCTTTAACGGTTGCATTCAAAGGGAATTTCAGCAGGTGTCATTTGTATATATGGGGAATCTGGGGAAATTTCCTCTTCATCACAGCAGTTAAAGCTGCAGGAGCCCTGCCCTCTTTTAAATCTGGTCACTCTAGTATAGCTCCTGCAGCTTTAACTGTTGTGATGAAGAGGGAATTTCACCAGGTTCTCCATATATACAAATGACACCTGCTGAAATTCCCTTTTCTGTGCAACTGTTGAAGATACAGGAGCCCTGTCCTCCTTTTCATAGGGTCACCCTAAGTCCTGGCAGGCAGTGGGGGGAGGAGTCCACAATTTGCCCCTCCTCCTCCTCCTCCTCCTCCTCATGGGAGCCCAGCTCTGGCATGAAGTAGTATTCTATCCAATTGCTCAGTAAGAAGTAAGCCTTCTGCATTCCAGTGGTTTAGTCCAAGTAAAGCTGTACTAGGAGGAACAATAGCACTATTTGAATGTTATGAACAGTTTAATATTCAGTTTTTAAAACAGTTTTATGTCTACTCAAAAGTAACTCCCATTGATTTCAATGGGGCTTACTCCCATTGTAAGTATGAATCACTTATTTCATTTTAACATAAATGTATCACGTTGCTTCCTTTTTAGGTTTCTGCAGTTCCTCATCAACTTACAGCGGTCCGCCACTGTACTCTCAGCCACCTCCACCCCACTCCCCACAACACCCTTCCCCAATGCAGCACCCTCCAGATGTATTGGACTGCAACTCCCATAATTCCAAGCCATTGGCCATCCTGGCTGGGAATTTTGGGAGTTGCAGTCTAACACATCTGGAGAGTCCCAGGTTGGGCAACGCTGCCCTGTAACATTACTTACTAATGTCAACTAATAATAAATGGAAACAGAGGAAGGCTGTCTCTGAGCAGATGCAGAATGTCTTTCTTCCCCTGCTCTTCACCTCTAGGCTTGGGAGTAAGCGACTCCTGAACAGTGTGGGTGACTTCCAGGTGTTTCAATAAATATCGCTTTCTCCCTTCGTGGGTCCCTGCAGCAAGCTGTTTGGGGTCACAGGAAGTCTGCCAACACCTCATGGCACTGCCCTTGATCACGCAACAATGTGGGGCTGGTCCTCTATCCCAGCTTTACCTGAGGCCAGGCTTATGCCCAAAGGTGAGTGGGTAGATGCATGTCAGGCGGTTGGCGGCAAGGTCTACGATAAGCAGCGTGCTGGGTAGGAATTGTGGCGCCACCGAGAGCTGGAAAGGAGAGCCAGAGAGACAGTGTCAAACCAGCCGCTTGGTTCCTTGCGCTCTGTGCCGGCTCAGAGCTAGTATAGTCCTTGTGTGTAGTAGATGAGATGGCAAATCTGTCTGCTCTATGCCCCTCCTGCAGGTACATAGTAGAGGCAGGTACTGCATCACAAAATTCTAACCCTAACCCCAAAACAATGCATATAAAAACCAAGCATGTCAGAGGGAAGGCTAGGCTAGCCAAGTTTTCTATGTGGAAGATTTATTTATTTATTTATTTATTTATGGGTATGGAGGAACATTTATTTATTTTTATTGCATTTATATCCCACCTTTTTTCCTCCAAGGAACCCAAGGCGGCGTACATAGTTCTCCTCCTCCTCCTCTCCATTTTATTCTCACAACTACAACCCTGTGAGGTGGGTTGGGCTGAGAGTCTGTGACTGGCCCAAAGTCACCCAGTGGGTTTCCATGGCCATGTGGGGACTAGAACCCGGATCGCCCGACTCCCAGTCCAACACTCTAGCCACTACACCACGCTGGCTCTCAACATCCCACCTGTGGTCTAAAGTGGTACAGTCGAAACACAAATGGGTATGCTACTCCCACACTGGCTAGGAAGTCGAAATTTGGTTCAGAATTAGCTCAAGACTCTTGATATTTGAAAATGGGATACTTCTACAGTGAACATGAACAAGTTGGAGCAAACCAAGCTAAGTAGGAGCTGGAGTGTCAGTGAATTCCATTATTCCATCACATTCCTGAATCATGCTTGGATTTGAAGGAGGAGACTTTCCAGAAGCAGTCAAGAAGATGTCTCTGTGCTTGCAAGATGCAAGCTTCCGTTGCGAGCCTAGCGTAGTTTAACACCCTGAGTGGGCCCTCTTGCTTTGCAAATTTAACACACTTGAGTAGACCAAAAAGTAGACCATACAAAACTGAAGTCAGTCTATCCTGTTTAAGTTGGAGGAGGGGATCTAAAAAGCTACTGCCAGCCAATATAGCCAGTGCAGAGCTATAGGGACTCCCGATCCGATTCGGCATAAGGCAACTTCCTGGGTTCATAGCTGTGAGACACAAGCACAGACAAAGCTGGCTTTTCACTGTGAACTTGGGCCTGTTCCTGGGGGAAAGGTACCTGCCTTCTGGAGGAGCATCTAGTTCCGATCACTAGAAAAGTGGGTTTCTTCTTTGGCGTGAAAACTGTGAAAGCTTCCCGGTGGATTGGTGTGTGTGCACGCGCATGCATCTGCCGGCAGCTTTGAACTATCAAAGGAATGGAAGATCGCTCCTACATTCCTTCGTACTAGTGAACTATAAGCTTCAAAGGGCTTGAGGGAGGATATTTTAAAAATCATTTAAAAAATCAACAGATGACCCAATCTGATTCAAATTGGGTATGCTGAAAGCCCTCCTTATTTATTTATTTATTTATTTATTTATTTATTACATTTTTATACCGCCCAACAGCCGAAGCTCTCTGGGCGGTTCACAAAAATCCTTAAGACCTACGACTGTGCCAATTTGGATCTCTTTATCTTTAAAACTTATGCAGGTGTAAGCATTTGTTTAATTTCCATTTAAAAAATCATAAAAATTCAATGGATGATCCAAATTTGGATCTTTTTATCTTTAAAAATGAGGTCGCTGCTGGCAAGGAGGGTGCATTTTCCACATCTGCAGCAACACCCCTGCCCCCAACTGTTCCCTCTGCATAGCAATTAAGCTTAGAACAAAACTTTCTCCATTGGTTTGAAATGATCTGAGCCAGGGTGCCAATTAATTGAGGAATTTATTTTATTTGAGATTACTTGGATGAGAAATTCTCTGGCTTTGCCTCCTATGAGAATAAAATAAACCCTTGTAATGATTTCTAAATTTGCATATATGGTTATAAATTAGGATATGCATAGATTTGTGTAAGTGCCTAGGAATGCCCCTGAATCTAACTGAAGAAGGGTGAGCTCCTACTGTCTTCCTCTGGGAGTGGGAGGGAACAGGGATTGTGGGTGGAGCATCCTTGGGGCAGGTCTGAGGTACTTGTGGCCCTTCAGATGTTAACGGGCCACAACTTTTGGAGGGCCACCGGTTCCCCACTCCTGCGCTGCTTGCATCCTATCCTATGCAGCAGTTCAGTGGCTTGTTTTCCAAGGCCTACAGAAACCAGTCTTTCCTCCCCAGCTGTAAACAGACTCACCTTGTTGTTGGCCAAGTAGATGTATTGAAGCGACTGCAGGGACTCGAAGGCTTCATCTGGGAGACCTTTAAAATGGGACGCAGGAGAAAAAACTGCAGTGGATGGATGGACAAAGATTGAGCTAGCGGGATCCAGCTCCTTTATTATGTGAAAGTATGGGAGGAAAGCTTCTGACCCACCAACCCACAAGGGTACAGGAATCTTGGGCCATTAGGAGGCAATAAGCATTGTGTGTTGGGGGGCAGTGTCCCGTCCCCCCAAATACCAGCACACCTTCCGAATGCCAGGGAATGTCCATTTCCCTTGGTTCTGCTCACCTTCAGAGTTGATGCGGTTGTTATGGAGATTGAGGGTTCTCAGGCCAGCCAATCGAGACAGCTCATTGTAGGGCAGCTCCTGCAGTTGGTTATTCTGCAGAAAGAAAACCAGCATGAGGGTAAGATGGGGTGGCAGGGGGTTCCAAGGCCGCCCCAAAGCATTTTGCTGCCTGAGGCAAAGGACAAGATGGTGCCCCCTCCCATTCCAGGTGCAAAGCTGACTGGACTGGCAGATGGTTTCGTCTTCAACACTAACGCTGAGACAATGTTCTTCACTGTATTTGGAGGCAGCAGGCTAATTTAGGGTGCACAGAGTAGGCTGCAAGGACACATTTCTCGCCTTGGACACCCTTTTGCTGCCTCCCTGCAGCTGCCGCCTGAGGCAGCTGCCTCACTCCACCAAATGGTAGGGCCAGCCCTGAGGGTTTCATACACAGAGACCCTGATCTGGGCGCCTTCTTTCTTGCCTCCTGCCTGCAGTGTCTCGGATTTATTATCCTCCCACCCACTTGGGACAGGCTCATCGTGTTTCCCATTCGACGCCAGGCCTTCATCACCTGCAGTGAAAGATGCTGGATGCCTGCAGAGATATTGCTGGGGAAAACGTGCAGGTCAAGGCCGCCGCAATCCACTGTCTCCTCTGCTGGGCAGGTGCAGTTGGCTGGGCAGCTGGGCACATTCTGGGCAGGAGTACTTCCCGTGGGTGGGGATGCCACTGGTGGCGGGTCCTCATCGTCATCAAGCTTCGTGAGCAGGAAGCTGTAAGGAATGCTCGCCAGCAGCAGTAATATATGGCCACTGCACAGATGCTGCTGGGGGCAGAGGTCAGAGTTAGTCAATAGGGGCTCTGTGCTGCATGGTTTTCTCTCAATGCTTCCCCTGTCTGTTTCACCGGGGAGGCCAGGAAACTCCCTCCCTCCCCCTTCCCAAGCCAGCTCCAGTGGAAATGTAGACAGAGCCCCTTAACAGCATTGAAATGCCTCATTGATTGCAAGCGGGGAGCTGAAAGACACAAGGGGTGCTTGTCTCTTCCTTGGGGTGCTAAGCACATGGGAATCTTGAATGAGGAAGCATCACGTGGCGGCAGAAACAAAACAGAGGGTGGTCTGTACGGAAATGTTTGCACAGGGTTCCTGCACATATGGGTGTGCATCAGAAGTATTTGTGGACTTGTATAGGGTTGCTAACGTAGTGGGGTGAGGGTGGGGGAAGTGTGCCTGCTCGCAAACTGGCTGTGCAAGCCAATAACCTTTTAAGCCTGGTATATATCGGGGGGGGTGTACGGGGAGAGAGAAAATGCAATCATTTTGAGACTTGCAAGGCTGAGGTTCAGGCAGATATGAAAAGCAGAAAAAGTGCAACTGAGAGATGGGTTTTGGCACTCTGCGTGTGGGCAGAGAGGGGGAAGAGGGAACGGATGGAGGCTTGGATCAGTCCGCCCCACCACTTGTAAGCTTGACCCTTGCCCATCTTGGATAATACAATCTAGCAGAGGTGGATTGACTGGGGGGGTCCAGGGGATGGTGAAGGCCTCCCTCTGTCGGGGGCGGTGCCTGCTGCCTTGAAAGAGGCTGTGGTGCGCCCTCTCCTGAAGAGGCCCTCCCTGGACCCAGAGGTATGTGAGAACTACCACCCCATCGCCAATATCCCCTTTTTGGGCAAGGTGCTTGAGCGTGTGGTGGCTGGGTAGCTTCAGACGTTCTTGGAAGAAATGGATTATCTGGACCCATTTCAGTCTGGTTTCAGGGCAAGGCACTGAAATGGCCTTGGTGGCTCTGAACAATGACCTACTCTGGGTGAAAGACAGGGGGAGTGCTACCTGTTGAACTTCTTGGATCTCTCGGCGGCTTTTCACACCACTGGTCATGGTATCTTACTGGATCAGCTCTGTGAGAAGGGAGTAGGAGGCACTGTGTTACAGTGGTTCTGCTCCTACTTACAGGGCTGATTCCAGAGAGTGGTATTGGGGGGGATCCCTGTTCCACCCCATGGCTATTCTATCCCCCATGCTGTTCAACATCTATATGAAACTGCTGGGATAGGTCATTAGGGGTTTTGGAGTTGGGTGTCATCAGTACGCTGATGATACTCAGCTCTACTTCTCCTTGTCGTCGTAGTCAGCTGGGGCAGTGAAGGTGCTAGATCAGTGCCTGGACACTGTAATGGCCTGGATGAGGGCTAATAAACTGAAGCTGGATCCTGATAAGCCGGAAGCTCTGTGGATTGGTGGTTCCTGAGTCCAGGAACTGGGTAAGCAACCTGGTCTGGATGGGGTTGCACTCCCTCTGAAGGAGCAGGCGCATAGCTTGGGAGTATTCCTAGACCCATCCTTGTCACTGGAGGCCCAGCTGGACTCCGTGGCCAGAGTACTCGGGGTCAGCTTCAGCTAATCCGCCTGCTATGGCCTTTCCTGGACAAGGATAACATAGCCAAAGTAGTGCAAGCACTGGTAACTTCCAGATTAGACTACTGCAATGCACTCTACATGGGGCTGCTCTTGAAGACGATTCAGAAGTTGCAGCTAGTGCAAAATGCAGCAGCTAGACTGCTGACTACTGACATCGTACAGAGACCATATAACACCGGTCTTAAAGGAATTACACTGGTTGCCTATTTGCTTCCAGTCAGAATTGAAAGTGTTGGTAATGACATTTAAAGCCCTAAACAGCTTGAGACCTCGATACTTGAGGGAGCGTCTCTTCCCATATATGCCTGCTTGAGATTTGAGATCTGTTGGAGGAGCCCTCCTCCGCATTCAACCAACGCAAGACATACGCTATGGTGGGACGTGGGAGAGGGCTTTCTCTGTTGTAGCACCTCGCGTGTGGAATGCCCTCCCCTTGGAGGCCCCACTGGTGCCAGCACTGGATTCATTTCACCAAGTTAAGACATAGCCTTTGATGGCTGTACATAGTTTTAATTGTTTTAATTGGTTTTACTGTTTTTAAATTCTATACTGTTTTTAGCTTATTAATGGTTTAATTTGTTTTTAGTTGTGTAAATTTATTGTTTTATATTATTTATATGATTTTATCTGTATGCCACCTTGAGATCCTTGTGATATAGTGCAAGATTTTGTTGTTGTTTATTCGTTCAGTCGTTTCCGACTCTTCGTGACTTCATGGACCAGCCCACGCCAGAGCTTTCTGTCGGCCGTTGCCACCCCTAGCTCCCCCAAGGTCAAGTCTGTCACCTCCAGAATATCATCCATCCATCTTGCCCTTGGTCGGCCCCTCTTCCTCTTGCCTTCCACTTTCCCTAGCATCAGCCTCTTCTCCAGGGTGTCCTGTCTTCTCATTATGTGGCCAAAGTACTTCAGTTTTGCCTTTAATACCATTCCCTCAAGTGAGCAGTCTGGCTTTATTTCCTGGAGTATAGACTGGTTGGATCTTCTTGCAGTCCAAGGCACTCTCAGAATTTCCCTCCAACACCACAGTTCAAAAGCATCTCTCTTCCTTCGCTCAGCTTTCCTTATGGTCCAGCTCTCGCAGCCATAGGTTACTACGGGGAATACCATTGCTTTAACTATGCGGACCTTTGTTGTCAGTGTGGTGTCTCTGCTCTTAACTATTTTATCCAGATTTGTCATTGCTCTCCTCCCGAGAAGTAAACGCCTTCTGATTTCCTGGCTGCAGTCAGCGTCTGCAGTAATCTTTGCACCCAGAAATAAAAAGTCTGTCACTGCCTCCACGTTTTCTCCCTCTATTTGCCAGATACACATGTTTAAATAAATAAATAAATAAATAAATAAAGGCTTCCTCTGGCATGGGTTGGCTAGGATACTTTTAATTCTTCCCCAACCTAAGAACATGGGAAGAGCCACGCTGGATCAGACACAGTGGCCAACCAGCTGTTGACCAGGGACCCACAAGCAGGACACGAGTGCAAGAACACCCTCCCACCCATGTTCCCCAGCAACTGGTGTAAATAGGTTTACTGCCTCTGCTAGATATCAGGACTAGTAGCCATTAATAGTGATCTCCTCCAGGAATTTGTCTAACCCCCATCCAAATTGGGGGTCATTACTACATCTTGTTGTAGCAAATTCCATATATTGTATTTATATTATGCTTTTATACGGTTTGTTTTATGTTTTGAATGGTTTTTATGGTTTTAATTTTTGTAAACTGCCCAGAGAGCTTCGGCTATTGGGCGGTATAAAAATGCAATAAATAAATAAATAAATAAATATCAGTCCTGAATCTCCCATCAATCAGCTTCAAGGGATGACCCCATTGGGTACCACTATTTTGAGAGAGGAAGATAAATGTCTCCCTATCCACATTCTCCACACCATGCATAATTTTGTACATAATCTTGGCCTCTTTTTCCAAGCTAAGCAATCCCAGCTGTTGTAACCTTCCCTCACCTATATCCAAGTGTGCCCCCACTCAGGACTGGCTCAAGATACTGCGATGCTTGAAGGAAGCTGGCCGGAGCTAAGAGTGTTTTCCTGCTGCACAAAGCTTCCCTTTCCCCCGCCCTGCGCTGCACAGAAATGCTCTGATCGGTTGTTGATTGCAGATAAGAACTTTTCCCTGCCAGGATCAAGAACCCCCATGGGCTAATTCTGGTCTATAGGCCTTCTCCACTGTGGCACCCCGGCTGTGGAATGAGCTCCCCAGAGAGGTCCGCCTGGCGCCTACACTGTACTCCTTTCGTCGCCAGCTGAAGACCTTTTTATTCTCTCAGTATTTTAACACTTAATTTTAACTTAAATTTAAATTTTACTGTTCTAACTCTGTATTTTAATCTTATATTAATTTTTGCTGTGTGGTTTTATCCTGGTTGTGCTTTTTATACTGTATTTTGTATTTGTGTTTTTAAACTGTTGGTTGTTTTATTATGGTTTTAATTTTTGTGAACCGCCCAGAGAGCTTCGGCTATTGGGCAGTATAAAAATGTAATAAATACATAAAGTAGAAAACCCAGGCAGGATCTTTTCCTATTAATAGAAGGGAATCTACCATTTATTTATTTATTTATTTATTACATTTCTATACCGCCCAATAGCCGGAGCTCTCTGGGCGGTTCACAAAAATTAAAACCATTCAAAGTATAAAACAACAGTATAAAACCATAATATAAAATACAATATAAAAGCTCAACCAGATAAGAACAGCAGCAATGCAAAATTACAAATTTAAAACACCATGTTAAAATGTATTTATAGACTGTTAAAATGCTGGGAGAATAAAAAGGTCTTCACCTGGCGTCTAAAAGCATATAATGTAGGTGCCAAGCGAACCTCCTTAGGGAGCTCATTCCACAACTGGGGTGCCACAGCAGAGAAGGTCCTTCTCCTGGTGCTCTCCTGGTGAAATTAATGGAAACCGTTTTGAGACCTGAAGTGGGTGCAGGAGGGCTGCCTACCGAAAGACAGCTGTACAGCAACAGCCTACTCTGGGGCCTTAATGACAGTTTGACTGCACTATCTACCCAAGCAGTCACATGGGCTGGTGGTAATGTTTTCAGCAGACACCATAATCTGAGAGGTGCATAACAGAAGCCCCTGTTACACTGGAAGGAATCCTGGCTATGCACTTCCCAGATCATGCCGTGCAGCTGCTTAACATCTCCAGTCATCTCTGCTTGGCATCCCCCCTCCCCTCTGCACTGGCACTGCCAACTAAAAAGAATGACTATGGATGGCCAAGGAAATGTCTTGGCTCCTTCCTAATAGCCAGAGTGATCTCTGAGGGGATACTGGAATGCACTAAACCAAGCATTAGGGGTTGCTTACACAATGGCCTTTAGGGAGGTCCCTAAATGGTTCAGCAGAAAAACAACGCCACTGAGATGCAATCATCCATGTATTCCCATGGTCAATGCAAGAAGGAAAGGGTGTAATTCCAATGGCAATTTGGTGTCATTGCCCAGCTTTCCCCAAGAAAACTCTGCTCTTGGCAACGTGTGTTGTATCAGTCTTTAACCTAATTCTAGTGTACTCATCTAGAGTCTTGCGTCCAGTTCTGGGCTCCACAATTCAAGAAGGACGCAGACAAGCTGGAGCGTGTTCAGAGGAGGGAAAACAGGATGATCGGGGTCTGGAAACAAAGCCCTATAAAGAGAGACTGAAAGAACTGGGCATGTTTAGCCTGGAGAAGAGAAGATGGAGGGGAGACATGATAGCACTCTTCAAATACTTGCAAGGTTGTCACACAGAGGAGGGCCAGGATCTCTTCTCGATCCTCCCAGAGTGCAGGAGACGGAACAACAGGCTCAAGTAAAAGGAAGCCAGATTCCAGCTTGACATCAGGAAAAACTTCCTAACTGTTAGAGCAGTACGACAATGGAACCAGTGACCTAGGGGGGTTGTGGTCTCTCCCACACTAGAGGCCTTCAAGAGGCAGCTGGACAACCATCTGTCAGGGGTGCTTTAGGGTGGATTCCTGCATTGAGCAGGGGGTTGGACTCGATGGCCTTGTAGGCCCCTTCCAATTCTGCTATTCTATGATTCTATGAAGTAAATGGATGTTGGGGACCATTAAAAGCCGTCTCAAAGCAGAAAACAACCAAACCTTACCCTCCTACCATTAGACACCACTGTTCGGAACAAAAGCAATAGAAGCCCAAAGTTCTGGCCTTAAGTTCTGTCTGACTTATTTGCTTCTTTTAGAGGTGGGTTTTTTGTTTTTTTGTTTTTTGAAAAAGCAAACAATAGGAAGATTACAAGTGGAAGAAAGTTTTGAGGACTCGCCCCCCACCTCACCGCCAGAAAATTCCAAAAGTCTCATCTGGACATAACACCTTCCTGCCAGGCTGAATTTGCCCTGGTGAAGATTTCACCATAGTTTCAGTTTAATCCCCATACCTGAGAAAAGGCTGCAGACACCTGCAGAACTTCTGCCTGCCAGGTAGCTGTTAAATACCGTGGAATACCGCAAGGGAAAAACAGCTGCACGAACTGGAATCGATTCCTCACCGTATCCACACGATCTTATACTCTGATGCACTCATTAATCCGGAATAGCCTCTGGCTTCGCATATTAACGTGGATTATCCCCACTTTACGGATTGGCGGACCCGCGGAGGGGGGGGGCATTCTTTTAAAACTCGGACAGGATGGTAGGTAACTTACCCGAATTAAACGAGCCAAGCCGTTCCTCCGCCCTCCCGTTCAACCCATCCGAATGAAGAGCGCTTAGCCAGCCGCACCTCTGCCCTCCCACGTTCCCACGTTCGACCTGTGACCCGTCTAACTGGACCTGCCCCCCATTCCTCCTCCTCCTCCTCCTCCCCCTCGGGAGCTGACCTTGCGCCGCGCCGGCCTCCTCCGCAGCTCTGCCGGCCGGCTCCCGCTCCGCCCCTAGAGGCGTCGCCGCCGGGCAGTGCGCCTGGGTCCGGCGCGTCACGCGGAGAGAACCCGCCCGGGCCGCGCGCTTTGCTCACCATCGCCCCGCTCGGCTGGAGCGCCGCCTCTCCGCCGCGGGAGGCTGCCACGGATCGCTAAGGGGATCCAATCCCGCGCGGGGCGGGCAGCAGCAAGCACCCCTTCCCGCTCGAGCAAAGCCTTCCTTTCCCTTCGGGAACCAACCTCTTTTGCCTAGACGCGGCTGGCGGAGAGGTGCCCAAAAAGCGCACGAGGGAAGCCCTCCCCTTTCTTCCCCAAAGGCAACCGGGACGGACCTGCTGGTGCAGCGACTTCTGCGGGATGAGTTGGAGCTGGAGCGGGGAGCGGGTGGCGGGAGGGAGAAGGGGGGAAACGTTGTGTCTCTTGCGCCTTGTGTTTTCCATGCGATCAAAGTTGAAAAGGAGGGGGGGGGGTGTTGCATAATGCACCGCCGAGGGAGGCCGATGGGATGCCAGCCAGGCGCGACTCTGCAGCGGCAGATCAGCTGCGCTTCGCCTGCTGCTGTTTGCTTTCCCCGCCAGCGCGGTGGAAAAGCTCACGCACACACGCACCACATACACACAGCCCTTTCTCTAGCGCTTCAAGACTCCATCCCTTTCTTTGGATAGCTGCACACCCCGTGGGGAAGAAGAAGGAGCTGTTGGTTTGCCCCTCCATTGGGAGATGAGAGGACGGAGCAGGGCCTTCCCACCAGCCTAAGCAGTCTCCTTAATTTCTTCTATTTTCTCCCTCTTCCCTCCCCATCCACTTTTCCTTGTGTGTCTTGTCTTTTTTAGAATGTAAGCCTGAGGGTAGGGACTGACTTCTTTATTGATAAATTGTAAGCTGCTCCCAGAGCCTTTTGGCAGAGGGGCGGGATAGAAATACTCTAAATAAATAAATAAATAAATAAATGAACCTCCCATCTCAGACGTTGCACCTCTCAGTCTCATCCTCTCTCTCAGCAGCAGAAATCAGCATAACTTTTGTGAACCGCCCAGAGAGCTTCGGCTATTGGGCGGTATAAAAATGCAATAACTAAAATAATGAATAAATTTCAAGCCCACTCTTACTCAGGCAAGGAAGAACAGAGTGCTCCTGAGCACGTGGGAAGTGCCCATCCTGTGCCAATCAAGAAAACAGTCAGTTTGCCAGTATTTGCCCATGCGAAGTGTCCTAATTAAGTACACAGATTTGAATAGCGAAAGTAAAAATGGTAAAAGCTCAATATACTACTCATGGTTTTATTTACATTTAAATTGACACATTTGAATTACAGACTTAACAGTGGTTTTTTGTGGTTGGTTTTGTTTTTGGCTCACATGCCACCTCCCGGAATGCTTCAAGGACCTCTCTAGAAATATCTGAAAAACTTTGTATTGCAGATCTCAGCAGCAGCCACAGCCCGTAACTGGGACTGAAATTTGTCATTCAGCCAGATGGCACTGTTAGCCCTTGGAAGAGAAACTACTAATCTCAGGCAGGGTTGCCGCTGTCCAGGGACTAATAGTCTCAAAATTAGATCAAACTAGGTTCAATTCTCTGCCCAGTCACAAAATGCCCTGGTTCGTTCCCATTGGGAGAAGTGTAGGAATAGACAGGAAAGATGACACCATGATCAAGGGTACTATGGAAAGTGAGATAAATGGCTTGATTTCCATTCTTTTCCTGCCCCCTGCCCATTCTTTACGAGGCTGCAAAGTGTCTTGAGGTCCTTTCACATTAGGGACTTTGGTCACTGAGGATGGAAAACCATTTCTAATGGGTAACCCTTGGGAACTGGGACAGCTGCAGCTAAAAGCAGGATGTCGGGTAGACATTTCAACCTCTTTCCTAACAAGAGAGGACACGAGGTCACCCAGTGAAATTGATGGGTAGTTTGTTCAGGACAAACAAAGGAAAAGTTCTTCACGCAACGTATCATTAACTTGTGAAATTTGCCACCCTCTGTGGTGATTGCTACATACCTAGATAGCTATTTACTGTTTTACTCTGTACAGCACCATGTACATTGATGGTGCTATATAAATAAATAATAATAATAATAATAATAATAATAATAATAATAATAATGAGGATTAGACATGTTTATGGAGGATAGACGTCTATCAACACTAGCTATGTTAGCTAAATGGAACCTCCAACTTTAGAGGCAGCTTATCTTTGAATACTAGATGTTGGAGGACAAGCAGTGGGGGAAGGCTGTTGCATTGGAGTCCCTCTTGTAGGCTTTGTGGCCTGCAATGGCATCTGGCTAGCCACTGTTTGGAATAAGATGCTGAATTACACGGACTACTGGTCTGACCTAGAAATTTCTCAATAGGAAGACTTGTACTGTGCCTTTAACGTGGGGGTGGGCAACTTGTGGTCTTCCAGGTGTTTTGGTCTACAAGTCCCATCATTCCTGGACAACCATCTGCCAGGGATGCTTTAGGGTGGATTCCTGCATTGAGCAGGGGGTTGGACTCGATGGCCTTGTGGGCCCCTTCCAACTCTGCGATTCTATGATTCCTCATCATTGGCTATGCTGGTTAGGGCGGATGAGAGCTGTAGGCCAAAATATCTAGAGGACCACAGGTTCCCCAGTCCAGCTTTAACAGATGCCTGGAAGGGCACATCTGTTGGTTTGGGCTCTCATTGCAGCAGCAACAGCAGCAGCAGCACCAGAAAAACAGCTATTAACGTCACCAGAGTTCTGTCCCAGTGGAATATGGCACCTAGTCAGATTTGTGGTGTTGCAGTAAAGTTAAACAGCTGCAATTTTACTACTATCACCCCCAGCCCTTGCACTTACAGGGCTCCCTTGTCCCCCCAGGGGGTCAGGCACCCCACTTTGCCAAATCCTGAATTATGCAAAGAGACAGTCCGTAAACAAGAGCAGGTGGTTCTGGTTTTTCTGATTGTCATGCAAATTTATACAACTCTGAGGGCCAATGCCAGGAAGATTCCCGGAGACTCTGGAAATGATCACTTGCAATTTCCCAAAAGTTACTGCGTTACATATGAGATAGAGGAATGCTGTGAAGCTATGGGCAGGGCCTCACTTTCCTTGGCCAAAGCATCTTTCCAAATCAGCCTACGTGTAAGGTTTAATTTGAACCAGGGATGTGCTCCAAAGCTCTTTTCAATGCCAAGGCTTAGCCCCAAATCACACAAACTCATTGCTAATGTATTTGCATCGCAATGTCCTGCAATGCAAATACATTTGATTGTCTTCCAAACCATGCTAGCACCTTTGCAGACACTTCTTCTATAGAATGCAGTGCATCTTCTTCCTCATGTATGTCTCTTGCCATACAGCAATAACTTGCTTCATTTCAGGCTCCAGGACTGTTTTCAAAAACATGTCCGGGTCTCTCACATTTTCCTGGAGCTCATTTTCTCTGTCCCCACAGGCAGCCTGCCTCAATGTCTTTTAGCACGTGCAGAAAGTCTTTCATTGTCATAGTCAGTCCCTAAGCAGGACTTCTGTTCAGAGTGTCCAAGACCTGGCACCTCTCATTTTCCACATTATGCCCAGCTTGCCATAGAACTCTGAATTCCAACTTTCACCTTCCCACCCCATTCCCCTGTTTAAAGAGGATGACTATGATACTCAGGGCAGTTTTTCAGTGGCTGGTTAAACCCAGTGGTTCACACTGCACTTGCTGTCAGGCCATACATGCCTGCAGCCCATCTGGGCCCTAGTTAAGAATTCTAGGTCTCAAGGCTAGACCTGAAGTTTGACAGTTGTAGTCTCCTTCCAAGGTTTTCTTCCCAGGAGGAGGAATGAAATTTCAAGATAAGATGCCATTACAAAAGGTGTCTGGACTTCTTTATCTCTCTTTTTTCTTGGGTTGGTAAGAACTTTTGCTATTAGCTCTACTCCCATGTTCATCAAGTTCTACCCTGAACTAGGTTCTAACACCTGACCTGCCAGATGCTATCTTCTGCCCCCACCAGGTTCCACCCATGAAGCTCCATCTTTTGATCTGCCAAGCATTAACCCCACGTCTCTAAGGCTTCTTCCAAAGTCTCATTAGAATTTGAGGATTTAGGAATCTGGCAACCTGGCACTTATGGATGAGTCCAGAGTTAGCACAGAAGGTTCAACCATCCCTGGGAAGAACTAGTGCCACCATGGAAGTTCTCTTCTATCACACTGTTCCTGTTTCTTTAGGGTACATTTATCTTCATGGGTCCATCAGGCCAAATGCTAATCATCACTTATGTACCAAAGTTATTATTATTATTATTATTATTATTATTATTAATTTATTTATATAGCACCATCAATGTACATGGTGCTGTACAGATAACACAGTAAATAGCAAGACCCTGCCGCATAGGCTTACAATCTAATAAGTTGTAGTAAACAATAAAGAGGGAAGGAGAATGCAAACAGGCACAGGGAAGTGTAAACAGGCACCGGGTAGGGAGAAGCTAACAGTATAGAGTCAGAACAAACTCAATATTTGAAGGCTATAGGGAAAAGAAAAGTTTTTAGCTGAGTTTTAAAAGCAGTGATTGAGTTTGTAGTTCTCAAGTGTTCTGGAAGAGCGTTCCAGGCGTAAGGGGCAGCAGAAGAAAAAGGACGAAGCCGAGTAAGGGAAGTGGAGGTCCTAGGGAAGGCGAGAAGCATGGCATCAGAGGAGCGGAGAGCACGAGCGGGGCGATAGTTTTCCTGGTGTATAACAACCCCCTCATTTCAGCAGTCTCAAGCAGGCTCCAAAGCCTGGAGGTTTATCAAGCCTCTGAAAGGTTGCCAGATATGGCTATGTTTGGCTTGGTGGGTCAGAAGTTGTGCAGGCTGGTCTGCACTCTCTTTTATAGTACTGAAATGCTGAACAAGAACCTCCCTGGCAGACATACACTAACTTTTTCCTGGCTATAAACCCCATTAAAAACAATGGGACTTACCTTCTGGGGGAAATGCACAAGAGATGATAAATAAGCCAATTATCTTTCCCCATGATATGTCATTTATATGTCACATTTTGAGGGGGAGGTTGCTGACAGAGCTACCAACAACATAGGCTTCAAATGTGTGGATGACACAAGGATAATGAGGTTTCCTGATTTTCACCAATATCCACAGACTTGAGGTCTCATTAATACATATGCTGTGTTTTGGGAATGTGTAAGAATCAGATTTGCAAAATTATCAAGCTGGAGAAACACAAGACTGTGTTATGCTTGAACTTGACTTGGCAGCAAAAGGACGCAGTTCTCTGTCCGAAGACTGCCAAACAACAATATCAGACTAGCTGGCTTTAAAGTCTTATTTATAGCTTCCTTCCCTGGCTTGGCTCAGCTGACGTAGATATAAACACTTTTGTTGTTGCATCTTTATTTTGTTCTTGGCTCCCTTACCTCCTCTCTCTCCTGTTTGCTTGCATATTCTGTGCTGTTCCAGGCCCTGAGGCGCACGGCTAGAGCTTCATCTCCAGTTCTACTGACATCAGAAGTGGCTAAGACACAACCATAATCCAACATAACCCTGATTACACACACACACACACACACACACACACACACACACACACACACACAAAAACAGAGCATTTTAACCCTCCTCTCTCACAAAACCTGGGACATAACAGAGGTAAGCACTTTTAGCCCAAATAAAATCAAATATTTGGTTCACATTACTCGAAGCAACCTTGAATTGAGAAACCATGGGATTTGCAATGGAAGTAAAGAACCTGTGTACAAATGGGAAAGACATACACGTGAGAGCCTTAACAATCCGCTGACGTTAAGGCACTTTGTAGTACTAACTGGGAAAAGAATTCTGAGCATCATGGGACATGTCTGTACATTCAACGAAATGGAGGGGAGACAAAAAGCAGATTACTTCATGCAAGACTGGCCACCAGTGATAATTGGAATTTGTGAACTGGGATAAGCCAAACAAATACAAAGATAGATTTACATAAAGAGTCTTAAATGAACTTGTTATATGTACTACTAACTAACCTAGAATGCACAATGAAGGTGAAGGGAGGGTTGATTTTCTTCTTTTTGATTATTATTCTGAAAAAAACTCAGTAGAACAAAACATCATTAAAAAAAAAACCTGTGGGGTGGGAAGGAAGTCCTTGGATGTGGGGAACATGGGCAGCAGAGAATGTATCTAAGTGTGTCATCCTGTTTGCATTTACTTGGAAGTAAATCCCACTGAGTGTAAGGTGGTTTACTCCCAGTTAAATGAGTATAGGCTTGCAGCTGGGCGGTTCTTCTTCTCCAACAGGCTGTGTGGAACAAACGGGCTTGTGCTGAGTCAGGTGAACCAACTTTTGGTGCTTCAACCCCACCCCACCTATGGGAATTAACAAAAATGCTTACATCTCCATTATTTTTAAAGATAAAGAGGTGAAACTTGGCACCGTGATAGCTCTTAATAGGGCTTTAGCCATGCCAAGTTTGAAACAGATCAGTTTGTCCCTTCATTTTTAAGGATTTTTTTAAAAAATCTTTTCTCCCCTCAACCCATTCCCCCATAAACACACTCCTCTCTGATTCTAGGTTAATTCACCTCAGCACATTTATGGATAGACTCCATGGCCTTGTAGGCCCCTTCCAACTCTACTATTCTTTGATTCGATGCCTTCCCTTCTAAACTTATCCGCTGCCTCAGGTATGGTGGAGGATGCTATGCAATCGCCAGTATTGGAGTAAGATCCAATTGTCTGTCCCATCAACTCCTATATATGGTCTAGGGCAGTGGTTCCCAAAGTGGGTGGTACTGCCCCCTTGGGGGCAGTGGGATTGCATAGGGGGACGTTAAGAGGCAAGGGGCGCCTGAGGTGGTCTCTTCCGAGAAGCGCCTCTCCAGAAGGTCTTAAAACCCAGGGACATTTTTATGGGAGAAGGTAGTTTGGTCCCAAGACATATAGGGGAAGAGTCTTTTTAACCGTAAATTGAAATGCTTCAAAAGCACCAAAATGCTTTTTAAGGAGACATACCCTGCTTGGTGTGCCACGCCAAGCCGGCTGCAAAACAGTGAACCGCCCAGAGAGCTTCGGCTATTGGGCGGTATAAAAATCTAATAAATAAATAAATAAATTTGCTCTCTTTTCCCTCCCTTCCTCAACAAGCCTGTGGCGGGTGCTTCCCATTTCAAGGGGCCGTGCACAGCACTGCCCCTTTTTCATTCTCAGCTCCTCAGCTCAGCTCCTCTGCCCAGGTGCTGCCGCTGCTGCTCAAACCAGGCGCCCAGACCAGCAGGATCCAGAGGAACATTATATGGACCTATATGACTCAGGTCCAGGTTATTTGAAAGAACGTATTCTCCCTTATGAGCCTGCCCGTGCTTTGAGATCTTATGGAGAAGCCCTTCTTTCAGTCCCACCGTCTTCACAGGCACGCTTGGTGGGAACATGGGAGAGGGCCTTCTCGGTGGCTGCTCCGGTGCTCTGGAACTCTCTAGGCTGGCTCCCTCCTTGATGGGCTTTCGGAAGCAGGCTAAAACTTGTTTGTTCCAGCAGGCCTTTGGAGAATAATCTGGCCCCCCATCTATGTTAATGTCTTATAATTTTGTTGTGTATTTTAAACATTTATGGTTTTGTTTTTCCCCTACTCAATGTATGTTTTAAACTTTGTAAGGCCGCCTTGAGGCTCAGCATTGGGCAAAAGGCGGGATACAAATAAATATAATAATAATAATAATAATAATAATAATAATTTACAGAATAGTGAGGTACTCTACCCTAGTTACTAAATGTGATATCTAATATTCTTGCTAAATGACTATCAGACTTTGAAAAGATGATATCACTGGATCAAGTTCATCGATTATGTTTAATTGAATAAACTAAAAAAATGTAATTTTTTTTGAATATTCTATTAATTGTTACAGTTTTGAATTTTATTGTTATTATCTTCCTTAGTGGGTCCTTGAAAACGGCTATTCTGAGTAATGATTTTTATAGTATAGGGCAGGGGGCGCTGGGCATGAGTTTGTGGAACCACTGGTCTAAGGGGCTGAGATGCCATCTTGTCTCCTTCCTCTGCCTCGGGCCAGCCCTGCTGCCACTTTTTCCTGCTGCCTTTCTGTGGTCCTTGCTTGACAGGGCGTACAGGCCCAAGCCTTGTTACCATAGCAACACGCATCCTTCCCTTCTCTACATTAAGGGTGGGACGAGAGGCGAAGGACGAGGCAAGGCGGGGCCTATTCACGTCTCTCCCGTATTGAAAGGCGATCCCGCCAATCGAAAGCCGGCGACGAGCCTGACACGCGCCGGTGCGGACTTCAACGGCTGTGTTGCTCTTTCCTCGCTTTCTCTGATTGGGGGCGGGGCTGTATCGTCGGAGATTGACAGCTACGTCGACTAATGAACACCTAGAGGTGTGCTGGAATCCGGAGCAAGCACTAATAAGAGCTCGTTCACGTGTGAGAGCTAGCCAATGAGCGGTCAGCGGTGGGTGGGCCCGGAGTGGGTGCTCGGCGGGACGCGGCGGGGGCGGCGGCGAACAGCAGAGGAGGTGGAGGAGGAGGAAAATGGCGCCGAGCTCGAAATCGGAGCGGGGCGGCGCCTCGGGAGGGAAGCGGGGCTCGGCGGAGTCGGGGCGCGGGGGGCGGCGGGAGCATGTGGTGAGGCAGCTCGAGCGCGTCAAGGTGAGTGCGAGCGGGAGCGGGAGCGGGAGCGGCCTGGCCGGGGGTGGGTGGCTGAGGGGAAAGGAGGGCCGGGCACCACCACCACCACCACCACCACCTCAGAGGTGGGAAAAGGACGGGGCTGTGGGGGGACCAGAGCGGCTCGGAGGGAGGGAGGGAGGGGCGGAGGGGCCCCGCGCGTGTGGCGATGTTATGAAGAGCGTCTGAGGTAAATGGCGAACTCGGCTTGGGTTTACACTGGGGTGGGTGGGTTTAAATCGAATCCATTTATTTATTTTAAAATGCGGTTTATGGAGGTGGGGAAGATGCATGGCCGTGCCTGTCGTTTGAGCATAAGTACTCACTTCGTGCGTGTGGTGAAGTGGACTTTGAGGTGCCACAAGACTCTCTTGTTTTTGCTGCAGCACACTGACACGGTCCCCTCTTCGTGTGTGTGTGTGTGTTCTCTCTTTGTGTGTGTGTGTGTGTGTGTGTGTGTGTTCTCTCTCTCTCTCTCTCTGTGTGTGTGCTCTGTGTGTGTTCTCTCTTTGTGTGTGTGTGTTCTCTCTCTGTGTGTGTTTTCTCTCTCTGTGTGTGTTCTCTGTGTGTGTGTGTGTGTTCTCTGTGTGTGTGTGTGTTCTCTGTGTATGTGTGTTCTCTCTCTGTGTGTTCTCTGTGTGTGTGTGTGTGTGTGTTCTCTCTGTGTGTGTTCTCTCTGTGTGTGTGTTCTCTGTGTATGTGTGTTCTCTCTCTGTGTGTTCTGTGTGTGTGTGTGTGTGTGTGTGTGTTCTCTCTGTGTGTGTTCTCTGTGTGTTCTCTGTGTGTGTGTTCTCTGTGTGTGTGTTCTCTCTGTGTGTGTGTGTGTGTTCTCTGTGTGTGTGTGTGTGTTCTCTGTGTGTGTGTGTGTGTTCTCTGTGTGTGTGTGTGTGTTCTCTGTGTATGTGTGTTCTCTCTGTGTGTGTTCTGTGTGTGTGTGTGTGTGTGTTCTCTCTGTGTGTGTGTGTGTGTTCTCTCTCTCTGTGTGTGTGTTCTCTGTGTGTGTGTGTGTGTGTGTGTTCTCTGTGTGTGTGTGTGTGTGTTCTCTCTCTCTCTCTGTGTTCTCTCTCTGTGTGTGTGTGTTCTCTGTGTGTGTGTGTGTGTGTGTTCTCTGTGTGTGTGTGTGTGTGTGTTCTCTCTCTCTCTCTGTGTTCTCTCTCTGTGTGTGTGTGTTCTCTGTGTGTGTGTAGCAGGAAGAACCCAATGTACCGGGAGGCCGAATAACATAACTATGGTGGGAGAGGGTAGCCTGACACCAAGAAGGATGGAGAGTTGGTGTCCGTGGTGAGGCGTGAGAAGGGGGCTTGCGATAAGGTGTCCATGGTGATAGGATGTGTTTGCATCTAGCGATAACTTTAAGAATACTTCAGCCAAAAGCTGAGTTTTTGGCTGACAAAGGAAGTGAGGCAGGTGGCTACCAGGAGGAGCAGGGCCTTCTCTGCTGTGGCACCCCGGCTGTGGAATGAGCTCCCTAACCAGGTTCACTGGGCACCTACATTATATGCTTTTAGATGCCAAGTGAAGGCCTTTTTATTCTCCCAGCATTTTAACAGTCTATGAATAAATTTTAACTTGGTGTTTTAGATTTGTGGTTTTGCATTGCTGCTGTTTTTATCTGGTTGAGCTTTTATCTGGAGCATGTTCAGAGGAGGGCAACCAGGATGATCAGGGGTCTGGAAACAAAGCCTTATGAAGAGAGACTGAAAGAACTGGGCATGTTTAGCCTGGAGAAGAGAAGATTGAGGGGAGACATGAGAGCACTCTTCAAATACTTAAAAGGGTGTCACACAGAGGAGGGCCAGGATCTCTTCTTGATCCTCCCAGAGTGCAGGACACGGAATAACGGGCTCAAGTTAAAGGAAGCCAGATTCCAGCTGGACATCAGGAAAAACTTCCTGACTGTTAGAGCAGTACGACAATGGAACCAGTTCCCTAGGGAGGTTGTGGGCTCTGCCACACTAGAGGCATTCAAGAGGCAGCTGGACAACCCTCTGTCAGGGATGCTTTAGGGTGGATTCCTGCATTGAGCAGGGGGTTGTACTCGATGGCCTTGTAGGCCCCTTCCAACTCTGCTATTCTATGATTCTATTCTATTATATATTATGGTTTTATACTTTGAATGTTTTTAATTTTTGTGAACCGCCCAGAGAGCTCCGGCTATTGGGCGGTATAGAAATGTAATTAATAAATAAATAATAAATAAAAAAAACGTATTTTTAAGGTCAATTGGGGAAGGAGTATTTGTGAGGCGCTGAGGGGCAGCGGTGGTAGTGTGTGTGTGCATGTGCACACGTGTGTGTGTGTGTGTTATTAAGAATTCTGAAGCTAAAAGGGAGGGTGTAAATTGGCACTACAGACAGATAAGGGTGGATAGAAAGAGATGAAGAGTGTGTGGAAATACTCTGAGTGCTCAACTTGGACCAGTGGCACTCCAGGTTCAGATTCTTGCTTCGCTTTTATTTATTTATTTATTACATTTCTATACCGCCCAATAGCCAGAGCTCTCCAGGGTCCCTTTGCACAGCCATACTTTTTTTCAGGGTTGTTCGAATAGAATAGAAGGGTGAAAGCCGAAGAGAGAATAAAAATAGAATAGAAGGGTGAGAGCCGAAGAGAATAAATATGTAGTAGTTGTCCAATATGGTGTGTTTAGGGGAAGAACAAATGTGCTGGCAGAAGGAGAAGGGGATGTGGGTGGCAATACAATAGGTAGGGAGGGAGATGGGGCTTATGTAGGTTGTGTGTGTGTGTGTGGTAATGCTGTTAAGACAGCTTGGGAACAAAGGCAGGAGGGTGCTATTGCACTCATGTCCTACTTAGGAACATGAAAGCTGCCTTGACTGAGCCACACTCTTGGTCCATCTAGTATTGTTGACACTGACTGGCAACCGTGGCTCTCCAGGGTTTTAGGTAGTAGTTTTTCCAGCTCTACCTGGAGATTCTGTGGGTTTAACCTGGGATCTTTTGCATTGAAAGCAGGTGCTCTGAGCCCTCCACAACCTCTACTTGTGTGGGATTCTCAGAGGCAGCTGGCTGAGAACAGAATGCTAGACTAGTTACCTAGGGAGGTTGTGGGCTCTCCCACACTAGAGGCCTTCAAGAGGCAGCTGGACAAGCATCTGTCGGGGATGCTTTAGGGTGGATTCCTGCATTGAGCAGGGGGTTGGACTCGATGGCCTTGTAGGCCCCTTCCAACTCTGCTATTCTATGATTCTAGTTAGGCCTTTGCATGCCTCTTCTTATGTTCTTGCAGGTATTGGGAGAGGCTGTGTGGTTAGTAACACAGAGGTCTGGCGATTTGTACAGGGATCAGGAGCATTCAGATTCAACCTCTGTGGGCAGCCTTGGTTAAGTCATTTGCTCTTGGCTGTTTTGACCCATCTGAAAAAAATCAATCTTTAATATCATGTTTTCTTGTGGATGAAATATTTCATATGTCCATCTAGCTCAGCATTCTTCACCCAGCAGTCAGATGGCTTTGGACAGCTCACAAGCAGGGCATATAGATGATGGGGGAAGGGGAGGGTTATCCCCAGTACCTGGCCTTCAGAGACATGGGTACATGAAGATTCCATTTTCTATTGTAGTTAATAACCATTTGTTAGACCTATTCTCTATGAACATGTCAAATCATTTTTAAAAGCCATCTAAACTAATGTCTCCCACCATTAAATCTTGTATTTAATTAATTCCACATCATATGAACTTTAAATGTCCATTTAGCCCAGCATCTTTTTGCCTCCTTGGATCCATTGCCAGTTAGCTTCACTGAGTGACTCTGAGTCTTAATCTTACATAAAAGACCAACATTTTGTTTGGTTTTGGTCACTTACCAATATTCCCATTTTGCAGATGGTACATTGATGCAGGTAGAAGATCCCCAACTATTTGGCAAAAGTTGTGGTGAAATGGGTGTTGAATTTCTCTAGCATGTCTCTATTGCTGTTGACTTGTAACCAAAGGGCTGTTGTTCGCTGGATGAGAAAACATTTTTATTGAACCCTGGACATTCATAATCTATTGGAATTTTAACAATACATTGAAACAATTGAACGTTGTGCTTGTTTGGAAGGGGAAAGGATCCAACAAGAGTCTTAAAATCACCTAGCCTTGTAAAAGCCTTTTTTATTATTGAGTGGTGGGGAGAGAAGTATGCAAGCATACTGGTGGCCATAGTTGCTCTAGAGAGACAAAGTAAGTTGCTAAGGACACTTTGCTGCCACCAGGAATGATCTCCTTGTGCTTTTGATGCACTTTGGTGTTAAGGCACAATCAAAAAGTAAGCCACTTTAAGTCCAGTTCTATTTCTTTGCTCTTAACCCTTGAGTGGGGCAGTGACATTTGTGTAGGGGAGGGTGTGTGTGCCTGGTTTGTCCAAGAAGGCTTGCAATTGATTCGTACCTAAAGCCATGATTTGTCAAGGCTACAAAGACTGCACCTGATGCATGTTCCACTGTTTTAGCACCATTAACATCCATTTGGTCCTGATATGGTCAGTTCCCCCCTCTCTCCATTTTGTGGCACTTTGTGTATTACAGTTGGTCTTGAGATCTTTAAGAGAACCTCATTTACTAGCTTTGATACCCTTTGCAGATCAGCGGACAGCTCTCACCTCGCCTCTTCCGTAAGCTGCCACCGAGGGTTTGTGTGTCTCTGAAGAGCATTGTTGATGAGCATTTCTTGTGTGCAGGGTAAGGTTATGATGTGTGGTCCACCCTTTGATGAGCTGCCATGATGATGGTTCATCTCTTAGGTATGAAAGGATTGGTTGCATATGAGGGCTATGTATTTGAGAGTCCTATAGTCTGAACTTGGCTTCTTCATTTTTGCATTGCAGGCACATTTTCCTTGGCTTCTCTAAGTGTGGGAGATATGTCTTGTCCTACACCAGTAGCAGCGGTGATGATGACTTCTCCTTCTACATCTACCATCTCTACTGGTGGGAATTCAATGTTCACAGCAAGCTAAAAATGGTATGGAACATGCTGCATGTCTTGAATATGGGATTGTGATAACACCCTCTTCTTGTGATTATGAGAGCTATAGCAATTGGCTTGGCTTGTGGTATTAAGCACAGCTTGTTCTGTCATTCTGTGGAAAGCACTTGGACAGGTTCAAGTAGTGAAAATAGGATTAAGGGAGCGAGTGCTTCAGCTTCGCAGCAGGAAGCAACAGACGTGATCTTTATGCATGGCTTCAGCTGACATCCCACTGCTGAATGCAGTGTTTTTTCTGACGTCAATTATCAAAGTGTGCAAATTTTAGTTCTATGTATAGTGGGTCCCAGATGACTGTTAGCTAGGAAGAATGTCTATTTCTATAGAGGCCAATGAGCAGTGAAGTGGCCAAGTTTGCTGAAGACACCAAATTATTTAAAGTTGTTAAAACACAAAGGGATTGTGAAGAGCTTCAAAGGGATCTCTCCAAGCTGGGAGAGTGGGCATCCAAATGGCAGATGTAGTTCAATGTAAGCAAGTGTAAGGTGATGTACGTTGGGGCAAAAAACCAACTTCAAGTGTAACCTAATGGGATCTGAGGTGGCGGTGACCAAACAAGAAAGAGAACTTGGGATTGTGGTGGACAGCTTGATGAAAATGTCCACTCAGTGTGCGGCCGCTGTAAAGAAGGCAAACTCCATGTTAGGCATTATAAGAAAAGGAATTGAGAATAAAACGGCCAGTATCATATTGCCATTATACAAATCTATGGTATGACCACACATAGAATACTGTGTACTGTTCTGGTTACCACACCTAAAAAAAGGATATTATAGAGCTGGAAAAAGTGCAGAAAAAAGCAACTAAAATGATTAAGGGGCTGGAGCATCTCCCCTATGAGGGAAGATTACATCAACTGGGATTGTTTAGCTTGGAAAAAAGGCTAAGGGGAGACATGATAGAGGTGTACAAAATTATTCATGGTATGGAGAATGTGGATAGGGAGACATTTTTCTCCCTCTCTCAAAATACTGGAACCCAGGGTCATCCCATGAAGCTGAGTGGTGGGAGATCCAGGACAAATAAAAGGAAGTACTTCTTCACACAGTGCATAGTTAAGTTATGAAACTCACTACTACAAGTTATAGTGATGGCCACCAATTTGGATGGCTTTAAAAGGGGGTTGGATAAATTCCTGGAGGCGAAGGCCATCAGTGGCTACTAGCCCATATGGTTGTGTGCTATCTTCAGTATTCGAGGCAGTAAGCCTGTGTGCACCAGTTGCTGGGGAACATGGGTGGGAGGGTGCTGTTGCACCATGTCCTGCTTGTTCATCCCTGGCCGATGGCTGCTTGGCCACTGTGTGAACAGAGTGCTGGACTAGATGGACCCTTGGTCTGATCCAGCATGACACTTCTTATGTTCTTATGTTATGTCTTTATATATTTTCACTACATCTTGGTGATCAGTGGGATATTCAAGCCTCTGAACAGTGCAGTTTATCAATCTGCAGTGAATACGAGACTAGAGATTTTAAGCTCTAAAAACAAGTGGAAAAGGCTAATGTCTGTGTAGTCTGCTATTTTTTGGTAATAGGTGCCACCTTCTTGATACAAGGCTGATCAAACGCCCCTGTGCATTCCTGGGTCACTTCTGTACTTTAATAATCATCACCACCTAGACCAGTTATGTTTCTGGAGTTTTACTTAGAGTTGCCTTTAATATCATGACTTGTTTTCAGCTTGGGGGTGCTTCTGGATCCGTCACTCCAAATGACAGCCCAGATAGATGCGACGACCAGGAGTGCCTACTATCAGCTTCGGCTGATATGCTAGCTGCACCCCTTCCTAGAGTCAAAAGACCTAACGACGGTAGTGCACACGCTGGTAACTTCGAGGCTCGACTTCTGCAATGCACTCTATATAGGGCTACCTTTGTGCCTAGTCCGGAAACTTCAACTAGTTCAAAATATGGCAGCCAGGCTGGTCACCGGTGCAGCTAGGGGTGACCACATTACACCAGTTTTAAAATCTCTTCACTGGCTGCCATTTAGTTTCCGGGCGAAGTATAAAGTGTTGGTTATCACCTTTAAAGCCCTACATGGTTTGGGTCCAGGTTACCTGCGGGATTGCCTTCTCCCATACAATCCGCCCTGCACACACTCAGGTCCTCTGGGAAGAATCTGCTTCAGCCAGCCAAAACTAGGCTGACAGGTATTACCCAGAGGACCTTCTCTTCTGCTGCTCCCAGACTGTGGAATGGCCTACTTGACAGTCTTTTAGCATTTAAAAAAGCAATAAAGACTGATCTATTCTGGCAGGCCTATCCAGTGAAATTTTAGAATGTTTTAAGGATGTTTTAATCATGTATACTAAGTTTTTAATCAGTTTTTATGTGTTTTATATTCACTGTTTTCCCCGCCTCACTCCAAGTGGAGAGGCGGGTAATAAATAAATAAATAATATTAATATTATTATTATTAATAATAATATTCAGAATTGGATAAAGAAACATTTTTTGTAAACTTCTTTTCCAGGGTGATTTTTCCCTTTGCTTACTAATCAATAATTTCAGAAATATAATGTTATAAATTGGTGTAAAGGTAGCGTGGAGAAGACAGTAAATTAAAAGAGGAAATAACCCTGTAAAAGAGAAACATTTGGCAAACTAGGGGATAGGTATGACTAAAGGAAAGCAATATGAAATATATAGTAAATATAAATGCCCTACAATCCAAAGTATTATCCCAAGATGAAACAATTCTAAAAATAAAAAATTAAGTAGCTTCATTTTAAAACTAGTTGTAGAGTAAAAGCACCAAAAGACTTGCCTAAAAAGGAAAGTATTCACCATTTATTTATTTATTACATTTCTACACCGCCCAAAAGCTGGAGCTCTCTGGGCGGTTCACAAAAATTAAAAACATTCAAAGTATAAAACAGTATAAAACCATAATATAAAATACAATATAAAAGCTCAACCAGATAAAAACAGCAGCAATGCAAAATTACAAATTTAAAACACCAAGTTAAAATTTATTTATAGACTGTTAAAATGCTGGGAGAATAAAAAGGTCTTCAACTGGCATCTAAAAGCATATAATGTAGGTGCCAAGCGAACCTCCTTAGGGAGCTCATTCCGCAGCCGGGGTGCCACAGCAGAGAAGGCCCTGCTCCTGGTAGCCACCTGCTTCACTTCCTTTGGCAGGGGCTTGCGGAGAAGGACCCCTGAGGATGACCGTAGGGTCCGGGCATTTGGTGGAAAGCTAGTAAAGAGAAGGCAAGACTACCCTCTCTTGGGAGGGAGTTTCACACCTTAGGAGTGACTACTGAGGAGGCTTTCTCCCTCCCTGATCCCAGACAGACAGCCTGCAGGGTTAGATGGAAAACTTAAGAGGGCCTCTTGGTAAGTGATCTTGGTAAGTAGCTTACCAATCGATCTTGGTAAGTAGGTGGCTTTATACGGGTGAAGCTGATCCTTCAGATATCTGGGTCTCAAACTGTAAGTGGCTTTAATGGTCATAGCCAGCCATTGGAATTGGTCCTAGAAATAAATTGGAAGCCATTGCAATGGTTTCAGTAAAGGAGTTCTGCATAATTGGTTTATTCCCGCAGTGGAAATTAGGGTTACCCCAAGGAAAACATATAGGTGGGAGTATAAGTCAAAGCTCTGTAGAACAGGGATGTATGTTAATAACTTTAATGCAAATTTTGTGAAAAGCAGCAGTCCTGAACAGTAAGAACACTTCAAGGCTGAGGCTAGAAAGGGATTTGGGGTAAAGAGGGGAGATTTAGGTGGAATTTGATTAAGAAATGTCTGTCACTCTGCATGGTGTCTTGAGAATGGGTAAAATTTCTCTGTTCATGTACTCAGAAATAAAAAAGATAGGCAATCACTAAGCCTATTTAAGTGGCTTATTCAGTTTTTAAACATATGGTAAGTATGTCCTGAGGCTCTCTTCTCCTATACCATCTTATAAATAGCCACAAACCTTTTGTCTGTGGTAAGAATGACCAGTAGTCCACAGGCAGGGAAGTTTATGTAATCTGGAAGAATTGGTCCATCTCCACCACAAACTACTATCACAGTATGTGTATCACTATCACAGGCACGCTAGTCAAAATGTTTGTAGATTAAGAACTGTCAGCTTATTTACAAGACAGTGCTACTCACATTGAGGGAGGATCCCTTAAAGAAGATTGGAGAAAAGCCAGGAATGCAGGGAAACACAGGCTACTTGAACATGCTCGTTGTCCTAGGTGTAAGCCATAAAAAAGTGGTGCCGTTAAAACTTGTAGCAAAGGAGACTATAAAATATGCAAACATTTTCCCGGACATCAGGAAAAACTTCCTGACTGTTAGAGCAGTACAACAATGGAATCAGTGACCTAGGGAGGTTGTGGTCTCTCCCACACTAGATGCCTTCAAGAGGCAGCTGGACAGCCATCGGTCAGGGATGCTTTAGGGTGGATTCCTGCATTGAGCAGGGGGTTGGACTCGATGGCCTTGTAGGCCCCTTCCAACTATGCTATTCTATGATTCTATATCAAAGCAACAAATTTAAGGAAAGAAGAAAATCCCCCTGCTGGATCAGCCCAAAGGCCTACCTAGACCAGCATTTTGTTCCCATAATGGGTAACTAGATGCCCCAATGGGAAGCTTACCATAGGACGTGAATGCAAAACACCCTCCCTCCTAGTTGTGTTGCCCAGCAAGCTGGTATTGAGAGTCATGTTCCCTCTGGTACTGGAAATAATGGATAGCTATCATGACTAGGAGCCTCTATGAATTTGCTTAATCTCCTTTTAAACCATCCAAGTTGGTGGCCGTCACTACATCTTGTGGCAGCAAATTCTGTAACTGCACTATACGAAGAAGTACTTCCTTTTATTGGTCCTGATCTTCTGTCGCCATTCAGCTTTGGTCTAGTATGAGAGGAAGAAAAATGTCTCCCTAGCTACTTTTCCCACACCATGCATAGTTTTATACATCTCTACCCTGTAGCTCTTTACCCCATCCCCTACAAGCTAAAGAGCCCCAAATGCTGTATCATTTTAGCCCCTTGATCATTTTGATTGTCTTTGTCCTCAGCTCTACAATATTCTTTTTGTGGTGCAGTGCCAGAACTGTACGCAACATTCCAAGTGTGGTTGCAACATAGATTCCTATAAAGTACTGGCAGTATTATTTTTTATTATTTTCCTAATGATCCCCAACATGAAATTTGCGGTGCATAGTGCTGTAACTGCAGTGCAGCAGTTTTGTGGGGCTTCCACTCTTTACAGCAATTCACAAAATACTATTCTAACACTACCTCTGTTCTTGGGTATGTGGCAATTGTATATGTAGGTCAGAAACTTAGCCTGCTCTTGATAAAATTGCTATAAACTGTCACGGAGACTCAAAGTGCTGAGCGAAATGAGAGCTTTAGTCATAGTAAATTTAAGCTTGTCTGTATGGCTCTCTTAGTTATTTTAAACTGTTGTGTACTTTTATAGTTGTATGCTTTTCTATGGATGTATTTGTCATGGCCTTCGGCTAGCACAATAAACTGATGATTGATTGAACTTAGCCTGCTCAATATAAAAATAGATTAAACTTACTCTTAATTCATAGCCTTAGCACATACTAGTAATAGTAAAAGCCAGGACAGGCTGCATACATATTTGATCAATACCTATTTGATTTTTTAAAATACACTCTAGCTGTCCATGGCATATATAGCAATATTCTCTTGAATAAGGGCTGGACCGTCCCAAAGCAGATTGGAACTAATATGTTGAATTAATAGTTTTCTGCGTAGTTTTCTTGTAGTATTTGTTGCATCTCTTTGTCATTAGTCTTTCTTCTGAGGCCCAGCCGTGTTCCAGCAAGTGTCTTCCTGCTCCTTTAGGTACGTCAGGTTCGATTGTTCCAGGATGAAGAAATCTACAGTGACCTCTACCTGACTGTATGCGAATGGCCCAGTGACTCCTCGAAAGTCATCATCTTTGGTTTCAAGTATGTTTCTTTGAATGAAAGTTGGTGTCGAGGTTGAGAGTAATATCTGCCACTTTTAACTTTCCATGTGCTACGAAAATCAGAAAGTCATTGCACTTGCTTGAGGCCTTCTGGATGACTCCACCTTGTCTTCTGCCATATCAACAATGCTAAAAATCTAGGCATTTTTGTTATGTGCTGACTGAGGCAACAGGTTCTGGAACTGACATGATCCTGTGGCTTGGCTCTTTAGTGCTTTTTATCTAAACCAAGGGTATCTCACTCCCATAGTGTTTTAAGCTATATTTAGGAATTTTGCTAGGGCACCTCAGACTGGGAAGTTAAGAAATAGGAATTCTACTTAGCTAGTTCTGTGCCCCAGATGAAATAAATGTATGATGAAAAAAGATAGAGCTGTGATTTCAGTTTGTTCCTTTACTATTGACTGATGTTAGTGTGAGTATAAGGATCGGTTGTATCTCTGGCCATTGCTACACCTGCCTTTTCCCCCGGGATCATCCCAGGATCATCCCTGTGCATCCAAATGACACACAGGGGATCCCGGGAGTAGGCAGGGATGATTCCTGTTTACCCTACCCAGTGCCTGTTTGCATTCTCTCCCCCTCCTTATTGCTTTACTTTGACTTTATTAGAATGTAAGCCTATGCGGCAGGGTCTTGCTATTTACTGTTTTACTCTGTACAGCACCATGTACGTTGATGGTGCTATATAAATAAATAATAATAATAATAAAAGTGTAGAAAGGGCCTTAGTTGCAGAGCATGTGCAAAAGGTCCCTGGTTCAAATCCCTGGCATCTGCAGGTAGGGTTGGGGGGAAAACCCTGTTTTAGCCTCTGAAGTCGGTGTCACCAGTTCTGAGATAGATGGACCGATGACCTGACTTGGTTATAAGGCAGCTTCCTATGTTCTGTGCTTTTTTTATTTGTTTTAATTTATTTATTTATTTATTTAATTACATTTATATACCGCCCCACAGCCGAAGCTCTCTAATTACAGTGCTGACAATACATTCTTCTGTGTTTGGTCCTTCTATGTCTAAATTCAGTTCTAATCCATCTGAACTGGGCCCTGATAGTGAGCAATTTTGGCCTGTGTTTGAATTGAATCTACTGAATATTAGTGAGTTGTAAACTGACGAAGGTTCCCTATGAAATTATTTGCCTTCCGTTATTAGTGACAGAGCCACTTGGAGGCTTCCAAGTATCCTTTGCTCTGCTGGGCTACTGCTGGCCGTGTGGGAGGAGCAGCAGAGGAGATTTTCACCTCTCTGTTCTCCTTTCTGATTTTATCATTTAGGTGGGCCTCCGAGCCTGTTTAGAGGAGCTGCATCGCTCAGGGCTGGAGAGGCCACAAGATACAATTTATCTTGGCCTCTCCTTCTCTCTGCCCTCCCTGCTCCTTTTCCCCTTTCTGAAGTTGCGTTTGTGACCCTGGAAAGCAGCTACTGCACTGGGGGGGCGGGGTGTCAGAATCCAGAGCCCCCCTCCCGAGATTGTAAAAGTGTCCACGTTCTTGGGAAGGGGAGTCTGAAAAACCCTGTGATCCCTGGGATGCTCTCCCAGGACCATAGGGTTGCTTTCTAAGCCTGCAATTCTAAACATGCTTACTAGGAAGCAAGTACCATTGGATTTTCTGTTCCTTACCCTCTGAATTTGAATGTAGTTAGGATTATATTGCAAGTGGCTTTTAACAGGTTGCTAGCTAAGGAAGCACCTCCTGTGTCTGGAAGGTGGGTGGGCAAAAGTGTTTGAGGCCTTCTCTGAAAATGGCTTCTACTTCTTCTCTCCTGGCAGTACCCGTTCAGCCAATGGTCTGCTCATGAACATGATGATGAGTGATGAAAACCATCGGGATATCTACATTAGTACAGTTGCCATGCCTCCCCTTGTGCACTGTCCAAGCTGCAGGGACATGGCCATTGCACATCCAGGTGGGTGAGGTGTAATTAGCAGAGAGGAATTGTTTGGCAGGGTGCCCTGAATTAAGGTCAAATGTTGGATGGACAGGTTGAAATTGTTAGCAGAATAGATATACAATAAAAAATATTTTGGTTTATTTAAATGTGGTAAACACTAAATGTTTATTTCTATGAAGCCAATAATCAATGCGAGGCATCAAAAATGTGCATTAAATTAACATTTGTCAATAGCCAAAAAGCTCCTTAACTTTAATGCCAACCCTGTTCCAAACCTCAGAACATGTTATGTTTCTTTATATTTTCTGTAGCTGTGCCCATTGCTTCCATCTTGAAATATAAATCCACTGTTAATTCTTTTTGGGGGTGGGAACCCTCCCCCCCACCCAACCTTCTGAAAAGTATTTTATGGAGAGCAGCTTTCCCCTGACTATTCCCTATGTTCACAGCTTGCCCTGTGTTCGTGCTGATGTTTCTTTGTATATGCTCCCAGGTGACCCGAATGCCAAATGTCTGCAGCATGGATTCATGCTGCACACCAAGTATCAGGTGGTATATCCGTTCCCCACATTCCAGCCAGCATTCCAGCTCAAGAAGGATCAAGTGGTACTACTTAATACTAGCTACTCTCTAGTAGCCTGCGCTGTTTCTGTGCATACATCAGGTAAGAGAGTGGGGAAGTATGTGTGCGGATGTGCGTTGCACAAATTCTGTTTTGTTTGGAGATCCTGCTCAGCTTCCATGCCAGGCAAGATATAACTACTGAATGATAGCGCTGTATGTCTTGATGGTTTTAAAGATTAGGACCGCACAGTTAAAGAACTGATAGACAAGAAGCTTGCTTTGAGAAAATGAGCAGGTACCCCACTGAAATAAAATGTTCAAGTGCATTTAGGTTGTTAGCCGCTCTGGGCATTTTGTGAGGAAGGGTGAGTTATAAATCAAATAAATAAATCTGCAATTGCTGGAACTTTAGCTTAAACCCTTTACATTTATGATATTTGATTTCATTTTTTTTATCCTGTGCCACTGAGATTTGCTGCACATGTTGTCTCCACAGCTGTATCCAGGTAACAAAAATTTCATTGTTGCGTAGGTTCATCCTGGACTTACCCCAATAACAAAGGCAGTAAATAAAGCAGAATTCTGCAGTTATAAAAAGCTGAGATGAATTTTGTGTGCATATTTTTATTTGGTTACAGTTATATCTTGTCTTTCTACCCCAAAGAGTTTTCAGAGTGACTAACAAAATAATGAAAACAGCCATCACAGTGATAAAATAAATAAAACTAAAACTAAAATGGCAGAACTTTTAGAAATATAGATAGTAATATCTATATAGATAGCTAGATAGATAGATACATCCAGAGGCAGGAGGGTAAAAGCACAGGATACCTAAAAAGCCTGGGAAAATAAGATCTTCAACTGGTGCTGAGAAGTTAACAAAGTCAGTACTAAGTACGCCTCTCTGGGTGGGCACTCCAAAAACAGGGTGCCATCACAGAGGGATGATGTCTTGATCTCTGTCTTGCCTGATTTACCTTATTCAGGCTGCTTATGAGGCGTGAGAGAATATGGAAAGGGATGGAGCTGAGAGCTGGTGAAGATGAGAGGAATTGGCTCTTGGAATATTGTGATATGACATCAGCTTTTCTAAGCTGTTGAAATCACTTGGCAAACTGGTTCCATGGCTTTTGTCACTTTGTGGAAACCCTTAGCTTGAGACACAAAAACATGAGAACTTCATGTGACTTTAACTTCCTTTTCTGAGAGATCTTCAAACCTGGGGTGGTACCCTATGGGGGAAACACATATTGATGGAATCTCCTAGGCCTCCACTCCCTTGCTAGTGAAATGGATGTTGGGATGAGTCTTTTACCAGCTTCTGTATCTGATGCTATATTATACTAGCGAAATAGTTATGATTGTGTATGCTGTGTGGATATAGGTGTTTTATAATGAGGATCTCTGAACATAAGAGCCCTGCTGGGTCAGACCAAGGGTCCCTCTAGTTCAGAATTCTGTTCACACAGTGGCCAACCAGCTGTCGACCAGGAACTCACAAGCAGGACATGAGTGCAACAGCACCCTCCTGCCCATGTTCCCCAGCAACTGGCTTGCATGTTCCCCAAGCTTACTGCCTCAAATACTGAAGGTAGCACACAGCCATCAGGACTAGTAGCCATTGATAGCCTTCTCCAGAAATGTATCCCGCCCTCTTAGAAAGCCATCCAAATTGGAGGCCATCACTACATCTTGTGGTAGTGAATTCCATAGTTTAACTATGAGCTGGTGTGATGGAGATGAGGCATGCAGTGCATCTTTTGTGGGGTCCCTGTGGTAGTTTCTGAATCACCAAATGTTGGGGTGGTCAACATGTTTTGGCCTCAGTTCAATGTCCACAAGTGCAGCACTTAATTTTTCTTGAGAGGAATGAATGGCAGCCGCTTGCTTAAACGGAAGAAAATAATGGGTGCGCTGAGAATTTATTGGAGAGGAAGCTAAACATACTCCCTGGCCCGCTCCACCCTCTGGTAACTCAAGCCATTATAAATCCAGGTCCTATCAATATTTGTCCATCTTGGCTTATATTTTTGGGTCACACTAAAATAAAATATCAACTGGATAAGGAGCTGCCTAATGCCCACTTGCACCATTAGTCCATCTAGACCAGTATTATCTTGCAGATCTTTAAATCTGCAAGGGGATCTTTCAATCCCCTTGCAGGTGCTGGGGATTGAAACTGAGATGTTTATGCAGAGTATGTATGTATGTTCTGCCTCTGAGTTAAGCCAATTGGTATGCTTGCATGATCGTGGAGTGCTCATAGACATAGCTGTGTGCTTTAAAAAGGAGGAGGGCTTGGGTTTTGGCTGATCTGAAGTCCAGCTTGTTTGTGGGAAGGGAAGGGTAGAGAAAACATAAGAACAGATTTGTATAAGGGCAATATGATACCAGCCGTTTTATTCTCAATTCCTTTTCTTATAATGCCTAACATGGAGTTTGCCTTCTTTACAGCGGCCGTAACTGGGTGGACATTTTCATCGAGTTGTCCACCACAATCCCAAGATCTCGTTCTTGTTCGGTCACCGCCAGCTCAGATCCGATTAGGTTATACTTGAAGTTGGTTCCCCCCCCCCCCCAACATGCATCACCTTACACTTGCTTACATTGAACCGCATCTGCCATTTGGATGCCCGTTCTCCCAGCTTGGAGCAATCCCTTTGGAGCTCTTCACAATCCCTTTGTGTTTTAACAACCTTAAATAATTTGGTGTTGTCAGCAAACTTGGCCACTTCACTGCTCACTCCTAATTTCAGATCATTTATGAACAAGTTGAAAAGAATTGGTCCCAATACCGATCCCTGTGGGACCCCACTATTTATTTCGTCCCATTGGGAGAATTGACCATTTATTCTTATTCTCTGCTTTCTGTTCTTTAACCAGTTACTGATCCATAAGAGGACCTCTCCTCTTATCCCATGTCTGCTAAGTTTATTCAGGAGTCTTTGGTGGGGGGCTTTATCAAAAGCCTTTTGGAAGTCCAAGTAAACAATGTCCACCGGAACACCCCTGTCTACATGTTTGTTGACACTCTCAAAGAATTCTAGTAGAGTAGTGAGACAGGACTTGCCTTTGCAGAAGCCATGTTGATTCTTCTTCAGCAGGACCTGCCCGTCTATATGCTTACTAATTTTATCTTTAATAATGCTTTCAACCAATTTACCTGGAACAGATGTCAAGCTAACTGGCCTGTAATTTCCTGGATCGCCCCTGGATCCCTTCTTGAAAATTGGTGTTACATTGGCCATCTTCCTCTGGTTCAGAGGCTGAGCTTAGGAACACGTTGCATATTTTTGTGAGGAGGTCCGCAATTTCATATTTGAGTTCTTTGAGAACTCTAGGATGGATGCCATCTGGGCCTGGTGATTTATTTGCTTTCAATTTGTCCATGGTTGAGAACTTGATCTTTTGTCACCACTATTTGCCGCAGTTCCTCAGACTCCCTTCCTGAAAAGGTCTTTGATAGAACCAGCACATTCCTCATATCTTATCACTTTATCTAATCCCTTCACACAACAGGATCAGAATCTAGAAGTCTCTCCCATTATTGTATTTGAATACCTTGCAGTCTGACTAAACTACTTCTGATGGTGATTGGAAATATTGCCACATTTACTGCAGAAATTGCGGTGGATTCAGCTCTTCTGACTTTCCTTGTTGCTTCCTTTCAGATGACAGGAACTTCTGCCAAATCCTTTATGACAGGAGTCGTCAGCCCTGGTCCCCTGCTGGTGAAGGCAGCCATGCAACTCTTGTGTCTCCATGCCACACGGGATCAGAGGACGGGCTGGATAAAGACGGCTGCTCTTGCCGGAGCAGAGCTGCATTTCAGCAGCCAACTGCTGTCCTTCTGCAGGACATAGAAAACCATGTCTCGCCTGCTGTAGCGAAAGCAAAGGAATTTGTGGCGGACATCTTCCGGCGGGCTAAGGAAGCCAAAGGCACTGCCCCAATGGAAGAGGAGACAGGCAGGGGGCTTGAGTGTCTTCTTGACTCTGATGGAGCCCTGGGCCAGAGCACTTTAGCCTCTTGGGAGCGAGGGAAATGTTTGGGGTCTTCCTTGCATGGCAGTGGCGCTTGCAGCTCCACACTTTCTGGGACAGACAGCATTTCTGATGTGAGTGGATCCCCCAAAGGATCTCCTATTGCCAGTGCTGAACTGGAAAGCCAGCCGGCCGAGCCAGGCTATGTGAACTATACCAAACTGCGCTATGTTCTGGAGCCCAGTGATTCCTCTGAGGCAGAGGATGGTGAGTATCTCTTCTAAAGCAAAGCTCAATGTGTGGGGAAAGAGCAGGTAGCATGGTTTGAATCTCTGGCGTCAGGATTCACAGGCATAAGCTAGGAAGCTCAGCAGCAAAAGTGTTACGCTCTGGTGATGGATAGGCACCGTCTCCTATAGAATGCACGGTGTGTTAGACCCACACTGCTTTTGACTTTCTGTATACATAAGGGAAAGCTGCTTTCTTCAGCCTCCCATGCTACCCCATTGTGTATTTATAAGCAACAATTTCCTTCCTATGCCACCTCTTATCCTGTGGGTTTTCCGTGTGCGCACAACTAAGCATTCTCAGGCAGGACTGACAGTGGGCCACAAACGCCAACGTAGCTGCATGAAGGACCTTTATTCTGGAACTATTCTCTGTAATTTATTTAAAAGTTGCTACCCCCTCAGTTGCACTGAGGCATAGATCCTAGTTGCCCTAGGCTTGAATAGGCCTAGTAGTGCTTCTTCTAGTATAGCGCCTCTTCAAATGGGCCTAGTAGTTACTCAATTTAGCATACAGCTGGTGAACCTCTTGGAAATAAAATCCATGTTTAAGAGTTAATTCTCTGTTAATTATCAATTAGCTTTGATAATTACCGTATTTCTTCAATTCTAAGACACACTTTTTCCCCCATATAAACATCTCTAAAAATGGGGTGCGTCTTAGAATCGCAGGTGTGTCTTAGGGGTTTTTTTTCCTGTTGGTGGTACTGAAATTAGTGTGTGTCTTACAATAGATGGCGTCTTACAATCGAAGAAATACGGTCTATGTGGGATAATTATATGTGGCCACTCTGGCTGGAGCTGATGAGAGTTGAAGTCCACAACTTCTGGAGGGCATCAGTTTGGAGAAGGTGGCTCTAGTTTAGACCAACTAGAGAGGCACTGTGTTGGAGGCACACTGCTGCAGGGGTTTGGGGCTGGATTATGATGGTTTAAGCTGAGGCCCTTGGCTTTGCACTTTCATTGGCTGTGGTGATCATGCTCCAGCCACTGAAAAGACAGGCGTAATGCCTATTCTGTCAGATACTTCTTTTTTTGCTTCACTCTATCATGGTCTCTCCTCCCTTATGAGGAGATATGTGCCTCTGAGTCCTCTTCTTTCCAGAAGATCTTTGTAGGTACAAAGCTGCCTTTTGTATGTAGCTGATCTGTATATTTGCATTAGCTAGTTCTTGTTCACCTCTGTGAGTTGCATTGAAGCATCAAGGGCCTGATGGATTTGGTGTCTTACCCATAAAGGTGAACTGCAAAGATTCTAGAGCAGCTTTCCTCAACCTGGGGCGCTCCAGATGTGTTGGACTGCATCTCCCAGAATGCCCCAGCTGGCTGGGGCATTCTGGGAGTTGCAGTCCAACACATCTGGAGCGCCCCAGGTTGAGGAAAGCTGCTCTAGAGCCTCATTAGTCAGCTCAGTGGCTAACATATTTCCTGGCTTCCTTGTAAGCTGCAATTCTATTTTTTTGGTATTTGCCACTGCCTTAGATTAAAATACTTAGACTGTGCACTTCACCCTCTTTTGAACCTAGTACCTCCCATGTAGCCTAACTATGGTCTTTCATGACTCTTGGAAATCAGAATGGATAAGAATCCTGAGTGATATGTTTCCCAAGCAGGGTGGAATCACAGACTGCATGTTGGAGCATAGTGTGTTCAGGCTGTGATTGAACTGAGGTGGGGAAGCCTGTGTTCTATTCCATTCCAGCAGGGTAAATAAAAATCTATGATTTTTTTTAAAAAAAATAATCGGATTTTTAAAATTTAAATCGGATTTTTTTATTTAAATTGGATTTTTTAAATTTAAATCAGATTTTTTTTTAATTTAAATTGGATTTTTTAAATAAAATGCTTTTTGAGGAAAAATCTATCTAAAGATAGTTTTCTGTTTAAGATACATTATAGTCTAAAGGTTATATATCATGAAATAAGGATTAGTTTTTAATTATGTAGCATGAAGCTGTTTAAATGTTTTGGTAAATGAATTCCATTAATCCATTCACAACGTCATGCTCTTCCAGAGGTTTCTGTAAAATTATTTTTCTCCTTCCAATAAAGTACAGCAAAAAAGTTGTCCAAATATGAATGATTAAGCTATTAAACTGGAGATAGTTCACCTCGCAATAATTTCATAATTATCTATCTATGGTGTGTTAAAACTAAACCGAAAAGTTGCTATTCTAAAAATGAAACCTTCATCTGGTTGTAAATATTAAGATTATACCAGCAAAAATGAGTCTTTGGTAACTCTGAGTTTTGTAAAATATAGTGAGGAAGAGTGCACTTTTGGGGGAGGGGGGAGTTACATGATTAAATTGAGTCTTTCTGAAATCCAACCTGCTTTCCAGCTATGGCATTTTTATTAATGATTTGGACGAGGAGGTGCAGGGAACGCTTATCAAATTTGCAGATGACACAAATTTGGGTGGGATAGCTAATACCCTGGGAGACAGAAACAAACTTCAAAGTGATCTTGATAGGCTGGAGTGCTGGGCTGAAAACAACAGAATGAAATTTAATAGGGATAAACGCCAAGTTCTACATTTAGGAAATAGAAATCAAATGCACAGTTACAGGATGGGGGATACTTGCCTCAGAAATTCTACAAACGAGAAGGATCTTGGAATTGTTGTAGATCACAAGCTGAATATGAACCAACAGTGTGACGTGGCTGCAAAAAAAGCAAATGCTGTTTTGGGCTGCATAAATAGAAGTATAGATTCCAAATAGCATGAGGTACTGGTTACTCTCTGTTCGGCCCCCTGGTTAGCCTCATCTTGAGTATTACGTCCAGTTCTGGGCACCACACTTCAAGAAGGATTCAGACAAGCTGGAGCATGTTCAGAGGAGGGGGCAACCAAGATGATCAGGGGTCTGGAAACAAAGCCCTATGAAGAGAGACTGAAAGAACTGGGCATGTTTAGCCTGGAGAAGAGAAGATTGAGGGGAGACATGATAGCACTCTTCAAATACTTAAAAGGTTGTCACACAGAGGAGGGCCAGGATCTCTTCTTGATCCTTCCAGAGTGCAGGACACGGAATAAAGGGCTCAAGTTACAGGAAGCCGGATTCTGGCTGAACATCAGGAAAAAACTTCCTGACTGTTAGAGCAGTATGACAATGGAACCATTTACCTAGGGAGGTTGCTTTAGGGTGGATTCCTGCACTGAGCGGAGGGCAGGGGGGTTGGACTTGATGGCCTTATAGGCCCCTTCCAACTCTACTATTCTATGATTCTGTGATCAGGGGGTTGCTGTCTGTTAGTCTTGCCTATTTCAGAGTGCAATTGTGAGGCTAGATGAGAGAAATCATAAAACACTTGGCATGTTGGAAAACACTAAAGAAATTATATTTTAAGCTCTTCCCGAATTGTCTTGAGCACTTAAAGATAGGGCAGTCTCCAAAGCAGAATAGAAGTACATGGAATTCATAACTGCTGGGCATGAGAAAGAGTAATGTAATGGAGTTGAAAAAAAATGCATGGCCTGCTTGGGGCTATTGGGATGGTTGAGAAAAGCAATCTCGACCTTGTGTTGTCAGAAAGGAAGATGCAAAAAGATCCCTTTGGAGTATCCTTTTCTAGAAGGTCTGTTTATGTTGGCTCCACTTCTGTTATTTTTTTTTTTCATTCTTCCTAATAAGTGAGCTTCGTGCAAAGGAGTTTAATCTTGAAATCTATTTCTTTTGGCCCTCTGTGCGGGGTTTATCCTCTGCTTGGCCTCACGCTGTGTTTCTTTTCAGAGTATGAGGATGACAAGATCTCCCTGCCGTTCGTTGTGACTGACCTGCGAGGAAGAAATTTGAAGCTGTTGAAGGAGAAGACTGTTTGTCAGGTGAAGGTAGTTTTTGGAAACATCCTGTTAATGATCAGGGAACTGCTGCTCTCCCGGAGGGGGAATAGCTGTAAAGGGTTATTCCTGGCTTGAAATCAAGAGTAAAACATTACTTTCTGCTAGCACAGCATTGTGATCGGAAGTAGTCATGGTGGTTTGGTTTAAACAAGGTGACTTGAACTCATCAAGAGAAGGTTTTAGCCATTGATTTAGTACAAGCTTTCCATACCTTTTTTTTATTCCGTTTTTGTCTTCAGCTTCCAATTTATTGATGTCTTTTATGTGCTTTTTTGTTTAGTTGACAAGTTTTGTTCTTTATGATGTTTGCCTCTTGAATGCACATTCCATTTATTTGTTTATTTAAGGATTTTTATGCCGCCGTTCAGCCAAAAAAGGCTCTCACGGCGGCTTACAAAAGGATTTCTTGACAGTCCCTGCCCACAGGCTTACAATCTAAAAGACATGACACAAAAGGAAAGGGGATTGGGAGGGAGGAGGAGGAGGGGGGAAAGGAAAGCAAATTCAGGCACTACCATCTTAGTTGGAAAGTTCAGCAGTTACAGTTGACAGCAGGAGGGAGGGGGCTCTCAGCTGGAGCTGGACCCAGGCACGGTGGAGAGGTGCCTGGCTGCTGCTTCCTCCCTCACTGGTGGCCTCTCCAGAGAGAGTTGTTAGCAGGAGGGAGGGGGCTCTCAGCTGGAGCTGGACCCAGGCACGGTGGAGAGGTGCCTGGCTGCTGCTTTCTCCCTCACTGGTGGCCTCTGCAGTCAGTGTGGAGTAGTGGCTAGAGTGTTGGCCTGGATGTCGGGAGGTAGGTTCTAGTCCCCAATCAGCCATGGAAGCCCACTTTGTGGCTTTGGGCCAGTCACAGGCTCTCAGCTCAACCTACCTCAAAGAGTTGTTGTTGTGAGGATAAAATGGAGAGGAGAATTATGTATGTCCTTATGGAGGAAAAAAGGCGGGATATAACAAGATGAATAAATCAATAATCACTACTAGAACTTGGTTAAGGCTTGAGTTAAGATGCCTGTCAAATGTTCAGTGTCATCTTTCTTGTAGGGAACTTATTACATTTACTTATTAAATGATCAGAGATTATGATGCTTCCTATCTGAGCCTCAAGAACCCTTAACCATCTACCATATTAATATGAAATCAGTTCCTGAATAGGTATTACGCCTTGGGGAATAATACATATGGTTTTTGTGGCTTGGATTTAGCTTCTTCCAAACATCTGTTACAGTGTGTTAACTAGTGACCCATGTACATTATCCCCATTCCATGAGTGGAAGCTCTCTTGCTGCAGTCAATGGAAATCTGCTGTAAAATTACTTAATACATATCCTAAACAATACTAATTAATTGATATATAAGTTTTGCAACTAAAGAGAGCCTTCATACTACCTAGGAGATCAGCCCATAGCTAGAAGACATCTTATGTAAGAATATAGTACTGTAAGGCATATTACTCCAGATCTACCAGACCGATTTTGCTCATTTTTGTTTTAAATTAAATTTGACCAGTGTAGATGTGCAGAAAATGTTGAAACTTCGAATAAGTTTGAAACTTGAGCTTTAATAGCAGTTAATTTCCTCCATGCCAAACAGGCTGGGCAGCCCCTTCACCAGCTGGATGATGGACAGCCCTGCTCAGCCAATCAGTGTGGTGCAAAGGCAGATTGTGGGCAGAGCCACATGGTTAGACTGTGTTGCTTCCAGGGAAGAGGGGCCGTGCCACATGCACATTTTGGGGGGAGGACTCACCATGCATGAGCCACATTTGCATTATTCATGAGCTCCTCTGTGGTGACTGCCAAAAAATCAGGAAAGGAGTAGGAGTACGAATAGTAGAGTTGGAAGGGGCCTACAAGGCCATCGAGTCCAACCCCCTGCTCAATGCAGGAATCCACCCTAAAGCATCCCTGACAGATGCTTGTCCAGCTGCCTCTTGAAGGCCTCTAGTGTGGGAGAGACCACAACCTCCCTAGGGAACTGGTTCCATTGTCGTACTGCTCTAACAGTCAGGAAGTTTTTCCTGATGTCCAGCTGGAATCTGGCTTCCTTTAACTTGAGTCCGTTATTCCGTGTCCTGCACTCTGGGAGGATTGAGAAGTGATCCTGGCCCTCCTCTGTGTGACAACCTTTTAAGTATTTGAAGAGTGCTATCATGTCTCCCCTCCATCTTCTCTTCTCCAGGCTAAACATGCCCAGTTCTTTCAGCCTCTCCTCATAGGCTTTGTTTCCAGACCCCTGATCATCCTGGTTGCCCTACTAGTACCTATGGTGACATGGGCTTTACACTGGTAAAATTAGAATATAAGGTTATCTAGTTGGGCCCAGTGCATGATAAATAGCAAGATATAAGATGGTGTTTTCTGGAGCTGGACCACAGTGTCTGTGGTGATTTGCCAACCTCGAATCTCCTATATCAAACCCCCAATAATAAATGAAGTGGCATCAATGGTGCCATATTTTTAAGTTTTCAGTCTTTACATAGGAAAGCAGTCCTTAGCTCAGCATGTTTGATAACAGGGTCGTGGAGTCAATTTTAAGAGGTTTTAAATGTATACTTTTCTTTAATAACATGTTGTATTAAATTCCAATTTCAGATTGAACCTGGCTACTTCTACAAAGACTACAGTTAATTTTTTTTAAAAAAAAATGATTAAAAAATTAAAAAATCTCCAATTAAAACAACGATTGGGCTTTTATTCACAGCAAGAAGAATCTTGCCCTGTTGGAGAGAACTTGGGTAGGGTGGGCGAGGGAGAGAGAAATCTGCTGGGTCTTCTCAAAGGTTGGTGGTTTTCAAAACGGCGTTTTTGTGCTCTGTAAATAACGGGCTTAGGAGTTTCCTGGCTGAAGATTAGACTCTGGAGGAAACTGGTAATGCAGATGTTTCCTCTCTCCTCAAGCCACACCTCATCTTGCCTTTCCAGGGCCAATACCTAACGGTGGAGCAGCTGACTCTGGATTTTGAATATGTCATTAACGAGGTGATCCGGAACGACGCCTCATGGTCCAAGCAGTTTTGCTCCTTCAGTGACTATGACATCGTCATCTTGGAGGTAGGAACATGGTGGGTGCATAATCCTACTAAAAGTAACCTCATTTTGGAACAGAGTTGAGTTATTTAGTATTTGACTTTGAGTAGCCTTCTCCAACCTGACACGTTCCAGATGTGTTGGACTGCAGTTCCCAAAATCCTGCTTATCCTTCGCTAATTAAGATTCTGACCTTCATGGCAGTAATGCATATATATCGGGCATGACTTGAGCATAAATCATGATTGGTTTCCAATAATTTTGCCTCCAGAATGGTTATGGGACAGGCTTCAGCTGGCCTTAGGGGAAAATATGGGAGCAGACTCCATGAGAACGTCACATGGTGGCCTCTGTACAAATAGTGTGAATGGGCAATGTTCTAGCGAGCAGCTGCACTTTTTAGAATCCAGTGGGCAAGAGGAAAGCCCCTCAGGCTAGAGGAGAGACACCCAGTCTCTCTTGCAGCACCTGTGGCCATCTCTTGTAGGGCTGGCTGGCTTGTTTACATTTCTTTACTGCCTCTTAATATGAAGTGGTCCTGTGAAGGGAGGAAGGGGGTTGTCCTAGCTGCCAGCAGCGTAGGCAGGGACAAAAGAATGCTGCAGCTCGGCTGTTGTCTGGAGCTGCCCCTTTCCAGCATGGAACTCCTCTGCTGAGGGAGCTGCACTGGCTGCCTATTCGCTACTGGGCCAGGTTGAAGGTTCTTGTACTTGTGTACAAAGCCCTAAACAACTTGGGACCAGGATACCTGAGAGAGCGCCTTCTCCCCTACCAACCTGCGTAGTCAATGAGGTCATCTTAGGGCCTTCTCCTGGTGGTCCCACCTAGATCCATCCTCCGATTGGAATCCACCAGGGGAAGAGCCTTCAGCGTGGTGGCCCCCCTCCTGTGGAACTCCCTGCCTCTGGAGGTCAGGCAGGCTCTGACCTTGTGCTCCTTTCGGCGCCTCCTGAAAACATCTTTATTCCAAGAAGCCTTTCTTTAACATGCAGCCTTGGATTTCTGTGTTGTTGTTGTTTTGCTTCTTTTTAAATTTTGTTTTAACTGTTTTTATTCTGTTTTTATTTTCATTTTACCTTGTACACCGCTCCGAAATTTTTCAATGGGGAGCGGTATATAAATATTCTAAATAAATAAATAAATAAATAAAAGATTGCATGGGCTGAACAACAACTCAGCAAGGTAGGCTGCTACCACCCCTTATGTCCTCCTGAACCTGAGTCAGGGGACTCTTAAGATCTTATAGATACTCCTAGGGCTTATGATGGTCCTAAAACTGGCACCCTCTATTTCAAGCCCTAGGCCTGAAACTAAACAGTAGCATTAACCAAGCAGAAGGCTTTGGATTTAGTGCCAAGGCTTACTTAGAAGGAAGCACATAAAATACTTGATGTAAGTGTTTACTTACAATGGGAAAGGGGGAATAAAAGACATACAAAAAACAGAGGAGGTTTGGAAACCTTGCTTCTAGGTAAAAACAACAAAGCTTACCTAAAAAATCATGGGTCTTCAAATAAGACAGGACCAAGCAGCAAAGAGGAAGATGAACAAAACCAAATTGACAAAGAGTAGACATAGCACACACCCCACACACCCCGGTTTCATAGTCAAAAATCTTTGACAACTATGAAGTGAGCTTCCTTAGCCAGTCATCAATTGGCTGAATAATTTCCCCAGGCTTTCTTGGAGGTGGGAAGTTCTAATAGAAGTCCAGCTGAAATTACTCTTCTTGGCAAGAGTTCTGCTCCAGACTTGAAGGCCTTGAGACCAGAATAGCATGAGAGAACACATGCAGGTGGTACAATGGGTGCCTGCAAGCCCATCGTCATGAAGTTTTTACAGATGGCTAGACCGCTAAAGGAAAACAGATTTTTTGATAGTTCCTATAGCAGTTTACATGTAACTAACTGCATGATTAAGAAATATGTGTTATATTTATATACCTGAGACCTGTTAAAAAGTGGGCAGGAAGCCTCTGGGCCATTTTCACGACAGCCGTACACAGAGCGCATTATAGCAGTTCTGTGTGGAGGCCCCCACGGTATGAGTGACAATAGCTAATGGACACAGCTGGTGAATCGTCCAATGGAGATTAAAGGCACTCAGGGACGACTGCAACACTGGCTCAGAGAACGTCACTAAGTCACACTCTAGTTCAGCCTTCCTCAACCTGGGGCGCTCCAGATGTGTTGGACTGCAACTCCCAGAATGCCCCAGCTGGCTGGGGCATTCTGGGAGATGCAGTCCAACACATCTGGAGCGCCCCAGGTTGAGGAAGGCTGCTCTAGTTCCTAGGGAAGAGAGTGCCATCCCATCCAGAACAGGAATTTCCACAATAAGCCTTGTGGAAGTCCTTCCGAGTCCTCCACTATTGAGTCCTTCCGAGTCCTCCACTATCATCTATTTTGCTTATCTGGATCGAGCTTCAGTTTAAGTTCATCCACAGTCGCTCAAAGGGGACTCAGCAGTCTGGTCTGTTCAGCTGTTAGTGAAGAAACAGAGTGACTATGGGGGAGGAGGAGTTGAGATCTGTTCGCATCATTCGTTGGAAGTCCAACTCCCTCAATACGCTTACCCTTGGCCATGCTGATCAACAGCACCAAGCCTTATTTCAACTCTCTCGCTGCGACCGGTGATTCGGTTCCGTGCCTACTTGCGTTGTCTCCCACCAGGGGCAGCTCTACCCTTTCCCTCTCAAGGTGGCATTTGACTGTTCCATACCGCTTTTGGACAAGGTCTTAGATTTTATGGAAGCAGGCATAATGTTGACCTACTAGTGGGGGAAAAGAGGATTTGTAAGAGGGTTCTCCTAGTTGTACAGTTGGCAAGACAGGATAATCAATGTGTGGCGATTCACTGGGGATCACTGGCTAATCTCCCGCTCTGACTATAGATGTTTTTTGCCGGCTAACAATTGACACCCAAGTCCTCCTGTGACCTCCCTTCTGTTTGAAATGACCGTTCTGGATAGCAAAAGAGAACTCCCTTGCTTCAGATAGCTTCTCTGTCTACTAAGGGGCAGAGGGAGAGCTTTTCCATGCCTCCAAAATAGGGTGATATGGATTCCTCCTTTATTTCAAGCAGGGATACCCAACTGGCAGCTCCCTGCTGCGTTTCAAAATCAAGCAAGTTGTGCTGATGCTTACCTGCCATTTCCTGAAAGGCAAACTGTATCTTCCATGTTAGAAATGATACGTATGCCTCACTCTGGCATATGGGAGGAGTGGAGGGTGCAGGGAGACTTCCCTAGTGGTCCTCTTCTCATTCTTTAGAGAGGTTCCTGCAGCTTCTTGAGGCTGTGTGGCTTGGGTTCTCCCTAACCAAGCTACTGTGTGCATGGTGGTGTCAACTGTGAAGGAGGAGTTCAACCCTGAATAGCTTTTTGGGAAGAGCACAGCCCTCCACCTCCTCAAGGAGTGAACTGTTGAATGCCCTGGTTAGATAATTCCACTATCTTTAGAAACCAATGTCTGGGTGCCAAAGCTGGCTTTCTGAAAGGTGTTAGGTCAACAGTTTGACCTGACCTCCTGCACCAGCCCTGAGTGTAAACTAGTTCAAGTAGCTTCCCCTGCCAGCTGTTGAATTTATCTTTCTAGGTGTGTCCAGAAACCAACCAAGTTATCATCAATATTGGACTCTTGCTCCTAGCCTTCCCTTCCCCTGCTGAAGAGGGGCAACTCAGGTGAGTCCAAGCCCTTGCCAGGACCTCTTTGGGTTTCTTGTCCTGACTGCCTGGCATATTTGACATGCCATGAAGGGGTTTTGTTATGATAAGGTTTTGACACTTGAGGAGGGAACTTGTTGGGCCTCTCTATTAGAGCACAAGGAAGCAGAATATGCATTAATATTTAGGAGCCAAAGTCCTATTTACAATTAGATATAAAGCTCCAGGGTTAAACATTGAGAGAATTTCCTACTTGGCTAAGCAGCTATTGATTAAAACCTCCACAATGAGAGAGGAAGGAAGACCAATCCTCTCAGGCATGGGCGGACTTCCGTCTGTTGAACCATATCCATACCCTGCATCTATGGTACCATATGCTCCAAGATGAAGGAGCACAGAAGTGTGTGCCGATATGATTTAAGGGATGTTTAGCTGAACTGCCCAGATGGCTCAAACTAGCAACCCAAGATTGCTATATAGATTGCTTAACTTTTGGCCCTCCAGATGGTGTTTGACTCAAACTCTCATCAGCTCTAGCTAGCATGTCCAGTGGTCAGGGATGATGGGAGTGATAGTCCAATGTCAGGAGAGCCACAGGTTCCCCATCCGTGCAAAATATTTGTTTCTCCCTTCAGATTGATCAAGTAATAATTGGAGGTGATTTGATGACTGAATCTCACGGAGGTTCCTTTTTTAACGTTGTGCCTACTTTGTCAGCTCACTCTTGCATTTTTGGTCTGGTTTTGGGTAGAGCTGAATGCAAATTTGCAAAACCTCGACAAAATTCAGATTTGAATTTTGAATGAAATTTTGCCTCATTTTGAAACTTGGACTTGTATCTCTTTACTTTCAGCAATGTCAAATAGGAAGACTCATAAGCTGTCAACAGATTGTCAAATAACAATTGCATGTAGTCTGCCAAATATTTAAAACAATTGCATTCCAGCTTTCAAATACTCTTTAATATCTACTCTCTCAAGTACTGAAATCAAATATCAGATGCAACAGACCAGTCATAGTTACATGGTGGTTACTCGGATAATATCTGATTAATACATGGCATCAGTGTTTAAAGGGGAAATTCATTGGGAGAAAAAATAATTACGTCAACGGTTGTCACTTAGTGTCCTAGCTCGGATGATCACTATGGCAACAGTCCGTTGCAGTGCGTGTCAGACAACTTTTCAATATTCAAGCTGCGACTGCATCTTATTTATAATCCAAACCCAGCAGGGATGGGCTGTGTGATGGTAAAGTAAACCTCATATAACCCATGGTCTGTTTTACTATTATGTGAGGTTCGTTTAAGCCTCAGATATCCCATCTCAGTCATGCAAAGTGGCCCATTGGGGCTGTTCATGCAAAATGTGAACCGCTCAGAGAGCTTCGGCTATTGGGCGGTATAGAAATGTAATAAATAAATAAATAAATAAATAAATAAAATGAAGCCCACTGTGGGTTATTTAACCCACGGTGAGGCTGCACTGCATGTGGAGTAAATGCAGCTGCCAGTTTTAATATGCTGTGCAAAGCTAGTGAGTGTGGGTTATGCAAGGGTTAATGGCTGCATAACCCTGAATGGTCTCATAACCCACGCTCGCCAGGTTTGCACGACACGACAACCCTGAGCAGGGGTTGCATAAGCTATGACAAGCTGCACCATGTCGTCCAAACCGAGCCATTCTCTTCCAAGAGACAAGAGCTGGGTGTGGACTGGTATAGATTTGGCAGTCATTGAAATGTATTCCATCTCACTTGGCAAGACAGTCAGTGAACGAGGTTGGGAAAAGTATGTTGAGGCACAGTTACTTGATAGGCACACATTCGTTTCCCACGGTGACGTATAAAGCTTTTCCTGAAAACTGACTTTCTCACCTCCTGCAGGCCAAAGACCTATCACACCAGCCTCAAAGTAGCCTGGGATCTGAACACTGGCATCTTTGTTACCGTCAGTGTGGGAGACCTCACAGAAGTCAAAGGGCAGACCAGGTAAGGTCTTTGAATTATGCGGCCTACCCTAGGGTAAGCCTTTTCCCGTATTTACCTACATGTATTGTTAGAGCTTCAGAGGTCTGGTCCAAATGCCTAATAAAATGAGTCAGGTATCCACCGAGGAGGGGGGGCTTTTCAGTAGCGGCCTTCCCAGAGAGGTTTGCCTGGCTCCATCTTTGGGGTTTTTTTTTGGCACTATTGTTCACCTGGGTCTTTTAAAATAACTGTATTCTGGACCTCTCAGTTCAACATCAGTATTTTACCTCTGGGGTTGCTGTGAGTTTTCTGTTGTATTTATATTGTTCTTGATTTTATGGCTTACCTTGTATTTCAGTTTTTATACTTTTTTAGTGCAAGCTGCCCAGATAAATTTCTATTATGATGGGGTGTTCATGTCGTAACTAAAAGAAGCCCATCTAGTTCCAGCAGCTGCTTCTTGACTTGTTACCAAACACTTCTAAACGAAGAGGGGCAGCCAGTATTGAGAGCCGTTTCACTGCTGGCACACGGGAAGCTTTGCATAGACCCCCCCCACACACTCTCGTTTCCCTGGTTTATTACAATCATCCACTCATTTTAGATAATCCTGAAAGCATCTTTGGCCATTACAAAGAAGCACTGTCAGCTGCTTGCATGTTCACTTGTGCATTTAGTTGACTATGCGGTCTTTGTAATGTCTGAAGCTGCCCTCAATTTTGGTTCTTTAAAAATGACTCTGCATTAAACTGCCTTCTCTTCCCTCCCTCCCAAGTTTTGCTTCCTGTTTTTGATTCGTGAAATGAACTATGAGTACCACCTTCTACAATTTCTCTCGTGATTGCTTATTTGGTCCTATTTCTCTTTTATTGTTTAGTCCCCCCTTAATCGTATTAATCTTGTCTTTTTTCCATCTGATTTTAAATAGCTATTTGTCATCTTAAACAGCATCACCTGTTTCTTCTCGACTTGAATGTACTTATTCTTCATGCCTTGAATTTTCTTCTTCTTCTTTCATTCTCTTCTATTGAAGTCAGCCCCTTTCTACTCCTCACCTGTCTTGGAGGGGGTTTCTGTCAGGGTACATACTTTTCCTTTGCTATGAAGGTTTTCAAAGTCTTAACACGTCATTTCTCTTCCCTCACCCCCTTATTGGTCAAGGGGGCATAGCCAGTGACACCGTTGATCCCAGAATGGAGTGGGGGTGAGGCATATGAGAGCCACTGATGACTGAGTTTCCCAGATTTAGTTTCTCAATCATGTTAAGAGTGTGATGTAGAGAAAGTGGAAAACTATCGGTAATACTCTTGGTAAACTCATCTGCTCTATGTCGCCATCCAGTGGTCCAGTTGTTTTGATATTTGAAACAATATTTCTCAATATTTCTCAGTATTACTACTGATGATCTCTCTCCAGTGTCTCATGTGATATAAGCTTAAAATTGACAAAGCCAAATGTAATCACTTTCCCTCTGAAACTTTCTCTTCTACCTCTTCCTTTGCTATTGATTTTTCTATTCCTCTGACTAGATTTGTCAGGGCACTCCTGACTCCATTGCCACTTAAAGGAAACAAGCAGAAGTTTGCTCCTCCTTCTTTCTGCCTTGGCCCCTGCATGACCTACAGTGTCACCTCTGCAACTGGTCTGCTTCAGCCTCAATTTTATTTGTGGGAAATAGTGAATTTTTTAAATAACTGGCATAACAGCACTGGAGCTAATTGTACTAGATTTTGAAGTTGGTACTCTTTCTGCCCTGATCTGAAAGGCCTCTCAAGTTACTGTTGCCTTCTCATTTCCAGCTTCCCCCCTTTCAAAAAACGATTTACAGGGGCAATGTTTTGAAAATTTTAAGACTGGGAAAATAGTTTCCCACACCCTCCATTTGGTCTGCCTGAAAAGGGAGATATACAATAGGTGATTGATATAAAGACCAGGGCGGGAGGGTGTTTACGGTGAGGGGAATAAGTTTTCTGTCTCTTTTGGGGTCTCTTCCTTTCGCAAAACTCAGTGGTAGCCAAATGCTAGGGCCTGTGCTTGATGTGGTACACCGGCATGTGGCCATGCTATGTGGAATGAGAAATCTTGCCCTGCTCAACACAGCCCGCCTTGCAAGTGACAGGGAGGTTACTGAAGTCACCATCAACTATTGTGTCCATACTGCTTTGTCAAATACTGTTCCCAGAGCCTAAGGAGAGGCTGCAGATCTAAACATGTAGACATGCCTTGAAGGCTCAGTCTTCATACATAAAGGATACAGAGAAGGGGAAGGAAGTCATGTGTTCTCCGCAATGCTGGTTTCAGCCTTGGTACTCTGAATTCATGTTGCAATGGCCCTTTGCTGACCGACACCCCCTTTCCTCCCTCAGTGGCAGTGTGTGGAGCTCCTACCGGAAAAGCTGTGTGGACATGGTAATGAAGTGGCTGGTGCCAGAGAGCAGTGGTCGCTATGTCAACAGGATGACCAATGAGGCCCTGCACAAAGGTAACTCCTCTCCTCAACTCTTGGCTGGAGGCCTCTGGCTGGCTTTTCGTAAGGTACAGGCTGGCCAGTGTTGACATGGTAGCCGGCTACAAGCCAAAGAAATGGGTGGTGCTTTCTGTGCCTGACGCTCACCAGTAAAAGGGCTCACTACAATTGGCCATTTCGTACCACGTTTCTGGTGTTGAAGGTGCACATCGTACTTCTAGGATGCGGGAGATCTCATTCCTGCTCTTGCTTTGTTGCTTCAACCACTGTCCTACTTCTCTCTCCTGCCCTTTTCATTTGCGCTTGGGGGACCATGATTCATCTACTGCTGCCAGTTAATGTCCATGATGAGAGGTTCCAAAAATCCCATTGATAGCTTTACATTCTGGCTTGAACCCACACCTCCCGCCTAGATTGTAATACAGTAGATTCTTCGGAGTTTCTTGTCCTTTGATGGGCTGCAAGGAAACTCACCCGACCCGAAGAGAACGCTGACTGCAGAACGTAACTAACGTCTTGTCTTCCTGCCTTCCCCTGCAGGCTGCTCCCTGAAATTCCTTGCAGACAACGAGCGTTACACATGGATTGTCTTATGAGGCCAGGCTCAGAGATGAAGCTTGCATCAGTAGTTCATTTCCTGCCATAACTGTGTGTCAGATTCAACTACCTCCTTGTTAAAAGTTGTTTTTCATTTCCCCATCCCTTTCAACTAGACAGGTATCCAGATGACCTTGAGTGCTGCATCACTTTTGGTTTGTGGGTAGAACCACATCCTCCACTTCGTTGCCTCAGCATGTTGGGGGGGGGGGGGAACACAAGTCTGGTCCGGATGCTCTGAAAAACCTGCCTCTCCTTGCAGGCTAGTCTTAATGGTTGGACTGCACAAGCTCCAGCTGAGCGGCTTCTGCTCTGCTGGGGCCCTCCACAGTCTCCTAAGTCTGTCTGTCTACTTGGCGAAACTGCAAGGAGTCTTTAGCAGGTCGTTTGCTATAGGGTTTGCCCTCCCTTGGTGCTAGAGCATTGTTAATTCCAGGGCAATGATTCTGCTTAAGGAGACCAAAAACCCCTTCTGTGTTTTGAGGGTCATTCTGTATTTCAGGCACTTCCTCCCCCCCCCCCCCCAAAACTGATTTTCCCATCCCAAGCAGAGTTGTCATCTGCCACTGGTGGATGAGCCCCACCCTCCCCATTTTAATTTTTCTCAAGCAGGCTTTGTGTTTCCTGCAATAAACACTTAAATTTGAGATTGGCTCTTAGTGTCTCCTTTGCGGTTTGAGAGAAGATTCGATGAGGATTCTAGGGCTACAGCCACTGTGGGAAGGAGAATATTCACCGTATGGGCTAGGGCTCCCCAAAGCCAATAGCTGCAAAACAAAGATGCAAGCTTAAGCGGTTTCTTGTAGCCCACCTTACCAACTGTGGAACTGTGTGGATAAAAACACAAAAGGACATTCCAGCGGCGGCTCACAGGAGCTGGGCTGAGGCTTGCTTATATCCCATATATAACGCAAGCTGGTGTACATAGAGCTCTTACATGGTCTATCCACGTTCGTTGTTTTTAACATTTCTAAACCACCCAGAGAGCTCCGGCTATGGGGCAGTATATAAATGTAATAAATAAACAAATATCCAGTCCTAGTCTTGCTAAGCTCGAGCAAGGTTTGCCCTGTACCACATGCCTTTGTGAACCTCTACTAACTAATGGTGCAAATAATATGTTGGCCTTTAAGAGGCGAGAGGAACAGTGGTAAGGTTTCTGTTGGGATGTGAGAGGAGGCATTACTTCCCTTCCGTGTTCACTTGGCATCTGAAGTATTTTTTTCAGAAATTTCATACTACATACTAGCAAAAACTCAAAACAGGTTGCAGTTTCAAGGCCGTGGGGTCTTGATTTTCTTCGGAGTTTGATAGAAACTCCTTGTGTTGTAGCTGTGTGCTAGCTCCTACTCCTTACCCTGCAAAGGCATTTTCACGTGACTAAAGTAGTAACACACTTGCTTGAAGACTTCTGACTAAAAGCTGCTATATGAGAGGCCTGGCTTCAGAGGAGCTTGTTCCAAATCATTCCTCGCTTCACTGGCGGCTTTCTCCTGTTCTTCACACGCAGCTGGCCTATAGGACACTTGGCAGCAGCTGGATGACAGTGAGCATCTGAGAAATGGCAAAAGGGAGCCAAGCAGGCATCTAATCCGCTTAAACAAGAAGATCCCACTAACTGCTGCGCTCCTCTTCCTCCTCTGCAAAGTGGCTATTATAGGCCCAGACCAGACGTTACCTTACTTGCATGTTAGCCAGGTGTGAGCAAAACCCAGCTCAAGGGCTGCATTTAGTCCCACCGTCCACTAATGCTTTCCCCAATATTTTTCTGAAAGGCTTTTTGAAAAAAATAAAATCGTGTCAGGCTACTGAATGCCCAAAGGACCAAATTTAGCTTGGGAACAAGTTAAATTTAACTCTTGTAGTGTTATGGAGCTGAATTTTGGCAGCAGGCCTGCAATTTTTTAGTCTCTTTAATAAAAACTCTGGGGAAACAGCCTGCATACAGTATAGTGCCCCATAGTGTGTGGCCCATTGGGGGAGATCTGGAAGTAGAAAAGCCCCCCTGCCCCGACCTGCTGCAGCTGCCCATTCTAGCGTAAGCAATTTGCAAACAGTTTTAAAATGTTAAATCTCCAGCTGTAGACTATGATGAGGATATTTCCCCCTCCTCACAGTGGTATTTTTCCTCCGGTCTATGGCAAGAGGGGAAGGATTAAATCCAGTAATTCCCCAAGCCCAATGTTTAAAAGTACATGCTAATTGCTTACATGTATTTAAAATCTCATCTAGTTGCCAGATGTGCATTCAAATGTGAAGTTTTTATTTTGGCAAGAGTAAGCAAGCAGTATCCTAGGCAAAGAACACAGCTGAATTTATTTCTTAAGAAAGAACTACAAAAGGTAGAAAACAGCTTTTGCACTCTAGACTACACACACGTACATCATCTGACCACAGGCACTGCCCATCTCATGGACCCAGGACACCTACAAAAGCTCTTCAAACTCCACTTGAAGTCTATAGTGCAGCTAAAAGCTGCTGTCGCCGCACAAAAGATTGACACAAAATATATATTTTATACAATATGTAGATTTTGCAATAAACATCTATATCACAGGTTTAAAACACTGGAAAAATTGAACAAATAAGGCCATGATGGTTGAAAAACCCAAAAATATCAAGTAATTTATCTTCACCAATCTCACAATATTTAGGTGGTTTATAGAACAAGAATTAGTAATTACATATAAAAGCACAGATATTTTTTCTGTTTAAAACTAGAATATCTAATATTCAGTTACAAACCAGAAGAGTGATTACCTTTCTTTAGAGTAGGAAGTAACCCAACCTGTTTGCTTAATTACGAGCACAGAGGGAACGGAGGGTTGATTTCTTTTTAAAACCAAGGGCTACTATGTTCTCAGCTAGCAAGTATTTCTGCAGTCTGGAACATCCAAACTGTTGGACTTGCTAACAACTGTCCCAAGCTGCTCTGCAGCCAAGTTGCGTGGTGGACAGAGAGAATCCTGGTTCAGAGGGAAAGGATTTTGTTGTTGTGTAAGGCAGCAACTGAATAAAAAGGTAAGCTCATTCATGTTGTTGAGTCCTGTGTGATTGGGAGGATCCAGCATTTTGCAGTTCATAGAGGGAATAGCTAGCTGGCAGAAGCAAGTTTTTGTTTTTTTGCAAACAACTAGATCCATTTTCCTTACCAAAGTTAGGACTTTCCTAAAGCTAAAAGCCAATCTGCATACATTTCAGAGAGCAGGGACTGGGGGAACGCTGGAACAGAGAAGTCTATTTGTTGATTAGGGTCTGTCCCTTCTAAATCATTGGTTTATCCCTGTTGGGGTATAAAGTGTACATTTTTCACTGGTGGACATGCCCGTACCACTTCACAAAGCAAGGGGTATGTTCATTATCTGTGACGATGGAGTTAATGTCCTTTTTATATAGACCAGAAATGCAAACGCAGCACATGTCTGAGTGCTCGCTGTTTTGCCGTGAACCGTTCGTGAAAATGGCAGACGAGGCAGGTATGGTATAGCTAAGGTGCTTCTCTGAGAGGATGAGTGCTTATGCAGGGTGGGAATTGGCTATGAAGCCTCCAGCAAGGGAATAAAACAATCTCATTGCCATCTGCTCCTTGAAGATACCGCCTACCTGCTGTCGTTCAAAACTAAGATGCTCTATGTGCAAAAATCTTCTTTCAAGGTAGCATTTTGCTACAGGAGCTAAGCAATCAGGTTGGCACCTGTGCATTTCCCTCCAGTCAGCTCACTTCAAGGACAAACTTTCTGGCTCGCAGTCCGGGCTACAATCTTAAGGAGCCTTTCACTCAGGTAGGCTGACGCAGGTTGCACTTTCAAGAGGGACTACAAAGTGGGAAGGTTCTGGTTTAGCACACATGTAGCACACACTTGCTCTGCTGCAGGAGTAACAGCTGGGGGTGGGGTGGAGGGGTAGTGTCACTAGAAGCAGCAGGGTCAGAGAGCCAGTCTATGATCCTGCCATGTGCAGCAGCGAAGCAAGTTGGTGTGCTGGGTCAGATGGAGTGTGCTATGCTCTCAGCAATCACAGGCGTCTGAAGCAGCTGGGTGTTGCTAAGAGCAGCGGCTTGCCTACGTGGCTGGAGCGGGGAATAAGATGGGCCAGTGATGTCTGGCATAATGAGTTTCTCTCATTCTGCGGGCTACCTGCCTGCTTGCATGTAGCCTCTGCACGCCTATTCTCTTCCCCAGACAGCTTGGACAAACCAGAAACCTGACAGGCTGATCAATCTCACTCTCCTCAGACTGTCATCAGTGTGCCGGTCTATGGAAGTTTAAGCTCCCATGAAGCATCCAGGCGTAAGGAGATGGGTTGCTAGGCACTCAGGTGCTACAGAGATGGCCTAGAGAGTTTTAGACTCTTCTCCACCCCCCCACCCCCTCATCTGTAACTCATAGACGCCTACAGGAGTTCTGTAGGGGACACAGCAATAATGTCACTGATCTGGATTCACGCAGCGGGGGATGCCACTGTTTGAATAAGTCAACCCTGAAATCCAGCAATGGGCAAATGGTTTTCATATACACAGGTGTGTAGTTTTGATGGCTACCTTCCAGATCTGGCTGGGTGAATGTCAACGCTAAGGAATGGCACCTGTAGCTCTTAAGGGACTAAGAACCCCATTGCTTGTAGCCTATGAGCCCAGCCCAGCCCTGGAAGAGAAGGGTAACCCTTTGCCCTGAAGATGGTCCTGCACGGCGTGTGCCTCCCTGCATTGCTTCCTCGGCATGTTGCCAGTGACAGCTGATGGGCTACAACCATACATCTACGCAACTAGTGTAACTGGCCTAGTTATTCTGCAGTGTGGAGGCTGGGATGAAAGTGCACTCTGACGCACTGATTGTAGTAGCTCTTGCAGCCCAGATTCCACCTTACTGCTGTGTAACCGGCAGTCGTTGGACTCCAAGCACTCCAAAGAGGCTAGCCCTATCCCACCACTATGACAGCCTTCATGAGACATCAGTGGGATGAACACCTCTGAAGCCTCCACCTTGGGCAGTGGAAGGGCAGGGCTCTCTACTACCTCCTCTTCCACTACCTGGAAAGGCCAAGTGTATTTTTAGTGCCATTGCCTGTAGCATTCAAAGTAAGGCTTCGTTAACAAGTAGAACAGAAATGGGTCACATTAGCCATGTTTGAGGGAAGGCAGGACAAGTAATGCTGCTGTTCTACCCATTAACGGAGGAGCCCGGCACTGGAGGCTTTTCTAAGCGGGCAACAAAGGGTGTGGAAGAGGACCTCTCCTGGCTAGCGCGTGCTATCACATGGTCTCAGCTGTGACGGGAGCCCAGGGCACTGACTCAAAGGCGCTGGTGGAGATCAAACCCACTCACAGGGCCTGTCTTGCTGGCAGAGATCAAATGGATCAGTTAGCTTGGCTTTGTATGAACAGCAAGTGTCTCAGGTTAAAGTCTCAAACTTGCTCAAGAGCCACAAAAATGCCTGATGTATTGCCGTCGGCAGGACGAGTGCCAACAGGCTCAAAATTGCATACAAAAAGGCTAACCAGCAGGTACAATGAAGCTTCTGCTTCTTGCCTCCCTGCCACGAAATGAACCAGAGGGAGCACAGAAGCAACAGAATCCAAAAGGCTCCGCAGCAGAAGTTCCATTGCACCTTCTGAGAGAGAGGCATCTGTGAATTGAGAAATGCCGATTCGGAGGCTGATTTCTCCCCCCACCCCCACCTAGCAGCAACCTGGGATGAGTTATCCAGGGAGCCGATGCCCTAGGCAATGTACCTCTAAGCAGCTGGGGAATCGGGACTAAGCTCCCTTGCAAACCTGGAACCGTCGGGCACAGTTTCCAGGTGCACCACCTGCAGACCATGATGCTGCAGGCTTAGAGCTCCGGTTCTCCCTGTGGGCTTATCAGCTGCCTGCAGGCCGCTGGCTCTTCAAGCTCAGGTGCTGCTGGCCTACAAAGGCAAGTACAGCAGGGGGCACGTGCTTGCGCATGGTTATTTGTGGCAAACCGGAGCCTGGATGGACACAATTGCGGCTGCGCAAAGCACGCCACTGCCCTGTTCCAAATTGCCATCTCCCCCACCGTCGTCCCGTTAGCTCAAGGCAGCCCCAAAGTCCAGTACCACCTGCCACACTGAGAAAGCCTGCCGCTTGGTTCAGGCAGTGCCACAGAAAGCAGCAAAGAGTAACCCACAGTCTGTGCTGTCGCTGTGGGATGAGTACAGCGCAAGACCTTACTCCCAAGCTGGCCCAACTCTTGCTGACGGGCACTGTCCTAAGCCCAAACACAGCTTGAAACCTAAATCCTGCGGCCAACAGGCTTCTGAAGTGCAGAACGAAGGCAGATACCCTCCCAGGCAGAGACAAGGAAAGCTTCCCACAATATAGTGACACACAGCCTGATCCAAGCTTGTGGCCAGAGTGTCACTCACCAGGCAGCCATCTCTGTGGCTCATCTGGGCACCCACATAAGGTAGCTCAGGCTTGCCTGATCCTGTGCCTCTCCTAGTCCTTGCAAAGAGGCAGGAAAGGCCAGGCCCTAGGTGAGCCCAGACCCATTTTACGATTCAAAAGCATGGACTTAATCCATCCCCAGTAGTGTAAGTGGAGAACTGGGGGCTTAGGCACCAGGCTTGGGCACACACATGCACACGCTCACCCCCTCCAAGTGACAACGAAAAGCAGCTGTGGCTGATGGGTGTCTAAGCCAGTTTCTGACTATCCCTGGTAATCAGGGAGGCAGATGGGGAGAGGCAGAAACCAGCCCAAGCCGCAACGGCAAGACCTGGGGCCGGGCAGGCCTTCAGGGTGAGAGCACCTAACGGGGGACTTGCTTGGGCTGCACTGGGGGGCAGCCGGGACAGGGAGGTGTGAAATGAAAGCGCGTTGCATACCACTCGGAGACAGGGAACAGCTCATCTTTATCACAGGGCAGCACAACGCAGCGCAAGATGCACCCTGGCCTCCTGCCGGACGCTTTCGCAGTCAGTCCCTCCTTCGCCGCTCTTTAACTGGAGGGCAGGGCTTGCACAAAGATGCCCCGCGAGTCTGTCCGTGCCAACTTCGAGGGTGGCTCCATGGGCTCGGCTGTTAAGCTACTGGACTCATTGGAGCTGAGAGACAATTCCTGGGGCATCTCCTCGTCACTCTCTTCTTCCTCTTCCTCTTCCTCATCTGATTTAAAATGAGAGGCCGTTACAGCAATCCTGGGGCAAACCTGAGTACTGCACAGTGGGAGCGTTGGCCTGCTTCGTTTCCAACTGCTCCTTAGTGTTCTCCAGTTCAAGCAACAATTGCAAGGCTGAGAACCTCTCATGTCCAGCTGACTGAACAGCAGGGAGAGAAACGGAGGAGGCTGCAACAGCTATCATGGAGCCTCTATGCTTAGAGGCAAAAAACCCCAAAACCCTCTGAGTATCAGATGCCAGGGACAAGCAACAGGGAAGGTCTATCAGCTTTATGCCCTGCTTGTGAGATTCCCAGAGTCATCTGAACGGCCCTATTGGAAACAGAAGGCTGAACTAGGTGGACAGACGTAAATCTGAACAAGCAAAGCCATTTGTACGCTCCAGCATTCATAGATTTTGGCTTGGCTTGACACAAATAATTCATACACAAATCACTGACTGATTAATCAAATAATTAAGAAATAGTAACCTACATGATATTCTTTTAGACGCCAGGTGAAGACCTTTTTTATTAACAGTCTATAAGTTAATTCTAACTTGGTGTTTTAAATTTGTATTTTGAATTTGTATTTTTTGCATTGCTGCTGTTTTTATCTGGTTGAGCTTTTATATTGTATTTTATATTATGGTTTTATACTTGAATCGTCTTAATTTTGTAAACCGCCCAGAGACCTTCGGCTATTGGGCAGTATAGAAATGCAATAAATAAATAAATAAAATATGAAGGGGGATTAATTTCTATATCAGAATTTGTTTTCCTGTAAGATACAAGAATCCTATTCTTTCATCTGTTTAGGATTCATCTGTCTTCATGATCTCTCATCTAACTGACACACTAATTTTTAAAAACTGCACTAGCTGGCAGACTTCATTAATCCATTTTTAGTATGTAATTTTGTATTTTTCCAGTTTTTACAAAAATGAGTTCTGCTGCTGTTAATGCTTTGATATCATTAGTTGCTGTGTTCTCAATGCCTGCAATTGAAAACATTTTAGTAGCATCATTTTTGGATTAAGAGTCAAGATATATCAGGTTATTCTAGTTACGTATTGCTTGACATGTCTCCAAAAAGGTTGAATCTTTTGGCATGATTGCAGTACATGTTTCCAACATGCACAATTTTCTTCCTAAAACTTTTGTTCATTCTTAATGGTGTCAAACGCCAACAGCAAATCAAATTATATTAGTCTCTTTTAAAGTAACAAATTGAATTAATCATTCTTGTAGATATTAATTCCCACTCTCCTTCGCTAAGGCGTTTCATTCCCAATTTACAGAAAGAAAATGGAAGCAGGAGAGTCCAAATGGACCGTGGCCACTGTTCGAGTTCACACCTCCACTGAGTTTCCACAGTGGGTCTCCGCCACTATTTTGCCCCTAACTTTGGCTGCTGCATCTCAGGGTTCTAGTAAAAAGAAAGAAAAGCAGATCCCACAACAGTCTGCCCACTTTTGGCCTTGGCAGCCCTTAGCTCAGTTTCTTCTTCCCACTAGTCAAACGGGAAGAGCAACGCCATCCCACACGTTTATATGTGGGGGAGTAATGATCACAACGATCTCTTAACATCTACTATTGACAAAGCCCTAAGTAAGTGATTGGCCTCCCGAGGGGCCGGACAGTACCTTTATCTGGGTCCAAAGGATTCAAAGAGCTCGCCAGGTTTGCAAACTTAAAAAGAAACAAGAAAGAAACATAAGCATAAGATGTTCCCTATTTTGCAGACAGCCCTGCCTGAAACTGAACTCTAGGCACTCAATTCTTTGATTCAGGTGGACACGGCTATTTCTCCCAGGCAAAGGCCCAGAAGTGGAGAAGGGAGGCGCAGACGAGGCCTTCTCTTCTCCAAAATGTGGCAATCCACACTCTTCAGCCCTAAGGATTTGGGAGAGTAGGGTACTCCCTCTTTGAATTTTGCTAATTTCCTGGCCTCTGCGCAAACTGTGTAGGGAGTCCCACCAGGGCCGGAGCTCCAATGAAGCAGGGAGAGGTGCCCGCGGGAGGCAGAAGTGGTGGAAGAGTGGCAAATTGTGCCTTTCCCCCACCTGCAGCCCAATATAGCCCCAGCCCAGAAAACCCACCAATACCTCCATCGGGTGCTCTACAGAGCCCTGCCAGCTGCTTTCCTGCCGTAGCATTTGCTGCAGTGAGATTGCAAGTAAGTGGGCTGTTTGGAGGAGCCAATGGCCCTCTGTTGCTGTGGGGCTCTCATGACATCCTGGCCGATGGTCAACACCTCATGACATCTTGGCCATGTGTTGAGATCTCACGAGAGCCCAGAGTCACTGAGATCTCAACCCTCCCTCCCTCCCTCCCTCCCTCCCTGCCACCTCTACCGCCAGCCCCAGCCCAGAGAGCCCACCACCTTTCCATTGCTACCGCACGGGGGCTTTCCGAGCTGGGGGTAGCAGGGAGGGAGGGTTGTATGGCGGCAGTGCCACCGTAAGTTCTTCCGCTTCAGGCGGCAGCAGAGCTCGCGCCAGGCCTGAGTCGCACCAACGGATGGAACACATTGCAGTGTCGTGGATAGGCACGGCTCATTTATTACTATGCTCTGGCTTTACGGCAGTAGATGATGGCAGCGTCTGGAGTCCCAGCCCAGAATGAACCAAAACATACTGGTTCCTGCCTCCGAGCAAAGATACAGTCCCACTCTTTTGCAGCTCAGCAGAAGAGCACATGCCAAAGGTCCTCCGTTGAATCCCTACCATCTCCATTTAAAGGGAACTTAAGTTGGGCTGGGAAAGACCTGTGCCTGAGAATCAGAAGAGCAACTGCCAGAGGAGACCATGATGGGCTAAATGAGACGGTAGTCCTGCATCCCCAAACTCCCTGATGTCAACATGCAGTTGGGCAAAGAGTTAGAAGCTCCTTCTTGATTCTGACCCCTCAGCCAAGGATCTAACTCTTTAAGCAGGGAGCCCCACAGGTTCCTCATCCTTGAGTTCAAAGGCCGCAAGACCTACCTCTCCCATGACAGCGATGGGAGTCTCGCCCTTGGCCTGGGCCACACGGTGCTCTATCAGGTAATACATGTACTCATCGTAGAGGAGGCGGATGAGATGGAAGGAGCCAAAACTGGCCGCGCTGCGCAGGGTCAGATCCCGAATCACCATGGAGCTGGGAAGAGAAGGAGCCCAATGCCGTAGTTACAAGCCAGCCGGTGCCACAATGGCTCTTTAGTCATCCCGTTTTACGGAGGCTAAACAGCAGCGAGGAGCCCACGGCTGGGCTGGGCTGGGCAGGACCCAAGAGTGAAGCCTGACACTCGGCTTCTCGCCTTCCACTTACCTGTAGAAGGACCACTTGAGGAGGAAGAGCTTTGCAGCTTTGGGGAAGCTGGGGCTGCCCTGGTAGGGCTTGAGGACCTGGCTGACGACACCATCCAGCCACACCGCCCACTGCTCCAGGGAGTTCTGCTGTTGCAGAGTCATCTTGAAGTCCTGCTCGAGGCGCTGCACCACGCGATCCTCGCACCGACACACCCACGAGGCCTGCTCCTATGGGGCAGCAAGGAGAGGGAGAGGGGCACCTTCGGGGGAGGGGGGTGGCTGCTGCTGCTGCTGCTGCTGCTGCTCCACTGGACAACCCATCCGAGCTGCTTAAAGGAGCTCCAGAGACAGAGGAGCCAAAGCCATCTCACACCGTTTGAGCAGGAAGGCTGGCAAAACACTACAAATTGCTAGGTTCCTTTAGTGACTGGGCCAAGGAGAAGACCCAGATGGCCCACTGAGCCCAGATGTCCCAGAGCATCTGCCGTTGGCGAGGGAGGGCTACCAACCGTTGGGAAGGAAGGAAGAGATGGATTACTTGGGGCCATGGCAGTGGGAGCCATCCAAGGTCAGCGCAGTCCTGGCCAGATATTTGCTTTGTCCTGCTGGTCACCACTGGGCACCAACTACCTTAAAGGCCAGGTTCAGAACTGCAAAGCATCTGGAGGGTAGTGGGCAGCGGGGGGAGGCTGGCGTAGACACGCTCCCCAAGCATCTATCAACACCTATCATCGCTCAATGAGCACAGCTATGCTCAAAAGGGAAGATCCCTCTGGGAACAAATGAATGAATGGGAGGACGGTGCCCTGATCATGAGCTCCCCCAGGCGTAGGGCTGGACACTTTTTCAAGCAGAGAGCCAGACCAGATGGGCTAGCAAAGCAGATCTTGGGGCTGCACCTGACACTGCTCTTACCTTGGCCACTCAAAGCTCCCTCCACCTCCCGGCCCAAAGACTCCAGGTTCCAAATGGAAGAGGAAGAAAAAAGTAGGTAAGGCAGGCTCAGGGCTGAAACCTGGAGCACCGTAGAGCAGGCAGCGTTCTGTGGGTTGTTACCTGGACATTAGCAAAATCCACCCGGTTGAGGTCGCTCAGCATCTGATTGATTTGGGCTGTGTTCTGTAAGACGGCCCGGGCAGCCTGGGCAAGGTGGTTCAGGGAGGTGTACCGCCGCAGGGTCTGGGCAAAGGCACTTGCTGCTGCCACCTGAGACACAAAATACAGAAGGCACAACTTCTTTCCCAACAGTTGGGGTGGGGCGGGGGAGAAGGAGTTGAGCAGCTGGGAGATTATTCCAATACAAGCCTGAACAGGATGCGAGGGGTGGGTGGGGTGTCTAATTCAACGTCCCCTGAATGCTGTCTGTCAATCTGCCCTCCCCCAGACTCCGGAGAGTACCGCCTCCAGAGTGCCTCCTACTGTCAAGCAAGACAACACTGAGCCCACCCTCGCCGCTGCCAGGTTCCCTTCGTTAGGCTCACCTTCACGCGGACCATCTCTTCTGGAATATTCATCATGGCATTCGTCAGCCAGCTCTCTAAACTTTTTGCAAAATTTCGGATTGCTTGCGTCAAGGCACCTGGGTCAGAATGGAACAGCAGCTGTCCTACTGCTCTAGAAGAGCCAGTTCCAGTGTGGCTGGCCGTCCTCGGTGGGCAGGGAGGCCAAGGGCAACCCAACTCTAAGGGGGCAGCTTCAGCGCCTCCCGTGCAGGCTGATACCCACCCCACCACCCACATGGTGCCATGTGGCCAACCGTCCGGGCCTCTTTGGAGCAAGGCACGAGAGCCAGGCAGAGCCCTGCCAACCGCTGAAGTATTCAGCTTTTGCCGTTGCTGCTGGCAGTGGCCATAAGTTTGTGACAGCCCACTGCTGGCCGCAAATATGAGCTGGACTTACTCGGAATGGGCCGGAGCACTTCTGGGATCAGGACCTCTACTAGCCCCTGGTACAGCAGGTTGTCACAGTCCTTCGCCCATTTGAGGACAGGCTCATACTTGGACAGGGTCACCAAGCAGCTCTTTGGGAGGCGTTTCTCCGCTTCATCGTGGCTAAATGTGAAGCGCAGATTAGAGAGCACCACCCCAAAACCACAACTCAGGTTCTCAAGACCCCGCGCCAGCAGCCCTTCCTCAGGAGCAGTCAATGGGTTTGGGTTACTCAGAGGGTGCACAGCCTGCACAGCCACGGTGGAGGTAACACGGCAGGCAGTGAATGCGGGAGAACCCACGTCCTGACTTCCTTCCACTGCAAGTTAACACTTCCTCTGCCAATGCCAGCCGTCCTTCCACAATGGAATTTGCCCGGGTATTTAGGCACCAGGTTATAGCGCACTAACACACCATGGGACGGGAGGGCGGGAAATCTTTTTTTGGGGTCATGTCTTACACTCCCTCCCACCACCACTCTATGATGTCTGAATTCGGCCTTCATGCACCGATGTGACTGTGTGCCAACCCAAGTCTGTGCATAGCCTGAATCAGCAGCCTCGTTTCGAGACACACCCGGGGAAGCAAATTCTGCAGCGAAGGAACTCACAGCCGATACGAGAAAAATAATCCGGGGCTGCTGGCAAAGAGAGGAGCATCCTGAGACCAGAGCATCAGTTTAAATCAAGAATGTGCATCAGGGTGGGCCAATCCATGGTCAAGGGCGACAAAAGCCAAGTCCAAAGAAGGAGGCAAGGCCATTCTGGTCAGAATTACAGCACATAGGAAGCACCGCCCCCTCCCATGGTGTGAGTGTTTTCCACTAGTGACGGCAGACAGCACAGCACTCCGCAGAGAGTTGGCACGACTGCAGGCCTTGCTCTTTGCCGTAGCCTGGCACAGGCTGCCTGTGCCACTTGTGACATGTATACGCGATGCAGTGCTGGCGGAGGGGAGTCTGGGAATTGTAGGCCATCGCCTTTGGAGGGCACCAGGTTGGGGGAAGGCCGCATTAGGGACCGGGGCAAACATGTCATGATTTTCTTGTTCCAAGAATTGAAAGATGCACACAGAACTGGGTCCTGACATTGCCAAGAGTGGGAGACAGCGGAGTGAAACTGCCCTTCCCCCCCAATAATCCGAGGCAGTTTTTCCCTAGAAGCGAATCCCACCAGCAGACGCCCAGCTATGCGAGTCTTGGAGCCATACTCACATGACGATGGGGCTGGTTTCGCTGGGCTGGTTCAAGTTGTACCGCCAAAAGGTCTTCCAGAGCGTCTCCACCAGGGTGAACTGCAGGTTTACCATCACATCAACAATGGCCTGTGGAGGAAGAGGAGCGGAAGCAGCTGTATGGTCAAATTATACATTTGCCGGGCAGAGAGGGGCACCAACAGGATCCTCCCTACTGAATTAATTACCTCCTATCAGCTAGATTACAGGCTGTTTATAACAAACCAATCTAGTTGTCCAGCGTTGTTGTTGTTTTAATCGTCCAGAGCATTCCATTTCTGAATGCCAGGTCGTGATACTCCAGAAGATGATTTCAGACAGCAGATAAGAGGCGGCTGCTGCTGCTCAACTGGAATTCACAGATCGACTCAACACAAACTTTTCAGCTTGAAATGAGACCTAGGTTGGACAACTTCGATCATTCCAGCGGTGTCATGCAAATTCAGCACCTTCCTTGCAAGGGCTGAATGACCCTGGACACAGCTGCACCCAGGGCAGGGAGGGGAGCAACTGGTGAGCGTCCAGATGTTTGAACCTAAAACTCCCATCAGTCCCCAGCTGGCATAGGGACGGTGGGAGCTGTGGCTCAAAACAAAGAGCCACAAGCTGTCTGCCACTGAGCTATGGGCCTGCGGCCCCCTAGTGCAGGGGGTCCCCAACCTTTTTGGACCCAGGGCCACATTTGGGAATATGAGACACTGCTGTGGTAAGCACCACTAAACGGTTGCCAAGGCGATGTGGCTAGTCACCCAATGGCTGTTCACTCCACGGACTGCCAATTAGTTTCCAGGCAAAGTACAAAGTGTTGGTCATCACCTTTAAAACCCTAAATGCTTTGGGCCCAGGTTACCTGCGGGATCGCCTTCTCCCATATAGTCCGCCCCGCACACTCAGGTCCTCTGGGGTGAACTTACTTCAGTCAGCTAAAACTAGGCTGACATCAGTTTCCCAGAGGACCTTTTCTTCTGTGGCCCCCAGATTGTGGAATGGCCTGCCGGAGGAGATTCGTAAAATTCACTCTGTGTGTGATTTTAAGGCCGCTTTAAAGACTAGCCTTTTCCGGCAGACCTATCCAGATCAATGTAAAATCAAGAATTTTTAAGATGTATTGATTCCTGTTCTAATGTTGTTCCCCGCCTCGATCTAAAGGGAGAGGCGGGTAAGAAATAAATTTATTATTATTATTATTATTATTATTATTATTATTATTATTATTATTAAAGGGGTTAGAGGGGAGAGAAAGAGCGAGGAAATGGGTTTGGTGGAGAGAAATGACACGGCTACAGCCTGGGAGAGGGGAGAGAGAGAGCAAAGGGGAAAGGTCTGTGTGGACAGAAGAAGAGTGGGTGGAACCAGGAAGCAACCCTTTCGTTCTTTTCCTGCCTGCTAAAAAGGTGATCGGTGGCACATTCAGGAACAGGGAGGAGAACTTGATGCCCTAATGTTTAATTTTATTAAAAATAAAATTTTGAAGGGAGTGCAGGGCTTTGTGGATGCCGCTGGAGGTCCCTGTGGGCGCCACCTTGGGGACACCCTCCCTAGTGACTAACTCTCATTAACTTTCAGTGTTTGTTTATGAGTATTTCAATGTCAAAATGGACCTTCCCCACTCTTCCAGTATGAGTGTGTGTGTATGTGTACACACACACACATGCACAGATTCATGAATACATATTCACTGTCCACTTCATACTCATTGGCTCTAGCCTATTAAAGCTCATGGTACTACAGCCCATATTTAGTACTGAATAAATATATGCGAACAGCAAGACGCTTCTGAACCCTCACCAGCGGCATTTGCAATAGCGGCTTGGAAGATGTACAGTACTGCTGCAGCCTCACTGGCCCTGCTTTTTTTTTTAAACTGAAGGGAATACAGGAATCTTTAAAATAAAATAAACCAAGAAGGGAAGGCATTCAGGGAAAGAGATCCCCAAAGGCCGAGTCCGCCTGTTCTGGCTTCCACTGAAAGCAGCCGGAGGAGTGCCTGGCCAAGAAGCGTGCCTGTGGTGCAGCACAGCGTGGCTCATTTGATGCCAACCTGCTCGGGAGTCATGTTAGCCTGCTACTTCCCAGCAGCCCTCCGTAGCAGCCAGCCAGTGGGGTTCCCTGGGGGGCGAAGGCTCTGCTTCCAGCCTGCTGCCCTCACATACCTCACAATGTTCTCGATAGAGCAACTGGAAAGCTTTCACATCTTCCGCCCCGATGCCCTCCGGGAGGGTCTTCCCTTGTAGATCTAACTCTGCAAAGTCAGGCAGGCTGCGAGAAGCATCTGCAAGGAGCGGGGGGGGGGGGAGAGAGAGAGGGGTCAACCCTCTGAGGTCAGCCCCACTTTGCCATCATTCATCCAAGTGTGAACCAAAAGTCTGGAGTTCCTTTGGATCCACGATCTACAGCTTCTTAAGGGTCGGAGGAATTGTGTCCCCACGGCCCATTCTAGTCATTGGTGCCCAAGGTGAGACTGTCAGCGCTGAAGTCGTGTAGAGCTGCTTCAAAAAGGACACCTGCAACATGGTTGTGGCTGTACACCATTTCCTCGTGCTGAAAGCTCCATGTACGGGAGGTGTGTGGGGGGGGGTCATAACATTTGCAAATGACTTCCCACCTAGAGAGTGGTCCAACCATGTGGAAAACCTCCGGCCAGCTCTGTATCTTCCTGGGACACGGACCTCCATATAACTGGGCTCAGTCTATGTGATGGCCCTCGAGTGAGCTCCCCCCACTACGTAGGGTAACAAAACTACTAACATCACACATAGATCCAGGTTCTGCCTTCGGCCCATTTCCCCGCCCCCCACCCCACCCCAATCCCTCCACCCAATTTTGGGGGATCTCCCCACAGCTCACTCCATTCACCAATAGCCTGACTCTCTGTGTAGCCATTTTGGGAGCTGGCGGGGCCTCCAGGAGAAGGAAGGAAGGGGCAGGTGATCCAGTGCAAATCTAGACCCAGCCCACAAGCTCTCACAGTCCCCATCAAGAGCCGCTTTCTGTGAGCCAAGTGGCCAAAGACTGCAACTCTAACCGCTGCATGTAGAGGCCGGTTGTGCTTCCCTCCCAGAGACCTCCCAGCTGGAAGCCTCCCAGCACATACCAGAATGGGGGCTGCCTTACCCAAGAACTGCTGGTACTGTTGCACTTGGGCACTGATGTCAGATAGCCCGGAGGCCTGCTGTTGCCCTACAGCCACTCCGTTGGTCATGCCCTCCATCTTCTGAATGGGTTTGAGCCTAAAAGGCAGAGCAACGTGGGGTCAGGGCACGTCGGAGCAACGGCCGCTGCGTGTGAGGAAGGTGTGGAGGGGAGCATGCACGGTGGTGGTAGGCTGACAGGCATGTAGCTGCGTCCTGCCAAACATGGGGGGGGGGGGGAAGGGAGCAGGGAGAAAGAGGCTGCTTGAGGACTGAGCACTGCTCTTGAGCAAGCGGTCGGGGAACCACGACTTCCAGAGGGACACCATGGAGGCCAGGCAGAAAGCTGCTTTATATCAAGCCAGATGATTGATCCATCTAGCGGAGGACCAGTTCTCCAGGGTTTCAGACAGGGTTTCCCCCCGCCCCTACCTGGAGATGCCAAAGATTGGCCCTGGGGTCTTTGGCATGGAAAGTCTCCTCTCCCTACACGGTCTCCTACCTTTGCTTCTGGGAAAAGGGCTGTTGCCTCATGGCCAAGTGTTGCTGGTCCTCCATGAGCCGCAGCAGTGGGGAGTTGGCTTTGATGCGCAGCCCGTAGTAGTGGTATTTGGAGTTCCCTCTGAAAGAAGAGAAAGCGTGAGCCCGCTGGGCCCTGGAGCACGGCCTTTACGTTCACGGTCACCACTCAACACCACCACATTTCAACTGTGGCAGCTGATGGCAAGTCAATCCAAGCAACCAGTGGAGCGTAATTTTAAGGACGACCTCTTTAGTGAAGACCTCTTTGCTCACATGTGGATTCATTTAGTCATTGTGGCTAATTAACTCCAGAGCACTTTGTAACTTAAAAGTGCCTTGCCGTTTTTAACTTGTTCACTATCATCTCCACTGTATTCCTAATGTATGTTTTTGATGCGATTCCAGTAAGTTTCCAGCACAATACATATAACAGTACGTTCGGATTAAGACAGAAAGAGAGTGAAGAGCGCAGTGTAGTGACTAAGAACGAGTGTGAGTTATGAATTCGGAAATTCCTAGTGGGCATCTTGCCTGTGGTGTGAACTACTATGAGGCCCTAGGCAAGCTGCTCTCTCTCAGCCTCACCGTCGGCTTTGACACAGAAACAACGAGCTTTTTTCATGAGGCTGTTACTCCCTTTATCAACTTTTGGTTTCATCGCAGAATAAGTATCCATCCGAGCACTACAGAAACAGCCTTTCCTTTCCTGCTTTTCCATTACATAACCTCTAGGTGGCGCTGCACCACAGTGGAATACTGCAATTACGTAAGTGGGAGAATACCCTTTTTTTAGCTGCAGAAATAACACCCCCCATTTTCTCTGCTCTAAAAAAACACAAGAAAGTGCTCTTAAAAAACAGAAGGGAAACTGGACTATCGTGACATTGTCTAAAGAACCACGAGCGAGGAATCACAAGCGCACAATAAATGCCTCGTGTACAAAATCGCAATGAAATTGGACTACATTACAAGATTCATTTAAAGCCAGGCTTGGTGTCCATGCCCATGCTACAATACCCTCAGGCATCTCCTGTGGTGCCCAGCTCCTTGCCCAACCCAATTATTATTTTTACCTTGGGCAGCTAGAAAGCAAATGGCTGCTCTTTAGCTACCCCATCCACCTCTTTTCCCTTCCTCAGAAAGCTTTGACACACACATTGCCCCAGAGGCATACTTCTGAAAGGAGCCAGCCCACATAGAGCCAGAAGTCAGTGCTTCATCTGCCCTACAGAAACTCTCTTTGAAAGGCAGGGAGCAAAAAAGAAGCAGCTCCTCCTCATTTAGTTTGCGGGACTGGTGGGCACAGCCGGGAGAGCAAAAGGAGGGTTTGGCCAGGCCTGAGTAGTGACCTGACTTGAGGTGGGTGGGGGTGGGGGGAAAGCAAGGAGAGGGCCTGTCTATGTGTGTGTGTGTGTTTTGGGTGTGGTGGGGGAGAAAGGGGGGGTTGGGGGAGTTGATCTTTAGAGAAAGAGAGAGGTGAGTGGATGTTGTGTGCAAGGAGTGTGGAGTGATCCCGAAAGAGGAAACTGGGGGTTCAAAAGAGTCGGATTGCGTTCTAGGCTCAGACTAGTTGTGACCACAGCAATCCATGGCATCAATTTTTTGACAGCGCCAATGACACTTTCTCAAAATTGCTCATTATTCTAAAAGGGTGGGGAGCCATTTTAAGGACTACAGAGCCAATGTATGCAAAGTATTTTGAACACTCTAAAGTGCTATAAGAATGCTAAATGTTAGTATTACTTACCCATGGCCATCTAGGGAGTTAATGGGGTAGGGTGGGATTTGAACCCAGACCCCTCCAGCCTATAGATTGGACCACACTCTTTCTCTCCATGATTACATAAAACATAAATGGTAAAACCCCCACTGCTGCAAAAAACAACAACCAACCCTTACTTTGTTCCAACATCAGTAACTAGGAGGAAAATATAAATAATGTTTTGGTCTATTTGGCCACTATGAAGTTTTGCTGGTATAGCAAGGTTCAGATCCGTTTGAGCCCAGAAATTAGGTTTCTGTCTTGGCTGACAAGGTCACTCAGAGGGTCAATGGGAGAGGCCTCCTTGGATTACCTGGTTCCAAGCCGGCGAGTACGGAGGCCCATAAACACTGAACGGATCAGCTTGCCAAAGGACGCTGCATTGACGGGCTCCAGTTTCTGCTCCTGGCAATGCAGGAGGTAATGGCAGTACAAGGTACTGCGTGGAAGGCTCACACCCTCAGCTGTCTCATAGTTATCCAGCAGCCACTGCACCTGCAAAGAAAAAGGGCTGCACGTTATGCGTCTTCCAACTTCAGATTCCGTTTTCAAGTTTTGATGCCTTCCTTTGTTCGCAGTTATTAACTGACAGGTTTGTGCAAAAAGTCGATCAATACACAGTCCAAAAACTGCAGCCTGCATTTGGGAAGTGGATGCCCATGCGAGGCTTCAGTTTCTCCCACCACCTCCCTCCAGGCCCCCAAACCAAAATACAAGTTAAGGTCACACTGATGCCAGAGACAACCATCTGACCATCTAGCCATTTTACAGGCCTTTTGCAATCCAGTCCCTGTTTCATCAAAACAGGCAGCACTTTCAAACACCTGACATGTTTTTCATAGAATCATAGAATCATAGAATAGCAGAGTTGGAAGGGGCCTACAAGGCCATCAAGTCCAACCCCCTGCTCAATGCAGGAATCCACCCTAAAGCACCACTAGCATTTTGTGCTAGTGAACATCATGCAGAGTCAAGGTGAGATGAACGAAGGAATCTTGATGGATCTAAAATAACAGATACAGAAGAGAGAACAGGGACATTTCACAACCCTTCAGCTAGACCTGCCTTGCATCTGATGCCTGGTGAAGAGCCCTGATGCTAGGCGTGCCTCAAAGAACAAGAGCCATGAAGGGGAGTGTCCTGCTTACAGATGGTCCATGCCCTAAGCAGGGTTTGCAGAACAGGCAGTCCAGGTCCTCTCTGTTAATTTCCAGTAATGTATCGAAAAGCAGAAGCATAGACAGGTCAGTCCGTAGTCAGTTGCCAAGTGGTCATGGAGCCAAGCGTCAAAGCCAGTAAGGGACTGTCCAGAAAAGCGTTATCAGAAACGTTGCCGAAGGTCTAGGAATCTGAGTTTTGATGCAGCAAGGTCAGGAAGCCAAGGAAACTGACGGTTTGCCTTCAGCGAGGTATGATGTCCAGATTCCAGCTGGACGTCAGGAAAAACTTCCTGACTGTTAGAGCAGTATGACAATGGAACCAGTTGCCTAGGGAGGTTGTGGGCTCTCCGACACTAGAGGCCTTCAAGAGGCAGCTGGACAAGCATCTGTCAGGGATGCTTTAGGGTGGATTCCTGCATTGAGCAGGGGGTTGGACTCGATGGCCTTGTAGGTCCCTTCCAACTCTGCTATTCTATGATTCTATGATCAGGAAAAACTTCCTGACTGTTAGAGCAGTACGACAATGGAACCAGTTCCCTAGGGAGGTTGTGGGTTCTCCCACACTAGAGGCCTTCAAGAGGCAGCTGGACAAGCATCTGTCACGGATGCTTCAGGGTGGCTTCCTGCATTGAGCAGGGGGTTGGACTCGATGGCCTTGTAGGCCCCTTCCAACTCTGCTATTCTATGATTCTATGATTCTAGGCACTCTGCATTTGCTCTGAAACCCAAGATTCGACTCAAGCAGGTAAAATGCACTGCTGAAATGAGATTACTTTGATTTTTATTTGCAATTTAGTGTGTGTGATGGTTGTCTTCCTTTTCTTTACATGAGTTCTTAAGGTATTTCACAAGGTTATGATAATTTCTGTGCATTGTAGACTTTGGCCAATGCACCTTCTATTTTATTTTTCCTAGAGCTGGGCAGAAGGTTGGTGCCTTGGTGTTTATTTATTTATTTATTACATTTTTATACCGCCCAATAGCCGAAGCTCTCTGGGCGGTTCACAAAAATTAAAACCATGATAAAACAACCAACAGGTTAAAAGCACAAATACAAAATACAGTATAAAAAGCACAACCAGGATAAAACCACGCAGCAAAATTGATATAAGATTAAAATACAGAGTTAAAACAGTAAAATTTAAATTTAAGTTAAAATTAAGTGTTAAAATACTGAGTGAATAAAAAGGTCTTCAGCTGGCGACGAAAGGAGTACAGTGTAGGCGCCAGGTGGACCTCTCTGGGGAGCTCATTCCACAACCGGGGTGCCACAGCGGAGAAAGCCCTCCTCCTAGTAGCCACCTGCCTCACTTCCTTTGGCAGGGGCTCACGGAGAAGGACCCCTGTGGATGATCTTAAGGTCCGGGCAGGTACATATGGGAGGAGGCGTAACAGAATATCCCCAAGCATCTGGACTGAAGAGTTTTCAGATGAAGGAGATAGCCAGTCGTAACCTCTTTTCCCTTTGGGGGAAACCCTTGTAAAGAAGGGAAATCCACTGGTAAAGAAAACCACCACCACCCCGTCCCAAATCCATAACAGAGTCTCAAAAGCAACGCAAACGACACCATGTTTTTCTAGTCAGAATACACACTCGGTTCACGCACCCATCTGCTGAGCCCAGAAGTTGCTCTGTCTGGGCTGAGAGTGCAGCCTAGGAGATGCCCAAGAATCTTGCAGTTGCACCTTCAGGGAGAGATCTACTGAATTGGGCAAGCAAGGTGCCTTTCAGAAAATCTCTAGTGATCTTCTCACAAAGGAACCCTGAGAAGCTTCAGAGAAACCTCGGGGCTCCCCTGGATGCAGCTGTGAAAACCACTGCACTAATGGGAGCACTTTCATTAGCTGCACAGAAGAGGACAAAAGATTCTAGGAGCTTCGAGTGCCTTTTACCATCTTCGGCTGGTTCGCCAACTGCGGCCTCTCCTGGACAGGGATAGCTTGACCACGGTGGTACAGGCATTGGTAACCTCAAGATTGGATTACTGCAACGCGCTCTACGTGGGGCTGCCCTTGAAGCTGCTCCGGAAGCTGGAGCTCGTGCAGAATGCTGCAGCTCGGCTGTTGTCTGGAGCGGCCCCTTTCCAGCATGTAACTCCTCTGCTGAGGGAACTGCACTGGCTGCCTATTCGCTACCGGGCCAGGTTGAAGGTTCTTGTACTTGTGTACAAAGCCCTAAACAACTTGGGACCAGGATACCTGAGAGAGCGCCTTCTCCCCTACCAACCTGTCCAGTTACTGAGGTCATCCGAGGGCCTGCTCCTGATGGTTCCACCTAGATCCATCCTCCGATTGGAACCCACCAGGGGAAGAGCCTTCAGCGTGGTGGCCCCCCTCCTGTGGAACTCCCTGCCTCTGGAGGTCAGGCAGGCTCCGACCTTGTACTCCTTTCGGCGCCTCCTGAAAACATCTTTATTCCAAGAAGCCTTTCTTTAACATGCAGCCTTGGATTTCTGATTTTTGCTTCTTTTTAAATTTCGTTTCAACTGTTTTATTCTGTTTTTATTTTCATTTTACCTTGTACACCGCTCCGAAATTTTTCAATGGGGTGCGGTATATAAATATTCTAAATAAATAAATTGGACAGCAAAGTATCTTAGTGGGGAGATTCAAAGACTTACAGTTGCTGGGGAGGCACGGGTGGTATGTGAGTAGGACTGGCTTGAACTTCCCAACATGTAGCCTCCTTGAATCACGTATGTCCCTGTGCTGCCGCTGCCAGCGCTGCCTCCGCCTCCAGCAGTGCTGCCGCCACCACTGCCGCCACCGCTTCCACCCCCACCTCCACTCCCTCCTCCAGCACTGCTGCCTCCACTTGGGTTGGCTATGATTTGTCCTCCGGAGACATACATGGGCACTGAGCCACTGCTGGCCACTGTCTGGGAGGTTGCTGGGGTGGAGACCTGGGTCGGGGTGGCTTGCGATTCATAGTAGTTTGCTCCAGCGTTCTGAGTGTAGAGAGGAGTCTCCGTGTAAGGGTAAGTGTTGGAGCGTCTGAAAGGAAGAAACCCAGACAGGTATTGGTGCCATGCTCCTCTCCCAAGTGGGAAAACAGCCACCAGTAACAGAGGGCAAGGTGGCAGGTAAAAATATATGCATCAGCCTACAACAAGCGAGGAAAAACATCTTGTAGATCCACCATCGCCCTTTACCAAGATAGATTTTTTGGTTTGGCTGCTTAGCTGAGGTATGGCTGTGTGATTTCCCTTAGCTCTGATCAGGTTCATAAAACAATTTCGTCTGTCCCTGTCGGCTCTTCCAAATTCTAAGCATGGCATGATCATTCTGCTGTTTTGGGATCTTGTTTTTGAGGAAACAGGTAAAAAAATACCAAGCAGTCCACTGTTCCTTCCCCTTCCTCTCTCTGGAATTTGTTACAACGTTTTCTATATAATGGTTTAGAAAACTGACAAACTTTCCACCATAGCTGCTTTATACTCGAGAGTGCAGATCTGGAAAACTCTATAAAAATGGACATCTATGTAACTGTCTAGACCAGTGGTTCCCAAAGTGGGTGGTCCTGCCCCCTTGGGGGCAGTGGGATTGCATAGGGGGGTGCTAAGAGGTGGTCTTTTCCGTACCAGGAGTTTTGGTTACAGAAGGAAATTTCTGATCGCTATCCTGCACTATGGAGAGTGGTTCAGAAGCTCCTGGTTGCATTTCCAACATCATATTTGGTGGAATGTGGTTTTAACGTGGTCTGCCTACTTCTCCCCAAGCAAAGAAATCGACTCCAGATTACTAAACGTGGTGATTTAAGACTCGTGTTAAGTGACTTTAAACCAGACATTGGGAAACTGGTATCCCTTCATCAAGCCCATCCATCACATTAGGAATTTACAGAATAGTGAGGTACTCTACCCTAGTTACTAAACGTGATATCTAATATTCTTGCTAAATGACTATCAGACTTTGAAAAGAGGATATCACTGGATCAAGTTCATCAATTAGGTTTAATTGAATAAACTGAAAAAAGGTAATTGGATTTTGAATAAATATTCAATTAATTGTTACTGTTTTGAATTTTATTGTTATTATCTTCCTTAGTGGGTCGTTGAAAACCGCTGTTCTGAATAATGATTTTTATAGGGTAGGGTAGGGGGCACTGGGCTTGAGTTTGTGGAACCAAGGGGGCGGTGACCTGAAAAAGTTTGGGAACCACTGGCCTAGACCATATGCTTTTCATGCATCTTTAGATCCAGAAACGGCTTTCGATAACATTGTCAGTGTCCAGTGGTGACATTACTCAAGCAAGCAGTTGCCCAGTTGCACTATGCATTGCACAAGAGTTACGCAACACCACTTGCACAACCACGCTTGCGCTAATGACGGTTTAGCTGCCTTCTTCTCTTGTGCAGTTTCTGATAGCGCAATGTCATTTGCACTAATGGAATGACACAGTTGGATACTGCCATTGAATCGACATTTTAATTTGAAGTTCTGCATGCCTTTCATTTTGGGCAAATGTTTAATTATCACTAAATATCTAAAATAGACCCAAGAGCTACGAGATATGACAGAAATTGAGCAACTGCTAATGAGGCATAATGAACATCTACTACCTAAGATCTATAAATTATGTTAAAAATATAGAACAGAACCAGAACTGGTTAAAAATGATATAGTCATATGGGTGGGCCCAGGTGCCTTTGCAGCAGAACCAACCTTGTCTCCTCGTCCCCAGCCCTGCTCTGATCAGTACCCCTATTCATTCACCACATTTCCCCCCTGGTGATTTGGGTGTATGCAAATGAGGTCAGTTCACCCAATTCTTTCACAAGTGCACAACAGTGCTTTTTCGCCTCTCTGATATGTACAGCCTTGCCTTGCCAATTCCCTTGTACGTTTCAGCTGTCAAAGGGAGCACCAAAGTGGAGCGCATACCAAGGAAATTGACAACTCGAGACAGCGGAAGGGCTAATTTGCCCATCGTTGCCAAAGACTGAGGGGGAAATAATACTAAAGGAGAGAAGGAACCCATTTGTACAACTGTCCAGCTGCCTCTTGAAGGCCTCTAGTGTGGGAGAGCCCACAACCTCCCTAAGTAAATGATTCCATTCTCGCACTGCTCTAACAGTCAGGAAGTTTTCCTGATGTCCAGCTGGAATCTGGCTTCCTTTAACTTGAGCCCATTATTCCGTGTCCTGCACTCTGGGAGGATCGAGAAGACATCCTGGCCCTCCTCTGTGTGACAACCTTTTAAGTTTCTGAAGAGTGCTATCATGTCCCCCCTCAATCTTCTCTTCTCTAGGCTAAACATGCCCAGTTCTTTCAGTCTCTCTTCAGAGAGCTTTGTTTCCAGACCCCTGATCATCCTGGTTGCCCTCCTCTGAACACGCTCCAGCTTGTCTGCGTCCTTCTTGAATTGTGGAGCCCAGAACTGGACGCAATACTCTAGATGAGGCCTAACCAGGACAGAATAGAGAGGAACCAGCACCTCACGTGATTTGGAAGCTATACTTCTATTAATGCAGCCCAAAATAGCATTGGCCTTTCTTGCAGCCATATCGTACTGTTGGCTCATATTCAGCTTGCAATCTACAACAATTCCAAGATCCTTCTCGTTTGTAGTATTGCTGAGCCAAGTATCCCCCATCTTGTAACTGTGCCTTTGGTTTCTATTTCCTAAATGTAGAACTTGGCATTTATCCTTATTAAATTTCATTCTGTTGTTTTCAGCCCAGCACTCCAGCCTATCCAGATCACTTTGAAGTTTGTTTCTGTCTTCCAGGTATTAGCTATCCCACCCAACTTTGTGTCATCTGGAAATTTGTAGTGGGGTGGTTTGCCATTGCCTTCCCCAGTCATGGTTACCTTTCTAGCTGGGTCCTCATTTTACCGACCTCGGGAGGATGGAAGGCTGAGTCGACCTGAGCCAGCTGCCTGAGAACCAGCTTCCGCTGGGATCAAACTCAGGCCGTGGGGAGACTTTCGGCTGCAGAAACTGCTGCTTACCACTCTGCGCCACAGTCCACATGTTCCCTTTCTGGAGACTCAGGGAAGTGTTGAATGAGAGGAGGACACTGACAAGTGTCAATTTAGCACTTAATCGGGAGAGGATTTCAGTGGCAAGTGGGAGATACTGCCTGTCTCTCCCTACTCCCCTGTTTTTGCTGCACTTACTTCTCTCACTTCGGCGCTCCCTTTGAGAGCCAAAACATACAAAGCAAGAGTACATAGACTGGACAGGTGAATCTGCACTCTTGGAGACTTGTGAAAGAATGGGAATACAACAACAACAACAACAACTTTAAAAGGGCCCTTTTGCGTACTCCCGAAGCCCCGAAAAATTAAAAAAACAGGTGGCGAACAAGCGACAGTCAATCCAAAGTGCCATTTGGTCAACTTTGGAGGGGCAGCCAATGGAGAGGGAGGCTGGATATCGCAAAGAGCAGCAGGGTGTTTTTTTTTGCCACTCTTGCCAAGCAACTCTGTAGCCAATCCTGGCAACCCATTATAAAATCGCTCTCCTGGGTTTGGACAACACAACAACCCACCATATGTATAAGCAACTCTACAACAAGCCATGGGTTCTCGGAGTGGCTTGTTTTGGGGAGGGGGGGGAATCCACCCTGCAGAAAATGCACCGGATTCAGAACAACTCGCTATGTTAGCTGCCCATTGATGTGCAAACCCAGTCAATATGTATAATATGGATTGTATTTTATGGCAAGGAAAAAAGTTTAGGATACCAAAACAACAACAATAAAACAATTCTGAGCATTAATTGGCTAGACCATATATTTTTCATGCCAAGTTATGTTTTTTGTCTCTTAAGAAAACAAATCTTCTGTTCTGCAACCTCCTATCACATTTTTTTAAAAAAATTGGTCCAATTCCCCGTTATGTCTTCCAATACTATTTTTACGCTTGTATCCATATTCACTTCTTGCAAGAAAAACCGTAAAGAGTAGTGTAGCACTTTAAAGATGGGAAGAGAAATCTGAAGCAGCGAGGCAGAGGAAATAAATGGCAACGTGTTCGCCACTTCCCAAACCTGGCCAGCCTCTGTGGTGGACTCTTTTCCGCTAGCAGAAGACACTTCTGCCACACCCTAAGCCCCTTGGATAGGATACCAAGGTGGGCAGGATTGTGTGACAATGGCTTTATTGTGGCATAATCAATCAGTTAGTCTTTAAAGTTGCACAATTTTTTTGTTATTAATGTGCAATTAATGTGCCTCTATAAGCAACCTTATTTGGGGATTTTTCTTTCTTTTCTGTTTTAGGAGTAAACTGTCATTCTTTACTGCTCATAAAGCAAAAATACCTTGTGTATATAAAAAAGCAAGGTATGTGTGTCCATTATACACTGAAAAGAAAAAGTGTAAAAGTTGCGTGAATGATTTTGCCCACACTCTCCTCTCTCATGTCACACTATTGCCCCGCTCGTGCTCTTCGCTCCTCTGATGCCATGTTTCTCGCCTGCCCAAGGGCCTCTACTTCCCTTGCTCGGCTTCGTCCATTTTCTTCTGCTGCCCCTTACGCCTGGAACGCTCTTCCAGAACATTTGAGAACTACAAGTTCAATCGCAGCTTTTAAAGCTCAACTAAAAACTTTTCTTTTTCCTAAAGCTTTTAAAACTTGATGTTGTGCGGACTTTACATTGTTAGTTTTACCCTACCCTGTGCCTGCTTACCCTACCCTGTGCCTGTTGGCATTCTCTTCCCCTCCTAATTGTTTTACTATGATTTTATTAGATTGTAAGCCTATGCGGCAGGGCCTTGCTATTTACTGTTTTACTCTGTACAGCACCATGTACATTGATGGTGCTATATAAATAAATAAATAAATAAATAAATAATAATAATAATAATAATAATAATCTCCCTTTAGATTTCATATGTATTATAAGGGCAGGTGCTCCATAAGCATGAAACCCTCAGCGCTGTTATTATGGAGCCTGACTTGACCACCCAGGAGAGAGGTTTAGGTGGGGGGAAACGTTTCCAGCCCCCAGACCACTGTCTGGAGAATCACAGCTGGTGAGTACAGAGAGGTTTGTCATCTCTGGCACAGACACAAGATGGAATGTGAGGAACTCTATTATGCAACTCACAACTCCTTCACTGAGCTAAGGCTCTGGGAACCTGGACTTGACATGCATTGGCTCAAGTCCTGGTGCAGACAAGCAGTTACAACTTCCTTTTCTCAAAGCATGTGTTCAAGCAGGCCTCTGGCACGTAAGCAGCTCGGTAGGGTTGGATGCTGTTTTTATTCTGTTACTGTTTTAATGCATTGTTCTATTCAAGTTCTGTTTATGATTGCAAGCCATCTTGGGCGCCATTTTTCTCAGTAAAAAGACGCGGTACAAATCAAATAAATACTCACATGGTACTTGCTGTGTAGCTGGCATCTCCTCCTTCCACGTACTGCACTTGGTTAGGATAGACATGCTGCACAGGTACCTGCTGGAGCTGCTGGACCTGAGGCGGCAGGAAGCAGCAAGGAAAGGAAAGGCAAACTGAGGTGAGGAAGGAAGGGCCAAGTGTATTCTTTTTTGCCTCTCCCTGCAGGTTGCTCTAGGGAAAAGGCCACCTTTCTGCCCTGACTGCCAGGCTGACTGTAAACCTGCTCTTTGGCGCCCTTCACCTGTCTCGTGAATTACATTTGTCTTTCTCCTGCACCTGACACTCAGCTACCATGGACCGAATAAGAGCAATAATCCTAAAGAGAAAAACGAAAACACTCTGAAACTATTATTTCTAGGGACCAAAGATTCCTCCAGCAAAGCGACATTGAGGCTTTCCCACACTTTCCCACACCAGAGGCCTTCAAGAGGCAGCTGGACAACCCTCTGTCAGGGATGCTTAGGGTGGATTCCTGCATTGAGCAGGGGGTTGGACTCAATGGCCTTGTAGGCCCCTTCCAACTCTGCTATTCTAGGATTCTATGAGGAGTCCAGGCTCCATGTCTTCTAACCCAGACAAAAGAAGCACAACGGCATCACACTGAGAATGGATTGTGTCAGGTCTTCTGCTGAGCACAACAGATTTTCCTATTTGGAAGGCAAGGGCACAAAATTCCGGCATTTGTTAATGCAGCATCGTCCCAGATTGCATTTTTAGGGCTACATATAAGATGTGCTTTTTAATGTACTCCTAAAAAGTAAGATGCAAGTGTGGCAGAAACGCGTTTGCATCATACAGGGACATCTGTCAGGCAGCCACAGTTGGCTGCAGCTGCTTGTGGGGTGCATGCTGGGTTTGCCCCTGTGCAATGGGTGAAGATGGCACAATGTGGGTTCATAAATGGCTTTGGTGACAATATTTGCTTTATAGTGTTATAAAACAAGAGGCCATTTACTTGTCATGATGGTTTCAACTCCTTACAATCGGATGGGACAATTTACAGAAAACCCAGTTCCTACTTTTGTAGAGACAGCAGTTAGCAATGGCCCAGGAAGCTGCCTGTTTCAGTAGTCGATACGAATATTTCGGCAAAAACATCCAAGCAGTCATTATGCAATTGGCCTTGCAGGGCCTAGCTTACCTAGACCAGACGTTGTTCACAAGCCCAAGGGCAGTGGCCTGGATCCTGGCTAGCTACGACCAGTGTCTGCTTTGGCTCCCAAGTGTTGAGCGCTCCCCCTACTCCCCCGCCCGCCCTCCCCGGCATATAATCTGCTGATTGGATCAAATATGTCTCCCCCAAGCCCTCAAGACTCCATATCTATACTTGACTTCAGTAGATTAAAGCAAAATTGCTGAAGAGGTCCAAGAATTTCAACTCCTCTGGCAGGATGTGGGGAAAGGAAGATGGCTGCTCTGCCACCGCTGATTAAGGGGAGAGCCACATCCGAGGAAGAGTGGAGGGAGGGAGGGAGGGAGGGAGGGAGAGGCAGGCTGGCTCCGGTATCGGTCTCTGTGAGAAGGGAAACGCGCAGAGCTTGCTGTTCTTGGATCTCGGTGGGTGCCCTTTGGAGGACCTACTTTAAGCGCTGTAGCTGCTGTTCCAAACACTAGCACTTGAGGGACTCTCTGAATCTTGACTCTCTGGTCGGGACTGGAGTGATGAGAGGAGAGGAATGGCAGCTGCTCTATCACCACCTTCTGTTGTGGCAGGAGGAGCGGCTGAGGCAGCATGCGGACCAGCTCTACCCACTGCTCCGAGGCGGGATCTAGGGAGTGCATGTAGCGGAGCCTGTGCTCCTGGCCGGATAAGCAACAGCTGGCCAGCTGGGGTGCACTGCTGCTGCCCTCTAGGGAGAGACCTTGCTGAACTCCTTGACGCTCCTGCTGCTGCTCCTGCTGACTGCTCTGAGAAGGGCCACTGTCTGCGCTCTAGACAATAAACAGAAAGACTGAAGCAACCAGAGCCAGTGGAGAAGCCAAGACATGCCCGATCAGAAGGGCAAGGCGGAGGGCAACGGGTCCCCATAGCCCGGCTCTTCAGGGTTTTATTCAACGGCTTCTACAATGGTAGCGAGAAGACACCTTACAAAGCAAGGAACTGGCAAGACTCAGAACCTTCCCCCATTTCATGGTATAGCAGCTAGAGTGGTCATCAGGGGGGTGGAAGAGGAAACAATCCATAAAGGAAGGAGAGTTCTGGGTGACTGCTAACCACATCCACAAAGGGGAAGGGGATATGCGGAAAAATACAGAAGAAGAGCCCTGCTGGATCAGACCAAGGGTGCATCTAGTCCAACACACTGTTCACACTGTGGCCAAGCAGCCACTGTCGGCCAGGGACCCACAAGCAGGTCACGGGTGCAACAGCACCCTCCCACCCATGTACCCCAGCAATTGGAATATATAGGCTTATTGCCTCTGATACTGGAGTATATAGGCTTACTGCCTCTGATACTGGTCCTGGATTGAGACATTTGCTGCCATTGTTTGTTTATTTCATTCATATTCCACTTTTTTCCCTCCAAGGAAACCAAGGTGGCATACATAATCCTCCTCCTCTCCATTCTATCTTCACAACATCAGTCCTGGGAGGTAGGCCGGGCTGAGAGTTTGGAACTGGCCCAAAGTCACCCAGTGAGTTTCCATGTCCGAGTGGGGATTAGAACTCGGATCTCCTGACTCTGAGTCCAACGCTGTAGCCACTACGCCACATTGCCATTCAAATAGAATTAAGCTGGGAGAATCTCTGCAGGGGAGGAATTTAAGATGGGGATGGGTATAAAGGCTTTAACGCCTCTGAGACTGGCTAGCTGTCTTGGGGAGCAGTAGGCCCAGCTATGTCCTGCCACGATTAGGCCACATCAGCTGCAAATGCAGGGCAGCAAGAGGGCAGCAGATAAAAGACACTTACCTCTTGAGTAACATGAACCTGTTGAAGTCCTTGCACTGCCAGCTGCTGCACTGTGCCTGCTTTGGGAGTTGGGGGAGTCGTCTGCACAACAGATCTCTGCAGAGTGAAACAAACCAGAACCCATTAGTGCCCTTTGGTAAGCCAGCTGTAGCCTGGTTTATGACGGGGCAAGTTGCACAGAAGGCAAGACAGTCTCCCTTTTTGATAATGGTTCTCCAAAGAGACCCGAACCGGGCTCTGTTAGTTGCCTGGCAAAGAGGGGCTTCATTTCCATGCGGTGCTCTGTATCTTCTGGGAAGCACAGTTTTCAAAGGACGAGGCAGCCCATCCTCAGGGGACGTAGGCAACTGCTTGGAAAGAATCCTTCCCAACTCTCATGTATCCCCAGTTTTAGAAGAGCCTTGATCAGGTTGTCCAGATGCTGAGAACGCCCAAGCAGTTTTTGTCAATAACTTCTTGTGCTCCCACAGGGTCCTCTCTCCGGTAATCTAAAAGACCCTGATAAACCCAAATAGCTTAGATTCTTCCTTTGTCCTTTGATTGGCCTATTCACACAACAGGGCCAAGAACGGGCAGCATCCAATAGTGAAACTGTCTATCTCACCTGAGGGAGGCGTAAAACATTTTCTTGACTAAGGAAGGCTCTTTGTCACAACATTTCTAAATCCTCAGCCAAGAAGATCTCAGTCTTCCAAAAGTTGTGGATTTTCAGGCTTCCACCACCCAAAATAGCATGCACTGGTTGACTAGTGCTCATCAGCTAGGCTACAGGAGAGAATTTTCTGAAAATGTACTTCCTACCTCTGGTGGCTGCCAGATAAGTGCCAAATAACACAAGTGTGAGCATATATACAAGTTTTCATCCCAATGAGAAATTTGTTGAAATCTAAAGGGGAAATTAAGGAGCTGCTTTTTAGCAAAACTGAATTTGTAAAGCTGAGATCTGATTTTCAACGAATGAAAAATTAATCTACATTAATAGCAGGAAACAATGTAGGTAAGGCTGCAATCCTATACACAGAGACATGGGAGTAAAGCCCTTGGGACTTGTTAGGGCCTACTTCTGAGTAGACATGTATACGGTTGCACTGTAAAAATATGCCATTATCTTTTTCTTTCTTTTTTTAAATAAGTCTTAACAAAATTGCCCTACAAAAAATACTCTTTTGCTTGAGAATTCAATATATTTTAAAAAGAAAGCAATTAACTTTATATAGAAAGTTGTAGCCACACATCTCACATAGAAAATATTTGGTTTCTGAACACAGAAATACAAAAAAAAAAGCCCACCCCTCTTGTTTTGAAAATCAAAATAAACACCATCTTCCATGATTTTTTTTAAATTATTATTAGCAGTAGAACAAGGAAAGCCACAGAAAACCTTCACTTCTGAGCAATGTAGCATGAATCAAGAATGGCCACAGCCCACCAGTTGCTCACATGATTGTCTTTTGGAGTTATGCAAATCTGGGTGTTAGTGAGATAAAACAAAAAGTAAATTATCACAAAGCTCACAAATACCTTAATTGTAATACCAAACCAGTGGCTAGGTGACATACTGTAAAGATTCCCAGGTGTGTTTGGAAAGTGTTAGCAGACGGCAATTTGAGAATCAAGGGTGACACATTAGCAAACTTGAGCTTTCGTCACCCCAAAATCTGGTTGTGTCCCCGAGACAAGGGCAGCGGTCACAAGTCTATTGTAAGCAAACATACAGCACCTCTTGCGCTACAGGCACTTGCGGGACTCCGTGGACCTGGAGCTGTTGTCCTGGTTTAGAGGCGGAGCTGCTGTTCTGGACAGGGGAGCGCTGAAAGGCAAGGAGGAGGACTTTACCTTCTGGGTATGGCCAAAGGGGAAGGGCAAAGCCTTCTCACAAGTCATGCTCGCTTGCTTTCAGCCTAACACCATTCAGGTTACACATACACAAACCCTGTAGTGACAAAGCACTCCCCTGTTTTGAATGACTTTTACACCATCATCACTGCCTTTCGATTAACTTACCTCTTGAGAGAATTTTTTTTTTTACAACAAAAAGGGGGGAAAGACCATCCCCAGTGTTAATGAACGCAACCACAAACCATGGGTTTTCTTCCTGGGCTGTTCATGGTTAACAACCCATAGTTAAATGTGGTGGCCTTCACCAAGCCTTCAGCGTGGTGGCCCCCCTCCTGTGGAACTCCCTGCCTCTGGAGGTCAGACAGGCTTCAACCTTGTACTCCTTTCGGCGCCTCCTGAAAACATCTTTATTCCAAGAAGCCTTTCTTTAACATGCAGCCTTGGATTTCTGATTTTTGCTTCTTTTTAAATTTTGTTTTAACTCTTTTATTCTGTTTTTATTTTCATTTTACCTTGTACACCGCTCCGAAATTTTTTCAATGAGGAGCGGTATATAAATATTCTAAATAAATAAATAAATAAATAAATAAATGTAACAACAATCCACAATTCAATAACAATCCATACTCAACTCATGCTATAGGTTGTTGTTACAGGGCAATAAGTGCCAATTCTTCTGGGCACATTCAATCCTGCTTAATTTGTATAATGTTGCTGGCGAGAAACAATTACAGTTAATAGAAGTACCAGCCTAGAGAAGTGGCTGATGCTAGGGAAAGTGGAAAGCAAAAGGAAGAGGGGCCGACCAAGGGCAAGATGGATGGATGATATTCTGGAGGTGACGGACTTGACCTTGGGGGAGCTAGGGGTGGCAACAGCCGACAGAGAGCTCTGGCGAGGGCTGGTCCATGAAGTCACGAAGAGTCGGAAGCGACTGAACGAATAAACAACAAACCAGCCTAGAATTCTATTCAGGCCAGAACAAATGGTGTCAAATACGTCAATAAATTCAGTGTAATTTTTTTATATACATGTGGTGTTATATAAATTAATAAAATAAATAAATATTGATATTGTTTTTATGCTTTTGATGGTTTTAATTTTTTGTTTATCTGTGTTTAATGTTCAATGTTTTTAACTTTTTAAACCACCCAGAGAGCTTTGGCTATGGGGCAGTATATAAATGTAATAAAATAAAAATAAAGGTAACAAATAAATTGTACACCAGGCAACAAGAGTCGGATGCACCTAAGCACCATCCATAGCAGAGAGTTCGTTGATTTCAAATTATGAGATCGGGTTGATTTCAGGTTATTGGATCATGCATTATATCTAGGACATGTTTATTTTTTCTGATCTTACCTTACCCAATTTTTTTCTCTCTCTCAACATTAATGTGTGCATGTATGTATGTGTCTTCCAGACACATGCAGTTCTTCTATCTGATGGGGTGATCTCTTCTTTACAAGAGTTCATGCTTGTCAATTGTCCTTGTCAATGAAGCCAACAATAGAAGTTGCTGACTGGTTAACAGAATTCTTTTCATTACATTAATGGGCAACAGAAGCATAGTCTACAATGACCACCAGAATTCAAATGCTGGCCCACAGCTGGAACCAATGCATGGATCCTTTGGGAAGTACTACAGATAATGCCCAACAGAAGGGAAGAATTGTCTACCCCAACTTTGGTTGCCTCTCCCACCCACCTACCCTGCTTGAAGAAAAAGAAGGCAGAGAGAGGTGGGCCAGTCCCAGTACCTCTCTTAAGCTGTGCATGCAGGTGGTAGCAGCACTCTGAAGCTCCTTGCATGGCTCAAATTTGCCATGCAGGTGTTTTCCAAGAGACAGCTGCTAGTCGCCCCAGGAACACGGCATTTTATTAGCCCACCTTTGGACCTATGCTACTCATAGAAGTGGCATGAATTCCCACTTCTCCCTGTTCTTTCGAAGATGTCTCAGGCCCCGACCAATTCTCAGTCCAGCCTACTGATTGGCTGGGATATACCCATTTGTGGACAGTCTGGAGCATCCAGAAGGGCCCTGCTCCCTTCATCCCAGCTTCACTTGATTCTCCCTCTTTTGCCTATTCTTGGCCCTCTACTAACAGATTGCTCCAATGCATACAAAGCCCACCCTTCGGGACATTTTTTAAGGTTAACAGAGCAATGCAGTTGCTGCTTCCCCCTGGCTTCTTCCCAGTAACATCTAAATCCAATATTTATACAGCATGGATCCACCCGATACCCTGGTTTCTCTTCAAATCACATAAATCTTTCGCCTAATGACAGAGAGATTGAGTTTCAATGCAGGGCGTCCTTTGCTCAAATCTTACCTCTGCCATGAAGTCACTAGGTGTCTTTAGGCAAGCCACATTCTCTCAAATTTATCCCCCCACCACTGCAATATGGAAGTAATAATATTGACATTTACAAGCCCTGTAGTAAGGACTACAAGATAACAGATGTGGCATCCTTTAAAAATTCTAACGCATTATAGAATTAGTAAGAATTAGTAAGTATAGTTACCACTCAGACTAAAGGGCAAACTGAGGCAATTGACAGCAAAATTCTTGTGCAGCTCCTGCTCATTTCAGTAGGGTTTATGTAAGAAAAACCGCAATGGACTGTGTCCTTCAGGTCAGGTCTGTCTATCTCCCACTCTTCCGCTTAATAATACCCCAAATCATTTGCCTGACATTGCCACCTTTTTGTTATATAAACACAACATACAGAAAAATAGCCATTGAACCATACTGGAAACCCTAGGAGGAGGATAAAGAATGTCCCCTACCTTCTTCCAATATGATTATCAAGGCTCTAGTGAGCTTTGGCTATTGGGCGGTATAAAAATGTAATAAATAAATAAATAAATAAAATAGTGCTTCATACAGCCATGAGCATATCACACAACAAAGAATACACCCGCCTCCAACACACAGTCAGAGAGCAACCCAGGTATTTTAAGCATCTAAGTTTGCCTTGGAGAGAGGAGAGAATGCTTCTAGCTGCTAGAAAGATGTGTGCAAACAGTGCCAGAGGCTAATAAAGCAGAGAGGGACTGGGTGAAGTTTCCAGGGACCATAGCAAAGGGCTTCTTATTTATTCTGATGTACTTCTAAAATTTAGATCCCGCTTTCTAACCAGTAAGGGTTCTTAGGGTATGACAAATTAAAAATGCAATAAAAACAAAGGCACCATTAAAAAACAGCCAGAGTAAGACAGGATAATAAAATACTAAAACAAACGTGCTCTATAAATTTAAATTCCACTTAAAAAACAACCATACTGGCATCAGTATGTATCCATAATATAGAAGGTAAATTAAATCAAGTTCTTAAAGGTCAAACAATCACTAGCTAAGTGAGCTTCCCTAGATAAAAGAGTCTCACAAGGTGGGTGCCATTACTGAGAAAGTTCTAGATCTAGTAGCCACCTGCCAAACTTCAAATGGAGGTGGGGGGAGCAGGGCCTCTCCCAAAGATCCCTCTGTGCGGATGACACCAGAAACAAGGATGGGAGAGAAACTCTGGCTGCACTGCCAGGTGATGGAGATATATTTCCTGGCGACGAGCCACAAGGGAGCTGGGTTGGGAACAGGAAGTGGGTTATGGCTAGGAGGCAAAATTTAAGTGCTACAGACAGGAAGGCGAGCATGGAAGGTACCAAGGAGAAGGAGAAGGAAAGCTGATTGCTATTTAACTCCCTTCCCTCTATCTGAAACCGAAGTAGGAACCCTGGGTCGAGAATCCTGCACTCTCTACTGAATCCTGCTGCAACCCCCCTAAAAGACTCTAAAGAATGAGGGAAACAGACAGATGAGGACCTTCTTTGGAGTGCAATACAGACACCTCTTTTCTCTCTCTCTCTCTCTCTCTCTTTCTCTCTGACCACAACACTCTAATTACATCTATCTATCCAGAGCACAGAATAGGATTCTGCCTTCTCCAGCAAATAAAGCTCCCCAAAAGCTGAACAGTACCAAGGGTTTCTGATGTTCAGTGCTCCAACTAGCTCTGATACAGTCTGCAAAAATAACCCAGCGTGCCTCTTTAGCTGTATTTTCCAAATATCCAAGGCTTTCTTGGTAAATGTATCAAAGGGAACAAGTTTTTGATATTAATCTTTAGAGCAATAAATGCAATTAAATCCTGTAACTACCATTTTTTTAACAGCCCTCCCAACTGTAGTGGGGAGAGTAACCATCTCAGGACCAAAAAGATTATAATCAAGCCTTTAGCCCTTGATGATGTCCTCTTACAGATGACAGCAGATCTCTGTAACTTAGGTGGCCAGCATCATGTAGATCCTCTTTCAAACTCAACAATATAGCTGGTGTAGCAAGAGCATAATTAGAAAGTAAAGTGAACTCAACTCAATGAACACAACTCAAAGCTGACCCTTGATACTGAACTCTGGATAATGCCCAGAGCCACACGAAAGACCAGTCTGAAAAGAAGTGTTTACTCTTCAGCTTCTGATCAGAAAGTGAGATGAAAGGATGCAATAGAGCTGACTGGTTTGGAGTGGGTCGACAGATGAAGAAATGAGTACTGGATTGGGGCAGGCAGATGAAGAAATGAGCAACAGCAAAACACAGTGAAGGCCAAATTACCAAACACAACTCATGGTGGATAGAACATCTAAACATGCTTCCCCCAAACCTGCCAGGTCTGAACATCTGGCCACCCACCTCAGGCGAAGAGTGGACCTGTTGAACACCATGGATGGCCAGCGCAACCGTTCCTCCTTTACTAGCCTGTGAAGTACTCTGTACCACCAGCCGCTGAAACAGGATGACACAAAAGAAGCAAGCCCTGGTTAATTGTTGCATCTCTAGGAGAAGTGTCCCAAGTTGAACCAGCTGTTCGAAAGCTCAGCTAGCCAGGGGTTTACTAAGGAACCACTCACTAGATGCACTCTGCCTATTTATGCATTTGGTGAATGAGGATATAAATCATTCTTTACTAACCATCCTGCAGGTAGGCATTAATGTCTGCTGAAACACATGAGGTTGGCCCAAAGCATTTCGGTGCCTGAGACAAAAATGGCATCTGCTGACATCCTGGAAGATGAAGCTGGGGTGTATATGAATGGGCCAGCACTTCATAGTGTTTTAATCCAATTTCCTTTCCAAATGGTTGTCTCTGATTCCTGAAAGTCTTGCTCAGCTAGCTGTGGCTGATTGGCCCACGTTGGGAATGCAACAGTTAGAAAGAAGGCTTGAAAAACTGACCCTTCTCAGAGGAGATATCACAGAACCATTTTTCAATGTGTACAAAACTAGTAAGCAGATGAAACCCAGTTGGCTATAGCTTTTAAGACCAGAAGAGCGCAAACTGAAGAAGGAAAGATCAACATCAAAAAGTAACAGTCTGGCAGAGGGTTATATTCTCACAGGAGACTGCGCCACATATGGTCTCACACTGAGGCAGAATTCGCCATACCCTTAAGCTGTAAATTGCTTCAGGAGCACATGCGGAGAATGCAATTGATACCTTATATGCACACTTCCCCTAATATACTGGTCCAACCATACCTCTTATCCTTTCCACAGGCATAAAGCAAAAGCAATCCAAGCATCTGAACAGGTTCAGAAATAATACCCACAAAGCCCAACACATCCAAATGGTATGTAACAGGTGAATCAGTACACGAGCCCTACTGCATTTAAAAGCTCAACTCAACCAGCCAAATTCTCCCCATATCCTAACTACAGCAATACATCAGGACTTGCAGTCCATCCACCAAATTTCCCCAAGAGACAGTTGGGTTTTTAAAAGCTTTTTAGTACAAGCACCCACTAGTCAACCCACTATTTTCACTAGGATTCTTTTGGGCATAAATACCGTATTTTCCGGCGTATAAGACGACCCCCAACTTTTCCAGTTAAAATATAGAGTTTGGGATATACTCGCCGTATAAGACTGTGCCTCTGTGGCCCCCCTTCAGCCTCCCCTCCCCGCCTCTCCTCTCCCTGCTCTAGTTGTGCGCCTGCAGCTGGCGAGAAGCGGCTGCCTGAGCTGAGGAAGGCTGGTGCTGCTTTCGCGCTCTCATTCTCTCCCGGTTTACGAGTCTGTGTCTGTGGTGCGCTGCCGGGCTAGACTCCTTTAGGAGTTGCTCGCTGAGCCGCTTCTCCTCTCTCCCTCGCTCGGTCGCTCTCCCCCCCTCGCTCTCCTCCTTCCTTCCCTCCCTCCTGCTCGCTCGCGCCCTCTCGCTCGCTCGCTTTCTCTCTCTCACACACACACACACACACACAGAACTCAGGAGCTCGTGGCTTCGGTTGAAGGCGAGCGGCTCGCGCTCCCTTTGCCTGCCTCAACCACTGACACCCTCAGAACCCAAACAGTAAAAAGGGGGGGGGGAGGAGAAAAAGAAAGAGGCAGAGGGGGGCAACGGTGTGCGTGTATATATATAGGCAAGCCTTAAACAGAAGGATGGGGATTTGAACCATATGCGGCGACCGCAGATTCTCCAGTCCGGCTCGGAAGTTACAGCACCCGCCCTATAAGACGACCCCCGGCGTATAAGACGACCCCCGACTTTTGAGAAGATTTTCCTGGGTTGAAAAGTCGTCTTATACGCCGGAAAATACGGTAATCCTGCTTCAGGGTTAGAACAGGTAGCACTTAAAGGCCCTAATCAATCTATCATCCTAGAATTCTCTCCATTCAGAATTATCAGTGGGATAACCACAAGGCTGAAACTTTGGCTAATACTATAGAGTTAGAAAGGGCTAAATGGATTATCATGATCAACCATTTGCCTTAACATAGGAAACATCCTATACACAGGTGATGATCCAGCATTTTCTTAAAAACTTTCTAAGGAGCTCCTCAAAAGAGCACTGCAAAGGAACTAGGGGATGTCTAATAAAGGAATTCTCAGCATCCCCACAAACTAACTCACAGGGTTCCTTGGGGAAAACCATACCAGACAGACCATTCTGAGCGATTAACACAGACATGCCACCGCGATAGGAAGGCACTACAGCTGGAACACATTCTCAGGGGAACAGGTATAGAACGCAGATGTGGCCCAGCAGGTAAGGTCTCTGGGCTTTAAAACTGCACCAACCACTTGTAACAGCGTCACAGAGGAAGATCAGACTCACCTGCTGGGGAACCTGCACACTTGTGAGCTGCAGAGGGGACACTGTTCCGGGCTTCGCCTGCACACTGGCTTGAACCAATAACCTCTGCAAAACAAAAGAGCCCAGGGTCAAGGCAAATGGAGACAATTCATAGCAGTGGCAGAAGAAAACACTTCAGCCTTCATCAAATTCATTACCTGGCACTCCCCCTCAGAGACAGCAAGGCTCATGATAAAGCCAATAAAGCACTGATATTTGCATTTAACATAGGAGGACACACAGTGGCCAGCTGAGATCTTTGCTCCTGGGTACTTATGAACTGTTTCAGGAAAAGAATATAGGCACTCTACTTACAGATCACCCACCGTAGTTACAGGATCTTGTGCCTCTTTTACTAGTAGGAATGGCCCTGGCAAGCTGCTTCACCCCTCCCAACATCAGTGAGAACAGGAGACTATTATCTCCTGCTCTAATCCACAAAATGAACCCAGGAATCCTGGTTCCCAAATCCTTCCCCTGTTCTCATCCACAACATCCCACTCCCCTCATATATTTAGGAATGGAATCCAGGAACTTGGTTCACAGCTCCGCATACCGATTACTGTAACACCACTAATACATAATTTGAAATCCCTTTGTAATTTTTTAAGTGCCAAAGTTGTCCTGATTAAGTACATCTATGCCACTTCTACCTTCGTCATGCTAACAGCAGGACCCCAGGGTCAATCCACATTACCTGCTGAGTAGCCTGGACTTGCTGGACCACCTGAGTCGGCACCCCTGACTGTGTAGCTGTGGAGCCTGGACTGGACTCTGAAACCGTGTCACTGGGCCTCATGGAGCCGTCTGTAGAGAGGCAGAAGAAAGACGTTTACACCAGCAGCCCCAGGAAAGGCCCAACTCTCCAGCCACCCATTTGACATTTCATTAGGAAAGCAAAGTGGATGGAGCACAAGACTGGGCTAAGGATTCCTAGAAAGGGAGGAACGTCTAAGCAGCTCAGGCATTGGGGGTTCAGGTCTCTGTCACTCCAGTTTCTAAGGGGGGGCATGTGAATGACTGGTGGCCAAGAGGCACAGCTCCTACATTCTATGACAAGACCTACTGCTACCTCAAGCAACTCTACGAAACATAACACGAGGGCTGTGCTCCAATCCAGCACCATTTATACTATTACAAGGTATCTCAGGCCACATTTCCCAAACTGCACACCTGTTGATACTACTGCCCAAACTATTTGGGTTGCTTGTGCATACAAGATGGTCATTGCTTTGGAGGGGAACACATGCTGGTACACTGGGACCAGAATTCCTTTTCACTGAGTACATTCCTATAGACTGCTACCTATCCAGGACTCTGAGGACTAGGCAGTTAAGAAATATCTACATCCTAACCTGAGAATTACGATTGGCAGTTAAACACAAAGGATTCCCTTTCCCAAAGCAGGAATAAACAAGTCCTTCAAATGTAACCATACCTTTCCTCCCAGAAGCCTGTTACTTCCTAGCATGTTTTCAGACTATTACGATTTTGTGACATAATTGTGTGGTTGTTGCTTATCGGCTGAGAGAGATCCAAATATATTTCTTCAAGGCGTCATTTTCCCTGCAATCAATGTGCAGTCTTTGGGCACTGCCCATGCCTATGACATGTTCACTCAAAAGTAAGTCCCACTGAGTTTGAGGGTGTTTACTCCCCCAAGTAAAGTGTGCATACAACTGTAGAGTGAGAAAATGCTATCCCTTACCTCCCGGTATTACACACTACCACACCCACTACGGTAGAGAGTTCTGGTATGGAATGCGTTTGTGTGTCACAGCTATAGAATGAATACTGCCTGCAATATTACTAGTGATGTGACGCTATCCTCCACACCATTCCTGCCCTTTCAGGAACTTCTTGAAAGTTTTATTAATTTACTATTTTAGAGGTTGAATGCACCCTTGCTGTGCCGCTCAGTTCAAAAGTGCTCACCGAACCCTTTCACATCAGCAACAACGAGGAAAAAGCAAACACAAACACCAGAAAGGCTACGCATTCTTGCCACAGCAAATTCACACTATGTCATAAATTCCTTTGGCTTTGGTAAAAATGATAATACTTTGTCGCCATCTTTTACTCAGCACTAAAATGATCATCTTCTCTGATTTTTAGATGTGACAAACTAGAGCACGGCTGCCTCTCTGGCAGCAAGATTATCTCCCCTACGTCCACCCCCAATTACATCAGAACAAGATATTGTGCTCTTGGCATTTAATCCACACTAGAGGAAGTTATGCTGCCGGGGGGGTGGGGAGGGGGGAAGGGACACTGTTTTCTTATTTTCTAGAAATACAGCATCTCAATCTCCTATTTTTCATGAACAGTCTTGGGCAGCAGGTGACTCCCTTTCCCAAAAGCAGAGATGGTTAAGCAGCAATAACAGCAATCAAGAAGCTGTCCATGTTAAGAGCAGAACCCTTGAGCTCTCGGTGCTCAGGAGTGAGGTTTAGCAATTTCCTGCATCAACAGAGCTTGCTTCTTCTCTGTCGTAATTCCACTGACCAGAAGAGGTTTGCAAGGAAGCAAAGAGTGCAGCCGATTTGGAAAAGCTTTACCTCTGACACAGGCTGGCAGATCCTAAGCAGAAATCCCTTTTGCAAGTACTTACGGTCAAAAGGCATTGCATAAAAGCAATCATAATACATGGTGAGGCTGCCGAAAGGGTTTCAGCTCTAGTTGTTCCTTTCCTTGAAAATAAAACAGCCAAGGCTTTTATAAACTGGAACCTTGGCCAGCTAATCCCTGCTAGTTCCTACCAAAGCTCCAGGCAGGTTGGTTTCGAATAAACATTCGCATCATAGTAGGTACACCCTCTGTTCTTCTCAGGATGGGGTGGCGGATGCCGGCTGTTCACCCGATTGTAATCACGAAGCAGGAGTTCACGTTTCATGAGTGTCTCATTTGACATGCTCAGCGGGAGGGGAAGAAAGGATAGGGGAAGTCACTTTGGGCCACCTGCATTAGGCCTATGAATTTGTTTATGTTCTTAGAAAAAGTAGTATAATATGTAGGTTTTCAAATCTGTTCCCTTGAAAAGATGAAGCTCCTGAAACACAAATGGTCAGCAGCACTACATAACCAATACGAGTACGAACGTGGCTGGCTCAAAAACTGCCAGGCCACATGGCAAACAACTCTCTCAGGGATGAGATTGTTCTACCCATTCAGCTCGCTGAAACGCCCCACAACAGAGCTGCCTTTCATTCTGGAAGTCTGAAAATCCTACTTTATCAGATATATTTTCTGAGGTCTGTAATAGCAAAGGGCCTTATGTTTCAAATGAGAGATCTATAAATTGTCATAATGAGCTGAGAAGTGGCTGAGACTGAGAGAAGCAGTTGCGGCTTAAAGCAATAGTGACTTGCTAACAATGACCACTGTCACCTTATTAAAGGAACAATGTGATCCCCAAGCGTCTCCATGTTCTTTTCATTGTATCTTCTGGGTGCTCGATTATGGCCTTAATTTTCTCAGCAACTCAGTTTAACTAGAACTAAGGAACCAGAAAGGCAATCACAGAAACATTTATCCAGTAGAGTCTCTGAGCCAAATCCTCATTTGCTAGAAATCTGTTCAATTCAGCGCCACAGAAATAAACATAGCTTAGAGACCACTCTCCTAGCCTGTTCAAATGTGTTCTACATTGTTCTGGGATGGGAAGTGCCAAAGAAGGGGAACAACAAGGTAGTATTAACACTGCAAATATCCAGACGGAAGTCTCACTGAGTTACGGAAATTATCAAAAACTATTCAGCAGAGTAGATGCTGGAGCAGAGCTGAATTTCACCTACAGTGAATTTTTAAAAATGCTTTTGTAGCCATTTTCCTCTCACACTCTTTCAGTGCAGCTGAAAATTAGCTGCCTCTTCCATTTGCAGGATAAACGGAGTCAGTGTAACTCAAAACCTTGCGTATCCCTACATCAACAGAAGAAGATATCACTTTACCCTTTTGTTATCTCTGATTTTGTCCAACACACATGTTATACCAGCAGTGAAGTAAAAAAAAAAATTAAATTATGATTATGACAACAACATACAGAAAAGGAAACCTTAAGATGAATGAAGATTGATTTTTAGAAGTGGATACATTCAGACTAATTAAACCTGCCAGCAAGGTATAAAAGAAAGAAAGAAAGAAAGAAAGAAAGAGAGAGAGAGAGAGAGAGAGAGAGAGAGAGAGAGAGAGAACAAGTTGTGTTTTCTATTTCTAAAAGAGCAAAAGCATATAATTTGCTCCATTTTCACCTATGGGGTAAAACACTACACAGGGACAGAGTAAAACAGTGGTGTCTGAGAATAACGGTCAACAACAGCAGCAGCAGCAAAAATGGAGACATGTCCTGTTTTAAATTCAGGTACTGAGATAAAGGAGGACATAGGAGGCTGCCTTATACCATGCCAGACTATTTGTCTATCTAGTCGAGTTTTGTTTACTCTGACTGGCAAAAGCTCTCTAAAGCCTCAGACAGAGGTCTTCTACATGATGTGCTTACCTGGTTCTTTTAAATGGCAATGTCAAAGATCAAACCTGCAGCTTTCTACAAGCAAAGCAATGCTTTTCCATTAAGCCGGCCGGGGGCCCTTCCCATGAGGAAGAGTCCAATATCTTTCAAATCCATGACTTGAACATATGAAGCTGCCTTACATGGAGATTAACCGCTGGTCCGTCTAGACCAGTTTTGTGTACTCTGACTGGTGACCCTATATGCAAAGTACCTGCTTTATGAATAAGCTATGGCACCTCCTGTCCATTTACCACCAGACGTCTTGTCCAATTTCACTGATATATGAGAAGAAGAGTACAAAAGAAAGCCTTAAACACAGAGAGGTCTATTCAGAAAATATAGCATTTGGAAAGATGTGGAAAATGCAGAAATGGCAAAATACTGAAAGAAGAGGCAAGAGTTGTGTTCATAAGAAGCAAAATGCTATCATAGTCAATGGTCTTCTAGACTCACAAAGACATGCTATGGCCTGGAAACTCTGCTCCCTAATCTGATTCACTTAATCAAGGATCACGCACTAAAACTGAAAAGAAGGTCTGGGCTTGGGCCCTGGCAGTCTGAAGTCAAATGTTTTTTCTCAGGAGGTCATGATAACCTTTGCCTGAAAAATCCAGAAGAATTTCCAGTCAACCCTACTGCAAACAGTCCAAATTGGACCTGATCTGAAAGAAAAAAATGGGACTGGGATAAAGAGTTATCTCGGTAAGGGAAGTGTGCTAAATCCAATAGACTCAGTGCTTGCACAGGATTCACTAATGCAAAGTTGAATGTTGCCAGTTTTGAAAGTTGCTTTCCATAGCTGGGGAAAATCTCTGGTTAAACTCCCAGCTACAACACAAATCAAACAGTTCCACTCAGCAGCTTAGGAGCTACCTGATTAGAATCAGATGCAGGCCAGGTTTCTTCAGATAATATTTCAGGCCAGATGAAGTGGCACATTACACTACTAGAGACAGCAGCAATTCTATCTGGCCATTTGCCTCGCCTTCTTCAAGATACAGGGCTGGTTTGCACAACTGAACAGCCACCGTGGCTTATTTAAGCAATGGTGGGCTGCAATGCGTGCTGGTGGCCATTTTGGATATTCAACGCCCGGCTGCAGCTTGTTTGTGTTGTACGAACCCAGGCAGCAGGGGTTGTGAGAGGGTTAAACAACAACAGACCATGGGCTATGTGAAAGTTGTTACAACCCCCGTGGTTTGCACAACACAAGCTGCGGCTAGTCACTGAAATGTAAGCCTATGCGGCAGGGTCTTGCTATTTACTGTTTTGCTCTGTACAGCACCATGTACATAGATGGTGCTATATAAATAAATAAATAATAATAATAATAATAATAATAATAATAATAATTCAAAAGGGCCACCAGAACACATCACAACCCCCTGTGGCTTGGATAAATGATCGCACGAACTGGATCACTGACAAGATCCACCAAACTCTTGTGCAGCCAAGCGCCATTTATTTCAGTGAGACTTGCACAGGAAAACGTCCCTATGGATTGTACCCCACCCATGTTAATTAGTGGAGGCGGATGCATCTAGACGTTCTGCTACAGGCACTACAATATCTTATAGAATCATAGAATCATAGAATAGCAGAGTTGGAAGGGACCTACAAGGCCATCGAGTCCAACCCCCTGCTCAATGCAGGAATCTTGAGCCACTTTAGTCAGTCTAAAAAACCAAAAAAACACCCTTATACAAGGAAGTGGTTCAAAGCATAGGTCTGAACACCCTTGAGCTGGAAAAGATCAGACAGAAGGGCTTGCATCTGATTATCTCTGCATTAGCCTAGGAGCGATACAAGTCATGTGCCACGGAGGACGGTATTATTAATCAGTCCCTTCCACTGATTATTCAAACAACACATTAAAATGTTTACTGAAAATGACTGTGCAGATTTTCCAGCTTAGTGTAATCTCCCTGTGCATCCATGGCAAGAATGAGGGCGTGGAGCGCTCAACACAGCGCATAGCGGCAGCTCAGCTCTAAGTGCCCTTTTGTGGTAAAATCCAGCTGAAGCTAAGTAGTTTTAAGTATCATTAATATAAATGGGAGAGTTAAGCATGTGCTTAAATCTCTCCCATTCAAATCACTTTTAAATTGGCTGGAATCTCACCCTTGAACAGTAGTAGGCTTGGGCAGAGCTCGGATGAAGAGTTCATGACATGTTTCCCAATAGACTGGATACAGACTGATACTCCGGAACAACTATTAAAAATGTATAGATAAATTCAATGGCTACCATAAAAATCTGTTTAGTGACAGCAAAGTCTAAGTTGCAGAAGACTAAGCCGGGTTCTATTCTCATCCCCACACCTAAGTTCTAAATGCAAATCTTCATTGTTGATGCAGAAGCCAGAAAGAATTCAGCAAGACTCTTCTATGAACTCAGCATACATATTCCAGAGTTTTGCTTTGTTTTGAACATCGTTCCTTTCTGAAGGGTGGCTACTGCTCTGTTCCTCCTTTAGGGCACCAGGTTCTCCTGACTGTTCCTGAACCTGCCACTGGTCAGCTTTTCAGCGGGAGGAAGAGAAAGCAAGGCAAAGTGGTAAAGGGGAGAGAAAGGGAGAGTCTAGAGCAGCCTTCCTCAACCTGGGGCAACCCAGATGTGTTGGACTGCATCTCCCAGAATGCATTCTGGGAGTTGTAGTCCAACACATCTGGAGCGCCCCAGGATGAGGAAGGCTGCTCTAGAGGTAAGGAGCGGGGAGAAACAGTAACATAAAAGAGGTGTGTGATGGGGAAAGAGGCTGGGAGTTGAGAGAAATAGCAAGAGAGAGGGGTGACCGGGAGAGAAAGAGCAAGGCTAGGGATTAGGGAGAACAAGAAAAAGGCTATGGATGGGGAAGGGAGAGGGAAAAGCGACAAAAGGGGTTGAGGGAAGAGAAACAGCGAGGCAGTGGAGAGAGCAAGAGAGCGTAAAGGTCTCTGTGGGCAGAAAAAGATTGGGAAGACCAGGTAGCAACTCCCTCCATTTCTCCTTTCCCCCCAGTCTCTAGCCTCACTATATCTCTCCCCCATATCTGCCATTATGTGACTAGCCCCATCCTCCATGGGAACCATTTTATGGTGGTGCCCACAGCAGTTTCTCAAATGTGCCCATGACTCCAAAAAGATTGGGGACCCCTGCCCTAAACGGCTTTGTACCAGAGTAACTAAAACAATGTCTCCTCCACTATGTACCTGTTTGGACCCTTAAGTCATCTTCGGAGGCCCTCCTCTGGATGCCCCCACCAAAGGAAGTTAGGCGGACGGCTAGAGGAGAGAGGACCTTCTCATAGCACCCCATTTATGCAATGCCCTCGCCAAGGAGTCTCATCAGCCTGCATTGTTATCTTTTCAGCACCAGGCAGACCTTTCTTTTCCCTGAGGCATTTTAGAGCCTTGGTTTTAGATTTTATAGCTGCTCTTATATATTTTTATATTTATCTATCCCTTTGCTGTTTGTCGCTTTTTATTTATTTTTCTAACTATTTTGCATTTCATTCTTTTAACTATTTGCAATCTGTCCAGAGAGCATAGATGCATCTGGTGCCCTCTAGGTGTTTTGAACTACAACTCCCAAAACATCTGAAGGGTACCAGGTTGGGGAAGACTGAAGTGTCATTTTGAGAACTGTAAGTATATTGGCTACAGCTTATGGAAGTTTCAGCCCAAAACATCTGGAGAATACCAGGCAAGACTTTTCTCAAAGGGAACATGTTCCAACCCCTTTATCACTCCTTTGGGGCCCCATTCTCCTGATCCAGCAACAACTCCCATTCCACAGAGAGTCAAGTGACTTTCAAGACCATAAGAGCACAGTGGGGGACGAATTCACACAACCACACAAAATTATGATATCTTATGATGATATCCTCAGAGCCACACAGCCAGGCTTTGAGAGCCAGGGCCATATCAAGGCCATGAAGGGCCCTGGGGCTAGCCATCTATTGTGACCTCCCTACTTTGTCCCCAAAACTGACACACACACACACACACACACACACAGAGTAAACAATGTACAGAAATAATGCAAAAACATTTTTCACTACATATTTTAGTGGAAATAACCTTCCATGCAAAAGAATGGAAGCAAAAAGCAAACATGTCCTCCACGGTAGACAACTTGACACCAGCTTCTCCTTTTACAGCACACAGACACAGAAAATGTAAACACTATCAAAGCGCTCTCTCGCACACATGCACTCAAGCATGAAACATAGACCCGCTTACTGACTCAGTCAGTCACAACAGTCAATCATGGTACATACACCAGGACATTTTGCTTCCTGGGGAGGACCAGCGAGAACCCACAAATGTCTCCCGTTTCTCACTGGATGATCTGGGCTAGTCCCTACTTCCAAGCCTAACCTACCTCACAGGCTTGTAGCGAGGGTAAAAACGGGGAGAAGTTTAGTTTCTAGGGGAAAGGCAAAACACAAATATAAAATCAAGTAAACAATTCTATAGTAGAAAGCCATAGTTAACTTACAATGCATTCATAATAAGCCTCCCTAGCGTGTAAAATGGCCACCTGTTCATTGCATTACCGCGTGCACTCAGTTACATGTGTGTCCACTAGAAACAAGATGCATCCAGTATCCCACTTGGAAATTTATCTTATAAAGGCCATGTGGAAGAAGCCTGAAGACTGACGTCAACTCTTATAACTTATATTAAGGATTCAAAATTTGAAAAATGTCCTCTTGCTTCTCATACGCCCCACCCATATGCCTCCATCTTTCCCCTGAACTCAACGAAACTGCATTAACAGCAAAAATGACAAAGAGTCTTGTGGCACCAAGACATGCACAAATGTTTTTTAGAAAGAGCACACATCCAAATGCATTTTTTTTAAAAAAACAAATGAGTGTGGCTACTGTGATAAAAAATATTCTTAAAAATCAATTTGGCCACAGACACATACTTGAAATAAATGAATTTAACAGTGTGCAACCAAGAAACAAAATCAAGGGCAGTATCCACCTGTATCATTTAATTAGCATAAATGAAGTTGTGCTAGCAGCAACTAGTCCCTACCTACATGCAAGGGGAGAATCGAACTAAAGTTATTTATTTTTTATTTATTTTATTTATTACATTTATATACCGCCCCATAGACGAAGCTCCCTGGGCGGTTTACAAAATTTAAAAACAGTAAACATTAAAAAAAAAGTATACAAAATTTAAAAACCATCAGAAACATAAAAACAACAGTATAAAAACAGTATCCATTTAAAAACAATAGTTCTTTAACAAACTTAGTGTTGTTAAATGATGTTAAATGCCTGGGAGAAGAGAAAAGTCTGAAGATAACAGAGTTGGTGCCAGGCGAGCCTCATCAGGGAGATCATTCCACAGTCGGGGGGCCACCACCGAAAAGGCCCTCTCCCTCGTTGCCATTCTCCGAGCTTCCCTCGGAGTAGGCACTCGTAGGAGGACCTTAGATGTTGAGCGCAGTGTACGGGTAGGTTCATGTTGCATTTGCACAAGCGCAGTTCTACAAATGGTTGTGCATAACTCGTTCAACCCATTGTGCATCCCACTTGCACAACCAGTTGCCCAAGCATAATAGGCAACTGCTTGCACAACGGAAAGATTTAGCAGAGTTCCACTAGCACTATTTAAGTTTTAAAGTGCATTGCAAAGGGGAGCAGCATGACTGTATCGTCATAAACTTAGAAAACATTATAACTATAGTATACACAGAAGAATAAAATGGAAGATGAAATGTGTGCATAATCCCTGACAGATGGTTGTCCAGCTGCCTCTTGAATGCCTCTAGTGTGGGAGAGCCCACAACCTCCCTAGTGGAATCAGCTACCTAGGGAGGTTGTGGGCTCTCCCACACTAGAGGCATTCAAGAGGCAGCTGGACAACCATCTGTCAGGGATGCTTTAGGGTGGATTCCTGCATTGAGCAGGGGGTTGGACTCGATGGCCTTGTAGGCCCCTTCCAACTCTGCTATTCTATGATTCTATGATTCTATGATATGTGTGTGTGTGTGTGTATGAAAATACAGATTATTAAGAACTATACATAAACTTGAACAAAAGTGGAGCAAATATCCTAATAAGTATCCATTCGCAGGTGGCATCTAAATAGCAGTAAATATTTTAACATCTATGTTAATTAAAGGGATACCAAATTTTGCATTTCAAGGAGATATTATTTTTATATATTAAAATATTTAATTGTATTTTAATACCTGACACTGTTTTTTTTAATTTGCTTAATTTAGAAACAATACAGCACTCATTCTAAAAACGTTCATGTCAAAAGGGGTTGGAATAAAATTGAAATTCCATCCTTCATGAATTGGTCAAGACATCACTTTGTTTAAATATAAATTATTCATTCGATTAGTCATTACTTTGGTTGGGAGGTGAAAGTTAATTTCTGACTAGTTTCTCAGTCTCTCAATTGCTCTCCTAGATTTCCCCTCTTAAGGCTAAACTAAACACTTACTTTAGTGTAAGTATGCACAGGCCTATTTGGATCAGAATGTAGCACTCCAGGAGGGGGGATTTAAGCTTCCCACCACCACCACCATTTTCATGGTGAAATTCTACACCCTGGGGAGGTGTTTAAAAATGAGGAAAAGGCTTCATTTTCCAATGAAAACCTTTTTCGTTTTTTAACCGCCTCCCCCTCAGGGTGGAATTTCAGCATGGAAACAGGGTGTAGAGGGAGGTTTAAACCCTCTCTCCCGTAGCGCCATGGTCCCGATCTGAATAGGGCCTACATAGGCGTACACTGAAGAAAGTCTGGCCCTTACTTACTCCTGTGTAAGTATATGTTGCCCCAATCCAGATTGGGACTATGGTGCTCAGAGAGAGAGAGGGTTACATCTTCTCCCCACACCATTTTTGTGCTGAAATTCCTCCTCGCAAGTGGGAGCAGGGAGAAGTGTTTAAAAAACGACAAAAGGCGTTTATTGGGGGGGGGGAGCCTTCATTGGAGGCTCCCTCCCCCCGTTTTAGGAGGTGGAATTTCAGCACAAATCTGGGCTGAGGGGAGAAGGAATAAACACCTGGTCCAAATCAGGGTCCCAATCAAGCTTCTCCTCTACCTGATCCAACCCGTTTCTCTCATCTCCATAACTCTGACTTGTTCCTGGGCTGTGGAAAAGGTGAGGGAATGTCAACGTAAATTATGACCGTCACTGCCTCTCTCTGAATCCTCCATGCTAAACAGGCTCATTCATTTATTTAGTGCTTGAAAAACACTGTTTGGGAATTGGCTTGCCTGGTGCCCTGCCTGGTAAGGAAGGGATGAGAGCCACCGTGAGTGGCTTTCCTATTAATTTCTTTGCTCCCAGCAAGGGAACACTATGGAGAAATTCCAGCCTTTGGGGGAGCGATCAACAGGTTGGCCCTGCCCCAAAACCATTCCCCTTATACTTGCCATTGCTGGAGGAACATTCTGAACATGTACAGATACCACATATGCTCAGAACGTTCCCCTTAGTGCAGCCTTCCTCAACCTGGGGCGCTCCAGATGTGTTGGACTGCATCTCCCAGAATGCCCCAGCCATTCTGGCTGGGGCATTCTGGGAGATGCAGTCCAACACATCTGGAGCGCCCCAGGTTGAGGAAGGCTGCCTTCGCGGGAACCGACCTGCCACAAGAAAGGAAGAGGAAGACCAGCACCTGTTGTGCCATATTTTAAAGGTTTGCTGGCTCTAGGGTGATTGGGGGTGGCGAAGAAGGAAGAGAGGGAAGCGCTAGGCTGACTCCCCCTAACCTCCACCAGCTGGCCACAACTGGCTGGATGCTTAGGTCCTCCACCTGCTGCCGTTCTGAGAGGTGGTACCTGGAATCAGTGGGGAATCCTGGGTTTTTTTACAGTCTACTTTCCTTGAAGGCTATAAATTGTGTTCTTCACGCCTCCAGGTTCCAGGGCTCAGGCTTTTCCTGCTATTCCCCCCACGCACCCTTGCACCCCACACACTTACCAGGGACAGTCACTACAATGTACTGCTGCGGGGCTGGTGTTGGTGTCTGTTGTCCAGTGGGTGGAGCCTGCGTCTGAGGAGGCGGGATTTCTGAGACATATTGTTTCGGAGTGGGCTGCTGCTGCTGCTGTGCACCTTGCAATTCTGCCACATATTGTTGCTGAGCTGCTGCTGCCGCCGCCACCACAGGGGCCGCTGTGGCCGCCGTTGCTGCTGGCTGTTGCTGTGACTGTTGCTGCTGTTGTGACTGTTGTTGGGCTGCCTGTAATTCCGTTACGTACGCCTGTGTTGCCATGCCAACAGTGGGGAAAATGATAATAAATAAGGCTTTTTTTTTGCTTCCTTTCGTTGAAGGAAAAAAAAAAGAAGAGGAAAACAAATAGAACAGAAAAGAAAGGAAAAAAAACACACAATTAATCGATTATAAAACATTCCATAGACAGAAAGAACTCCCTACAGTTCTATTCACTGAGCACTAACTTAATAATACACCATGCTTAACACCTAATTACAGTCAATTACTGAAAAGAATAGCAGTAGGTACACTGATTACTCCACAGTGGAAGATCAGGTTGGAAATTTGACAGCCCAGAACACAACACTTTGTATTTACCCAGGTGTAATCTGCATGACTGCACAAGACACGTTTCCAGTGTTCTTCCCGTTTGCAAGCACACACACACACACACACACACTCATATCCTTCAGAAATTCAATGTTCTTCCAGTCCCCAACAGATCCAGCCTTTAGGACTGAGACAAAGCTATGCAGTCCCCAGGGCAGGAGGAGTGATGTAAGCTTCCAAAACCCAGAGTCACATTGCTGCTGATTTGGCAGGCACAGTGCTCCATATTTCTTGCACTGTGCTAAGGAAAGGAACTGGGAATACAAGAACTTCCCATGGCGATCTAGCCATAACTATTTTGTGAATCCCAATAAACAACATTTATAGCAACCTATGTTACGTCCTTTTGCCCCTGCATGCATATTATGTAATTTGCTCTCTTTGCATGTTGTATTTTAACACTGGCCACTGACGAAGACTTCGTGTTGAAACGCGTTTGGACTGTTCATTTTATGTTGTTTCTGTCGGATAATTGTTCCTGTATAATATGTTGTTGTATTTTTTTTAATACTATTTTCATTGATTTTCAAGTAAGGACAAATACAATAAATACACAGAGTAAAAGAAAACACTCAACAACAATATAGATGTTCCCACAGCACCACTATAAAAAAGCATGGGTGTTCATTCCTTCAATAAGCACTTGGTACAGAAAAAGATGCAGGTTAAGTTAGAACCTCTGACCAAAAGGATTCCTGAGTTATTGGGGGTCTAGGTTCGCCAGGATTCATATTAATAAATGTGAAAAAGTCCAACCAATTTTCCACAAATGTGTCTGATGTTATTTCTCCTCTTGCTAACCTGCTGTGTTGTGTCAATTTATCATTTAAAGCTAGTTTCCAAATCTTATCAAACCAGCGTTGATGGTCAAAAGGTCTGTCGCTTTTCCAGAACTGGGCAATTTCCCACCTGGCTGCAACCAGCAAATGGGTGACCAAGGCTTTGGGAATAATGTTTCTATTGGCATTCCTAAAAATAGAAAGTAGAGCCAGTGCTGGGTCAGTTTCTACTTCAGCATGAATAATGTTTGTAATGGTTTGGAAAACCCTTGACCAAAAAGTTTTGACCTGTTGACATTCCCACCAAAGATGAATATAAGTGCCAGGAACAGATGTTGTTGTATTTTTAATGTAATATTATTGTTGATTTTAATTTTATTATTGTACATTAAATATCACTGTTTTATTGAATATATCCTTAACTTTTTGTTTAGCATTATCTGGCTGTTTGTTAAGGATTTCACCTTTCCTTGCTTTTATTGAAGGATGAAACAACCCTCCAATAATCCTACAACAGCCATGGGTTACAGGAGGGTTGTTTCCCCCTTCAACAAGCCATGTTGCCTGGGTTTGGATGATACAATAACTGCACCCAGGCGTTGATTATGGAAATAGCGCCTGACCCACGCCACAATTTAAATGAGCCATCATGGCTTATTTTGATTATGTAGACACAAAAGAGACAAGCTCAGGTATTCAGGAGATTGTATAATTTAAAAAAATATTTTTAAAAAATTTATCCAGAAGTGCTCAACATTTCGGACTAGACGTCCTTCGTCAGGAACTATAATAATTTTAAAATAAACAAGTTAGAATAAAGTAAGTAGAGAAGAGGAACAACACCCAAAGTCTGAGTTCCATTCTTTTGAAAAAAATAACTGTTTCATGCATCACAGCGCTTCCAATTTATAACATGTGTCATCTCCAGGTAAATACATAGGGAGTTACAATATTTTATGTCTCATTAATCATACTTGGTAGGTATTATAGCTTGTTATGAATGATAGACAAATATTCCTGCATTGAGCAGGGGGTTGGACTCGATGGCCTTATAGGCCCCTTCCAACTCTACTATTCTATGATTCTATAAACAATCATTGCACTTTGAAAATCAAGTTTGTTAGTTATCTATATCATTCAAGAGTCAAGTCTGCTTGTTTTCAACAACATCACTTTACCCATTGAAATGGCTAGGACCTTATCTCTGGAATTTATAACATGCAAAAGAACCAAGAAAAAGCATATCTCGTACAGAGCCCACGCTGTGATGTTGTAGACGTGTAGAAATCCAACCTGGAAAGGGGTAACAAGCTGCCAGTGGGCTGCTGCAGTTCAAAGTTTCTCGGATTGTGGTTTGTAGTTTTGTTCTTGCAATCTTCAGGGTTCTGTGCTTAGAGCTGCACTTGTAATTTTTGAATAGCCCTTTTGGCAAGCCAAGGTCACATGTACCCTATCTTGCCTGATTAAATAGGAACAGTTGTTTGTGGGAAACTAAGTCAAAAGTGATTCTGACATTACTCAGTTCCATTGCCATAGGTTACACAGGGTAGCCGAATACGTTTAACGCTTCTCTCTTACGGATTGTAAGTATTCCACTCTACTGATTCATTAAGACCTTCTGGGACTAGAGCAGTGGTTCCCAAAGTGGGCGGTACTGCCCCCTTGGGGGCGGTGGGATTGCATAAGGGGTCGTTAAGAGGCAAGGGGGCAGCAGGGGGGCACTCGAGGTGGTCTTTTCCGAGAAGCGCCTCTCCAGAAGGTCTTAAAACCCAGGGACATTTTTATGGGAGAAGGTAGTTTGGTCCCAAGCCAAGAGAGTCCTTTTAACAGTGAATTGAAATGTTTCAAAAGCACCAAAACGCTAATGAAGAGACATGCCCTGCTTGGTGTGCCCCGCCACGCCGGCTGCAAAACAGAGGCGTTCGCTCTCTTTTACCTCCCTCCCTTGGCAAGCCTATGGCCGGTGCATCAGATTTTGAATAAATTTTCAATTCATTGTTACTGTTTTGAATTTTATTATTATCTTCCTTAGTGGGTCGTTGAAAACTGCTATTCTGAATAATGATTGTTATAGTGTAGGGTAGGGGGCACTGGGCATGAGTTTGTGGAACCAAGGGGGCGGTGACCTGAAAAAGTTTGGGAACCACTGGACTAGAGACTTCAAGTGCAAGATCCAGAATGTTTCTCTTCTGCTCAAGGCATTCCCGCTCCCTCTCGCTTTTTCGAACGCCCAGAATCGGGTGGGTGTTTTTTCTCCGAAAAGTGTTTCACTAGCAGTGCCCCAATTCTATTATGCCTTGAGGACTCTTGAGGTTTCCCCAATATATATAAATTTTTGACAGGGGCATGAGATGGCATATATCATGCAAACCAAGTCAATGAGAACAACAGTAACACCATACCAGCTTCCCTGATAGCTGATTTGCCCACTGCTGCCAACTTTCTCTAGTAATGTACAACTTTAACGGAGTAGTGGAAATATTCATGTTAGGCAACAGAACCACTTCAAACATATTTTAATTGCCTACCTAGCAAGGTAATGTGAATGAGAAATGATGTGTTTGCAAAAATGAGAATAATACATTATATATGGTAATGAGAGAGCCATGACAGGATGTTGACATCCAGTTGCTTGTAATCCTGGGTCTGCTGTCACATAGCATGGGATGGTCCCAAGTGCACATTCTAGAATATATCCTCAAATCTTCCACAACACACAGGGGTTCCATGGAAGCCAAGTTAATGTAGGAAGTGTTGAAACCACTGTTCTACATTATAATTGCTAATCTTATTTGCTTTGCATCTGAAGTGTATCTTGAATGGCACAAGAGAAATCGTACTGTTTATCATGGGTACGATCAGGTGAGCATTCAAGATGTACACAAAAAGAGAAGAAATATATAAAAGGCAAGAATGGGACAACACACTGCAGACATAACAAGTATGTAATATTTTATTATTAAATATATGCACAGGCCTTATCTGCAATGTGCCCTAAAAACTTTCTATGTGTTTTATTGAAATTATGTTATTGGTTACGTTTATGCACAGACTGTGTTTGCAATGCGCTCTTATAATTGAAAAAGGTTTTAAGTTCTGTGTTGTCTCATTCTTGCTTTTTATATATCTACTTTTATAGCCCCCTGACAAAAGGCTTAAAAAAATAAGGGGCTGAAACACATCAGGCTTTTTTATATAATTAACAGTTTTCTATAACATCCTGAGATTTCACTCCCCAGTTACCTAGGGAGGTTGTGGGCTCTCCCACACTAGAGGCCTTCAAGAGGTAGCTGGACAAGCATCTGTCAGGGATGCTTTAGGGTGGATTCCTGCATTGAGCAGGGGGTTGGACTCGATGGCCTTGTAGGCCCCTTCCAACTCTGCTATTCTATGATTCTATGATTCTGTGTATTGTTTACCATGGAATGCTTAATATAGTTAGTGAAAGGAATCACAAGCTGTCAATATTTAACTATTTTATTTATTTGATATTTATTTAATATTTTATTTATTTGATTTGTTGTAGATCACACGCTGAATATGAGCCAACAGTGCGATATGGCTGCAAGAAAGGCAAATGCTATTTTGGGCTGTATTAATGAAAGTATAGCTTCCAAATCACGTGAGGTACTGAGCATGTTTATTTTTATTTTATTTTTTATTTTATTTAAGTATTTTTATGCCGCCATTCAGCCAAAAAAGGCTCTCATGGCGGCTTACAAAAGTATTTCTTGACAGTCCCTGCCCACAGGCTTACAATCTAAAAGACATGACACAAAAGGAAAGGGGATTGGGAGGGAGGAGGAGGAGGGGGGAAAGGAAAGCAAACTCAGGCACTACAATCTTAGTTGGAAAATCTTAGCTTAGTTTAGCCTGGAGAAGAGAAGATTGAGGGGAGACATGATAGCACTCTTCAAATACTTAAAAGGTTGTCACACAGAGGAGGGCCAGGATCTCTTCTCGATCCTCCCAGAGTGCAGGACACGGAATAACGGGCTCAAGTTAAAGGAAGCCAGATTCCGGCTGGACATCAGTACGGTTAGAGTAGTACGACAATGTTACCTAGGGGGGTTGTGGGCTCTCCCACACTAGAAGCATTCAAGAGGCAGCTGGACAACCATCTATCAGGGATGCTTTAGGGTGGATTCCTGCACTGAGCAGGGGGTTGGACTCGATGGCGTTACCGGCCCCTTCCAACTCTACTATTCTATGATTCTATGAAAAGGAACTGAGAATAAAACGGCCAGTATCATACTGCCCTTATATAAATCTATGGTGCGATGACTCTTAGAATACTGTGTACAGTTCTGGTCACCACACCTAAAAAAGGATATTATAGAGCTGGAAAAAGTGCAGAAAAGGGCAATTAAAATGATTAAGGGGTTGAAGCATCTCCCCTATGAGGGAAAGTTACATAAGCTGGGATTGTTTAGCTTGGAGAAGAGGAGGCTAAGGGGAGACATGTACAAAATTATGCATGGTAAGGAGAATATAGATAGGGAGACATTTTTCTCCCATTCTCAAAATACTAGAACCCAGGGTCATCCCATGAAGCTGATTAGTGGGAAATAAAAGGAAGTACTTCTTCACACAGCGCATAGTTAAATTATGGCACTCACTACCACAAGATGTAGTGATGGCCACCAATCTGGATGGCTTCAAAAGGAGGTTGGATAAATTCCTAGAGGCAAAGATAATCAATAGCTACTAGCCCTGATGGTTGTGTGTTACCTCCAGTATTCGAGGCAATAAGCCTGTGTGCACCAGTTGCTGGGGAACATGGGTGGGAGGGTGCTGTTGCACCATGTCCTGCTTGTTCATCCCTGGCCAATGACTGGTTGCAAAAGCAAGGAAAACCCCGCGGGGGAGTAAAAAATAGCCAAAGGCAAGGGTGGAACCAAGTAATCTTCAAACATAAATATTAGCAAAAAAAATTATTAAAGTGCCTAGGTGCCTACGCGTTTAGAACGCAGTTGCGTTCTTCCTCAGGGCTTTATCTAAAAAACAAAGAAGTCCTTTGTATCATAATATTTACAATTAGAGGCATTTTACAAGTATCTGTACCTTAAAAAATTATAATATCTAATTAGAAAAACTTTAAAACCATATGTATAACCAGACGTACAAATTGCAATCAAAAAGGTGTAATACATCATCACTCAGCTAATTAGAGTATATATGCAAAATATACCAACCAGGAATAAATCATCTATGTTACAATAACAAACAACCGTATTTACTTACAACATTCGTGAAGCTGCTAGACTAGCATGATACAGGAAAAAGTGAGATGTATATAGAGGGAAAAGAGACCTTGACAACTAGTTGGAAACAGATGTTTCTTATAACAATGCCGATAGTTCCAAAGACTCATAGAGGCCAGAGGGACTGATCGTGTTTAGCCTGATGATCTATCTGGCCTCTCTCTCTAAAAGGATCCTATCAGATTTATTCTTGATTATTTCTATAACCCAGAATGATAAATCTTTTAATTGATGTGATTTCTCTTTCCAATGGTGAACTAATGGTGCTCCTTCTATTCCACATTTGATCTTGCTAATATGCTCACCTGTCCTGGTTTTAACACTTCTTGTAGTTTTGCCAATATATAGTTTATTACAGGGACAGATTATGCCATATACTACAAACCCTGTATTGCACGTGGTAAAATCTTTCAAAGGATATTCTCTGTTACCTGTTGGATTAACAAAGTGCTTTAATTTGAGAGAATGACTGCAATATTTACAATGTCCACACGGAAAATGTCCTGCAGGTGGGCCTGAACCTGGTAGGAGGGACTGCGTAGTCAAGGTTGTAATTGTGTTACTTCTAATTATACGGTCCCCTATGCTTTCTGTTCTTTTGTATGCAATATAGGGTTTCTCATGACAACCCATGACATCCTTCACTAAAAACCAGTATTTATTTATAGAGTGTCTTAAAGACATACTAATATTGTTGAATGGTAAACTGCATATCAATCTGTTATTAATCTTTTTTGGATTAGACCTCAAGAACCTTCTATAGTGTCTACTTTTTCTTTTGCTCTTGATATGCACTTTTCTGAGCAACCTCTCTGTAAACACTGCTGTTGTAAAGTCCAAGATTCCTTTTCATAATCAGATTCCCTAGTGTAGTTTCTTCTAATCCTAATCAATTGGCCATATGGGATGTTATCCCTAATATGTTTGGGGTGTGAGCTGTCATATCTTAAGAGCTATGTACCAAATTATATAGAAAGCCCACAGATAAAAATAAGCTCTTAAGATATGACAGCTCAAGGATAGAGTTGTTCCCCATTAGTACTGGTATTTATGACCTCAAGGGTGCTTCCAGACTAAAGCCTTTTGGCAGAGTTCCTCGTGGCAAAGGCAAAAGGGGGTAGGAATTATTGAACTGGGACTGGCTACCTTACAGACAGATCTTCAGTATGTTTACTCAGAAATAAGTCCCATTCTGTTAAGTTGGACTTACTTGCTTATAATTGCAACTTTCAATCAGTGGCCTCCCCTTTGATGTGGTTTTAAGGAACTTCACTTCTGCAACATTGTTGAAATTGTTTTTGTCCTGAAATGGTTTTGTCTACCAAAGCCCTTCCTATGGTCTCCCCCCAACCATCTAAATATGTTCTCCTTTTACATTTTTTAAATTTTTATTTGCTCTCTTGTGCCTAATAAAACCATAGGAATAGTTTACTTTGAAATCAAATGCTACACTTGCCAACTGTCGTGTTCATGCCTGTTCCCTCTGGCATTCACATGCGCTGGCAAGCTGACACGAGACACTCACATCAGTGAGACTTCTTTTATTGAGGAAATCACACAGTAGACAGGCATACGTTGGCACCTCAAGGGACATGACCAATTGCCTAAAACAAAACCCCATGGAAGGGTTGCTCTGAGCCACTAGAGCCAGGCAGAGAAGCTCGGTCACGCACTTGTCAATCTCAGCCTGCCACAACTGAGCTGACCCTGGTAACCATGACTTTAGGGAAGGTTAAACCTCAGGCACAGGAGTCCCACCCTTCTGCTAAGGACTCCCTGCCACCTGAGTCTGGCCACACACACAATCCACAGCAAATGCAAGTCCAAGTCTATGAAAAGCCTCACAGTACTTTTCATGGCACAGTCCAAATAGCAAAGCGTCCATGTGCAGAGTGCTTTCAAAGTCCAAATCGGAGATGAAATCCAAAGCAGGAGGGAGGCCAGGCGTTGTGTCAAGAGATGAAACCTAGCAAAGCTTTTTCAGCTTTGCACAAGCATTTAAGGCCTATTCAAAGCCACTTGATAAACAGGTCCTCTGACTTGTAAACCCTGCCCATGTGCCAACAGGACGGTACGGCTACAACCCACTTCGATGATGCTACAATCTGAGGACAGCTTCCAAGAGTGCCCCCCACCTTTCTAAAACACTCTGAAGTTCCCAGAGAACCAGCAGCTTCAAGGCCGCAACAGGGAGTAAGCAAGCTAGATCCCACCAGAATTTCTTACAGAGATAAGCTTACAGAGACATCTGACATTCTCAAACTACTTCCTAATAAATCTACCTACTAGGTACAAGACCGGCCTTGTACCTACACCTGGCACCAACTAATCTGATCTGTCTGGGCTTCCCCGCCCACTCTTCTCTCAAGAGGAGGGAATATAATAGTGAAAATGAAGATACACCCAGAGGAAATGAAGAGGCATGGCAATATTGCTAAATCTACAAAACGTCACTACCCACATCAAGACTATGCATCTTAAAAAATTAAATGGTAGTGCTAAAGATTACCCATGCTTCTTCTCTTTCTGAGATATATGCATTTTCCTTATTAAGAAAGAAGTAAGGAAAAACACTGGGGGGAAACAAGGGATTACACATGAATGACAAAATTGTGTGGACCCCATATAAAATGTGATCAATGAACTATGACAATTCCATAATAAATCCTTGTCAGGAAGCAGCCCTAGTCTCAGCTCTCAGCAGGAAAGTCTTCTAACAACTATGGCAATGATTTGCACACACATCTAACAATTCTAATGTTCTTTTAGATTCTACAGTTTGCCTCCTATTGGCTATAGCTGGGGTTTCCAGAATGGTGCCCATGGGCACCTATGGACTCTTCTCTTAGTGCCCGCCAGTCTCCCTGCCCCTCATGCTTTAATCCGTAAGATTTTTGTTTAAAAAAGAAATAAAAAATAACTGGGATGCGGGCATACTGCAAAGCAAAGAGCTGCCCTCCACTGTCATTTTTATTTGGGTTCAAAATAGTGGTTTTGTACAGAGACCCCATCTCTGTATTGTATTTCATAGAATCATAGAATCATAGAATAGCAGAGTTGGAAGGGGCCTACAAGGCCGTCGAGTCCAACCCCCTGCTCAATGCAGGAATCCACCCTAAAGCATCCCCGACAGATGCTTGTCCAGCTGCCTCTTGAAGGCCTCTAGTGTGGGAGAGCCCACAACCTCCCTAGGGAACTGATTCCATTGTCGCACTGCTCTAACAGTCAGGAAGTTTTTCCTGATGTCCAGCTGGAATCTGGCTTCCTTTAACTTGAGCTCATTATTCCGTGTCCTGCACTCTGGGAGGATCGAGAAGTGATCCTGGCCCTCCTCTGTGTGACAACCTTTTAAGTATTTGAAGAGTGCTATCATGTCTCCCCTCAATCTTCTCTTCTCCAGGCTAAACATGCCCAGTTCTTTCAGTCTCTCTTCATAGGGCTTTGTTTCCAGACCCCTGATCATCCTGGTTGCCCTCCTCTGAACACGCTCCAGTTTGTCTGCGTCCTTCTTGAATTGTGGAGCCCAGAACTGGACGCAATACTTTCAGTTCTTTTGCAAATTATTTTTCGTTTAGTCCACTGGGTTGTCTTCTGGGAAATGAGTGTTTTGTGACCAGCCATGTCCTCCTTTACAGTCATTTTATGAATGAGCAACAACCCCTATGGTAGCCATTTTGTGAGAGTACCCACAGTCCAACATGTTTGGGGACCCCTGGGCTATGGACATCTGAAGCTGAAGATGACCAGATCACTGGTCATCTATATCCCAGGACTGGAGTCTCCATCACTGTGCCCACAGGTGCAATGAAGACCATGACAGTTTCACCTGGTGCCCATAAAGCCCCTGTGCTTCCACTCCCCTACTAACTCCATTCAGAAATGGGAAAAGAGCAATCTCAGCCTTGTAAAGTAAGAGACCTAAAAGAGGAAGCGAGAAAGACCAGCATTTTTTCTTACTTCCTCTGACAGCTATGTACTTTTGAAGGCAGAGCTCACCAGTTGAGCTACTGATCTCAGGCTGTAACGGTACATAGAGATGAAGGAGAAAGTGGGAAAAGTGTCTCTCTTTCCCACATTACTCTCTCAACTCTATGTACTGTGTTAGCCTGAGATTAGCATCCAAGTAGCTGACCAGAAAGCAGAGTGACCAGGAGGAAAGGAGGGAAAACACCCTCTAAAAATGTTTTAAAAGAAAGAAAGAAAAAGATGGAATACCATACTGACCCAACCAGAGGGCGGGATGGGAGGGTGAGGGAGAAGGAAAGTGAAGCAACTAGGAGCAGGAAGGGAAAGACTGGGGCATGTCTGCATATTTTTCCCTCTGGTTTTGGGTGAATTTTCTTCTCTCACTCTCTCTGGCTATGTTCTCCACCCGTCCCAGATCTGCCCCTCCCTCCTATCTTTCTCTTTCTGGGTCTGGCTATTGGATCTGAGTTTGGATATCTCCCCCTTTCTCTATACTTTCCCCCTCCTTTCTCTCCCACTCTTTGTATCCTGGGAAAAAGAGAGAGATCTGGGTAGGGTGTGGGTGTGAACTGACTGGTACAGAAAGTTTACCTTCTTTGAAGTGGGGGTTTTCTGACAGTGAATGGCTACTGCAGTAGTCATTTTCTGAATGGGAATGCCCCTATGGCAGCCATTTTGTGATGGCACACATGACACTTACAAAATTCCAAACGTGCCCATAAGCCACCACCACCCCTGCTCTGAGTAACAGAAACTCTCCAAGGTTTCAGCAGAGAAATGCCTTTCCTAGCCCAGTGCTATAAGCTCACAATCTTTCTTTAAGTATGCCACCAAATGAGTGCTAGAAAAATCCCTAACTTAATTGGCAAGGTCCTTAAAAATCTGGTGCAGAACCCTAGGGATTTGAAATACTTTGTTCATTCCTATGCACAACTGATGCTTAAAATGGCCTAAAATGATGGTCGCTCCCAGATGTCTTCTTCATGCCAATGGAGCTGGGGTAGACAAGACCACTTTCCTGCAGGCAGGAGCCCCATGTCATCCACAGCATGACAACACTGTGCTTAGGCTGCATTCCAAAGGTCCCTGTGCACTTGGTCACTCCTTTCAGAACAAGCCAAACTTGGAAATGACCTGGCTGTTTTTAGACCCTGGGAGGATTCAGGGAACGACAGCAAAGAATAACTGAGCCTAATCCTAAAAGGAATTGCATACTCAAGTCTCTCACTGGCAGACACAGACATTGTCTTTGAAGATGAGACTCTCAGCAAGTTGTTAATTTCAGGGGCTCATACTGGCATGCATGTTTCTCCTATCACTTTCCTAGAGCAAGCAAACATTCCTATTAACTGAACTCCACAGTCAGGTGTGGAGACAAAAATCCCTTCATGGCCTGTAGATAATAGCATTATCATTCAAGAAGGGAAAGGAAACAACCCACCACCCAATGCAGAACGTGACTTGGCAGCAACTCTATTTATTTAAGATGAAGATTTTAGGAGAATGCCTTTTTCAACATAAACTACTAGAGGTGGCATATGACTACTTCTGGAATTATGACCAAAACCCGGCCAATTTCTTTTGTAATTAAGTTGGCTCTTTCACAAGATTACTTGGCCTTGTTTTATGTGAAACACAAGCGTTCAAAGGTATCACTCTAGTGCAGGGAATTACATTATTCTAGATGGAGAGCTGGCCAAAATTTACTGGGAAGAAATTCTGCACAAACCCCACTAAAATGAAAAGGAGCTGTGAAGATGATCAGTGAACATGAACATGAGCTGTGAACATGAGCTGTGCAAGAGCATAGATGCCATTGACACACTAGACTAGAGGCCTTCAAGAGGCAGCTGGACAGCCATCTGTCAGGTATGCTTTAGGGTGGATTCCTGCGCTGACTTGATGGCCTTATAGGCCCCTTCCACCTCTACTATTCTATGATTCTATGACGGCTGGCACTGCTGCTGAAAGGGTGGAGCATTCCCAGGACCTGTGAATGAACATCTGCTTACTTCCTAAGCAGAACTCCTGGGATACAAAGTATCTTTAACCCAGCTCTAGTCCAACCTTCCTCAACCTGGGGTGCTCCAGATGTGTTGGACTACAACTCCCAGAATGTCCCAGCCTGCTGAGAAGCCAGTGATAAAGTGGGCAAAGAGAAGCTATGTTCTTCCTGCTTGGTTACAGTTAAAGGGGAGTGACTGAGAAGCTTCCTACAAAGATTCCCTTTTTCCCCACCTTCGGCTGTTGGGCGGTATAAAAATGCAATAAATAATAATAAATCCCCTTCCCATTTCAGCCTAAAATATTAGGAAGTGGTAATATAAAGTGAGCAAGGTAGCCAAAGGAAGCGATATATCCAATTCTCTCCCACTTTATACAAACTTCCCTCATCAACAAGAGAAGATTTTTACTTGCTACTGGCAAACATGTTTACAAGTCTACCAGAACTGATGAAAACAAATTCCTGCTAACTCCACAATTTAACTGGCAAATATTTGCAACCTTTATTGTATTTACTCCTTACAAAATCCTTCAGTTAGGCTGTATTTATTTTTTATTTTGCAGATGCCTAACGTAGGCTGCAGAAACATTGCCCAAGAGTCCAGTGACAAAGTTGCAGCTTGAACCTAGATCTCCTATTGAAATCTTTATTCATTAAACTACTTTGGCTCTGTGAGCTTTTGAACTGAAAAAGGTACAGTCAGGAAGGACCCTAAACACATTTTTTGGAAACAAATATCACTGAAATCAAGCAGGTTTACTTCAAGTAAAAGTGTTGCAAAATCCCAATGTGAATCAGAAAGGTCTTACTCAAAGGGAACGCTTTGCTGAAAAATGATTGGAACGCCTTCCACCGGAACCAGTAAGATTAAAAGGCAAAACAGGCATCCCTTGGTTGCCAACTGACCAAAGCATGTAAGTCTTCTCTTGGCCAACAGCAGCTTGATGAATACTTATGTTCAGGTAAGGCCCCCTCCACCCCAGCAGATAAGGCTCTCAGGGCCAAAAAGGTTGTACACCCTTGCTATAACATATCAGGAAGCTTCTATATGAAGAGTTAGACCTCCAAATGTTTGCTTTTGCCCCACATGCACATGTGGCACAAACAACATGAGTGGAGATTACACAATGATGAAGGGAATGAATCCAGCTAAAGCAAAAGCTGCGCTGCTGCAGTCCTGGCTATAGTTTCGCATGACAAGTCTGCCCATTTTGGATGAAACTCCGTATTTCCAGTGACTGGTGTAGTTACAACCAACAGACTTGTTGTAATTTTGTCCTCACAGCAGTCGCTATGTGTAAGTAATGAGGCAAGTTTTGACTTTTGCATTTTCAGTTGAACTCAAGATATAAAACACAATATTTTGACAGAAAGAACATATTTTCCTTCTCATGGGTAAACAATTTAAATCTCCTGGTAAAAATAAGATATCAATATAACTTTTGGCATGTACATAACTACCATAAGATGTGTCAAGGACCAATATTATAATCCAGTTCAAATTGAAGGAACAGAAACTACATTTATGGGATAAAGGGATATAAGGCCAATATGGGCTACATGTTTATTATTTATTTTTAAATTTCTATCCCACCTTTTCAAATATCTCACAAGGCAGATGAAAACGTCCATATTTCAGGGGGCCTCAAGATAATAAGCCTCAGGGATAAACAACATAGAACTAATGGATCATTCTACAAGTGTTCTCTTTCTGTTAAACTATACGGCCACTATGAAGAATAGCATACTGTATGAAGTTGATCAATGGTCTGATAGTTTGGCACAATTATTTTCTCTGATGATATAATGGCCCTCTAGAATCTAGCATCATATCATAGGGCTACAGAATCAATCCAATAGGCAATTTCTTGTCCTACAGCAGGTTCAACTATGAAATCTTCTATTTGGATTGCCAGTTTGCGTTCCGGACACAGCCTTTTACATCCTCTGACAAAGCAGAAGACAAGAAAGATTCAGTTTCTCCCACCCACAACAGTCCTCTTGTCCTTCCTTTTCCATACGGCACACCTGGACTCCTGCTTGCCCCACCACAACGGGACGGACAGCAAGACTATGAATATCTTTGAATAATAACCCCACACTGCAAAATGTTATGACACTTTACTGTCTGATCATAATGGTAGGTCTTACTGCAATCTTTTTAACAGGGAGTATTTGCTGCTTTTTTGTGAAAAACATCTGAAAATGCCAAGTCTTGAATAATATGTCAAGACATATTATACTTGATATGTATAAGTACATAATATGTCTTGAAAGCCGATTTAACTGCACAATTGCTGGATTTCTTAGAGCAAAGAAATAGAATTTCAACACATAATATTGTGTTTTAAGTGAAATGCAATACTTGTTTTACATTGAAGGACGAATATCCTCTGAATTCACATTTTTGCATTATAAGAGGATTGAAAATATGGCAAAAATTTATGTAACACTGTAATGATGATATATATTTTATGGACACTCAGATAGCACAACTTCAGCTGCAGCAATTTCACAGCAGCATCCATCTATTATCCAGTGTAGGATCTCTATCTCACTGTAACCCCAACCATCTTTGATATTATTCCCTGATGTGACACCATATAATACAATGACCTCTGCCATCTTCTCTGGCCATCAAGCCTGCTTGGTATGGGATTCATCCTTGTTATTCACCACTATACCATCATCAGGTAGGAACAAGAAAAGTTTCATGTATCTTAAAAAGCGATTAGGAAACATATTTTTCATAGGTGAGGCTTTTGTCACCCCACATAACAAGGTGCACAACCTACACTACACTTAAAGGCAGGTGAGCCCTGTTGTTCTTTGTATTTAGTCAATGGATATAGCAGTCACAATAACATATCGACCCTCTCGGTCAAGAGTGTAAAGTTCTAGGCCTGACATCAGAGATCTTACACAAAACAGAGTTCAAAAACACACTTAGCCATCACAGGGTGAAATAACAATGCCTTCAAAATCCCCACTACACAATGAATTTGCAATAACATTTCGCAGCAGTTTGATCCCGTTTGCCCCATTTGAGGATTCTGACATGACGGTGTCAATTCCATGAACTTGGCACACCATCTTAATGTGCTGCACATATACAAAGTGCTTCTACCTCTTCTACCTGATATTTTGTGTTGGCATGTTTGTTAGTTTTATATCATTGATTGCTTTAATTGGGATTTTACTTCTATCATTATTATTAGGTTTTAAACTGTAAAATGCTCAGAGAAATATATTTTAATGAGGCATTTAATAAATAATAAACATACGAAGCTGCATGGCGCTCTTTCTAATCAGACCAATTTTGATTCGTCACGACAGAAAGGAGCCATGTGCCTATGCAATCTCATTTCCCCTCAAGCACTTCATTTCAACGAGTTACTTGCAGATTACAATTGAACCAGCAAACCAGTTTGATCAAGCCAGGAAGTAATTCACTGGTGGGAAATGCATATATTTGGGGCTTCTTACATGTGAACCAGCACACTAGCCAAACCATCAGTAGGTGCTCTAACTAGTACCTTTTCACAAGACCCTTCCCACACATGCTACCTGAGATCCCTTAACTAGAAATGTGGGGCACTAAACCTAAGAAAGTCGGCATGCAAAGCATGTCCTCTGCCACAGAGCTACACAAGCGAAGGCAGAGCAAGAACAGCTGACTGTACATTCTTCTAGCCCTCTCAGAAGTATCTCTGCCCCTACTACCTTTGCCAAAGGTAGGAAGCTGCATTATGCGAAGACAGTGCAGCATTGCCCACTCTACCTGAGCTGTTTTAAGGAGAGTTTAAATCTTGAACGTTTTGAATGCAAAGCATGTGCTCTATCACTTAATCTATCTATCTATCACTTAATTTTGTGCTTTTAACCTGTTGGTTGTTTTATTATGGTTTTAATTTTTGTGAACTGCCCAGAGAGCTTCGGCTATTGGGCGGTATAAAAATGTAATAAATAAATAAATAAATAAATAAAAATAAAATCTATGACCTCTCCCCGTAGGAATCCCTCTATGGCATCACTATGACATCACTCCACTCCAACAACAGCCTCTCCTTATGATTATTTTTTCATTTATTTATTTTTAAAGCCACGATATTTTTAAAACCATTACTCCTACCCAACCGTGGATCATGCTTAACTATGATGAGGGCCACGAACTTTTTAAACTTATTACCACGGCGCAACGTCAGTCATTGTAACCATACAGGAAAACCGGCTGCCCGTGACGTCACCTCGACAGTGTGACGCGTTCTGAAGTCAACTCTTCGCTCTCCCTCAGTCAGCGAGCAGGCCACGCCCACGCCCACCTCTCGCCAAGCCTTATTGGCCGCCCTCGGGGTTCCTGCTGGCTTCGATTGGCCCGCTAGCCCACCAATCAACGGAAAGCGCCGAAGCCCCGCCTGTCAGGGCCTGGGCCCTTTCTCGACGAGCCCTGCTTGGAGTGGCCGCCGCTGCGGGGCCCAAAGCCCGGGGGAGAAAACCCCACAACTTATCTGCCTCACCTTTCCCGAGTGTCTCGGGGAGGGCGAGGGGGGAACCACAGGCTCCGCCATTTTGCCGGGGAGAAGGGAGGGGAAGCGGACTCGGACCCACCTGGACCGTCCCGGCCCCGCGAGGCCGCGTCCCCTCAGGGGGAGGGGCGGGGACGAAGTCGCGACTATCGTGCCCTCTCTCGATTTTGGCGGGAATCGCGCTGAGGCGGGGAGGGTGGGCGGTTGTTGTTGTTGTTGCCGGGTTTCCTGGTCGCCACGACTACGGTGGCTATGGCGCCCTCCGTGTTCCCTCACCGGGGCAACTGTTGCTACCCACCTTGGCGCGGGGAGGGGGGAAGTGGGCGGCGCCCGACGCCGATTGGGCGACGTCGACGTTCCATTGGGCTGTGTGCTTGCCAGTCATTTGTCAGCGCTTTCTCCGCCCCGTTGGTCCGAAGCCGCACCTCCGCCCGGATGCTTCGCCCTTCCATTGGCCAATCCGGCGTTGACGAGGAGCCTGTCCGTCAGAGAGAGAAGGTGAGCCTTTAAGGCGGCGGGATCAGATTGGGAGTTGGCACTTTACTATTGGCTGGAGGCCTTGTCAATAAAGCGTAAAGGCGCGTTGGAAACTTCGCCATAGACTGCCGAGTAAAGCGCCTGCGCGGATTGCGGCATGCTGGGCAATGTAGTTCATTTGTTGCAGTACGGCTTCTGTGTTTGCAAAGCAGCTAGGTCAGCCTTCCTCAACCTGGGGCGCTCCAGATGTGTTGGACTGCATCTCCCAGAATGCCCCAGCTGGCTGTGCTCTTTAGTCACCTGACCTTTAGTCACCCCGGCCCTGTTGGAGCAGGGCCTTCTCTGCTGTGGCACCCCGGTTGTGGAATGAGCTCCCCAGAGAGGTCCACCTGGCGCCTACACTGTACTCCTTTCGTTGCCAGCTGAAGACCTTTTTATTCTCTCAGTATTTTAACACTTAATTTTAACTTAAATTTAAATTTTACTGTTCTAACTCTGTATTTTAATTTTATATCAATTTTGCTGCGTGGTTTTTATCCTGGTTGTGCTTTTTATATTGTATTTTGTATTTGTGTTGTTAACCTGTTGGTTGTCTTACTATGGTTTTAATTTTTGTGAACCGCCCAGAGAGCTTCGGCTATTGGGCTGTATAGAAATAAAATAAATAAATAAATAAATAAATAAATTGTATGGATGTGTACGCATTAAAAACAGCCGTGGTGGATCAGGCCGAAGGATGATCCTGTTTCCCACAATGGCCAAGCAAGCAAACGCTTAATTAAGGAAAGCTCACCAGCAGCACCCGACAGAGCAAGGGTTCATGTCATTTAGCAAGAATATTAGATATCACATTTAGTAACTAGGGTAGAGTACCTTACTATTCTGTAAATTCTTAACATGATGGATGGGCTTGATGAAGGGATACCAGTTTCCCAATGTCTGGTTTAAAATCACTTAACATGAGTCCTAAATCACCATGTTTAGTAATCTGGAGTCAATTTCTTTGCTTAGAGAGAAGTAGGCAGACCACACTAAAACCACATTCCACCAAATATGATGTTGGAAATGCAACCAGGAGCTTCTAAACCACTCTCCATAGTGCAGGATAGCGATCAGAAAATTCCTTCTGTAATCAAAACTCCTGGTACGATTTCTTAAACTTTGGCTTCAGCTCAATGTCATTTTGTAGCTCAATTGGCCCCTTTAAATGGGAAGCACCCACCACAGGCTTGCCGAGGGAGGGAGGTAAAAGCGAGTGAATGCCTCTGTCTTGCAGCCGGCGTGGCAGGGCACACCAAGCAGGGTATGTCTCTTCATTAGCGTTTTGGTGCTTTTGAAACATTTCAATTCACCGTTAAAAGGACTCTTCTTAAACGGTATGAATACCTGTGTGGATTCTTCCCCTAGATGGCTTGGGACCAAACTACCTTCTCCCATAAAAATGTCCCTGGGTTTTAAGACCTTCTGGAGAGGCGCTTCTCGGAAAAGACCACCTCGAGCGACCCCTTGCCGCCCCTTTGCCTCTTAGCGCCCCCCTATGCAATCCCACCGCCCCCTTTGGGAACCACTGGTTTAAACACACTCACCAACCCTTTGCTGCAAAGGGGATAGCGTCCTAACCATGGGTTAGTGCACTGTCTGAAAAAGCCCAGCATCTCTAACCTGAGATGCTACTGCAGGGCCTGTAACGTACTTATTACTATGAGCACAGCCAACCAGATTCAGTGGCCCTTTTGCTACAAAAAGGTGTTCCAAAGCTTCAAGATTATTCTTATAAATGTCCTAACCCTGCAAAATCTAAACTTGGCCTGGGGCATGCTGGCATTGTAGGACATGTTTCTATCTGAACATGCATAGGATTGCAGCCTGATTCTATTTTTGCTGCAGAAGCAGTACCCATTGGGTTTGTGTGGCTGCGTAGGCCCTCCCCAGTTGCACTTCTTAACATTCGGTTTTGTTTCCTGTCTCCTATCGTCCTGCCAGTTTTTCAGTATTTCCTGTACGTAGGCTCTCTCCTCTCGCATTTGGTGGGCCGTTGTTTGGGGGAGGCTTAGTGCTGTGTTTCGGGGGCTTTTTCTTTAATTAAATGTAGTTACAAAAGCCTGTACCACGAGTATATTTTCCTAGGTGGTACAAAAGTGGGTAGATGCGGATGGAACTTGAGACTGACGTGTGGGTTGACAAAGCAGCAAGGGGTAAAAAAAGGAAAGACATCAAAGCACAGGCTGAGGAACGGGGTATGTGTTACACCCAGGTTAAAAACATGTTTCATGGGGAAAGGAAGACAGTGATAAAGGTGGTCAGTGACTGGGAAGAAGGGCATTGAAGACCATTTGGCCATTGCTAACCTTAGTTGACTTTGTTTAAATGTTTCCTTTAGCATATATAAACTTGGAACTTTCTCTGGGAGATAGGATTAGGTGTGAGTAGCACAAGTTACTAGAGAAGCCTTCCCAATCCTGATGGCTTTCCTTAGCAATTCTAGGTGGGGGTTATGGGAGTTGTAATCTTAACACATCTGGAGGGCACCAGGTTTGGGAAGGGTGTACTAGAGGTTTTCAGCCCTTGATGCTAAACACCGAGAGCGGCAGACCTAACCCACATCTGCCTGTGGGCCCTGCTTCTTTACTGAGAGGAGGATGACTTTGCACCAAAGAACGTTGCATTCTTAGAGTTAAAGTGTAGTTTTTGGAGTGTCAGCCAATTGTTATAAAAGCTGGAATAAACTATGTATTTTAAGAGCGTTGGAGGGAGGTACATTACTGCCACAGATGATCATGATGGTTGCACATTTCTTTCATATCACTATCAGATTTTGCAAGTTTTTGAAGCACTTTAGGAGCCTGTTTGGTCAGAGGTGGTAGAGAGATCCAGATGTTTTTGGCCATCAACTCCCAGCATTCTTGACCATTGGCTGTGCTGATATTGTGTGTGTGTGTGTGGAGTTGAGGTCCAAAACATTTGGAGAGCTACCTTCTTCCCAAATCACAAACAATGCAGGCTCTATCATACCATCTTAGACCATTTTTTCTGAGAGAATGTTTAGCCTTGTTCGGGCGTTGGCCTGAACAAGGCCTGACTAACAGTGTGTAGGGAATAAGCATATACATTCAAGCCTCGTCTCCATCATCCTTCACTGTGTGGTCTCCTTGTTACACAGAAAGATTTCCCCTTCTCTGTTCTGCTACTCTAGCAGACTGAGAGCCAGGCCATATATGGAGTGGCTCCCCTAGTTCTCAGATAGAAGGGCTACCTGGTTTATAGCATTCTTCCTCTCCAGCTAGACAAAGGAATTGTTAGTGCACAGATGTAAAAACTCTACCCAGGAGTATATATAGCCCCAGCCCCATTTTGGGTGGGCAACGTGAGTTTATGGAACGTGAGTTCACTCGTCGTCTCTTTCTGCAGAAATAAAACTGTTTTGTCCCTCACCTCTTAAGTTCCTCTCGTTCTTGGTGGAAAATTGGGCACTCACCAGGAATTGAACCTGCATTTTTGCAACATCCTCTACAGGGTTTCTAAGTGTGTTTAGCTGAACATGCCTAGAAGCTTCCATATGAACGGGGATCCTGCCATCACTGCTTAGGGTGCTTAAAAACCCTTTTCAGACCTTTGAATTGATAGTACAAGAGTCTGTGGAGGAGCCCAACCCGCGCACCCTGGAACGTTGGTGGTGGGACTTTTGAATCCCTGCCCCCCTACCCACTTTTAGCCATCCTGCGATCAGGCAACTGCCTGAACAGGGCTAGTGTGCCTCCAGCCTATGTGGAATAGATTTATATACCATACTTTCTCATGGGCATATGGGATATTTGCTTGTGTAGGTCTTCTTAGGGTTAGCTGGCATAAACCTCACACAGATTTGAATTGAGCAAGCTTTCTTTAGTTAGAACCTCAGTTATACATAAAAATGTACAGCAATTGCCCGTTAATAGGGCCAAATGCAGAAGTAATCTGTTAACATAAGAATGCAACCAATAGTCCCTATTATTTCAAAGAGAAAGATATAACTTGCTTGCAGGCGTTGGGAGTCAGTCTGTTCAAATGTTCCTCTAGTTCAGCAAGATGCTCAGGACACTTGATATATTCCTCTGCAGACTTTAGTTCCAAAGCAACTGAGCAAAACCAGCAAGTGGCAACTTATAAATTTCAGCTAGAAGGTCATAGGTCTGTAGTAGCAATGCAAATGTAATGAATACCGGAGATACAAAGATTGCTTCCTCATCCCCTTGCGCAACAACGATGCATGCACATCCATATTAAGGTAATATTTTGCTGCTCAAGATGAAGGATAAGGTGGTGCCCCTCCCACACTCAAAATAAAGAAGCTGACTGAACTGGCCGTTGAGTATTATTGCAACAGTGGCAATGGGAGAGCACACCTAGAATCATAGAAACGTAGAGTTGGAAGGGGCCTATAAGGTCATCGAGTCCAATCCCTTGCTCCATGCAGGAATCCACCTTAAAGCATACTTGACAGATGATTGTCCAGCGGCCTCCTGAATGCCTCTAGTGTGGGAGAGCCCACAACTTCCCTAGGGAACTGGTTCCATTGTCGTACTGCTCTGTCAGGAAGTTTTTACTGATGTCCAGCCAGAATCTGGCTTCCTGTAACTTGAGCTCATTATTCCGTGTCCTGCACTCTGGGATGATCGAGAAGAGATCCTGACCTTCCTCTGTGTGACAACCTTTCAAGTATTTGAAGAGTGCTCTCATGTCTCCCCTCAATCTTCTCTTCTCCAGGCTAAACATGCCCAGTTCTTCAGTCTCTCTTCATAGGGCTTTGTTTCCAGACCCCTGATCATCCTGGTTGCCCTCCTCTGAACATGCTCCAACTTGTCTGCGTCCTTCTTGAACTGTGGTGCCCAGAACTGCAGGCTCGCAATAGTTGCATCTATTCTGCAACTCCTCAACACTACTACTACCACTGCTGCTGCCACAACCGTACAACAGATGAGGGGCCACTTGTTTTAACTGTTTTAATTGTTTTTACTGCTTTTAAATTATATATTGTTTTAACTTGGTTCGTGGCTTAATTTGTTTTTAGCTGTGTATATTTATTGTTTTATACTGTATGTTTTTATCTGTACGCCGTCCTGAGATCTTAATGATATAGGGCAGGATACAAATGTTTTAAATAAATAAATAAATTCACTCCACCTTCTTGTAGGGCCGGTTCTGAAGAACATATAAGAAGAGCCCTGGAGGATGTGTCCAAAGTTCCAACGAGACCAGCCTCCTCCTTTCAGAAGTAGCCAGCCAGATGTTCTCTGGAGGCCTTCACGTGGAGTGTGGAGGCAATAGGCCCCTGATCGCCCTCCCCAGCAACTGATATTCAGAGGCACATTGGCCTCAAAGCATGGAAGTTTCTTCTGTTGTCTAATGCTTCAGCACCATTGAGAAATTTATCCTCCCTGAATGTTCTCTAGCAGCTCTATTTCTTTCTCTCTTGTAAATTTAACAAACTCCAGCTCAAGTCTTCCCAGTTCCAATTGGTCAACCAAGTCGGAACTTCAGGCAGAATCTCTTGCCTCCGGGGAAAGTGGCAGCGATAAAGGTGAGGAATTGCTCTTTTGTTTGAAATGTTACACTTATGCAGCAGAGGGCAAACTTCAGCCGAAGTTTATCTCTGTGCCAGCGGAACCCTGTGGTGGCATTTTCACACGCGGCAGAAGAGGCGGATTTCTTATCGCAGGGCAGAGAAGCAAGGCGTCTTATCTCCAGCCGGCTGAAAGGACAGAATTCAGAGAGATAAGGAAAGTTCAGTGATGCTCCTGCTGCCAGCGGCTGTCTTGGGAAGGGGGGGGGAAGCAGAGACAGACCTGCCGTGAGGCCGATTGGCAGCCGTCAAAGGAGGTGGATTCGGGGTGCCATTAAAGGCAGGAAAGTGGGAGGCAAGACAGACGTATCTCAGGCTGTTGGCAACAATCCACCAGGAAGTTCTCCTGTGCCAGTGTAATGAATGGGAGCTGCTCAGGAGCGCAGCGGTAGTGAGTTCTTGTTCAATTCAATTAGGCTAGTGCTGGAGATGTGCCAGATAGATTGTGCCCCATTGAGCAGGGGGTTGGACTCGATGGCCTTATAGGCCCCTTCCAGCTCTATGATTCTATGTATATTAGTGGGGAAATGTGTGTGTGTGTGTGTGTGGGAGGATTTTCACTTTTCCATCTCAGTCATGGAAATGTCTTGGGCTGTCACTGAAGAGCAGAAATGTCTTTGGGCTATCAACTTTTTAAAATCCCAGATTGACGAAATAAATACTCCTCCATTTTATCCACTACTCCAGCCTTCCCCAATCTGGGGCCCTCCAGATGTTTTGTACTACACCTCCCAGCATTCCTCTCCATTGGCCATGCTGATGGGAGTTGAAGTCCAAAACATCTGGAGGGCACTAGATTGGGGAAGGCCGCACTACCGCATCTTCTCCTTGCTTGCTGAAGTTGGCTTCTAGCTCGTTACCACCGTGCCCAGTACGACACCACCAATACTGGATAAATTTGTACTGTTGTATGTTATGATTTAGTTGTGGGTACATTTTCTTCCTTTCCTACCAGGATGAAGTATATTTGATCAGCAGAGGATGGAGGCACTGAATCTGCTCCAGGTTTCCATCAGAACTCTAAAAGAGCTATCCATGGTGTTACCTCCATGGACAGCTCCATGTACCTTGGACAGCTCCTTTAGAATTCTGAAAGGTTCTGACTGAAACCCGAAGCAGATTCACTACCCCACTGACATTGGAGCCACCAGCTTCCACTGATTTTGGTCATTCTCAGCATCATCAGAGGAGGGGGGATTTGCATCTCAGAAATAATAATTAAAAAAAATCAGTAATGATTGATTACATTTTTTTAAATTGGACATTCATCTGTGTTTTAATAAGTAGTTGAGTAGAGTTAAATAGAGCCTCGTGTGGGGCAGAGTGGTAAGCAGCAGTTACTGCAGCCAAAAGTCTCCCCACGGCCTGAGTTCAATCCCAGCGGAAGCTGGTTCTCAGGCAGCCAGCTCAGGTCGACTCAGCCTTCCATCCTTCCGAGGTCGGTAAAATGAGCACCCAGCTAGCTAGGGGAAAGGTAACCGTGACTGGGGAAGGCAGTGGCGAACCACCCCGCTACAAAGTCTGCCAAGGAAACGTCAGCGAAAGCAGGCGTCCCTCGAGGAGTCAGTAATCACTCAAGTGCTTGCACGAGAGGTTCCTTTCCTTTCCTTTAGAGTTAAATAAACTTGCCTATTTCCTCAATTTGGGTGCTTTTTTGAAAGAATAAAATGATATGCAAAGTGACTTTTAGTTTCATAAACATTAGCTGCCATGCTTCGTTAGCAGGAAACAACCTAGCTTCAGTTGTCCATACTCTGGTAACCTCCAAATTAGATTACTGCAATGCCCTCTACATGGGGCAGCCTTTGAAGACGGTCCGGAAGCTGCAGCTTGTGCAAAATGCGGCGGCCAGATTGATAGCTGGAACAGGGAGGTTTGAGCATATAACACCGATTCTGGCCCGCTTGCATTGGCTGCCTATATGTTTCCGAGCCCAATTCAAGGTGCTGGTCTTAACCGATAAAGCCCTACACGGCTTGGGACCACAATACCTGACGGAACGCCTCTCCCAACATGAACCTACCCGTACACTGCGCTCAACATCTAAGGTCCTCCTCCGAGTGCCTACTCCAAGGGAAGCTCAGAGGAAGGCAACAAGGGAGAGGGCCTTCTCAGTGGTGGCCCCCCGACTGTGGAATGATCTTCCCGATGAGGCTCGCCTGGCGCCAACGTTGTTATCTTTTCGGCGCCAGGTCAAGACTTTTCTCCCAGGCATTTTAACAGCATTTAACAACATTAAGTTTGTTTTTAATGGACCCCAGAATTGTTGTTTTTAAATGGATACTGTTGTTTTTGTACTGTTTTTATGTTTTTTAAATTTTTGTATACTTTTAATGTTTACTATTTTTAATTGTTGTAAACTGCCCAGAGAGCTTCAGCTGTGGGGTGGTATATAAATGTAATAAATAAATAAATAAATAAATAAATAAATAAATAAATAAAGGCCAGCTTTATTTTACTTTTTCCATTCCCTATTACGGTAACACACCAAATATCGGCTCCTCAAGTCACCAGGTCTCCAATGGACTGACAGCAGGACACTACGATATGTAGAGGTGGTAATGTAGTCAGTCCACGAAGGACAGCCCAAGTAGTAGTAGTAGTAGTCACAACTTCTGGAGGGCCCCAGGTTAGGGAAGGGGACTAGTCATACGGAACCCTGGCTGTGTGCCTGCCTGTATCTCCATGCTTGTCACAGCAAGTGCCTGCTGGTATTCAGGGATGGGTGAATCTTTGAGAGTAGATCCAGGCCCATAGCCAAAAACATGAGGCGGGGAGTTTATCTGGCCTGCAGGCCTTTTAAGGGCGAATTTTTAAACTGTTTTTATTTAACCCTTATTTTTGCAGCCATACTGCAATTTATATACATTCAAAACATTTCACTAAGCAACTTCAACACTTGTTAACAGTTCTTTCCACCAATTAACAAAGAAGGTGAATTTTTTTTTAAAAAAAATCTACCAAGTAGAATGTCAAAAACAAGCTACAACAGGAGTATTCTTGTCATGAAATTATAGAATTGGGAGAGGCTGAGGGATGTGAGACTCAAAATGCATGTACTATGAAGAATTTTGGGGAAAGTTTCCACGGCCGCAACTGCCCCAAAATAATAGCATCTGTACCTTTAAGAAGAAAAACATTGGCTTTCCTGATGGTTTTCTAAAATTTCTGTACCATATTTAATTATTTGTTTGTAAAAATTTTTTAGGGGGGCAGAGAAAATGAGGGGGGCAGGCACCCCTAGGCTCTCCTGCCAGGTACAGGCCCAAGTAGCTCTTCCTGTGCTCCTCTCCCACTCTTCCTGTCTGCCTTTGCATGCTCCTGTCTGCAGTGTGTCTGTACACACCTGCACGTCAACGGGAGCCAGGAAAGGCCAGGTAAGCGCCAAGTGCAATGCTTTACCCACCACCATGCTGATAACGATGGGAAAGGTTATCTCCGACCAGCTAGCATCGCTGGTGGTGGCAGAGTCCTTTCCACCCGCCCAGCACCCCCCTGCCCGGTGTTCAAGAAAGGTCTCTATCCACTCCCTGCTGATAATTGGGTAGATAGCTTGGAAGGCCATCCACAGCTCCCCCCCCTTGCATACATCTGGATGCTATAAAGAGGGCAGAGGCACAGTGAGAGGAGAAGCCGCCAGGAGTTGTGCTGTTGCTCGTATCCCCCGTCCCGTCCCGTCCGTACCCAGCCATGCACAAGCTTCTCCTGGCTCTGACCCTTGGGGTGTTGCTGTCAGAGATGAGGCTGGCAAGCGAGGCCAGGACACCCCCGTATGGCGTTAAGCTGTGCGGCCGTGAGTTCATCCGCGCAGTCATCTTCACATGTGGAGGATCCCGCTGGAGACGGGCAGGTGAGTGAGTGCATGGAGATTTGGGGATTCTTGAGGGAAGCAGGAATGGGGCCCAGCCTAGCTGTTAGGGCAAAGGAAGACAGAGGCCAGCCTGTCCCAACCTGGTGCCTTTCAGAGGTTTTGGACTCCAACGCCTAGCATTCCCGACCACTGGCCATGATGCCTGGGGGCTGATGGGAGTTGAAGTCCAAAACATCTAGGGTGCACCAGGTTGGGAAAGCCTACTTAAGGCCCAGATCATACGTTGACTTGGTGTCAATCCATGCTGTAATGGAGAAATCAACACGGCACCTCCCGGCGCACAAACGCCTACTGGGACGTGGAGGAGAAGGCCGTCAATGGCTACTAGTCCTGATGGCTATGCGCTGCCTGCAGGATGCCTAAGTGCACCAGTTGCTAAAGAATAAAGACAGGAGGGTGCTGTTGCCTGTGGGCTTCCCGTGGGCAGCCCATCGGCCACTGTGCAAACAGAATGCTGGGTTGGATGGAATCCAGCAGGACTCTTCTTAACATGGGGTCTCCACGTAGAGGCCCATTTCTTATTTGGGCAGTTGCGCTCACCCCCTCCCCTGTCCTTTTCGAAGGAGAAGAATCCAACGGTTCCTGTCTCCATATTGTGTCGCGCATGGCGTTAGAATGAATCATGGAAGGGCGGGGGCGGGTGAGCTGTCTTGCCCCGGGCAGTTTGAACATCTGTATCGTCCTGCTGTGCGGGAAGGGGAAATTTCTCCCACACACATAAGACACAACCGTGTGGTTCAAAGTGGATCCCATGTTTGAGGAGATGAATTGTGGAGAACTAGAAATGGATGGTTGTTTATCGGCTTTGGATGAACAGTTGGGATGGCGTGAGACAAAAGCAGTTCAGGGAGGGGCAGGGAGCACTTCCAGCATCGGTCTTCCCATGCTAGTGCCCTCCACATGGACTACAACTCCCATCACCCCCAGCCAGCAGGGGTCTTTCCCCACCCTACCTGCAGGTACAGGGGACTGAGCCTGGGGCTTCTGGCCTGCAACGTCTGTGTGCTCCGCCCCTGAACAAGAGCTCATCCCTTACCGGACAGGGCAGGACAATTGCTTATGAAGGAGATGCAAAGGGCAGCCCAAGGGAAGGTGAGGGAGCTGCCTCAGGCCAGCCCCAAGGATCTTCAGATGGCCCAAAGGCACGCCCAGGGAGCTGGCTGCTGAGGGAGGCTAGGTCGGCTCCATCTCTGTAGTCCTTACACTTTTTATTCAGGCAGGCTTTGGGCATGTTAGCTGGTTGGCTGTTATCAGCCAACCTTTCAGCACTATCAGCCAAGCAGCAGCTGCTTCTTATGACACCTCAGAGAAAGGGGCGGACGGAGCAGAGCAGATGAATACGCTCCCTCTTTCTTGGTGGTGTTAAAGGCAGACTCTCTCTCTGCTTCATCCTGGGAACAGTCCCTTCCACCAGGACAGGCTGAAGCTGAGATGGGGCACTGCTGCTTCTGCTCTGACAGAAGCTAAAACCAAAGCTTCATCGAACCAGACTTCAGAGCTGAGGGTTGAACTACATCACACTCAAATGCACATAATTTAAAACCAGATTGCTGCGTCTTAATTGCACCTATGGTCAGTGTAGAGGAAGCCTGAGTCAATCAGTCCTTCCCAAGGGTTCACTCAGGGGTGCCCACCCCGGGTTCCCCCAAAACTCCGTATTATAGGACCGGTAGATTTTTGGAACAAAGGCACACAGACACACCAAAACTGACCAAGGCAAAGGTTTAATGCAAGAACACAATTACTACATAAGGCCTCAGTCTGCAGCAGCTACAAACCCCATACCAAGACGGTAGGGGATAGAAAGGGGGATAGAAAGGGGGAAGGGAAAGAAAAGGATGAGGTAGGTTTGTATCTGGTAAGGCTACCCACAAATCCATTAAAAAAACATGCAACCACGCCACCCAGCCTCCCTCCGTCCAGGCCAAATAGTGGCAAGCTTTGTCTTAGAAAACCAGAGACTAAAACATAACAAAAGGCTAACTTTCCTCAAGCACCCCGACCGGGTTACTTCAGACGTCCATCGCCCTAGGCCGAAGACATACTGAAGCCTACTCCAATTAGCTCTTTTATCCCTCTGTTCCCCGGCTGTACCACCCCTCCAATTAGCTCAACTAGGAGATAACATACAGGTGCGAGACCTCTAACTGACCTCGGGACTTCGGAGCAACTCCGGCCCCCGGAAAGCCTCACTCCCACTTTTTCCCACCACATACCAAGCTGGGTCCTGGCGCCAGCTGAGTCATAAACACACCCACCAGATACCAGCCATAAGCTACATCAACTAACCCTTATCTACCCATAATGGTATCCCATTAGTCATTGCAAGTTCTCCTGGCTGGACCAGAGCTGCAGCAACTGCATTGGTCACTCTTGCCAGGGGACTCTATAATCACTGAAAATAACCAACTGTGTGCAATGAAATAGTCCCGACTCGTAAACCACTGTTGACTATTTAACCCACCATTGGTTATCGTGTTGTCCGAACCCAGTCACTGTCACTGCTAAGCAAGTTTGGACTTAACCAAAAGCTCAACTGTTGGTCCAGTACAGAAAACATCTGAATTCCATTCTGTGGTGCAGAAGTTTTTTCTAAGTATAAAGTATAAAAATGTAGGATGGTAGGAACCCCCAGATTAAGCCTATAGTTAACTATTAAACCACCATTACCATTGTGTTGTCCAAACACAGCCAATGAGAGAACTGTAGTACAGCTGATGTGAATTTGTCCCCCCAATCCTCAAAATTTGTGTCTACCTATGGAAAAAGTATCCAGCAAATATTTGGCATTCGCATGACATCCCATGGCTTTGCGATTAATGTTTCACAGTAACCTGATGGCTGACCTAAATTAGCATATAGTAAAGCTTTTACTAACTTTCAGAAAACTTCCTCTTGAATGGGGTTGGGTGGGAGAGAGAAACAGCAGCGTCAAGTTACGATGTCAAATTCATTCATTTAAACAATTTCTATGCTGCTTTACTTTTTAAAACAAATAATCTGAAATTTGAATTCCAGTTGAGTCAAAATCTGAACTGCAAAAATTGAAAATGGCTGTGCTTAGAATTTGTTCTACATTTTGTTCGCGCTCTAATTCAGATAGTCCCTCTGTTTCATGTAACATTCATTGCTATGAGAAGGCCTGATATTTGAGATGTTGAGATTCAGCATCATTGCCAATTTGCTGAGCCAAGTACATTAGGTTCACCCTACCCCACCCTGGCCCAAGTTTCCAACGCTGACTTCTCATTGCAGGAAATGTCGGTGCTCTCTCTGGAGGAGATTCTGCAGAAGCCTTTGTCGCAACTTCCTCATCCAGCGAATGGGATCCAGTCCGTGCCCCTGCAAAGGAGCCGTCTAACTATTATGGGAACTGGCTGGGCCAGCAGAGCCACAGTCCTTCAGAAGAAACCTGGGCTTTGGATCGGGGAGCTCGAGACGTTATGGTGGGGTTGAGCAATGCCTGCTGTAAGTGGGGCTGCAGCAAGAGTGAAATCAGCTCTTTGTGCTAGACAGTGGTAGCAGTACTAGTAGTGTGTGCGTGTGCATGTCTGTGTTGGGCGCACTCTTAGCAAAATAGGAAGTACATGTACATTTTGTGAGCTTAAAAGTTTAGACCATCAGGCACTAAAATGTATGCACATGAATGTCTCAACCACTCCTTTCACCAAGCTAGGAATGGATTCTCTAGAATTCCGGCACACTACGGGTCTCACTCGCTGACAGCAACCTACACTCATGAAGTGCCACGCAGCATTTGTGTTTGTGGCTCCTGTCACAATTTGGATTTATTTTAATGATACTGACAAGCCCCAATTACTGCCAGGGTAGACGGATACAGCGCCCTGTGTCCTGCTCCACTACTACTACTATCACCATATGGTCAACATAAGTAAGCCTATATGCACCAATTGCTGGGGAACATGGGTGGGAGGGTGCTGTTGCACCATGTCCTGCTTTGTTGGTCTCTGGCTGACAGCTGGGTGACCACTGTGTGAACAGAGTCCTGGACGAGATGAACCCTCGGTCTAATCCAACATTTCTTACGTTCTCACAGCTGCCATTGGTAAACCCCTGAGAAAACAAACTTAGGTTTACCAATGGAGATTTGTTTTTCCAGAGGCATTATAGCAAGAGAATGGCAAATGTACCTGCTGTCACAGGGACCAGGGGACAGAAGTGCACACAGGTTTTGATTTGAGCAGGGCAGCATCCCTGAGCTGCAGCCACTTCTCTGTTCAGCAGTTCCTTCCTCCTGCAGAAGGACACATCGCCTGTCCTCCGTGAGTCTAAACGTTATGTCAAAATTGAAATAAAAAGATGAAATGAAACAAAACTGTGAGATGAACTGTGTTGACCTGGAGCTGCAAAGGGGGGATACGAGGGCGTCTTGGAGGAAGGGTTTTTTTTCTTAGCAATGCTGTCACAAACAGGCCTAAAACTTAGAGGTGTCACAACAAGCTTGCCCAAAGTACACTTCGAAGCCAACTGGGTGGGCTCCTCCTCATGTAAAACAGCTGAAAAACAGTAAGGAGAGCCCCAAGCGTTTGGATAAAACTACCCTTTCAGTCCCAAATAGCATCAAGGCCTTGGCCATGAGTAAACCACGCTTTCCTCCCGCAACTTGGCTGAGTATGAGGAACGACTCTTTGGATGGGTGAGTATGCTGTATGCCAGACTTCCCCAGCCTGGTGCCTTCCAGATGTGTTGGGACTACAAGTCCTATCAGTCCCAGCCAGGCCAATGGTGGAGATTGTAGCCTCCCAGCACATCTGGAGAGCACCAGATTAGGGAAGGCTGCTCTGTGCCTGTTTTCAGGCAGCCAGCTCTGGTGGACTCAGCCTTCCATCCTCCCGAGGTCGGTAAAATGAGGACCCAGCTAGCTGGGGGAAAGGTAATCACGGCCGGGGAAGGCAACGGCAAACCACCCCGCTATAAGGCCTGCCAAGAAAACGTCAGCGAAAGCTGGCGTCCCTCCAAGAGTCAGCAATGACTCAGTGCTTGCACGAGAGGTTCCTTTCCTTTCCTCTAAACACCCCTCCCTCTTTAAATGACAAAGTGGAATACTTCACTCACTTCAAAATGTGGTAAACCAGCCCTGCTGCGTTTGGGGCACTGAGTATAGGGGGCTAAGGGCTCTCTGCCCCAAAGTCCTGCCTCGGCGCTCCCACTGGGTCTGGGCGGGGAAGCCCTGAAGCAGTAAGCCGGCGTGCACCACGAGCAGGCCGAGTAAAACGAGCGACGGGACTTACTCCTAAGCAGGCGAGCCTAGCCGCGTCTCCCCGCCTGCACACGTGCAGGGAAGCACGCGTGGCGCGCGCGCCCCTGCCCGGGCTCGGCTGGGGACTGGGGAACGAGGCGCCCGCGCGCGACCGCGCCGTTTGCGCCCCTGGACGGAAAGCGGTTTCACCTGCAGCGCTTGAGCCCGACCCACATGCTTCCTTTTCGATCCCGCTCGCTTCCTTCTCAAAACACGGGACTAGAAAAGGGGGGGGGGAGGAAAGGGGTTTCCCTTCTTCTCTCGGCTGCGGCGATTGCAAGAAAAAAGGGCGCAAGGCACGAGGAGGAAGGCGGCGGCGTTTTCCGGCTGAGTAGCCCGAGCCTCTTGCTACCCTAACCGCTCGCTTGCTCTCTCTCGCCCCCGCATCACAGCCTCCGCGAAGCGGGCGGCTTTTGCCCAACTCCAGCCTCCGGGGAGGAGCAGGAGGGCGGGGGCGGAGGGAGGCGTCTGGCGGCGCCGGGGCTGGTGCGCGCTCGGGCGTTTCCTTGGTCAGGCTCGCAGCGCCGCGGAGCGAAGGCGAGAGCCGCCCCGAGCCCGCCTGCTGAGCATCTGCGGGAGACGCCGAGGGAGGAAGGCCGGGGACGAGGAGGAGGAGGAGGCGGCGGCGGCGGCGGCTCATGGGGGTAAGCAGCAGGCGGAGCGCGGCGCGGAGGGAGGCCGGGAGGACGGGCTTGCTGGAGCAGCCCGCCGCCGCCGCCGCCGCCGCCGCCGCCTTCCCGAAGGCAAGAAAGCGGCCAGGTTTTCCGCTCGCAGCTCTGCGAAGGATGCTGAGATGCTTTGACCCGGGCTTGCAGGGGCTTCTCTCCCTCCCTCCCTCCCGCTCTCTGACCTCCGCCCAGGAGCAGCTGCGTCCTAAATCTTGTCCGTTGAAAGTTGCGCTCGAGTTCGTGGCCCCCGCGATGAAGCGGAAGGAAGGTGTTTCAGCTGCCGCGTGTGAGTGAGTGAGTGAGTGAGTGAGCGAGCGAGAGAGAGAGAGGGAGTGTGTGTGTGTGTGTGAGTGAGAGAGAGAGAGAGAGAACCAGGTCAACGCGCCAGTGTTTTTTTCAGCTGTACAGTGCTGGGCCCAAATTGAATGGGGGATTCCTGGAGCAGAAGGAGCGGTCCGGTGGGACTGAGGGTCCTGGTTCTGACTTCTTTGTTTGCGCCGGTCTGGAAACTTGTGGTTTTCTAGACTGGAAGGCATATTAGCTGAAGGCATCGGACCCCAGACGCAGCAGGAGTAGCAGAAAGAGGCACAGGCTGAGTTCGGGCGACACGCTAATCAACTGGGGGACGGAGAGGGGGGGGGTAATAAGAACAGAATGGGAAACAACCGTTGCTTAGCGTGTCGTCCGAACTCCGCCACGGTCTGTGCGTGTATTAACAAAAACAAAAAAAACCACCTTGTAATGCTCGTGGGGGGGGGGGACCCCAGATGACCCGTACTCGCCCCCTCTGTAGGTCGGATGTCAGCAGGCGGAGCCCGGGAAAGCCGTGGCGTGGTGGGGAAGACGTGGTGCTCCCAATGGGAAGGGAAGGGGGACGCTAAAGGGAATCCTCACTGTTACCTCTGATCATTGACAGCAGTAGGCATTTCCCGAGGGCATACAGCTACCCTTCCAACTGGGGAAGCCAGGATTTCTCCTTTGGCTATCTGTCAGGCTGTGAGTGTCTCGGAAACAGGGTCCCCACAGGGCACAATAGGGCCTGCAGGCCATCTGTTTCCCATCCCTGCTATAACAAGTACATTGTTCTTCACACAGCACATAGTTAAACTATGGGATCTGCTGCCACAAGACGGCTTTAAAACACGGTTAGAGAAATTTCTGGAGGAGAAGGCTATCAATGGCTACTAGCCTTGATGGCTAAACGCTACCTACAATATCAGAGGCAGTAAGCCTATGCACGCTAGTTGCTGGAATACAGGGGCGGAAGGGTGCTGCTGCTGTTTCCCACAAGAAGCTGGTTGGCCACCCGTCGTGTGAACAGAATGTTAGACTAGATGAACCACCACGGCTCTTCTTGCTGTATACACCAGGCAGTAAACCTGTCTGCACTAGTTGTTGGAGACCAGGGGTAGGAGGGTGCGGTTCCACCAGTGTCCTGCTTGTGGATTCCTGGTCCACAGCTGGTTGGCCACTGTGGGAACAGAGTGCTGGACTAGACGGACCCTTGGTCTGATCCAACAGGGCTCATCTTACATCCTTATTGTTGTTTAGTACTGGGTTTTATGGGAGGGTCACTTGAAGGAAGGGCAGTGGGCAGTTGTGTTGGGCAGAGTGCTCTGTCTGCTGGGAAACCAGTTCAAGTCCGAGTCAACCGTGGGTGTTGTTATTATTATTATTATTTATTTATATAGCGCCATCAATGTACATGGTGCTGTACAGAGTAAAACAATAAAATAGCAAGACCCTGCCGCACAGGCTTACATTCTAATAAAATCATAATAAAACAATAAGGAGGGGAAGAGAATGCACCAAACAGGCACAGGGTAGAGTAAAACTAACAGTATAAAAGTCAGAACAAAATCAAGTTTTAAAAGCTTTAGGAGAAAGAAAAGTTTTTAGCTGAGCTTTAAAAGCTGTGATTGAACTTGTAGTTCTCAAATGTTCTGGAAGAGCGTTCCAGAGGTGTTGAACCTCTTTTAGCCTAAGGGGCCAGTTTTCATTTCAGAGAAGCAAAAGGTTAAAGGACCAAGGGCAACACGTCTGTTTATTTATTATTTATTTATTTATTACACTTGTATACCGCTCCCATAGCCAGGGCTCTCTGGGCAGTTTACAGAAATTCTAAAATTGAGGTAAAAACAAGTATACAAAATTTAAAACTCTAAAACACAGAACAGACACACATAAAGCATTAAAAACCGATTAAAAACTAAACATGTGGGTAATTAGGATGTGCCGCCATATGCCTGGGCAAAGAGGAAAGTCTTAACCTGGCGCCGGAAAGATAGCAGCGTTGGTGCCAGGCGAGCCTCGTCAGGGAGATCATTCCACAGTCTGGGGGCCACCACCGAAAAGGCCCTATCCCTTGTTGCCACACTCCGAGCCTCTCTCGGAGTAGGCACCCGGAGGAGGACCTTAGATGTTGAATGTAGTGACCGGGTATATTCACGTCGGGAGAGGCGTTCCGTCAGGTATTGTGGTTCCAAGCCATGTAAGGCTTTATAAGTCAAAACCAGCACCTTGAATTGGGCTCGGAAACATACAGGCAGCCAGTGCAAGCGGACCAGAGCAGGTGTTATATGGTCAAACCTTCTGGTTCCCGAAATCAATCTGGCCGCTGCATTTTGCACGAGCTGCAGCTTCCGAACCGTCTTCAAAGGCAGCCCTACGTAGAGCGCATTGCAGTAATCTAACTTGGAGGTTACCAGAGCATGGACAACTGAAGCCAGGTTATCCCTGTCTAGACAGGGGCGTAGCTGGGCCACCAACCGGAGTTTGTAGAAGGCACTCCGTGCCACTGAGGTCACGTCTAGGCCAAAATACCAGCATATTTTAGTCTAACACTCATATTGCCCATAAATGAGCCTTCGGAGAAGCATTTTGACCTCTTAGAAGAGGGAGAAATACTGCCCAGGAGCCAGGAAACTACACAACGATCAGTGGGGGCCACAAGAAGGGGCCACCTTGGAACCACGGATTGCTGGACTGAGGCACTGGAGGCCTGAGGTGCTCCACCCCTGAAGTAGGACCATGTTAGGTTACTAGTGTGATCTGGTCTAGTGGAGCTTCCTGTGTATTGTAATTCTTCACAGTGTGAATGTTTCCCTACATGAATAAATGTAGCTTTTAAAGATGAAGTGCTGAATACGGGGAAGGCCTCCCCATGCTCTCCATAGCAACAGCCTACCACACACAAACCACGAACCATCTGCCTTTCTTCCATTTGTAGCCCAGTCCTATGTACGTTTATTATTATTATTATTATTATTATTATTATTATTTATTGCATTTTTATACCGCCCAATAGCCGAAGCTCCCTGGGCGGTTCACAAAAACTAAAACGTTTACTCTGAAGTTAGTTCCATAGAGTTCTGTGAAGCTTACTCCCAAGTAAATGCACATAAAATTTCAGCCCTCATTCTCTGAAGGCTAAACACGCTTCTCCGCCAGCCCCAGGGTGTACAACTCCCCAACTTTTTTTTTTTAAAGGGCTCAACGCAAACCACTATATATGTACTTGATATTGTTTTGTTTTTCTTTGATTAGGGACTTTGTCTGGGTAAAACCAAATCCAACTTCTAAGCCTCCTTTTACTGAAGCCTTGTTAGACAATCAGTCTCTTACTAGGACAAAAAAGACCCCCAAGCTCCTTTTGCTGGAGTTAGACATTACTCATTATTTCAGATTTAGATACCTTTCCTCATAAAGGTGCAGCCTCCGCAGAGGTGTCGATGCATTAGCTCTGTACAAATATAATAATTAAAACATGATGGGAAGGACAGAGGAGATGTCTTATTACTGTGAAAGATGCCAGAAATGGATTCCACAAAGTAGGATTCCCTAATTCTTAATATTTTAACTATTCCCCTTTGTGAATTTGAGCTGTGTGCATGTGCATGTATCTACATCAGGGGTGGGGGTGGTCTGGGGACCATTTTTGGCCCCAGACAAACTCCATGGGCTGCACACACCCCTTTATACTGTTGTTTTATCCTTTGAATTGTCTTAATTCTGCAAACCGCCCAGAGAGCTTTGGCTATTAGGCAGTATAGAAATGCAATAAATAAATAAATAAAAGAAGGGAGGTGTTTGGGCCTCTCTCCTTGTAGTGAAGGCAGGGACAAACAATTACTCAAATCGGTTGCTGTCACCCTTTGCGTCTTCAGACGGAGTTGGGGGACTCTCAGACCTTATACGTAACTCCAGGGCTTGAGAAACAAGGGTGCAATGCCGGTGCCCTGTAATTCAAGCCCTAGGCTTGAAACTTTAAACAGTAGCAATTACCCAAGCAGAAAGCTCTGACTTATTATTATTATTATTATTATTATTATTATTATTATTATTTATATAGCACCATCAATGTACATGGTGCTGTACAGAGTAAAACAGTAAATAGCAAGGCCCTGCCGCATAGGCTTACAATCTAATAAAATCATAGTAAAACAATAAGGAGGGGAAGAGAATGCCAACAGGCACAGGGTAGGGTAAGCAGGCACAGGGTAGGGTAAACCTTTTGTACCAAGGCTTACTTGGAAGGAAGCGCACATAACACTTGGTATAGGTGTTAAAATTATTTACAGTGGGGGAGGTGGGGCAAAGGGACTAAAGGCACACAAGAACCAGAGTACATTTGGAAACAATACTTCAGGCCAGAAATAACAGAAGTTACCTAAAACTATATCTCATGCTATGTCACCTAAGCACGGCTCTTCAAATAGGACAGGGTCCCAAGCTATGATCCTGGGAATCACAAGCCAAAAGCAGAATAAAAGCCAAAAACCAAAGACAGAGACAAAAACTGAAGACCAAAAAGCAGCTCTAACCATGCCTGTTTTACATTCAAAAGCCTTTGACGGAGATGAAGTGAGCCTCCTTAGCCAATCATGAGCTGGCTGAATAGTGCCCTCAAGCTTTCAGGGCAGGGTGGAGGGAAAGCGGAGTTGTCACAGCAGCCCAGCTAAATTCATTTAGTCTAATTGGCATGAGTCCTACTTGGGCCTTGAAGGGCCTTGAGACTAGAACCGCATGAGATCATGCACACAGGTGGTTTAACTAGGGCATGCAAACCATGCTGGCACAGAACGGTAAGCCAGGATTCTGGAGAATCTTGCCTTACCGTGAAGGCACTGTGTGCTAGTGCACATAGTCCATTCACTGCCATTTGGCATCTCCTGTTAGCATGATCAACAAAACAAACCAGAAAAGTTCAGCTTCATCGAAACCTGGAATCCTGATTTGCTCCTCCTGTTACAAGCCAGTATTGTAAGCCATAATTTGTTCTTGTTTTGCAAATTCTGGTTTGTTTGGTATCAGCAAGTCATGATTCTGGGTTTAGACCACACACTAACGAAATCATAATTTGTTGGTTTAGCTTGTCGTGCTGGCTGAAGGAGTCAAGCAGGGGCAAATGGATTGTGTGCATCAGGACACAGCTAATTCACAAGAATCCTGGCTTACTATTCTGTGTGAACGTGACCAATAATTAACATCTTTGTTAAAGGCCCTTTCTACACCTAAGGATTATCCCAGGAAAATGGAGGGATCATTCCTGTCTGCTCCCGGGATCCCCTGTGTGTCATTTGGATGCACAGGGATAATCCCAGGGGAAAAGGCAGGTGTAGAAACATCCAGAGATTGGCAGCTAACCAGAACATGTTCAAATGATAATTTGAAATGAGTTTGCAAGCCATGGTTTATATTAACCATGGCAAACTATGGTTAGGGCCACTTACCTGCCTCTCTGTCCTTTTGTCTTATGACAAGTAGATCTTACTGCAGTCTCAGTATGCTTTTATTTTTATCCCACTTTTGCTCTAAAGGGCTCAAGTTGGCCTACATGGTTCTGTTGCCCTCCACCCATTTTCCCCCTCAAAACAACCCTGGGAAGTAGATTAGGCTGAAAGGTGGTGATTGGCCCAAAGTCACCCAATGAGCTTCATGGCTGAGCCGGGTTCTAATCCTGAGTCTTCCGAGTCCTAGCCCAGCGTTATAACCACTACACTGTACTACAGGACATGCTTTCGCTGTGCATTTGCGATCTCAACCTCTTAATGTGCATTGAGCAGGGGGTTGGACTCGATGGCCTTATGGGCCCCTTCCAACTCTACTGTTCTATGATTCTATGATGTTAGTGACCACCAGAAATTTAATTCTGGCAAGCAACAGGAAAAGCCTTCAGTATCCTGTGCTACAGAATTAATCTATTTTTAAGAAGTGACTTGCAACGCAGGGAGCCAATGAGTTCCTCTTTCAAAATGACACCAAGTTGGGTCTCTTGCTGGGACACAGGATCAGAGACATGGACTGGAGAAGAGGCATTGTGACATATAACCCACCCACCCTGCGTATTGTTCAGCCTGAGAAAAACCACTTTGTTAAGCAGCAGGTACGAAAGGGGCACACGTTGGCCCTTTCTACACCTAAGGATTATCCCAGGCAAATGGAGGGGTCATCCCTGTCTGCTCCTGGGATCCCCTGTGTGTCATTTGCATGCACAGGGATGATCCCAGAATGATCCTGGGGGTGTGGGGGAAAGGCAGGTGTAGAAATGGCTGTTATCTCTGTGGAGCTGGGAGTAAGAAAGTTGAGCTTCAGTAGCCTCTAGAAGCAATAATTGACTTTGAACATCACCCAGAATTTGTGGACTCTTAGTAAAGGTGACAAAAGCTGGTCAGCGCTGACCATTTTTTTTGTGTTTTTCTGCACTGGGCCATTGTCACTGGCAGAATGAGGCGTCGTCCCTCATCCATTGCTATGCCAATTGCTCTGTGGGATGTATTTAATGTAGTCATCATTGGCCCCTGTTGTATAGTACCTATGCAGGGCACCAGTGATGAGTGACATGGCAGCTCGCCAACACCCACCTCTATTCGTGGAGCTTGTAAAAAGCTTTATTTCATGGTTTATATAATGATTTAAAATGTTATAATGTTTTAATTTCATGCCTCACAGGGTGAGTGCTTCTTCAGTGCACCACTCCACCATGAATGCACGTACACACACACGCATGTATGTGCGTGTATAGATAGATAGATAGATAGATAGATAGATAGATAGATAGATAGTATAATTGGTGACCTGGGGGCATTGAATTAAGTGTTGTTGGCTCCCTCCCCCAACTCACTCTTTACTGTCCTTTCATACAGGGCAAAACTGGAACCTTGAGATGCAGGTGGAATGTGGCATGCCTGCTGCTTCTGGCATTAAAGACCTCTGGGCTGAAAGAAGGTAAGGGACCAGCATCTGTTGCTTCCCTCAAATAGATGTGTCTCAAATTCCACAGCAGAGCTTTCCTCGATGGAGGTCTCCTATCCCCTCATGTATGCACACTCCTGCAGCGGCATGGCAACGGCTTCTCTGTGGCACTTTCGCTCTTAGCTGTGGCATTTGTGTGAATATTTTTATTTATTATTATTATTTTTATTTATTTAAGGATTTTTATGCCGCCATTCAGCCAAAAAAGGCTCTCACGGCGGCTTACAAAAGGATTTCTTGACAGTCCCTGCCCACAGGCTTACAATCTAAAAGACATGACACAAAAGGAAAGGGGATGGGGAGGGAGGAGGAGGAGGAGGGGGGAAAGGAAAGCAAATTCAGGCACTACAATCTTAGTTGGAAAGTTCAGCAGTTACAGTTGGTAGCAGGAGGGAGGGGGCTCTGAGCTGGAGCTGGACCCGGACCCAGGCACGATGGAGGGGTGCCTGGCTGCTGCTTCCTCCCCCACTGGTGGCCTCTGCAGAGACAGTTGGTAGCAGGAGGAGGGGGCTCTCAGCTGGAGCTGGACCCAGGCACGATGGAGAGGTGCCTGGCTGCTGCTTCCTCCCTTACTGGTGGCCTCTGCAGAGACAGTTGGTAGCAGGAGGGAGGGGGCTCTCAGCTGGAGCTGGACCCAGGCACGGTGGAGAGGTGCCTGGCTGCTGCTTCCTCCCTTACTGGTGGCCTCTGCAGAGACAGTTGGTAGCAGGAGGGAGGGGGCTCTGAGCTGGAGCTGGACCCAGGCACGATGGAGAGGTGCCTGGCTGCTGCTTCCTCCCTCACTGGTGGCCTCTGCAGAGACAGTTGGTAGCAGGAGGGAGGGGGCTCTGAGCTGGAGCTGGACCCAGGCACGGTGGAGAGATATCAATATACTCTGTGCCCTTCTAGAGTCCCCTCTCTCAAATCACTGAACCATTGGCTTAGGGAGATTCTGAAAATTGTTTAGGTTTCATCTCCCACACAGCAACCCACCTCCATGCCGTACTTTATGATGCCGTCACTATTATAGATGATATTGGAACATGTAGCTGAACACAGGGTGTGACGTGACCCCCTCATGCTGTGCTGTGTGCTGCCCTGCCCTCCGCAGTAAATGCTTTGAGTTGGGGGCAAGAATTGGACTGGGCTGGGCAGACGTTGTATTGTGGTTGAGAGCTATGATCTGGAATCCCCTGGTTCAGACCACAGCCCTGCCATATATGCATTGGGTAACTGTTATCTCTTTGCTTCAGCCCTTTCCCTCCCATGGTACATGGGTGATCATATTAGCCTACCTTGCCAGGTTATTGTATTAACTGAATTATGGGAATGTTTACTGCCAGTCAATGATGGCCCCTTCCCATGAATGTTAATAATGTACTAGTTATAACTGCTGTGGTTTTGTTGTTAATCTGGGACTCTGTCTCTGTTTGCAGGTGACCCAGATACCCCCATGGGTCTGCAGTGTTACCTCTCAGTACCAGACATCAGTATGAACTGCAGCTGGTCCACTCGGGACCCTCCAGATGTTAGCAGCATCAGTGTTCTTCACTATGAAAGCCTAAAACTGTAAGTCAAGTACCACCGCTAGTGCTGAACCTGCCCCAGAAAGTCTGGGGATTTAGGTTTGAAGGAAGCAGGACTTCCCAAATGTCAGCCATTCAGTTGTCTGTCAGCCATCAGGTGTATCCGTGTCTGTCTTGCTTGTATGCTTTGTTGGCAATACCCACAATGCATTGCAATCGGCCAAGTCATTTTTTTAATTATTTTTTTGGCAAGGCCAACAGCAGTGGGGGAAAAAAAGCAAACTGCATGATCAGTGGGTGGCAGAATTCAGTGGTGGGGGTGCCATGGGGAGACACACAGTTAGGATTTGTGAGTTCTGCGACCCTGCCTTAAAATAATCAGATACACAATGACTGAGCTCGGAATAACATTACACATGCAAATCACCGTGAGTCAGCACATTCATTTTGGCATAACCTCATTTGTATGCTCCATTCTGGACATGCTATGGAGCATTTGCAGAGTTGTAGGGTTCTGTGGGAAAGTTTTGTAAGGAATGATATGGGTAATGATATGATATTGGTTCTGATTTATGTCGGCTGCTGCTATGTTATTTATTTATTTATTTATTTATTTGGTCTCTGTTTTTTTACTAGCCGTCCTAACCAAACTCACTTGTTGAAGGCTCAGAATAAAGCAAATTGGTTGCTGATTGGACAGGACACGGTGATGCAGGGAGACGACTGCAGCGTTTGGGTGGAAGTTCACACAGCAGCTGGGACTGCAACCTCCAATAAGCTAAACTTCAGCCTGTATGAGATAGGTTAGAGGAAATAGGGTGCAGAGGGGGCCCAAGCACTTTGGGGGCAGTGTGTGTGTGTGTGTGTGTGTGTGTGTGTGTTCTAGACCAGCCTTCCCCAACCTGGTGCCCATCAGATGTTTTCCTGCCTTGAGCAGGGGGGTGGACTCGATGGCCTTATAGGCCCCTTCCAACTCTACTATTCTGTGATTCTATGACTTCAGCTTCCACCAGCATGGCCAGCATCTGGAGGTGACCAAGTTGGGGAAGGCTGATCTAGACAACCTTGTGGATAGGTATTAAAGAAATTCTCCCCAAGTACCAGACTGTTTGTGTTCCCACCTGTGCAGGCACAGTGTTAACACCTGGCACTCTTGGGCCGTTGCTGAGGTCCTGACAAGGCATCCCGGCACGGACACTTGTGGTGGGGTGGGGTGGGGGTGGGGGGCTCCCAACAGCTGGCTCTGTGAGCTGGCATTTTAAATTTCTCACAATGCTCCCAGCATAATGTCATTGCAGGGCATTGTGGGAAATTTTCAGAGGCAGCTCAGAGCCACGCACCGATGCCATCTTCCAGTGGGTTGTGCAGCACACTGAACTGTCGCCTCCCTGACTGGCCCCTCCCTGACTTCTGAGAACTCACTAGCTATGTTCTACCCTCTGTCCATTGGGACTAGTAACTTCAGTAATAAAACGTGGTGAAAGTTGAGAGTAACTTGGCCAGTTCTGGGCTCACGTTGTGAGATCGTGGAGATCCCGAGCTCTGTTTATGTTCTGGTTTAGGGTTGGTTGGTGTTGCTTCTGTCCTTTACGGTTGGGGGTGGGGAATGGCATTCAACGGTAAGAGCCACCACTTCTGGGGCCCAAGCGTCTCTCCTCCATTTTGCTTCTTTCAGTGAAGCCCCCTCCTCCAGTATTGGACTCCGTGGAGCCTGATTCCCATGGAGGTGACGTAAAATGGGAGACTGAGCCACCCAGTCACCAGTGTCTCATCTATTCCCTTCAATACAAGGCGTCCAAAGACCATGGCTGGATCTATGTGAGTCTGTTTTGGGGGGGTGAAAGAGAGAGAGAGAGAGTGAGGTTGTGTGTGTGTTTGTGTGTGTGTGTGTCTTCCCTTCCCTGTCATCTGGCTTGTCCTATGAGAGGAGAGTTCCTGGCTGAGTATTATTTTATTTATTTATTTATTTATTTATTACACTTGTATACCGCTCCCATAGCCAGGGCTCTCTGGGCGGTTTACAGAAATTCTAAAATTGAGGTAAAAACAAGTATACAAAATTTAAAACTCTAAAACACAGAACATACACACATAAAGCATTAAAAACCGATTTAAAAACTAAACATGTGGGTAATTAGGATGTGCCGCCATATGCCTGGGCAAAGAGGAAAGTCTTAACCTGGCGCCGGAAAGATAGCAGCGTTGGTGCCAGGCGAACCTCATCAGGGAGATTATTCCACAGTCTGGGGGCCACCACCGAAAAGGCCCTGTCCCTCTTTGCCACACTCCGAGCCTCTCTCGGAGTAAGCACCTAGAGGAGGACCTTAGATGTTGAACGTAGTGACTGGGTATATTCACGGCAGGAGAGGCGTTCCGTCAGGTATTGTGGTCCCAAGCCGTGTAAGTCTTTATAGGTCAAAACCAGCACCTTGAATTGGGCTCGGAAACATACAGGCAGCCAGCGCAAGCGGACCAGAGCAGGTGTTATATGGTCGAACCTTCTGGTTCCCGAAATCAATCTGGCTGCTGCATTTTGCACGAGCTGCAGCTTCCGAACCGTCTTCAAAGGCAGCCCTACGTAGAGCGCATTGCAGTAATCTTAACTTGGAGGTTACCAGAGCATGGACAACTGAAGCCAGGTTATCCCTGTCTAGATAGGGGCGTAGCTGGGCCACCAACCGGAGTTTGTAGAAGGCACTCCGTGCCACTGAGGTCACCTGAGCCTCAAGTGACAATGATGGATCTAAAAGAACCCCCAAGTAGATCTGCTGCACTTAAGGCTGCTTTACGCCTGACCCTAACAAGCTCAGCAGAGAGCCACAGCCAATCCTGGCTCTCTGACCAATGTTCCTATGTGATACATAGGTTTTCAGACACTTGTCCGTCGCGTTCACATGGGCTAGTGCACCTTGAAGCTGCAATGCTTTGGGACAGAATCGGAACCAAAGGCCTCAGTGGAAGTGAAGCCACATGCATTCAATCCTATGCATGTTTACTCCAAAGGAAGCCCAGTGACTTCAATGGTACTTACTCCCAAGTAAAAGTCTGTGGGCACAAAACCTACATCCATTCTGATGGATTCTTATGGAGATGTCTTTTTTTTCTTTGTTTTTTTTTTTTGCTTTGACTGTGTTTGTGGTAGTGGGGTTTTTGCCTGATGTGTGAGCTGCATTGTGGGGTGGGGAAGCATTATAAATATGGGAAATAATATAAATATGGAAAATAATAATTATGACTATTTTCTTCCCAGGTTCATGAGGACCATGTAGGCCACAGCAGCCATTACCTTGAGGGCCTAAAGCCGTTCACTTTGTATGAAGTACAGGCACGGTGCAGGCCAGAAAAGGGGTTTTGGAGTGAATGGAGCTCTTCGCAACACTTCCAAACTCTTGAGGCTGGTAGGTACCATCTTTGAAACCGTGGCCTTTGAGCCTCAACATCTGGATTCAGTTTTGTGCTTGATAAATTACCTTTGAGCTTTCTACATGAGGCATTTATTCCATGATTCCTCACTCGCAGTGGTTTGCAGGTGCTTTACATGACATCATCACCTTTCAGGACCTCCCATTCTTTGCTACCGTTATAGCATTGTTGTTTCTCTAATGAGGAAAGTCTGGTATTTACGTGAATGATAGCATGAAACCTTGATGTATTTGCTCAGTTCTGCTATATCACAACATTGCCTAGTGGTTGTGTAATGGAACACATAGAAAGGCAAAGATTGAAAAACCCTGGAGGAGAGAGAACCGTGTGTGAAGGAACCAATCTTATTCCCACAAAGAATCTGGGAGCAGAAGCCTTGATAAAGTGGTGGGTTAAAAGCTTCATGTAGAGAAGCCCTTTGCTGATATCCAGATGGAAAGAGCAGATAATACGTGGTGCTAGTCCTTCATTTGATTCTTGCCCATATTCTTTGGGGAGAGCACCTGAGATGGTCCAGCTGCTATATTAGTTTTTGCTAACCACTTGGTGTCTCTCTGTTACCTTTAGCTCCACTGGGTCGGGTAGATGTGTGGCAAAAAGTTGATGTCTCCGACAATCAGAAACGCCTCCTGCTATGGAAGGTAAGTGGACCCCACTGGCCTATTCCTTACATTCACCTCTCTTGTAGTACAAGTCAGTCCCGTTTCTGGAAGGTGGAAGAATTTTAGAGACAAGCTGAGGATGATCTGGGGGAGTGAACGTAAGAAGGGCCATGCTGGATCAGACATTCTGTTCAACGGTGGCCAACCAGCTGCCCATAAGGAAATCCACAAGCAGGACATAAGTGCAATGGCAATCTCCCGCCCCAGCAACTGGTGTATATGGGCCTGCTGCCTCTGATACTGGGGGTGATGTAAGCACTGGTCTTATACACATCTGCCTTATATGAGTCCATCCAACGGTCCAGTCTTCTCTTTCTAGCAGCAGCTCGAAAGAAACTGCCAGAATTCCTTTAGCTCAAGGTTAGGGAGATGTAGCTCTTCAGATGTTGTTGGACTGTTATTATTATTATTATTATTATTTATTTATTTATTTATTTATTTATTTATTTATTTATATAGCACCATCAATGTACATGGTGCTGTACAGAGTAAAACAGTAAATAGCAAGGCCCTGCCGCATAGGCTTACATTCTAATAAAATCATAATAAAACAATAAGGAGGGGAAGAGAATGCCAACAGGCACAGGGTAGGGTAAGCAGGCACAGGGTAGGGTAAAACTAACAGTATAAAGTCCACACAACATCAAGTTTTAAAAGCTTTAGGAAAAAGAAAAGTTTTTAGTTGAGCTTTAAAAGCTGCGATTGAACTTGTAGTTCTCAAATGTTCTGGAAGAGCGTTCCAGGCGTAAGGGGCAGCAGAAGAAAATGGACGAAGTCGAGCAAGGGAAGTAGAGACCCTTGGGCAGGCGAGAAACATGGCATCAGAGGAGCGAAGAGCACGAGCGGGGCAATAGTGTGAGATGAGAGAGGAGAGAAAGGAAGGAGCTAGACCGTGAAAAGCTTTGAAGGTTAACAGGAGAAGTTTATATTGGATTCTGAAGTGAATTGGAAGCCAATGAAGAGATTTCAGAAGTGGAGTAACATGGTCAGAGCAGCGAGCCAAGAAGATGATCTTTGCGGCAGAGTGGTGAACAGAAACCAACGGACTGATGTGAAACAACGGACTGCAGTTCCCATCAGCCCCTGCAGGCATGGCCAATGGGCAGGGACATCCAACAACATGTGGAGGGCCACAAGTTCAGCAGCTGTTCTCTACCTTGCTTTGTGTGTTTATGTGTGTGCCCTGCCCTGTCTGGCTGCCCTGCCTTCGTGAGTCAGTCTGCTCTCTTTCTTGGGTGAATTGTGAAAGTGTTTGTATGTGCGCTTCCTGTGTCTGAGTGATGTTTGTTGTAAAAGGGGATGGTTACGTTTGTATTTGATTGATCTCCCATGGATGAGTTATTAGTCTTTTGCTTCCAAGAAAGCATGGGAGGGGATTTCCAACATATGTAGTAAGAATGGTGTGTGTGTTGTGGGTGGTTGTTGTACCGTATTTCTTCGATTCTAAGACACACTTTTTCCCCTAAATAAACAGCTCTAAAAATGGGGTGCGTCTTAGACTCGATGGCGTCTTAGAATCGAAGAAATACGGTACATAAAATAGCTTTCTTTGACTGTGTGCACATCTGTAATTGTGATGTGTGAGTCCAGTATTGGGGGCAGAGTAAGAGGCCTACTACAGACTGGTAGCCACAGGGCCCATCATGGCCTTGATCCAAGCCCCGAGGGCCACAGAATATTGTGCAAAGCTTTTGAGTTCACCACAGCTCTTCATCAGGCAAGATGGTACACAAAGCAAAAAAGACACGGGAGGAGGGGGGGAAATGGCTGATATTCAAACCACCAGAGTCTGAACGTCGTTACGGTCTTAATATGAAAAGTAGGATGAGGCTGCAGTCATTCAAATTAGACACTACCGGTTACAGAGGTGTTTTCAGGTTGCACTAATTTATTTATTTATTTAAAACATTTCTTAGCTGTTAAACATTTAACCTGTTGGGTGTTTTATTGTGGTTTTAATTTTTGTGAACCGCCCAGAGAGCTTCGGCAATTGGGCGGTATAAAAATGTAATAAATAAATAAATAAATAAATAGCTGCCATTCAGGGCAGAAGCCCTCACAAGGCTGCTGACAACAATAACCCTAAAAAACAGTTAAAATATTAAAAGCAATAAAAACATAAACACAACAAAACAGCAATTCAAAACAAGAAAAGCCAACGATACTAGCAACGATGCTGACAATAGCAGCAGCAACAGTACTTGTATCACGAGAAGGCCGCAGTAATATAATTTGTCTTCAAGGCTTTCTTAAAAGCCTGCAATGATGGAGCACGGCAGACCTGCAATGGGAGCTTGTTCCAAAGATGTGGGGCCACTGCAGAGAAGGCCCTCTCCTGTGTGGAGACCCACCTAATTGCTTTCACAGGTGAGCAAATGTGAAGGGTCTCTTTTTCTGATTTTAAAGTGTGGGCAGGCTGATATGCCTGCACTGGAACCCTTCCAAGGGTTGCTGGAAAGACAAAGAAACAAACAAACAATGGTTGATTTCCCCCATTTTTTAAAATATGACATCTAGCTGTTGCTCAAAAAAGTCTCCATCCTTAGGTGAAACACGCAGGTTCCTTGGTAGGTGAAAAACCAAAGTAGAGAGATTTTGTTTTACCAAAGCTGGAGATAATTTTAGATGGTGTACTAGGTTTTTAAAAAAAAGTCAAAGAAGGCCAAATTGGCTAGCTGCGCCTAGTAGCCGGAGGGGATGTATCATCCAAAAATAATGTCCTTGCTTCAGGTGGTAAAGGTTTATAGATTTCTTCCAGAACTTTCTTCCTGAAGGGCATCTGCTCTGGGTTGTTGGCAAATGCCAAGCCCATCTCCCCCGCCCCCACTCCTCATCAGTCCTTTCTGCAAATGTGTGCTCCCTTCATCTTCTAAACAGCGTGAGCAGCGCTATTTCTCTAAGGCCCCGACAGCAGAAGCCAGAGCAGCTTGTGAGCTGGGGATGGGTCTTACTGGTGACCCCAGCATTGTCCAGAACGCTCCTGAGTTGAGGGCCTTTTGCTGAGAAGCAGGCGACCCAACCAATGGGTGAGAGAAGAGAAGGCATAGGTCATCTTTCCCCAACCTGGTGTTGGACTACTACTCCCAGCCTCCTGCTGGGGCATGCTGGGGGTTGTAGTTGAACCCATCGGGAGTACTTTCAGTTGGTAGAGGGTGGCAGTCAAGGCCACTCTTAACTTGGTGGGCGTGCTGGCACTTGGCGGGGAAAGGGTTGAAATGACTCCCGGGTGCCTTCTCGTTCTGCTGATCTCAATTTAATTCTGTTTCACCTGTCTTTCACTTGCCCGCTTTGTGCCTTTAGCAGCTGCGGGGCAACCGGAGCACATAGAATCATAGAATAGCAGAGTTGGAAGGGGCCTACAAGGCCACTGAGTCCAACCCCCTGCTCAATGCAGGAATCCACCCTAAAGCATCCCTGACAGATGGTAGTCTAGCTGCCTCTTGAAGGCCTCTAGTGTGGGAGAGCCCACAACCTCCCTAGGGAACTGCTTCCATTGTCATACTGCTCTAACAGTCAGGAAGTTTTTCCTGATGTCCAGCCGGAATCTGACTTCCTTTAACTTGAGCCCGTTATTCCGTGTCCTACACTCTGGGAGGATCAAGAAGAGATCCTGGCCCTCCTCTGTGTGACAACCTTTTAAGTATTTGAAGAGTGCTAAGTGCTCACAGCACTTGGCCATGTTCACAGCATGGCATTTTTATGCCGAGAGAAGCTGCACCCTGTTGTTTTTTATTTCTGGTCTATTTTTGCCCTGTAGCACAGCTTGTTAAAGGCAAAGACCCTCCTGTCCACTAACAAAATAAGTAACCTTACGTATGGCTTGCTGGTTGTGCATGTGAGCGAGGCCTGTGGGGCTGGGAGCGTCACGGCAGCAGGAATTCTTTGTCCTCTTCCTCCCTGCCACCCTTCCGCTCTTCAGTGACAGTAAGAGGGATGTCAGGGATGCTTTAGGGTGGATTCCTGTGTTGAGCAGGGGGTTGGACTCGATGGCCTTGTAGGCCCCTTCCAACTCTGCTATTCTATGATTCTAAGGACCTCCGCCCACTTTCCTTTTACAGGCACTGGACCCAGAGTCAGCTCAGGGAAAGATCCTGGATTATGAAGTTTACTACCAGAACCAGGGGGGAAGCGTCCTCAGGAAGACTTGTCCCTGCTGCAGAACTAACCTCCCTCACACCGCCAACTACGCCTGGGTATCAGCCCGCAATTCTGTGGGGAACACGCAGCTGGCCAATCTCAGCTTGGTCCATGCAGGTAAGGATTGATGATATGGCAGCAAAGGCCTGTGGGGGCCTCTTGCAAGGTGCCATACCAGTGGGAGCTGGTGGCTCCTAACTCAGTGGGGCTGTGAATCCGCTCTGAGTTTCAGTCAGAGAAAGAGCTATCCAAAGTGCTGAACCCGTTCCCCCTAAATGGGTTCAGCGCCCTGGGTAGCTCCTTTAGAGTTCTGTCTCAAACCCAGAGTGGATTCACAGCCCCACTGACCTCGGTGCCACCGGCCTCCAGTGGTCGATACAGTCCTTTTAACTCCTGCACTATTTCCTGCCACCTTCATTAGGTGAAAGCTGAGTCATCTTCCCCCGTGAAGGGAAAGCGGTTGGCGTTGTCCTGCCTGCGCTTTCCCCCACCACCGCCACCACCGCCGCCTACTTGCAAGAGGGTTCTGTTTCCTTTTTCTCTCCCCAGACTTCAGAAAATATCCTCGTCTATGCTAAGCTTATGATAGGTCCATGAACCTATTGAGTGCACTCAGTTTGAAAACGGAACAGGGCTGTCCCAAAATAACTTTGTGGTTTCTACGTAGTTGGTGGGCTCCTGCCGTACATGGACGTGTGTATATCAGTTTGCAAATTTAAAAAGGGAAATAAAGAAATGAATAATATCTAGCTGTACCCGGCGTAACATGCGCCGTTGTAGCATATCTTAAAGTTTATTAATTAAATATCATCGCAGGGGCGCGGGCTGCTTGGAGGACGCCGATACAGCGCCGTCTGGTAGACCTGGGGGGCAGGGAGGTCGGGGGGAGGGGGAGCAGGTGTCCCCCTCTCCCCGGGGTTCCTGTCAGCCTTGGGCCGGCTGCCCAGCTCGCATGAGATTAGGCCGGGGCCTGGGCTCGCAGCAGGCGAGCGGCCCCCCACTCGGCCACCGAGGTTCCTGGCCATGCCTTGCTCATGCTCCAGACCGTGGCGCTGCCCCCTTCATGGGAGTGGGGAGCGAAGAGGCAGAAAGGGGGATAGGATTACCTTGGAAAGCCCGGAGGAGTCGGGCAAGGGGCTAAGCAACCAGTATCAGCTGACGTTACACATTGTTACTGTTGCTTAGCAACCTGTATCAGCTGAAGCCTGTACGGAAACATACCTAAGCGTAATATATAAGATAAGGGGAATAAACACAATCAAGCTGCCAGACACGGACCTGCGAGCACCCAGAACCTATGGAATTGAAAGGATGTCCGTTAATGTTCCTTAGTTAATAGTTCTGGCCTAAGGAAGGAGAACAGAAAGCATTGAGGGGGCGGTAGATGGAATGGCCTGCTTAAGCCCCGAACAGCTTATAGCGCGCTTCCCCAACCAGGCACTTCCAGATGTGTTGGCCTACAGCTCCCATCTGGCTGGAGATGATGGTACTTGTAGTCCAACATACCTTGAGGGCGCTAAGTTGGGAAAACCTGGTTTAAGTAAATTTCCTGGAAGTGGGGATTAAGGTTTTGAGGTAAATATAAAGGATTCCAACAAAATATGAAGTTGCTAAGAGAAGGGGAGAGAAACAGGGGATGGACAAACCACTCTCCAGTTCCTCCGTAGGCTGGGTGATTGTCCAGATTCCCTGCAATTTGGATCCAAATGACATGTGACCTTTCCTGAGTAGTTCTGGCTTTGAGGCAGGTCCGACCCTACCATTAGGCAGAGTGAAGCGGTTGACTTAGGCGGCAGGTTGCTGGGAGGTGGCAGCAAGGTGTTGGAGGAGAGAACTGTGGGTCACGTGGCCCTGCCTGCCCTGCACCCCTAACCTAGCCAGCTGCTTTCAGGTGTGGCGAAGGATGCTGTCCCATTGCCAGTGCTCAAGAAGGATCCAGCCACTAGTCCGGTCAGCTTTTATACAGGGAATGGAAAGGGGATGCTACCTTGTTTTTTGTCTCAGGCTGCAAAATATCTTGGGCCGGCCCTGCCTTGAGGGCCGTGTGGTTTTGTTTTACAAGCGACCTTTCTGGCCTTCAGGCAGAGTGAAGCAGTTGTCTTAGGCAGCAGAAGTTGAGAGGTGTTGTGAACCGCACAGAGAGCTTCGGCTGTTGGGCGGTATAGAAATGTAATAAATAATAAATAAATAAATAAAGATTCAGCCACCCGTCCAGACAGCATTTGTACATGGAATGGAAAGGGGGGACATCCTGAGGGCATTGTGTTTTTGAAGGGGGCATAGGGAGGCTTTAACCCTTTGACTCCCTCTGTGTTCCCCTCTGGGTCAGGGGGATGGCAATTTGTTGAGGACGATAACCAGAGCCTCAGGCGACGCTCTATGAAAAGACAAACCGTTTGGGCTTTCCTCAGTACTCCCCGGTCCCGAAAAAGTCCAGGTGCTGGCTGTACAAGACCTGGGCCTCAACGTGACATGGAAGCCCAGCACGAGCCCTCTGTGGGTCCAGCCTGAGGAATACGTGGTCGAGTGGAGAGAAGAGCTTCGCAGCAAGGGTGAGACGTTGAACTGGTCACGCGGCCCTGGCAGCAGCGACAGTGTCCTGCTGAGAGGTGAGTGGCGGTGCGGTGGGCAGAGCTGGGAGCAACTAAGGGAGAGCGAAACTCAAGGCCAACCTAGATGGGGCATTAACTGCACTTAACGCAATTAATGTGTGCATTTCTTTTGCGATGTGAGGCCAGCCTCTCCGAAGCCATGCGGTGCATTTCAAGGGAAGTCCGACCACTGGTGGAATTTGGAGGGGCTGTTTTTGTGGGGGCCATGGCAGAAAGAGCAAATGTTAGACGTCTCCCTCGGCAGTCCCTCAAGGACAATTGGCGTCATTAAAAACGGTGCACTCTCGTCACGTTGATGGAATTCGCCTCACGTCTATTTGTCCCTCAGCATTTGCAAAGTAGGGGCTGCTGCTGTGTCCACCTAGGCAGAGATACTTATTCTGCAGAACGTGGGATGTGTGGTTGCTCTGAGACCAGGTTTGCCCCCCTGCTCTGAGGAGAGGCTGGAGTCCAGTGGATACGGGAGAGGCAAAGTTGCTTGTACTTCTGCATTCTACCCTGATTTTCCTTTAAAAAATACTGAGTTTAACCTAGGAAATATCGATGTTGTTTTTCGTTTTCTCGAACAGGGCATATATGTCTCCTGCCTGTTTATGTAAGGGATGTTCTCTTCTTGCTTCTCGGGAGTGGTTTCATATCTTGTTTGCTGGTGGTACATCCTTCAGTTGCCACTTTTTTGTCTCTCCTTCCCCCCCCCCCCTCAGGTAACTTTACGCCAACGGTCCCATATCTTGTGTATGTTTACGCTGTGCATGCTCATGGGTACAGTGCCTCGGACCCAGTGCGGGCTTACTTCAAGGAAGAAGGTATTCTGGATGGGCACGGGGGAAGTGGGAGTTGTCAGTACAATTTGGAAGTGGGTGACTGCCACGGCCCAGGCTCTGAACACCAGACCCGGCCGAGGCTACTCCCTGCTCAAGCCAAGCACCACCGCTTGATACGCCTGAGGCAAGGGATAAAACCCACCTTCCTCCAAACTATGTGGAGAAAGGGGTTAAAATGGAGATGTATTTTAATATATGTAATAAAACACTGTGAGTTATATGTGCTGAGGGGAATTATTGACAGAGTGAGTGCTAAATGTGTAAACGTCAGATGATAAATGCCAAACAGACACGTGGTTTTTTCGTGGTAGTTTATAAACATAAAAAACATAAATTATAAATAGCCTCGTGTGGCGCAGAGCGGTAAAGCAGCAGTTTCTGCAGCTGAAACTCTCCCCACGGCCTGAGTTCGATCCCAGCGGAAGCTGGTTTCAGGCAGCCGGTTCGGGTCGACTCAGCCTTCCATCCTCCCGAGGTCGGTAAAATGAGTACCCAGTTAGCTGGGGGAAAGGTAATAACGGCCGGGGAAGGCAACGGCAAACCACCCCGCTATAAGGCCTGCCAAGAAAACGTCAACAAAAGCTGGCGTCCCTCCAAGAGTCAGTAATGACTCAGTGCTTGCACGAGAGGTTCCTTTCCTTCCTTAATTGGATATATTTTAGATAATCAGTCTTTAGCTTTGAATTTGCCATTTCCCGATCTCTTCAGGAGCGGCTGTTTCCAAAACATCCCTTGCACTGTGCCGAAATGTATCCATAAAAAAGAACTTTAACTGTAGATATTGCAAAATGGAAGGTCTGGAAATTCTCTTTAAATCCCAGCCCGCCCTTCTCTTTTCTAGCGCCATCGAATAGTCCTCAGGCACTGCAGGACCAAAGTACTTCCTCTACAGTCTCTCTTATCACTTGGGAGGAGATTCCCTTAGTGGATCGCAATGGGCACATCACCCACTACACGCTTTACCTGCAGCAGCTGGCGTCAAGGACCTTCGAGGCGAATAAGACCAGTGAGTGAGATCCAAGCCCAAGAGGCAGGAATGGGGAGGGGGGAGGAATTGGGTCTGCCCTAAGCGCTGGATTTATCTCCATTGAGCTCCATTGATCTCCATTTCCTCTAGAATTTGCGGATATGAAAGGTCTGTGGTAATTTGGGGTCTGGGAAAGTTTTTTTCTCTAACATCTCAGGGTGGAACTAGATGAGGCCAAGAAGCTGCATTTCAGCTTGTATAATCCAAGGTCATGGACAAATTGCTTAGTGGACTGAGGCCAACTGCTTGTCCTCTGGACCTTTGCCCATCCTGGCTCATGAAATTAGCCGGAGCTGGGTGGGTTATTTGGACCTCGGAAGTGATTGATGCCTCCTTGAGGGAAAGGATGGTCCCCACTGTTAAAGAAATCCAAAGGTTGTTTCTTCTTCTTCTTCTTCTTCTTCTTCTTCTTCTTCTTCTTCTTCTTCTTCTTCTTCTTCTTCTTCTTCTTCTTCTTCTTCTTCTTCTTCTTGAGGGAAGGGATGGTCCCCACTGTTAAAGAAATCCAAAGGTTGTTTCTTCTTCTTCTTCTTCTTCTTCTTCTTCTTCTTCTTCTTCTTCTTCTTCTTCTTCTTCTTCTTCTTCTTCTTCTTCTTCTTCTTGAGGGAAGGGATGGTCCCCACTGTTAAAGAAATCCAAAGGTTGTTCTTCTTCTTCTTCTTCTTCTTCTTCTTCTTCTTCTTCTTCTTCTTCTTCTTCTTCTTCTTCTTCTTCTTCTTCTTCTTCTTCTTCTTCTTCTTGAGGGAAGGGATGGTCCCCACTGTTAAAGAAATCCAAAGGTTGTTTCTTCTTCTTCTTCTTCTTCTTCTTCTTCTTCTTCTTCTTCTTCTTCTTCTTATTATTATTATTATTATTATTATTATTATTATTATCATTATTACATTTACATACCACCCCATAACCGAAGCTCTCTGGGCAGTTTACAAAGATTACTGCCCAGTGTCAAATTTGTCATTTCTGGGCAAGGTGTTAGAACGTGTGATGGCTTCTCAACTCCAGATAGTATAGTATTGGATGATTCTGATTATTTGGATGCATTCCAGTCTAAAATGAGTGTGAGTGCAGCCCCACATGACCCCAGAAATATATATGCATGTGCATCTCGGCATACACCATCATATATGCATGCGTCTTAGAGCCTTTCTACACTAAGCTTTTATTGCCATTCCAGATTGCTTGCTCACAGTAGTTTGTGGATGCTGTACATGATGTCATCATCCTCCGGGTCCTCTCTTGCTCTTTGCAACCATTTCTTGGCTTTTTTTTTTATCAAGGAAAGTGTGGTATTATTTGGAAATGGCGGAATGAGACTTTTGTGTATTTCCACAATTTCACCATACTACAGTGCCATCTAGTGGTTGTATAATGAAACATATAGAAAGGCAGAGAAAGAAATCCCCTAAGAAACTGATCTCAGTTGAAAGCGCCCCCTGCAACCCTACGATCAGGGCGCTCCCATTTCTTCCAACACTGGAAAAATATATACAAACAATTAACCCATTTTTGAAAACAAATTTGAAGGTATAGGCAAAATGGGAAAAATGGTTTGCACCATCCCTTTCCCCCCTCACCCTGATTTTAGACCACCCCCAATTCAGAGATCAATTTAAGTATAGACAATTTGCAGGTTGGGAAGAAAAAGGTTTTCTCCATATTCGTGATCTCTTTATACAAGGAAAAGCCCTATCTATGCAACAATTAGAGGCAAAACTGAGCCCACTCCCTTGTACCTGGCTCCAAAAACTGCAAATAGTCTCTTTTGCAAATGCTCTATATTGATTCCATAACATTCCACGCTCGCTTACTATATTTGAGAAAACTTTCCTGACTTATTCTAGAAAGTTTAAAGGGGGAGCTTCTGATATATATCACAAGATGTTGAATTGTCAATTCCCAGGTAAGGGAGGGTTTAAAATGATTTGAGAACATAATCTGCACACGAATTTCACTGAAGGTGAATGGAAAAGCTTATGGCGATCAGCGCCCTATAAAACAATATCGGCAAAAGTTAAAGAGCTCACTCTGAAAATCACTCACAGGTGGTATATCACCCCTGTTAGACTGCGCCATATTCGTGGTAATATGTCACCGCCCTGTTGGCGGGGTTGCTCAGTTCCTGGCACTTATATTCATCTTTGGTGGGAATGTCAACAGGTCAAAACTTTTTGGTCAAGGGTTTTCCAAACCATTACAAACATTATTCATGTTGAAGTAGAAACTGATCCAGCACTGGCTCTACTTTCTATTTTAGGGATGCCAATATTTATTTTATTTATTTATTTATTACATTTATATACCGCTCCATAGCTGAAGCTCTCTGGGCGGTTTACAAAAGTTAAAAACAGTAAACATTATTATTATTATTATTATTATTATTATTATTATTATTATTATTATTATTTATATAGCACCATCAATGTACATGGTGCTGTACAGAGTAAAACAGTAAATAGCAAGACCCTGCCGCATAGGCTTACATTCTAATAGAATCATAATAAAACAATAAGGAGGGGAAGAGAATGCAAACAGGCACAGGGTAGGGTAAACAGGCACTGGGTAGGGTAAAACTGACAGTATAAAGTCAGAACAAAATCCTGTTAGTTTTACTCTACCCAGTGCCTGTTTACCCTACCCTGTGCCTGTTTGCATTCTCTTCCCCTCCTTATTGTTTTATTAAACATATTTAAACATATACAAAATTTAAACATATACAAAATTTATTAAACATATACAAAATGTTTGTTTAAATACAAAATTTAAAACCATAAAAACCATAAAAACAACAGTATCCGTTTAAAAACAACAGTTCTGGGGTCCGTTAAAAAACAAACTTAGTGTTGTTAAATGCTGTTAGATGACTGGTTGAAGAGAAAAGTCTTGACCTGGAGCTTGAAAAATAACCGTGTTGGCACCAGGCAAACCTCATCGGTGAGATCATTCCAGTCGGGGAATGATAGAAAAATTATTCCCAAAGCCTTGGTCACCCACTTGCTGGTTGCAGCCAGTTGGGAAATTGCTCACTTCTGGAAAAGCGACAGACCTTTTGACCATCACCGCTGGTTTGATCAGATTTGGAAACTAGCTTTAAACGATAAGTTGACTCAACGTAGCAGGTTAGCAAGAGGGGAAATAATGTCAGACACATTTTTGGAAAACTGGTTGGACTTTTTCTAATTTATTAATATGAATCCTGGCGATCCTAGACCCCCAATGACTCAGGAATCCTTTTGGTCAGAGGTTCTAACTTAACCTGCATCTTTTTCTGTACAAGAAAGTATAGATTTGGTTAAGATTTCTATATTTACTAAGAGCTTATTGAAGGTATGAACACCCATGCTTTTTACAGTGGTGCTATAGGAACATTCGTATTGTTGTTGAGTGTTTTCTTTTACTCTCTCTGTTTATTGTATTTGTCCTTACTTGAAAATCAATAAAAATAGTATATATCTATTTAAAAAGGAATACGAAGCTCCACATGTTAGACATGCAATAAAACTGCTGCAACAGGGTTAGGCTTTGTTTTAGAAAAAATCTTTAGACAAGAAACTAGTTCAGAGGGAACATTCATATATTCAGATGTTGGGTTGAAACCCCAACTGAGCCACACACAGAGAAATGCAGTAACTTCTCAAGAAATTGCCGTAAGGCGCCCACTTCTAGGGGTTCGTCAAATTCATTCATTTATATTTATTAAATGTATATACCGCCCCATAGCCGAAGCTCTCTGGGCGGTTTACAAAGGCAATGCAAAAGGGAGTATGGCTAAATAGGCTAGACTCCAAAGTTTGAGAAACGCCTGCGTGTGGTTTATTTGAACTGCGGCTACTGAGAAGTTCAAGATCTGAAAAGGTGATATTTTTAACATTTATACATGTTCTAAGTATCGAGCAATGAAGCTCCGTGGTTCTTCCCTTCCTTACAGTCCCCGAACAATCCCGCTCACTTTTTCTTCCTCTTGGATTTCTTCTTTGGAATTATGCTACTTAATACGAAAGAGCTTTTCTCCACTATCTCGGCACCAATGTCTTCATCATCAGGGTTTTCATTTGGGTCCTCTCCGTTTGTTTCCTTAATGGGCGAAAGAGGGCCGTCATCATCCGGATATTTGTGCTTCCGGGACTCCAGACATTTGTTTTCAAGGTCTTCCCCCAGCATCCAACTGTGTCAGAGATTCTTTGAGGCGGTGAAATGCCCTCAGTCGGCTGCGATGGGGAGCTTTAAATCTGTTTACTAAGACCGAGGGATAGCTGGGTGTGTGTGTGGAGGTGACAGCTTGATCCCTTCTCTGTGCAGTGGATTGAATTTCACCATAGAGATGCAAGGATACAGTCTCAATCCCTTTTGGTTTCCATAAACGCCGTGTTGGCTTAACTCAAAGTTATTAAGGCCATGTGGGGCTCTGTTCTCTTTCTATGCCAGGGATGGGAATGTGTGGCCCTCCAAGTGTTCTTGGTCTGCAACTCCCATCATCTCTGACCCTGAGCTATGCTGGCTATGACTGATGGGAGTTGTGGTTGAACAACAACTGGAGCGCCACACACTCCCCGCCCCTGCTGTATGGTATCTCCTTGGCCCCCGCCTCCCTGCTGAGACTGGTGCTGTGAACTCTGGATGGTGAGCGTTGACTGCTGGCTGCCTAGGCTCACCCTCTCCTCTCCTGATTGCAGTTGGTGCTCCAAAGAGGAGCCACAAGCTCTCAGGTCTGACGCCGGGGACTTCCTACCAGCTCTGGATAACTGGCTCCACCTCGTCTGGAGAAGGCAGGCCCAGCCCACTGCATCATTTCCGCACGCCAGGTAGGATGGGCCGTTTGGCTGCCTAAAGTAAGTGTGGCCCTAGTGTGTGTGGACAGGAGCAATCTCGGGCAACGCCAGTGCAGGAGAAAGCTTTATAGGCCTGACGGGGACATCGCTAACCTTGGAACAAGATTGAGGCTCAGGGTGGCCCTGCAAGGAGGAGAGCTCTGGCCAGCGATGGCTGTTGTGCAAAGACCTTCTGGCATCTGCTCTGCATAAAGACACACCCAGCCCCTGGGAGATCTCTGTTGTTGGGGTCAGGGCCACCTGATGTCAAGAGTGTGGGGCAGGTTTCCCCCTGTATGGCCTGGAGGCTGGCAAACCATGGCTGCCTGCAGAGGCTTCTGGGTGAATGGCTGCTTCTGCCTTTAAGCTAGCAAACTTATTTTCAGTCTGTACCAATCAGCAACATCCCTTTGTGTTATGGGAAAGATGGGTCAAAAGCACAATTACAGTGATCTCATGAGATCACTGTAATTGTGCTTTTGACCCATGAGAACAGCAAGTGTCTTATCTGTGTAGCCTGGTACTGTATCTGGAGGCTCCAACAAGCTGACATTACAGTCTCTTCATCAAATTAGTCAGTGCACCTGGGTGAAGAGGATCCTTACGTGTGCCAAAGAAATGCCAAGTAGTGCCTTGTTTATCAAAACAATGTAGATTTATGATGAGAAGAACTCCTTTGTTATTAGTAGCTACGCAATCAATCCATCACTTGCTTAACTTGGCAGCAATGCCAAGGTCATTTATGCTATAATTGTTCTTGTGCTCAGGGGTGGGGGGGGGTCCAGATTTTGCCAAAGGGTCTTTTGCGCAGGAAGCTTTCGTAGTCTAGTCCACTTTTATTGGGATATGCCAATAAATTTAGTCTCCTTGTAAGCAAACCTGTGAGTCTGGCTACTTTTGTCTCCTTGGCGACCCTGGAAAAACCTGAAAGCCCACAGCCGGGGCAATACACACACCCCCAAAGCCCCCTGTTCTCCCTACGTGGAGGGTTTTTACTTTATCCCTGTGGAATGGAGGGAACCATTTCCTTATGTGGAGAAAGCAAAGCAGTTCACTCTCTTGTGTGGGGTGGGGAATTGCCAGTGCATGGTGATGAAGTTAACCTTGGTGTTGTCCTCACGCTGTCCTGCAGATTCCAGTTGGCTGCACATCGTGGTGGTTCTCCTGCTAGTGGGATGTCTGTTGATTGTGGCCTTGGTTGTGGCGCTTGTTAAGCGCAGATGGTAGGTCATGAAAGGCAGAGGGGTCAGGTGGAGGGGGAGTGTGGATGGGTCACATGCTGCCTCGCTCCACATCTGCGGTCATCCCAAGTTTGTGGTCGGCGCGGACTCTCCGTGTCTTTCTCGGCCCTGTGCAGAAACTCTTCTCTGCTGTCTTTCCTCCCTAGGGTCCGCGGCTTCTGCCATAAGATCCTGCCCCCATGTTGCTGGGAGGAAATTCCAGATCCAGGGCACAGCATTGTTGTCCTGAAGATAAATGAACAAAGCTGTGAACCAAGCACCGCACCTGGCATGGTAAGAAGTGTGTGCATTTGCAGAGGGGGCCTGGTGGGAAATACGACGGATCAGCTTCTTCATACGGGACTAGCTGATCTTGTAATCTGTTTCAATAAATGTGTTTATTGCCCAAACCCTTAAAACTGAATCAGTATGGTGTGTACACCCCTTAATATTTTCTTCTGCATCTTGAAAAGGCATGCACCTTTTTAAGATCCTGACGGAAGTATTATGGTGTGAGGGCACCATACTGATGCCGCTGGAAGGAGGAAAAAGAGCCGGCTGTCCGTCCTGCTCTCTCTTCTGAAACATTTGCTATTGCTCTTTGCAGTGTGTGTGTGGGTGGGTGGACTGTTTGATCTGCTGGTTGGGAGGGCTCCAGCTTATTTCTTGAAATGATGCTCTCTTTACCTGGCATCTCTTGCAGCTCCTGCTTGGGCCGGGGAGAGTTCCTTCAGTCACTTGAAATGGAGCTCTCTCCGTACTCTGCCTATTTTGCAAGGGCTGAACCTGGTCTGCTAGTAGCAGGGTGATCTGCTTCAGTCAGGGGAGTTCTTCCAGGTAGCAAATGTGATGTTCTGTGCAATGTCTGTTCAGACATGAGGGGGAAAGTTTCTTTTGCTTTAGAGACGAGCATTCTTCCCTTCATAACTAACCCAGAAGTAGGGCATTGATCAGTGACTCCAGTGGGGATCTCATGCAAACCACCTAGAAAATAATTTAATATATGTAGCCAATCTCTGTCCAGCAGCAAGTGGCTTCTTCAGTGTTCTCTTTTTCAGCCCATATTGTTGCAGTGCATCAGAACCAAAGTAATCTTGATATTGTGCCTCCTTCACTTGTGGACTTGCTGATTTTAAAAATGGTTTCCATTGATTAGTGGATACTTTGCTTGATTTACTACTTAAAGCTTACAGTCCTAATAAAAACATGTTAAGAGCTGCAGTACAAATCTTATGAATGAATGAAGCTTTATGGAATAAGTCTTCCGACCATTTCAAAAATCACATCATCATTAAAAACAGACAGGCGTTAATTAAAATTTACGATTTAAAATTATAAAACAATGTACAGTTCTTATATATTATTTATGACTAACAGTTAATAAAACCCCTTGTGTGTAACGACCTTTAATAAAATCTACTTTTAGGCCAATTTTCTAGTTCTTTTTTTTCTTATACTGGCTGCTTTAAGTAGGAAATCCCCAATGTGTGAAGTTCCCATTCTTTGGTTTAGATTTTCCCCACCCTGTGTTAAGGGCAGGCTATAATTCACCCCTACTTTCTTTATCCTTGCAAAACCCTCATGATGTAGGTAAGGTTTCCTCTCTCTTTTTTTTTGGCCCTGCCGTTCTAACAGCAGCCTATCAAAACAGAAGTATAAAGTATCTTAAAGACCAGAAGATTTATTGTACCATAATGCATGCATATTGTATAGAATAATGCACAACACATCAGATGCATGAAATGGGCTCTTATCCATGAAAGCTTATGCCACAATAAATCTATTAATGTTGAAGGTACAAAGAAGACTCTTAGTCCGTCGCAGCAAAAACATCAAACACTTCCATGGTTTTTTTTTCATAGAAATGTAAGCCTCAGAAAGTGTTCCTGACATGGAGATGGCGTGCTGAGGGAAAGCGTCACCATTTTTAATTTTTATATCAGGTTGTTGAAGGCGCAGAAGCACAGCCACTGAAAAAACAAACACATGGCAAAGTCCATCATTTGATCCACTGGATCAAGGGAATTACCCAGGATCATGCTGGGTCAGAGCAGGAGACAAAGGCTGGTCTCCATGCAGAAAGATGGTTGGCTTATGGCTTAACGCAGCAGTTCTCAACCTGTGGGTCGTGACCCCTTTGGGGGCCGAACGACCCTTTCACAGGGGTCGCCTAAGACCATCGGAAAACACATATTTCAATTTGTAACAATGAAAATACATCCTGCATATCAGATATTTACATTACGATTCATAACAGTAGCAAAATTACAGTTATGAAGTAGCAACGAAAATAATTTTATGGTTGGGGGTCACCACAACATGAGGAACTGTATTAAAGGGTCGCGGCATTAGGAAGGTTGAGAACCACTGGCTTAACGTTTTACTTTGCACCCTGGAGAGCTGGGAGTTTTGGTGAGCAGACATCCACAAATAGATCCACTCCCCAGGGGCGAGTACCTCCATCGCCCTGGTGAGCAGGTCACGTAGCATCACCACACAGCTTCCCTCCCCAGAGGTAAGAAGCAGCATGAGTCATGGATGCTGACCTTTTTTATACCTCAGCACAAATAAGTGAAGACCCTGTTCCCCCCCCACACACACACACACGTTCTCTGTGTGAGAAGGAGGGCTCTGGAAGGTGAGGAGTCTTGGCGACCCCAAATACTGGCTGGCTAGTAAGCCAAGCCAATGTTTGTGGCTCCCTACCAATGAGACAGGGCAGCCCCGCTTTAGAGTCTGAAGAAAGGGTCTTGCTAGGCATTTATCTGTGGGAGTCCTAGGAAGGCCTTGCCATCACTTTAGCCACTTGTCATGAAGACGGGGAAGTCAATTACTGTCAATTTGCTGGCTGCTGAGCCTTCATATTCCTCCACTCCATTTCTTGCAGAACGCTCTAAGCCAGGACCCGACCCTGTCCCCAGAAGGAATGGACATTGTTGAGATAAAGGAGCCCGCCCCGGAGCCAGCCCCACAGCCAACAGCACCCCCTCCTCCAGTGGAGATCTCCGGTTATGAGAAGCGTTTCATGCCCACCCCAGAAGAGCTGCAGAATCTGGTTTAGACAAGAGAGAGAGAGAGAGAAAATAACACTTCAACATCTGAGGACCACTAAGGTGCTGGCCCTGGTCCAGCCGAAGATCAGCGTGACTTTCCTGTGAGGATTCGTTCCTCAGCCTGGGAGATGGCGTAGGAAAAATGCTGTGCCACGTTCTTTTGCCTTTGATGTGCCTCTACGAACAAAAAGTGGGACTTCCAGGTGGTCTGCAGGGACAATGCCTCCAACCTCAAGGGGCCAAGGGCTGTGCCAGATGTCTCTGGAGGGCATCCCCTGCCCACCCACCCACCCACCCCGCTCTGGACTTCCTTGGGGAGATGGCTCTCCCACTGAGCAGTCACACTTCTGCCTGGGCTCAGTCTTTCTGCATAGACCTGATCTCACCTCTCTACCCCTCTTCAGCCCGGTCGTCTGGATGTGAGGGTAGCGTTGGAATGGCAGCTCCTTCCAGATACAGGGCCTCTTTCTGTCTGACTGGGCCCTGCTTCAGACTCTTGACAGCTGTAACCCCAGGACAGTGGAGGAAACCTTTGCTTTCTTTCGAGAAGGGCTGTAAAACCTTTACTAATTTTTTTTTGGGTTGGGGCTGGTTCCTCGGCTCAAAGAAGTTTTATTACTTGTGACTTATGAGCTGTTTGTTTTAAAGGTGATTTTTGTACGTTGGTTTTTTTATAGGAGCGTTTTGTGTTTTCGTCAAGAGCTCTGTTTTATGAATTGATGAGTGTTCTTGCCTTACCTTTCATTATTCAGATGGGTGGTTTGTTCCTTTTAAGAACATAGCTAGAATCCTGCTGCATTAGATTAAAGGTCCCTGTAGCCACTGGACCATCCTATTTCTGTTACTACAGCTTTCCCCAACCTGGTGCCTTCCAGATGTGTTAAGAATATAACTGGCAGCTTTGACTGAAGTTTAAAAGTTGCAGGTACAACCCCCATTTGCCCACTTGGGGGCAGAAGACTTCAAGACGCTTTGGAAGTTTCCCTTGTATTTGTTTTTAAATATGAACTTCGTTTCTCGCCCGCTGCCCCCCCCCCACCAAATCCATACATGGAATTCCTGTTTGATTGCTTATTTTGCTCTAGCATTCTAAAACAATCCACTTTCCCCACGTTTATATGAAGATTAATAATTACTTTGCATGACTGTCTCCTTCTTCATAGAATCATAGAATAGCAGAGTTGGAAGGGGCCTACAAGGCCATCGAGTCCAACCCCCTGCTCAATGCAGGAATCTACCCGATGGCTGTCCAGCTGCCTCTTGAAGGCCTCTAGTGTGGGAGAGCCCACCACCTCCCTAAGTCACTGGTTCCATTGTCGTACTGCTCTAACAGGAAGTTTTCCCTGATGTCCAGCTGGAATCTGGCTTCCTGTAACTTGAGCCCGTTATTCTTCCAATTGAAGGCTTGATTAGAAGGGAATTGACCAAAGTTTTGCAGCCAGAGTGCTGGGCACCCGGCTTTGCTCAATCCCACCTTCTACCAGCTGCATGAATAAATCCCCCCCTTTCCCTTCCTTTAGGAGAAGGTTTTATAGATATGAGGAGGGCGCCACATGGTTGGTCTTGTCCCAAAATCAATTAGTCCTGTGTGAAATGGAGCCTCATGTATGCCTGCTTGCTGCTATCTGTAGTCAAGGAAGCATAGAGCCCATCTGGCACTAGCAGTGGTGCTACGCACCTCTTTCATGCCTTCCCCAACCTGATGCCCTCCAAATGTTTTAAACTATAATTTTCACAAGCCCCAGGCAGCACGGCCAATGCTCGAGGATGATTTATTTTATTTTTGTTTTCCTGTCTTTTCACTAAAAGTTGTGCTCAAGGAGTGATGGGAGTTGTAGTCCAAAACAGCTGAAGGGCGCAGGTTCCAGAAGGTTGCTGTGTGGGATTTCATACAAAATTCTCAGTAGTTAGGGCTTTTCCCTTTGGGGGAGGGTGTAGATCCTGGGAATCGTAGCCAGAAGTATCTCTGTAACCCCACCTCCCAATTCCTCATGTAGAGAAAAGCCTTGGAGCAGAGTTCACCAACCTGGTGCCCTCCAGATGTGTTGGCCTGCAATCAGCCCGTTAGTCCAAAACATCTGGAGGGCACCTGGTTGGGGGGGCACTTTCCTGGAATCTTTCATCTTCATCCCCCACCCGCCTGACACAACAGTCAAACTGTTCACATGGGACCAGTCTAAATGACATATTTACCGGGTGTGTGTTTTACCAGTTTGCAACAGTAAAGCTTGAAGCAAACACATTCAAGGCTCCCTGACGGGTGTCCATCCCATGTTTCTTGTGTGTTTACATGGCTCAGCTTTCCCCATGGTGTGCTAACACTTTCTTGAGATGTGTTGGCCATGCCGGCTGAGCGTGAATGGAATTGTAGTCCAACATGTCTGACAGCTCCAGGAAGTGGAAGGCTGACAAGAGACAGATATGTGCCTCTAAACTGCTGGCATTGGAATGTACTTAACACTACAGCGATATTTCTGTTATTGCTGTTCCACTTTCCTACAATATAGTGTCCTGGGCATTGAGGCTGCTGCAAATTCTCCATCCCAGCCATCTTGAATTATGGATCCCAGGTTTCCTTGGGGAGAGGAAATTACTAATCAGACAATTTACATCTATGCCATTGTCATGCTATTGATCTCATTGTCTGGTTTGGCTCTTAAGCTCTGAGGCTATCATTTTATCAAGCATTAGAGTCAGTATGTGATAACATTCGCCATGTGTGGCAGCATGATCCAGTGGAACGAACTATCCTGCAGTGAGAGAGTTCACCCCCACGGGTTCATCTTCACATCTCAACTAAAACATTAAGGTTAAAATGGCACTTCTAACCTGCATGTTTTTAAAGGTATATGGAGAGGAGGGTTGATGGCCAGCAAACAAGAAGAAGAAATGTTTCTTTGGAACAGGTTGCCCAAAGTGACACCTTTCATATCGCTTCACAGTTACGCCAGCTTGTAACAAATGGGCAAGTCCAGCCTTCCCCAGCCTGGAGCCCTCCCGCGAGTTCTAGCCACACATTTGGAGGGCAGCAAGTTGGGAAAGTCTGGACTAGGCAGGCATGGACAACTTGGGGCCCTCCAGATGTTTTTGCTACAGCTTCCAGCATCACTCAACATTGGCTATGTTAGCTAGGGCTGATGGGAGCTATAGTGCAAACAATCTGGAGGGCCACAAGTTGCCTATCCTTGGACTAGCGCAACAGTTCCCAAAGTGGGCGGTGGGCTTGCATAGGGGGTGGCAGGGGGGCACTCAAGGTGGTCTTTTCCGAGAAGTGCCTCTCCAGAAGGTCTTAAAACCCAGGGACATTTTTATGGGAGAAGGTAGTTTGGTCCCAAGCCATATAGGGGAAGAATCCACACATGTATTAATACCATTTTAACGGTGAATTGAAATGTTTCAAAAGCACCAAAATGCTAATGAAGAGACATACCCTGCTTGGTGTGCCCCGCCATGCTGGCTGCAAAACAGAGGCATTCGTTCTTTTTTCCCTCCCTCCCTCAGCAAGCCTGTGGTGGGTGCTTTGGATTTTGAATAAATATTCAATTAATTGTTACTATTTCGAATGTTATTGCTATTAGCTTCCTTAGTGGGTCGTTGAAAACCACTATTCTGAATAATGATTTTTATAGTGTAGGGTAGGGGGCACTGGGCATGAGTTTGTGGAACCAAGGGGGCGGTGACCTGAAAAAGTTTGGGAACCACTGGACTAGAGCAAGTGGCGCTAGAAAGCAGGGGTGTGTGGTTGTCTCCTTGACTGAAGGGTGAATCCATTTTGGTTCAGGTGGGGGACATGGGACTGGAACCCGAATGTCTAGGTTCACTTATTCCCAGCAGTGTTAAGTAGAGACAAATGCTATTTCCTCCCCTTTGTGAACGATCCATGAGATGAGAGCCTCTCTCAGTCCCTGGATGGAAATAAAATCATTCCTTTGCTCTTTTTCTGGCAAGCCCATTGATCTCTCCGCTTCACTGGGCACTGAACAAAGGCTGGGCCTGGTCAGTTTCACATTTCGCTCTGGTCAAGTTACCAGGCTGGAGTTACCTATGCCCCTGTGAGAATCTGATCCCCGGTGTGCCTTTTCCAAGGAATCTGACATGGAGGGCAAGTTGTCAGCAAGCACAATTTCTGACATAACACAATAGTTACTGATCACTGGACATGCCTGAGAAGTCATCAGCCTTTGCTTCCAACTTTCTAGCTTTGGGAAGCTTGAACATGAGATAGCTTTGACTTTGGTGTTCATAGAATAGCAGAGTTGGAAGGGGCCTACAAGGCCATCGAGTCCAACCCCCTGCTCAATGCAGGAATCCACCCTAAAGCATCCCTGACAGATGGTTGTCCAGCTGCCTCTTGAAGGCCTCTAGTGTGGGAGAGCCCACAACCTCCCTAGGTAACTGATTCCACCGTCGCACTGCTCTAACAGTCAGGAAGTTTTTCCTGATGTCCAGCCGGAATCTGGCTTCCTTTAACTTGAGCCCATTATTCCGTGTCCTGCACTCTGGGAGGATCTAGAAGAGATCCTGGCCCTCCTCTATGTGACAACCTTTTAAGTATTTGAAGAGTGCCATCATGTCTCCCCTCAATCTTCTCTTCTCCAGGCTAAATATGCCCAGTTCTTTCAGTCTCTCTTCACAGGGCTTTGTGTTAAATGGGCAGGATTTTTTAAAAGCGTTTTATTGTTTTTTTATTATTTATGCTGATCCCCATGTTGGAAAAAGACTGCTGGTGAAGTGGCTCTTAGTGGCTCAGGACAAGGGAATGTGAGCCAGGACCCCTAATCGCCTTCTTGCCACTCGCCTGCCTTCTGGCTCCTGTTACTTCTTCCAGCTGTAGATTTTGGTGATGATGCTACCAGAGAAGATGCTAACAACGCAAACGTCTCCAGCTCCAGAGTAAAAGACTCAATGTTTTTCGCCCCCAAGCACAGCCAGAGGTCCTGCTTGTCATTGCATCTGACTTTAATTGAGAATCTCTCTCTCTACTGCCCAGGAACTGACACATGTAAAAGGCTCCTTATTGGCTGGTGGTGGCCCTAACAGAAGTTATACAATTAGAATTAAAACAAAGTGCATAGAATAAACTGTAACGGGACGTGGGGAGGAGGGAGGGCTGAGGGCCATGGTTCCCTGGCAGGACGCAGGCCCAGGGCTTGCAACAGGGATGGAGGGATCATCTCTCAGTCTGGCCTTGGGAGATGCAGCACGAACTCTGCACCATGTGAGATCTTGGGGTGGGGGGAAGAGGGGGTACGACCAGCAGAGAGAGGTCCACCCCTTGCTGGCAAAGAGTCCGCTCATGCCCAAAGTGTCATACAGTGCTGAGCATTGCCTGCCAGATCAATTGTGCACAGCTGGGCCATCTGAGCAAGGGGGCAGGAGGCAACACTGGAGGGAAGAAGGTTCTGCTCAGTGTCTGGAAGGTGCCCCGACTGACTGGGTGAGTAATGCTGAGTTGGCAGAGGGAGTCAGGCACATGCGGAGAGTGCGGATGGCGAGAGTTCTGCATGCATATGGAATAGTCTTTCTGTCCAGCCCTGTGAGAGTTATGTACAAGTATGCGGGAGCTGGTATTTGTGGTGTGGCACATGAATGGTGGGCTTTTCCCAACAGATGCACTGCAAGCCAGTGAGAGCAAACGGGACTGTCCGTATGAATGTTTGTAGCTGTGCATTCGTGCTAGGCTACCTGTGCATTTGAAATGTGCAGTGTACATGCTTGCACACCAATACTGGGCAGAACGCAGACACATGGAACAGAAGTGGAGGGAAGGGTGGTGACATCCAAGCATCAGGGTGTCCACAGAAATGCAGGGGTGCGGAGGTGTGTGCGTGCTGAGTGTCAGGGTGTGATTGTGTGCACACCAAGGCACCCAGGGACCTCTCCAACAGCCAAGGGTATTGCATTTCTCTCCCATTCACCAACTATGGGGGGGAACAGAGAGGGGGCTGTGTGATATAAGTGGAGAGGGAAACCCACTCTAAACAATTCCCTCCAGGGTCCCATCCCCACAACCAGCACGTCTCCCACCAGGGAGGGAGTGCATGTGTGTTGCCTACACTAGACTACTGGCAGGGCACGCCACCAATTTCAGAGCCTGACCAACGACTCCTGTTCCTGAGGGGGGAGGGCGAGGGGTCGCCTCAGCCGGGCGAGAGAGAGAGTGCGCGGCCCCCGGGCTCACATGACCGAGCAGCACTGGCACGACTTCTGCTTGCGCCTGCTCTGACCCTGCTCTTGGCCTTCCCCTTGGCGGGGCGCCGCAGCCTGGAGCTGGCACAATGAGGCAGTGTTGGCAGAGGTGACGGTGTAGGTTGGAGCCTCCTGGCTGGGGGCTGCCGGGGGCTTGACGACCCCAGCGTTGGGGTGCTGCTGGTCTCCCGTGGAAACGTCCGGACAGGCGACGGAGGGCTTGGCCTCATTCAGTAGAGGTTGTTGCTCTGCGTGGAGATTTCCCAAGACTTCAGTTGTCTCCCCACCTCCATCCGCTTTGAGCTCCTTATTTTCCACTGTTGCAACCTTGTCCAGGAGGGGCTGCACTGGGTCTTGGCTGGAAAAGGGCAGGATGTCTGGAACAGTTGTCGCATCCTGCAGTGTTAAGTTTGGGGCTTTGTTAAGGGACAGGACTTGGTCCGGCAGCGTTGGCGTTTCTTCTAAAAGAGATGGGGGATCCAGCTTTTCGGGAAGGGCCTCTTCTGCTTCCTGGCCCTTCAGAGAGGTTGTTATCTGTGCCACTATAGTCGTCTGGGCCTGGTCTTGAGATGACTCTTCCGCTCCCGGGAGATGGGCCACTGTCTGACCTATCGGCGATGCCATCACCTGATCTGGAAGAGACCCTCTCGCCTCTTGCAGAGAAGCAGGGTCTGTACCCTCCTGAGATGGGGGGTAGAACAGGAGCTGGCCTGGCCCAGATGTTGGAGCCTCTCCAGGAACTGATTGTTTATCCTCATCCTCAGAGGACAGGACCTGGCCTAGAAGGAAGTCGTCAGCCTCCAGCAGAGAAGGATTCTGGGCCTTTGATGATGCCGTAATTTGGTCTTGCAGGGCTACTGGAATCTCTCTCAAGGACAACCCTTCAGCTTCTTGAAGGGCAGTGATTTGATCAGGCAGAGAAGAAGGCTGATTAGTCAAAGAGAGGGTTAGGTCTGGAAGGGATTCTTTCGCCTCCAGTTCCTGGCCCTGCAGAGCGGTTGGTATCAGGAGGGATCGCTCCGTTTCATGCCGTCCTGCAAGAGCTGTGAACTGATCCGGAAGAGGAGACAGGATCTGATCTGGTAGAGAAGCACTCTCGTCTTGGAGAACTGTTGGGATCTGGTCCAGAAGCCTCCCATTAGCTTCACTTAAAGGAGATGGGATCCGGTCCATTAAGGAACATTTAGCTTCCTGTGGAAAAGTGGCCTCGCCCTGCAAGGAAGATGGTTTCTGTTCCAGAGAAGATGATAAATGGTCCTGCAGAGATGGTGGGTTTGGCTCTACGAGGGGTTCCTGCAGTGAGGCCGGGACCTGAACGAGAAGAGGTTCTTTACTTTCTTGCAAAGGAGGAGTCTGGTTCAAAAATGTGGATGGAGGTGGACTTGCGAACAATGGCAGCACCGGCTCTGGGAGTGAACCCTCAAGTGGCTGAAAAGATGACGGGATCTGGTCTGGAAGGGATCCGGTAGCATCTTGCACAGTAGGGAGCTGATCCTGAAGAGTTAGTGGAATCTGCTCTGACAGAGATGATGACTTCACTGGACCTAGGAGGGGCAGCTTGGCCTCTTCCAGAGAGTTTGGGGTCTGTGTTTCCTGTGCTGGAGGGATCTGGTCTGGACGAGATGGTTGGGGCTGCTCCTGCCAAGACCTCTCTCCTCCTTGCCCAGATCCCTGGAGCTCCTGCAGCCCCGGCTTCCCAGCATGGTTTCCCTGCCCCTGTGCCACGGGCCCTGCTGCAGGAGCATTGCCAACGGGCAGTTCTTGGGCAGGCTCTGGCGACTTGGCGCCCAGTTTTGGCAGCTTCTCCTGCTCCCCTCCCGTCAGAGCCACCCCCTGGGCCAGGGGGCTCACCTCCGCCTCCCCGTCTGCCGTCCGCGTGGGGGAATCAAGGCTGCTAGTCCCCTCCTGCGGGGGCTGGGAGGGGCTTTGCTGATCCTGGGAAGTGGGGGACTCCCCCTCCGGGCCGTCACGGCTGCCAAGCTCACTGCCCAGCTGGCTTTCAGTAGCTGCGGGGGCCTCCTTTGGACACGCTTCACATCCGTTCCCCAGTTCCGTGTGGCCCTCCGGGTCTTCCTCCTTCCCAAGAGATCTCTGTTTCTGCCCAACAGCATCCATGCTGCCCACTTCCTGGCCCAAGTGGTCCCTGATGACCATCTCCTCTACTGCCAGCTTTCTCTGGTGGCTGCCAGGGGCTTCACCAGGCTCTGAGCTCTGGCAGGCCGGCTTCACAGCAGGAGGAGGCTGAACTTCCAGCCCAGCTTCTACAGCCACAGGGCTCACTTCAACGCTTGCCTTTTCGGGGCTACTCTCTCTGCCAAACACACCTGCGGAGAACAAAAAACGACTCAAGTCCTCTGTGATATTCCCCCCGCCCCCAGTAAAACTAAGAAGCAAGGCAGGACAGGAAAGCAGGATGACATCTGGTCCTGGGCCTATTTACATTGCAAAGCCATGCTGCTCGTATGCCAGTTTGATCCATCGTGGCACTCGCAAAACCTGGGAATTATAGCTTGGCGAGGGTGCTAGCATTCTCCGTTAGAGACCCCTGTGAAGAGGGCAGAATGACTAAGCCCATTTTATTTATTTATTTATTCATTCATTCATTTATTTATTATTGCATTTATATCCCACAGAAAGGGTCTGTGTACAACTGTGGCACCGGTGTTGATTGAGGGGGGCGCACACATGCGCGCACAGTTTTCCCCCACTACACATCTCAGCAGAAAGAGATGGGGGGTTAAATCTCCCCTCCATGCCCACTGAGACCTAGTAGGGATCATTGAGGGGTGGGGAGCACTTGTCTCTGAGAGTGTTGTTTCTCTACTGTTGCTAGCAGCAGCAAAGCAGTGATTTCAGAAGCCAGGCGACACCTGCTGCCCGCCCCCCCTTCCCACACATATATAGTCCAGCTTATCAGCTGAGCAGTGGTTAAAAAAACCGCATGGGGCGGAGCAGGGAGTGTCCGAGGCCTACAGTATGTACTGCAGTACGGGATAAAGGAAGGACAAACAGGAACATCCAGGAAGCAGGTGTGGAACACCAAAGGAAGAGAGCAGTGGAGGCAGAGGTGAGGGTTAGTTGAGCACATGAGTTGAGCTCCCAAGCTTCAGGAATCCAAGCTTGCTGCAAAGCCCAGTGACTGGCTAGGGCACCTACGGAATGCGGTTAGCTGGGGTAACCATCCCGTGGAACCTGTCAGAGCTGACCCCACTGGAAACAAAGCATGCATAGGATCATAGAATCATAGAATAGCAGAGTTGGAAGGGGCCTACAAGGCCATCTAGTCCAACCCCCTGCTCAATGCAGGAATCCACCCTAAAGCATCCCTGACAGATGCTTGTCCAGCTGCCTCTTGAAGGCCTCTAGTGTGGGAGAGCCCACAACCTCACCAGGCAACTGATTCCATTGTCGTACTGCTCTAACAGTCAGGACGTTTTTCCTGATGTCCACCTGGAATCTGGCTTCCTTTAACTTGAGCCCGTTATTCCGCGTCCTGCACTCTGGGAGGATCGAGAAGAGATCCTGGCCCTCCTCTGTGTGGCAACCTTTTAAAAGCACGCTCCTCCTCTCCTCAAGCAGCTTGAAGCTGGAAAGTTGCTCACACTGAGGCCAGAGGCAGAGACGTCACAGAACCAAGCCCTCCTGGCCTCCTCACGTCACCGTTGAACTTGAAGCTGCTGTCCTGCCCTCAGGGTAGGGCAGAGCAGACAGCAAGCCTTCAGTGCCCTGTTGCGGCACATAGCCAGGCTGAGATAGGGAGCAGGGCACCGGGGCCTGGTTTCTGGAGTCCCTGGTTTGGCACTCGCAGGATCTGGTGCAGGGAGACAGGCGTTTTAAGAGTTCACCTACAGCCGTCTGCAAAAACCTACGTCTGACTCTGTCCTACAAGCTCACAGCAAAAAAGAGAAGAGAAGAGAGTCTTTGCCGCTATCCCCACTTCAGGCACTCCCAATTGCTCTGCTACATGAATCCTCAGAAAGGGAGCGATTCCCAGCTTCCTCAGACTCAAAGGAGGAGACAGAAGACAGAGCAGGACTTCATGTTTTACACTAGAACAAAGGAACATTGTGCACCAATAAGCCCATTCGTAAGTAAAATAACCAGAAGTTTCAACCACTCATGCAAATTAAGAACACCCATCCATCCACGTGCGCACAAGTCCACACACTGGGTTGGCTGAATTTATTCTGCTTTTGCCAGTCCTGGGGAGGGGTCAGGAGCTATGCAGGATTCCTGGCCCCCGAGTGGTTCTCCATACTCTCTGCCTTAAGAGCAGCCCTGCTAGATCAGACCAGAGGCCTTATCGTATCCAGCTTTCTGTTCACACAGGGACTAACCACACGCTCCAATCCAAAGACCGCAAGTAGGACATGAGCACAACAGCACCCTGCCGCTTGTGTTTCCCAGCACCTGGTGCACATACAGCAGGCATACCTGCCTCCGACGCTGGAGGCAGCACAGAACCCATCAGGACTAGTAGCCGTTGATAGACTTCTCCTCCATGAATTTCTCTACTCCTCTTTTAAAGCCATCCAAATTGGTGGCCATCACAGAATCTTGTGGTAGCAAATTTCATAGCTTAATTATGTGCTGTGTGAAGCAGTGCTTCCTTTCATCTGTCCTGAATCTCCCACCATTCAACTTCATGGGTTCCAGCATTATGGGAGAAGGCTCAGGGCCGGGGCTACCATAGAGGCCACTCAGGTGGCCGCCTAGAGCGCCAAGCTAAGAGGGGTGCCGCGCAGCACTCACGCACGTTGTTGGCGGTGAGCCGGGCCGGGCCAGCTCGAGGATTCAGCTGGGCCTGGGCGGGTGAGATGGCGCCCTGCGCCCGCCCAGCTGAAACGAAGCCAGGGACACTGGGGTGGGGTGGGGCGGCTCCACATTCGGACTTCCGCCCAGAAGCCGCCCTCCCAGAGCCGCTCTAGCCACCCAGAAGCTGCCGTCCCAGAGCCGGGAGACCACCAGAAGAAGAAAAAGCACGTGGCGAGCTCGACCCTGACCCAAGCCAGCCTCTGCCTTACTCCCCAGGAAAGGGCACCGGGTCACCTCGCCTCTCTCCTCAAACAGGCTGTGATGTCCAGGCAGGCGGGCAAGCGGGACTCCCTCTCCCTTCCCCCAGGAAAGCTGGGGACTTGTGGACTCCTCGCAAGGCAAACTCTCCTGCTTCCCGATCCTGCGCTCTTGGATCAACGGGACTTGCATCTGAGAAAGCATTGCACCGGGAGGCACCAGTGCGGCCCGATCCGCCTATGTCTCCTTACTCGGAAGTCTTATTCCCCCGAGTAAACGTGCGGAGGGGATCGGGACGCCAGGCTGCATAGCGGGTTGCGTTCGCACGGAAGTAACTCCCGGTGAATTCCAGACGGCTCGGTCCCAAATCGAAGTGAGCCAGTCCTAGCTCTCCACTCGGCGCACACGTTTGGACTTCTGCATAATTTGGGGGGGAGTGCAAGTAGCTTGCCTTGCCTAGGGCGCAAAATAGTCTGGCACCGGCCCTGAGAAGGCGAAAAATGTCTGCCTATCCCCTTTCTCCATACCACATATCATTTTGTACACCTCTAGCATGTCTCCCCGTATCCTTTTTCTAAGCTAAATAGCCCCAAACACTGCAACCATTCCTCATGCAGGAGTTGCTCCGGCCCTTTGATCATTTCCCAGCTTTCCAATATCTTTTTTGAGATGGAGTGTAGTTTGGGGTCACAATATTCCAAGTGTGGTCGCACCATAAAGGTTGGCCTTCTGAGATCCCACAAGGAGGCCTCACTCCTCCTCTTCCATGCCCAGCTGTACATCCAAAAGGGCCAGAAGCCTGCTTTCAACGGAAAGCTGAGATTTCCAAGAAGCCAAATCCTCTGCCATTCCGTCCCGTGGACCTTGTTTGCATGAAATCATGGGGCAACTGTGCTCCAGAGCTCTGCCTTTTGCCCTCTGCTGGCATGCCAATGCTTGGGCCAGGGGTCCTAGCTGTGGTAGCCCCACCCAAGTGCCTGGGCCTGATCCCTTACCCATGGGCTGATCTTGCCAGTTGCCAGTACCCACCAACTCCTGACAAGTCTCCATTCTGTAGTTTCTCTTTGGCCGCTGCCCGCACGGGCCTCTTGGGTGGGACAGGAGCCAACTCAAGCCTGGACTCAGTGCTACTTCTCCCTGTAAGGAATTCATGAGGTCACATTCAGATAGGGCCACTAGGTCCCCTCAAGGGGTGTGCGGAGCCGTGGAGCAGCGGGGGAGGCATGCTGCATAGGTCAGAGGGGGAAGCCTGGTCTGGGGTGGGAGATGGCACATGGTGGGTCAGGGGTAAATGCCTTGCTCTGGCTGGTTGCTCAAGGTGGAGCCTTGTGGACATGGGGGCAAATGACCCTGAGATTTTATTTCAATCTCCTTCCAGGAGTTTTGGACTACAGCTCCCAGCATTCCTGACCATTGCCCATGCTGGCTGGGGACGATTAGAGTTGAAGTCCAAGACATCTAGAGGGCATCAGGTTGAGGAAGCCTTTTCTTTTTAAGCCCATGCCTTGGAAAAGGTTTCAACCCTGAATATTCAGGTCAGGTGCTGAGACTTTGCAGATCAAAGTTCAGGCAAGCTAAAACACGGTCAGTCCAGTGCTGCGAACTGAGCAATAAAATTTCATATTCACCCACATCTATGAGAACAAGCCCATGTCTGCAAGAACAAGGAACTCTAAGGAGCATATAAAACTAGCCTCCACACATCGGGACCGGCTAAGCTGGGCGAAGCTAAGCTGGAGCTATGCGTGACAACTGGAGTGAGACAAACCTCCCGGTTATGCTCCCTGAGACTGCAAAAGCAAAGGGAGTTTACAAGCAGCTTGCAGGCCACAATCCATGCCTGGCAGTTGGTTTTTGGCTTGGTGGGTCACAAATGTCCTGTGATAGGTGGAAGGAGGAAAGAAGAGGCCATACTGAGATGGGAGGGATGAAGAGAGATGCCACTTGCGTACGCAGAGGAAAGGGAAGAAGAGTAGAGCACATGTCAGCATGCGCAGAGCCACGGCAGAAGGTGGAATAAAAGTAGCGTAGACAACCAAGGTTCCAGAGCTAGGCTCACAAAAGATAAAGCAGAAACACAGTTGAAAGTAGCTGGGGGAGAAATCCATGACTGTGTCTTTATCTGAATGCCCTGCAAGGTTGTGCCAACAGGCTAGAATGGATAAAGAAATCAAACTTTTGCCATTTCCTAGAACAAACAACTATATATGAATCACACTCCAAAGCTCAGAACCTGGCCTTTGAAAACAAGCAATTGGCTGGTGTGTGTGAATGGTTTGATACATATTTGAAGTAGCAAGGTACAGAATATACTTGGGGACGTGAGCATGCTTTCAGCCTTATTATATTCCCCACCACCACCACCAGCAGCAGGGAAAAAAAGTCCTGCAATAAAGAGTCAGGATAAAGTGAAAAGAGCATTGGGAAAGTAACATCTTAAGGCAGGACAGGATGTGAATTCTTGAGTCACGGCTAGGACTCTGCATGGAAGAGAAGACAGCACCGGGCCCGACGTTCAAATCCTGTTCATTTCAACGGAGCTTGTGCAGAAAAATTCCCAGGTGGATTGTGCTCACTGTGATATAGTACCAAAAGTAATCTATATCTCAACAAATAAAACACCTTCTGGAGAAAAGGAAATGACTCACCTCCTGGAGAAGACGATGTCCCATCAACCTAAAAGCAAAGAAATAAACTTCATGGCAACCGTCTCCAAAGTGATCACAAGAGAGCCAAATAAAATGTCTTCGAAATTACTTTTGCTGACTCTCATGAGTAATATTTATTCATCGTATTTATACTGTGCCCTTCCTCAGAAGGGTTCAGAGTGGTATCCACGGGGGTTCTCCTATTTTATCTTCACAACAATCTTGCAAATTAGGGGTTTTCTACATGAGGTTTTTAAACTGCCACTTTCCTAAGGCTTCTGCTTCTGGATTTTTTTTTGTGGGATTAAGATCCACTCCTTTACACGTGTTTTCCACCCCCAGGGTTTTTCTTTCTCTGCCTTTCTATATGGGCTATTACACAACCACCAGGTAGCACTGTGGTAAAACATAATTGCACAAATAAAGCAGAGTTTCATGCTGCCACCCATAGAAATACAAGATTTTCCTCATTAGTAAAAAAAAAAAAATTCTATAATGGTTGCAAAGCAACCCAATAAATGTAGAAAGGCTTGTAGCCTGAGCAGGCATGCAGTCTGCCCTTGGAAGAGGAGGGCCAGGATCTCTTCTTGATCCTCCCAGAGTGCAGGACACGGAATAACGGGCTCAAGTTAAAGGAAGCCAGATTCCAGCTGGACATCAGGAAAAACTTCCTGACTGTTAGAGCAGTGCGACAATGGAATCAGCTACCTAGGGAGGTTGTGGGCTCTCCCACACTAGAGGCATTCAAGAGGCAGCTGGACAAGCATCTGTCAGGGATGCTTTAGGGTGGATTCCTGCATTGAGCAGGGGGTTGGACTCGATGGTCTTGTAGGCACCTTCCAACTCTGCTATTCTATGATTCTATGTCACAGCTTCTCAGTTGACACACTGTAACATGCAAGCAGCAGGAACGTCCTGATTGAGCAGTGGAAAACTTGGCATTTCAGCATCAGTACTCTAAATGATACAAATGATGAATTATGGCACAGCTTTGAGTGCAGGGCCGGGGAACCTCTTTCTACCCAAAGGCCGAATTCATAGAATCATAGAATCGCAGAGTTGGAAGGGGCCTACAAGGTTTAGGGAGGATTCCTGCATTGAGCAGGGGGTTGGGCTCGATGGCCTTGTAGGCCCCTTCCAACTCTGCTATTCTATGATTCTATGATTCTAAGAAAATGGTTTCCCACCCCTGTATTACCCTCTGCAAGCATCAAACTATACCTGAGCCAAGTCATTTCACACAAACCTATAAGCTTGACCCATTTCCTATGAGATGTGTCTCTGTTACACACTCCATTGAAGTGGTGTGAATTTTCCCAATTAATTTGAGCCAAGGTGTCCTTAGTGCTTCTAAGCCCAGCCACTGCCCTGCCTTTCCCTCTTCATCAATACAGCTTCTCCCACCCACTGTTTTTGGTATTTTTAAAATCTGATTTTGTGCATATACACAAACTGCCTTCATAATTCACCCTCTGCTCGCCCCCAACTTCTTTAGGCAGGGAGAGGGTTTTCATCCTTCACATTCTCATGAGAAATCTCAAGCCTCCTCCGCCTCCTTCACACCATATCAAAGTTACTTGCCTGTGCATGAGAGTAATTCAGCAGGTTGTGGATTGTTCTGTTTTGTTTTTTTAAAGTGAGCCCATATCCTGAGTTGAGGAGGAGGCCGCCAGAGGAGTAAACCAGAGCAAGACAAAAACACAAAGAAATCCAACAAGGATTTCTGGTGCAGACGTGCTTCCAGAGTCCAATTGATCTCCGTAGCAGGGCTCAGATTGGCCAAAGGTGTTGCTTCCCCTTGCAAGCAGTATCCGGGCTCTGTAGTGGGGAGCGTTCTAGAGGTATTTGCTCTGCAGCCTGATCCTAAGCAGGTTTGCCCAGAGGTAAGCTGCATTTAGTCCAATGAGCTTTCCTTCCTTTCTGATTGCAGCCAAAGTGAGAATTCACTGGCTGCTTTGCGTATAATACAAGGCTAGATCAAATTCCCCCCCTGTGCATGTGCTCCACTACGGTCTGGATTGCCGGGGGGAGGGGCGTCTATGTGGCCTGTTTCTGCCTTTATGGCAGTGGGATAAGAGAGAAGATCCATTTCAAAGCTGTAAAAGGTCAAAATCCCGCTTTGGTTCCTGGTAGAATGGAAGAATATGGACATGAGGGACTAGGTGGACGGTAAGAACAAATGTCCAGGGAAGTCAAAAAGGGGGGCACCAAAGCAGAGGTGTCCTGTTTCTGAACAAAGTCCTGGCATTTGAACTTTCACTTGGCGTTGTTTATCATAGAATCATAGAATAGAGTTGGAAGGTCCTACAAGGCCATCAAGTCCAACCCCCTGCTCAATGCAGGAATCCACCCTAAAGCATCCCTGACAGATGCTTGTCCAGCTGCCTCTTGAAGGCCTCTAGTGTGGGAGAGCCCACAACCTCCCTAGGTAACTGATTCCACCGTTGCACTGCTCTAACAGTCAGGAAGTTTTTCCTGATGTCCAGCCGGAATCTGGCTTCCTTTAATTTGAGCCCGTTATTCCGTGTCCTGCACTCTGGGAGGATCGAGAAGAGATCCTGGCCCTCCTCTGTGTGACAACCTTTTAAGTATTTGAAGAGTGCTGTCATGTCTCCCCTCCATCTTCTCTTCTCCAGGCTAAACATGCCCAGTTCTTTCAGTCTCTCCTAATAGTACTTTGTTTCCAGACCCCTGATCATCCTGGTTGCCCTCCTCTGAACACGCTCTAGCTTGTCTGCGTCCTTCTTGAATTGTGGAGCCCAGAACTGGACGCAATACTCTAGATGAGGCCTAACCAGGGCCGAATAGAGAGGAACCAGTACCTCACGTGTTTTTAAGCTTTTCTCTATCACCATAAGAGCTAATTTTTATTTTTTTAAAGTATGCTGAAATTCTCAAGATGCCACATTGTGTGCCAGATTACTAATTTTGCACTTGCTTGGAAATCCTGCGACTGCTCAGAGTAAATGTATCTGCTCATACCTCCCCAAGGCCGTCCAGCGATGGATGCTTCACCTCTTTCAAAGCCTTCACAGACTCATCAGGCTGCAGTCGTCCCTGGTGAAGTTCTGGATTATCCAGCTGCTGCATCTGAGATTGGAGACTTCAGGGATAGAGAAAAACAGTCAGTAAGGACCACATGCCAGAGGCCTTTAGCTGACTGTGAAGTAATCTTGGAGCAGATGGTGCTAGAGACCAAAGATCTATGTCGTTATTGTAAAGCAGAGACCTGCGAATCAGGGCTTTATTCACAGGAGACTTAGCCCCCCTTTAACATATCATGAGTAACTTCTAGTTTGGATCAGAATAAACTACTCTACATGGGACCCACTTCTGGAGTGTATTCAGAAACTGCAACTGTTCCAAAATATGGGAGTCAGTTAACTAGCTTCCTAAAGTGAGCAAAGAATGAGCCGGGCAAGTTTCCATAGTTAAGAGGCAAACACCACGAAGACCCCGTTACTCATTCCTATGGGCCTTATTTCAGAAGATGAGGATAAAGCTTTTTTTGCAAAACTTCCCCAAAGCATAAAGTCTGTGGAGAAGAGGCAATCCAGAAGATCTACTAGTCTTAAACTGTTTAGGGCTTTGAAAATCCAAACCAACACTTTGAATTGCTACCAACCATGGTAAGACCTTGCTTTTTAGAAAGGTATCTGCAAGCTGCTAAGAGTACTATAAGTTATTTTAATTAAGTGCGGCTTTATTGATTTGATGTGGATTGTCCATTTTATTATACTAATTATGTTTTATTGTGTTGTCTTATTCCGTTTGCAATCTGCTTTAAAGAACCACTAGGCTACAAAGCAGGGAAGAAATGTTAAAATAAATGTATTTCATTGTCCGAGTAGGGATTTCAAGCTGGAGTGCTTGAGTCCCACTCTAAACCTTTTCGTATCTTGAATATCTTGAGTATCTTTAGTATCTTGAAGTTGGACTCTGCATAACAAAGTCTTGTAAAAAAGAATCAAGGTATTGTGCTAAGCTAACACTTCCAAAATGGATCTGAATTCAACAGGGAGACCCATCGTGTAGTGGCTAAAGTGTTGGACTGGGAGTCGGGAGATCCGGGTTAGTCCCTACTCGGCCGTGGAAACCCACTGGGTGACTTTGGGCCAGTTACAGACCCTCAGCCCAACCCACCTCACAGGGTTGTTGTTGTGAGGATAAAAATGGAGCGGGGAATTATGTACGCCGCCTTGGGTTTCCTGGAGGAAAAAAGGCGAGATATAAATGCAAAAAATGCAATAATATTATTGCATATAAATACAATAATATCCAGATCCACTTTGGAACCCAGAGCACAATATCAGAGTCCATTCTGAACTCTACCATTGTCTACTAGAGCAGCAATTTGCCCCAATGATCCCTTACAATAATAACGTGAGCTTATTAAATGAGTTTGTTCTATGCGGAGGCATTGTTCTCTTGACACTCTTTATTTAGACAAATTCTGGATGTTTGCTTGTGGTGCGCACGTGAAAAGCTCCCTAAATTTAAAATGGGACTGTTGGTTGGAGGCTCCCCCACCCCCTTGCTTAGTTTTCACTTTTGCACTGCCTGTGGGCCGCCGCTGCTGCTAGAGGGCAATTTGATGCTCAGGCGTGTAGCTGACTCATCACTCAATTCTGTCCCCACAACTCCCATCCTCCTTCACTCGTGCTCCCTCAGGCCAGGCCGTGGTTTCAGGCTTCTCAGCCCTGGCCTTTGTTTGGATTTCTCTCTCTCACTCTGAAGCATCTTCTCTTCCGGAAAGGAGAAGTCACAGAGACAGGAGGGAGACACAAAGTTCCAGGCAAACCGCCCTCCCCCCACGTCCCCTGAGGACCTCAATGCCATCATCATAATCTGTTTCTCTCTGCAGCGCCAACCAGAATAGCACATTGTTGTCATTGTTATTTATTTATATATCCCCATCAATCTTACACAGGGGAACCAACAGGGAGGGGGGTGGGGAAAGGAAATGGAGACTGGAGAAGTAAACAGGTAAGGAACTTGAACTCCATTCAGTTACAGGTACCTAGGAGGAATTACGTTAGGCCAGGCTTCTCCAGCCTGGCGCCTCCCAGATGTTCTGGACTACAATTCTCATCATCTCTGACCACTGGCCATGCGGGCTGCGTATGTTGGAGATTGCAGCCCCACATAATTGGAGGGCACCAGGATGGGGAAGGCCGCTCTAGGGCACAGGGACAAAGGCATCACAGAAAGGGCTGCTTTTGAAGGAGGGATTTCAAGGAGGCAGGAGAAGTAGCAGCATCATGGGAGGCAGTTCCTGGCATAAGGGGCGGCAAAGGCAGTGTCTCCTGTTTGAGGGAGCGGGAGACTTCTGCACAGGTGAGGGGGGAGTGGTGCTGAGGGAGGGGAGGTTACAGGCAGGAAGATCTTGGTGGCTATTCGTCAACTGCTATGCCCCAGAGGTGGCTGTAATTGAGGACAGCGGATCAATCTCCTTAAAGCAATCCTGTCCTGCTGCTTGCCAGCTGAGCACATCACTGTCTTTGGATGCTGTGACCCTTGTACAGCTCTTGAAACAGCTGCTGCGCTTCATCTTAAGAAGAGGCTGCTGCTTCTCTGTGCTGCGTGGTGAAATCCTGGGAAGCAGAACTCCTTTGAGCTATTGTCAATGCTCCCCCAGCCCTCCAGCACCCAAGACACACCCACCTGGACAGGTCTTGTTCTAATCCCTGGATGCGAGCCTGCGCCTCCCAGACGGAAGACATGTGACCGTTGTCATCAGTGGGTGCGGACATTCCCTCCATCAGCCACCGATCGCGCAAGGATTTCCTCTGAGGGAGAGAGAGACAGAGAATGCGTCGACCGGCTCACCTGCCTTAGACATGCCCGCGATGTGGACACGTGGGCTGTCGGAACACATCGAGGCGAGACAACTGACTTTCACTCAGACAGATGTGCATGCATACCAGCACATCCACAGACAAATTCATCCCTAGGCGCATTCAGAACTGTATGTATATTCGACCACTCATGCCCATATGATATATGTGAACACAGTTACATATGAAGCTACATGGCTTGAGAGCAGATATTGAACACACCCACTAGTGCAGATACTCCATGCGTAATGCTCAGTTTCTCTCCTTCTCCCGGTCTGTCTCTCTCTCTCTCACACACACACAAACACACTAGCCAAGTATTTGTACAAATAACCAGATCATGTATCCACAAATAACCAGAATGTGAATGTCTGTCTGTCTGTCTGTCTGTCCCTCTCTCTCTCTCTCTCTCACGCACACACACACACAGATCTACACTGGCTAAGCATTTGCACACAAAGGATCACATAACCAGAGTGGGATTCCCACACCTTGAATTTCTATGGGCACAAGCATCTGCACACAAGTGACCCTGGCCATTTGCACACCTGTGAGCTCACCAAGATCATCAAAACAAAAGGCAGAAAATCAATGCCTACTTGCACATGTCTGAGTAGGTATCGATGTGCATAGCGTTAATGTGCATGTATTATCTACAGCACATTATGGGCACCCCCCTCCCCCAGGGGACCTAATTGGCATGTCCTCTCGCCCCCAGAGTTTCACACTGGTGGTCCCCCCCCCATCAGAGACCAACCCACCTACCCCTCTACCCCCGCCCCTCCTTTCCCCTTTCATCCTCCCATTACCGCAACGCCACCTGCATCCCTTGGTCCATCCATTCCTGCATCCCTTTCCCGGGTGGTACCTTGAGGCGCTGGGCTCGCAGTCTCTCCTCTTCCAACTCCCTGCGGGTGGCCAGGATACGCTCCTGCAGCCTGCGCCGCTCCTGCAGCAAAGCAAAGCAAAGGGACCCGGGCGGGGGGTGAGGCGAGGCGAGGCGAGGCAGGAGCCGCCCTGCAGTGGGGCGGACAAAGGGCCCGCCGCGCAGGGAAGCAGGGCGGTACCGAGCCCACGTGGCCGACAGGCAGGCGAGGCTCCTTGCCTGGCCGATTGCGCCGCTGGCGACTTAACCCCAACAGCACCGGCTGAGCCTCAAGGAGCCCCCGCTGGGCCGCTCTCCTCGGCGTCGCTCGGAAGGGAGCAGGGGCCGCGCCCCCCGCGCACGCATCCCGCACCTGCTAGTTCTCTCCCTCCCCAGGTTGAAAGGAAACGCATCAGTGCCGAGGATGCTGCATGTGTGCCAGCGCATCCCTCTTTTAAAGGCTGGAAGGGGGAGGGGGGAGACTGCCCCCCACCCCACCCCACCCCTACCCCACACTGCAAAGGTCCTGCCCCCTTAACCCTACCAGGAGAGAAGGAGAGAGAGAGAGAGAGAGAGAGAGAGAGAGAGAGAGAGAGAGAGACTGCGCTTGACACCTTAACGACTTATTGAACCTCAAGTCTGTGGGCCAAATCTAGGGTGACCCTATGGAAAGGAGGACAGGGCTCCTGTATCTTTAACAGTTGTATTGAAAAGGGAATTTCTGCAGGTGTCCTTTGTGTATACAGGGAACCTGGTGAAATTCCCTTTTCAATACAACAGTTAAAGCTGCAGGTGCCCTGCCCTCTTTTAAATTTGGTCACTCTAGTACAGCTCCTGCAGCTTTAACTGTGGTGATGAAGAGGGAATTTCACCAGGTTCCCCATATATACAAATGGCACCTGCTGAAATTCTCTTTTCTATGCAACTGTTAAAGATACAGGAGCCCTGTCCTCCTTTTCGTACGGTCACCCTACTGAAAGGAAAGGAGGACAGGGCTCCTGCATCTTCAACAGTTGCATAGGAAAGGGAATTTCAGCAGGTGTCATACGTAGGCATGCAGCTGCTGCTGAAATTCCCTCTTCATCACAATGGTTAAAGCTGCAGGAGCCCTGCCCTCTAGGGCAGGGCTCCTGCAGCTTTAACCGTTGTGATGAAGAGGGAATTTCACCAGGTTCCCCATATATACAAATGACACCTGCTGAAACTCCCTTTTCTAAGCAACTGTTAAAGATACAGGAGCCCTGCCCTGCTTTCCATAGGGTCACCCTAGCCAAATCCATCTTGCCCGGGGTCCTAATTTGGCCCTCTGGGATGTTTCAGACAGCCACGCCCCCTTCGCCTCACCCTACGCCCTTTCCTTGACCATCAATCGCTCGGTGGTTTCCCTGCTTCTGTGCGATTCCACCACCACTACTGCCGCTGCCGCCCTTTCTAGAAGGGCGAAATGCCTCTTCGGAGGTTTAGTCAATGGCAGTAAGAGCTTTGAGCTAAAATATGCTGGTATGTTTGGTATTTTGGCCCGCTCCTTTCACCTTTGGCCCCACCCACAATGGAATTCACACACACACCCTGCCCCCCACCCCCACCCCAAAAGCTTCTCTGAAAAGGAATTCAGCACTTGGGCTGAAAGAGGATCGACCCACCACCACCGAAAGAGGTTCCGAAACAACAACCTTCGCCCTGTAGAAAAAGGGCAGCACAGTTACTAACAGGGACTGGCCGACAAGACCACATCACACCAGTCCTTTTCCAGCTACATTGGCTGCCAGTCCAGGTCCCGGCCTGATTCATAGAATCATAGAATAGCAGAGTTGGAAGGGGCCTACAAGGCCATCGCGTCCAACCCCCTGCTCAGTGCAGGAATCCACCCTAAAGCATCCCCGACAGATGCTTGTCCAGCTGCCTCTTGAAGGTGAGCACATTCAAAGTGCTGGTATTAACATTTAAAGCCCTAAATGGCTTGGGGCCAGGCTATCTGAAGGAAGGCCTCCTCCCATATGTAGGGTGACCATATGAAAAGGACAGGGCTCCTGTATCTTTAACTAGGGTGACCAACTGTCAGGATTTCCCCGGATTTGCCCTGGTTTTTGTTCTTTCCATGGTGTCAGGGGGGATTTTCTATCATTTTCAATAACGTCCTGGAATGACACACCTTCCCCTTTAAGGCTGCCATTAGCATGGCAGGAGGGAGTGACATGCTTTCTTGAGGCACATCATTCCCCCACCCCGAGCTCCAATTGAGGTCTTAAAGGGGAAAGTGGGTCATTCGTGGACATTATAGAAAAGGCCCCCATTGGAGTGGATGGTGGTGGTGCAGAATGAAATCCTTTCCCCTCCTCCACTCCAATCGGGTTCTTTAAGGTGGCGGGGGAATAACGTACTTTCTGCAGGACTCAGAAAGCTGCTTCCCCACACACACACTAGGTGTCCTCTTTTTTGGTTTCCCAAATATGGTCACCCTACTTTAACAGTTGTATTGAAAATGGAATTTCAGCAGGTGTCATTTGTATGCATGTCATACCTGGTGAAATTTCCTCTTCATCACCACAGTTAAAGCTGCAGGAGCTATACCAGATTTAAAAGAGGGCAGGGCACCTGCAGCTTTAACTGTGGTGATGAAGAGGACATTTTACCAGGTTCTCCATATATACAAATGACACCTGCTGAAATTCCCTTTTCAATACAACTGTCCTCCTTTCCATATGGTCACCCTACCCATATATACTTGCCCGGACCCTAAGGTGAATCCTCAGGGGTCCTTCTCCGCGAGCCCCTGCCAAAGGATGTGAGGCAGGTGGCTACCAGGAGGAGGGCCTTCTCTGCTGTGGCACCCTGGCTGTGGAATGAGCTCCCTAAGGAGGTTCGCTTAGCGCCTACATTACATGCCTTTAGACGCCAGGTGAAGTCCTTTTTATTCTCCCAGCATTTTAGTAGTTTATAAATAAATTTTAATTTGGTGTTTTAAATTTGTAATTTTGCATTGCTGCTGTTTTTATCTGGTTGAGCTTTTATATTGTATTTTATATTCTGGTTTTATACTGTTGTTTTATACTTTGAATGTTTTTAGTTTTTGTGAACCGTCCAGAGAGCTCCGGCTATTGGGCAGTATAGAAATGTACTAAATAAATAAATATGTGTAACTTAACTGAATGCTGATTTTGATGTTCTGACCTCTAGTCCATAGAGGCCAGTGCTGCTGATTCTTGACAGGCAGTGGCTGCCCACGGCCTTAGTTTCCCCCAGCCCTGCTACCTGAGACTGTTTATTTAGAGAGGTCAGGGGTTGAACTTAGGACCTCGGATATAGAAAACAGGTGCTCTACACTCAGCTACAGACCTTCCCTGAGCTTTGCTAAGAGGGCAATAAATAAATAAGCCCAGCAGCTGCCTCCAGCAGTAGATTTGGGATACCGTTAAAGGTCAAAGAGCAGGAAACGGTAGGGTGACCATATGGAAAGGAGGACAGGGCTCCTGTATCTTTAACAGTTGCATAGAAAAGGGAATTTCAGCAGGTGTCATTTGTATATATGGGGAACCTGGTGAAATTCCTTCTTCTTCACAGCAGTTAAAGGTGCAGGAGCTATACTAGAGTGACCAGATTTAAAAGAAGGCAGGGCTCCTGCAGCTTTAACTGTTGTGATGAAGAGGAAATTCCCCCAGGTTCCCCATATATACAAATGACACCTGCTGAAATTTCCTTTTCAATACAACTTTTAAAGATACAGGAGCCCGGTCCTCCTTTTTTATAGGGTCACTCTAGGAAACGGGCAGTGATGACTCAAAGGACACAATCCGCCAGCATGTTCTCCTGAGCAACTTGCCTTGAAATGAATGGGAATTCCACACAAGCGTACGAGGAGGAGCCGTGCTTGGGTAACTCATGTTAATGAGTGTGGGCAGCAGAAGGCTGGTTTGGATTGCCATGGCCTGGCCCAGTTTTCGGCGCCTGCACGCTTATGGGTGAAAAGGGGATTCCAATCTGCATGACTGACTGGGCATATGCAAAGAAGGAGTGGTATTTACTTTGGGGCTGAGTCAATGCTGAGTACAAGGGCGTGATCTCTGACGAGGTGCTTGGGGCTGTGCCGCCACGGGCTGTGCTCTCTGTGTGCAGAAGTGTCCTTGCTGTTTACACAGTCTGTGCCATGCGCTCAGACGCCTTGCCACGGACGTATGGCCACAGATGTGTCTGCTGCTATTCACGTACTCAAGGCTCTGGTGCATTCCTGCTGCTATTTGTAGCCTCCACTTCCTCGCCGCTGCCACCGCCGCCCCCACCCAGTGTTCACTCCCTGCACAGAAACATCTGCTGAAACATTTCTCACAACAATCAATGTTTACTACACTTTCTGGCATGCACCATTCATGACAACATCTCCATCTGGATGCGTGCGTGGGGCTGCACACAGGGGCAGCATGGCTGCATCCTAATTGCCAGTCACTAGCCCCAGCCCCGACTCTCCCAATCCGGGCAGCCCTCCAGACCTTCCTCTTTCTGTTTGGTTCAGGTTGGAGCTACTGCCTGCCTGGTGAATAATTCATTTGTTCCAAGATAGGATGAGCAAAGAAAAGGGGAGCTCAGATTACCCAGGGCTTGTTCAGTGCTTCCTCCCAAAGAGCACGGGAAACAAACAGGCTGGATTTAGCCCAAATCCAAAGATGCTCTGACTAGATTCAAGGACTGTAAACCAGAACAGACCTGCCCTGTCCTTCCCGTGCGATAGCCATATAACTGGACACAAATGTTGTCCAGTATTTAAAGAAACAAACCCCTTCCTCTATGCTGTGTTCCTGATCTGGACTGGGACCACCCCCACCACCCCCATAGCTGCTCCTGATCTTCTGGATGTTTTTCTCATCCATTTGAGTACATTGTCTAGATGAAGTAGGGATTTTCTGGCTGCATCACTCTCTTCTAGCAAAAATGGAATGTACTGAGAAACCGGGCAGGAGCGCGTGTGTTTTTCTTCCGAGGGGCCACTTCCTCCCAGAGCCTCTCCCAGGTGAAGGCATATGTGGGACTGGAAGGAAGATCCCAGAAATGTCATCTGCAGCAAGTCCACTTTTTAGTAAAAAACACGGTTGCACCATTCCCTGCAGGATCATCAGGTGGGCTTGTCAACAGACATTGGCATGGGCTGGGTAAAGCAGGAATTGCCTGTTAGCAGAAGGGAATTTGTATAGATGGGATGAGAAAAGTACTTCACATGCACTATTTCTCACATCAACCCAAGTAGGGCTCTGCTGTTAGTCTGGGACTAAGAGAAAGCAATGAAGCATCCACTTGGAGTGGCCGGACAAGACTCCTGCACCTTTATCAGCTGTGTAGAACTGGTGACTTCAGCATGTGTAGCTTGCATGCCAAGCTATATTTACTGAAATTACCTCAAGCTGCACTGTCCTCTTTTGCATCAGGCCACCCTGCATTCAATGAGGCTTTTAACCCACCACTTTATTAAGGCTTTTGCTTCCAGAATTTTTGTGGGATTAAGATTGGTTCCTTTACACGTGTTTTTAACTGAGGTTTTTCCCCCCCCCCTCTGCCTTTCTATATGTTCCATTACACAACCACTAGGTGGTACTGTGGCAAAGCAGAGTAGCGCAAATGCTCTAGGGTTTCATGCTGCCATTCACAGATATACCAGACTTTCCTCATAAGAAAAAAACCAAAACCCTGCTATAATAGTTGCAAGCATGGGAGAGACCCTGGAGGATGGCAACATCACACAAACTACCATGAATGAGGAATCCCAAGCACACAATAAATGCCGTGTGTAGAAAGAAGCAAATTGAGCTGCAAGGGCCTCAGCTCTTAGCTAACACTCTTTCTCATTGTCAAGTCAGACATCACTTTTATGGTACGTTTGAGTCACACACTTGGGATTTCCCATGTCTTTTCCTTATCTAGATTGGGAGCACACTGTTCTGGACTACAACTCCCATAATTACAAAGCAGCATGGCCAGGTTGAAGAAGGCTGAATTAATCCTTTCCCAACGTGTCATTCTGCAAGAGACGGCAGCCTTTGAATGTCCCTGGGCCTGCCTCACTCTCTGAGGCATTGTGGGACATTAAAAGGGTGGCTAGAACCAGCTGCCCAGCACTGCCGCTTAGAGCTAGGGCAGGCAGAGGCAAAAGAAGCCAGAACTCCTGCACATTTAATGATTATGTAGGAGAGAGGACATCCCCAGGTGTAGCTTGAGCAACAAAATACACCGGGTGGGACAGCCTCTTCGACGCAATTATTCAGCCTTGTCTTCTTTTACATCTGGCCCTCCACCTTGGCGCACTCCCACCGTGCCTAGCTTGGAAGATGGAGCCAGGAAAAAAGCAAAGTGTCACAGGACTTGATCTGTGTCTCATAAATGTGATGTGGGGCGATCAAAGGAATTCATAGGGAATTCATAGGAAAAACACACACCTCACAAATCCAACAGAAAAGGCCACAGTTCCTCACCTGCCAAAGGAAGTGAGGCAGGTGGCTACCAGGAGCAGGGCCTTCTCTGCTGTGGCACCCCGGCTGTGGAATGAGCTCCCTAAGGAGGTTCGCTTGGCACCTACATTATATGCTTTTAGACGCCAGGTGAAGACCTTTTTATTCTCCCAGCATTTTAACAGTCTATAAATAAATTTTAACTTGGTGTTTTAAATTTTAATTTTGCATTGCTGCTGTTTTTCTCTGGTTGAGCTTTTATATTGTATTTTATATTATGGTTTTATACTGTTGTTTTATACTTTGAATGGTTTTAATTTTTGTGAATCGCCCAGAGAGCTCTGGCTATTGGGCGGTACAGAAATGTAATAAATAAATAAATAAATACAGGGGTGGGTGGGACAAGGACCTAACCCAGCCCTCCAGGGTTTCAATCTGGCCTGCCAGGTTCCTCAAAGGGCCACGCCCTCTTCCCCTGGCCACACCCCCTTTTTCCAACTGCCAACTCTTGGGTGGTTTCCTGGCTTTTGGGCAGTCCATCACCCTTCAAAAAACAACAATTCTGAAGTGCCTCTCACAAAGCTTAGTTACTGCCAGTAAGAGCTTTAAGCTAATAAAAGTTTGGTATTTTGGTCCCAAGCCTACCACTGAAATCCTACCACACAGATAAGGGCCAGGATCTCTTCTTGATTATCCCAAAGAGCAGGACATGGAACAATGTAGTGATGGCCACCAATCTGGATGGCTTTAAAAGGGGGTTGGATAAATTCCTGGAGGCAAAGGCTATCCATGGCTACTAGCCCTGATGGTTGTGTGCTATCTCCAGTATTCGAGGCAGTAAGCCTGTGTGCACCAGGTGCTGGGGAACATGGGTGGGAGGGTGCTGTTGCACCATGTCCTGCTTGTTCATCCCTGGCCGATGGCTGGTTGGCCACTGTGTGAACAGAGTGCTGGGCTAGATGGACCCTTGGTCTGATCGAGCATCAGGGCACTTTTGATGTTTTATTTATTATTTATTTATTTATTACATTTTTATACCGCCCAATAGCTGAAGCTCTGTGGGTGGTTCACAAAAATTATGTTCTTATGTAGTGGGCTCAAGGTACAGGAAGCCAGCGGCTGTCTAAACACACGGAAAGCCCTGAGGCGGGTGCACGGTGGCACTGCATTGATTATACTTTCCGAGGATTTCTAGCGAAGGTGCGGAGAAAAATCGGGGGCTTACTCCGACTTCTTTCTCCGGAGTGAGATGAGTATGGTGCAGCCACCATCTATCCTCACTCCGGTGTCGTGGCAGAGGCAAGGCCGGGCGGACGGGGAGCTGGTTGGTTGCTGTCTGCCCAGGCAGGGTGCGGACTTGGCCACCCTAATGGCCACCAGAAAGCCCGTGCTGCCTCCCTTCACTTAGCTTACTCAGTGCCACCCTGCACCAGCAATACCACAGATTTTGGTGGTGGAGCAGTGCCATCTCAGCACCATGTAGACAATCCCCCAGATTCTGGCTCGACAACAGGAAAAAACTTCCTGACTGTTAGAGCAGTACGACAATGGAATCAATGACCTAGGGAGGTTGTGGGCTCTCCCTCTCTAGAGGCCTTCAAGAGGCAGCTGGACAAGCATCTGTCAGGGATGCTTTAGGGTGGATTCCTGCATTGAGCAGGGGGTTGGACTCAATGGCCTTGTAGGCCCTTCCAACTCTGCGATTCTATGATTCTATGAATTCGGCCTTTGGGTAGAAAGAGGTTCCCCGGCCCTGCACTCAAAGCTGTGCCATAATTCATCATTTGTATCATTTAGAGTACTGATGCTGAAATGCCAAGTTTTCCACTGCTCAATCAGGACGTTCCTGCTGCTTGCATGTTACAGTGTGTCAGCTGAGAAGCTGTGACATAGAATCATAGAATAGCAGAGTTGGAAGGTGCCTACAAGGCCATCGAGTCCAACCCCCTGCTCAATGCAGGAATCCACCCTAAAGCATCCCTGACAGATGGTTGTCCAGCTGCCTCTTAACTGTGCATTTGGTTTCTATGTCCTAAATGTAGAACTTGGCATTTATCCCTATTAAATTTCATCCTGTTGTTTGAAATTAGGACCCCAAATCACACACTATCTGCTATCCAATCAGCAGTACCTGGACAGAGTCACATGCCACCAACATTCTCTTTCCCACCAGCAGTATTGGATGGCTGAATTATTGTGCTAGGCTACAACCCCAGGGCAAATGATGAGAGGCTACTGCGTCTATCCTGCTGCCCTCAGTAAGCCTCCCTGAAAGCTGATATCAGTCTCAAAAATGTGCCTATTCCAAACTGAAAAGAAAGTATTACATAATGCCCCCAACCTGGTGCCCTCCAAATGTTGGACTCCAACTCCCATTAGCCCCAGACAGCATGGGTAATGATCAGGGATGATGAGAGTTGTAGCCCAAAACATCTGGAGGGTACAAGGTTGAGGAAGGGTGAAATGTAAGTTGAGATAACTACAAATATATTTGCATGAGGTTTTAGGCCCAGTCTTCCATCTCTCTTGGTCCAGGTTAAGATGCCCCTCTATTGCCCCCCCTCTTAGTTATGCTACTGTGCATAAGAGTCCCTTATTCTGAGGAAATGGATCCCCTCCCCCTCCCTTTCCCCCTCCCTCCCCATCTTTGGGACACTGGGGGGGGGCTCCTTTGGGGAACAGAGGGACAATCCTCGCTAATAAATCAGAGTTCCATCTCTGCACATGTGGGGCAGGGGTTGGGGTGGGGTGGGGTGGGGTAGAAACAAGAATACTTACCGTAATGGCTTGCAGGCGCTGCGCAAACAGGGATCTCTCTGCCATTTTCCCTCTGAAAGACAAACCGAGCCTCTTGGGACGTGTCCAGAGGACACTGGATGCCAGTTGGATGCCAGAACTCACCTTCGCTCCCTCCTCCCCCAACTTCCGTCTCTCGTCCTTACTTGCTCTGATCCCGTACACACACACACAGACCCCCTCCCCTCCCCCACATCTGACATCTGGTTACTGCATTTATGGCATTCAGTAGCAAACCCAGGGCATGGGGGGGGAAGGGGGGATTGCAGACAGGTTCCTCTTCTCTGGCATCTTCCAAAATTTGTCCCATGGTTGTGTCTTCTTTTTAATTTTTTGCAATGCAGCAGCGTTCCACTGCTGAAGGTAAATATCCTGATACAATCACAGCTTGAAGACATAATGGGTGAGTTAAGTTTCAAATTGCTTAAAAGAAAGAGAGGTTCTTCCAAAAAGTACTCAAGGCCAAGTCACATGAGGACTTTTGACAAGGCGGTGGCTCTGCAAATCTGTAGATACTATAGGCTCAGGCAGTGAAGTCACAGCCAATAATATGCTGAGAATGCTACACAGATCAGCCTTCTGCATGCTTTTCCAGACCATTGGAGTGGCTCTATGCAAAATTCCACACGTGTGCTCAGTCATACAAACATGCATGACATGCATGTTACCCATGCTCTAGTCCAGAGTTTTCAAACCTGGGGCTTGTCTAGATGGGTGCTTTACCCCGGGGTAGCTTCAGAGTGGCAGCAGGTGATCTACATGACGCAGCTGCCACTCCGAAGCGATCCAGGGGCAAAGCATCAAAGCTCTGCTCTAATATCTGTGTGGATATTCTGTGAGGGAGGGAGCACCCTGTTCCTCCCCCCATTTAGCTGTAATATGTGATCCTTCGCATTTACAGCTTAAAAATAACAACACGGAACAATTTAAAAACAAACAAACCCGTGGAAGAGGGGGCGCGGATGCTCCCAGGCGTCCTGGAACTGCTGCCTCTGTGCTAGGCTGGGCGGGTGTGGCAGCAACGGGGTGTGGCGGCCACTGTGCTCCTTCCACTGTAGACAGTAGGAAGGAGCGTCAAGCCCCGCGCTGCAGACCCGACGTCGTGAAGACGAGGGCCTGGTGCCCTCCAGATGTTTTTGACTTCAACTCCCAGCATGGCCAATGATCAGGAATTCTGGGAGTCATAGTACAAATCTTCTGGATGGCATCAGCTTGGGAAAGCTCAAGTCACTTCCAGACTGGATTACTGGAATGTGGTTTACTTGGAGCCACCCTTGAAGGTGGCTAGAAACGTGAATTGGTCCAGAATGCAGCCACAGTGCTTTTCATCTGCAGTTTTTCATCTGGGGCTAGCAGATTGGTTCTCATCAGCCCTGGTCTTCTTTCAACTTCACTGGTTGCCAATCTGTTTTTGGGCTCCATTCAAAGTGTCAGCTTTGATCCAAATGCCCCACATGGCCTGGGACCCCCTCTCCCCAGGGCTGGTGCTACCATAGAGGCCACTCAGGCGGCCGCTTACAGCGCCAAGCTAAGAGGGGCGCCGGGCACAGTGCAGCACTCACATGCGTTGGCTGTGAGCCGGCCCGGCCCGAGGATTCAGATGGGCCTGGGCGGGCAAGATGGCGCCCCGTGCCCGCCCAGCCGAAGCGAAGCCAGAGACGCTGGGGTGGGGGTGGGGCGGCTCCACATTCGGACTTCCGGAACGCGCCCGAAAGAGAGAGAGAGAAAGAGAGAGAGAATGTATGCGTGAATGGGGCGTATGGGGTCTTTGAGTGAATGCATGTGTTCATGCGTGTGTTTGTTTGGAGTCAGTGATGCAGAGTGTGTGCGTGCACGCGTGTGTGAGTTGGGGGGATGATTTGGAGGCGATATTCCTATTAAATCATGCATTTTAGACCCACAGACGTTCCTTTCCAATTTGTTTGCTATAATTGGCATGACGTATTTCTTGCACTTTAAAATAAATTTAGCAGTTTCAAGTTTTGTGCTTCTTATTTTTTCCAGGAAACATCTGTTCTTAAAAATCAAAGTTGGCATACGTGTGTGTGTGTGTGTGTGTGTGTGTGTGTGTGTGTGTGTGTGAAAGTAGCTCACCTTGCCTAGGGCGTAAAATAGTCTGGCAGCGGCCCTGCATGTACACCTGCTTCACTTGACATATGAAGTTTTTCTCTCACACTAACAGACGCATGGTGGGGGTACTTCTTGAGTGGTGACACCCAGATTGTGCAATGGTCTCCCAAGACAGTCACACCTGGCTTCTTTATTGCCTGCTCTTATGCAAGTATTATCTCAGCAGACTTTTTTTTTCCGTTTTAATTCTGGCTCTTAGTGCATTTTGAAACTGTGTGCTACTTTTAAATCATAATCATCCCAGTTCATGCACTTGTGCAACTTCCAGGCTCTTATAAGGTCCCCTGTGAGGTCATCTGCTCCTTCTGATGTAAATTTAGGTTACTTTGGTGGCAGGCAAATGGGTTGATCAGACATGAATAGGCATGACTCGCCTTCCGTCATCTTCCTAGCTAAAGTCAGCCTAAGCTATGCAATTGCACATTCATGCATTATGGCAGTGCCTCCTTGTGTGAGAAGAGAAGAAAAATAAATAATATTTGAGTTTGTTATGTTAATGAGCATCAGGCCTTACCTAATGATATTCTGCAACTGGGCAAAAATAATAAAAGATTGAGAACCCATCTTCATTTTGATCTAGGGGGCATAGAGAAGAAAGGGGGTCAAAGAAAGTAAGTAGGGCACAAGAGGCTTCATCCACAATAGCTGCCATTTCCAATTTGCAGGATTTCAGCTACACTCACTAGAGGTGGCAGAACCAGCAATTTGGAGCACTCTGCCATGTCTGCTGCAGCAGGCAGAAAGCTGGTCACCACTGGCCTGACAGGCTGGGGGCGGGTGGTGAAGCAAGGTGGCTCCTGGGTGAGCAGACAGGCAGATACAATGGCTAACTGGCTGACATAGGGGGTCCGCGCTAAAAACTTTTCTTTTTCCTAAAGCTTTTAAAACTTGATTTTGTTCTGACTTTATACTGCTAGTTTTACCCTACCCTGTGCCTGTTTGGTGCATTCTCTTCCCCTCCTTATTGTTTTATTATGATTTTATTAGAATGTAAGCCTATGCGGCAGGGTCTTGCTATTTACTGTTTTCCTCTGTACAGCACCATGTACATTGATGGTGCTATATAAATAAATAAATAATAATAATAATAATAATAATAATAATAATAATAATAACTGCTTGGGTTATTTCCACACTGCTGAGGCATAGTTTTTCTATAATTACCCAGAAATGGAATTAAAATGTAGTTTCCACACAGTTCTCTATGGTGCCGTATGACCCGACAATGCCCTTCTCCACAACCAAGAATCTTCTGTTTCCTCAGAAGTAAGTCCTGTTCAGCAAAGATGCTTTCCAACTTCACTGAAAAGTTTCCTGTTTGCATGTCCTGATGGTTTTGCTTCCTGCCTATTCTGGTTAGGGGATTAATAATTAAGTTTGCAATCCTATGCATGTTTAGACAGAAAAAAGTCCTACTAGCTGGGGCATGCTGGAAGTGGTAAGACTTTTTCAGGGGTAAACATGCATAGGATTATACCCTAATAGTACAGTGACCATATGGAAAGGAGGACAGGGGGCTCCTGTATCTTTAACAGTTGCATAGAAAAGAGAATTTCAGCAGGTGTCATTTGTATATGGTGAAAATCCCTCTTCATCACAACAGTTAAAGCTGCAGGAGCCCTGCCCTCTTTTGTATCTGGTCACTCTAGCTATAATATATATTCTCCAATACATGGTATAATTAAACATATCTCATCCCATGTTTAATATGTCCAAAGTCACAAGTTTGACATATGCATAATATGCAAAGTTTTCTCTTGAAAATGTCTCAGATACATGTCTGAGAAAATTTGCACATATTCCCATTATTCATTTGTTGTCACTATACCATATTCTCCTATTTCTGTTTAACTACTTCAATGTGGTGTAGTGGCTAAAGCGTTGGCCTGGGAGTCAGGAGAGCCGGGTTCTAGTCCCCACTCAGCCATGGAAACCCACTGGGTGGCTTTGGGCCAGTCATAGACTCTCAGCCCAACCTACCTCACAGGGTTGTTGTGAGGATAAAATGGAGAGGAGGAGGATTATGCACACGGCCTTGGGTTCCTTGGAGGAAAGAAAGTGGGATTAAATGCAATAATTAATTAATATATCCAGTAGCTTTTTGTTTATGTTACACAATAACCCTTTATTTATTCCAGAAAGCCATTTTTAAAAAGGGAATTTAGTTTCTGGATAAATCTTCTGAATATAATTTCTAATCTGGATATACTGAAAGAATGGGAGATGTAGATTAATATTTCCTGCTAACTGGGTATACAAAGTGAAAACTCCCTGCAATACAAAATCCTCATCTTCTACCAAATTATTATCAAATTATTATCAAACCAAACTGAGTAATTTGCCATTTCTGTTGCTTTCGGAGGCCAACATTATTCAAAGGAAATGTTCCAGGTGCCAAGAAAAAAGTCTATATTTCTCCCAGATTTTAAGAAATGGATACCTAATTACGTTTTGCTGGATTCGATTTTTTTGCTGATGTAATCACATCCAGTCTGCTAAAAGGATATCAACTCAAAATTGTTCTCTAAATCAGGGTGGAATGCTTTTAAGGGGAGTCTTTCAACCATGTAAGCCGGCCTGTTTAACTCAGGGCCCTAAACTGCAAAATATAGAAACATGTCACCCACAATGGTGTCCCCCACATTGTGGGCTATTTCTTACAATACTGTTATGGATGCTGTTTGACAACTGTTTGTTAGGCTAATGGCTGGCTAATGGCTGGAGCTAATTATAAAAGATGTTCTCCTAGAAGCTAAAATCCCTCTCCAGACTTTGGAATGATATAGCTTTGGAAGGTGACAGCCTCCACCTAGTGGGAGCGAGCGAAGAAACAGTTTGGAGCCCAGGGGATGCCTAGATGCCCAGATGCCCCTGCAGTGGGTGCGCGGTGGTGTTGCGTCAGTTATACGATTCAGCAGCCGCCTTGCAGCCATCATGGGGTTTTTCCCGTGAAGCTGCAAGGTAAAAAAGTCAGGATCTTGCCCCGACTCTTTCATAGAATCATAGAATCATAGAATAGCAGAGTTGGAAGGGGCCTACAAGGCCATCGAGTCCAACCCCCTGCTCAATGCAGGAATCCACCCTAAAGCAGCCCGGACAGATGGTTGTCCAGCTGCCTCTTGAAGGCCTCTAGTGTGGGAGAGCCCACAACCTCCCTAGGGAACTGGTTCCATTGTCGTACTGCTCTAACAGTCAGGAAGTTTTTCCTGATTTCCAGCCGGAATCTGGCTTCCTGTAACTTGAGCCCGTTATTCTGTGTCCTGCACTCTGGGAGGATCGAGAAGAGATCCTGGCCCTCTTCTGTGTGACAACCTTTTAAGTATTTGAAGAGTGCTATCATGTCTCCCCCCAATCTTTCACAGGAACGAGGTGAATATGGTGCCTCTGCCATCTAACCTCGCTCCAGCATCACGGCAGGGGAGTTCCTGGGTGGATGGTGACCCCGATTGGTTGCTGTCCGCCCGGGCAGAGGGAGGTCCAGCAAGCTGAATGGCCGCTGGAAAACCCATACCCTTCCTCTGTGTCAGGATTAGCCGCTGCCACCCTACAGCAGAGAAAGTATGGGGCTTTTTTAAACGCAGCTGCAACTCGGCGCTGTCTAAGCAACCCCTAGTTTGCAGCTTGATTCAGAGTGAATCAGGCAGACACCCGTGAGTTAGAGCTTCATCCCATGTACCTGTTTCCCTTGAATTATCCCCTACAGCGCTAAGCTGTGACCATTCTTGTTGCTGTTGCTACCAGGCAGCAAGATCCTTTGCATACCAGGAAATGGGTTTAAGGGGGGGAAATGTAAAAAAATCATAAAAAATCAACGGAAGACCCAATTTGATTCAAATTTGGTATGCATAAAGCTCTCCTTAGTATCTATTACTGTGCCAATTTTGATGTCTTTATCTTTAAAACTTACGTAGATGTAAGCATTTGTTTAATTTTTCTTCAAATTCTGCTCCTGCGCCCCAGTGGCCCCTCGGAAAACAACAAGTGATACGCTCGAAAACTAGTAGCAAAATATTGCGCTTCTTTTGGTTAAGAAGCAGAATTAAAGCAGGATGCCTGGGAGTACTTCACAATAAAAGCAGATTATAAGCTGGAAAACTTCGGAGTCCTTTGCACGCAATTCGCAGTGATTGCACAGTATAACGCTGGTGTGATAAAGCTCTTAGCTATACATTGATGAGTGAACTTGCTGTTTTGAGGATAATGTAGGTACATACCTATTTCCTTCCAAACTGCTCTGCTTTCATATTTGTAAATAAATATCACAAAGACACCATGAATCTCCAGTGTTCTGTCCTTTAAAGGAAACTGAACTCAGTAGCATTGTTCCTGGAACCTCTCACTGCTTAGACATGGACAGCCCATAAAATTTTATGTACTCAGTTCAAATACTCAAGTACATAATCGATGTGCCTTGTATCAGTTATGAATGGCACACTGAAATAACCACATTTTAAAGCAAAATGTCTTGTATGTAGAGAGCTGATCCTTTACCGATTGCCACTCTTGTATTTTACTGAGAAAATGTATAGTTTAAGAATGTATGCATAGAGTTGGCCTTACCATGAGGCAAGGAGAAGTGGCCATCTCAAATGGTGGATTTGGGGCATCATTATGGGGACATAATAGGAAACAGGCATATCTCCTGCAAAGGGGAAACAATCCACTGGGAAGATCTCCGGTGCAAGCCCTATGGAAGAGAGAGGGAGCTTCACACGAGCACAGACATTGCCTCCATGCATGGATTTGGAAAGGCAATTGGTATTCAGAGATGGGCATTTTACAGCTGACATACACATAGGAAAATGAACCTATTCTGAGGTTCCAAGATTCACGGCCACTGATAAGACATACACATTTGCAGGGAAGGGGAAACTGAGAGAAAGAGTGAGTGAGTGAGTGTGTCTTGTACACAAGCAACACAGAGAAGTTTTCATACACACCAGAGAACCACATATATAGGCAGATAACATTTCATTGCACCCAGATGAATCTGGGTTGCTACTGTGAGTTCATGGTTACTCAGTACCCTGCATAGGGGCAAAAGACAGATTTGAACTCATTATTCCATGGGCACACTCCCAGCAAAAGCCCTGCAGCTAAGCCACAGAGCCACCATGCTTTCAAGGACTGTCACATCAGCATCTCTCTCGATGACCCCGAGCTAATGCCCATTTGTCAGGTGGATGAACGGCTTAATCCTATGACTTGCACAGAGCTTAGCTTGGCTACAAAAGCACATTCGCCCGGCCCAGTTTAACTCATACCCTTTCACCGTTTTCACTGGACATCATTTGCGAGGGGCCGATGTCGGAGCAATGCCCATTTGCTGGAGCTGCTGTCCTGCTTTTTGGGGCAGCCTCCCAGAGGCCTCCTGCAGCTACCAGGTTAACATTCCAAACCGCAAAAAATGGCGCTTCAAGGAGGCTTGCAGTTCCCAGGAGTAACTCCAAAGGTTACTCTGTGGGAGGGGAGGGCAGCCAATGGGACAGCAACCACTTTCTGCCTGCTGTCCGTGCCAGGCCTCTAAACTAGGGGAAAAGTTAATATGCGGTTACTATCACTGGCTTGAGCTCGGCTGGGGATTGCAGCACTTTCCAAACCTGCAGCCCTTATCTCCCAAGCAGATATACCACCCCATAGCCGAGGTTAAGGATGTACACCAGGAGGGAATCTACACGTCGTTGTGAGGGCGCTTACATGCGCCCCCAGTGCGCCCCCACAACGACTGTGTAGACCGAGAAAGAAGAGACGGAGGAAGAGGCAGAGGAGGCGGCGGCTGGGGAACCGGCCACGTCCTTGCCTCCCCGCCGGCCTCCTGCTGCCGGGCTAAGAGCCACCCAGGTCACCCACTGCAGCTGGCTGGGGCATTCTGGGAGTTGTAGTCCAACACATCTGGAGCGTCCCAGGTTGAGGAAGGCTGGTCTAGACGGACCCTTGGTTTGATCCAGCATGGCTCTTCTTAAGTTCTTATGCACACCAATTCTCCCCTATGTGTATTATGGCATGGATGCATATCTCTGAGAGTACTGCCACCCACAATACTCCCTGCATGTATGTAGGCTCCCACAGAGACGTTTTAAAAATAGGCCGGCATCCTAAAGCAAGGACAGGGAACCTCCACCGCATGGGCCTAATCTGACCCGCAGCAGTTTCCCAACCATCCCATGGCGGCTTGGGCCTCCGTGGACTCCACCCACGCCTCTTCCCAAGCTGGAGGCCACCAGAAGCTTGAGGAGGAAACTGCTTGTTATCTTCAATCTGATTGGAGATAACAAAAAGATTCCCTGGGGTCAACTACTGGACATTGCCAAAACATATGAGTTAAAGAAGCATCAGATGCCTTACATCTCCAGCAATTATGCAAGTTAAACAAACCCTTATTGAAAAGGCATTGTGGAGTCCAATGGACCCCAAACAACATTTTTTGCTGAATAAGACGTATTTATTTATTACATTTATATACCGCCCCATAGCCGAAGCTCTCTGGGCAGTTTACAAAAGTTAAAAACAGTGAACTTTAAAAAGTAACCTAAGATCCATAGAAGGTTCAGATACAGATGCTAGAACAACTGTCCATTGGTTAGGCAAGGTAGGTCACTCCAATTCTCTATTCCAATCTAGTCTTAAACTAGATTGGTATCATATTTACTTGCTGCTATTAAGTACTTATATCTACGTGTCAGTTCAGCTGTTGAAAGTGTTTCTAACAGTGCTGGAGGCTCTGAAGCTGTAAAAGCAGCTAGGCCAAACCTAGATTCCAGCAGGTGTTACAATTGCAAGTATTGCCATTGAGCCGTAGCAGGTAAATTATGTTTAACACACAAATCTGAAAAGGACAAAATCACAGATCAGAGATAACAAGGCGATTCTCTTGAGGAGTGGCACACGAAATACTGCACACTCTGCTGGTGCTGGTAAGAGCTCTTGCATCTGTCGGGGATGCTTTAGGGTGGATTCCTGCATTGAGCAGGGGGTTGGACTCGATGGCCTTGTGGGCCCCTTCCAACTCTGGTATTCTATGATTCTATTATTATTATTATTATTATTATTATTATTATTATTATTATTATTTAGAATATTTATATACCGCTCCCCATTGAAAAATTTCGGAGCGGTGTACAAGGTAAAATGAAAATAAAAACAGAATAAAACAGTTGAAACAAAATTTAAAAAGAAGCAAAAATCAGAAATCCAAGGCTGCATGTTAAAGAAAGGCTTCTTGGAATAAAGATGTTTTCAGGAGGCGCCGAAAGGAGTACAAGGTCGGAGCCTGCCTGACCTCCAGAGGCAGGGAATTCCACAGGAGGGGGGCCACCATGCTGAAGGCTCTTCCCCTGGTGGGTTCCAATCGGAGGATGGGTCATAGAATCATAGAATCATAGAATCATAGAATAGCAGAGTTGGAAGGGGCCTACAAGGCCATCGAGTCCAACCCCCTGCTCAATGCAGGAATCCACCCTAAAGCATCCCTGACAGATGGTTGTCCAGCTGCCTCTTGAATGCCTCTAGTGTGGGAGAGCCCACAACCTCCCTAGGTAGCTGATTCCACTGTCGCACTGCTCTAACAGTCAGGAAGTTTTTCCTGATGTCCAGCCGGAATCTGGCTTCCTTTAACTTGAGCCCGTTATTCCGTGTCCTGCACTCTGGGAGAATCGAGAAGAGATCCTGGCCCTCCTCTGTGTGACAACCTTTTAAGTATTTGAAGAGTGCTATCATGTCTCCCCTCAATCTTCTCTTCTCCAGGCTAAACATGCCCAGTTCTTTCAGTCTCTCTTCATAGGGCTTTGTTTCCAGACCTCTGATCATCCTCGTTGCCCTCTTCTGAACACGCTCCAGCTTGTCTGCGTCCCTCTTGAATTGTGGAGCCCAGAACTGGACGCAATACTCTAGATGAGGCCTAACCAGGGCCGAATAGAGAGGAACCAGTACCTCACGTGATTTGGAAGCTATACTTCTATTAATGCAGCCCAAAATAGCATTTGCCTTTCTTGCAGCCATATCGCACTGTTGGCTCATATTCTATGTGGAACCACCAGGAGCAGGCCCTTGGATGACCTCAGTGACCGGGCAGGTTGGTAGGGGAGAAGGCGCTCTCTCAGGTATCCTGGTCCCAAGTTGTTTAGGGCTTTGTACACAAGCACAAGAACCTTCAACCTGGCCCGGTAGCGAATAGGCAGCCAGTGCAGCTCCCTCAGCAGCGGAGTTCCATGCTGGAAAGGGGCAGCTCCAGACAACAGCCGAGCTGCGGCATTCTGCACTAGCTCCAGCTTCCGGAGCAGCTTCAAGGGCAGCCCCACGTAGAGCGCGTTGCAGTAATCCAATCTTGAGGTTACCAATGCCTGTACCACCGTGGTCAAGCTATCCCTGTCCAGGAGAGGCCTTCAATGATTCTAAGTACTGGCCATGCTAGCCAGGAGCAGGCACAAAGCTAGCAGGCTTTGGCTTTGCTCATCTTTCACCTTCCCTGTGTGGGGAACGAGAAACAGGAGCGAAGTCAGCTGTGAGCTTGGCTGGCAACGCTTCATGGCACACAGACCTTCCACAGTGGTCAAAGCCTGCGCACAGTAAAGCCGAGTCCTGTACCAGGTGGCCCAGGGATCAAATTATGTCAGGGTTCAGGGTTCCATCCCCCCTAATGCCAGAGGCAAAGCCATGCCTACTGAGTTCATTTGGTGGTGATGCTGCCAGGCAGTGGGTCCGTTGCCATAGCAGCAGCATTCCCTTTTAGGCTCAAGTTCCAGAAAGTTGCTGACAGATGTTCCCAGGTTGGCAAAAAAGCCCTGTGGAAAGGCCTGGCTCAGTGGCCCGGTCCTGTGAGGTGGCAGCTCTGTCTGCCCTCCAAGAGTCTCTCTGGGGTGTCACTAGCAGTTGGGAGAAAACAAGACTGGCCGACGAGACCACATCACGCCAGTCCTTTTCCAGCTTCATTGGCTACCAGTCCAGGTCCGGGCCCGATTCAAAGTGCTGGTATTAACATTTAAAGCCCTAAACAGCTTGGGGCCAGGCTATCTGAAGGAACGCCTCCTCCCATATGTACCTGCCCAGACCCTAAGGTCATCCTCAGGGGTCCTTGGCCATGAGCCCCTGACAAAGGAAGTGAGGCAGGTGGCTACCAGGAGCAGGGCCTTCTCTGCTGTGGCACCCCGGCTGTGGAATGAGCTCCCTAAGGAGGTTCGCTTGGCGCCTACATTATATGCCTTTAGACGCCAGGTGAAGACCTTTTTATTCTCCCTGCATTTTAACAGTCTATAAATAAATTTTAACTTGGTGTTTTAAAGTTGTAATTTTGCATTGCTGCTGTTTTTATCTGGTTGAGCTTTTATATCGTATTTTATATTCTGGTTTTATACTGTCGTTTTATACTTTGAATGGTTTTAATTTTTGTGAACCGCCCAGAGAGCTCCGGCTATTGAGCGGTATAGAAATGTACTAAATATAGAAATAAATGGCAGGGTCCCCTGGCAGTCTACCTGGGAAGCCGGACTCACGGTCCTCTCCTCAAGCAGGGAGTACTTTGCTCCTTTATTTTAAATGGATGGGAAATAGCAGCCTGCCCTTGTGCGATTGGGGCCTGAGCAAAGTAGATGGTGTCAAGGATTTCCAAGCAAGGTCAGGTCCACAAGGAAGTTAAAGGGCATTGAAGGTGATAAGTTATTGTAGGGTGAGCAACTTGTGGCCCTGCAGATGTTTTGGCCTACAATTCTCATTATCCCTAGCCAGGATAGGCAACGGTGAAGGATCATGGGAGTTGTAGGCCAAAACATCGGGAAGGCCAACAATAAGCCTTCAGTGGTCAAGGCAAGTAACTGTGCTGCTCCAAAGAGCACTGGCTTTCTTATGTTGAGAGGCAGTCAGACCTCCTCCTGCGAAACTTTTTCAGCAAGTTCTTTCCCGTCATTCGCACTGGGCTCCTTGACCTCAGCTGGTAACAGACAGCAACCATTTCAGACACTGAGTGGCAGGGCTCATGAGTTTGTTGTGGAATACTGCGCCAGTGTGCTATGCTAAATTAATTAATTCAAGGCTCCTGTGAGCCTGAGGCTCCCAATCACGGAAGAGGGAGCCTGCTGTGTCTCTGCATGATATACTGGTCTGACCGTACCTCTCTCCAGCCTTCACCAACCTGGTGCCCTCAGATGTTTCAGGCTACAGCTCCCAGTATTCTTGAACATTGGCCATGCTGGCTGGGACTGATAGGAGCCGAAGCCCAAAACATCTTCGGGGCATCAGGTGTGGGGGGAAGGCTGCTTCTCTACAATCAGCCTCTATTGGAAACCAATAACTCTGCTGGGTATCTGCATGCTTGGATCATTCAACCACTTCAGAGCTGCAGCAGAAACATCTGCACTGGGCTTGCCTATGTCCCGTGAGAAGGCACGCTCAGAACAACGACTCACACAGAAACACAGGGATGGTCTTCACTGAGGACAGGTAATTCATAAATAAGCGTTTTTGGGAGTCAGAGTAAAGTGGACCCCCCAGCCTTTAATTTAAAAAGAAAAGAAAAAGAAAGGTGTCTCAGCAACTGAACTTTGGAAAACACTGCTACAGAGCCAGCTTGATTTATGTTGGATAAATAAATGATTAGTTAGATGAACTAGATGATTTAATATGTGGTTGCTTATTAAGTCTTTTCGATGGAGTCCTTCAGGGTCAGCACTTTGGCAAGAGCTGTCCAACAAAAAGAAAAACCTCAACTATTTCTCAGTCACTAGGGCAAGGACCAATGGTCAGATCCTGGGACCCAATAGGCCTGGAGTCACAAGTTCGGAGTTGGAGGAAGGGTCACTCATGCGTAAGATGATAGAGAACTGGGCCACGTAAGCAATGGAGTGCGATGGACTAGGCTGAAGGTCCTTGGTAGGCATGCCGGGCTGTTGGGAGGGTGTGACTGAAAAGCAGCAGAGGGTGACTGACGGGGAACGTCGTGCAGGGCTACGTCCCAGGACGCTCCGTCATCACCGCCTTCCTGCTTGCTAGCCTGAGGGTTGGGATTTTGGCCCACCTAAGCCAGCCACATAGATCGAGCAGGGCTATGGCCTATTGCCATGGTGTGCATCGCCTCCAGTCAAGACTGGCCTAGCCCTAACCCAAACAGTCACCTAGGCCAGGCACCATTTTTTTTACAAAAAAATTAAGGGTGCTGATGAAGCAATTTACAATCTTGAGAGTTACGCCTCTGGGTCTCAAGCAACACCACAGAGTAGAAGTGGACACCTGGCAGTTGGAGCTCCAAATATTTTCTCTGGCCCCATCCAGGAGGAGATTGTGTGGCTAAAACACATGCAGCTTTCAGACCATTGTCTGCAGGAAACGTGGCTCCTGAGACCAAATACATCAGCCATCTGACGCACAGAGGATGTTGGGACGCAACTCTTGGATTACATGCAGGACTGGAAGTTGCAAAATTTTAAAACCCTACAAAATGTTAATCAGGCCATTTTCATGTAATTAAAAAAAAAAGCATGTTTCCCAATGCCTTCGGGTTTTGCATATAATATCTCAGGCCATGCTTGAGCAGATGTGCTTAGTAATTGCTTTCATTGCTAGGTAGCACTAGCTTTATTATGGAGCCTGGTCAAGCCAGCCCTGCTGAATGCTGATTGCAGTTCTTAAAAGGCCAGTGTCTGTTTTTCCAGTCTTAGAATCATAGAATCATAGAATAGCAGAGTTGGAAGGGGCCTACAAGGCCATCGAGTCCAACCCCCTGCTCAATGCAGGAATCCACCCTAAAGCATCCCTGACAGAGGGTTGTCCAGCTGCCTCCTGAAGGCCTCTAGCGTGGGAGAGCCCACAACCTCCCTAGGGAACTGATTCCATTGTCGTACTGCGCTAACAGTCAGGAAGTTTTTCCTGATGTCCAGCTGGAATCTGGCTTCCTTTAACTTGAGCCCGTTATTCCGTGTCCTGCGCTCTGGGAGGATCAAGAAGAGATCCTGGCCCTCCTCTGTGTGACAACCTTTTAAGTATTCGAAGAGTGCTATCTTGTGGGCCTGCATTCCTAAGGGACAGGAGAAGCTGCAAGAGAGCCATCCTCAGTCAGAAGATGGGAGAGCTACATCCTCTGGGATGGTATAGAATGGGTTGCGAAGGGCTTCCCTTGAATCAGAGTGACTTGTGACCCATCTGAGTCTTCCTCAGGGTAATGTCGAACCTCAGAACTAGGGGATACAACAGCTGCAGCCTGCATAATAAGAGGTGGACCCTCATCTATGTGGGAATGGGAAGAGTCACATGATGATCATGTTCTTGCCACTGCCAGCTCAAAGGCCTAGGGTGCCGAGGCACGGGAACTCAATTTCCCACAATGCAAGGAGGCCCTAGTATGCACCTTAGTATCCTGTGCCTTTGAGCAGGCTGCAACTTGTGCAGCAGAGATTGGACCATCCTTCTCATTTCCTTGTCTGTTGGAAGTCCAATTGAGAGTCTATGAGTGCACTCCAATTACATTGATTCTAGGGACTTCCAAGTAGGCCCAGGCCCAACCCAGATCCACTTTGGCCCCTGGAGATTCCAGCTATGGGCTAGTAAAACAGACCTGTGAGCCACTGCCCGTATCAATTTTAGTGCATCCCAGTCCAAGGTTTGTGGAGGCCTTGTGCAGGACATCCTCTATGAGGCCTCTTAACCTGGAAGTGACAGGATATGCAAAACAGACATTCTTTCATCGGCTTTCTGGATGCCCTATGCAAAGTGAGAATGGTGGCAAGATTGGGTTGATAGGCTCCTTGAGGCCTCAAGAGTCCCAGCAAATGCCTGATCTCACCACCGTTTGGAGCAGTCCTTGAACATCTATCTTTCTTGCTTTTCACTAGAACCCCAAAAGCCAGGTACAAAACAGTGGCTCAGAAAGGCATACATAGAATTGTGGGACAAAGTGACCCTTCTGAGCACATGCTAAGCCCAGGAATTCATTTTAAGTACCAAACCTGGAACTCACACACAAATCCTTTCTCTCTAACACACACACACACACACACATGCCTGTTTTCCCATCCAAGTGTTCTTGATTTCAGCAGCCTAATTTAAGAAAAAAGGAGGCTTCTACTTGTTGTTACTATTGTTAAACCATTGAGGGCTTGTTCAGACAGGTTAGACCTCTAACCCTTTCACAGCAAATGGTTAGCGAGCGTGTTTAAACCGCGGTTAGGCAGCCACCATGGTTAGGAATGGTTCCCACGACACGCTACATCATGGTTCACACGACACACTAAGCCATAATGTTTAGCTCAAAATGCTTAACCGTGTCATCTGAACAGGGTTTGAAAGTACCCTATTTCTTCGATTCTAAGACACACTTTTTTCCCCATATAAACATCTCTAAAAATGGGGTGCGTCTTTGAATCGCGGGTGTGTCTTAGGTTTTTTTTTTCTGTTGGTGGTACTGAAAATAGTGTGCGTCTTACAATCGATGGCGTCTTACAATCAAAGAAATACGGTAGGAATATACCCTTGCTGATTTACTTACTGCAAATCACCTGCAGATCTAGCAGTAGATCCTGATCTACCCTCTGGCCACCCCAGATGAAAAGGAAGTGTTAGCTGGCGTGGGTGGGAAATCTGTGTCAAGTCCCAGAGAGCAGGTGAAAAAATTAACATAGCTAAGCAAAATTCAAATTACGCTGGAAACGAAAAAGGCCTGAAGGCTCCATTTCCTAACCAAGGTCTCTCCCAAACCTCCCAAGTCATTCCAAGGCCAGCCCAAGGTTATGCAGGAGACAACCCAAAAATATGTAACCACAGACTTTTAAACTCTCGGTGCTTCCAGGCAAAGCTTTTATCAAGGAATTTTACTGGGGCAGGATAGGGGACGGACGAGGAGAGATGGCGTCTTCCACTCTTGGCCCTCCCATGTTTTCCCACCACTTCTTCAGTCTTTACCTTACCACAGAAAATCCTTTAGGAAGAAAAGACGGAATAACTTTCTTTTCTTAGGAGCCCTCTGTCTGCCTGGAAGGAAGCACCCGCTCTGTGTTCGTCTGGAATAACTACTGCCCCTTAGTGACATACAATCACTGAAATCAAAAGGAAAAGACTTGCCTCTTCTTTCATAAGCATTTCCTGAAGCATTGTGGGGAGGGGAGACCATATTTTAACCACATTTTTGCTTATATAAACATACAGGACAGTTAAAGGGTTTAACGGAAAAATACATCTATAAGTTATCCTCAGCGTGCACCCTGGGTATGTGGACAACCAGGAATGACGTGTTCCATAAGCCACATTGGAATAGTGCTGAACGGACCATTAGGCTCCCTTGAAATTTCCCTTGTAGCAACTACACCATGGAACGTGCAGAGTACCCAGAGGTAAAGCAGAAAGGTTGTGTGTCCCTGAGGTAAAAATAGGTACAATGTTCCTTCCTACAGATACCTGTACATGTCAATTCTCCGCCGTGGCACCCCGGTTGTGGAATGAGCTCCCCAGAGAGGTCCGCCTGGCGCCTACACTGTACTCCTTTCGTCGCCAGCTGAAGACCGTTTTATTCTCCCAGTATTTTAACACTTAATTTTAACTTAAATTTAAATTTTACTGTTTTATCTCTGTATTTTAATTTTATATCCATTTTGCTGCGTGGTTTTTATTCTGGTTGTGCTTTTTATATTGTATTGTGTATTTGTGCTTTTAACCTGTTGATTGTTTTACTATGATTTTAATTTTTGTGAACCGCCCAGAGAGCTTCGGCTATTGGGCGGTATAGAAATGTAATAAATAAATAAATAGTGCCGGAGGGAATTTGTGGGGCATTAAAGTTACCCTTCCCTCAACGCTGACCTTGATTACAGCCCTAGGTTTGTTGGTTCCTCTGCCCAGAAGGCAGGCTCTACATGAAGCCATAATCTCAGTAGTATGACCAGATACGGAGGAGGAGGAGAAAAATTTCAATGGGGCAGCTTTTCTCCTCTCTACGTGACAAGCTCCACCTGCCAATATTCCCTTCCCCAAGGAACTATTAAAGGGACAGACATCATGTCAGTCTCTGCATCGCAGAAAGTAATGCAGCTAGGCCCTTGGGGTCAAATTCCACCCCCACCCCCAATGACCACCCAGAAAGTGGCAGCAGGGCAGCAGGAGCAAACTATTTTATTCCTGGAGCTATGACCGTTCTATGATTCAAAAGAGTTTAAGACACAAAACCGCACAAAACTCTCACAGCATTTCTTTAAAATCCGGGCTGGCAAACAGTCTAAAATACCAGGCATGTCGAAGCAGCTGTAAAGTATGAAAGAGCTCGTTTTGGGGGAGGCTGCGGGGAAGAGAAAAGAAAAGTCTGTTGTGTGCGTCACACCTGAAGCACAACCAACCATCTAAAGGGGAGGCCCATTAGGGTCTAAAATGACCTAGGAGCACCACGGTTCTCATGAACAGCAAGCACTCTGAGGGTGCTTGGCAAATTTAGTGCAGGACAAAGCAGTGGGGCCCGTTTCCCAATGTCTGAAAAGGAGGGACTGGCTTTGACCCAACAGCAAAGTTCTGGTCTTGGGCTGTTATGAGCTTTGCCCCACATTTCCATCCTCTCTGTGTCTGTAGGCCAACACCTGCCACAGCTTCTCTGCCTTCTCCCTTGCACTTTTCACTTACCGTTGCAGCAGCCGATACCCAGAAAGCAAACTCCCTTTCCCAGGGCTTAGCGCCTGCTGTTGCTGAGGAGGACGTGGATGAGGCCTCCAGGGGGGACGGAGGGGTGGGGGGGTCTTCGGTCCTGCTCAGGCCAGGGGTGCCTCGGCACCGTCCGAACGGCAGAGTCAACGAGGAGGCATCTTTTCCAACTTGGCAGAGGCCGGCTTGGCTCCGCTCTCCCTTGTGGGTGTGTGAGTCAAAAAGGAGAGGTGGGAGAAGAAAGCCTTGCCGGAGCTGGTCTGGCCGGTTTGAGTTCAGGGAAAGCTGAGAGGTAGTCAGGCAGACGTGGGCAAAGGGAGGCGAGATTCTTCGCAGGCGACACCAGCAATTCCAGGTCCTGGTGCCCTTGAAAACCTCCCCCCACCTTCCTGGGTCAGAGACGTTATCAGCTGTCTAGCTGAATTATTTACCAGCATTCCTGGGCTGCCTTGTTTGGTTACCTGCCTGTTTTGTCGCTTTCTCTCCCCCCCCCCCATCCTATAAGACCATCCAACAGCTTGACAGTTAGAGAAGAGCTATGACGCCCCTGCCTCCCATAAGAAGGTGCACATATGGTCAGGTGGTTGAACCAGTCTCTCTCAGCCTGGTGCCCTCCAGGTGTTTTTGACGAGCTTCCATCACCCAACCAGTGGCCATCCTGGCTGGGGCTGATGGGAGTTATAGTCCAAAACAACTGGAGGGCAACATGTTTGGGAAGGCCAAGTTAAATTCTGGATACTTAGTTTCAAAGTAGCATATATCCAGTTCTTGTATTATTATTATTATTATTATTATTATTATTATTATTATTATTATTATTATTATTTCTGGAGCATCCAGACCTACACAGCACTCTGCATTTTACTATGATGCACCTCTCTTGCATTGCTTGGCCTTACTTTTGTTAAACACAACAAACTTTCTTTCCCCTTTACTCATGGTATATCCACCCGCTTAGGTGTTCCCTTCATTCAACTGATGAAATAGGGGCTGCCCTCAAAGGCTTATGCCTACAACCTTTTCCACAAGAGGTTATTAACAGCTGTATCTACTTTTAGTTTTGTTGCAATATTAAGATACAGAGCGGCATCAGACGGGTGGGTGGGGGGAATTGCATTTCCCTACCGTCACTTTATCTCCTGCTTCTGTCCCACAATAGGAACCAACAGCTTCCTCTTTCTTCACACGGGAAAAAAAGAGGGAGCAAACAACGACCACATGGCCCATTCAGTGGGTGTTTTTATCACACTGCTTCTCCTGCACACAGGAGCAAATGGTGGCAAGTTTCATCACAAGGAAAAAAAAAAGGATTTTCTGGGTCTGATTTGTGATGGAAAAATGAGCAGAAGGAATGGGAGGCAGACGGCGTCATGAAAAGGACCCGCAAAAATCTGTGAGTGGCCAGTAACGAGAGTGGTATAAAACGCTCATCTGATGATGCTCACAAGCGCTACATAGAACTTTCCCTTTCCCTACTTTCCCACTACATAGCCTCTAGGTGGTGCTGTGCTATAGCAGAATAGCACAAATACACAAACAGGAAAATACCTTTCCTTTTACTATCAGAAATAATACCCCATTTTCCCAGCAATAAAAACACATACCTGAAAACACTCTGAAAAAAACAGAAGCGAAGCTGGACGATCACAACCTTGTCTAAAGAACATGTAAACAACTGTGAGTAAGGAATCACCAATGCACAATAAAGCCATCATGTAGAAAAGTTCTAGAACTCACAGCATTTCTCATCTAGCAAATATTGGGAGTTGTGGGACTTTTTCCATCAAAACATGCATAGGATTGTATTTTAAGATGTATATGGAAACCTTGAAAGGGGCTCTACACACTAGTAATTATTGTAAGAAGTTCTTATCACACCCATGCAAACTGATATAACAAATCTCTAATGGCATTTTTGGATGGGTGGGTGGTAATGCAAGAGAAAGCTAAAGGGTGCTTTAATAAAGGGAAAACAGAAACAGAAAAAGCGGGAAATTACCCCTTTCCCCAACAGTGGCTTCTCCACTATAATTCCTCCTAAGACATCTCCCACCCCTACTGTCATGAGATTTCACATGTGTGTTTACATATACATGGGGGAATCCCACAAAAGTCAGAGAAGCTTGGAGGTGATTTGGAGTGAGCTGGACAACCATCTGTCAGGGATGTTTTAGGGTGGATTCCTGCACTGAGAAGGGGGTTGGACTCAATGACCTTGTAGGCCCCTTCCAACTCTACTATTCTATGATTCTATGATTCTATTATGGTGGCTTTTTTGCTGGTAAGTCTGGCCCCTGGTGGCCAATATTCAGAAAACAGCCAGATGGAAAGAAGGTAAGGTTCAGAGGAGGGCAACCAGGATGATCAGGGGTCTGGAAACAAAGCCCTATGAAGAGAGACTGAAAGAACTGGGCATGTTTAGCCTGGAGAAGAGAAGATTGAGGGGAGACATGATAGCACTCTTCAAATACTTAAAAGGTTGTCACACAGAGGAGGGCCAGGATCTCTTCTTGATCCTCCCAGAGTGCAGGACACGGAATAACGGGCTCAAGTTAAAGGAAGCCAGATTCCGGCTGGACATCAGGGAAAACTTCTTGACTGTTAGAGCAGTACGACAATGGAACCAGTTACCTAGGGAGGTTGTGGGCTCTCCCACCCTAGAGGCCTTCAAGAGGCAGCTGGACAAGCATCTGTCAGGGATGCTTTAGGGTGGATTCCTGCATTGAGCAGGGGGTTGGACTTGATGGCCTTGTAGGCCCCTTCCAACTCTACTATTCTGTGTTTCTATGAAAAGCAACAAGTAAGGAAAACTGAATCTACTCCAAATAGTTCCCTCCCAATGCAGCTTTTCTCTCTTAAAAATATTACTTCAAGGTTTTGTTCAGAAGAAAAGGCAGTTATGGGCTTCTGCTGCCCGTTCCCTCTGCAGTCTCTTAATCTGCCTGGGGTGTTTCCAAAGGGTGGACTTCATAGAGCTACCGATCAAAAGGCACTAAGTACCTGTGTCATCTTAGGTACTTAGATGCCTTTAAAGCTGCTCCGGAAACTGGAGCTAGTACAGAACACTGCAGCTCAGCTGTTGTCTGGAGCTGCCCCTTTACAGCATATAACTCCTCTGCTGAGGGAACTGCACTGGCTTCCTTTTTGCTACCAGGCCAGGTTGAAGGTTCTTGTGCTTGTGCACAAAGCCCTAAACAACTTGGGACCAGGATACCTGAGAGAGCGCCTTCTCCCCTACTAACCTGTCCAATTACTGAGGTCATCCGAGGGTCTGCTCCTGATGGTTCCACATAGACCCATCCTCCAATTGGAGTCCACCAGAGGAAGAGCCTTCAGCGTGGTGGCCCCCCTCCTACGGAATTCCCTGCCTCTGGAGGTCAGGCAGGCACCAACTTTGTATTCCTTTTGGCGCCTCCTGAAAACATCATTATTCCAGGAAGCCTTTCCTTAATGACTAGCCATGGTTTACTGTACATTTTGCATCTTTTAAAATATATTTTGAAGTGTTTTATTCTGCTTTTATTTTATTTTATATTGTACACCACTCCAAAGTTTTCAATGGGGAGAAGTATATAAATATTGTAAATATATAAATAAAATAAATAAATCTTTTCGTTTTTAGTGGATTTTCCTGTGGAAAGAAGAAAGAGGAGGAGGACGACGACGACAACATGGTGGAAAAACATGGGAGGGTTACAAATGGAAGATGTCAATTGCAGAATAAATCCTCATCTGCAAACACCCCTACCATGTAGAGTCCAGGAGGGGATCACACTAGTATATGAAACGTTGTTTTTACAGTCATTGAATGTTTTGTTTTTGAACGATTTAAAACATAGCAGTTTTTAAAACGTTTACTTACTTTTCTCTTTTTGTGGGAATACATTCCTTTTGGCCACACTAAGAAAAGAAATCTGTTTGTTCTTTTTCTCCAGCTGCCAATTTCCCCTCCTGCTTCCTCTTCTCTCCGAGAATCCTCCACTTACAAACAATCCAGCAAGCAGTCTCCCAAAAGTGAAACTAAAAGTGTCTGCAAAAAAGAGGCTTGAAAGAAAAAAATGGCTCCAACTTTGGGCGCGGAAATTACATAAACATGCCCCCCAGGAATGCGATTGGCTAATTAAGAACCATGGGAAACCCATTTAATACGATGAAATCGGCCACATCATACCAAATAAAACGACTTATTTCGGAGAAGTTCAAAATAAAAACCGGAGAACAGACAACAATAAAACGTCACAAACTGAACGTCATGTGGCGAAATACTACCAAACGCACACTTTAAAATGGTAAGACACGTTCTAACTTGACTAGTGTAGATCCCCTCCTGGGCCGAATCTACACTACTGCTTTAAAGCGCTTTATAACAGTTTTGACAACTGTTGGGGCCCAGAACACACCCGGTAGACAGTTGTCAAAACTGTTATAAAGCGCTTTAAAGCAGTAGTGTAGAGACTGCAGCTGAGAGGGAAGGGAGACAATAGAACTGCCAAATAGTTTGTCAGAGAAGCAATGACAGCCTCGACTCTTGCTTCAATTGGATATTTACATACAATCATAGAATCATAGAACAGCAGGGTTGGAAGGGGCCCCTAAAGGCCATCGAGTCCAACCCCCTGCTCAATGCAGGAATCCACCCTAAAGCATCCCTGACAGAGGGTCGTCCAGCTGCCTCTTGATAAGAAGTGGCCATTATGGAAATGTCAATTATGGAAATGGGAATGATGGGAGTTGCAATCCAACAGGTTGGGAAGGCTCTTATTAGAGGCATAGAAAGGGCTCTGGATTAATTGAAAGAAAAACGGAAGGAAGGACATTAAAGGTGCAATTTAGGTGAGGCAATTGCAGAGAGACAGTGCATCTAACATTGCCTGCTATGTGAAATACCCTTGTAAATGGGACACTCCTGAGATTGTGGCTGCACCAGTTCTTACTGTTCAGCTCTTTAATTTCCACACCCTGGTGAAAAGCTGGACAGCATTTTTAACGGAAAGACAACAGGGCTGGAAAAGACATCTGATTAAAACCCTAGAGAGCTGCTGGTGGTCAGTGTAATACGGAGTGGCAGAGACCAGTGGTACAAGCCATCTTCCTATGTTCCAGTGATCTACCTCACAAGGTTGTTGTGCGACTGGAAAGCACTGAGCGCCTTGGAGGAAATGTAAGATCCAAATGGAACCTATAACTATTGCAGGAGTGCCTCAGCAAGTTGTCATCCATGAGGTGTGCAGATTCTGGCCCTTAAATGTGAGTACATTGGAACACGTCACTATATGTGCCAGCAGTGTTGGACCTGAACTGAACAGCTTTCACCCCGTCACTTCTATTTCCTCCTCCTCCTTTACAGGTGGAAGCAGAGAAGCCACTGGGACATTTCTGGTTAGTCTTCTTGCACCCTCTGCTGGCATGCAACTATAGTGTCTGCTTTCTGGTCTTCTTTTGCAGCTTCTTTCCCCATTTCCATTCCTGCAGTCCCATCCTGATCATATCCCAATCTCTTGTTGCACTCCCATAATTCAAAACCTACACTCCCAGCAAACATGCGATCCTTTTACCCATTCTACTTCCCACAGCTAAATAGTGCCTTTTAATCGCAAAATACTTTTACAATAGTCTCCTTTCTGTTTCACAGATGGGGAAAAGAAGGTAGAGCCTATGCCCAAAGCACACACTGAATTTACAGCAGAGGGAGGTTTAGAGCTTTACCACACCAGCCTTATAGCCTGCTGTCGCGGCGAATTGCTTGCAAAGGACTCAGATGATGTCAACGTTACAGTCTGCTGTCGGGGCAAAGGACTCCTATGACACCGACCATGTCCTGCTGTGATTGCAGTTCTTCCCCCCTCTTAGCAACATATTTTGGTGCATGGAAAGTCCGGTTCTTCCGGTAACGTGAAAGCATCCCGCTGTTCTGTGGGCGTGTTTTCAAGGCGCGGTCTTGCTGACAAAAGAGAGGGGTGTGCAGGGAGGGCGTGATGTCCAACTACCCCCAACCAATGAACTGTTGGAGGAGGTACAAAGGAGATCTGGGGTGGGGGTGGGGATGTGCTTTGCAATGGGAAGAGGGGCGTGTCTTTTCTTCACCGCGTGTTTTTAATTTTTTTGCATTTCCTCCTCCTGCTTTCTGGACGGCTGATGGGACTGTTCTCCCCCAAAATGACAATAAGCCCCGTTGCCCAGCACGCTGGGTCCAATAAAACACACAGGGGTGGAGGATCCAACTTAATTTTATTTCCTCAATCTGTGCAGAAAGGAGTACTTGGTGATAATTCACAAAGCAAGCACACACACCTCGGCTTGTATCACGTTTATATAGGGCTTTGCTAGACTTACCTGATAATCCGGAGGGGCTAGCCCGCACTAGAAGTAGTCGCTCCTATCCATACGTCAGATGCGACAGGCTGCAAGAAAGCCCTGTCGCAGCCGCCATTTTTTTTTAAAGGAGCCAGATGCGCATGAACGCTCGTGCGCTTAGGTAAGTATTTTTTTTAAAAAAATATTCTCCCCGCTCCCCCCCGCCCCAGCTCTGATCCCCCCCGCCCCCGGCTCCGACCTCTCCCCCTGCCCCGATGGATGATCCCTGCCTTTCCCTGGGATCTCGCCCTACCCTTTGAGCCCGCTTTTTGGGATCATCAGTGTCATGCTGATCCCAAGACCGTGGAATGTGTGGGCAGGCGTCAAGGTTTGTCCCGCGGCGCAGGGTGGGGTGAGCAGGGGAAATTGTTAAAAAGAAATTAAAAATGACCTTTTGTGCATGAGCGCTTGTGCATTCGTCTCCTTTAAAGGGGGGAAAACAAAATGGCAGGCACAACGTCCTCGCCCTCCGAGGTTGTCGAGCGCCGCATGTAAACAGAGGCGGAGATCTCGCGATAAAAATATCGTGAGATCCTCACCCCTCCATTGACCTAGATCCAGTAGGTCTAGCTGAGGCCTTGGTGTCTTGAAGGGGCTCATAATGTGCTTTACAAGGGACTACCCAATGCCTGTAATCTTTATAATCACTGTACCAGTCTTGGATCTTGAGTCCGTCTACAAGATTTTCTAAACAAAGGAAGGTTATTACTGCAGAAAAATGGAAATCAAATAACCACCTCACTGCCTGCTTAGCAGTGGCAGTGAGTTGTTTAGGTGAGCATTCTGTCTGCAAACCAATTGCTCTGGATTGCTTTTCACTTGTGCTGTTGGGAAACAAAATCATTAGTGTTTGTACACACATGCCACGGGTGAACTTTGGCTTAGCATCTTGCGGTTTGTTGCTGGCATCTAAAAAGAAAATTTCAGTGTTCGCAATATTTGGCTTCACACAGGCACAGGATTCTGGGCTTCCAGATCTTTGTCCGCTATCTTGTGGCTGTAGTCTGAGGCTATCTGCTGGTTATGGGAGAAAGCAATGTTAGTTTTTAAATTGGATTCAGGTTTCAGGTAGACACCTCCTGCAGTTGGAGGCTCTACTTTTGAAGTCTTTCTTGTATGAAAAGGCCGCTTATTAGGAAGCAAAGTCTGGTTAACAAACACAAGGATTTCTTCGTTAGACTTTGCCACCAGGTCAGGAGACAAAGCAAGTCCTGCTTCTCTCTCTTGAGAATGTTTTTTCTGCGATACACAGCATTCTTCAACAAGCTTTATACCTGCAGTCTTTACTTCTGAACACACCACAGGAGTTTCTTTACAACTTGGTATGGCAGAAACACTGGACTGTGTTTGCTCCTTCTCTTGGACTTGAGACTGAACTGGGAGAGCTTTTAAAACTGGCCATTTCATGGGCTCACTCAGCTTCGGAAGTGAAGCCTCAATTTCTCTAGCTAAGCCTAAGGGGAAATTTTGTGCACCAGACATGCTTGGGAGAGATTTCTGGGGCAGTTACAGTATTGCCTCTCACAAGGCGGCTTCATTTACTCAAGATGAGAGGTTAGTGAATAAGCAAAGAAGTAGGAAAGTTAAGCAAAGTGCACTGACATATATGAATGTCTTCATTTCAGAGCACGCATGGAGAGCGCGTATGGAAACATTCGAGTTTTGCTTCCGTTGTTTTGAAGACCGCATTCGATCTTTAGAAGGGCAGCAGTATAGAAAATGGTTAAAATAGGGTGACCACATGGAAAGAAGGACAGGGCTCCTGTATTGTTAGAGCAGTGTGACAGTGAAATCAGTTACCTAGGGAGGTTGTGGCTCTCCCACACTAGAGGCATTCAAGAGGCAGCTGGACAACTAACTGTCAGGGATGCTTTAGGGTGGATTCCTGCATTGAGCAGGGGGTTGGACTTGATGGTCTTGTAGGCCCCTTCCAACTCTGCTATTCTATGATTCTTTGTTAACTTTCATTTACAACTAACGTAGGGCTCTAAAAATCCTTGGGTAGAATCATAATATGTGTCTATGATTCTGAACCTTTAATTATCTTATATTTTGGCTTGTGTGGTGATCACAAGCTTTTGCAAGGAAGATAAGCGTTTGCAAAGAACATTTGGCAATTGTGGAACGAAGCCAAGTCACTTATGAGTGGTAAAAGGCACAAATCCTTTCTTAAAAACATTTGCTATGGCAATTAAAGAAACACTTGGAACTACTAAAGTAACAATTATCAAAATTGCAGCTACACAATCTTCACAAGGAACAGCTTCACAAGGAACAATACAACTTTAACAGTTGTATTGAATTTCAGCAGGTGTCATTTGTATATTTAGAGAACCTGGTGACATTCCCTCTTCATCACAGCAGTTAAAGCTGCCCTCTTTTAAATCTGGTCACTCTAGTATAGCTCCTGCAGCGTTAACTGTTGTGATGAAGAGGGAATTTCACCAGGTTCCCCATATATACAAATGACACCTGCTGGAATCCCCTTTTCTGTGCAACTGTTAAAGATACAGGAGCCCTGTCCTCCTTTTCATAGGGTCACCCTAGTTAAAATGAAATACAGACGGCTAGCGGAACGACATGTTTTTAGTTATGGAGGTTGTGCACATCCCGCTTCTCCTTAACCCCCTCCTTCACGTGTTAATTAAAGAGGCTGCTTGGTGAAGAGCAGGAGGTATAACACATGACATTTGGCAAAACTCAGCTGCTCATTGTTACTTTTAACAATTAAAAGCTGGATTCTTTTTGCCTGTGGGGCCTCTGCTGCTTTGATGTTCCACCCCTCCGTTCATCACCCCTCCCCGAGGCTTTCTCTCTCTTTCTTCTCCTGGGAATATTAAGGAGCTTAGCGCTCTAAAGAGGGCTGTGTACCAAACACTGGGCTAGCAAGGCAGGCCTGGTGATTAGCAAGACAGAAATAGAAGTACGTTCTTCTTGGTTCGCTGGACAGAACGCTGAGGTAGGAGAGGGGAGAATCCCTCATCAACTACTCAGTATGCAGGGGCACCCGCACCCCGCAACTACATTGCATGATCCAAGAAATATGTCCCTGGGTGGTTTTTTGTTTGTTTCTTCATTTTGCAGCGATGCTGGGGTGGTATAATGCTCAGATTGTGCATGATAGTGGATTTGTGAAATTGTATTGATAAAACATAGAATCATAGAATAGCATCGAGTCCACCCCCTGCTCAATGCAGGAATCCACCCTAAAGCATCCCTGACAGATGCTTGTCCAGCTGCCTCTTGAAGGCCTCTAGTGTGGGAGAGCCCACAACCTCCCTAGGTAACTGGTTCCATTGTCGTACTGCTCTAACAGTCAGGAAGTTTTTCCTGATGTTAACTTGATCCCTTTCCTTTAACTTGACATTAACATGTTTCCTTTAACATGTTAAATCATTCCTTTAACATAGGGTGACCATATTTGGGGAACCAAAAAAGAGGACACCTAGTGTGTGTGTGTGTGGAAGCAGCTTTCTGAGTCCTGCAAAAAGTATGTTATTCTCCCGCCACCTTAAAGAACCCGATTGGAGTGGAGGAGGGGAAAGGATTTCATTCTGCACCACCACCATCCACTCCAATCGGGGCCTTTTCTATAATGTCCACGAATGACCCACTTTCCCCTTTAAGACCTCAATTGGAGCTCGGGGTGGGGGAATGATGTGCCTCAAGAAAGCATGTCATTCACTCCTGCCATGCTAATGGCAGCCTTAAAGAGGAAGGTGTGTCATTCCAGGACATTATTGAAAATTATAGAAAATCCCCCCTGACACTATGGAAAGAACAAAAACCAGGACAAATCCGGGGAAATCCTGACAGTTGGTCACCCTACTTTAACATGATAAAAAGGGTCCCCCAGCACCTTGAACCATGTGTATGTAGCAGTCCCTGCGAACTGTAATATTTGTAGTTTGGCAAAGAGATTTTTGGAAACAGTTTTTTGGGGGGCTGGATCACCCCCACCCTTCCATGAGCAAAATAATGTCCGTGGGCAGGCCCATGACCCCTTGATAACACTTGGTCCCCAACTGAAGCTTCAGCTTTCCCCCATTGGGGAGGATGTGGGGCAGAGAGAGCACTTAGTGTTCCCCTGGTCAGCATGGTCAGTGTTTGGGGGATGATGTGAGTTGTAGTTTGAAACATTTGAAAGGTACAAGTTGGGGAAGGAAGCCTGGCCGAGATAGCTAAATGGAACCTCTACATTCCAAGGCAGAATTCTGCTGAGCCCCAGTTGCTGGGGAGCATTCAACTGGCCACAGTGGGAAACTAGACTGATCTTGTTTTTTCATGCTTACCACCTCTGGCCTTCGTGAGCTGCTCCTGGGGCGCTGCCTGTTCTCCTTCCTAAAATGGCAGCATCGATGCACTCCCAGCGTTTCCTGACAGGCTGTTAGCCCAGCCCAACCTGGCGTTTTGCAGATGTATTAGACTGCAATTCCTATTAGCTCTAGCCAGCTCCCAGTTGGCTGAGGGTGATGGGAATTGTAGTACCACACATCTGGAGGGTGCCAAGTTTCAGAAGGCTAAAGTGCGAACTAGGAATAGCTGGCATGACCTCTGGACATGCATCACTAAAAATGTTCATTAAATGATTTAATTAAACACTTAAAATAATTATAAATAAATACATTTCATTTGAAAACTGGTCCTTTTCCGCACTACTTTTTAACTGTAGCCATTGCGGTGGGAGCAGGTTTTGGTTAAGCAATGACAGTGATCTTCGCTATTTTCTAAGCAGGTACCTCTTTGGCTTCAGGAACTTTCACCAAGTTTTCCTGGGCCATCGGGGACCTTCTCCCGCTCCTTGTTTATGCAGCAACACTGTGCATCATCGGACTTGGGCAGAGGTCTTTGGGGCCTCTCGTCCTCATCCCCTTTCATGTCTTCCAAGCAAGCCTCTTGCGTTGATGAGCTGCAGGTCTCCTTGACTCTGCACCCCTGAAGCCTCCTCCGGTAGCCCAAATCCCTGCTAAAGCACACGCCAAGGCAAAGTTAGGGAAGCCCTTCTGAAAGCGAGCAGCTCCTGGAAAAGGAGTGAATGAGTGAGAGAGGTGGAGAGCCACCCGTGAGGTGACTGGGAGTCACCAATGGCTCTCGGGCCTTGCAGTGAAGAACACTGCTATGGGAAAGGGCTTTGCGGGAATCTCTTGAGGAAGATGTTAAATGCTGCATGGGACCACAGTTATAATTCTGCTTCCTCCTGATTATGGAATAGCAGTCTCTTGGCACCACTAAGGGCCCTGGTGTGGACAGGACTGGGTCTGAGTTTGACAAAGAAGCATGCCAGCATGACAAATCACAACTGTTTCCCTGAGACAATTTAAGCATTAAGCTGAGGAGATGGGAACCGTTGTCCTCCTATAGGGTCTATAATTATAGGGCCTATACCAGCCTTCCTCAACGTGGGGCGCTCCAGATGTGTTGGACTGCATCTCCCAGAATGCCCCAGCCAGTTGGCTGGGGCATTCTGGGAGTTGCAGTCCAACACATCTGGAGCGCCCCAGGTTGAGGAAGGCCGGGCCTATACTGTGCGAGTGTCATTTTCGCTGCAGTCCAAGGCAGTTGGTTACCTCACCTCAAGCAGCTGCACCCCATGATCTGAGGAAATCGTCGCAGGATCCATCGCAGAGGGTGCTGCCGGGGCCCAACTCTGAGACTGTGTGCAAAGGAATGTGGGGTGTCTTGAACCACATTGAAACCCCCAAGTTATAATGCTGTCTCTGCCCCCCAGCAGTGGACCTCTGGGCTGCTAGGAAGGTCAAGCTCAGTCTGTGCAGTTGACCTTGGTCTCACTCTCTCGTTTTGCTGCTCGCTTCCATTCACAGAACTGATCCCAATCTCTCCTGGGTGACGTGAAAACACTTCGAAGGAACCTTTCCTCTCCATTGCTACAGGGCTCTAGAGTCTGGATTTGTCCAGTTCGAGCCTGGGTAATTATAATGTGCATGGGACAGGAGGTGACTTTGGAGCCTCCAATCCCAGGAACGACTGGAGTTGAGCTCGGCACCTCCAGGCTCTGCCTGCCCACCCCCACCCAGCTGCACACAGGGAGGGTGGCAGGTGGATCCAGTCTGTGCCGGGCGGTTGCGCAAAGCCTCTCAGCCTGATTGCAGTTATTCAAGTCCTTGAGCGTCCTCTAATCCCATCAAACAATAGAACTTGAGCTCTCCCTCTCTCGCCACCTCCGCACAAATCCCCGGCAAGAAAAGGCGGAAACGTAGAAGGTGAAGCTTTTCCTAGTATGGAGATGCAGGGTGTTTCCAGACGAGGGCAGGCCGAAATTCAGCAAGGCATGCTTTTTGTATCCCTACAGATGCTTCCATCAAGAGAGGGGTCCTAGCATTACCAATCAGAAGACTCTATTCACCTCTCCTGTCTTTTCCTTCTTAACAGACTTTCCACAGTTAAGGGAGGGGGGGATGGAAGAAGTGGTGGGAGAATATAGGAAGGTTACAAGTGGACGATAACCACAAGCGAATCCCCTTAAAATCCCATGAATGCCATAAGCCTGCAGGTGCTTCCAGACTTGATTTTTATGGCACCATCGCACTGCATTGTTCATGGGCCTATCAGGGCCCATTACTCAGGCCTGGGCAGACTCCCTGTGGAAGGCAACTGGGTCTGGGAGCCACCTGACATTTTTAAATTTCCCAGCATGCTCCGGAAGTGCCGCCCTGGGGCATTGTGGGAAATTTAAAATATCAGCCAGGCCCTCGTCTCCACAATGTCGAGTATGCAACGTGGGGTGGCGCTACGTTAGCACTCCTTCCGCCCATCTACAGTGGAAGGGGCACAGTTGCAGGCTTTCCGGTAGGCGCCGGTGCCTCTGTGCCCCCCCACCCGAGCACACACACTGCATTTCCGGGGCACCTGGGAGCGTCCGTGTCCCCTCTTCCAAGGTTAGGGTGTTGTTGTTTTAAAATTGGCCTCTGTTCTTTTTTTTTTCTTTTTTTAACAAAAACCTGTAAATGCGAAGGATCACATTTAGAGCTAAATTGGGGGGGACAAGGGGAAGAACGGGGGTGCTCCCTCCCTCACAGAATATCCCCCCAAAAAACCTTTTAATTTTATTATTTTTTTTAACAAGGGTCCACAGAAGTACGGAGCCTTGCTCCAAGCTAAAAAAGTCAGGGTAAGTGCCCATCTTTTTTAGAGCGGAGCTTTGGGGCTTTGCCCCTGGATCGCTTCGGAGTGGCGGCTGCATCATGTAGATCACCTGCTGCCACTCTGAAGCTACCGCGGGGAAAAGCACCCATCTAGACAAGCCCGTGAGTCCAGCAGTGATGGAGGAAGGTCCACCTTGCATGTCAGCCCACTGCTTGCTCTGCCGCTTTCTGCCCTCTAAGGTTCCCTATATTCTGGGCCCTGCTCCAAGTCAGCCTTCCCGTCTTGCCCCACCTTGAATAGGACCTGTGTGAGATTTCCTACCCTCCAAACTGACAATTGTCTTGTCTCAACGGAGCTGCTGGTTGATGACAGCTTTGCTCCTGAGCCGTTATATTTGTGAACACTGAGTGCCCTCACCCCAGCTCATCCTGTCAACGGCAGAGGTTTCATGACAACAAGAACAGTACAGTATAGACTGAACATAAGTGCAAAGGCCAATCTAGTCCAGCATCCTGTTTCTCACAATGACCAGCCAGATGACCCAATGGGAAGCCATAGACTTCCCTAGCTGGTGTTCAGAGGTGTGCTGTCTCTGATCTTAGTAGCCACTGAGAGCTTTACCCTCCATTAATTTGTTTAGTCCCCTTTGAAAGTTGTATAAGTTGGTGTCCATCACAACGTACTGTACCCAACGTACAGAGTACACAATTACACAGTTTAACTATGATCAGGAGTCTGGAAACAAAGCCCTATGAAGAGAGACTGAAAGAACTGGGCATGTTTAGCCTGGAGAAGAGAAGATTGAGGGGAGACATGATATCACCCTTCAAATACTTAAACGGTTGTCACACAGAGGAGGGCCAGGATCTCTTCTCGATCCTCCCAGAGGGCAGGACACGGAATAACGGGATCAAGTTAAAGGAAGCCAGGTTCCGGCTGGACATCAGGAAAAACTTCCTGACTGTTAGAGCAGTATGACAATGGAACCAGTTCCCTAGGGAGGTTGTGGGCTCTCCCACCCTAGAGGCCTTCAAGAGGCAGCTGGACAACCATCTGTCAGGGATGCTTTAGGGTGGATTCCTGCATTGAGCAGGGGGTTGGACTTGATGGCCTTGTAGGCCCCTTCCAACTCTGCTATTCTATGATTCTATGCACTGTGCGAAGAAGGGCTTCCTTTTTGCCACTTACGCATTGCCACCAAAGAGAAAATGCATTCTCACAAAAGAGGTCACAGACACGCTAATTTGGATGTACAAATGCTACTTCAGAAATAATTATTAAATAGGAATCTGGTCCATCTCCCCATAGTGGGAAACAGTGTGACCAGGAGGCCTGTGTGCCTGTTCTGCCTGCTGCCTGGATGCTGTCTGTTGATGGGCAACTTCAAGGCCCCCTGCTTCTCTCCCTTCTTAAAGTTTCTTCTCTTTAAACTGGACTTGGACTGGACTTGGCCCTTCATATAGAGGATGCCTTCAAACAGAGGTCTGTCCTCTGACAGCGTTTCAAACGTAGGACTGTCCTCTGTAAAGTAGGAACCTGGGCATTTCTCACCATTCAGCTTCATTGGATGACCACACTGGGGGCTAATCCATTGCATCTATGTTCGGTTTCGTCACAAAATTCAGAGCTGAGCACCACACAAGGAGTGTTTCCTGCTACATAACCTCTAGATGGCAGTGTGGTATAGTGCAAGTACACAAGAGGAAATCACGCTTACTTGAACCAATCAGAAATAATGTCCCATTTCCCCTGCTCTAAAAAAAAAAAAAAAGATGTGGAAAGTTCTGTTTACAAACATAAGTGAAACTGGAGGTCACAATGTCATCTAAAGAACTCACAAACAAGCCTACCCAGTTGAATTTTAAGATGCCTTTTTTAATGGTGTGCTGCTTTTAATGATGCACTGGTTTTAAACATTTGAATTAGTTTTATGTATTTTATGGTGTTTTCATTTGTGTTGTACCCTGCCTCGATCCTGAGGAAGAGGCGGGTAACTAACAAATAAATAAGTAAATAAATATTATTAACCGTCAGTAGGGAAACATGAGCACACAACGAATGCCTTGTGTAGAAAAGCTCTTGATTCTACTATTATGAGAGAAGGGAGAAAAGCTTCTCTCTGTCCACTTTCTCAGCGGGTTGTGGAAGGGAGTCCCAGCTCAGGGCAGGGACAGGAATCCTAGCTGTGAAGGAGCAGAGCAGGCATGCCACGGAGGTAACGGAGAAGAGGCGTTCTTGGCCTTGGTAACAGTGGAACAAGGGCCCCTAATGCTTCCCACTCCCCTGGGGTCTCTGTAGGAAGTGGGTCAAAGAGTCTGATCCTGAAGAAACCCCCATACTCCAAAAGTGCACAACTCACAACCCCCAAAATCATAAGAACCGCTTTTCTGGATCAGACCAAGGGCAGGCTATTCCAGCACCCTGCTTCCAACACTAGCCTCTCAGTTGCTTCTGAAAAACCCCATAAGCTGACAGCAGACCTCCCCTGTTAATACAGCAGCTGGCATTAAGGGATATACTGCTTCTGTACATGGAGGCTCCCTTCAGCGATTTCTGCTAATACCCACTGAGAGACACGGATTCCTCCATCCATCTCTCTCTCTAATGCTAGGAATGTCCCTTGCGCATGGTTAATAGTTAATGCTGTCGCCCAGCTGCCTGCGCTTTGTTGTGTGACCGTGTTTCGGGGAGGGGTGGCCCCAGGGCTGTGCATTTTCTTGTCAACTCTTTGTAGTTGTACAGAAACAGGGCTGTGCCCTGCCAGCAGATTAGCCTCGGGCGTGTAATTGGCTCAGGAGCTGAGCATAAAGCACAAGGAAAGCACCTCCTGCCGGGAGAGGCCAGGGGTCTGCAGCTCTGGCCAGACGGAATCCGGAGAGCACCGGCGACAGGTAAGAGGAGTCCCAGTGGCCAGACTGGAAAGAAGCAAGGTGTGTGTGGGGTGGTGGTGGGCATCACTGCAGGGAGGAAAAGGTGCATGGGAAGGGCAGTCATCACCACTGGTTAATCCAGAGGATCACTGGAAGAGGGTGGGTGGAAGGAGAGAGAGAAATGGTTTAGGGGCACATATGGTCAGGCTCTGGCGTGGCAGGGGTTGGAGTTGCACTTTCCCAAGGAATGCTGCCCCATCTGTCTGCCTGTCTAATTTATCCTTAGATCTAGCCATCTCAGTACTCTGCAACCCATCATTTGTGGACACGATGGGACATCAAGGCCACCGTAAAAGGAATGCCCTCTCTGAGCCACGGAAGTCATAGCTGTGTCGGATAAAAGTCCCTCATTACTGTAGGATTAATAGAGACTTTTTCCTTAACATGGATCATGGGATTAATTCCGTCCTCTTACATGTTCCTATAATATAAGTCTTAGCTACTTTGCTTTTCACAAATACACTTTTCCTTTTCCTTTTTTTGCTAATGGGGTTGTATTCCTGCTTGCTCGGCTGTACCATTCAAAACCTAGCAAGGGCTATTGCACTCATGTCCTGCTTAGTTGGTCCCTGGTCGACAGCTGGTTGGTCACTGTGTGAACAGAGCGCTGGACTAGATGGACCCTTGGTCTGATCCAGCATCAGGGCTCTTCTGATGTTGGGAAGGTGTGCTGTAGCTGTACGTTTACGTCTTCATGGCTGCAGCCCACTGGTGCCCTGCCCTTTCTGGGTATAGTGAAAAGAAGGGAGAAACGAATTCTCAGGAAGCTGAACTTTTTATTGTAGGTTGTAAAGCCCGACGCGTTCCGGCCTATACCTTTTCAAGGCCTTCTTCAGGGGGCTGTTAAACATTTAAAATACATACTATAAAACATGGTAGGAACAACATGTAAGAAAAAATATATTATTATTATAAAATTAGATTGACATATTGCTACAGGGGCCTATGTACATTTGTAAATTCTTCGAAGCATTTTCTAATTTATAAGAGGACAAAGTGCTCTGTATACAGTATTTTATTACATTCATACAAAACATTTCTTATCAAAAGAATATATATCATATCTTACTTGTAGCAAGAGGTCTGCAAAGATCTTCTTATCAACAGAATGTCTTTCTCTGATTGTTAAAAGCAACTGAAAACATTGGCCTTCGATTATATCCTTGTACACTTTTTTCCTTTTGTCAGATGTTATCTTTTGGGGCAAACGCCAAGGTCATTGTGCTCGGACACAGTTGCTGTCTGGGGAAATTATCTACAGTGATTTGCTAAATCATAGTAATGGTAGCAGTTCCAAATCTTCATTTAATCCTTTAGGTTTTAAAGTTTTTAATTTGAGAATCCATTCAATCTCCCTCCGTAGTAATTTGTTGTTGTTGTTTATATTAAGCTTAAGTGCCCAAAATTTTAGGTCTGTGTGGGAATGTTGTTCTGCAAACTGAGGGGTTAATGTAGGGTGGCCATATTTGGGAAACCAAAAAAGAGGACACCTAGTGTGTGTGTGTGGGGGGGAAGCAGCTTTCTGAGTCCTGCAGAAAGTACGTTATTCTCCCGCCACCTTAAAGACCCCGATTGGAGTGGAGGAGGGGAAAGGATTTCATTCTGCACCACCACCATCCACTCCAATTGGGGCCTTTTCTATAATATCCACGAATGACCCACTTTCCCCTTTAAGACCTCAATTGGAGCTCGGGGTGGGGGAATGATGTGCCTCAAGAAAGCATGTCACTCCCTCCTGCCATGCTAATGGCAGCCTTAAAGGGGAAGGTGTGTCATTCCAGGACATTATTGAAAATTATAGAAAATCCCCCCTGACACCATGGAAAGAACAAAAACCAGGACAAATCCGGGGAAATCCTGACGGTTGGTCACCCTAGTTAATGGTGCACCTGGCCTATGATTTTTTTATGTTGCTGAGGTGCTCCCCTATGCGTTTTTTTAGGGATCTGATGGTTTTGCCTACATAGATTTTTACAGCAAAACAAGAGAGGACTCCTTACTATAAATAGGCAAAATGGATAGGACCCCTGTACAAATGGTACACACTGCAAAAAGAACTGTACAAATCAAACAATTTGTACAATTTGAGCAAACAATCAAATTATGTATTACATATGATATGACATAAATATTACAATTATGTGTAGTTAATACATTAAACATTATAAAAATTGTAGAACTTGAAATAGAAGCAAACATATTTGCTGTAAGTGAACAAGACAACGTGCAGAATGCTAAAACGACAGCTCCGGGTTATAATATGCGTTTCAATACTTCTTCAGTCAACTCTGCATGCTGAAACTTTGAGACTTTAATAAGTGAAAGGTGCTGTATACCCTTCTCTCTACACGTTGGAGGCAAGCTGAAGACACAAGGGTGACAACAATAATGAAAGAGAATAATTATTCCTGCAATTTTCTTATTATGTCATTTAATAAGGTAATTGAACATGGTACCTTCCTATATCAGGACTTTGAATCTTTTAATTTCTTAGAAAAAAGCTCCAGTAATGTTATGCAGGATCTCACCTACGGCAACATTTAAAGGTGAGGAAAATGACTATAAATTTTAACCATCTTAGAGGTGAAATAAATATAAATTCACTTGTCTGTAAAAGTCCACCTTGTGCTGAGCTAATCTTGAAAACAACATGAAGGAGGGAGTGGATTGCTAATGAGAAAGATCACCAAGATCTATATATTATGGTGTAGCAAAAACAGCTGCGTCGGAGAGAACACAATTGTTAACGCTCCAAAGTGAAGGCTTAAGATAGTCTGGCAATTAAGAAGATGGTGAAATGTTCCATAGAATTGGTCCATATAAAGTGAATGTATGAAATCACTAAGAGAAATATACTTGTTAATTTAAAGTGATAGGTCATCAAAAAAGGTATTAAATTGTACCGTAAAGGAAAAAGCCATAGTGAAACCTCGAATAGAATCCAACAGCCAAACAAGAGAAAACTCCTTACTATAAATAGGCAAAACGGATAGGACCTGTGCAAATGGTAGACACTGCAAAAAGAAGTGTACAAATCATAGCTGTATAGAGCAAACAATGAAATTATGTATTACATATGACATCAATATTACAATTATGTGTTAATACATTAAACATGATAAAAATGGTTCACTGAAGAAGTATTGAAACGCATATTATAATCTGGAGTTGTCATTTTAGCGTTCTGCACATTGTCTTGTTCACTTACAGCAAATATGTTTGCTTCTATTTCAAGTTCTACAATTTTTATAATGTTTAATGTATTAACACATAATTGTAATATTTGAAACAAAGCCCTATGAAGAGAGGCTGATAGAACTGGGCATGTTTAGCCTGGAGAAGAGAAGATTGAGGGGAGACATGAGAGCACTCTTCAAATACTTGCAAGGTTGTCACACAGAGGAGGGCCAGGATCTCTTCTGGATCCTCCCAGAGTGCAGGACATGGAATAACGGGCTCAAGTTAAAGGAAGCCAGATTCCGGCTGGACATCAGGAAAAACTCCCTGACTGTTAGAGCAGTGCGACAATGGAATCAGTTGCCTGGTGAGGTTGTGGGCTCTCCCACACTAGAGGCCTTCAAGAGGCCGCTGGACAAGCATCTGTCAGGGACGCTTTAGGGTGGATTCCTGCACTGAGCAGGGGGTTGGACTCGATGGCCTTGTAGGCCCCTTCCAACTCTGCTATTCTATGATTCTATGATTCTATGTCATATGTAATACACAATTTGATTGTTTGCTCAATACAGCAATGATTTGTACAGTTCTTTTTGCAATGTGTACCATTTGTACAGGTCCTATCTGCTTTACATAGATTTTTAGGCATTTGCACTGGATGGCATAGATGACAAAGGAACTGCTACAGGTGGTAAAATGTTTTAGAGACTATTTTTGTTGGTTAGAGGGGTTTTCAAATTCTGTGATTTTGGTGGCAAGGTTTGAAAGCTTGCATGTGAGGGGAAAAGCCAAAGAAGAGGTGGAAACCGCTTTCTCCAAGCAGCAGCATCTCCTAAAGTGTTTTGGAAAACAACTCCTAGCATTCCTGACCATTAGCCATGCTGGCTGGGGCTGATGGGAGTTGGTCTAAAGCATTTGGAGGACAGCAGGTTGGGAAAGGCTAGATGCAGGGGTGGGGGGAATGCCCTCACACTGCTGGCCACCCATTCAGCAGCTGTGAAAAAGGGGAAAAGCACCACGAAAAGTCTATAGGAAAAAGAGACAACTAGCTCTGGTGCTATGAAATCTCAAAAAGGTTTCTTTATCTTTCTTATACGAAATATAAAAAATGTTCAAAAACCTTTAAACCAAACTTGTACAGCGCTCGACGTTTCGGATCTTGTTGGTCCTTCGTCAGGAGCTGCACAACGAAATGAATTACTTTTCTAAGTAATTATAAATTCAAAAACCTCACTGATATTTTTTTTTACAAGATCGCAGTTGTATTCATTCTTTCTCCTTCAGCTGAAGGTTTAAAGTTTGGTTTGAAGTTTTTAGAACATTTTTTTATCATAGAATTATAGAATCATAGAATAGCAGAGTTGGAAGGGGCCTACAAGGCCATCGAGTCCAACCCCCTGCTCAATGCAGGAATCCACCCTAAAGCATCCCTGACAGATGGTTGTCCAGCTGCCTCTTGAAGGCCTCTAGTGTGGAAGAGCCCACAACCTCCCTAGGGAACTGATTCCATTGTCGCACTGCTCTAACAGTCAGGAAGTTTTTCCTGATGTCCAGCTGGAATCTGGCTTCCTTTAACTTGAGTCCATTATTCCGTGTCCTGCACTCTGGGAGGATCCAGAAGAGATCCTGGCCCTCCTCTGTGTGACAACCTTTCAAGTAATGCTATCATGTCTCCCCTCAATCTTCTCTTCTCCAGGCTAAACATGCCCAGTTCTTTCAGTCTCTCTTCATCGGGCTTTGTTTCCAGATCCCTGATCATCCTGGTTGCCCTCTTCTGAACACTCTCCAGCTTGTCTGCACCCTTCTTGAATTGTGGAGCCCAGAACTAGACGCAATACTCTAGATTTCGTATAAGAAAAATAAAGAAACCTTATTGAGATTTCATAGCACCAGAGCTAGCCGCTTCTTTTTCCTAACACCCATTCAGCAGGCAGTTTTCCTCTGTTGGGCAGCATGCCAGTCTTGTTCCCTTACAGCTCACTGCACGTATGGGTAAGATTGCATTTAGCAAGAAGCCCACCCCTTGCCTCTGCAGGCTTCTGTACAGGGCCGGCTCTGCCATTAGGTAGCGTGAGGCAGCTGCCTCAGATGGCAGATTTGGGGTGTCATGAAAGGGCAGCAAATTTTGTTTTTACTAGCAGGGGTGGGGGCACGTGCTTGGGGTGTTTTCTGCCTCATGTGCCAAAATAGCATGGGTGGCATTGCGTACCATTGCCCTTGATGTTGGGGAGGGCCTTTGCTGCTCCGTTTCAGGCATTGAAATGTCTTGGGTCCATGAGGGGGAGCCGTATCTTCATTCTTTCTTGAGATCAGGATGACCACACTAAAGAGAGTGCCTTTATTCCAGGTTTCTTGGACACAGAAGAGGCGCACCCTTCCCCAGATGTCCACAGGAACTCTGTCACTGGCTCCCCCTGCCACTGGCCTGTGTCACAGAGACCAGGAGAGCTCTGAGGTGGATGTATTCAGGGACATGGTGGAGAGCAGGGACATGGCGAAGAACGTCCCTGTAACCCTTGCACCAGACGATTCCTTTGTTCCTCCACTTGACGGTGCCATCAGTTCCCTTGCCAAAGACAACGTACTGGAAGCATCAGCCAGCTCAGAACAAAAGGACGGCCATTTTGAGGAGGACTCCCGATCCGCAGCAATGCCTTCAGAAAGGATTAATGTAGTGGATGTCTCAAGCCAACCAATCCAAGAGGAGGAGGAGGGCCATTCTCTTAATCAGAACAAAATGCCAGATCTCTCCTTGGAGCAACTGAAAGCTGATGCTACATCAAGCCCTTTGGGCCAAGGGGAGGAGGGCAGCCATCCTGAGTGCCATGATGAGATACCAGATGCCTTCTCAGAGCTACCGAGTCCAGCTGGAACCTCAGTTCAGCTGGTCCAGGGGGAGGAGGACAGGCACGACCGTGGCCACGAGAAGGACGCAATTGGGCCTACTGACTCCTTGGAACTTGGCCAGGAGGCAAAAGGAAGCCCTCATGTTCATGATGGGGAAATCTCAGAGATTTCTTCAGAGCAGCAGAAATCCGCCAGCATCTCAAATCAACTGGACATAAGGGAGGGCAGTGGCATTGGGGATAGCCATGGCCAGCCTCTGGGTGAGTGTCCAGGATCTCCTGGGCAACCAGAACTTTCAGGTAGCCCCAAACCGGTGGTCTGCAGCGAGGAGAACAGCCGAGTCGATTGTGCTGCTGCGGCTTCTCCGGACTCCCCCACTGTATCGCTTCTGGGGACAAATTCTCCAAGGCGGCCACTGGAGGGAAACTGTTTAATCTCCCCTGGTCCCCCTCCCAGATCTGCTTCCTCTACTGAGTCGTTTCATCCTGCCAAGATTCATGAAGACATTGAGCCTGGTGGCCAAGAAATTACAGGGAGCGCGGAGGAGGAAAGAATGTCCAGTGGGCAAGAACAGCTGTTACTCGTTTCAGGCGACTACCTGGGCAAGCTGAAGGGGCAGGTCTCAAGAGAGGCTTCAATGGATGACCCCCAGACAACTGAGGAGCAGGTCACCCGAGGAACTACCTGCACCCCAGACGCCTCTTCCCTGGCATCCGCAGACCCATGGTCAGATGTCGACACCTCTTGCCAGCAGAGGGCAGCAGCTGCAGGTTATGACACTGCTCCCCAGGTGCCAGCAGCACTGCCAACTCCGTCTCCTGTGGCAACTAGTGTCACCGATGGACCTGCCCACCAGGGCCTGGCTGTTGCGTGTGACAGCGAAGGCAGGGAAGGACTGGCTATTCATGAATCGAGCGGAGCCGGCAGTGACAACAGTAAGCTCCAGGGTGAGGTTGGCATCGAGGCTGAGCTGGAATCTGAGAGGAGAGGGGAGGAAGCAACCAGGGACGCCCAGCCTGAAGAAACCGCCAGGCATCCGGAGGGCACAAAGGACCCAGCTGTCTCCAAAGGCTTGGCGAAAGAATTACCTGGCTGGGAAAGACTGAAGTGTACAAGGGACCCAGCTGGTGCCATGGTTCTGGCGAGCGCTGAAGATCCCCTCGGTGCCAGGGATAGAGCAGACACTCAGGATTTAGGCAGTAGCACATATCCCATGGCTGTTTCGCAGCATGCTGGCTCCAATCTGAATCCCAGCGAGGGATTGCTGGTTGACGTTGGGGAGCCTGCCAATACTGGCCATCTGGTGAGCGCTGCAGATCCCGTTCTGGCCATCCCGGTTTCTGGTGAGCCCTCCGTGACCGGTGGATCTGGGTGGCCTACAAACCAGATGGGGAATGTCCCCGATCACCCAGAGACCCCAATTGAGCGAGAGATCCGCCTGCACCTGGAACGGGAAGAGCTCCTGCGGCGGGAAAGGGGCCTGGCCAACCCCCGGGGCACTCAGGAGTACGTAGAAGTGCGCATCAGGTCTATCCTGAGCCAAAGCATGGCGTCCTCCATGCTGCCCAAGGAGAAGGAGCGCCAGCGGGCCGGGGCCCAGATGCAGCGGGAGATCCAGCGGGAGTGTCGGCGCGAAGAGGACCTGGTGCAGCTGGGGAAAGTGCGGGGAGCCTACGACCGCGGCACCCCCCAGGAGCTGCAGGAGAAGAAGTTGATCTTCGAACAGCACTCCATCCCAGAGTCGCCAGCCTCCAGGAGGATGGTGTGCAGCAGCAGCAGCGAAGGCATGAAGGGACCATCCTTTGCCGAGGCTAACCATGCTGCCAACGTTGTCATCCTGGACTCTGGGCCTCTGCTACGATCCCAACAGCTCCCACAAGGGAGGGCCTCTTCAGCCAACCCCTTCTTCTGCTTGTGTGCCAAAAGTCCCCAGTCCCTGCTGGAGCAGGAAGTCCAGGAGGCCCAGGAACGGGAATGGGAGCTGCAAAGGCAGAGGTACACCCTGTACGGCGCAGCGTTGCCCTGTCACCCAGCAGAGACCTCTGACCCAGAGGAGGAGATGCGCACCCAGCCAGGTAAGTGGCGGCAAAGGGGTGGGATGAGGCAGAGGGGAAGGAAAGGGGTCTGCAGCGCACGGAAGCAGCTCTGAGCAGCGTATCGGCACTTCTGGCGTTTTCCCGGAACCAAACTTGAAATCGCAGCGGCTGCTCTGTGTGTTTAAACCCAGAACTGCCCCAGTGTTTTTAACAGCAAAAGGTGCTGTGATGGTGCAGAACTCCCCCCGCCCTCTGTATATTTCCCAATAGTTTCCCTCCCCATGTACATTTCCCCACTGCTTAGGGTGACCAACTGTCAGGATTTCCCCGGATTTGTCCTGGTCTTTGTTCTTTCCATGGTGTCAGGGGGGATTTTCTATAATTTTCAATAACGTCCTGGAATGACACACCTTCCCCTTTAAGGCTGCTATTAGCATGGCAGGAGGGAATGCCATGCTTTCTTGAGGCACGTCATTCCCCCACCCCGAGCTCCAATTGAGGTCTTAAAGGGGAAAGTGGGCCATTCGTGGACATTATAGAAAAGGCCCCAATTGAAGTGGATGGTGGTGGTGCAGAATGAAATCCTTTCCCCTCCTCCACTCCAATCGGGGTCTTTAAGGCGGCGGGGGAATAACGTACTTTCTGCAGGACTCAGAAAGCTGCTTCCCCACACACACACTAGGTGTCCTCTTTTTTGGTTTCCCAAATATGGTCACCCTACCACTGCTGAGTTCCAATATCGGAAGCGACCTTAACTTGGGATGAGGGGCTGCTAAAACTAGGTACTCTGCCCTCCTGCAGGGTTGAGGGCGTTCTGTATTTAAACACAAAGGGCGGCCATCAGCACATCTAGTTTGGTCCTCAGAAGGCTTGTGAATGTGCATGGATGCTTGGGGTTCTGTATGCATGAATCTTCCACGGGTCTCTCTGCTTCATATGTCTCCAGCCTCTCTTGGACATTCAAGGCACAGATGCCCACGCCGATCAAATGCGTACTTTTTATGTGGGATAACGATGTAACTGCATATCTGTGTACATGCCTTATTCTTTTAGTGGGATGCCTGCATTCCTGAACACACATTTTGTGTGTGTGCTTCTGTGGCGCACTGCACATACATGCACAAATCCCATATGTATGCCTAGTGTGTACAGATGCACCTCTGTACGTGTCACCATGCCCCGCTCATTTATCGGTGCATGTTTGCATTTCCTGCAGTCAAGGAAAAAGAGGAAGAATCTAAATTTGGTGCCAAGAACAGATAAATTCTGTGATTTGTATAAAGTATGCAGATTTACATAGTGAATGATCAATTGTGTAATTTGTGCTGCACTCTTTACTGTACAGCATAATTTATTCCATCTTTTGCCAGTGATGGGGGGAAAAAATCAAGGAAATATGTAGGGGATCAAGCTCTGTTGTGTGATTGTGTGAAAATCTTATCCATCCAGCTGCTGAGATTTCTGCACACATTGCTTACACATTCTCAAACGTACTTCGACAGCCATAAAGGTCCAGCAACATCCCGTTTGTGGTTGGACTTCCTGGCTCAGCCACCAAAATGTGTCTGAGCCATCTCTGCTTTTCGGGGGAGGAGAAACTCTGCTCAGTGCTTGAGAGATGGATGTGGGCTGTGGTTGGCCTGAAGGCATCTGGCCTCATTTCCTTGCCTCTACCAAACTAAGTACTGGTGTGGTGTGGTGGACAGAGTGTTGGCCTAGGACCAGGAAGACCTGAGTTCAAACCTCCAGTCACCCATGAAGCTCAGTGGGTGACCTTGGGCCAGTCACAAACTCTTCGTCCTTATCAACCGGCTGGACATCAGGAAAAACTTCCTGACTGTTAGAGTAGTATGAGAATGGAACCAGTTACCCAGGGAGGTTGTGGTCTCTCTCGCACTAGAGTCATTCAAGAGGCAGCTGGACAAGCATCTGTCAGGGATGCTTTAGGGTGGATTCCTGCATTGAGCAGGGGGTTGGACTAGATGGCTTTGTAGGTCCCTTCCAACTCCATGATTCTATGATTCTAACCTCACAGGGTTGTTGTGAGGATAAAATGGGGGAAGGGACCATGTACACTGTCTTGATCTCCTTGGAGGAAAGGCTGGAGAGGAATAAAGTCAATAAAAGGTGGCCCTAGCTGCAGTACTAGAACTTGGCGCTCAGCAGAGGCAGGAGTGTGTACCTAGTGGGTGTTAATAGGTTTCCCAGGCTGCTGTAGCAAACACTGGGTTGAACTTTAACAGAGGCGAGCCTGAAACAGAAACCTACCTGTCATCAGTGGGTGTGACCAGGGACTTGGAAATATCCCTAGAAGGGCACAATAACTGCAAATCTCGCAGAGATTATGGGAAACAGCTTGCCTGGCAGGGGAGAAGGACCCCTCTCTGGTTCCCCAGCTGCAGGGCTGGGGCTCAGGTCACACCATCTGGATTTTAACGCCCCTCCCTCCACCCCAGATGGGTGTGGACTGGTCTGGTTATTCAGTGTTCGGGGAAATGCATTCTGTACATGCTCTGAAGCACTTTATTTTCACAGAGATTAAGCCCTCCTGGTTCTCCCTTCTTGTTTTCAGAGAAACCTTCCTGCAAGAAGTTGGACGTCACTTGGCCCCCTCCCAGCCCTTCTGAGACCTCCCAGGTGAACGGCCTCCACCAGGTAAGAACCACAGCAGCCTGTGAACCCACCAAAACCCAACCACACAACAGACAGAATGAAATCTGTTTTCCAACGCTATAAATGCCTTCTGCACAACCAGCATGACAGCTGCTGTTCACTTTAAAAACCAACAACCCTGTAGGAAATGCTAATCGCAGATCTCCCACGTCCTATCTGGTGCTCACGCTCATTTCTTATAACCTTTAGCTCCTCTCTCTACTAGCAAGATAGAAAACACTCATTGCACCAAGTCAGACCATGGGCCCTTATAGCTCAGTACAGTTTATATCAGTCTTCCTCAAACTGGCACCCCCTGGCATGCTGGCTGGGGATGATGGGAGTTGCAGTCCAACACATCTGGAGGGCGCCACATTGGAGAAGGGTGGTTTATGCCAAATGGCAGAAGTTCTCCAGGGTGGGTTCAGTCTGGGCCTGAACCTGGAGCCATCTTCATGCAAAGCAGAAAGCGGCAGCACTGAGCTACAGCCCTCTGCTGTCTGCTACCCTTCCCCTTAACCCTCACTTCCCTTTGCTGTCTTTCCCTCACTGTTAACATTTAGTAGGGTGACCAACTGTCAGGATTTCCCCGGATTTGTCCTGGTTTTTGTTCTTTCCATGGTGTCAGGGGGGATTTTCTGTAATTTTCAATAATGTCCTGGAATGACACACCTTCCTCTTTAAGGCTGCCATTAGCATGGCAAGAGGGAATGACATGCTTTCTTGAGGCACATCATTCCCCCACCCCGAGCTCCAATTGAGATCTTAAAGGGGAAAGTGGGTCATTCGTGGACATTATAGAAAAGGCCCCAATTGGAGTGGATGGTGGTGGTGCAGAATGAAATCCTTTCCCCTCCTCCACTCCAATCGGGTTCTTTAAGGTGGCGGGGGAATCACGTACTTTCTGCAGGACTCAGAAAGCTGCTTCCCCACACACATGCTAGGTGTCCTCTTTTTTGGTTTCCCAAATATGGTCACCCTACATTTAGATTTGAAATTCCATGGAGGGGAAAGATCTGTCTTTTGGGCTTATGTGACTTTGTACTGATGGCGTTACAGAAATAATCCAAAATAATAGTGAGGGCTAGAAACTTGATCATTGTTGATCACTAGTAACCTGTGATTAGTTTTGTTGTTGTCTTCACCTCCTTACAGTAACTCAGAGCAAATCAGCACCACATTGAGGAGTACGCACGCATCCATAAACAGACTGAGCCAGCTACAGGACTGTAATCACACTGTAAATATATGTGCAAAATAAGCTTGATCCTTTGCACAGGGGCCAGACTCTCAATTACCTTCCTAAAGTGGAAACACAAGCTTGACAGGGCGATAGTTTGATACAGGTGACCTGCTGGGCCGGATCTACACTACTGCTTTAAAGTGCTTTATAACAGCTATAAAGCGCTTTAACTGCTTTAAAGCGCTATAAAACGGTTATAAAGCGCTTTAAAGCAATAGTGTAGATCCGGCCCTGGAAATCCAAGCCCCATTCATAGCGAGGCGTGATGAACAGGGCTTGAAACCTATTTTGGTCTCAGTGTGCAAACTATGGGCAGCAGGGTGGGTCCAGAGAGGATCCACCACCCCTTTCCTTTCATGACAAACTCCTTACCTATGATTTTCAAAAGCCTACGGAGAGCAAGAATAATTTAGTTACAATTAGGAAGAGCTTATAGAGTTTATTGAGCCTCGTGTGGCGCAGAGCAGTAAAGCAGCAGTTTCTGCAGCTGAAACTCTCCCCACGGCCTGAGTTCGATCCCAGCGGAAGCTGGTTTCAGGCAGCCGGCTCAGGTCGACTCAGCCTTCCATCCTCCTGAGGTCGGTAAAATGAGTACCCAGCTAGCTGGGGGAAAGGTAATCACGGCCGGGGAAGGCAACGGCAAACCACCCCGCTATAAGGCCTGCCAAGAAAACGTCAGTGAAAGCTGGCGTCCCTCCAAGAGTCAGTAATGACTCTGTGCTTGCACGAGAGGTTCCTTTCCTTTCTATAGAGTTTATTAAGGCCTCTCCTACCTTTCCCCCCAAACTCTAAACACTAATTTTGATGGGTGGGGTGGGTGGGTGGAGTGCTTGACACCCTCTAACACAGCGCATAGTTAAACTATGGAATTCGCTACCAATTTTGATGGCTTTAAAAGGGGGTTAGTCCTGATACCTATATGCTACCTCTGGTATCAGAAGTAGGGGAACGTGCTGCAGAACCTGGGCAGGAGGCTGCTGTTGCACTCATGCAGCTGGTTGACCACTGTGTGAACGGCGTTGCTAGGCTAGATGATCCAGCGTGGCTGCTCTTATGTTCTTACATGCTTAACATGGTGCAAGGAGAGGTTCTACTCCTCCTCCAGTTCCCATCTCCTGCAGTTAGTCTTGCTCAGGAAACCTCTTGGTGGATCGTGCCACATTATTTATTTATTTATTTATTTAGAATATTTATACACTGCTCCCCATTGAAAAATTTCGGAGCGGTGTACAAGGTAAAATGAAAAATAAAAACAGTTGAAACGAAATTTTAAAAGAAGCAATAACAGTAATCCAAGGCTGCATGTTAAAGAAAGGCTTCTTGGAATAAAGATGTTTTCAGGAGGCGCCGAAAGGAGTACAAGGTTGGCGCCTGTCTGACCTCCAGAGGCAGGGAGTTCCACAGGAGGGGGGCCACCACGCTGAAGGCTCTTCCCCTGGTGGATTCCAATCGGAGGATGGGTCTATGTGGAACCACCAGGAGCAGGCCCTCGGATGACCTCAGTGACCAGGCAGGTTGGTAGGGGAGAAGGCGCTCTCTCAGGTATCCTGGTCCCAAGTTGTTTAGGGCTTTGTACACAAGCACAAGAACCTTCAACCTGGCCCGATAGCGAATAGGCAGCCAGTGCAGTTCCCTCAGCAGAGGAGTTACATGCCGGAAAGGGGCAGCTCCAGACAACAGCCGAGCTGCAGCGTTCTGCACTAGCTGCAGCTTCCGGAGCAGCTTCAAAGGCAGCCCCACGTAGAGCGCGTTGCAGTAATCCAATCTTGAGGTTACCAATGCCTGTACCACCGTGGTCAAGCTATCCCATGGGTCGGATCTGCTTGAAGCTCTGCTGCCCTTAATGGCAACACAAAATCCACCTCCAGTGGAAACAACAAGCCGTGTGGGTTATCTGTTCCTTTGCATACCTCACCCTCTTTTCAATAAAACAAACTCAAGAGGCTCATTGTAATGCATTTAAATTTTGTTTCCTTTGCTGCTGATAGTAAGAGGCAAGTGGGTGGTACATAACAGTGCTGAGTTGTCATTCTTGAGATCCTTCGTGGCTGATTTTTCACACGGCTGCAAATGCCAGCAAGAAGCTTGGCGTTCCTTCCTTTCATTTGCTCACTTACTGATACAATTTTAAAAAACACCCCCACCCAACCATTCAATTTTTGAATGTCAAAAGACCTTCTTCGGTTTCAAGAGGATGCAATGGGGTGAGCTCCAGAGTATTAGAAGTAACTTCCTGGATCAGATCAAGTTCTACCAAATCCAATATTTTTTGGAAGAATCTCAACCACCAGTAGGAACCAGGTTGTCCATCAGAAACCTTGTAGGCCAGTGGGTCACTGGTGAATTACGACCTACCTTTTGCCCACACCAGCTGTGCCTCATGACATACGTTGAACATGCACTTGGATGACCAAGTGGCACATATAAACCTGTAGCCATGCCAGCCCTTACTTTGGGAAACTGGTTTGAGAATCTTACCAGCCTTCCCCAATTGGGTGCCCTCCAGACAGGGCCGGAGTCAATGCTGACAGGATCCCCTGGAGTAACTGCTCCTGCTCTTCACTTTGCAGTCTGCTTCTTCACCTGCCTCTTGCTCTGGCCCAGACGACTGTGGTAGTGGTGAGGAGGGCAGTGGATGCTCCTGCCTGCTTGCCCTCTGCCTGTCAGGCAAGCCAATGGCGGCAATGATGAGAAAGAAGATGGAGAACTAACAGCTGGTTGCAAGATGTTGAGAAGACAGACTCACCAAGGGAGGAGGCCCATTGAGGGTGCCGTGCCCAAAGGCCCTCAGAAACCTGAAGCCGACACTGCCTCCAAATATGTTGGACTGCAACCCCCATCATCCCCAGCCAGCATGCCCCCTCCCTGCTGGCTGGGGATGAACAGAGTTGTCCCCCAACATATCCACAGAGCACTCGGTTGGGAAGGGCAGGTCTAAACCTTCCAAAGGAACAAACTTATTTTGCACTAATTTGAATAATGCAATTACCGTCTTGTGGCTACTGTATTTCTGCCTTGAGCACTAAAATGCCTTGTACATCGTGAAGTCTGCAGTCCTAAACATACTTGCTAGGAAGAAAGCTCCACTGAACACAACAGGGCTTACTTCCAAGTTTATGTGCGTAGGATTGTGTTTCACAGGGGCAGCCAGGCCACCACTCCAAACTTATGGTCAACGGTGGTGCTTAAAACTTGTGGCTTCTTTTTAAGACAATGCGCATGAAGACCAAGTGCATGAAGAAGATTTATCTGCACCAGGAGAATGGGAGGGGTAAATCAGGGATTGCTTCATTTATTTATCGCCTTTGTATCTCACCCTTTGTCCCAAAGAGTCTGGGGCAGCTAGCAAATATATAATAAAATATATAAAACCAGCTTCAAAAACAGACAGATAAACAAAGAGAGCATTTGTCTATACCCTCAAAGATTGCACAAATAAATGCATTTTCAGCTGGTGTTTTAGGTCTGGGTCTCAGCTCTGTAGGTCTTTGGATAATCCCCGGGGCTCCACAGAGCTGCCCAACAGCAGAAGTGGGCAACACAAGGTTTCCACTGAAGCAATGGGTTCTTCTTGACAGAGAAATTGGCGCTGGGTCTTTTCTCTGCTTGGAAACAGTAACCCCTCACCCCAGACCTCCTGCCCTTTATCCATATGTGTCAGCCCAGAAAGCTCCCCACCCCCACCCCCGGCAGCCTTTCACACATGTGTTTCCTGAATCCCCACAGTCTCTTTCTCACTCTCTCCCCTTTTCTCTCTCTCCCCATTCACCCCCACAGCTGGAGAGAAGCCCTCGAATGTTCCGTCGCCAGAGGAGTGCCTTAATTCAGCGCTGGGAGTCCGGGGCTGTTGGCAACCAGGAGAGCCAGGATTAGGGGCTGCCACAGCATGAAGCGGCAGTGGGTCGCATCTCCAGGGAAAAGGCTCTCTGATGCCTCCCCCAAACCTGCACCAGCATAACATGCCATGCACCTCTGGAGCCAATCATTCTTTCTTTCCACTGAGCCGTTTGATCTGACAGTGGTTTCAAAAGCATGCCTGCACAGCCGCTTTGGCCACAGATAGAAAGAAGACCTAAAGATGGCTGCCCTGCCCCATGTATTTCCTTGGCGCAAGGAGGAGAGGCAAAGGGGCGGGTGCCAGGGAGCTACTTACCCACGCATATTAGTTTCACATCTGGATGGACACTGATGCCTCGCCCCAAGTGCTTTCCACCCACAGCTTTCTGCTAGGTTTCTCCTAGGCTAGACCTGTATTGGGCAGCTGCACAGAGACCTTTTGCGTGGGTCCATGGGGGAAATATACGCCAGGGGCAGCAGCGGCTGCACTTAGGAGCACGCAAGGGGGGCCATGTGGCCTCTTTTACAGAGGACAATCCTCCAGTTGAAGGGCTGCCAAAAGGCAGCCCTCCGTTTGAACGGCTGTCCTGTTCAAGCAATTAGCACCTGGACAGCAGCCTGAACTAGCAGGCACACAGAAGGTCACCGTCTTCCACACTCTATTGAGACATACTGGATTTCTATTTAAATTAAAAGTATTTCTAATTAGCGTGTTCAAATGTTATGCAAATTGCTGTCCTATTTTGGGGGGTCATGAATTTCCTTCTTTTTGGCGATCCATAAGTGGCTGCCCTAGGCATGCTGTGGAGGTGTTCTAGATGGTTTAGGTGCATGTGGGTATGGAAGAACTGTGCCAGTAAGACCTTTCCCTGTTGGGGCCCAGCAGTTAACTGGTTGCAGAAGGTGAACAGTCCTCAGGGGGGCAGCCTGGTCAGAGCACCAGTTCCTAGTGGACTTTTTTTGCCCTCAGGTGTGCCCATATTTGACTTGTTACATGTTGGTTTTGTCTTTGAGTATTCATACTCTAGATAAAAGGGGGTGAAAGTCTTGTAGGAACCAGCCCACAAACAGCTTCTTATGCTATCCCAGAGATGAATAATGGCAAATATTTGCTCCACCAGAGCCGCCCTTTTCAATATGCTTTGCAACTGAGTTTTTCATTCAGCAAAACCAGAATCCCTGAGTCAAAAGCGATGTTTGGTTTTTGTCAATGCCAGCAGGGGTTAAAAAGTCATTCAGTTAGGAGTGACTCCAAATGGTGGCCTTTTGTAAGTGCTACAAGGAGAATGCAGAGAACAAGTCCCTGCCATTTTTGGAGGAAGTGTCACCTCCGTTTCTCTCATTGATAAAATAAAGGACAATTGTTTTTCCCTAGATCTAGAAGCAAACATGGGAATAAATCCCACTGCAGCAACTTCTTAGAATCCAGCTGGGTTTTGGGGGGTTGTTTTTTTTAAAGATAGTGTAAGGAGAAGTTCTAAAACTGTTTGAGTAACAGAGCAAAGTACAAAACAGATGTTTCTAAACAGAAAATGCAACCATTTATTATTATCAAATGTTTATGATTGTTATACCAAATATTAATCATTGACCCTTCTGCTTCAGTAGGGGGTGGGCAGGGGGAAATACGATTAATTGCTTGTATTTGGGATAATGACAGCCACGGAGTGTTATTAAATTACACAAACTGTTGGATTAATGGTGCAAACATGTAGAATGCAGAAAAGTTGCAGAATGTGTTATTGGATACAGAATTCAATTTCCTATGAATTTGAGCTCTCCCTTTGTATTAAAAAAAAACAAATCAGGAAAATAATGTTTCTAGTCCTTTTGGTTCCAAAAGATACTTGAAACTGTATGGGCAGGGCCTGCTGAAAGGTCAGAAGCTAGAAAGATTGTCTAATGGCTGGGGCATTCTGGGAGATGCAGTCCAACACATCTGGAGCGCCCCAGGTTGAGGAAGGCTGGTCTAATAGGATTTCCATGGATCAGGTGTCGGGGTTAGTAGCTGCATAACTTTGTACTCCTTCCCACAATTACCAGAAGGACAAAACATTATGCAGGACAGTAAAAAATATTTTTCAATTGCAGAAAATATGCATAATTGCTTGATTTGCATAATTGAACGGGTGGCATAATTCAGCTTTTCTTTCCACCCTCCTGGCTTGCTCCCTGCCTGTTCACCTTCATTACACTTGCCATGTTCAAACAAAGAAATATTTAAACGCGTGGCACGGGGAGAAAGACTCTGGGATTCATTAGATTTCCAGATGTTCTTCATGCTGTAAGGTTATTCTTCAGTCTGTATCTGCATCGGCACATCTGCATCACAGTCCTTAGAGTTTTGCTTCTTAATCCTTATAGATAGCACCAGAGTGGGGAGGGGAAATCTTGGGCTAGTAACCCCTTTTGCCCCAAACCACCCACACTAGCCAGACATCATCAAGACAGTCTGCTGCTTCAGTAGGCTGTACTAGGTAATCCAGGAGATATCCCAGGATCCCTTGAAATATAACAGAGGATGCTGGGACACAAACCTCATGATATAGCTGAACAGAACGCATGACTGCGTGGAATGCTGCGACATATCAGTGCTCTATTGGCGCCCCCCAAAACTCTACAGCTGTTCCCACTGCTCCTTTCATATTTTTTCTTACCGCAGAAAATCTGTTAATGAGAAAAAGCTGGAATAGAGTTAGGAGTCCTCCATCTAAAAGCACCACCAGTATTTTGTGAGATACCAGTTTTCCCATTTAATCAATCAGAATTCTATTGACTCCCACTGTGGCAAAAAAAACCAAAACCCACTGCCCCAAACCTTTTAAACAAGCAAACAAACAAAAAATGGCCGATGTTACCACTAAGGAGTGCTAAAGGGCTACACCTAGCTTGTTTTTAAGTAAAATGAGACCCATATAGCTCACCATAGCTACTACAGAACATTATATGGGTCGAATGTAGCGTCAAACAAGCTAAATTTGGCCCATTTAGAGCTCCGTAGTGCTAACATGGGCATTTTTTGGTTAATTTCCCCCCCCCGGCTGACCTAGAGCTCCATCACACCAGCGATTTATCACACACTCACCATGCCTGGTATGTGGTTTTGTGGCCACAATGTCACATGACATCGTCTCCCTCCTGCACTCATTTTGCCTCTTCCCCTTCATTTTTCAAGCGGGGTAAGTCTGGATTATTTCCCCCAAGCAACTTTAATGTGCTCTTAAGACTCTATGTAGTGCTGTTTCCTTTGTTGGGTTTGTGTGTGCTTTGAATGGAGTCTCACTGACGAAAGGGAAGGGCGGGGCAGGTGTGGAATGTTGGAATGAATGGACTTTTTACTGCTCCAACCCCTCCTCCTTGCCCACAGTTCCCTCATTTTTAAAGCTGAGATGAAACTTGGGACCTGGAGAGCAATTAAGTAGAGCTGTAGGCATGCCAAGTTTGAATCAGATCAGTTCATCCCTTGATTTTTTAAGGAATTTTTGAATTTCCCCCTCTTAAACCCTTTTCCTGATAGTCTACCACCTGTTTGCATTTGTGAAGGATCTATTTTCCTTTACTTTGATCATGCGAAGCTGTGCATCTCCAGTTCATAAAACAGAGATCTACTGGTTCCCTTATTCAAGAGTAAATCCCATTGATTTTAACTGCATTTACATCCAAGTCATTCTAAAATCCAGTGCATGCTTACTTTTGAGTAAACCCCATTGAACAGAGAGAGACTTACTTCTGAGTAAATGCATATAGAACTGACTTTTAATAGTGACCCAGAAGCTATTTTTATAAAGTCTAAAACAGCAAATCCTATGCTTACTTCTGAGGTCTTACTTCTGTTTATGGCGGGGGAAACTGCGGATGAAAACTGGATTAAAAAAGTAGGCGTGATAGAGCTCCTAGAGTCCAGCCCATAGGGAGTAGATCTTGGTGGGAAGGCAAAATGCCCCTGGAACCCCTTAAATTGTCCACTCCAGTCAAAGTAAAAGAAAAAAAGAAAAAGACATGTGACATTACACAAGTCCAGAAGACAATGCAAATTTTAAAATTCAACATAAGAGATCATCCTTTATGTTGGCAGTGACTGTGTGAGTCTTTTGCAGCAAAAACAACAAAGACTCTTTGAGCTCCATCACACCTGCGTTTCAAGTATGTCTGCTTTGGCCCTAAAATTGCACACTCGATGCCACATATTAAGAGTACATTTGAATGCTTCTATGAAGTTTTATTTGTATTAATTCCATACCGGGTTAGTAAAACAATACAAACCCCACAAAGTAGTGTGCAAGCTTTCAAGTTCCGCAGCACTCTGCTTCAGATTGGATATTAATCCACCTAACAGCATTATCACAACAACAACATTGTGGGTGGGGTGGGAGACTTTGAGCGCCATCAGATGAGTGTTTAATTGGCTACTCATTACTGGGCATTCACGGATTTTCACGGCTCCCACCCATGTCGTCGTCTGTCTCCCGCGTACTTCCTGCACCTTCTAGCCGCCTTTGTGCCACAAAAAAACCAACCCAGTAAGTCTAACTTAAGATAAAGACAGAAGTTGCCGCTATCCCCTGCTGTGTGCAGTAGAAGCAGCGTGATCAAAACAGCCCATTGAATAGGACAAATGTGCAGGCATAGAAGTGACGGTAAGTAAACACAGTTCCCACCCCCGTGCAATGATGCTCGTAGCTACCCTGTTTCCCCGAAAGTAAGACATCCCCTGAAAATAAGACCTACTTCCAGTTTTGCCTCTCGCTGTAATATAAGGCATCCCCCCGAAAATAAGACCTTTTTTTTTGTTCAACAATAAATGTGTACTGTATTCTTCATGGAAAAATAAGACATCCCCTGAAAATAAGACCTAGCGCATCTTTGGAAGCAAAAATTAATATAAGACACTGTCTTATTTTCGGGGAAACAGGGTAGGCATGATGGAAGCCCCAGTTTGCAGTTTGTAACAGTATTAAGGTGGAATGTGATTTGCAGTCTTACAATCTGCTGATCTCACATATATTTATTTTAAATTAAGGCAGCAATTGTACACCTCCTTACTTGGGAGTGACGTCTGAGTAGACATGTATAAGAATTACACTGTTAGATTGTGCCTGGTGTAAAATTATCTCAGGTTGCAGCAAGGCATGCTGGGACTCGCAACGGCTACTCTCCTTTTGAAAATATAGAAGCTAGCAGCTATTGAAATCCGAGGGAGACAAGATGCAGGTGTCATTATTTCTTTGTCCCAGTCAGCCTTGCTGCAACCTGAGATCTTTTTTTTTTTTTTTTTTTTTTTTTGCATCAGGCACAATCAAATGCCTCTTCCATTCATTTTGAAGACAGTTACAAACTGGTCTCTCGGCTGTGCACAAAACATTTCATTCTCTTCACCACCACCGTCACCCTGGCCCTGTACTTTAAATATATAGATATATTTAAAGTACAGATTTAAGGAGAGTGCTGACTCACGCAAACAATGGCCTAGCTGGGACATGGTGGTCTAATGCAGCGGTCCCCAACCTTTTTGGCACCAGAGACCGGTTTCGTGGAAGACAATTTTTCCACGGACCGGGGGACGAGGGTTGAGGGGATGGTTTGGGGAAGCCCTCCCCCCCTCAGCCACCCCCCACTCCAGCGTCCTGGCTTCGCTTCAGCTGGGTGGGTGAGATGGCGCCCCGCGCCCAGGTACGCTGGGGTGGTGGTGGTGGGTGAAAGCAGTTCACCTGTGCTGCCCGGTTCCTAACAGTCTACAGACTGGTACCGGTCCGTGGCCCGGGGGTTGGGGACCCCTGGTCTAATGGACTGACATGGGGCTACTTGTGCTTTTTATCTATTAGTTAGGGTGACCATATGACCGGATTTGCCTGGGTTTCTGATGACAAATCCGGGAGGGGGAGGGGAAATCTGGATTTTTCCAAAGAGCAGCTCTAATGGGAATTAACAAAAATGCTTATAACTCTGTCATTTTTTAAGATAAAGACATGAAATGGTACAATGGTAGCCCTTAGGAAGGGCTTTAGTCATACCAAATTTGAAACATATCTGTTCATCCATTGATTTTTTTAGGATTTTTTTAAAATTTAGGTTTTAAAATTATTATTTTTAAAATAGTCATTTTTAAAGATAAAGACATGAAAGTTGGCACCATGATAGCTTTTAGGTAGAGCTTTAGCCATACCAAATTTGAAACAGATCCGTTCATCCATTGATTTTTAGGAATTTTTAAAAATTTGAGGATTTAAATATTTTTTTTTTAAAAAATGTTATTTTTAAAGATAAAGAGATAAAACTTGGCAACATGATTGCTCTTAACAAGGACTTTAGCTATGCCAAGTTTGAAACAGATCTGTCCATCCATGAGTTTTAGGATTTTTTAAAAAATAATAATTTTAACATGGCGACCACGTTGTCCTCCTTTTTGGTTTACAAAATATGGTCACCCTATATTAGTTGCAAATCCGGGAGGGGGAGGGGAAATCCGGATTTCCCCCCCCAAAGAGCCGCTCTAATGGGAATTAACAAAAAAGCTTATAACTCCATCATTTTTTAAGATAAAGTCATGAAACTTGGCACAATGGTAGCTCTTAGGAAGGGCTTTAGTCATACCAAATTTGAAACAGATCCGTTCATCCATTGATTTGTAAGGATTTTTTTAAAAATTGAGGTTGCACCCACCTCTTCCTCCTTGGAGCTTAGGTTGGTGTACATTTCCCCTCTCTTGCTACTTAGTGATGGGCTTAGATAGTGAGGGAACGTTGAGGGTATCCATGAATCAGTTTAATAATTCAGGAAGGGTTAATAGGTTCTTCTGTGGTCAACCCCAAAATCCAAACCACAGTGTAGCACAAAAGCATTTAACAACATATGCTAAGTTTGTTTGTTTTTTAATGGACTCCAGAACTGTTGTTGTTTAAAATAGATGCTGTTTTATACTGTTTTTATATTTTTGATGGTTTTAAGTTTTGTATACTTTTTAATGTCCACTGTTTTTTAACTTTTGTAAACCGCCCAGAGAGCTTCAGCTATAGGGCGGTATATAAATTTAATAAATAAATAAAATAAAAATATCACAGGTGCCTTCAAAGTAGTTGGAACGGTCAAACTACTATACTGCTTACCTATGATTGCCAAGTCTTCAGCCAGCCTTGTCCTGTGCCAGCTGCAGACAGTAGCAAGTGATAAAATTAATCACCATGCCATAAAAAGCTTAATTTGCTGGTTTTTGCACCTCTTGATACTATTTCTTCTTCTGTTTTTGTGTGAAAAATGTGTACATACAAATTTAAAACAAAGAGATATAATATTCCTAATTTTAATTGTAGTTACCTGTATTTCTTCGACTGTAAGACGCCATCGATTGTAAGACGCACACTAATTTCAGTACCATCAACAGAAAAAAAAACCCTAAGACATGCCTGCGATTCTAAGACGCACCCCATTTTTAAAGATGTTTATATGGGGTAAAAAACTGCGTCTTAGAATTGAAGAAATACGGTATTTAAGAAAATGCATTATACATATAAATTAGTATTTGGAAATGTTATGCAAATTCATGTCCTCTTTTATGGTTGTGCTTTTTTGGTGATGTGTATTAGCTAGAAAAGAAAGGACTTTCATCCCCCCCTCCCAATCACAGCTGATTTGAACAGTGAATGTTATTGGACGTGTCTGAGTGGCAGCTATTGTATAACTACTTATAGCCTGACCTCTGTGAGGTTAACCATTTGCCAAAAGGTACATTGTTATGGTCAGGTGTATTTATGGATTCCCGCTTGCTTCAGAAATCAGGGCAGAGCAGGGCAGGCGACTGCACAGTAAATGAACTCAATAAAAAATATAGTAGGTTCTGTGAGCCATGGGAGAGAGCATGCCAGGGGTGGAAAGGCCACCCAGGGGTGATATAAGCACAAAAGGAGTCCTTATATCTGTGAATTATTGGAAGGTATGCTCTGCCCCCTCCCCAGGCACTAAGCTGAAATTTGGAACACCATTGTGTTCCATGCCTGGGCAGGACATAAGAGAACAGGCTGAAATTGTTGCAGTCTGAAGGAACCTTTTTGGTAGCGTCCCTTCCTGGGAATTGTTACATGATGTGAGAGGAGCCGCGATTGCAGTACAATGTTACTTCCTTTGTTCTCAATTTGCAGCTAAGGAAAGGCCTGGGATGCTTTTGTCCTTGGCTATCAAGAGTGGGAATTGGGAGAGGAATGGGGGGGTGGGGTGGGGGGGTGGGGGGCCTTGTGGCCTGGCACCCTCAGAGATGGTTGAATTTTCAACTTCCCTTAAAGGAAAATTTCAGAAAAGTCAGTCTCTCGTCCAGCCTTCCCCCAAACTGGAGCTCTCATGATGTGTTAGACTACAACCCCCATCATCTCCCAGCCAGCACAGGCTATGAATGATTGGAGTTGTAGTCAAACACATCTGGGGGTCATAAGTGATAAGTGAATATATACAGGCAGGATTCTTCCAATTGCTCCTCAAGAGAAGCACTATATATTACTTTGGCAAATATTTATTTCCAAGCCTGTATTTGATGAGGTAACATGGAAGTGGGAGTGGGTATATTTTTAGGGGAGAATCATTAAACAGGACAGACAGGTGCTTTATCTCTCCTATAGATCTATCCTTTACAGAGGACAGTCCAGAAAGCCCCCCACCCCCCGGGCAACTCTAGATTCTGCCTCCGGTTTCTCTCTCTAGCTAAAGAACCAGTAGCTAAGCATAGATTCCCAGTAGTTAACGATAGTGTTATGGTTTGGGGGGTTTGGTCTGAATTACCTTCCAAGGCAACCCAGTGTTTATTTATTTAAAAACACTTCTTGCCCGCCTTTCAGGGCAGAGGTCCTCACAAGATGGCTTACAACAACTGCAAAGAGATTCAAGACCCCTCCCAACTACGTATGTAATCTTTGACCCTCTGATATCAGTGTGGGTGAGATGACTCCTCTTTCTCCACACACCCACTAGGCAAAGGGATGGGGTGTGTGTTTTTTATCAGGAAGTCCGATTGTGCTGGATCTGAAAAGGAGGCAGAGAACTGTCTTTTCTCTCTGCAGGCAGTCCTATGGCATATGAGTTCCCCTCTACAGAGGTTATGCTCAACCTGTATATAACTGTAAATGAACTTTACAACAATAAATAATAAACCTTATATCATAGAAATGCCATAAGTCTCCAGTTTCTATGGAAACTGTACCCTGAGTAAGCACTGGCGCCCCTGAAGCATCTCACCTCTCAGAAATTGGGTGCATAAATATTTTTGCCTTAAATGTTTGCTTTGAAACTGGCCCTTTAACAGCAGTTTGATCTGCAGAAGCTTCAGCCCACGTACCCGTTTCCCTCGAATTATCCCCTACAGCGTTTAGCTGTTGTTGTTGCTAGCTAAATCACACCCCAGGCGACAGCACTCCTAAGATCCTTTGCATACCAGGAAAAGGGTTTAAGGGGAGAAATGTAAAAAATCATAAAAAATCAACGGATGACCCAATCCGATTCAAATTTGGTATGCTTAAAGCTCTTCTTAATATCTATCACTGTGCCAATTTTGATGTCTTTATCTTTAAAACTTACGCAGATGTAAGCATTTGTTTAATTTTTCTTTAAACATATCAAATCCTGCTCCTGCGCCCCCAGTGGCCGCTTGGAAAACAACAAATGATTCGCTCCAAAACTAGTAGCAAAATAGGTCGGGTCTTTTGGCTTTATAGCACAATTAAGGCAGGATGCATGGGAGTACGTCACAGTCAAAGCAGACTATAAGATGGAAAACTTCAGAGTCCTTTGCACGCAATTCACAGTGATTGCACAGTATAACGCTGGTGTGATGAAGCTAGATAGGAGGGGGTAATACTTTGCCCTGGAAAGTTTCACCTGATGATTTCTGCACATCAAACCCCAGTTACAGAAGTAGGCTTGGCTGGTTTTTTCTTTGTTACATGGCAATCCTACAATGTATGGTTACTGGGAAGTAAATCCTGAGATTTTATTCAGGGGGGACATTTTGGACGAAAGTTGCCAACTGCCAGCAAAAGCGACGTAGCCTGCTCTTGTGCCTTTAACAGCTGTTTGATGTGCAGAAATTGGCAGCGGAAGCTAATGTCTGCATTGGAAACTGTTATTAAAGGCAAAGCTACATGTACTGGTTAGATGGGCAGCCCCAAGGTCTGAGTAAATATTTACGCAATCTAGTTTAGGTGTGAATTTGTTTATAATATACCCACATCCCACCTTTCCATTGTGGATGGTGATGCCCAAGGTGACTTATGTCAAAATAATTCAATCTAAACAATAAAAGTTTAAAACAAACACACACAAAACAGCAGCTCAAAAATCAGGTATGTTTTAGGTCTCCCAGAATAAAAGGTTCACCCGGTATCTAGTGTTGAGCATGAAGGACGTTTTGTGTACATAAGAAGACATTTTTGTGCATTTTTCATCAATGCATTTGGTCCATTAGCGCATGCAATATTATGACTGATTTCTTGGTATGTCAACTGAGTGGAATTAGGGCTGGTGCCAGACTATTTTGCACGCTAGGCAAGGCGAGCTACTTGCACCCCCCCAAATTGCACAGAAGTCCGAACGTGAGCCCCGAGTGGAGAGCTGGGACAGGCTCACTTCGATTTCCGTGCGAACGCAACCCGCTATGCAGCCTGGCGTCCCGATCCCCTCCGCACGTTTACTCGGGGGAATAAGACTTCTGAGTAAGGAGGCATAGGCGGATCGGGCCGCACTGGTGCCTCCCGGTGCAACGCTTTCTCGGATGCAAGTCCTGTTGATCCACGCGCGCAGGATCGGGAAGCAGGAGAGTTTGCCTTGCAAGGAGTCCACAAGTCTCTAGCTTTCCTGGGGGAAGGGAGAGGGAGTCCCACTTGCCCGCCTGCCTGGACATCGTGGCCCGTTTGAGGAGAGTTGAGGCAACCCAGTGCCCTTTCCTCGGGAGTAAGGCAGAGGCTGGCTTGGGCCAGAGTTGAGCTCGCTATGTGCTTTTTCTTCTTCTTCTTCTGGCGGTGGCCTCCTGGCTCTGGGAGGGCGGCTTCCGGGCGGAAGTCCGAATGTGGAGCCGCCCTCCCCCCCCCAGCGTCCATGGCTTCGCTTCGGCTGTGCGGGCGCGGGGCGCCATCTCGCCCGCCCAGGCCCAGCTGAATCCTCAGGCTGGGCTGCCCGGCTCACAACCAACAATGTGCGTGAGTGTGGCGGGCGTGCGGCGCCCCTCTTAGCTTGGTGCTCTAGGCGACCGCCTGAGTAGCCTCTAGGTAGCACCGGCCCTGAGGGGAATAGATGGAGGAGTGCTACCTATCCATTATGTCAGATCTCCCTCTGTATTTTTCCTAGCAGGATATTTCTCTGCTATTCTTGCCACTGTGTGGGTGGTAATGGAAATGCAGGCTTTAGACATGGTTGAAAATAGCCATCATGATTCCAACAGCCAGCAGCATATCATAGAATCATAGAATAGCAGAGTTGGAAGGGGCCTACAAGGCCATCGAGTCCATCCCCCTGCTCAATGCAGGAATCCACCCTAAAGCATCCCTGACCGATGGTTGTCCAGCTGCCTCTTGAAGGCCTCCAGTGTGGGAGAGCCCACAACCTCCCTAGGGAACTGATTCCATTGTCATACTGCTCTAACAGTCAGGAAGTTTTCCCTGATGTCCAGCTGGAATCTGGCTTCCTGTAACTTGAGCCAATTATTCCGTGTCCTGCACTCTGGGAAGATTGAGAAGAGATCCTGGCCCTCCTCTGTGTGACAACCTTTTAAGTATTTGAAAAGTGCTATCCTGTCTCCCTTCAATCTTCTCTTCTCCAGGCTAAACATGCCCAGTTCTTTCAGTCTCTCTTCATAGGGCTTTGTTTCCAGACCCCTGATCATCCTGGTTGCCCTCCTCTGAACACGCTCCAGCTTGTCTGCGTCCTTCTTGAATTGTGGAGCCAAGAACTGGGCGCAATACTCTAGATGAGGCCTAATGACAAAAACAGTGGGGAAAGTGTTGGATTCCACTGAGGTATTCACAACACAGACACAGCTGACTTTGTGATGAAGGTCACACTATTAGTGGGTTTTATATGTTATTTTTGGGTCACTGTGAACCACTCAGCATTACATTTTATTATATTGATTTATAATCCCTCTTTTATAAAAAGCACACAAGGCAGCTTATGTAAAGTCAGTAGAACCAAGTCTTTTAAAAAATGTATTTATTTATTTACAATATTACAATTTATTTATTTATTTACAATATTTATATAGCACTTCATATCTAAAATAGATTCCAGAGCAGTAGACACACACACACACACACACACAAATCACAAACGTGATTGTTTATGACTCCCCCACTCCAAAATTAAAATGTCCCCACTCCAAGAAACTAGAGAGGGAGGCGAAACAAGAAGAATTGCACATTGTGACAACTATTTAATTTCCCTTACTGATTGAAATTTGCCACCTTGGAAAGGGCTGCCAGCTTTTTTTACACAGCCTCCTCTCCTGTGCCTTGAGCAGCAGTGTGATCTGCATTTTATTTATTTATTTATTTATTTATTTATTTATTTATTTATTTATTTATGGCTGCCTCTTTTTCTAATTAGCAGTTGATACAATACTGTTGGCTCCTATTCAGCTTGCAATCTACAACAATTCCAAGATCCTTCTGGTTTGTAGTATTGCTGAGCCAAGTATCCCCCATCTTGTAACCGTGCATTTGGTTTCTCTGTCCTAGATGTAGAACTTGGCACTTATCCCTGTGAAATGTTGGCGAGAGTCTCATAATAATAAGATAACAGTAGTAAGAGGAAGGACAATTAGCAACCCGGCAGGACTTGGTACTACATTTCCCATAGTGCACCGCGGCTCTATGGCCGGGAATTGCAGCCCTAATCTGTCCCTCGTCATGTGATTCGCGTCCTCTGAAAAGCACGTGGGAAGGCGGAAAGAAGGAACCTCCGGGGCAGAATGCTGCAAAGGATAGCGGTGAGGGGGCCACCGTGCACGTGTATTTGGGTGTGCTACTGAGGGGGGGATGGGAGCACCCCAAGGTGAAGCATGGCTGGTGTTGGGGTGTGCTTCTGTTCCCCCGGCTTTGAGCCCCTTAAAGAGACCCTGGAACAGACGAGCATAAGAAGAGCCCTGTGTGATCAGCCAGCCCCTCCACCTTATGTCCGCTAGAGGTTTTGGACTACAACTCCCAGCATTCCTGGCCATTGGCCATGCTGACTGATGGGAGTTGAAGTCCAAAACATCTGGAGGGCATTCCTGGCCATTGGCCATGCTGACTGATGGGAGTTGAAGTCCAAAACATCTGGAGGGCATTCCTGGCCATTGGCCATGCTGACTGATGGGGGTTGAAGTCCAAAACATCTGGAGGGCATTCCTGGCCATTGGCCATGCTGACTGATGGGGGTTGAAGTCCAAAACATCTGGAGGGCATTCCTGGCCATTGGCCATGCTGACTGATGGGAGTTGAAGTCCAAAACATCTGGAGGGCATTCCTGGCCATTGGCCATGCTGACTGATGGGGGTTGAAGTCCAAAACATCTGGAGGGCATTCCTGGCCATTGGCCATGCTGACTGATGGGGGTTGAAGTCCAAAACATCTGGAGGGCATTCCTGGCCATTGGCCATGCTGACTGATGGGGGTTGAAGTCCAAAACATCTGGAGGGCATTCCTGGCCATTGGCCATGCTGACTGATGGGAGTTGAAGTCCAAAACATCTGGAGGGCATTCCTGGCCATTGGCCATGCTGACTGATGGGAGTTGAAGTCCAAAACATCTGGAGGGCATTAGTTTGAAAGCAGGATACTACCTGCGCAAGATCTCGCCCCTTTTGCTCAGCTTTCACTTACTTGGAATAAGCAGGTTGAGGTTTTGTGCTTACAGTGGATAAAGGAGAGTAATCTCTTCCCCCCGCCCTTTGATCTGAGCATTTGCTGTACAAGGCAGTTAAAAAAATGTTAATTTGTATGAAGCTACTGGTAGATCCCTGGGTAATTTGCATTAGATGGATGAGGATTTCTTGAGTTCCACCTATTTAATAAAACAGCAACAAAATGACTCCCCTCTTGCCCTAAATTATATTAATGAAATGAAGACAGGTTGGGGTAACCAGAAGTGGATTTTTGCAGGAAGGAGGACTGAGCAGAACAATTCAAAGAACCAGATTTCTGGGCTTGGGGAAAAAAATGTTTTGCACCAGGCTCCAGTTGGTGGTCTAAAACAAGCATAGATCCTGCAGGCATGATGTTTTCCTACCGCTGCCATTGACGTGTGTGAGCGTGGCAGGGGAAAAGACAGGAGAGGTGGAGGATGTGGACAGTGGCTTCCACAGGGCAGTGTGGGATGGTGGATCAGAAGGGAAAGAGGAGATGCAGAACTGATGCTTGTGGTTGATGGTTGAGTGAGCATCTCTCTCTTTCTCTTTCTCTCTCTCTCTCTAGCACCGGTTGCAGTTGGGATACCATGTCCTCTCTGTGGCTCGGAGCGTCCACCAGTCTCCCAAGAGTTACATCCCCCTCATCCCCATTGTAGTGGAACAGACGGTAAGCATAGCATTCTGGGGCCTGTGCATGTGCTGCTGGTGGAGCTTCTCATTCTCCGTATATGTAGGAAAGGGAGCAGCAGACTATCGACTAGAAAGTCCCAGGTATCTTATAACAGGTGTTTTAGGTGGTTAGGATTTTATTTCAGGCTCATAGCAAGAAATTTGGGGTGGGTGGGTGGGTGCTTCAGAGTACTGATGTGGCCACGCAAAAACCTAAGCACAGAAGATAATAATTGGGTGGAAATTAAATACACAAGGTCTTGTCTGTCATCCTAGTCTCTTTACACTCTTTGGTTGGAAGCTTGGAGAAGCTTCCTTCCTACTGAACAATTGGGCAGATTACTGTCTGTCCATTTTTCCTGAGGAGTGGATATTTCTTCATTTTTATTTTTTTGTAACGAGAGCCAAAATGTCAGGGCTGGAGACTGCACTCACCAAAATCACAGAAAATGTCTATTCCTGCTTCAAGATCCCCGAAGTGTGCATGACTCTGTCTTGATCCTTGACCCTTCCATCCATGGCGTCCTTGGTTTTCATGGGCTCTCCCACCCTAGAGGCCTTCAAGAGGCAGCTGGACAACCATCTGTCAGGGATGCTTTAGGGTGGATCCCTGCATTGAGCAGGGGGTTGGACTCGATGGCCTTGTGGGCCCCTTCCAACTCTGCTATTCTATGATTCTATGATTGGCATGCATCTCTAATGCCCTGGCAAGCCCTTCTGCTCTTAGAACTCAGAGTTAAACTGAACTCCAGGAGGCTGTTTCTTTTGTAGGAGATCTGTGAGTTCTTCCCTCTGGAGGATGTTGGGACTCTCTACCATCAAATCCTGAGCCTTGAGGGCACTTGTGCTGACCTTCTGTCTGTTTCAGGGCCGTGGTGAGCGAGCCTACGACATCTACTCCCGCCTTCTGAGAGAGCGCATTGTCTGTGTGATGGGCCCGGTAAGTGTGTGTTGCTCCTCCTGCTGTGGGGCAACAGGTTCAGCCAATCCAATGGGCTCACTGTTATCCACACTCAGAAAGTGGTACTGAGTGCAAAATTCAGCTTCCTGGGGAAGACTGGCTTTATTTATTTTTAAAATTCAAGCTTCTAGCCCTTATGGTTGAAAGTGTGTGGGCAATGCCTGCTGAAATCCCAGAACCTAGAAATGTGACTGGGTAAGATTCTCAGACTCAGCAGGCTCAGGACAGCTTCATGACCCTCACCGTAACTAGCAAAATTATGCAAAGTAGTGTAAAGCAGAGAATCAGTTATAAAAAAAATTGAGAAAATGCACAAATTAGTTTCACATTTATAAATAGCAGGACTTGGGTTACTTTATTGGCCAGACCTTTGATCTCTTTTCTTTTTTAGCACAGAATACACTTAGGTCAAACTAAAATCTTTAAAAAGATGGAAATGCTTTGCTCTGTTTCTGGCTCGGCTTTCTTTAGGTATTTCATTTCAAAGAACTGACTATGCATTGTATCGATTATTTCCCTTGCATTTTAGTTTTGCATGCCCTTGGTCTCCTAAGTCCCAGGCCTGAGCTATAGTCTTGAGGCCAGCTAATGTCTCCAGGAGCTGATTCTGGGATGCCCACCTCCGAAAAAGCTACAACACACTTGGGCTTGCTATTAACTCCAGCAGGAGATTCGGTTTGCTGCAGTGGGGAGTTCCCGTGCTGATCATTCACCGCCATGCATTTTCTGCCTTTAGATTGATGACAACATTGCCAGCTTGGTCATTGCTCAGCTGCTCTTCCTGCAGTCGGAAAGCAACAAGAAGCCCATCCACATGTACATTAACAGCCCAGGTGTGTGTCAGTAAAAAACAAGGGGTGAAATGTGGGCTGGCTGAAAGGAAGCTGCTCTCATCGCTAGTGGAGGGAGTGTACATGTGAAGGAGGACCGTTCTGTACTGTACCCTGAAATATCTCCCAGCTGCGGTCAGAAAACCCAAGAATGAACTTTATTCTCCCAAGGCAACACTCCTCTCTTGCTGTCCAGTGGGAGAGCTTGAAACAGAGGTAACTAGGCCTCTTTACCGTAGTTGTTGCTATTCCACTTCTGCAGCAATGCCCACAAACTATGAGGACTTCAAACTCTCCAGGTTTGGAAGGATTTCTTCCAGTGGTGTAGTAGTACGTTTTGAAGTGCAGCTGCTCCTCAGGTGCCCATAGCCACCTTATTATTATTATTATTTATTTATTTATTTATTTATTTATTTATTTATTTATTTATTTATATAGCACCATCAATGTACATGGTGCTGTACAGATTATACACAGTAAATAGCAAGACCCTGCCGCATAGGCTTACAATCTAATAAAGTTGTAGTAAACAATAAGGAGGGAAAGAGAATGCAAACAGGCACAGGGTAGGGTAAACAGGCACTGGGTAGGGTGAAGCTAAACAGTGTAGAGTCAGAACAAACTCAATATTTAAAAGCTATAGGGAAAAGAAAAGTTTTTAGCTGAGTTTTAAAAGCTGTGATTGAGTTGGTAGTTCTCAAGTGTTCTGGAAGAGCGTTCCAGGCGTAAGGGGCAGCGGAAGAAAAAGGACGGAGCCGAGTAAGGGAAGTGGAGGTCCTGGGCAGGCGAGAAGCATGGCATCAGAGGAGTGGAGAGCACGAGCGGGGGAATAGTGTGAGATGAGAGAGGAGAGATAGGAAGGAGCTAGACAGTGAAAAGCCTTGAAGGTCAACAGGAGAAGTTTATATTGGATTCTGGAGTGAATTGGGAGCCAATGAAGAGATTTCAGAAGTGGAGTGACATGGTCAGAGCAGCGAGCCAAGAAGATGATCTTAGCGGCAGAGTGGTGGACAGAGCAAACATCTGGAGGCACCGGGTTGCGAAAGGGTGGTTTACTTTCTCAAGTAACCACCAGGATCTCGTGTTCTGTTCGCCCCTCTTCCGTTTGTTGGGGTTTTTGGCTCCAGTTTGAATATCTGGTAATCCTTCCATTTCTTAGCTCTCCCTTCAGGATGCGTGGCTTTTTCAGATAATTTAGCTTTGGGAAAGGCTTGTTGCATTTGAATCTTGAGAGCCCTGGTGTTGCAGTAAATCCTTTGTCCTCTTCCTCCCATCCCTCTTGCAGGTGGAACGGTGACATCAGGGTTGGCCATTTATGACACCATGCAATACATCTTGAATCCCATTTGCACATGGTGCGTGGGGCAGGCAGCCAGCATGGGCTCTCTGTTGCTGGCGGCAGGGTCACCGGGCATGCGCCATTCCCTGCCCAATTCCCGCATCATGATCCATCAGCCCTCAGGTGGGGCACGGGTAAGTCCAGCCCTGCTGCTTGATTTGACAGTTGCCTGTGGGTTCTCCAGTAGACAGCATCCCATCGCAGTGATGACCTCGGCAGATTGCCTGACCCCTTTGGCTAGGCAGGATGTGTGTGGAAAATCACAGCTGTCCCCTACATTCTTTAGTTCACACTAGTGGCGACTAGGTTCAACTTCCCTTTTGACTCTCTACCTCCCCTTCCAGGGCCAGGCTACGGACATTGCCATCCAGGCAGAGGAAATCCTCAAGCTGAAGAAACAGATCAACCTTCTCTACGCCAAACACACCAAGCAGAACCTGGATGTGATTGGTAAGCAGCATGCAAGAAGCAGGGTGTGGAACCAAACAGGTGGCAGTGGCAGCATCTAGCAATCAGGCAACCATTGAGGGACAGGGAGGCCAGACTCTTGCCTGGATTTGTTCCTTCCTTGGGGACCAGTTTTTCCCCACAGCAGTGTGATAAACAAGAGCTGCTTCCATCCATCCATCATTGTTGGGCAGCAAAAGCACATGGAGGTTTTCTGGAAGTTGATGATTCTTCCTCCCCTGCTTCTGTCTCCTTGGAGACTTGCCATGTCTTGGTTGTTAGCAAATTCTGGATTGGGTATGGGCAGCCACAGGCAGAATCCTAATTTTGCCCCTTCTATTTACCAAGACTTCATTGTATTTTTACAGATTTATTACCTCAACCGTTAGCAAGAATGCCCTCCTTTATCTACAGGACACAGTTGAAGAGCTTTTCATAGAATAGCAGAGTTGGAAGGGGCCTACAAGGCCATCGAGTCCAATCCCCTGCTCAATAAAGGAATCCACCCTAAAATATCCCTGACAGATGGTTGTCCAGCTGCCTCTTGAATGCCTATAGTGTGGGAGAGCCCACAATCTCCCTAGGTAACTGATTCCATTGTCGTACTGCTCTAACAGTCAGGAAATTTTTCCTGATGTCCAGCTGGAATCTGGCTTCCTTTAACTTGAGCCCTTTATTCCGTGTCTTGCACTCTGGGATGACTGAGAAGAGATCCTGGCCCTCCTCTGTGGGACAACCTTTTAAGCATTTGAAGAGTGCTATCATGTCTCCCCTCAATCTTCTCTTCTCCAGGCTAAACATGCCCAGTTCTTTCAGTCTCTCTTCATAGGGCTTTGAGGAACCAGAACCTCACACGATTTGGAAGCTATACTTCTATTAACGCAGCCCAAAATAGCATTTGCCTTTCTTGCAGCCGCATCGCACTGCTGGCTCATATTCAGCTTGTGATCTACAACAATTCCAAGGTCGTTCTCGTTTGTAGTATTGCTGTGCCAAGTATCCCCCACCTTGTTGTGTCAGTTCATGTTGTGTCAGTTTAGAATGTTTCAAGGCAAAAAGTCTAATTTCCAAATCGTAGGCACACTTTGGACCTGGACTGTTCTACTCTTACGTCTCCTGACCCAAAATAACAGATTCTTAAGAAGCCAATGAGACTGACACAAGTATTTACAGTTGCACAGCATTCACGTTACAATTGTTGTAAAGTGCCCAGAGAGCTTCGGTTATTGGGTGGTATAGAAATCAAATAAATAAAATATTTAAAGAGCTCTAGGGCTGCTTTGAGACAGTTAGCTGGGGGGTGGGTGCAGCTAGTTTATTACAACGATCCCCAATCTGCTACCCCCCTGATATTTTGGACCAACTCCTGTCCTGCTCAATCGGACCACAGGTCTATCTAGTCCAGCATTCTGTTCACTCAGTTGTCACCCAGGAAACCACAAGCAGGGGACGACAGCCACAGCACCCTGCTGCCCTTTTTCTCAAGCAACTGGTACTGAGAGACATACTTCCTCTGATACTGGAGGCAATAGATAGGCATCACGACTAGTAGCCGTTGATAGCCTCCTCCTCCGTGAGGGTACAGGCAGATTAGTAAAAAAACAATTGTGGGCTTTTAGTGTTGGGTCGAGTTTGCAGGTCTAGGTCTTCAGGGCAGTAACTATGGTAAATATTAATCCAACTTACTGGCCTTTAGTATTGGTTCCCTTAGGATTTGTGATGGGATATTACCTTGGCAGGAAGAATGATGAGAAACTGGCATTCTTCAGAAACAAGAGCAGGTTATTTCAAAGGGAATTGAAACCTGGTGAAGTCATGACATGGAAATAATGTGTCAAATGAGAAATGTTTCCTTACAATTCAACTTGCTTATATAAGGAGATATATTTGTGGGCTAGTAATCTTCTTTATTTTGCCAAGACGGTATTAAGTCTTTCTTTAACCTAAAGTGGTGTTATCCTGACAGAGGCTGCCATGGAGAGAGATCGTTACATGAGCCCAGTAGAAGCCCAGGAATTTGGCATCTTGGACAAGGTGCTCGTCCATCCTCCGCATGATGGAGAAGATGAGCCAGAGCTGGTACAGAAAGAGGTTCCCCCTGCACCTGCTCCCTCCCCTTCCTCAGCAGAGCCCTGAGGGACCCACGGCCTCAGTTTGAAAGCTGGTTGTGATGGGGATTATTCCAGCAACACCAATGCCCTGAAGTGGTTGGACTCCTTGGAATTGCCGGGGGATGTCAGTCTTCATGGACCTCCTCTTCATGAGTGCTCCACCAGTAGATGGTCACCTGTCTTTCTAGGAGCTGGTCTCTTTGTCTTCTGCTTTTCAGCAAGCTGTTTTCTCCCCACAATTGCAGCATTGTTTAATCGAGTGATGGATTTAAATTAAACGTTGACCTCTGTGATGTGGACATTCTTTTTTTCTGTAACTTTCTCTCTGAAAGACCACTGGCAGTAGATCCTGAGGTTCTTGGATCTGCCTACTGTAATGGATTCAGATACATAAACACATAGGCTGCTGCACAATAACTTTACTAGCTGTCAGATTGAAGAAACATGGCAGGACCACTTTACAAAATTTTTTGTCCCTGCCACGTAACTGGACTATGTTTCTAACACCTTTATTCCCCATCCAGATGTTTTACAGGCACCCTTTCCACAAAGCTGATGTGGAAAAGGCCCAGGATGCTGTGCACATATCCCCTGCCTATGTCAGATCTAGATGCTGTATCTGGAATAGCGCTACGGGCACAATCTGATTTTTGTTCCCCTTTAGTTCTCAGGTGGGGGGGGGTATTGCGCAGGCATCTCACTGCTGTTTACCTGACCTTGGTCATGTGTAAGGCCTACATGAAGCAATATTCTTGGATATGGGACATAAATTCCCATGGCTTTTATAGGCAATGATGACCAGAGTGATAGTGGTACAGGTGTCAAATTTGCAGGTGCACACAGTTTTCTAGGAAGCGTAACAGAAAGGGTCCTTCTTTCTTTGCTCCTATGATACCATCCACAGTGCTCCGGCCTCTTTACACATAACGTGTTACAGTGGAGACGTGATGACTGAAAACTTATTCTGAGTAGTCTGTGTTCGTATGCATGTTCATAAGCATGGGTAACATCAAGCAGTTGCACTCCCTTCTGTAGAAATCACTGGGCTGCGTACAGATGTAAGTTGAGGCAATCAACTACTGGTTCTTGAAACTCAGCTATGCAGAGTATTCCCCAAGGACACTGACATCAAACTCCTGCAAGAGATGGCTGATGGACATTTCAATGTGTTCAATGAGGCAGATGTAGAGAAGATGGAAAGGGGCCATCTGGATAGGACTCCAATACTGAGAGTGGGGGAGTTGTGATAGGGGACAGTCCTGGGGCTCCCTTGGACAGGCTCTATGACTAGGGTGACCCTATGGAAAGGAGGACAAGGCTCCTGTATCTTTAACAGTTGTATTGAAAAGGGAATTTCAACAGCTGTCATTTGTATATATGGGGAACCTGGTGGAATTTCCTCTTCATCACAACAGTTAAAGCTGCAGGTGCCCTGCCCTCTTTTAAATCTGGTCACTCTAGTATAGCTTCTGCAGCTTTAGCTGGTGTGATGGGGGAATTTCACCAGGTGTCATACAAATGACACCTGCTGAAATGCCCTTTTCTATGCAACTGTTAAAGATACAGCAGCCCTGTCCTCCTTTTCATAGGGTCACCCTACTCAAGGCAGTCTTACAAAGTTTAAAATATACTAGGGTGACCCTATGGAAAGGAGGACAGGGCTCCTGTATCTTTAACAGTTGCATAGAAAAGGGAATTTCAGCAGGTGTCATTTGTATATATGGAGTACCTGGTGAAATTCCCTCTTCATCACCACAGTTAAAGCTGCAGGAGCTATACTAGAGTGGCCAGATTCAAAAGAGGGCAGGGCACCTGCAGCTTTCACTGTTGTGATGAAGAGGGAATTTCACCAGGTTCTCCATATATACAAATGACAGCTGTTGAAATTCCCTTTTCAATACAACTGTTAAAGATACAGGAGCCCTGTCCTCCTTTCCATAGGGTCACCCTAGTATATTTTAAACTTTGTAAGGCCGCCTTGAGTAGGGTGACCCTATGAAAAGGAGGACAGGGCTGCTGTATCTTTAACAGTTGCATAGAAAAGGGAATTTCAGCAGGTGTCATTTGTATATATGGAGAACCTGGTGAAACTCCCTCTTCATCACCACAGTTAAAGCTGCAGGAGCTATAATAGAGTGACCAGATTCAAAAGAGGGCAGCTTTAAATGTTGTGATGAAGAGGAAATTTCCCCAGATTCCTGTTTGGTGCATTCTCTTCCCCTCCTTATTGTTTTATTATGATTTTATTAGAATGTAAGCCTATGCGGCAGGGTCTTGCTATTTTATTGTTTTACTCTGTACAGCACCATGTACATTGATGGCGCTATATAAATAAAATAATAATAATAATAATAATAATAATAATAATAATAATAATAAATGACTCCTGCTGAAATTTCCTCTTCAGCACCACAGTTAAAGAAACAGGAGCCCTGTCCTCCTTTTCATATGGTCACCCTAACTGGGCCTTGAGGCCCAGCATTGGGCAAAAGGCGGGATACTACTACTACTACTAATAATAATAATAATAGTTGTTGTTGTTGTTGTTGTTATTGTTGTTTTTGTTATTGTTGTTGTTGTTATTGTTATTATTATTGTTGTTGTTGTTGTTATTATTATTATTATTAAGGTTCGAGCAAGCAGGTCTTAGGCCTAACCCCTTATAGAACTACAAATCCCAGCATGCTCTCAAAGCAGGATCCCTCCCTTTCGGGCTTCATCCAATAACGAATCGCACTGGGACGTTAGAAAAGCCCTTTGAGTAGTTAGCAGCGAGGCTTTAATGGCTGCTTTGTGCGTCAAGGAGAGAGAGAGAGAACACTAATTAATTAATTAATTAATTAATTAATTAATTAATTAATTGTGGAGCCGCCTCGTCTAGTTTAGGCCCGTCGTGTTTGCTCGCCCACTCTGGCGGGGGTATAAAACGCTGCTGAGGGTTAGATTGGGGGTGTTGGTGGTTGAACCCGCTTCTAAAGGTGTGTTTTTAAACAGAAGAGCTTGGCTTAGGGGCTTTTGAAAATCATTTTTTTAAAGGCTTTAAAATTAGAGGGTTTGTTGTGTATATAGATACTGTGTGTGGCTGTGGTTGAAAGGCGGAGAGGGATGCTAGAGAAAGAAAGAAAGAAAAATGAATTAAGGGTGCAATCCTGTCCAAGTTTAGACGGGTCCTGCGAGGGAGAAGAAGTGAAAGAGGAGAGGATAAGAATGAAAACGTTTGGAAATGCATTTAAAAGCTTGAGAAGATGGCAGCGTTCCTGCACTTGAATACAGTTTAAAGGAGAAACCTAAGATTGACACCCACCCACACGCATAGTGCTGCCTTTTATAAGCTGCAGCATTATTATTATTTATTTATTTATTTATTTATTTATATAGCACCATCAATGTACATGGTGCTGTACAGATTATACACAGTAAATAGCAAAGCCCTGCCGCATAGGCTTACAATCTAATAAAGTTGTAGTAAACAATAAGGAGGGAAAGAGAATGCAAACAGGCACAGGGTAGGGTGAAGCTAACAGTATAGAGTCAGAACAAACTCAATATTTAAAAGCTATAGGGAAAATAAAAGTTTTTAGCTGAGTTTTAAAAGCTGTGATTGAGTTGGTAGTTCTCAAGTGTTCTGGAAGAGCGTTCCAGGCGTAAGGGGCAGCAGAAGAAAAAGGACGAAGCCGAGTAAGGGAAGTGGAGGTCCTTGGGCAGGCGAGAAGCATGGCATCAGAGGAGCGGAGAGCACGAGCGGGGCGATAGTGTGAGATGAGAGAGGAGAGATAGGAAGGAGCTAGACAGTGAAAAGCTTTGAAGGTCAACAGGAGAAGTTTATATTGGATTCTGGAGTGAATTGGGAGCCAATGAAGAGATTTCAGAAGTGGAGTGACATGGTCAGAGCGGCGGGCCAAGAAGATGATCTTAGCGGCAGAGTGGTGGACAGAGACCAGCGGACTGATGTGAGACGAAGGAAGGCCAGAGAGAAGAAGGTTGCAGTAGTCCAACCGAGAGATAACCAGTGCGTGAACGAGAGTCTTGGCAGAAGAGACAGACAAAAATGGTCGAATCGTGGCAGGAGTCCCGGCAACTATATTTGAGACAGAATGAAATTTGGGGCAGGATTTGAGCCTATATGTTCTATATACAAGCCTTTGGAACACTTTATGCTTTTAGGGTGAAGGTAGATGGGTATTAGATTTCCAAGTGGATATTTGTATATTCACCCTAGATTTCCCTGATGAAAGATCATTAGGGTCTGAATACATTGAATTATAATAAATAGACCGTATTTCTTCGATTCTAAGACGCTGTCGGTTGTAAGACGCACACTAATTTCAGTACCACCAAGAGAAAAGCTTTGATTTTAAGAAATAATAAACGCACCCGCGATTCTAAGACACACCCTGTTTTTAGAGATGTTTATATGGGAAAAGTGTCTTAGAATTAAAGAAATACAGTATTATTTCATTTATCCCTGTTGCTTTTCTACTGTTAGTTATCTATTTTGGGGGGTTCCATCCTGTTGGGTATTAGGTTGCCAATGTCTCTCTCTTGCAGGGCACCTGTAGCTTTCAAGAAGTGTATGACAAGCAGAAATTCATCAGGCGAAGGTTTCCTGAGCAGGGGCTGGTCTGTCCATTGTAAGGCACCTGCTTCAGACAGTTGATTTTGGTGTTATGAAAGGGCAGAAAATTGTCATTTAATTATTATTATATTTTTTACTGTCAGGTATGGGGAGAAGTGTTTGTGAGGTTTTGTTTTCTGCCCCAGGGGCCAAAATAATTTGCCTTGGTGGGGAATGCCATTTGGTGCTTTACTTCAGGCAGCTAAATATGTCAGACTGGTCCTGCCCGGAGTGCAAAGAATTCCAGATGTTCTCTTTTTGTCAGCAGCTCATGAATGGCATCAGACTGAGGATAGTAACCCATATTCTGATGGCCCTCTTGGATGTTAGATAAAATACTGCAAAGTATTTTTCTCCTTATGTCAAGTGTGTGTGACTGACTAATTATCATGGCCTACTGGATATTGGACCTGTATTGTTTATTTCAGCTGTCCTGTGATTTTTTTGAAATTAAAAGTTGGGGTGTAAATACCTTCAATAAGACTGTAATTTACATAGCTCTGTCAATGTGCATGGTACTCTACAAGGCAGCAAACATGAAGGCAGGCTCTAGAGAACTACCAGCTAGTAGGGTTATTTATTTATTTATTGCATTTCTATACCGCCCAATAGCCGAGGCTCTGTGGGCGGTTTACAAGCTAGTGACCTGGTTCACACGTAATGGCAGTATCAGGCTGCAAATTGTGTGTTAATTAATTTGCAGGGATGCACGCTACACGTGAGCCAATTCTGGTTTGCAGCAACCCTCAAACCCACCATTTATAGGTTGTTGGCATGACATTGAAACTCTGTGTTATGGCTTCAACAAATCATGGGTTAACTTTCGGTTGCTTAAGCCATGGCAAACTCAAAGTTTCTGGGTTCGGATGTCGTGATAACCTACAAATTGAGTGTTCGTAGGTTGTTGCTGCAAACCAGAAGCAGCTCATGCATAGCACATATCTCCACAAATAATGGGTTAATTAATTAATCCACTATTTGCTGCCCAATGCTGCCATTATGTGCAAACAGCCTGACTTTCTTACAGGCTAGATGAATAAAAATGTTCTGGCTGCTGGGTCTGTTGCGAGTTACAATTTTGACATTTGTAGCACCTTTGTTTAAATTGTTTGCTTTATTTGAAATGATAAAACATTATTTGCGAAAAAATGATAGTATTAAATAAAAAATAAGTTGGGAGAAATATGTTATACCAGGGGATATTATAGTTTGAATGGCAGTAAACTCTGGACACTCCCACAACTTCTGTTCTGGGTTCTGTTTCTTAGGTTTGCCTCCCATCCTAGGAAAGGAGGGCAGCATTCTTTAAATCAAAGTTGGTAACTCTAGCAAGGGTTGGGGAGAGGATTTGTGGAAGCAGCCTGAGAAAGAGCTGTGTAGAAAGTCTACACAGCCTCTGATACTTGATATAGAAAGGGTTATGCTAAGCCAGTGAAGCGTTTCTTGTTAGATTAATGAGTGAACCTCTACCAGGTGCTTTGACAGAATGCCCTGCCAATGGACTTCGGAAAAATTATCTTCAAAATACACGCTTCCCTAAGTCCCAGAAAATATACAGATGCAGGGGTTGCCTACACGTAGGGAAAGCCCCGCGGGGGCTGTGGATCTATGCCCCGTTGGTTAGACGGCACAGGTGCAGCTTCACAGCCACCGTGGGCTTCCCTGCAATGCTCTGAAAAAGTCAGGGATTTACCCCAACTTTTTCAAAGGGAGCAACAGCAACACAGTGCTTCTGCCATGTAATGTCGCTCTGGGGCTAAGCCAGGGGCAGAGCCTGGTTGAAGGCGATCAGCGATTGTTCGCCTTCCACCAGGAAGAGGGTGGTGGCTCCAGGACCTGGATGGCCACCCAGGAACCCCGGGCTCCCTCCTTGATGTCAGGATTACCCTATGCAATGCTGGGAGTGAGAAAGTGCGGGGTAGAGGGAGGCGACAGGTAACGTTCATGTACTTTTCCTAAATTCTAAAGCTTTCCATGCACATTAGCAACGGGGTGAGATCCTGCTCCCAGGAGGAATGGACAGTTTTGTGTTAGTCTTCCTAACCCGCCTGGCAAATAAATTCAGGAGAGAGTACAACTTAAAAATTGCTTGCTACTTACCAGCAACTGGTCGTGATGATTAAGGTATAGAAGGATATGTTTTGGCAATAAAGCTGGGTGGGTACAGAAGAGACCAGATGCCTCCCTGCTGATTTGGGAACCATGGAGAAGACTGTAAGAGTTCCTCATTTCTTCCTTTTTTCAGGTTTCTGTTTAAACCTAAATAGAAAAATGGAACCTTTGACTGTCCCAGACACTCCAGGGGCAGAGCCATTCACAGGTAACTATTTGGCAAGGCCTTTTAGCAAGAAATGTTTGCCAGAGTTCGTCTTTCTTCAGTAGTATTTGCTTGCTTTATTACTTACTACATTTTTATCCCATCCTTCCTCCAGCAGACAAGGCTGTCTTCCCCCATGCATTTCTGGTTCTGCAACAACCCTGTGAGGTAGAAACAACACAAGACTTTTGTGGTGCCTTAAAAACTAACACATTTTTTATTGCATGAGCTTTTGCGGACTGCAGTGTACTTTGTCGTATACACGAAGTGTTATTTATATATTTATTTAAAACATTTCTTGGCCACCTTTCAGGACAAAAGCCCTCCAAGGCAACCTACAGCAATACAGTACAGAAAAAACAGTTAAAATTTTAGAAGCAATCAAAACATAAGCACAATAAAATAGCAATAAAAACAACAATAAAACCAGGAGCAACAGCAGTCATATCAAGAGAAGGCTACAGTCAAATAATATGTTTCCAAGGCCTTCTTAAAAGCCTGCAGTGATGAAGCATGGTGGACCTCCAATGGCAACTTGGTCCAAAGGTGTGGGGCCACTGCAGAGAAGTCCCTCTCATGTGTGATCTCTCACCTAATTGCGCTCATGCGTGGGCAAATGAGAAGGGCCTCTCTTTCTGATCTTAAAGTGTGGGCAGGCTGATATGGGTGAAGGTGGTCCTTCAAATAACGTGGTCCCAAACCGTTTAAGGCTTTAAAGGACAAAAACAGCACTTTGAATCAGGCTCAGAAATGCACCAGTAACCAGTGCAGCTGCTGCAATATAGGCATTATGTGTTCAAATTGCCTCGCCCCGATTTGGCCGCATTCTGTACCAGCTGAATTTTCTGAACTGTCTTCAAAGGCAGCCCTACGTACAGCACATTACAGTAGTCCAGCCTAGATGTGTTCTGCTGAGTGACAGGTATATTATTAGCAATGTGAAGGCCTGAAAAAAACCCAGAAAAATTCAGGGGGGAAAGTTTCCCCCTGTTTTTTCCAAAACCTTTTTTGGGTTTTTTCCCGAAAAAATGAAGAAAAAAATGGATTATGGGATGTTTTTTTTTAGCATGATGAATAAAATGTTTAAGGCAAGGTGTTCAGATATTTACTTCTCCAAATGATTTCTAAAAACTATGTACAGTATCAGATTATTACAATTTCTGTGCACCGAGGACAAGCAAGTCCTAGGTTGTAAACTGAGTCTACAACTCTCAAATGCAAGAGCAAGATGCATTTCTGCCTCTAGGGGGCAGCACTGCCACTGAAGCAGAGACTGAAACTGATAATGATAGCTTTAGCTCAGAAAATGAGTCTGATTAAATTTCATGCTAAAATAAAACATCCCGTAATCCGTTTTTTCTTCATTTTTTCGGAAAAAACCCAAAAAAGGCTTCGGGGAAAAAACGGTATTTTTCCGGGTTTTTCCTGGGCCTTCACACCTCTAGTTGTAACCAGTGAGGTCTGAAGGAAAAGAAATGCAGAAAGTACAAAAATAATTGTCTTATTTACAGTGGCTGTTCACAAAAGAGTTGTTAGGTAGTAAGGCAGACATCCTTGTGCTGGTGGTCGTCTCATATTCAAGCTTGTCCCTGTTGTTGGGTATTAATGCTTAAATGTCTGTGTGTATTTGTGTGTTGGGGGAGGAAATAAGCATCGCTTTTGTGTGTGAACCAGATTGGCCTTTGCCCCCCTCCATACTCCTGCCTTTCCCCTGCTTTGCAAAGGTCTAGTGTCCTTTATATGTACCCCAGGTTCAGCTCTGTGTCTAGATATTCCTTGCCTCTCACACTCGTGTCTTCCCATTGGATCTTCTTGCGTTCTTCTCTGTGCTTCTCCTTGCAGATGCTCAGTGCTTCATAGACAACTACGTATGTGAGCTGGGCCTATTGTCAGCGGTTGAGTGCAGCCCAGCTCGTTTCAGTGACTCTCTGGAGCTCCTGGGAGGGCTTGGGGACCTAGGTGATGTTGTCTGTTGGAGTGACAATGTAGATCACTGCATCTCTTACCTCAACAAGGTGAGCAGTGGACTTGGGCAGAGGTGGGGGGAGTATGGATTTGCAGTGCAGACACCAGCTCCCTTTGCCGGTGTTCCATTGGTACCGTTGTTGTGTGGATGTGCAATTTTATCACTCCATTTTGCTTCTTAATGGCACTAGTCTTGTTACTTTTGGTGAAGCTGAGAATGCATCATCTTGCTCTATCTCTTAGGATGATTGGATCTATCTGTCTCCTGGGGAGGCTTCAAAGAAGGCTAGTCCTCTGGTGTGGTGGTGGTGGTGGTGGGCCCTTGGAAAAGAGGAAGTAAGTTGACCCAGGGGCAGGTAGGGAAAGTAGGCATCTAATGGTAAGGTGGGCAGTAATTGGAGGAAAATGAAGGGAATGGAACAGCCATTGGACTCCTTTAGCAACTCTTCTGTGATTCAACTACCTCCTGTACCTAGGAATTGATGGCACTGGGGCTCCCTGCCCTATATAAAGAAGATAGCTCTGAAGATGGCCTCAAGAATGGCTTTGATCTACTGGCATTGGTTAATGGTACATGCCGGCTGCTGAATCTCTACCAAGGAGTGTCTGTCCAGTTGGGTGACATGGAGGCGGAGGCGATGCGGCGGGCTGGAGAGCTAGATTATCTGAGGACACGGCAGGGTAAACTCAAGGTCAGCGCTCCGAGGTTCGATATTGCTTGTGTCATGTTGCACTTGATCCAGTTATCCAATCTCTGCAGGCTGGCCCAAAATGTTTTGGCATTGGTGTGTGTTTTTTAAAGTCCAGATGGTACCATCCACTAGCATGGAGCACGATCTATTGAGAAGCTTTTGTGTGTGAGCTCTGTTGAAATTAACAGGAATTCATGCAGGAGAGCTTCCTGATAGGTTGTGCCCTGTGGGTGAGGCCTGACTGCTGCCTTTAATGGTATCCAAAATGAAATCCGCTGCTTCATGTTGCCTCATGCTAGGGCTTCCCTTTTACCTCGTCAAGAATATCCCCTTCCACCATTAAGACAAGCTGCATTCTTCCTTATACAGCCAGCTCGGGATTCTGCCCTACTTTCCACAGTCCCAACAGCCCTACCAGTGTCTCAGTTTATACCCCTTAAATCTCAGGAATGACTAACAAGAACAAACTCTGTATTATAAATATGTATTGGTCAGTGCCCTCTTCAGCAAGTACTTTCTTGTGAAATCCACTCTTCTCTCTCTCTCTTTCTTTCTTCTTGTCCAATTACCTGTGGCTTGGATTGCATCCCACATACAATGTTCTGTGAAGGTGGAGGATGTATTGGGTTTCTGATTCACACTGGCCCAGAGGGATAGGATGATGTACTGGACATGCATCTCTGAGGTCCAACCTCCAAGCCCTTTGTTACAGAAACTTCTACAGAATGCCTTTTTATGGCTATAAAAAAACAACCCATCATTAATCATTGGATGCTGCCAGTGCATCAAGAAAAAGGCTGGTGTATTTCGATTGAGGGTGGCATTGCATCCAGGTAAAAGTGTACTGGAGCAAAGTAAATGGCAATTCAGGATATTATTTGATATGAAAAAAAAATTATGCCAAGTGATCTGCAATATAGTGATCAATATAGTGAACACTGACACTGACAACAAAGGTCCGCATAGTTAAAGCAATGGTATTCCCCGTAGTAACCTCTGGCTGCGAGAGCTGGACCATAAGGAAGGCTGAGCGAAGGAAGAGAGATGCTTTTGAACTGTGGTGTTGGAGGAAAATTCTGAGAGTGCCGTGGACTGCAAGAAGATCCAACCAGTCCATACTCCAGGAAACAAAGCCAGACTGCTCACTTGAGGGAATGGTATTAAAGGCAAAACTGAAGTACTTTGGCCACATAATGAGAAGACAGGATACCCTGGAGAAGAGGCTGATGCTAGGGAAAGTGGAAGGCAAAAGGAAGAGGGGCCGACCAAGGGCAAGATGGATGGATGATATTCTGGAGGTGACAGACTTGACCTTGGGGGAGCTAGGGGTGGCAACGGCCGACAGAAAGCTCTGGCGTGGGCTGGTCCATGAAGTCACGAAGAGTCGGAAACGACTGAACGAATACACAACAGTAGTGATCTACCTTTCAGGGTTGTTGTAAAGATTACTGAGAAATTGCCCATGAAGCACCTTGAATGTCCTGATTAGCTGTTCAGCTAAATGGCCCCTGTGTGAACATTGTGCTGGACTAGATGGAGCCTTGGTCTGGTCCAGCATCAGGGCACTTCTTACATTCTTAACCTAAAGTGCTATATAATATTTATATCTTTTGGGCTCATTCACGATCTCCTGAATGCAGCAAAAATCGCAGCTGCTAAGGAAAAATACCTGTTCCATTGAACAACAAATAGTTCTGAAAGATTTTTTTTCCTGTGTAATTGCAACTTATAAATTGGTGAAATACAAGAAGCTCTGTCAAAAGTGTCCCCAGTCAAGGACGGTCTTTGTATGCTATGAAACTCGACTGGAACTGTAGATATCTGGGTTGTGCCATGTAACATCATGCTCTTTCAAGTGTTATAAATTAAACACTGTGTACTCAAAACAGCAGCAAAAGATGGCAAAGTCGCTCGTTGCTAAATGCCAGGACCTGTTGCACGATCAGATTATCCTCCTTGATCCTTAAGTGCTTCGAAGTGAGACGTAATGGGAGGAGGGGGCTCGGTAAAACCCCTTTGAGCAGTGTTACAGATGCAGCCTTCTGCAAGAAGGGATGCCTCACGCATTTCTGTAGTGTTGTCTGCAGCTCCCCCCCTTCCCCACCACACACACAGAGTTGAGAAGCTGTTGCTTTGTAAAACAGTGGATTTACTTGTAAACACAGCGCTGATGGAGAAGGGCTGCAGCCAGACACATGACTTATAGTTTATTTCTTTACTTAATAGAATCATAGAATAGCAGAGTTGGAAGGGGCCTACAAGGCCATCGAGTCCAACCCCCTGCTCAATGCAGGAATCCACCCTAAAGCACCCCTGACAGATGGTTGTCCAGCTGCCTCTTGAAGGCCTCTAGTGTGGGAGAGCCCACAACCTCCCTAGGTAACTTGTGAGTAGCTCTCGCTGGGGAAAGCTGCCCCAGGTTGCTATCTGAAAAGCCACACTGGGATGGTGTGGCTTTTATATAACGGTCCCCAGTTAGGTATATTTTCTTAGGAACTGATATCCACCCGGAATCTATTAATGTACTGGGATTGTGCTCCAAGGCTGTCTTAAATATTCATAATCCCTCGTGATTACTCATAACCTCATAGGTACTTCAAAAGCGTCCTTCTAACCAGAAGCTGCTTTAAGGCAGTGAGGTTGTTAAACTTACGTTACCTGCAGCCATAAGAACAGATGTGCCCCCAACCTGTTTAACCCCCACCACTACTGCTCTACCCAGATCTGCGATTCTCCTGATTGCTCCAAAATATTCTCAGAGAATTTCATTGAATGTTCTCGGCATATGTCAGTATTTGTGATAGTTTTGCATTCACTATCACCATTGATACACCATTGTGTATCTCGAGATATTGCAGTAGCATGCAGAAGCTGAAATGGAGTAGCCGTCAATCTTAGACAGGATCTGACAAATTACTTCCATGTTTGGGTGTAAATAAAAGTATTGTCATTCATCTCATTAAAAACAGGTTTCAAATATTGATAGCAAATTTTGGTTCTGATGATGAACTTCAAGGTGACATTTTGGCATCCATATTTGAATTTTGGCAGTTCCTAAAGCCTTGTGAAATTCCATTTGTGGGTCTGCAAATGGAATTTCATGGAAGTTAATGGAGTGAATTCCACTCCATTGTTTTCTAAGGGGAACATACAGTCATGGAAACCAGTGTGTGTGTGTGTGGGGGGGCTACATTTCCCCTCTAACGGTGTTGTAATCTGCCACATCAATGCAAGAGGCAGAGGTGATGATGGTAAAATCATGTTTATTAAGAACATATCAAGAGTTTATATACCCATTTCGTGCTCCCTCAATTTCTCCCTCCTCCTTGGGTGAGTCAACATTCATTGTTGGGTTTGAGTAAGGAAATTAACTTTCCTCATTACCTGTGTTTACTAAACTAGCTGTCTTACCATGTTTGTTCCCCGGATTAAGCTGGAAGTCAAACAGGATGCACTGCTCTTAGACAATAGACAATAGGGAGATAAAGGAGTTACCACATCCACCCTTTATCTCCAGACAGTTTGCTGTCTGAAAAGACTCCAGGCGTTGTGACATCCCTACATAACGGCATATACACCCTATTCCTAGACCCTAGGGTAGGACTAAGCATCCCTTCCCCCAGCAATTCTGTTTCTTGAAGAGGACCATGCAGATATTCTCTGTTGCTCCTTCCCTTTTGATCTGTGTCTTTCTCTTTCATCTCCCTCCACCTCTGCTTCTTCTGTGAGCTTGGTGACTGCTTTAAAAATTTCTGTTGAAGCAATAACTCTTAATAACATTTTGTTTGCTACCCTAAAGTCTTAGTGGCCCCTATTGTCCACCTGTTTTGTCCTTTAATATAATTAATGGGGTACTTTATCGTCTTTGGGTGTGGGTGAACATAATAGGACTTTCCTTTCTTGGCTTTAATTTTCCTTCCTGCTTCACCCCTCCATTCCCCTCTTGGAAACTTCAGAACCAGGTGGAAGCTTGTGAAAGGGAAATTGCAGCTGTGCAGGACAAGGAACAGCAGCTTCAGAGCAAGAACAAGCAGCTAAATAGCATGCTGAAAGAAGAAAAGGATGAGGTGAGTGGGCCGGGGTAGGATGGCTGAACCTAGCCCAAGGCTTTCTAATGCCCTCCTGTTAATTAAAACATGGATGTGATCCACTAGGAAGAGCTATTTAAGTCTCATTGAACTGTGCAGTGGGTCGTGCTTCATGGGTGATCTCTCTCTCTCTCTCTCTCTCCATTCTTATAATTGTTGGCCCATTTGGGAACGCTGTTTGTTTAGCTATAGTATTGCAGATCTCTTGAGTTTCATTTTGAACCCTAGACACTCAACTTGGAGAACATATATTTCCTGGCTCCTGGGCTGCAGGTATGGCTCCTGTATCCCAGTTAGCCTTAATTACCGAGAACCACCCTCTGCTCCACATGAGACTGCTCATGGGAGGAAACCCGCACTCACAGAGATTCAGAGTTTGCTCACATTGCCCTGTAACACTTGTAGTAGATTTGTCATTCAACACCGTCACTATACATTTTGTGAACCGCCCAGAGAGCTCCGGCTATTGGGCGGTATAGAAATGTAATAAATAAATAAATAAATAAATAAATAAATAAATAAATAAAACTATCTATTCTAGTAAAATGACTTGTTAGGAATTGAGTATTATGAGTATTGATGATTGAAATGCTGTGTTGTGATTTATGCTAGTTTTCATATAATTTGTATTTAGTTGCTGTTGAATGTTATATGCATGTTTTAAATAACTTTGTATTTAGGCTGCCTTGAAGCCCAGCATTGGGCAAAAGGCGGGATACAAGTAAATATAATAATAATAATAATAATAATAATAATAATAATAATACACAGAAAAGAGATATACAAATAACTTGATCCATATTTGGACAATCATAATTCAAACAAATATATAGACTATAATCAATAGTTTGTTTTCTTGATACAACCGTAAGTAATAATTCTCAGGACTATTTTCCATTGTGCTTAACTCCTGGGGTATTTGAGCTCCTTTCTGTACTACAAGAACTGAACATTCAGATGCTCTCCTGATCAGGGCACTCTGTCTTGGCTTGAGCACACAGATCCTAAATTGGTTCTGAGAGGAAATTGCTGCATGGCTTTCTGTATTTGGCATCCTAATATAGTAATGGGCCTGTTCAGAAGACATCTTAAACCCTGCTGGTTAAGGGTTAGGGTTAAGCAGCACTGTTTAAGGTGTTGTGTGCAATGCATTTTGCTAAACCCAGGTCATTTTCTGACTTCAATCAGACTGTTTGCAGCAGGGTTAGCAGCTCTAATTGTGGCTTAAAGTGTTGTATGCAACAGCATGGCTTGTGGTTAGTGCTAACCCCGGAGAACCACAGTTTTGCTAACAATAGTCCCTGAAGTGTCGCCTGAATAGGCAGGAGGAGGAGGAGGAGGAGGAGGAGGAGGAGGAGGAGGAGGAGGAGGAGGAGGAGGGAAGCATCAAAACATTTTAGGCACTGTACAAAACACATAAAAATAAGCCCTGCTTAATAGGCTTACAGTGCAATTCAAACATAAATAAAACTAAAAATACTGGAGGAGGAAGAGGACAGAAACAACTGGACCTTGACAAACTGAAATAAACGGGTCTTAAATGTGTAAGAACTGCTGGCAAAGAGTTCCAAAGGTAGCTAACAATAATTGAAAATGCACAAAGACACAAAACTGAGGAAGAGATGCAGGGTTTAACAAGCAGCAAAGAAGCAGAATAACAAGGAGGAGAATACAGAGAATCTGAGAGAAGCAGGAGTTAGACCACAGGGGTGGGTAACTTAATGCCCTTCAAATGCTTTTGACCTACAACTCCTATCAGCTATAGCCAGCATAGTCAGTGGTGAGGGATAATGGGAGCGATAGGCCAAAACATCTAGAGGGCCACAAGTTACCTGTATGAAGGCAATAGAATCTTAAACTGAATGTAAACAATCCTGTCCTGAGGATGACTTTCTACTTTTGATATCACTATTGAATCTCATAGTTTTGTTTAACTGTTTGTTATTTGGGGGCATTTTGTTTCCAATGTATAACACACTGCATTCTACCAGTCCTGTAAACAACTGTTTACCTCTCCAGGCCTTTGCATCGGTTAATTAAAACAATTGGAGGTCAATTGGGAATTTTCGTTCTGAAAACTACCACCAAATAGCCTGTGTTCTCTGGGCAGATCTCAAAACTAGACTTGTAACCATAAAATGCAGTCATATCATAAAACCTCGTATAAACTTAAAAAGTTAAACAGAAATTAAGGGAAGAGTACTGGCTGGGCTACGGGATTGCTTCTTGGGGGGATTCTACATGTCGTACTGAGGGCGCTTCCATGCGCCCCCAGTGCGCCCCCAAAGCAATCGTGTAGCTTGCCTGGAGAAGAGACGAGGAAGAGGCGTCTTTGCCGCCACCGCCACCCACCTACTTCCTCGCTGGCCGGGTCGGAGAGCTCGGCGGAAGAAGGCCGGCGAGGAGGTAGGTGGGTGGCGGCGGCAAGGACGCCTCTTCCTCGTCTCTTCTCCAGGCAAGCTACACGATCGCTTTGGGGTCGCACTGGGGACGCATGGAAGTCCCCTCAGTACGACGTGTGGAATCCCCCTTGATATGCATCTTTAAGCATGGAGAACTTCGAATGTGGCCAAACCAAGGGAGTTGTGGCGGGACGCTAGCTGCCACCGTAGCTTTGAATTCCCGTTTGTCCCAACAGATCACCAAGCTCCTGAGTGCCGTGGTGAACCAGAAGAACCAGCACCTCCACGAAATGAAGAGGAAGGAGCAAGAGCTGTTTCGGCTCAAGGAAAAGATGAGCCAGCTGGTGACTGACAAGAGGGATAAGAGAGGAAGTACGTCAGGGGTTGTGGGTGGCAAGGGGAAGGGGGAAAGGCTTTCGGAGGCTTGGGCTTGGTGTTAAGTTTTCATTTGCCCCTGGAATGATGGAAATGGGGGAAATTAGCATGCTGGCTGCTACAGCACAACATCAGTTCAGATATGAGAAATTGGGGGTGGGGGATCGACACGTTGGCGCGAAGGTGCTTCATTTAGGCACGTCTTTTAAAAAGGCGCACGGAAGCGCCTCTTTCTTCACTGTGTGTACTGGAAAACGAGCGTTGGAGCCGTTGGTGGGGGCTGTTCCCCACCCCACCCCACCCCCCGTCCCCTCCAACACGCTCCGTCGCCAAAATCGGATTCTCCCTCCACCCACCCCGCACTCATCTCTCTCCACCTAAAATGTGGAGCTGGGGGTGGCGGTGTGTGTGCGCTAAGCATGGCGTTTGTTTAAGTGACTCTGACACAGGAAGGAATAGATGTGGGCAGGGAGATGTGTTTACTCGGAAGTAAGTTCCCCCTACGCACGGAGGGTACATCTCCACTCACTCCCACCCCCACTTCTACAAGGCAGACGCTTTTAGTTCTGCAAAGATACATTACCGTGCTCCTTAAGAGCCGAGCGGCGGCTCCTTCACAAACTACGACGAGCGTTGGAGCCGTTGGTAGGGGCTGGGGAGTTGAGGCGGAGCATTTTCCAGTACCCACAGTGAAGAAAGAGGCGCTTCCGTGCGCCTTTTTAAAAGACGTACCTAAATGAAGCGCCTTCGCGCCAACGTGTAGATCCCCTCTGGGCGTGGTTTGGGCTGTTGAGCTTGGAGAAGGGACATTCTGACTTGGGCAGGGGAAGAGCGAGGCGCCCCTCTGATTCTGGCTTCTGCCTTGCTATTCCTAGCCATTGACATCCTCAATGCCCTCCCCCGGGCTGACAGCAAAAGGGCAACCTGGAAAACTGGAAAATCTCTTGGCAGGTAAATATTGATTGATTTTTATATCCCACTTTCCACCAAAACTAGCATTCAAGGTAGCTGACAGAGAGCTTCAGCTATTGGGCATTATAAAAATGCAATAAATAAATAAATAAATAAAATACAGATCAAAACCAAGTTCAGTTTGCCAGAGGTAGTTAACCCATCCATTCTTTTGGAAGGGAGGGGTACTGGGCAGGGGTGGGGAGGTTGCGTTTTTTCCTCCTCCCTCCTAATCCCCTTTCCTTTTGTGTCAGGTTTTTTAGATTGTAAGCCTGTGGGCAAGGACTGTCTTAAGAAATATTTTTGTAAGCTGCCTTGAGGGGTTTTTTGGCTAAAGGGTGGGATATAAGTACTATAAGAACTGCTTCCGCCGAGCTCTCCGACCTGGCTGGCTCTTACCCCCGACAGCGGGAGGCGGCGGCAAGGATGCGGCCGGTTCCCCAGCCGCCTCCTCCTCCGCCTCTTCCTCTGCCTCTTCCTCCATCTCTTCTTTCTCGGTCTACACAGTCGTTGTGGGGGCGCACTGGGGGCGCATGCAAGCGCCCTCACAACGACGTGTGGATTCCATGTTTTGTTTTTCCTCCCTGGCAGGAAGGAGGAAGAGCTCTACCGCACCCAACTGGCAAAGCAAGAACGGCGGGAGCAGGGCCTGGCGCTGGAGAATGCCGAACTGAAGCAGCTGCTCAGTGAAGTGAGCCAAGATGTAGAGCAGCTGCTGGGCCCTGATGTGGGCCTCGCCCGGGTAAGAGCCCTGCAGGGCTTCCAGCGAGCGGGGGGCCATAGCCGCCTCCTTCTGCTTGATCCCCTTGGTGCTGAACCGCTGCTTTCTCTTCTCAAGGGCACAGAGAAAAGCTGTCCGTACAACACATTCCAGGAGCAGTGGGGCAAGTTCAGGACTAGTATAAAGACCCTCGGTATGCAAGGTATGGTTTTGGACTTCCATTCATGTTCTTATATGGGGGCTTTGCTGCTGCAAGGGATAGTAATGATGGCCACTCATTTAAGTGGGCTTAGTTCACGAAGGAGACCACTAAATGGAACCTCTATCTTTAGAGGCAGTAACGTCTCTGAATACCGAATACGGAGAACAACCACGGGGAGGTCCTTATTTTCATGCCTTGCTTGTGAGCTTCTCGGAGGCATTTGCTGGAAATGGAGTGCTGGCCTAGATGGACGCTTGGTCTGCTCCGGGAAGTCGGTTTTTACTATTCCTTCTATTATGTTTTGATGTGAATGCCATTACTTATGTCATCCATAATGCCCCCACCTTCACACGTGAGGAGTTATGACCAGGCTTGGGAGACTCTCGGAAGTTTTGCAAAAGTACAAACACTAAGGGGGGGGGATCCGTAAATGGGGTGGGGTGGGGGGACACCCCCAAAAACAACTAATGCAGATTGAGCATGCTCATTGGGCATGGAATGCTGACTTACTGTTGCCGGGGGGACGACCCTGGGGAGAGGAGCAGTGGAATGAAGTGACTGGAATTCTGAACAGCAGCACACGACCCTGCAACGTTTTGTTTCAGCTCCCCCCCCCCTTGCATTGCCCATGCTCAGTCTGGAAATTATCTGTTAAACACTTTAGCAGTAGTAGATGAGATAAGAAGAGCTATAAGCGCAAGGAACCTGGAATGCCTTCTGCACCTAAACCTTGGTTACACCATTTCATTCCATGGGTGTGTGTGTGTGTTTTTACTGATGGCAGCATGGGGAACCCCCCTTGTAGTTGAAGTAGATGCCAGGAGTTACTTGTCTTGAGCATAACTTCAAAGGAAGTGTGAAGGACAAACGTTTTCCTGGGCAAGTGGCTTCAGTACCTGACCAGGTGTTGTTTTTTTTAGTGAGCTTTCATGCCAGTTGGATCTAATTCAAAAACTAACTTTACTGTAATCTTTCTGTACTGCCTCCCACTCAAGAAAGTTTACTGAAAACAAAGGCACCTGCTTATATCCAAACACGGTGCAGTATTCTTGCTAGAATCCAGCCTGGCTTAGCAGGGGCGTTGTTATGAAGGTGTATTGTGTTAGGAACACAACAGGTGAAAAGGCTCTAACATATCAGATTACCTTAAACCCACTTAACATCGCCTACATGGGTTTGAGGAGCGAATGTGTATGTATGTATGTATGTATTGCATCCAACAAATGAAAAATTATCATGTAGTTTACAGCTTTAATATGTGCAAGGTTGTTTAGTCCTAGCAACAACCCTGTGAAAGCTAAACCTCCCGGAGCCCGCTTCCTTAGCCCAGCCTCCTGGAGCCAGGGCCGGTGCCAGACTATTTTGCACCCTAGGCAAGGTGAGCTACTTTCACACACACACACACACACACACACAAATGCCAACTTTGATTTTTAAGAACAGATGTTTCCTGGAGAAAATAAGAAGCACAAAACTTGAAACTGCTAAATTTATTTTAAAGTGCAAGAAATACGTCATGCCAATTATAGCAAACAAATTGGTAAGGAACGTCTATGGGTCTAAAATGCATGATTGAATAGGAATATCACCTCCAAATCATCCCCCCAACTCACACACACACACACACTCAGCATCACTCACGCCAAACAAACACACGCATGAACACATGCATTCACTCAAAGACCCCCTGCACCCCGTTCACCCAGACATTCTTTCTCTCTCTTCTGGCCGCGTTCTGGAAGTCCGAACGTGGAGCCGCCCCACCCCCACCCCAGCGTCCCTGGCTTCGCTTTGGCTGGGCGGGCGTGGGGCGCCATCTCGCCCGCCCAGGCCCAGCTGAATCCTCGGGCTGGCTCACAGCCAATGCGCGTGAGTGCGGCGCTGTGCTTGGCGCCCCTCTTAGCTTGGCGCTCTAGGCGGCTGCCTGAGTGGCCTCTATGGTAGCACCGGCCCTGTCTGGAGCTAAAATGCTGGTCCCATGCAGTCAAATTCCGCCTGTATCTTTCCCTTCCCAGCCATGGATGCTGCTACTTCCCGAATGTCCGAGGGAGATGGGCAGGACCCTGTCATCAGCGTGACGGATCACGACAAGGAAATCATGAAGCTGAGGAGGGAGATAGAGGAGAGCAGAGTGCTAATTGTGCTGCAGCAGCAGTGTTTCCAGGTAAAGGAGAGCCTGGGTGTCTTGGCCCTTCTCATGGCAAGCCGTGGCCCTGCCTAATTTGGCCAAGTGACTCATTTGACTCCGGGTGGCCACAGGAAGGGCTGTTTGTAGTCGTCACTTACTCTCTGCGCAGTGGGGAGTAAGGAGCACTTCGGGCCACTTAAACACCCCCACCCCACCTGAACTCTTGTCTAGCAACGTCTGACATATCACAGAACTTCATCTCTACAACCGTAGGGGGCGAGACACTTGAAATCAGCTCCTCAGGTAGCAGAATTTTTTGTGTGCTTGAGCAGAGTCACAACATGATGATATGAAGAGAGACTGAAAGAACTGGGCATGTTTAGCCTGGAGAAGAGAAGATTGAGGGGAGACAGGATAGCACTCTTCAAAGACTTGAAAGGTTGTCACACAGAGGAGGGCCAGGATCTCTTCTCGATCCTCCCAGAGTGCAGGACACGGAATAACGGGCTCAAGTGACAGGAAGCCAGATTCCGGCTGGACATCAGGAAAAACTTCCTGACTGTTAGAGCAGTATGACAATGGAATCAGTTACCTCGGGAGGTTGTGGGCTCTCCCACCCTAGAGGCCTTCAAGGGGCAGCTGGGCAAGCATCTGTCAGGGATGCTTTAGGGTGGATTCCTGCATTGAGCAGGGGGTTGGACTCGATGGCCTTGTAGGCCCCTTCCAACTCTGCTATTCTCTGATTCTGTGATATACATACACACTGGGCCCAGTATGGGCTGCGCCGTCCAGCATGTGTAAGGGAGAATCCTGTCTCCAACTCGGACATGGAGGCTGCATGGCCTTTCATGCCTCTTTGGTCTTACCCTACTGCCACTTAACCACCTCAATGCAAATCCTCTACTGCAGCCTTTCTCAACCTGGGGCGCTTCAGATGTGTTGGACTACAACTCCCAGAATGCCCCAGCCAGCTGGGGCATTCTGGGAGATGCAGTCCAACACATCTGGAGCGCCCCAGGTTGAGAAAAGCTGCTCTACTGTGTACCTCCAAAGGCCTTGCTCAGAACTGTCTGTCCTTCCCCCACACAGTGCCTTGGCTAAACCTACTAAATTATTTCAGACCACCATTATCTTTGAGTCTGCACGTTCTTACCAATGAACATGGCTTATTTATTTGAAACATTTATGCCCTGCCTTTTCTCAACAAACATGAAGAATTAACCATTTTAAAGACAGTTTGACAACAACAGTAAATACAGTCATAAAACACTAAATGAGCAGAGAGGAAAAATGAAAAAATATGTGACCATAAAAATGAGGCCACTTCAAAAAAAGGGAGCAACTACTGTATTTCTTCGATTCTAAGTTGCACTTTCCCCCACATATAAACATCTCTAAAAACGGGGTGCGTCTTAGAATCGCAGGTGCGATTATTATTCTTAGAATCAAAGCTTTTTTTCTGTTGGTGATACTGAAGTTAGTGTGCGTCTTACAATCGAAGAAATACGGTACTTATGGCCCAAAAATCTTTACCAAAAGAAAGGCTTTGACCATCCTACAGAAGGCCATTAGAGAGAGGATGCTATGAGCCTTCCTCAGGGTGGAGCTTGAGAGCCTGAGCACAGCTCCTGCAAAGGTCCTCTTCTCCCTGGTCCAAACTATGCATACTTCTGGTAATGCTGAGACACACAGGAGGACCTCTGACCATCTCAATTGGCAAACTCATAAGTGAAGATGGTCCTTCCGGTATCCTGGATTCAAACCATGAAGAACTGTAAAGGCCATCACCAGCACTTTGAATGGTACTCAAACTGGAAGGCAGTGCAGCTGTTTCAACAAGGGAGTCACATGCTCCTTCCATTAGCAACTGGGCTGCAGCATCCTGGATCAATTGTATTTTTGAGTCCTCTGCAAAGGCAGTCCCATGTAGATAATCCAGATGTGATATAACTAAGGCATGGGTCACCTGGGAAGGTCTCCATGAATGGGTGTAGTTGTTGAACCACCCTAAGCTGGGCAAAGGGACTCTTGACCACAGTGGATATTTATTTATTTATTATTGCATTTATATCCCGCCTTTTTTCCCTCCCAACGAACCCAAGGCAGCGTACATAATCCTCCTCCTCTCCATTTTATCCTCACAACAACAATCCTGTGAGGTAGGTTGGGCTGAGAGTTTGTGACTGGCCCAAAGTGGGGCCTAGAACCTGGATCTCCCGACTCCCAGTCCAACACCGTAGCCAGTACACCACCACGAACATGAAAGGTCAAAGCTGGATCCAGAAGACTCCTCAAACTATCAAAGCTGCATTCCAAGTGGGGTTGTGGGGTTCTTGTGAATGTGACATTGGGGAGATAACAGGTTACTCTCCAGCACTTGCAAGTTGCTGTGAATTTTCCCTGCCTGTACCCTGGCCTCTGGCCTCCCTCTTGTGGCTGAACCATTAAAAGGCACATTCACACTGAAAACTAGTTGACAGTCCTGTCTTCTCCCAAGGAATCCCGGGAACTGTACTTCTTCCAGGTCCCATGCATTTGAAGGAGACTGCTCTCATAGGACACAATCGAGGATTCTCAGCACCCTTGCCAGGGCCAGCATCAAGGTCAGGCATGGTCAAGCAGCTGTCGAGGGCCCCTCACGCTAGCAGGGACACTCCAAGACAGGTTCTTTCCCCCCATGGCAGCCTGCTTGTTCACCTGCCTCTTCTCTGGCCCAGACAACAGTGGTAGTGAGCAGGAAGAGCAGTAGGTACCACTGCCTGTTTGCTCACTTACTCTCTGCCTGGAAGGCAAGTAGCATCTGCTGACAATGGCGGTGAGAAGAGAGACTCATTTGGGGAGGGGGCCTTGCCCAAGGGCCCTCAAACAGCTCGAGCTGCTTTCTTGCTTTCAGGAGCAACTGGCTGCTGCCACCAACTCAGAGCTCCCGGCGCACCTGGAGGGCTCCTACTTCCTTGAGGAACAGCAGCGACTACAGGAGGAGCGGGACATGTTCCGGGAACAGAAGCGGGCCTTTGAAATAGAACGGGAAAACTTCACGGAGGCGGCCATTCGGCTGGGATGGGAGGTAGGCAGCAGCTGCTCCCTGGAAGGACTGATGCCAAGCTGTCACATTCATGGAGGGCAGCGGTGTATTTCATAGCCACCACCAGCAGGGCCTCCTTGAAACCAATAGGTTTTCTTCTCTTCCCAGCCCCACCTACTGCTTTGACTAACATCTGGCCTGATGAAGAGTCCGACAGAATTCAAAAGCTCGCTCGTTATTTTGTGGCATTTTGATTGGTCCGGAGAAGTCCTCTGATCAATTAATAACTGGTTAAGGAACAGAAAACAGAGAGTAGGAATAAATGGTCAATTCTCCCGATGGAGGAAAATAAATAGTGGGGTCCCACAGGGATCGGTATTGGGACCAATGCTTTTCAACTTGTTCATAAGTGATCTGGAATTTGGAGTGAGCAGTGAAGTGGGCAAGTTTGCAGATGATACAAAACTATTTAGGGTGGTTAAAACAAAAACGAGCCTCGTGTGGCGCAGAGCGGTAAAGCAGCAGTTTCTGCAGCTGAAACTCTCCCCACGGCCTGAGTTCAATCCCAGCGGAAGCTGGTTTCAGGTAGCTAGCTCTGGTTGACTCAGCCTTCCATCCTCCCAAGGTCGGTAAAATGAGTGGGGGAAAGGTAATAACAGCCGGGGAAGGCAACGGCAAACCACCCCACTGGGAGAAAGGTAATAATGGCCGGGGAAGGCAACGGCAAACCACCCCACTGGGGGAAAGGTAATAATGGCCGGGGAAGGCAACGGCAAACCACCCCACTGGGGGAAAGGTAATAATGGCTGGGGAAGGCAACGGCAAACCACCCCGCTAGAAGGTCTGCCAAGAAAACGTCAGCGAAAGCAGGCGTCCCTCCAAGAGTCAGTAATGACTCAGTGCTTGCACGAGAGGTTCCTTTCCCTAAAACAAAAAGGGATTGTGAGGAGCTCCAAAAGGATCTCTCCAAACTGGGAGAATTAGTATCCCAGGGCTTCTCTACATTGAAGCCAAAATCCCCCACCCTTGCCAGTCGTTCTTCTGGAGTCTTTGCGGGATTCCAAGTGGCATAATGCACCTGCTTCCCCCGTTTTTCCTGGCTATTTGCTTGTTGGGCAAGTTGCACATTTTACATTTTATACAGCCAGTGGGTGGCACTGTGATATTGTGCAATTCCAGAAATGTTACAGCATTTTTGCCAAGTTAAAAGATGGCTGGATAAACTTAAAAACGATGGAAGAGGCACCAGAGGTTGATGATGTTGTGAAAACCATCTGCAAATTTTTGGGAGTGAACGACCCCGAGTACCTGATAAAGCCTCATGTGAAGAGGGCCCAAATGGTAAACACAGTTCAACGTAAGCAAGTGTAAAATCGTGCACATTGAGGGGGGAAATAATCCCAACTCCATGTTAGGCATAATTAGAGAAGGAATTGAGAATAAAACTGCCAATACCACACTGCCTTTATATAGTTCTGATCTGAAAAAAAAAAGATACTGTAGAGTTGGAAAAAGTGCAGAAAAGGGTAACTGAAATGATCAAGGGGCCGGAGAGGGACAAGATGTAGAGATGAGCACCAATTTGGATGGCTTTAAAAGGGGGTTAGATAAATTCCTGGAAGAAGAGGCTATCCATGGCTACTAGTCCTGATAATAAGATGATGATGTAGATGTATTTGTATCCCGCCTTTTGCCCAATACTGGGCCTCGAGGCGGTCTTACAAAGTTTAAAACATGCATTTTAAAACATAGGAAAAGAAATGTAAAAAAAACCCAAGTTAAAAATACACAACAAAATTATAAGTCGTTAATGTAGATGGAGGACCAAATTATTCTCCAAAGGCCTGCTGGAACAAAAAAGTTTTAGCCTGCTTCCGAAAGCCCATCAAGGAGGGAGCCAGCCTAGAGAGTTCCAGAGCACCGGAGCAGCCACCGAGAAGGCCCTCTCCCATGTTCCCACCCAGCATGCCTGTGAAGAAGGTGGGACTGAAAGAAGGGCTTCTCCAGAAGATCTCAAAGCACGGGAAGGCTCATAAGGGAGAATACGGTCTTTCAGATAACCTGGACCCGAGCCATATGATAAATACGTGCTACCTGCAGTATCAGAGGCAGTAAGCCTGTATTCACCACTTGCTTGGGGAACATGGGCAGGAGGTGCTGATGCATTCATGTCCTGCTTGGGGGGTTTCTGGTCAGCAGCTGGTTGGCCGCTCTGTGAACAGAACGCTAGAATAGATGGACCCTTGTTCTGATCCAGCATGGCTCTTCTTAAGTTCTTACGTATGTCCCTATTCACCAGTTGGATTTTGGAATTTATTATTATTATTATTATTATTATTATTATTATTATTATTATTATTATTTATTTATTTATTTATATAGCACCATCAATGTGCATCTTTATTTCTCCCGTTGTGTGGGGTGGGGAGAAACACAAGCGAATTCCTTCTGCATGTGAGGGGGAAAAGGTGGGCAGGGACCCTTCTCTCCCGGTCATCTCATTTTCTATATGGAGGTTTGTTTTTTGTTCAGTGCAGAAGTATTTAGTCCTGTGAGCCGCCACGCACAGCATGAAGTATCTATCTATTTTATTTTATTTTACAGAGGAAGCAGTTTGAGGAACAGAAGGCCCTCTGCCTGAAGCAGGAATTCTTCTGTTCATTGCCAAGGCCAGATATGAGTGACCCTAAGCGGAGATATTCCGCCCCAGTGGCTGTCGCGGAAGTGCAAGGTTATTATCTTCTTTTTCAAAGTAGTGCCATCCATTGCATGCCAATGCCATTTTCGATGGCTACACACAGGGTTTCCTGGAGGAAATATATAAATTTTAAAGCAGAGATACAGCTAAAGTATGGGCAGGCAAAAAAAATAAAATAACGAAAAAAGGCAACTATGCAGTGCTGAAAACATCAAATCTAGCTCGTTTACGGAGCCCTCAAAGGGTCACATTTAGCTTGTAAACAAGCTAGAATTATTATTATTATTATTATTATTATTATTATTATTATTATTATTATTATTATTATTATTACTTGTATCCCGCCTTTTGCCCAATGCTGGGCCTCAAGGCGGCCTTACAAGGTTTAAAATATACATGGGGGAGGGGGAGGGAAACAAAACCATAAAACAATTAAAACACACACACACACACAACAAAATTATAAGACATTAACATAGATGGAGGGCTGGATTATTCTCCAAAGGCCTGCTGGAACAAAAAAGTTTTAGCCTGCTTCCGAAAGCCCATCAAGGAGGGAGCCAGCCTAGAGAGTTCCAGAGCACCGGAGCAGCCACCGAGAAGGCCCTCTCCCATGTTCCCACCCAGCGTGCCTGTGAAGAAGGTGGGACTGAAAGAAGGGCCTCTCCAGAAGATCTCAAAGCACGGGCAGGCTCATAAGGGAGAATACGTTCTTTCAAATAACCTGGACCCGAACCATATAGAGCTTTATAGGTCATAACCAGCACTTTGAATTGTGCCCGGAAACAGACTGGAAGCCAGTGGAGCTGTTTTAACAGGGGAGTTGTCTGCTCCCTGTAACCAGCCCTGGATTTACCCTTTTTGATGCTCCATACTCCTTCCAACTCTTTTTTTATTTCATTAAAAAATAAATAAATCATTTTTGGGGGCAGACTGTGGCCCATGGATTATTTATTTATTTATTGCATTCTTATTCCGCCCAATAGCCGAAGCTCCCTGCATGGGTCCTGGAGGGCAAAAATGAACCCCAGACCTCCTGAAGTTGCTTTACTCCTGACTTAAAACCCCTTTGTTTGGATGTCTGCAAAGAATTGTCTGTGTGAGTTTGTTCCTCTTCCATTTTGGTGAGTGACATTCTGGAGTGTTGCTGGCAGAAACCCAATATTTCTTGGAGTCTTCAAGGCCCGTCAGTGGGAAACTGCTCTGTTGACCCTCAAGGAAGCTTCTATGCAATGCAATGAAACTCTGCCCCTTCCTCCAAGTCCATAGGGCCGGGAGATGTGGGGGCAGGAACAAGGGCTTTTTTATTCTTGTGCACAACTTTGGAGAAAGCAAGAAGTGACACAAGTCTGTTTTGCCTCTTTCCCCAGTGTCTGTGGAACGACTCATTTCACATTTTGGGGAAGGGCAGTTCGCTGGCGGGTGGGGAAGATGACACCATTTGCAACTTGGTATGGATATTTTGTGAAAGAATATTGGGACCAAATGGAGAGAGAGAGAGAATGAGATTATGTCGATGATTCGGCAACTATCCAAGGGATTTAGCTGCAAGCGGTGTTGGGTTTTGTTTGTTCTGTGTGGTCAAATGTTCTTTTGTTGCATTGAAAAATTGAGTAAATAGTTCCCTATTCTTGCTTCCTTTTGTCTACCTGGGCCCCTAGATTTCCCTCCTTTCCCGTTGCCTGCCGCTACTGAACAACATCACACCTACCTTTTTTCCTTGGTATGCATCTGCAATTTCCACCTCCGATTCATTAGCGCATCAAGCACTGGTGACTTCCCTGTGCATGCGTTCTTGCGCTATTTTGCCTTGTTTACCCTTTCACCTGTGCCAGCTCGTGCTTCCTGGTATCGCCACTGTGCTCGCCCCACCCCGCCTCTTTTCCTTCCCCCTCTAGTGCATTGGTTCTTGTGGTTGATGGAAATTGTGCTGGACATGGGTGCCTTACCAGCCCTCCCACTCTGGTTTTGTTGTTGACTGTTTTAACGATCTGGCACCCTTCCTGCCTTTCGAGGGGGAGAAATAGCAATGAGAGCGCAATAATAGTGGGGCTGGAGCAGCGGAAGTACGTTCGAGCGACTCAGCACAAGCCCGGTTGTTCCAGCAACTCCACACCCTTCTCTTTCATCAGCAAGACCACCCTTCAATGCAGACACCCCCAAGAAGGGAGGTTCTGTGACATAGCTGTTAGACAAAGGTTCTTCACCCAGGGACGAGATCCAAAAAATCCCTAAGCACAACTCCACACTGATGCTTCCGCGAGGAAGGCAATGCACGGGGACGGAAGGGTGGTTCTATTCTGAGTGGAGGAAAAATGCCACACTTTCCTCGCCCTAGAAAAACACGAAAAATGGAGGGGAAGAGGCAAGGTGACAGCAGGACAGAGATGACGTCGTGTGAGGGGCGTGGGGCAAAATAGTAAACGAGGCAGGGCAACAGTAGGATAAAATGCTGGTGTGATGGAGCTCACACAGCAGCAGTTCAGTACCTCCGATCCTATTGGAGCATCTTCTGCCTTCTAATTCAGCCCCATTCCCCCTAACCTTTTGTAACCTTTTAAGTGACTCCCTGTTTTGTTTTGGCAGAAAAGGGCAACCAAAATGATTAATGGATTCAAACAGCTTCCATTCAAGGAAAGATAACGCAATTTGGTGCTTTTTCATTTTAAAAAAATTAAGTGCAGACATGATAAGAGCTTTATATCATTATGAGTGATATAAAGCTCTTCTCTTCTCCCAGGCATTTTAACAGCATTTAACAATGTTAAGTTTGTTTTTAATGGACTCCCAGAATTGTTGTTTTTAAATGGATACTGTTGTTTTTATACTGTTTTTATGTTTTTTAAATTTTTGTATACTTTTAATGTTTACCATTTTTAATTGTTGTAAACCGCCCAGAGAGCTTCGGCTGGGGGGCGGTATATAAATGTAATAAATAAATAAATGAATGAGTGGTGTGGAGAAAGTGGGGATTGGATTCGATGGCCTTATAGGCCCCTTCCAACTCTGCTATTCTATGATTCTGTTTGCCGCATAATATTAGAACTCAGGGTCACACAATGAATTTGGGCAGTAGATTCAGGTGAGAACAAGAGTGCTTCACACAGCACATAATTTTAACTTACAGGAATCACTGCAGCAGGATTTGTTAGCCGCTGATTTAGGTGACCTTAAAAGAAAATGAGACAAACTTATGGAGGATAGCTATGTTATAGGCAGTGTAACTTCTGAGTTCCAGATGCTGGAGTGTGGGGAAAGAACAACAGTGTGTGTTCAGGGTTTGTGTGTGGGTGGGTGCTATTGCCTTCTTACTCTCCTGGTGGGATTCCTGGTGGCTTCTGGTGGCCACTGGTGGAACAGGGCGCTGAAGTGGAGGGTCCTCTGGTCTGATACGGCAGAGTTCTTTTTTGCTATGTTGTTTGAACAGACCCTATTTTCTGCAGCCTTCCGCAACTCGTTGCTCTCCAGATGTTCTGAACTACACCCTCAGTGTTCCTGAGCACTGGCCAAACTGGTGGTGGCTGATGGGAGCTGTAGTCCAAACCGCCTGGAGAGCAACGAGTTGGGGAAGGCTGCTTTGGTGTTTCTAACCTTTTCTCTTTTCTTGGCTGCAGAACATGAAGGCTTGCCCAAGCTGATGAGATGGGCCAAACCCATCTGCACCCCTTATCCAAAGGTCATTATCACTCCATGCCACATCCCACCAGAGCACTTCAGAAGAAGACGGCTTGCCTCTAATCACAGCACTCCGGCCACGTGTGGGCAGCAGACACTTCTCCCAAACCACTGGTAAGGCTGTAATTTGTCCCCGGCCTTGTCAGGCAGTGAGGGCTAGGGTAGCTTCATGATGAAGGTCCAGCCCAAGTTTAGGGATGTTTTCCTGATGGGTTGAACTTTCTCCCATATTGTGTCTAGGTAACATGCCCCTTTAGACAAGGCCATGTGTCTGCACAGAGGCCTCTCAGGGGAATGTGTACAGGTTTTAATTCTCCTTGCCATTACCTTTTTAAAACTCTTTACTGCTCCATACTATCACTGGTAAGTAGGTAAATTAAGTTGTCCACAGCTGTGGCTTCCGAAAGAGGGCTGCTGGGGATGTTTCTGCGTAAGCTTCTCTCTGACCCCTTGGGTTTGGCCTAGTAGAAAGAGGGACATCTATCTGCTTTCCCTGAACCCTGGCAAGGTAATCAGAGAGAGAGAGAGGGGTGCGTGTGTCTCTTGTACCTTTAGCAGCTGTGCAGAAGGGGGAATTCCAGCAAGTGCCTTTTTCTCAGCTCTGTATGACTGGTTGCAACTGCTGAATTGGAATTTTTTTCATAGCTGTTAAAGGTGTAGGAGTCCCCTCTTTGGCAACTGGCAACTGCTCTCTGCCTTGACTGACAGTTCTAGCAATCAAAGGACAGCTGTGTTTCTCTTTGAGGAGCATTCTGGAGCATGCCATGGACAAAGGCCACAGCTTAGACCTAAGGTTTATCCTGGGATCATCCAGGGTTCGCCCCTGCCTGAGCACTGGATCCCCTGTGTGGCACCTAGATGAACAGGTTTGACCCCTGGACGATCCAGGGATAAACCTTAGGTCTAGCTATGGCCCCAGATGATCCCAGGGAGAGGGGATCTCTTTCTCTTGGCCTTGGATCTGTCTGGTGTTGCCAGCTGCGAGGTCTGCCCATCACGTTGGCTGTTGGAAGTGGAGGTGTTTGGCTATTGGGGGAGGGAGAGGAGAGGATTGTAACATAAATGTTGGTTCTGGATTTGAAAAGCTATAGAAAGTCTTTAATTCAACCTTACTTCCTTGGCGATAGATTGGGCTGGAGAATACTTATGTAAGAAGGGATCTTTGGATTTTGAAGGGTCCAAGGAAGAATGGAAGCGCACGAATCTTCCCTACACATTTCTCTCTCTCTTTTATCTAGGCCAGCTTCTCCCCCACAGCTCAGCCGAAGGAAGGAGAACCTTCGAGAAACAGCTTCCCAAACCGAAACTACTGTGAAGGATAATCTGCACAGGGACCTTTTGGATTGCTTCTTGGACAGCTTCCTGTAGTCCCCGAAGCCATCGTACTTATAGGAAACAGTAGTTGGTGCAGAATTCTAACTTCAGTAGCAATTGTGACCAACATTGTTTGGAATACTAGAAATAATTTATTGCTTCTACTTAGGAAAGGCTAACAGGAAGATGTGATGACGCCATTAAACTGCTGATCTAGAAGATCTATCATAATTGCTAGACCAGGGTCGATACTGGGAAATGACCCATTGAGGAGCAGCTCAGTGTTACCTGATAACATGTTTTTAAAGTAGTCACTTTCCTAACTATTAGCTAAGAATGTCCTAGTCGGAGAGGCTACTGCACATTTACTAGGCTACATCCTTTACTATCTTTCAAAGTTTATATTTCAGTGGGTGGGGGGGTCATAAGATTGGAGAAAGTCTCTGTTAGAGGTTCCTACCTTCTTATAATAAAGTTAATATTTTTTAATGTCTGGTCTTTGGTGCAGAGTGGTAAGCGGCAGTGACTGCAGCCGAAACTCTCCCCACGGCCTGAGTTCGATCCCAACGGAAGCTGGTTCTCAGGCAGCCGGCTCAGTTCGACTCAGCCTTCCACCCTTCTGAGGTCGGTAAAATGAGCACCCAGTTAGCTGGGGGAAAGGTAATAACGGCCAGGGAAGGCAACGGCAAACCACCCCGCTATAAGGCCTGCCAAGAAAACATCAGCGAAAGCAGGTGTCCCTCTAGGAGTCAGCAATGACTCAGTGCTTGCACGAGAGCTTCCTTTCCTTTCCTTTAGGGTATACTTGCAATCAGGATCATCCTTGAATTTCAGGTGCCTCATCCCAACTGATTGTTTAACAGGGTTCAGGCACCATGAGAACCGACGGCAGTGGGCAGAATGGGACAAAGGATGGGACTGGTGTCAGTTGGGAAAGTCAGTAGGAGTTGAGGCAGTTGTTTGCTTAGACGAAAGAGAGAAGTAGTTGAGTTAGACGTGGCTGCTCACCTGGAGAGCAGTTAGTGAGATCACAAAGGTGAGGTTAGAGTATTGGAACCTCTCCTTATTATTCTCATCAGTTGAGTGCTTGTTCTGGATGTGTTCTGATACAGCGAAGCCTTCAGGCAAGGCTACGCAGCTGCCAGAGTTGGACACGTGATGCCTGTCCTGGCCCTTAGACACAGCCCCTGCCATGATGACCCCCCCCCCAAGAGCCCTTTGAGGGAGGGGTCTGTCCACTTCATTCCCCAGAGTGGGGGCTGCCCTGCAGGGAGGGGTCAGCTGTATAACTCTTTCCTTCCCTCAGGCTACTTCCTCCTGGCTTCAAGTGTCTGAAAGGCAAAACTATGTCCTGTTAAGAAAGTCTGCCATGTACTTACCTGAATATGGAACTGCAGGCTTCAACCTCACGGAGACGTTTAAATCTGAGGTATTCCACTCGTTTTGGATACATAGATAGAGGGTGCGTTTTCTATTGCTTCTGAACTCAAAATCATCTAGTAGCAAAAATAGCTCGTTCCCTGGTGTACCAAGTCCAATTCAGCACACAAGGAGGAGGGGAGGAGAAGTATGGGTCAAACAGCGTTTATTCGGCAGAATAAAGAGCCACCGGAGCTAACTGCTGCAAAGCATGTGCCTACCTCGCAAGGGAGGTAGCAAGGTATTTATATGCTGTTTTCTCTCGTGCCACATACGTAGGCATCATCTAACAGGAAATTTCTAGCTGAAAAGAAAGTACATGGAAATACATTTTCTTGGCAAGCATCTACAGTATTATTTATTATTATTTATTATGTTCTTTATTACATTTATATACCGCCCCATAGCCGAAGCTCTCTGGGTTAAAACCAAGTGAACATTAAAAAGAAATATTCAAAATTTTAAAACATAAGCCTAAAATTATTATTATTATTATTTATAATAATACTCACTGTTCCCTGGAGAACCTTCACTTGATTTTGGTTATCTAAGAATTTCTTGGCTTTTGCAACATTTTGTTAGCAACTACCGTATTTTACTCTGGGCTCTTTCCCAACAATCTTGTAGATAGAAGCAGAAAAGGGAGAAGCATAATAGGGGATAATATGAAACTTTCAGGATTTGTCCTACCCGCATCTGGGATGGTTTCAGGCATAGGGAAACTGTCGTGCCTATGGCTATATACTGACAGCTGTGTAAAATTGCTTGAAGGCTCTTCTGTATCAACCAAAAAGGATCTCTAACCTGTGCGCAGCTGGTCGGTCTATCTATCTATCTAAAAGGAAGTGTGTGTTTATATGTCCTTGATGGACTCAAAAACCATACATCTGATTGTTACAAAACTTTCCTGGATTTTTTCCATGTCTGTCTGGGATGGTTTTAGGCATAGTGAAAATTCCATACCCCTTCTTGAAATGAAACGGCAGCCAATCAAATTTCTTTAGGATGTACTGCTTCAATACCATTTCGTCGATTACTCAGTCGTGTTTGGCTGTAAATAATAGCTCACATCTTGCATGCTTGCAGGATTGCAACAGATCTTACTTTTCCATTGGTACCTTCGGAATAACGCTGCCCCAAGTGGCTATTTGGGCTCGTCGTGCATTTGGGCTGGCCTGCAGAGCCTGTATCCTGCACAGACATCTCATCAGAGCTGTGATGATTTATAAGTGCCGCCTCAACTGAGCCTCTGAGCCTACCATGCAGGAAACCCCACTTGCCGGTGTGATCTGTTGATACACATGGCGCAAGGGTTAAGGCTTTTCCTCCAGCCAGGGTACATGCTATTCCCCCTCCCGTCCACTATTCCAAAGAAGATATAAATGAGGGGAGAGAAGCCACTTCCCCTACAGATCATGGCCCTGCTAACTGGCGAAGGGATGGGTGCCCCTCTGCTCCTCTGCAGCCTCTTTCTCATCCTGCTGATCCACACTGTTCCTTCCCAGCCCAATGAAGGCAAGGTCAGGGAGGCGCTGCGGACACGACTAGGTATGTCAACAGCTTGGAAATTGTAAGAGGCTCCAGCCAACTTGTGCCCCCAAGAAATCGATGCTGCTAGGCGTGGGACACGGTGGCGGTAGTAGATGGCGTGTCACTGCAGTTGGCAGGACTGGCCTGTCTGGGGCGCTCTGCTGCTCTTTTGCCAATGACCTGTGTGACCCAGAAGACCGCACCTGTGCTCTGAGTCTCACAGTCATTTGTCTGCACAAGCAGTTGCATGGGGACAACAAAAGTTTGGCAACACGGATGCTTAGATCAACGCCAAGGTCCACTTGCAGAACCAGAGTGGTGTACCAGCTAGAGTGGCAAGACCTCCCTTCAAATTACCCCTCAGCCACGGAGCTGACTTTTAGTCAGTCACCCTATTTCAGATCTCAGTGGGTTGCTGTGGGGATGAAACAGCCGAGCGGTTGTTGGGAAATAGCCCTGTGTGCTGTCCTGAGCTCCTTGGAAGGAGGACAGGATGAAAACTTCAATAGCCACCCATTGAAAACACGTTGCCCTGACCCGAGATTTCTTCTACTCAAGCGGAAGAAACACTGCCAACAACGAGGCTGCCTGGGGGAGCTGTGCCAGGCGGAGGGTGGCAACATTTTGGATGCAGAAGCAGATGGGAGCGCAAGGCTCTCCTGCTGCCGGATCAGAAGTGGCAGCTGGACCGAGGATGATGGAGGGCCTCAGACAGACGCTCAGAGGCAGAGGGAAGGGGAGAGAGAGAAGCGAGGGGGAGGTCCTGGCCATGGGTCATCAGCTGCTAAGTGGGGTGGGGGAGTGCAAGGAGAGATTAGGGAGGCCCAAGCCGGGTGGGCTGCCCCCCCCCCAGAATCCAGTGGCTGAAGCACCACTGAATCATTTACCTAGGATGCCCCCCTGGCCAGCCCTGAAGCATTGGCGTCCTAAGTAAACTATTAAATCATGGGTTTCTCTCCGCCTTAGCAGAGGACCTAAGTGGTGAGAAGGTCAGGCCCCCCTCTGCACGACCTTTTCTGCTTCAGGCACTGAGAAAGGTCCACTGCAGACTGCAATGTTATTTATGTACCGCTCCCCATTCGAAATTTCAGAGCGGTGTACAAGATAAAATACAATAACAACAAAATAAAACACCTTAAAATAGATTTTTAAAAGAAGCAAAATTAAAGGTGAACCGTGAACAGTCATTAAGGAAAGTCTTTCTGGAACAATGACGTTTTCAGGAGGTGCCAAAAGGAATACAAAGTTGGTGCCTGCCTGTCCTCCAGAGGCAGGGAATTCCATATGAGTGGGGCCACCACAGTAAAGGCTCTTCCCCTGGTGGACTCTAATCGGAGGATGGGTCAATGTGGAACCACCAGGAGCAGGCCCTTGGATGACCTCAGTGACCGGGCAGGTTGGTAGGGAATAAGGCGCTCTCTCAGGTATCCTGGGATGAGTCCCTGCCATCCTTTCTGGATCCTAGCACCTTTTTGGAAGTTCAAACGAGCCTCAAGGGTGGGGGAAGGAGGCAGTGCTGGGGGTGGGTGGGTTAAGTCACTGTGATGTGGCTGCCAAAAAGCAAATGCAGTTTTAGATTGCATCAAAGGATAGAAGTACCGTTTCTACGTCATGGGAACTGATGGTTCCCCTCTACTCTGCACCGGTCAGACCTCCCAGATCACCCCCTCTCCCTCCTTCCCCCACCCGCCCCCTCAGCCTGGTAGTAAGTCTGCTGGGATGGAAAAGGCTAGACGTCTGCACGGTGCCTCTCTTTTTTCCTGCAGCTAAGCCATTGGGAGGATTCAAAGAGGGTGGTGGCGTTCAGTCGGGAAATTGTCAAGGAAACATTCCCGCCTTTAGTGGTGCCGCCCGAGGTCTCCCCCACCCCCAAAACCCTGCTGCTTTTATTCTTAAAGTAAAAAAAGGCATCAAATGAAATCCGGGCTTGAATAGCCAATGGGACAAGCGCCATAGAAAACCAAGCTTAAGTGTCCATCTCACAATCTCCAGTGGTTCTATATGGGATAATCTGCACCCAGGGCTGGGATGAGGGTTTTACGCACTGTGCTGGCCCCTTCCCTGTTTTGCCTTTGAGCTTCATCCCACCTACCTGCTTCCCTCGGATTATCCCCGTAGTGCAGATGTTGTTGTTTTTGCTACCGGGCAACAGCAATCCTTTGCATACCAGGAAGAGAGTTTGGGGGGGAGGATGTAAAAAATCATTAAAAAATCAATGGATGACCCAATTCAATTCAAATTTGGTCTGCTTAAAGCTCTCCCTAATATCTATTACTGTGCCAATTTTGGTGTCTTTATCTTTAAAGCTTATGCAGATGTAAGCATTTTTTTGAAAACCTGCTCCTGCACCCCAGCGGCGGTCAAGAAAATACGCTCAAAATGTAGGGGCTAAATATGGCAAATCTTTTGGCTTTATTGCACAATTAAGGCAGGATGCATGAGAGTACTTCACAATCAAAGCAGATTATAAGGTGGAAAACTTCAGAGTCCTTTGCATGCAATTCACAGTGATTGCACAGTATAACGCGGGTGTGATAAAACTCTTTATTACGCTTGTTACCTATTTTACCACTACTGTTACCTATTTTTTCTGGAAAAAAAACAGAAATTAAACAGGGATCTCTTTTCCAATACAAGAACTCTACCACTGAATTATGACCGCACTGAAAACACTGGAAAGCGTCACAGCGGAATTGTTCTCCCAGTTACTTAGCAAGAGGAGAAAGAGTACGAGGATTTTCTGCTCCTGACATCAAAATGCTGTCCTCTGGCTCTGCCCCTCCTAATTTAACCAAGCAATGGCTAAATACTGAGGCATTCCTGCTCCTTGCCTGGTGCCCCATCAAATCCATGCAGTGATGAGACACAGAACCAGCAGCCTGGGGGGATTCCACACGTCGTACTGAGGGCGCTTTCATGCGCCCCCAGTGCGGCCCCAAAGCGATCGTGTAACTTGCCTGGAGAAGAGACGAGGAAGAGGCGTCCTTGTCGCCGCCACCCATCTCCCTCCTCACCGGCCGGGACGGAGAGCTCGGCGGAAGAAGGCGGGGTTCTTCCGCCGAGCTCTCCGTCCCGGCCGGCGAGGAGGAAGGTGGGTGGCGGCGACAAGGACGCCTCTTCCTCGTCTCTTCTCCAGGCAAGCTACACGATCGCTTTGGGGCCGCACTGGAGGCGCATGGAAGCACCCTCAGTACGACGTGTGGAATCCCCCCTGATCTCCAGTTGGGGTCTCAGAAAGCAGCAGATCTGACCTTCTCATTCTATTTAGAGCATGTATCCAGCAATGGTTGCACCAAGCCAGTCCTGCTCCAATAGGCGGACGTGGCAGAAAGGTGCCAGTTCTCCTCGCCATACTTCCTCTCGCTCTTCTTTCAGAAACACGGACCTCCAAAGGAGCATCGGCGAATGCTACGGGCCTCCAGAACAAGCCGATAAAACTCCGAGCCAAATCAATTCCCAGCCCAGCCAGGAGTCGGCAAAAGCAACACACTCTGGAGAGGCGTCAGGAGCAACAGTGCCAACTACGAAGCCTGGTGCTTCCCGTCACGGGCTTGGGCTTGGGCTACAACGCTGAGGAGGTCATCCGCTTCCAGTACTGCAGCGGGAGGTGCCCCGTAGCCCGCAGGAGCTGCCCTTACCCCCGCAGGAACTATGACCTGGCGCTCTTATTTTTGCTGCGGAATAGCAAGGTCCCAGCCTTAGGGGAACGCTGCTGTCGTCCAGTACAGTTCAACGAAGTGGCCTTTATGGATGACAGCCAAAAGTGGCGAGTGGTGGAGGAGCTCGTGGCCAACGCCTGTGACTGTGTGGGCTGATAGCGTGGCGAAGAGGGGGCGGGAATGGGTGCAGAGCGTGGTCCTAGACCTAGTTGTAGAAAAGCCCCCTTTACCTGGGTCCCGATCCTCTCCTTGGCTCTGACATAAGTTTTTAAGGGCAGGAACTTGAAATAAAGATATTTATTTATTTATTTAGAATATTTATATACTGCTCCCCATTGAAACATTTCAGAGCGGTGTACAAGCTAAAATGAAAACAAGAACAGAATAAAAACAGTTAAAACGAAATTTAAAAGAAGCAATAACAGTAATCCAAGGCTGCATGTTAAAGATGCAGAGAATGAAAGCAAAAGGAAGTTTACACGTCCCTTAACTCTTGATTCAGTTACTCTGGTTCTCAGAGAAATGACGGATGCCGTGTCAGGACTGGTTATCTGAGTGTCTGGTGCACCTTCACGCTCTCAGTCAGATGAGAACAGATAACAGGCCAAATTGCTCGGGTTTTTATAGAGCAAGCCTCACAAAGTTAGAAAACCATCAAAAAGAACACACATGCTGCTACTTCTCTCTTTCTTCTAAGCGCACAGCTCTATGTCTCCTTTTCATCTTCAACAGGTGAGGCTGTGGATATGCCGAACCTGGCTGCGACAATGGACTGGATGAGGGCTAATAAATTGAAACTCAATCCAGACAAGACTTGAGATGCTGCTGGTGGGTGGTTCCTCTGACCAGATGGAGGGTGCTCAACCTGTTCTGGATGGGGTTGCACTCCCCCTGAAGGAGCAGGTCAATAGCTTGGGGGTTCTCCTAGAACCATCTCTGTCACTTAGAATCATAGAATAGCAGAGTTGGAAGGGGCCTACAAGGCCATCGAGTCCAACCCCCTGCTCAATGCAGGAAGCCACCCTAAAGCATCCCTGACAGATGGTGGTCCAGCTGCCTCTTGAAGGCCTCTAGTGTGGGACAGCCCACAACCTCCCTAGGGAACTGGTTCCATAGTCGTACTGCTCTAACAGTCAGGATGTTTTTCCTGATGTCCAGCTGGAATCTGGCTTCCTTTAACTTGAGCCCGTTATTCCGTGTCCTGCACTCTGGGAGGATGGAGAAGAGGTCCTGGCCCTCCTCTGTGTGACAACCTTTTAAGTATTTGAAGAGTGCTCTCATGTCTCCTCTCAATCTTCTCTTCTCCAGGCTAAACATGCCCAGTTCTTTCAGTCTCTCTTCATAGGGCTTTGTTTCCAGACCCCTGATCATCCTGGTTGCCCCAGGTGGCCTCAGTGGCGTGTTGTGCCTTCTACCAGTTTCGGTTGCTGGCCCAGCTACACCCCTATCTGGACAGGGATAACCTAGCTTCAGTTGTTTATGCTCTGGTAACCTCTAAATTAGATTACTCCAATGCGCTCCACGTGGGGCTGCCTTTGAAGACAGTTTGGAAGCTGCAGCTTGTGCAAAATGCAGCGGCCAGATTGATAACCAGAATCAGAAGGTTTGAGCATATAAGACTGACACTGGCCCACTTTCATTGGCTGCCTGTATGTTTCCCAGCCCAATTCAAGGTGCTGGTTTTAACCTATAAAGCCTTACATCGCTTGGGACCACAATACCTGACAGAACACCTCCCCTGACATGAACCTACCCGTACACTATGCTCCACATCTAAGGTACTCCTCTGGGTGCCTACCCCGAGGGAAGCTCAGAGAATGGCAAGAAGGGAGAGGGCCTTCTCTGTGGTGACCCCTCAATTATGGAACGATCTCCCTGATGAGGCTCACCTGGTACCAACATTGTTATCTTTTCACCGCCAGGTCAAGACTTTTCTCCCAGGCATTTAACAGCATATGCTGAGTTTTTAAACTGACCCCAGAATAGCTGTTTTAAACAGATATCGTCTTTTTTTTTAATGCTTTTTATGGTTTAAAATTTTGTATATTTCTTTTTAATGTTCACTGTTTTAAACTTTTGTAAACCGCCCAGAGAGCTTCGGCTATGGGGCAGTATATAAATATAATAAAGAAAATAATAAATAATGCTGTAGATGCTTGCCAAGAAAATGTATTCCCATGTACTTTCTTTTCAGCTAGAAATTTCCTGTTAGATGATGCCTACGTATGTGGCACCAGAGAAGACAGTGTATAAATACCTTGCTACCTCCCTTGCGAGGTAGGCACATGCTTTGCAGCAGTTAGCTCCGGTGCCTCTTTATTCTGCCGAATAAACGCTGTTTGACCCATACTTCTCCTCCCCTCCTCCTTGTGTGCTGAATTGGACTTGGTACACCAGGGAACGAGCTATTTTTGCTACTAGATGATTTTGAGTTCGGAAGCAATAGAAAACGCACCCTCTATCTATGTATCCAAAACGAGTGGAATACCTCAGATTTAAACGTCTCCGTGAGGTTGAAGCCTGCAGTTCCATATTCAGGTAAGTACATGGCAGACTTTCTTAACAGGACATAGTTTTGCCTTTCAGACACTTGAAGCCAGGAGGAAGTAGCCTGAGGGAAGGAAAGAGTTATACAGCTGACCCCTCCCTGCAAGGCAGCCCCCACTCTGGGGAATGAAGTGGACAGACCCCTCCCTCAAAGGGCTCTTGGGGGGGGGTCATCATGGCAGGGGCTGTGTCTAAGGGCCAGGACAGGCATCACGTGTCCAACTCTGGCAGCTGCGTAGCCTTGCCTGAAGGCTTCGCTGTATCAGAGCACATCCAGAACAAGCACTCAACTGATGAGAATAATAAGTAGAGGTTCCAATATGCTAACCTCACCTTTGTGATCTCACTAACTGCTCTCCAGGTGAGCAGCCGCGTCTAACTCAACTACTTCTCTCTTTCGTCTAAGCAAACAACTGCCTCAACTCCTACTCACTGACTGATTCTCCCAACCGACACCAGTCCCATCCTTTGTTCCGTTCTGCCCACTGCCGTCGGCACGTTTCGTCCTCTTCCCTCCGACTTCTTGATTGTGACGTTCATTTGGTGCTTTGTATACGACATTTTTCTTTTCGTTCCTGCTAATGCTACAACTGAACGTCATGTGCACAATTCCGACTGCATATTTAGCGTCAGATTTGTTACATGTATTGTTCTCCGATTTGTTTCCTCCACCTTTACGTTTGTCATACATATTGCTCTCAAAATTAATACTGCCACCAAAAGATGTGTTTTCCGGTGGACATCACGGGATGCTGAAGAAAACAATTGTGATGTTCCAATGAATCTGTACATCAAAACATTGTACATTTGATTGGTAACAGGAATCGTAACACTGCGTACAAAGTCGGGTCCTTCCGCTAGTTGGGTTCAGACAACATGATAATCAATGTTGGTTTAAATAGTCAACAGTTGGTTAATTAACCCACCATCATGTTGTGTGGAGGGAATTTTTTAACCAACAGTTGGTTATTTAGCTGAAATAATGAACGCTGTGCGGACTTGGTTAATTGAACCACCATTGGTTATCGTGTTGTGTGGAGGGCACAGATGGTTATTTTGTCAGCCACAGAGAGGCAAGACAAGACTGGTTTAAGCAATGGCTGCTGCTCTAGTTCAGCTGGCAGGATAGATTTTCAGCAGCAATGGCTGATGGGATACTAACAGGAGGACTGAGGGGGGAGAGAGGGTGGGGGATGAGTCAACTCAGCGTGGACTAATAGCCAACTCAACGCTCATCCTAATCCATACCACTGTTGATTATTATCATGTTGTTTCAGACCCCCTGTGTCTGAACACAGCAAGAGGTCCATTTGGAGATTTCAGTCTTCAGATCTTTTCACTACCATTTCTCTCTACATTTGCTATCCCTCCTTTCCATGCAATGGGCCTGAAAGTTCCTGCTCAACTGGGCAGCACTTCTGGAATGTTCATGTACATGAGAGAGAGAATGGGAGGGTTAAAATGCCAGGATCATACAGATCAAAACCAAACTCAGTTTGCCAGAGGTAGTTCGCATTTGCCCCATCCGTTCTCTTGCAAGGTGGGGATGCTGGGCAGGGGTGGGGGTGGGGAGCTTGGAAAGCATTGCCAAAAGTGCTCAGTCAATCTGACATATAGGAACATTCAAAGCTGCCTTCTTATATACCAAGAGGGAATCTACACGTAGTACTGAAGGCGCTTCTGTGCGCCTCCAGTGTGCCGTCAAAACGATGGTGTAGACGGCGAAAGAAGAGACGGAGGAGGCGGCGGCTGGGGAACCGGCTGCATCCTTGCCACTGCTGCTGCCGCCGCCGCCTCCTCCCTGCCGGCCTCCTGCTGCCGGGGTAAGAGCCACCCGGGTCGGAGAGCTCAGCTTCCGCTTCTGCCGAGCTCTCCGACCTGGGTGGCTCTTAGCCTGGCAGCAGGAGGCCGGCAGGGAGGCGGCGGCGGCAGCGGCAAGGACGCGGCCAGTTCCCCAGCCGCCTCCTCCTCCGTCTCCTCTTTCGCCGTCTACACCATCGTTTTAACGACGCACTGGAGGCGCACGCAAGCGCCTTCAGTACGACATGTAGATTCCCTCTAACTCAGTCTTGTGCACCAGACTGACGGGTCGTGGCTCTCCAGGATTTAGGCATGTGTTTTTCCAGCCCTACCCAGAGATACCAGGGACCGAAGCTTCTGCATGCAAAGTGTTTGTTCTGCCGCTGAGCCAATGGCCCTTCCTAGTATCTGCCTGTGCCATTCATTAGGATTCATTCATTCAGCATTTTTGTAGTCGGCTAGAATTGCAGAGTTTCCCCCTCTACAGAGAAGTAGTAATGCTTTCCCCCATGTAACATCCCTGTATGTGTGCTGTGACGACATGATGCATGCTGGTCCTACCATCTTCTCCATTTGCAGTAGGGGCAAGGGGGTCACTGCATGCTCAAGATCTAGGCTATATATCCGATCCATGTAGACTGGCTCTCTGAAAGGCTGATTAAGTGGCATTAGGGATACACCCAGGCTTTTATGTTGCAGATCAAAATTATGCAACCACAAACTGAATCCTGCAACATGTCTAAATTATACAAATTAGGCAAATGAGCATGGATTCTGTTATCTTGCACAACTTTCATCTTGAAGGGGAAGGCAATGAGCTGTACAGGGTACTAAAGACACAGCCTCCGACCACTGGGAACATTTCTTGCTTAATTGAACTCCTCTTCGCCAGGCTCTGCTCATGCACGTCCAAGCATGACTTCATAATCATAAGGTCTAGGAACTTGCTGCTTTTTTTTTAAGTGTGTGTGTGTGGGGGAGGCTTGGTTGGTTGGCCCTGCCAGTGTTTCCAGGTAAAGGAAAGCCTGGATTGCTTGGACCTTCTCACGGCATGCTTTGGCCCTGCCTAATTTGACCAAGGGAGGATCTACACGGCGTCCTGAAGGCGCTTGCGTGTGCCTCCAGTGCGCCCCAAAACTCCATGTGTAGATCCTTGCCTACCTGGTCAGAAGAAGAGGAGGAGGTGGCCCCGCATCGCCCCTCACGAGGAGGAATGGCTCCGAGTGATTGACATCGTTGGTGCCTAGAGCGTCCTTGCCGCCGCTGCCCACCTCCTGCTGCCGCCGGCCACCTCCCCGCCGGCCTCCTGCTGCCGCCCTCCTCCTGCCGCCCTGGGTGGCTCTTTCGCCGGCAGCAGGAGGCCGGCAGGGAGGTGGGCAGCGGTGGCAAGGACGCTCTAGGCACCAACAATGTCAATCACTCGGAGTCGTTCCTCCTTGCGAGGGGCGATGCGGGGCCGCCTCCTCCTCCTCCTCCTCCTCCTCCTCTGCCTCTTCTGACCAGGTAGGCAAGGATCTACATATGGAGTTTCGGGGCGCACTGGAGGCGCACGCAAGCGCCTTCAGGACGCCGTGTAGATCCTCCCCTGGTGGCCTGTTTGACTTTCATGCGTCTTTTATCTATCATGCTGCCACTAATCCACCTCCATGCAAACCCTCTCTACTATGTACCTTCAAAGGCCTTCTTGCTCCATACTGTCTGTCCTTACCCTCCCCCCAATGCCTTGTCAAAAGGAGGACAGGGCTCCTGTATCTTACAGTTGCATAGAAAAGGGAATTTCAGCAGGTGTCATTTGTATACATGGAGAACCTGGTGAAATTCCCTCTTCATCCCAACAGTTTAAAGCTGCAGGAGCCCTGCCCTCTTTTAAATCTGGTCACTCTAGTATGGCTCCTGCACTTTAACTGTTGTGATGAAGAGGGAATTTCACCAGGTTCTCTATATATACAAAGGACACCTGCTGAAATTCCCTTTTCTATGCAACTGTAAGATACAGGAGCCCTGTCCTTCTTTTCATAGGGTCACCCTATATATACATCCCCTAGACAAAAATTTCTTGATTGCATTCTTCGCTATCTTTCTGATTGATCTTCCCTTGAGCAAATCTGCATATTGTTGGCTGGTAATAATGTATTTATTACAGATTTGGTTGCAAAATTCGCCTTAGCTGCAAGTAAGTTGAGAGCTCAGCACCAAGACTCCCAACAAGTTTCATAATGGATAGACGGAGATTTTGCTCTGATGTATGTACTGATCTAGGTCCTCATTCACGAGGGGAGCTAGATATTTATCTTTATATTCCAACTGTGTTCATTATTTTAAATGAACCCACAGGGCTAGCATCTTCACCTTGTGGGGAAGAAGGAGCTGTTGGTTTGCCCCTCCATTGGGAGATGAGAGGACGGAGCAGGGCCTTCCCACCAGCCTAAGCAGTCTCCTTAATTTCTTTTTATTTTCTCCCTCTTCCCTCCCCATACACTTTTCCTTGTGTGTCATTTCTTCTTTTTTTTAGAATGTAAGCCTGAGGGTAGGGACTGTCTTCTTCATTGATACATTGTAAGCCGCTCCGGGATAAAAATACTCTAAATAAATAAATAAAATATTATTTTAATCTTACTTCATATTATCCATTTTAACCTATTTAACTTATTTATTTTAGCTTATCTGTTTACTTGTTTTTATGATGTCAAATTGTGATGGCTTATCACTTTTAGCAAGAAAGATTTCATTCACCCATAGGGTCACCCTAACTTAGGGTGACCCTATGAAAAGGAGGACAGGGCTCCTGTATCTTTAACAGTTGCATAGAAAAGGGAATTTCAGCAGGTGTCATTTGTATATATGGGGAACCTGGTGAAATTCCGTCTTCATCACAACAGTTAAAGTGCAGGAGCTATACTAGGGTGACCAGATACAAAAGAGGGCAGCTTTAACTGTTGTGATGAAGAGGGAATTTCACCAGGTTCCCCATCTATACAAATGACACCTGCAGAAATTTCCCTTTCAGTACAACTGTTAAAGATACAGGAGCCCAGTCCTCCTTTTCATAGGGTCACCCTACCCTAACTAAACCAGATTCAAGTCAAAGGAGCAAAGTCATAACCGTGACGATGATAAAGCGCGCGGCTCCCCGCGCACGCCCCCTCGCGGCCACGTGGCTCCCGGAAGGAGCCGGAAGCCAGCATGCAAATGAGCAGTTGGCCGGCCCCCATCATGCACCGCGGGTCCTTCTCCGGCGTGAGGGCGGCAGTCATGCGCTGGCGGAGCGCGCGGGCGCTGTGTTGGGGAGCGGAGGCCTACCCGCCGCCAGGGCCAGCCGCAGTCCGGGCGTCGAGTGGGGCGCTGTGGCGGCGGCTGCGGGCGGGCGGCGCCTGCGTGGTGCCCGGCTTCCTCAGCGAGGGAGAAGAGGCGTCGCTGGCTCGGGAGCTGGAGCCGCAGCTGCGCCGCCGCCGCTACCAGGACGAGCATTGGGACGGGGTGGGTGGCCTCCGAGCAGTCCTCTCAGCAAGCCCCCCCATCCCCCGTGTGTCGGCCTACAACGCATGGCATCCTGGGAGTTGTGGTCCAACACACCCGCAGGGCGCCGGTTGGGGAACCATCCCGGCCAAGAGGCAGGGATGATGGGAGCAATAGTCCCATCGAGATCTATCTGTTGTGAGCTATGTGTCTCACAATAGATCAGACCAAGAGGGCCAGGATGGAAGATTACATAGGGTGACCCTATGAAAAGGAGGGCAGGGCTCCTGCATCTTCAACAGTTGCATAGAAAAGGGAATTTCAGCAGGTGTCATTTGTATATATGGGGAACCTGGTGAAATTCCCTCTTCATCACAACGGTTAAAGCTGCAGGAGCCCTGCCCTAGAGGGCAGGGCTCCTGCAGCTTTAACCGTTGTGATGAAGAGGGAATTTCAGCAGCAGCTGCATGCCTACGTATGACACCTGCTGAAATTCCCTTTCCTATGCAACTGTTGAAGATGCAGGAGCCCTGTCCTCCTTCCCTTTCAGTAGGGTGACCGTACGAAAAGGAGGACAGGGCTCCTGTATCTTTAACAGTTGCATAGAAAAGAGAATTTCAGCAAGTGTCATTTGATATATGGGGAACCTGATGAAATTTCCTCTTCATCACAACAGTTAAAGCTGCAGGAGCTATAATAGAGTGACCAGATTTAAAAGAGGGCACCTTTAACTGTTGTGAAGAAGAGGGAATTTCAACAGGTTCTCCATATATACAAATGACACCTGTTGAAATTCCCTTTTATAGATACAGGAGCCCTGTCCTCCTTTTCATAGGGTCACCCTACGGTTGGGGAACCATCCCGGCCAAAAGTCAGCGATGATGGGAGAAGTAGTCCCGTCGAGATCAGGACGGCCACAGGTTCCCCTCGCGTAGCAGGAGGTAGAAGTATGGATGGGGTTGCACTCCCCCCTGAAGACAAAGGTCCGCAGCTTGGGTGTACGTCTGGATTCAGCCCTGGGCCTGGATGCCCAGGTTTCGGAGGTGGCCAGGAATGCATTTGCACAGTTAAAGCTAGCGCGCCCGTTCCAAGAGATGTCACAGTGACACACATGCCTTAGTGACATCCCGATTGGATTACTGTAACGCGCTCTACATGGGGCTGCCTTTGAAGAGTGTGCGGAAACCAACTGAATCAAAGAGCTGCAGCCAGATTGTTGACCGGGGCTGATTACAGAGAGCAGAGAACTCCCCTGTTAAAACAGCTCCACTGGCTTCCAGTCTGTTTCCGGGCACAATTCAAAGTGCTGGTTATGACCTATAAAGCTCTATATGGTTCGGATCCAGGTTATTTGAAAGAACGTATTCTCCCTTATGAGCCTGCCCGTGCTTTGAGATCTTCTGGAGAGGCCCTTCTTTCAGTCCCACCTTCTTCACAGGCACGCTTGGTGGGAACATGGGAGAGGGCCTTCTCGGTGGCTGCTCCGGTGCTCTGGAACTCTCTAGGCTGGCTCCTTCCTTGATGGGCTTTCGGAAGCAGGCTAAAACTTTTTTGTTCCAGCAGGCCTTTGGAGAATAATCTGGCCCTCCATCTATGTTAAGGACTTGTAAAATTGTCATGTATTTTAAATGTTTATGTCCTCCCCCCACCCCATGTATGTTTAAACTTTGTAAGTAGGGTGACCATATGAAAAGGAGGACTCCTGTATCTTTCTGTATTGAAAAGGAAATTTAAGCAAGTGTCATTTGTATATATGGGGAACCTGCTGAAATTCCCTCTTCATCACAACAATTAAAGCTGCAGGAGCCCTGCCCTCTTTTGTATCTGGCCACTCTAGTATAGCTCTTGCACCTTTAACTGTTGTGATGAAGAGGGAATGTCACCAGGTTCTCCATATCTACAAATGACACCTGCTGAAATTCCCTTTTCAATACAACTGTTAAAGATACAAGAGCCCTGTCCTCCTTTTCATAGGGTCACCCTATTGTAAGGCCGCCTTGAAGCCCAGCATTGGGCAAAAGGCGGGATGATGATGATGATGATAATAATAATAAATGAAGAAGGAATAATGAAAAGGAACAGGATGGAGGCTTAGGGAAACATACCAGGGGGCCTGTGATGAAGGACAAAATGCCCCCACCCACCCCCATTCTGAAGCTGACAGGACTGGCAGTTGAACCCCCCCCACACACACACACACTGGTGAGGGGGCCGAAGGCAGCCTGATGATGGGGCGGACACCCTGCTTCACAGTTTATGGACTTTGCTCCTCCAGGATGGGGCTGTGCTGCTTCCAGACAAGGCTTTTTATCATACAATTGCCCTTCCTTGTTCACTAAATTTTACGGGGTGTCCCAGTGACATCTTCCTCACCACTTCCCTTTTCCCCTTCTACAAAAAAATCCATGGAAGATTGAATAGATGCATTATGTCTCTTGCGGAACGAGAGCTCTTAAAGCTCCTTTGAAAACTTTCCTTTTTTCCTACAGCTTTTAGAACTTGACTTTGTTCTTACTTTTATACTGTTTTATTGTCCCCTGTGCCTGTGTGGTGCGTTCTCTTCTGTCTCTTATTGTTTTCTTATGGTTTTATTAGAATGTAAGCCTATGTGGCCGGGTGTTGCTGTTTTTATTCTTTTACTATGTACAGCACCAGGAACATTGATGGAATCATCATGATCATCATCTGGCAGCACTATGAGCTGTCTGCCTAGAAGCACCCTTAATTTAGCAGTAAAGGGGGACTGGATAAATATCAGGGAGAGGAGAAGTCTATCCAAGGCTATTCACTCCAGTTGCTAAAGCAGATAAACTGCCTTCCATTTTCAGAGGCAGTATATCTCAAAGCTAGATGCTGGGGACAATCTATGGGAACATAGGAAGCTGCTTTATACCATGTCAAAATATCTGTCCGTCTAGCTCACCATTGCCTGTCCTGTTCTCACTAGCAGTGGCTTTCCAAAGCTTCAGGTAGAGGTCTTTCATACCTCCAGCAACTACCTGATCCTTTCTTACCTGGTGATGCCAGCGATAGACCCTGGGACCTTCTGCATTGAAGGCACGAACTCTACATCTGTTATGGTCCGTTGCCTTTGTGTCTTGCCCCTGAGGTATCTGTGAGGTATTTGGGTAGCCACCATTGGCAATAAGATGCTGTATAAAGCGATCCGTGGCTTGAAATCTTGGGTGTATGCTACAGTATGTCTTTGAATACCAGTTGTTGGCAGACACAGGCTTTTGTCCTGCTTGGAGCCTTCCCAGGGGCTTCTGGTTGGCCATGCTAGGAAACAGGACACTGGCCTACATAGCACAGGGCCTTTTAAAATTATTATTATTAAAGTTGATAATGATATTTTCATTTCTATACCATCCCAAAGCCGACGCTCTCTGGGCAGTTTAAAACAGCAGACATAGATGCCCCAGCATATACCATTAAATGTCTGGGAGTAGAGAGCCTCAGTGAGGGGCTCTACCATCCCTTCTTCCCTTTTGATAAAAAGCTGGTCACCCTGGATGAAGTGAGTTTGTATTTACGAAAATAGAATACACTAGGGTGACCATATTTTGGAAACCAAAAAGGAGGACAACATGGTCGGCCCCAAGGGGGCGTGTCCAGTACCAAGGGGGCGTGCCCACCCGAACATAGCCTTGGTCACATGTCTGATTTTGCAACACACGTTTAAGACAAATCTGTTCCACATAACATCTTAATGTTAAAATCACTGAAATAAAGAACAAGTGAGAGATTCAATGTATCTGAAATTCACTCACTCCTACTTTTGTAGGTTTTGCTGTACTTTGAAGCTTTTGTTATGCTTTGTGTGTTACATTCTCCCCTTCCCTCAAATATCTTTTCTGACTGTATCTTCACTCATTGCAAGTTGCTGTTGTTGTTAACAGGGTTTGCTACTGGCCCCAGATCTGTTTCAAATTTGGTATGGCTAAAGCTCTACCTAAAAGCTATCATGGTGCCAACTTTCAGCTCTTTATCTTTAAAAATGACAGTTTAAAAATAATAATTTTAAAACCTCATTTTTTAAAAAATTCTTAAAAAATCAATGGATGAACGGATCTGTTTCAAATTTGGTGTGGCTAAAGCTCTACCTAAATCCTATCATGGTACAAAGTTTCATCTCTTGATCTTTAAAAATGACGATTTTAAAAATAATTTTAAAACCTCAATTTTTAAAAAATCTCTAAAAAATCAATAGATGAACGGATCTGTTTCAAATTTGGTGTGGCTAAAGCTCTACCTAAATCCTATCATGGTACAAAGTTTCATCTCTTTAACTTTAAAAATGACGATTTAAAAATATTTTTAAAACCTCAATTTTTAAAAAATACCTAAAAAATCAATGGATGAACGGATCTGTTTCAAATTTGGTGTGACTAAAGCTCTACCTAAATCCTTTCATGGTGCAAAGTTTCATCTCTTTATATTTAAAAATGACGATTTAAAAAATAATAATTTTAAAACCTCAATTTAAAAAAAATTCCTAAAAAATCAATGGATGAACGGATCTGTTTCAAATTTGGTATGACTAAAGCCCTTCCTAAGAGCTACCATTGTGCCAAGTTTCATGTCTATCTTAAAAAATGATGGCGTATAAGCATTTTTGTTAATTCCCATTAGAGCTGCTCTTTGGAAAAAAAAATCCAGATTTCCCCTCCCACTCCCGGATTTGCCTTCAAAAACCTGGACAAATCCGGGCAAATCCGGTCATATGGTCACCCTAAATACACACCCAAGAGAGCTGGTTCATACATGCCTCTTCATTACTTGATTTCTGCCAAATCAAGTGGTGACACAAAGAGAATTTTCTTGTTGCCTCAAAAGTACTGCTTTTTCATGGACTTGCTTCACACATTTCAGCTGCAAATGAATATTTTGTCAAGTGAATGGCATTTTAAATTGAAAGATATTTATGCTGCTGTTTTTATACTGCTGCTTTATTATGTTTTATTGTTTGACATAGCCTTTTTAATGTGAACCATTCCTGAAAAATGACTGTTGGTATGTGGATTCATTAAAAAAAAATAAAAAATTGAGTCATGTGAGGTAAATAATATATTTATTTCTTACCCGCCCCTCTCTTTGGATCGAGGCGGTAGAGCTGAACTGTGTAAAAAAAGCATACTGTTTTGAGCTGATATGATGTAAGTTCTATCTGTAACATTACATTTGTGATTCCCTCATTCTTATGTGGAAGTCATTAAGTGAATGGCATTTTAACTTGAAATAATTTTGTGCTGCTGTTTTTATGCTTTCTTTAGTAGCTGTCACCATTTTACATACTTCATCTGTACAAAATTGGTCTTGGGGTTGGCTCAAATGCATGTTACATCCTTTGATTATTTCGTATTTGATGTCTTCAGTTGATTCCATTTGAAAAGCATTGTGTTTGAGGCAATAGGAAAGAATTGTCTGTGGTGCTTGGTGACGGCTCTTTGGCACATTCAGCTCACCACCTAATGCTGTGTGAAGTGGGCCAGACTTGTAGATGGCTCTCTCATCTCCTTTTCTAGATCATAAAACCTCTTTTCCTCTTCTGCAGGCTATTCATAAGTACCGCGAGACAGAAAAATCACATTGGAGCAAGGAGAATCATGAGATTTTGCAGAGGGTCCGGGATGCAGCTTTTCCCCCAGAAGTGCCACAGCTCACTCAAGTCCATGTCTTGGATTTGGATAAAACTGGGTACATAAAGCCTCATGTAGACAGTGTCAAGGTAACAGCATAGAAGGGTTTGGAAGTACTGGATTCCCCCCCTCTCCCACCAGAGTGGAACTTTGATACCTAGGCAGTTTGCAAGAGAGGCTCCACAGAAGCACCCTGTAGCTTGTTGCATTTGGTCCTTCATTGTATGCTAAATTAGGGTCAATAACCCCCCCATCTTTTATTGAAAAAGACTGGTCTTAAAAAGCATCTAGGGAATATAATAAGTGTGCAATCTTATGCACACTGGGTGGGGAACGTTTTGAATTGTAAGAATTGATTTTGCAGCTGATGGAGATGTTTGCCTATGAAGGGTTGTTCCATAAAAAACCCATTTGCAGCACAATCCTATCTACTCAGAAGTAAACTCCACTAAGTTCAATGTACTTTTTGAAGCATAAAAACCCCAGTTGGGGTTTTGAAAAATCTGCATTTAAAGCACAGTGTTTTGGTCCTTGTATGAATTTCACTTGTTTTTTTTAATCCTCATGATGATCCTTCCCACCCCACCTGTCCCTAGTTGTATTTTTGGGTGATATTAAAGGCTATTTAAGGATGTGTGTGTCCAGTTGCTAGATGAGGCTGTGGCACACTTGATATTCTGGTAATAGGGCAAGCTATGTTTAGGAAGTGACCGAAATCATACTGTTTTGGCCTCATCATTTTTGCCTTTCCATCTGCTAGTTCTGCGGCTGTACCATTGCAGGCCTTTCCCTGCTGTCCTCGAGCGTGATGCGTCTGGTCAGTGAGCAGAATCCACAGGACTGGCTGGATCTGTTGCTAGAGCGCCGATCTCTCTACATCCTCAGGTAATAAAGCTTCACAAGAATTGCTTGGTTAGGTCAGGCCAAGGGTCCATCTAGCCCAGCATCTTGTTTCTAACAAAGGCTAGCTGAGCGCCTCTGAGGAAGCCATGTTGGTACACTTAGTTATCATGCCCAGTAGCCATTGATGGACCTATTACTCTGTGAAGCCCTTCCATCACTGCCCCTTAAAACACAGTTCCTTCCTAGTATCCATCCTGGTTTTCAGACATACCACAACCGCCATGTGTTCTAACCGCTATGAATACAAGTCCTACCTTCTGCTGGATCAAACTAGAGATCTGTCAAATTTATTTATTTATTACAGTACCATCCAATGGCCAAAGCTATTCTATAGCATCTGTTTGTTAGAGGCATACTGCCACTGAATGGGAAGGATACATGTGGGCATTGTGGTTAAAATACATCAGCAGACCTGTCTTGCTCCCATCGCCATACTTTGTGGCCTAAATCAAATCAGGATTAAATGGGTTTCAGGTACTGGCTTGTTCAAAAAAGCTGTTGTGCTCTGATTTTTTTTTTCATTTAGCAGTTTTGTTTTAAAAGCATAAGTTTCCAATCTCCTCCTCTGAGCTGCTCAAGAGAAGTGGAGAAGGAAATTCATGAGCCCAAGGTTCGTTCATGAAACAGGAAACTGGTTTCCATTATATCTGAACCTGTCCAACATCTTACAAGAATTTACAAAGATCTTAAGAGGCGTGGTATATACCCTGATTTATATGGAGTGAGTAACTGTAAGTTGTACCTCTGCAGTCACTATCTGAAAACGGAACTGGAGGTTCTCTTAAGACTGTGGAAGGAACCCGTATGAAATGCCTGAGTCTTGGTATTTTGGCACTTCGATTTCTTGCCTCTGATTGTGTGGTTTGTGATGTCTTCTGCTTGGAACAAGAGTTACTGCAAGTTATGGTAATACATGGGTATGTTGTGTCATTTTTTCTTTCGGTGAAGAGGGCCAGCTCGTTATGAGTTCACTCATGAGATCCTTAAAGACGAGGAATCCTTTTTTGACGGAAGGAAGGTGCCCCGGGAGCGAAGGATATCGGTCATCTGCCGGAACCTGCCCTTGCCATCTGATTCTTCATAGAATTACAAGTTGGGACTGTAGAGGCTGGCCGTTTTCTACAGTTGAAATTTAGGCTACTTCATCTGTTGGAGCTGCTTCTCAAGAGGTTGCTCTCACCTGCTGTTTCATGGGACTCAGCTTTGCGGCCAGAATATAGGGAGGGGATTTCTCCTCCATGCACTAAATGAGTCTGGGGACGTTCAAGATCTAAGGAAGTATTCTGGCTACGGACAGAGAGAATGGAGTCCTGCAGAGGATTGGAGAATGGAACTGATTGTACTTAACCAAAGTACTGTTGATCTCAGGAAAATAAAAAACCCAACGCTGCTTCTGTGATATGTGTTGCAGCAGCCAGGGCTGAAATTAATGGAGACTAGAGTGTAAAGCTTTGTCGTTGGTGGGAAAAGTCAGTTCAGTAATGCTTTTACGTTCCCTTAGAAGTGCCTGTTTCTTCAAACAGCACAGTACTCCCCTTTAGGCTGTATTGCACAGGCTGTCTCAAAGGTTGTGTTCGCACGTCATGATAAGCCATGGTGGCTGACAAGCTACTCGCAGTAACTCATTAGCCACTGTGCCTGTCACACAATCAGGCCAATACGTTACTGTGTGTAGTGTATTTTCCTCCTCCCCCTTCCCCTCAGTCCTCCAGCCTGCATCCCAGGGGACTTGGTGGCAGACCTGACATCTGCCTCTAAATCCCCTTTCCCAGTTCCACTCGTGATCCATTTTTTAAAATTTCCCCAGCCCTGTTTTGCACAAAATGGGGCTTGGATAAATAAAGAAAAATCCAGAAATTGGAGGTCTGTCCCCCTCATAAATCCACACACACACCCAAAGTATGGTGAGGGCAAGACAGTCCTTGGCCAGGGCTTGGATTTCATCCCCAGCCCTGATTTTTACGATGAGCATGTTAAAAATCTAAGTGAATGGAACAACAAGCTCTATTGGCTTTCATTGGATTTTCAAAGTGCCCAAAAATCTATGAAGGCAGCAGGCCATTGAAACAGAAATGGGAGACGAGAGGAAGACGAACTGTGAAAAGAGAGCGTTGAATAGTGGTGAAAATAGTGCTCACCTGGTCTTTTAAGTAATTGGTATGGGGGAGAATTTGGAGAAAGACTGGGCCTAGACTGCTTGTCTTCCACAATTTCAGACCATAGACCCACCCTTCACCTCCTACTTGCATTAAGGGACCCATTTTTAATTGTTTACTGCGTATGGCCCATCTTTCTCCTGTCCTATCTGGATCTGTTTAATTGCTTTTTCTCCTTTCAGTGTCTTTAAAAAGAAATCTGTGCTGCACCCAGACTTAACCAAACAGAGGGGCCTGTGCTGCTTGTGTTGTTGAGCTCATTGACAAACACTTTTCATTTTTTATCCATGAGTCTTTAGAGTGTAGACTTGCTGCCATTGCCTGGGCCATGGTGCCGTGTGGCTTGGAGCCCACTGAGGAAGGATCCAGCCCTTGCCCTCTTTTCCCAATGAGTGACCCTAACCCCAGAACGGGAGACTCTGTGCATGTCTTTGCTTGGTCTTTATTATATTGGCACAAGTATATACATATCGGTCATTTATTCTTGATGCAAATGTGCAACTAATAACCTCAGCCCTCTAACAGGAGAAATGGGTGAATAAATTAGAAACAAAAAATGGGGAGCTCAACTTGAGGAAGGGGTAGTCCAAATGCCAGCCCTTCTTTATATTCTGGGAAGAAATAAATTAAATAACTTAGAAATAATCCATAAATATCTCAGATTGCTCAGCCCTCACCGTGCTACCCCAGTCTCTTGGGCCTTATTCCGACAGGATTCAGTCAAATCAGCAGCATCTCTGTTTGTTAAGTGAAGTGGATTTGGGTGGGGCCTGGCAGTCCTCAGGAAAGCACTGCTTGTCTCGCCCTAATTGGGAGTCGTTGTGAGGGATTGCTTTGCACTTGGACTGGGGAGATGTAAGCGGCCTTTGCATTCCATGGTGGAGCATCCGCGTTACAAGTTACTGCTCTTAAAAATTCATGTCAGAGCTAAGGACCAGAATGGGACCCATGTAAAGGCGCCTTTTTCTACAACTAGGGCTAGGATCATGCTTTGCTGCTCCCCCAGGAGTCTCTGCATCCATTTCCCCCTCCTTGCCAGTCAGTCAGCCCACACAGCTGCAGGCCGAGGCAGAAAGCTGTTCCACCTCGTGCCACTGGTGGCTGTCATCCAGAAAGGCCACGTTCTCATAATGTGTGGGCCGACAGCAGGGGTCCCCTAAGGCAGGGATCTCGCTCTTCTGAAGCAGAATGGAGAGTGTCAGATCATGGTTGCTGCGGGCCTTGGGGCAGCTCCCGCTGCAGTACTTGAAGAGGATGGTCTCCTCAGAGTTGTAGCCCAAGCCCAGATCCTTGATTTGAACCTGCATGCTTTGTAGACGGCACTCTTGCTCCTCGGGCCTCTCCCATGTGCGCCGCTTTGGGCGACTCCTGGCTGGGCTGGGGACCGACCCGGCTGGAAGGTTTATCAGGCTGTTCTGGAGGCCTGCAGCATTCGTCAATGTGCCTTTGGAGGTCCGTGTTACTGAAATGAGAGAAAGGAAGAATGGCAGGGAGAACCAGCACCTTTCTACACCAGGCAAGAGCAGGAATGCCTCAGTGTTTAGCCGTTGTTTGGTTAGATTAGGTTCATCAAAATCCAATTTGGCTGGAGGGGGCAACCAGAGGACAGCAGTTTGATGCCAGGAGCAGAACACCCTAGTATTCTCTCCCCCCCCCCCTCGCTAATTAACCAGGAGAACAATTCCACTGGGATGCATTCTGGTGATTTCAGTGCCATTATAGTTCAGTGGTAGAGTTCTTGCTTTGTTCCAGAAGAGAGATCCCTGTTTATTTTCTGGCATTTCCAGATAAAATAGGTAACAGGAGTGGGAAACACCTATAGTTAAGATCTTGGCAGGGTGTACGCAGTGCTAGGCTGGGCAGACCCAGAATACAGCAGCTTTACTTGTTGAAAAGGAGAACTTCCCAGTGGGTTGTGCCCAATAGATTACCAGGCACACTGCTTTTAATGTAATCCAAGATCTGGTGGCTGAAGTGGCCTCTCGTGGTTAAGGTGGTCTATGTCCAGAAACCAATTATTTGACCTTCAGCAAGTGTAATAAAGGCAAAATGAGGAAGGGGTCAGTGCAGTTGGTAAAACCCTCAGCCCAGCTCTGGGAAAACTAAAAGAAAGGGTTTTATGTGTGCAGATAATGCTACAGTATATAGAACTACAGGATGTTGTGAGATGGAGACTTAAGCTTGCATTTCTACAGATATTGTCTCATTGGCTATTGAAGGCGAAATTACATATGATACCTTTTTTTAATGTATGCATCAAAGCTGCCTGGTTTGGGGAGTGGGGAAATTGAATCAGGGCAGCACCACTATAGAGGTAGGAATGTATTTCCTTCTTGACAATTTCCTGATTGAACACTGTCCCACTCCTTGAAACTTCTAATGACTTTGCTGCAGAAAAAAGAAGCAGAATGCAGATATCTGGCTTCTTTCCATCCCAGCAACTTATTACCAAGTTGGGGGTTGGGGTCAGGTTGGGGATACAGGGAGAGGATTTGATCTGGAAAATGGTGCTGAAGGAAAGTGTCATAGACTTGGAAGGGGGCATTTAGGCCATTAGTGCTCAGTGCAGGAATCCAGTTTAAAGCATCTAGATGGCTGTCTTGAATACCTCTAGCGATGGAGAGACCATCACCTCCCTTGACAACTCGTTCCATTGTCTGACTACTCTGACCCTTAGGATGTTTTTCTTGATTTTCAACCAAAATCTGCCCTCCTCTAACTTGACCCTGTTATTTCATGTCCGACACTCTTAGATTGCTTTCCCTCTTCTCTGTGACAACGCTTTAGGTTCTTGAAAAATGCTATCAAAATGCCCTTTTCTGAACTTCTCCCAATTCATCTGAATCCTCCTTACAGTGTGGTGTCCAGAAGTGGACACAGTATTCGAGGTGAAGTCTGACCATTGCGGAGATAGTTCCATTCTACTCCGCAATGGTCAGACCTCACCTCGAATACTGTGTCCACTTCTGGACACCACACTGTAAGGAGGATTCAGATGAAACTGTACTTCTGTCTTTACTCCAGGAAATCAAGCCAGACTGCTCACTTGAGGGAAGGGCATTAAAGGCAAAACTGAAGTACTTTGGCCACATAATGAGAAGACAGGACACCTTGGAGAAGATGCTGATGCTAGGGAAAGTGGGAGGCAAAAGGAAGAGGGGCCGACCAAGGGCAAGAGGGATGGATGATATTCTGGAGGTGACGGACTCAACCTTGGGGGAGCTGGGGGTGGCGACGGCTGACAGAAAGCTCTGGCGTGGGCTGGTCCATGAAGTCACAAAGAGTCGGAAGCGACTGAACGAATAAACAACAGCAAACTTCTGTGTTATCAGAGCAACCTAAAATTGCATTTGCCTTTTTGTCAGCCACATCATAGTGACCTCCCTTCCCAGTTTAAACAACCCTGTGGCTTATTTAAGCTTCCGAAAAGGTTCTGGAATCCTTTGTTGGATCCCCAGTGTCACATGTCTCTTGGCCCTGAGGACAACACAAGAACAGAGGGCAGGTGCAGGTTTTCAATTTTCCAAAGCGCCTTTCATAATATTAATAACTGTCTTGCAAAGTAGGCTGGTATGATGCCTTTATTGTGTGTGTTGAGGGGAGGGGTGCAGCTGAGAGAAGAGCAGCTGGCCTAAGGGGGCCACCTAGTGAGTTTGGGGCTGAGGTGAGATTTAAATGCGGCAATGAGGGGAGTCATAGAAAATACCTCAGGGCCAAATCAGGCATGGTGACAGCCCCTTCCTGAGTATTCAAGCATGGAGCTGCTCCAGCCATGTACAACCAGTTCCAGGGAGGGGAGGGACATCCAGGTGTGTGTTTTTTTAAATAAAAGGTTGAAGAATCTGGATTATCTCCACTCCCATGGCTGGCAACCTTGTGGCACTTCTGCCAGAACCTGGGGGAAAATGCCTGGAGAGAGCAGCTGTGGAGTGGTAAGCCGTGGGTAGAGTGGAATCATGGAATCAGAATAGCAGAGTTGGAAGGGGCCTACAAGGCCATCGAGTCCAACCCCCTGCTTCCGCGCCTTTGACCCATGCACCCCCTTATTACTTTCAAAATCCGACACACACCTCCTGCCCTTTCTGTGACTGGGGTCAAGGCAGTCCAACAGAAGGGCCACACATTCCCCATCTCTATTGTGCCGGCTCTGTGGTTGTCATTGTACCCACTGTGCTAGATCAGTTCTGCAGCAGACAAATAGCTAGATCAGCAGGGCTCTTAGTAAAACACGACATACAAAGCCAACTGGGGTGTTACGCAACCTACGTCAAACCCGTTTTAAGTCTGTAGTGTAACTTTCTCGGTGCCTGAAGGAGAAAGGCTCGTGCAGTCAAGGTGTTTGACAGCAGGAGGGCAGAGGGGGACCTGACCTTCTCACCACTTAGGTCCTCTGCTAAGGCTGAGAGAAACCCATGATTTAATAGTTTACTTAGGACGCCAATGCTTCAGGGCTGGCCTGGGGGGCATCCTAGGTAAATGATTCAGTGGTGCTTCAGCCACTGGATTTGGGGGGGGGGGAAGCCCACCCGGCTTGGGCCTCCCTAATCTCTCCTTGCACTCCCCCCCCACTTAGCAGCTGATGACCCATGGCCAGGACCTCCCCCTCGCTTCTCCCTCTCTCTCTCTCCTCTTCCCTCTGCCTCTGAGCGTCTGTCTGAGGCCCTCCATCGTCCTCGATCCAGCTGCCATTTCTGATCCGGCAGCTTCTGCATCCAAAATGTTGCCACCCTCCGCCTTGCACAGCTCCCCCAGGCAGCCTCGTTGTTGGCAGTGTTTCTTCCGCTTGAGTAGAAGAAATCTCGGGTCAGGGCAACGTGTTTTCAATGGGTGGCTACTGAGGTTTTCATCCTGTCCTCCTTCCAAGGAGCTCAGGACAGCACACAGGGCTATTTCCCAACAACCGCTCGGCTGTTTCATCCCCACAGCAACCCACTGAGATCTGAAATAGGGTGACTGACTAAAAGTCAGCTCCGTGGCTGAGGGGTAATTTGAAGGGAGGTCTTGCCACTCTAGCTGGTACACCACTCTGGTTCTGCAAGTGGACCTTGGCGTTGATCTAAGCATTGTCTTGCTCAGAGGTCTGTCCTTAGCCATCCAGGCCCTACTGGTGTTCCATCAGGGTGTTTTCCCACTCCCCCAAGCTGGTATGCTAAAAGGTTAAGGCTTTTGCTATCCTTAGAATCGTGGGGCATCTGGCAGCCTTCCTTGCAGTTACGGTTTTGGAGCACCATGAAGGCTGTTCATTGTCAGTCCAGTATAACGGCATTGCTGCACAACCTTTAAGACGTGCCAGATGTGTGTCTTAATATGACACTGAAGATGCTGGAGGAACTCAGATCATACGTGGCTCCCCACATCTTCTGTAAGACAACATGGTGCACCTTCTGGATTTCATCCGGCTTCCTCTGTGCTGCAAAACTTTTGTTGTCCCCGTGCAGCTTCTTGACTGTGAGACTCAGGGCGCAAGTGCTGTGCCCTGGGCCACACAGGGCATTGGCAAAAGAACAGGGATTTGAACCTAGAATGCTCCATTCCTGCATAGTTCCATAGCCAGGCCAATCCTGCCAATTACGGTGACACTTCGTCCGCTACTACTACCATGTCCCAGGCATGGCAGCATCGATTTCATGGGAGGACAAGTTGGCTGGAACCCCTTATGTAAAAGCAGTCATCATACCTAGTAGTGTTCGCAGTGCATCTCTGATCCAGTTCTCCGGCTTCTGCACCATCAGGCTCTTGCCTTCATTGGGCTGGGAAGGAACGGTGTGGATCAGCAGGATGAGAGAGAGGCTGCAGAGGAGCTGAGGGGCACCCATCCCTTCGCCAGTTAGCAGGGCCAGGTTCTATAGGGAGATGGCCCCTTTCTCCTTGTTTATATCTTCTTTGGAATAGTGGGCGGGAGGGGGAAAAGCATGTACACTGCCTGGAGGAAAAGCCTTAACCCCTTGAGCCTTTAAGTTATTATAGATCACGCCGGCAAGTGGGGTTTCCTGCATGGTAGGCTCAAAGGCTCAGTCAAGGCGGCACTCATAAATCATCACAGCTTTGATGAGATGTCTGTGCAGGATACAGGCTCTGCAGCAGCCTCGCCTCTAGATCTCCCCGGGAACCCTCCCAATCTGAGGGGGACACCTGCAGATGTCCGGCTTCCACTCTGCTCTCTTTGCCAAGTGGCAGGCCAGCCCAAACGCACAACGAACCCAAGTAGCCACTTGGGGCAGCGTTATTCAGAAGGTACCAATGGAAAAGTAAGATCTGTTGCAATCCTGCAGCATGCAAGACGTGAGCTATTATTTACAGCCAAACACAACTTGATTGCATCTGCTGCACCGTTGTCAGATACCTCTCAGATTGCAGAGGGTGTTTTGCCCATGGCAATGAAATGTCCGTGGGCAACCATGCTCGCGTACAGTAACTTTGGTTGAAGTTGCAAGTGTTTAGGTTTCTGACAAAAGTTGCCCTTGCCTACCAATCTGAAATGGTTAAATCTTTAAGAAAGCCCAGAATCCTTGAATGGAAATTCCTGGAGTTGATTATGCCCAGACCTGCTGTGGCGAAATGCCTTTGAGAGGAGTCTGTTGTGATGGGCGCGGGGGTGGGGAGAGGGGCAATTCCATAAATTACTGCTTCATGGAACATGCCGATCTGACTGGCTTCAGCGATGATCCCAGCCTGCAGCTATCTGACAAGACGTCCGGAAAGGGGGACTCCCTTTCTCCACACTGATGGATGGCAACGAGACAGAGCCAGGCCTCCCCCTTCAGAGTCTTGGAATTTGGTGGCAGAGGTGATGTTTCTGGCCTATAAGCACTACACCTCTGTTGGAACACAGAACTAAACACAACTCTGATCGGATGGGGGGCGTTCAACCGGTTCTGGATGGGGTTGCACTCCCCCTGAAGGAGCAGGTTCGTAGCTTGGGGGTTCTCCTAGAACCATCTTTGTCACTTGAGGCTCAGGTGGCCTCGGTGGCACGGAGTGCTTTCTACCAACTGGTTGGTGGCCCGGCTACGCCCCTATCTGGACAGGGATAACCAGGCTTCAGTTGTTCATACTCTGGTAACTTCCAAATTAGATTACTGCAATGCCCTCTACGTGGGGCAGCCTTTGAAGACGGTCCGGAAGCTGCAGCTTGTGCAAAATGCGGCGGCCAGATTGATAGCTGGAACAAGGAGGTTTGAGCATATAACACCGATTCTGGCCCGCTTGCATTGGCTGCCTATATGTTTCCGAGCCCAATTCAAGGTGCTGGTCTTAACCGATAAAGCCCTACATGGCTTGGGACCACAATCCCTGATGGAACGCCTCTCCCGACATGAACCTACCCGTACACTGCGCTCAACATCTAAGGTCCTCCTCCGAGTACCTACTCCGAGGGAAGCTCGGAGGATGGCAACAAGGGAGAGGGCCTTCTCAGTGGTTGCCCCCTGGCTGTGGAATGATCTTCCCGATTAGGCTCGCCTGGCGCCAACGTTGTTATCTTTTCGGCGCCAGGTCTAGACTTTTCTCTTCTGCCAGGCATTTTAACAGCATTTAACAACGTTAAGTTTGTTTTTAATGGCCCCCCAGAATTGTTGTTTTTAAATGGATACTGTTGTTTTTATACTGTTTTTAGTTTTTTTTAATTTTTGTATACTTTTAATGTTTACTATTTTTAATTGTTGTAAACCACCCAGAGAGCTTCGGCTGTATATAAATGTAATAAATAAATAAATAAAATAAATAAAGGGACCGTGACAGACAGCAAAGTGTGGTAACATCGCTTAGGAAGAAAACCAGCCAGATGCCACCACAGAGCTGTGTGATGTTCCTTTGGGGATTCAAACTGCAGGAAGGTGAATTCTTTGCCTCCAGCAAGGCTGTAAGTAATGCCATGCTGGATCAGGCTAAACAGTCTTATGTACTGGTACTAATCAGAGAACATATATCCGTGATTGGTGCCAGAAACATAAACAAGGCATGATGGTAATTCTACTCTCAAATTAGGCTCAGCAACTGATAATCTGAAGTAATATAGATGCCACAAATCTGTGATGAACAGAAAAAACATCAGAGGATGGCAACAAGGAGAGGTTCTTCTCAGTGGTGGCCCCCAATTGTGGAATGCTCTCTGCAGTGAGGTTTATCTGGTGCCAACCTTGTCATCTTTTCAGTGCCAGGTTAAGGCTTTTCCCCACACTCAGGTATTTGTGACCATATGATGTGGCTTTTTAATGTTTGGTATTTTATGAACCCATTGTTTTTAAAATTATTTTAACTATTTTTAAACTTTCATATTTTTGTACATTAAAGGTTTTATATTATGTTTTGTCATGTTGCATTTTTAGGGTCTTAATTTTTGTGAACTGCTCAGAGAGCTTTGGCTATTGAGTGGTATAGAATTGGAATGAATGATTGAATGAAAATGTACTGGCTGGAGTAATTAATTACACCCCTAAAAAAAATATTAAATCATTAACCAGTTAAAACCGTGAGAATTTTTTAAGCAATAAAACAATTAAAACTATGTGTAATCATGGAGAATTTAGGCCTCGAAGGCTTTGATAAAAAGCCAGGTTTTAACATGGCGCTGTAATTAAGCCAGTGTCGGCACTCGGCACCAGTCAGGCCTCCAAGGGGAGGGTATTCCATAAGTGGGGTGCCACAACAGAGGAAGCCCTGTGAAGGTTAAACAATCCTCGTGTAACCCACGGTTTGTTTTAGGTTATTTAACGCTCACATATCCACGCTCACCAAGTGTGCATGGCACAACAAACCCCAAGTGGAGGTTGCATATTCAAATTGGTGTCCATAGGCACCACAGCTCATCATAGCCATGCTGTGTCATCCAAACCCAGGCAGTGTGTAGCATATCTAGCCCCTTTTAGCGAGAAGGAATCTTTACCCTTAGTTCTATGGAGCAACTGAATTATGTAGGTTACAGACATAGACACCTCGGCTTTCCTCTTTAAAAAAAAGGGTTCTAGACCTCGGGATTGTGGATTACTATTTGAATACATGCATCCAATAGTTTCCATCTATATTTCTTTGCTGGTCAACAACTGTATTCTCTTGTAGCACATTCGTTTGCTAAATTTGCACAGAAACACTGGGGGTTATTTAGTGCACAATTTGCATTGTTTTGCTCTAGCACATGAATGGAATTGCTCTCCAGGTGACTTGCCTGATTCTCACAACCCTTCAGCAGCTCAGTGTGGATTCCCCCCCCCCCACACACACACTGCTGCCCCGCAAAGACCGTCTTCTCAGTAATGTAGCTAAAGAATAATGTGGGGAGGCTAGCAGCAGCTGGTATTCATAAAGTGAATGGGTGAGTGGGTGATACAAGACAAGCTACTCTCACTACCCATCCAAAGTTCCTACCTGTTTTACCTCTGCTTTACCACCCATCAGCCATGATAGCTAGAATAGAGCTTCCAAGTTCAGAGGCAGTATACCTCTGAATTCCTGGTGCTACAGACAAATGACAGGGGAATGCTGTTACCTCCATTCCTTGCTTGAGTGTTTCCCCAAGTTTAGAAACAGAATGGAGGACTTTTGATCTGCACCAGGAGGACTCCTCTTATGTTCTTGTGCAGCTACTAAACTCAAATACCACTCCTCTGCCTATATGGAACATATTTTCTCCTTATAGATTCACATCTCTTCCAGATGCCCCCCAAAACGCCTTGATCACCAAATCATTTCCCTCCCAGAATCTCTCAAAATCCATCCCCACAAAACTATTTCCCATCTAGATTCCCCAAGATAATTTCTCCAATACTTTCCAAATTAATTTCCCCCTCTGCCCCCCAAATTATGGTTACCAAAAATTCCCCGTCTCCTCTTTACAAAGAAAGAGCAATGATAGTTGCTGCTTCCTTCATGCCAGCTCTCCTTCAATGCAGCACAATCCTACGTTACCTCTGTTCTCCCAGCTCCACCCTAGAGGGGACACAAAGGTGCAAACTGTTCGAGATGATGATTATGATGATGATTTATTTCATTTCTACACTGCCCCATAGCCAAGCTCTCCGGGTGGTTTACAACAATTTATAAAAATACAAAATGGAATAGAAATAGTCTAAATTTTTAACATAGTAACATTAAAGCAACGTTAACATCTAAAAACAATGTAAACAAACCATGTTTTTTCCTGATAGACCTGTTCTAAAACAGCAGACATAGATGCCTCATGTATAATACCCCTTAGGGTCAAGTCATAGCAGGGTGTAGTGAGTTCAGAGGCAGGTTGGGTCATTGTGATAAATAGTTGATCAGACAGTTCAGCTGCCCCATCTAATAATAGGTAAAGTAGGGTGACCATATTTGGGAAACCAAAAAAGAGGATACCTAGTGTGTGTGCGTGGGGGGGAAGCAGCTTTCTGAGTCCTGCAGAAAGTACGTTATTCCCCCGTCACCTTAAAGAACCCGATTGGAGTGGAGGAGGGGAAAGGATTTCATTCTGCACCACCACCATCCACTCCAATTGGGGCCTTTTCTATAATGTCCACGAATGACCCACTTTCCCCTTTAAGACCTCAACTGGAGCTCGGGGTGGGGGAACGATGTGCCTCAAGAAAGCATGTCATTCCCTCCTGCCATGCTAATGGTAGCCTTAAAGGGGAAGGTGTGTCATTCCAGGACATTATTGAAAATTATAGAAAATCCCCCCTGACACCATGGAAAGAACAAAAACCAGGACAAATCCGGGGAAATCCTGACAGTTGGTCACCCTAGGTAAAGACCACCCTCTACTCCCAGGTATTTAATAGTGAACCCTTTTGTCACCATTCCAGTGCACTTGTGCCCCTTTCTGCACCCTCAAAACACGTTATCTACATATGTTGATTTATTTGATCACACACACACAGACAAATTTTTAAGGATTTTGTTCTTGTTGCCCTTTTTAAAGATAGTATGGCAAGACCTGTGCACTCTGCATGTCAAGTCATGAGTGGGCTGACTTAGCCATCCTGCAAAAAACCTGGAGTGTCAACAGACCGGGGGGGGGGAACACGTTTGCATACCGTTGTCTCCCCCCCCCTCGCTTCTGTCTCACCATACTTCCTCTTTCTTCACACAGGAAGAAAGGAAGTAAACAGTGGCCACATAGCCCATTCAGCAGCTGTTTTTATTGCGTTACTTTTCCTGCACACAGCGGGAAATGACAGCATATTTCGTTTTTTAAAAAAATTGATTTACCGGGATCTATTTTGTGACGGAAAGAAGGCCAGAAGGAGTGGGAGACGCATGGGAGGCGGAGATTGTTGTCAAAAGGACCTGCAGACGTCCGTAAGTGGGCAGTAATGAGCATGTGACAAACGCTTGTCTGATCTGAGCTCTGAACTGCTGCTGCAGAGGTAACTCAGGAAAGCCAAAGAGAGTGACTAGCCCTGTGATCTTTGTGACTTGACACTGCTTTGATCCAGAACATTTCAAGGACAACCCACCACTGCCTGGGACTTTGGTTGTCCAATGCCATTGGCAAGCTGATGCCGTAGTGCCAAGAAAAAGGCATGCACTAATAATGCCTCCGAAGAGCTTTTCCCCAGTGCATTGTGTGCTGCTCAGGCTAGGGCGCGACTCTGCTCCAGCTGCCTCCATGTCTGCTGGCGTTCCTGCGATGCCAAGGGAAAGGTCAACAAAGAGGGAAGAGGAATGTGGGGCAGACGAGCCACCGTCTGGCTGTCGGCTTAGCCCTGTGGTGCACGGAACATCTTCTTGAGCCTCCACGAGGCTGGGAACGCTGGCATGTGGCACGACAGAAGTGATCAATCACCATCAAGCTGACACAAGAGGGATCTCCGCTGTCTGCGCTCGGTCTCTCCAAGCACATTCCTTCCACTTGGCATAGGGAATACCACAACAGGGCCCGATGGAGTGGAAACCGTCTGGAGGATCCTAAGAAGGGGAATAACGGGCCAGTGGGAAGTAAGGAGTTGTGGGGATGGGTATAAGGGAGGACAGTTAAGATTGGACCTCCTCCCTATGTGGAAAGCGAATAGGCCCTGAATTATAGAATCATAGAGTTGGAAGGGGTCTATAAGGCCATCAAGTCCAACCCCCTGCTCAATGCAGGAATCCACCCTAAAGCATCCCCGACAGATGCTTGTCCAGCTGCCTCTTGAAGGCCTCCAGTGTGGGAGAGCCCACAACCTCCCTAGGGAACTGGTTCCATTGTCATTCTGCTCTAACAGTCAGGAAGTTTTTCCTGATGCCCAGCTGGAATCTGGCTTCCTTTAACTTGAGCCCGTTATTCCGTGTCCTGCACTCTGGGAGGATGGAGAAGACATCCTGGCCCTCCTCTGTGTGACAACCTTTTAAGTATTTGAAGAGTGCTATCATGTCTCCCCTCCATCTTCTCTTCTCCAGGCTAAACATGCCCAGTTCTTCCAATCTCTCTTCATAGGGCTTTGTTTCCAGACCCCTGATCATCCTGGTTGCCCTCCTCTGAACACGCTCCAGCTTGTCTGCGTCCTTCTTGAATTGTGGAGCCCAGAACTGGACGCAATACTCTAGATCAGTGGTTCCCAAACTTTTTCTGGTAACCGCCCCATTGGTTCCACAAACTCATGCCCAGTGCCCCCTGCGCGCAGCCCCTTTAAATAATTATCTCAGATAATTGATCCAGCTGCATGGTTGGAGGACCAAGTGACATCCATGCACATAGCGCCTCCCCCTAGGTGAGGCTGCTGCACCAGCTGTGGTCTTCCTTGGACAGAGATGGAGTGGGTGCATTGATCCATGCCCTGGTAACTTCCAAACATGATTACTGCAAATGCATTATATCTGGGGCTGCACTTGAAGGCTTCTTCGAAACGGCAGTTAGCTGAGAATGTAGCTCCTAGGCTGTTCATAGGGCCACCCCTAGAGAGACTAACTGGGAGAGGGGGCAGGGTCTCGGGGCGAACCACCTCTCCTCTCCTCTCCTCCCTCTGGCTGCTTGTTCCTCCTCTCCTCATTCTGGCAGCTGCAGAGATCCAGATAATTTGGGGGTGGGGAGGAGCAGTCCCGTTCCTCTCCCCCCCCCATTTTTTTCTTACTTTTACAGCCTAGGGCTGCCCATGCAACCAATCAGGGGGGTGCCATGGGCTCCGCTGCCCCAAAAGTTGGGGTACGGGCCCAACTTTTATGGAGAGGAGTTTCCAGGGTTTTTGCCCAGATGGTTTCTCAATGGCGGCTGCGTCATGTAGATGACGTGCTGCTACTGCAAAGCCGCCCCCGCCCCCACCCCGGGCAAACCCATCTTGCAGACGTGTCCTGGCTCATCATGCCAGTTCCGAAACAATTGCTGGCTGCCAATTCACTTCTGAACACAGTTCAAGGGTGGTCACACTTATAGCTTGCTTAATTAATTAATTAATTAATTAATTAGAGTATTTTCATCCTGTTCCTCAGAAGACGAAGAAAGGCTCCCAGAGCTGCTTACATGCAATCAATAAAACAAGCCTGCCCGCAGGCTGGCAATCTAAAAAGACACAACACACAAGGAAGAAAGGGTGGTAAGGGAAAAGGAAAACATTAAATAGGATTTCAGCAGGGCAGGTGGAATGACAACGGTGCTCCCCATCTCTTCTCCCTCAGCTCAGCCTGCTGGAATGGCTACTGGTGATGACAGCTGAGCGGGGGCAGTGGCAAGCTTTCGGCAGGTTTAGTGGAATGGCCTGCTTCCCCTCTTCCCCTGCTGTTAGGCTTCTTGGAAGACCATCTTTCCCAATATGTACCTGCTTACGGGTCTTTGAAGGCCCTTCGCTGTGTTCCCACCTTCTGAAGATAGATGGGAGGGCCAACTGACCTGGCACTAATTACATCTTTTTATTTTTCTGGGCCTCTGAAAACACTGACGTGGGAAGCAGCTCTAAGCCCCAAGGGCGGATGGCTGAGGGGCCTTGGATCACACTGAGCCAGAACATCCAAAGACCTTTCTCTAGCCTAGAAAAACAGGGTGGCTACACTTATGGTACCCCATTTATGGCTCTGTTTGGTTTGCCAGTCTGTTAAAAAAGAAGTTGCAAGTAGTGGAACTCTCTGCCTTTGGAGGTCAGGCAGGCTCCGCCATCGTTTTATTTTCAGCATCTGTTGATCTAGGAACCCGAATTGAAGAAAAAGAGTGGAATGCCCTGTGGGACAGATGCCCATTTAATACAATATCATATAAAAAAGAGGGAATTAATGTTAAAATTGATACATAGATGGTATCTGATGCCAAGAAAAAATTCCACGATGAGCCCAGGGACATCTCCAGAATGTTGGAGAGGTTGTTCAGGACATATTTTGCAACTAAGATTGTAGTGCCTGAATTTGCTTTCCTTTCCCCCCCCCCCTCCTCCCTCCCAATCCCCTTTCCTTTTGTGTCATGTCTTTTAGACTGTAAGCCTGTGGGCAGGGACTGTCAAGAAATACTTTTGTAAGCTGCCGTGAGAGCCTTTTTTGGCTGAATGGCAGCATAAAAATGCTTAAATAAAAAGAAAATAAAAATATTTACATTTGTGGTGGTCATGCCCAAAGGTGAATATTTTCTGGAACACAGTTTTTCAGGAGATTAGCTCAATAATAATCGACAATGGGTTCACCCATCCTCCCACCTAGCGCTGTTAAATTTGTATAAAGGACTGGACAATGAACTATTAGAAAAGGATTTAATAGGCCACCTTCTATTGGCGGCAAGAGGGTTGATTGCCAGGCACTGGAAGGATGGCCAAGGGCTCCACATCGATAGCTGGTATCAAAGGGTTTGGCAGATGGCCCTTCTAGAAAAATTGACAGATAAAATGAGGAAACAGCGAGGACAATTATGCAAAAATAGTGGAGATTTGGAAGAAATTTATTGACTTTGTGAATAAAGAAGAGGGGAGAACACCCCCGTTACTGTAGACAGACATTTGGAATGGGTTTTGTTTGTTGTTTATTCGTTCAGTCGCTTCCGACTCTTCGTGACTTCATGGACCAGCCCACGCCAGAGCTTTCTGTCGGCCGTTGCCACCCCCAGCTCCCCCAAGGTCAAGTCTGTCACCTCCAGAATATCCTCCATCCCTCTGGCCCTTGGTCGGCCCCTCTTCCTTTTGCCTTCCACTTTCCCTAGCATCAGCCTCTTCTCCAGGTTGTCCTGTCTTCTCATTATGTGACCAAAGTACTTCAGTTTTGCCTTTAATACCATTCCCTCAAGTGAGCAGTCTGGCTTTATTTCCTGGAGTATGGACTGGTTGGATCTTCTTGCAGTCCAAGGCACTCTCAGAATTTTTCTCCAACACCACAGTTCCAAAGCATCTATCTTCCTTCGCTCAGCCTTCCTTATGGTCCAGCTCTCGCAGCCATAGGTTACTACGGGGAATACCATTGCTTTAACTATGCGGACCTTTGTTGTCAGTGTGGTGTCTCTGCTCTTAACTATTTTATCCAGATTTGTCATTGCTCTCCTCCCAAGAAGTAAACGTCTTCTGATTTCCTGGCTGCAGTCAGCGTCTGCAGTAAACTTTGCGCCCAGAAATTGATCATACCCATTTTTGCCTGGAATTTACCTCTGAAGACTGTAATATCAGAGCGGGGAGTTCACCCTTAGCGGAAACTTGTAATTTGTTTCTGAATCGATATGGAATGTACAGATATATGTGTATATACAAATGTTGTTACGTTTGACCTCTGTAACCAAAACTACTAAAATAATGCCTTCCTGTCTTAGGAATAATTGGGACTTTTGAAACTCAGTCGCTAAGGTCTATTCCGTTTAGAACTTTTTCAGAAACGCCAGCATACTTTGCTTCAAAAGATGGTGCAAGCAAAGATGGTTCAGGAGATGGTGGAAAGGTATGTAAACATTTTAAATAGGCCTTGAACTGCAAAGAAAGCATTTGGACTACTTAGATTTTCCTTCTTTCAAAACGTAGACCTCATTCACACATACTGCTAACTCATAATTTATTGCCCCGCCCAAGGTTTGTCTGACAGACAACCAAACAAACTGGTTTGTTTTCTCAATCCCTGGGTTCATAGAATCATAGAATTGCAGAGTTGGAAGGGGCCTACAAGGCCATCAAGTCCAACCCTCTGCTCAATACAGGAATCCACCCTAAAGCATCCCTGACAGATGGTTGTCCAGCTGCCTCTTGAAGGCCTCTAGTGTGGTAGAGCCCACAACCTCCCTAGGTCACCGGTTCCATTGTCGTACTGCTCTAACAGTCAGGAAGTTTTTCCTGATGTCCACCTGGAATCTGGCTTCCTTTAACTTGAGCCCGTTATTCCGTGTCCTGCACTCTGGGAGGATCGAGAAGAGATCCTGGCCCTCCTCTGTGTGACAACCTTTTAAGTATTTGAAGAGTGCTATCATGTCTCTGCTCAATCTTCTCTTCTCCAGGCTAAACATGCCCAGTTCTTTCAGTCTCTCTTCATAGGGCTTTGTTTCCAGACCCCTGATCATCCTGACCCTGTTTGTTTCCCTCCTCCCTATATCCCAAATGCCTTTGTTTCTCATTAGTCCTTCATGTGGACCAGCTCGTTTTTGACCACTCTTGCCTGCTACCTCTGTAGCTGGAGTCACACATAACATCCCATGGTTTAAAAATTGATGTCCCTTTAAATTCTAAATAATAATAATACTTGATTTTGTTCTGACTTTATACTGCTAGTTTTACCCTACCCTGTGCCTGTTTGGTGCATTCTCTTCCCCTCCTTATTGTTTTATTATGATTTTATTAGAATGTAAGCCTATGCGGCAGAGTCTTGCTATTTACTGTTTTACTCTGTACAGCACCATGTACATTGATGGTGCTATATAAATAAACAATAATAATAATAATAATAATAATAATAATAATAATAATAATAATATGGCGAGGAATAAGGTCACGCCCCTTCAGGATGAGAAAAAAAACACCTAGCCATCTCCAATCTGGTGCTTGGCTTTTGGACTTCAACTCCCATCAGCCTCAACCAGCATGGCCAATGTTTAGGAATGTATGGAGCTGTATTCCAAAATATCTGGAGTTTGGGGAAAGCTGGTTTAATACACTGGTGGCCTTTTAGATGGTTTCCTTAGGACAACTCTGGTAGAAACACTACCAAAGTTCTGCTCAGGTGTAATGTAACGGTTGCCAGCATTCCTATGGTCACCTTGGCAAGGTCTGAGAGGCCTGTGTGCCATCTGCCTCGGCTGAAGTAACCAAGTTTTGTGAACTGGAAACTGCCTGTCCCCACAAAACACCATGGGAACTATGGTGCTTGGGAACTCAGCGACGCACCAGCCTGCAGACATGGCCAAAACCTGAAGACGCTGGCCCAGTGCCTCTGGGCAGGTGTTATCTCAAGCAAGTTATTTTTAGCCAGGACATCTGAAGGCCTGCTTTCCTGCCAACAGAGGCCACAGTGGGTAGTGGCATGCGAGGAACAATTTGAGGAATGTTAGAGTTGCTCCAGGCCGGAGGATCGTGGATCTGTGGAAGATAAATCACTGTTGGACTTTCCTTAATGCTCTGGGGTTGGTGATGGATGAGGACAAGGTATTGGAATGTCAGGAAACGATGCCTAGAGAGCCTGAGGGAGGGAACAGTTACTTCTTCCAAAGGGGGAAGCCACATCTGTATGAAACCCCTAAGCGGCTTTGCACAGCTGTGCAAGTAACTCGTGCAATCTCTGTCGTGCACCAGTTGTGCAATAGATCTACAACAGACTGATCTATCAATCTAGCAGCAGCGTATCAACTTGCCCCCAAGGCCTTTAAAAACGGCCACGATTTCACAATTTTGCTGAAAGGTAGACAGCAATTGAGCCGGGCAAAATTCCCTGATGGGAATGGCACCAGAACTGAAAAAAAGCCTTCACTTGTTTTTGGGGGGCCATTTTGTGCCAGTCAATAAATATCAATAAAGCTTGAGCTGCTTTGTTCGGGATAGCAAACATTTTGACTGCTGCAGCCAATAGTTTCTGAAAGCCTGGAAGGTTCGAACTGCTCAAAAACTGACATTCCAAATGAAGTTGACTAGTTAAGCTGTCATGAAACATATTTTGAGTGGTACCCCTTGCCGACCTTTGAAAATTCATCAAAACGTATGTGCACCAGCTAGTATCAGTTTTGCAATCGGGTGTTTCATGAGAAGTACGACAGTGGAATCAGTTACCTAGGGAGGTTGTGGGCTCTCGCACACTAGAGTCATTCAAGAGGCAGCTGGACAACCATCTATCAGGGATGCTTTAGGGTGGATTCCTGCACTGAGCAGGGGTTGGACTTGATGGCCTTGTAGGCCCCTTCCAACTCTGCTAATCTATGATTCTATGAGAACTACTGCATAACCTTCTTCTGTATACAGAAATGTTTTCCTACCTCTTGTCTTGAATTTGTATTGATTCTCTGAAAACTTTGAATAGCCACTATATTTTAAAGTTCTAAAAAATATTGTAGGCACTATTGGCCTTCTAGCCACCCACCTCTTCCTTTAGCACTCATCCATAAGCCTTATTTAGCATTGCCCCCCTTGTCTTGGGCTGTGTTGCCCCCTCTTTAAAGAAAAATGCCTTTCTGCAGATGCACATGCAGTTAATGGATGACATGTTGTCACACCTCTCTCTCTCTGTGCATATAGAAGTTAATGCGAGAGACAGACCATGCTAGTTCTGGAAAACAAACACCTGCCATCCCCCATTTCCAAGTCTTAAACCAATTCTTGGCTTATTGCTAGAATAAAACCAGACAAATCAAAGGAACCATTTGGTTGGGTTTTACCATGAGGCAGAGAATTAGACTGGAGAAGGTTAGGCTCTTCGGTTATCCTTGTCTCTATAATCCTCTGTAACATGTTTGCTTAAGTCTGGTCACGTTGCTTATTTTGACAAAAGCATCCTAACCGGTTTCTCTCGTCAAAATTTAAATGGCTTACGACGTCATGCGAACGCGATCTATTTCATGCTCTTCTGCTGGTGCTGTAGGGATCCTTTCGCAGCAGTCCTTCTTGCTGCGTGGCTTGAATGGAATCTTTGCCTGGTGTAGGTTGGGGGATGGGCAACAAAACCCTAACTCCAAACTAGGCCAGACACAAAACCAAACCGTTTGGGCTTGGGCTGCTGATGCTCATGAATGGATTAAGAGACAAAGCAGCAGCAGAGGCAATGCTGTGGTAACAGAGCAGCCAGGGCTGTACGCTCATCCACTGAACATTTTGGGTGAAGTCATCTCCACTTTGTGCTGCCATTCCCATAGAAGGTGATGGTGGTAGGAGAGCGGAGGGGGGGGGGCGCGTCCCCCGTGAGTATTGGCATCCATTCCTCCCTCAAAAACCCACAGGAGACATGGATGCGCGCGAGGATGCTTGGCAGACAAGACAGAGCATTTTTAGCACATTAATCACACCAAAAGGCCAGGCGTCCCAGAGACGACTTGCCTGAACGTGAGCAAATGGCGATGCAAATTGGGAACGTCAACAAAGGGGGAGCCCTCTAAACTCCCAAAGTGACTTTATGACATCACACGCCTAGGCAGCGCGTTTACTGGGTTGAGACCTACAAAAGCAGGTGCTCAGTAGCACAGCAGCTCCAGCCTCTGGGTAGTTGGCCTTTAAAAAACGAAAGACACAAAAAGGATACACACACACACACTGGGTAGAAGTGCATGCAGGAGGGGTGGGGATTGGGCCTGCGAACCTCGCCCTCCATGCTCTAATTAGACCTCCTGAACCGACACCAATGTACACGTGCATGCACACCACTTAAACCTATGCATGCTCTGAACAGACCATGTTCAGAGCTGCTATGCACTGAGGTGTACGCATACATGGCCCTGTGTAGAAATTCTACTTCAGTGTGTACCGGTTGGGAACGAAGCCAGAAAGTGCAACCCAACAATGTCTCCTGCCAATGCATACATACATTCGTGCCCATTTTGACCTGTCCAGAGTTATGCACAAAGACTATATCTTTACTGCAACAAAGTCAATTCTACATGGAAAGATTCATATCACAATCCAAGTGTGTTTCAAGTAAGATTGTAGGAGATACCGACTGGCATACTAGGTGAGAAGGGGAACACTTTTCCCAGGTGCTTCAGCAAATTCATCTCTCTCCCATCCCCTAAAAAACACCCTTGTGCTACCTAAGAACTCCTGAACCCATCCCCTCTCAAAAACAAACCATGGAACTCTGAAGCAATTCTACAGTATGAAAGTTAAAGCTGTATATGCAAATCTATACAGTTTACCTAGGTTATTCACATTTATTATAGAATTTGAAATTCAGAGTTTCTTTTCTCTCATTTCTTTTCTCTTTTTTCTTTGTTAAAGCCCAAAGCTTTTTATTGCAAACTAAAACCAACTGTGTTTGTCCAGTTGGAGGAAAATAGTCACAGTCACAGCCAAATCCTTTCTCTGTTTGCCAGAGCATACAATTTTAGACCTTGCAACAACAACAAAAAGTTACATGGAAAAGTATGTGTGTACCACTAATGGCTTTCTCAGAGTCTCTGTGCTTTAGGGTAAGGGTAGCAAGAAGAGAAGAATGGAACAGGCTGCAAATAACTTATCTGGACGGAGATAGCCTAGCTACAGTTATCCATGCTCTGATAACCTCTCGCTTGGATTACTGCAATGCGTTATATGCGGGGCTGCCTTTGAAAACAGTCCGAAAGCTTCAGCAGGTACAAAACAGGGCAGCCCGTTTACTAACAGGGACTGGCTGGCGAGATCACATTACGCCAGTCCTTTTACAACTTCATGGGCTGCCAGTCCAGGTCCGGGCCCGATTCAAAGTGTTGGTATTGACATTTAAAGCCCTAAACGGTTTGGGGCCAGGTTATTTGAAGGAACTCCTCCTCCCATATGTACCTGCCCGGACCTTAAGATCATCTACAGGGGCCCTTCTCTGTGAGTCCCTGCCAAAGGAAGTGAGGCAGGTGGCTACTAGGAGGAGGGCCTTCTCCGCTGTGGCACCCCGGTTGTGGAATGAGCTCCCCAGAGAGGTCCGCCTGGTGCCTACACTGTACTCCTTTTGTCGCCAGTTGAAGACCTTTTTATTCTCTCAGTATTTTAACACTTAATTTTAACTTAAATTTAAATTTTACTGTTTTAACTCTGTATTTTAATCTTATATCCATTTTGCTGCGTGGTTTTTATCCTGGTTGTGCTTTTTATATTGTATTTTGTATTTGTGCTTTTAACCTGTTGGTTGTCTTACTATGCTTTTAATTTTTGTGAACCGCCCGGAGAGCTTCGGCTATTGGGCGGTATAGAAATGTAATAAATAAAATAAATAAGTAAAACTCATAGATGGACAGTGGTTTGCCTGGGAGAAAACACAGGGGAAAAGATATAAAAGATGTCCTTGTTTATTTCTCCCCAAATGGCAGCACACAGATGGTGAACCCCTCCCACATGGAAGAGAAAACTACGCCCCCCCCCCCCCCCGCCACTCAGGCAGGCCATATCTTCAACACTCCTTAATAAGCTGTACTAGTCTTCTTCTGCTCCTGTCCACCACTCCTTATCTCGATGGGGTACTCAGACGACGGTAAACAGTGACCCATGCCCTTCTCCCAAAGGGTGCAAATGCTAAGCCACGTGGTCCTAGCCCCTAGCCCCCATGGCTATCCGCTCAGTGCAAGGGACTCAGAGCTGCCCAGAAGGATGGTGGGTACCAAAGGGCAGTTTGTATCTGGCCCCTGCCCTGCCCTCCTCATTCCTTGAGGAAAAAGTGCATCTTGTCATTGATGTTCTTGCGCTCAGGGTTGAGGTGCTTCAGGATCTGGGCCAGCACGTTGACGGTCTTCTCGCTGCTCAACCCTGTCTTCTTGGTCTGGAACTTCTTCAGCAGGTCCTTGGTGGTCATGGGCTTGCGGGTCAAGTAGCGGCGCACGGCATCCTCCGTCAGCTGCACATCGCTGCAAGGAAGGAAACTGAGTAAGGGGCAGGTCCAGGCAGCAGCTACACCACTGAGCCCTAATAAGCGTTGGAAGAGGCCCTCCAAGGAAGAAGGGCATTTTCACACACGCACTCTTTCTCAAGCGGGAAGTATTATTGCCAGTATTATCATCCAAACACCTTTCTCTGGTGTGAATAGCTCTATTATTATTATTATTATTATTATTATTATTAATATTTATTTATAAAGCGCCATCAATTTTCATGGCGCTGTACAGAATAAAATAAAACAAGACCATCTGCCATATGACTTACAACAGCCTTCCTCAACCTGGGGCGCTCCAGATGTGTTGGACTGCATCTCCCAGAATGCCCCAGCCAGAGCTGGCTGGGGCATTCTGGGAGTTGTAGTCCAACACATCTGGAGCGCCCCAGGTTGAGGAAAGCTGCCTTAGTGAGTGCTTGGCAGAAGTGAGATCTGATTCAGGGATGTCCTGGCTACTGTTACTACACCAACTCTAAAGTAATTGTTGTTTGGTTCAACTGCAGTCTCGGAGGCAACAGCAGAGCTGGCTGGGGCATTCTGGGAGTTGTAGTCCAACACATCTGGAGCGCCCCAGGTTGAGGAAGGCTGGCTTACAATCTAACATCGCCGTAACAGATAGGGGAGGGAGGGGAAAAACCAATAGGGGTAGGGGACATTAAAACTAAATATAGACTAGTATGGCCACGCTACGGTTAAAAAGCTTTCGAGAAAAGAAATGTTTTCAAGCGAGATTTAAAAACAGAAATTGACATCTATATGGATATTTATATGGTTTGGCGGTTTAAACGAATGGGAAACGCATATAAGTGTTTCACATACGTTATCACAGTAATACTTGCAACAGTCCTGCAAGGTAAGCCAGCGTTGTTATTCCTGTATTCCAGATGGGAGGGGTGGAGGCCAACAGAGATAGTGGCTCGCCTATGCCCATAGCTGAATCATAGAATCGTAGAATCATAGAATAGCAGAGTTGGAAGGGGCCTACAAGGCCATTGAGTCCAACCCCCTGCTCAATGCAGGAATCCACCCTAAAGCATCCCAGACAGATGGTTGTCCAGCTGCCTCTTGAAGGCCTCCAGTATGGGAGAGCCCACAACCTCCCTAGGGAACTGATTCCATTGTCGCACTGCTCTAACAGTCAGGAAGTCATAGAATCACAGAATAGCAGAGTTGGAAGGGGCCTACAAGGCCATCGAGTCCAACCCCCTGCTCAACGCAGGAATCCACCCTAAAGCATCCCAGACAGATGGTTGTCCAGCTGCCTCTTGAAGGCCTCTAGTGTTAGGATGAGTTAGGATGTGAGCTGAGGGCTCCCCTCCCTTCAACTCATACCCCACTAAGCTACAATAGATGTATCATCCTTAATTATAAGTTAGGTATTTTTTTAATAAAGTCTTAAGTGTACGAAGCCCTTCTCTAAAGCTCGTGCACATTGATGGCGTTTTTAACAGTAACTAAAAAGTAATAGCAGGACCCAAACCACAGCAAGGACCCTTCCCCTCCCAAGCCTCTTCTGACCAACGCACGTGGGCTGCAACAGCTGGCATTGGCACACTTACCCACTGCTGGGCGTTGACTTGCCCGACTGTGGCTGTGGAGTGGACTTCCCAGAGGTGGTCGTGGCGGTGCCCTGGGGCCCAGCATCTATTTTCAACCTCTTGGCTGCAGGGAGCTCGCTGGAACCTGCTTGCCGCTTACCTATTCCAGAGAAACAAGAGCAGCCCAGCTTCATAGAATCATAGAATAGCAGAGTTGGAAGGGGCCTACAAGGCCATCGAGTCCAACCCCCTGCTCAATGCAGGAATCCACCCTAAAGCATCCCTGACAGATGGTTGTCCAGCTGCCTCTTGAAGGCCTCTAGTGTGGGAGAGCCCACAACCTCCCTAGGTAGCTGATTCCACCGTCGCACTGCTCTAACAGTCAGGAAGTTTTTCCTGATGTCCAGCCGGAATCTGGCTTCCTTTAACTTGAGCCCGTTATTCTGTGTCCTGCACTCTGGGAGGATCGAGAAGAGATCCTGGCCCTTCTCTGTGTGACAACCTTTCAAGTATTTGAAGAGTGCTCTCATGTCTCCCCTCAATCTTCTCTTCTCCAGGCTAAACATGCCCAGTTCTTTCAGTCTCTCTTCATAGGGCTTTGTTTCCAGACCCCTGATCATCCTGGTTGCCCTCCTCTGAACACGCTCCAGCTTGTCTGCGTCCTTCTTGAATTGTGGAGCCCAGAACTGGACGCAAGACTCTAGATGAGGCCTAACCAGGGCCGAATAGAGAGGAACCAGTACCTCAGGTACTTCAGGACCCCAATCTCAAAGCCCCTCCCACTCCTACCCCCAGTGCCCAAACCAGGCCCATTCTTCCCTAGCAGAAGGGAAACAAAGGACATCTGACCGAACTGGTGTCCTGGGTTCCTTCTCGTTTTCAGTTCCCTTAAGCATATGATTTAGTTCAGTGCCATCCTACCGAAAATTCCACCCCAAAGAAAGAAGCTCTGCACCCAAGCGGAAGTGTTTATCCGCTCCCAAGAGTTGAGTCTTTGCAAGAGTTGGATTTCTGTTTCCCGTTGCTGGTGGTGCAGCGAACAAACAGGGTCCAACGCATGGGTGGGTGGGGCAGAATGAACAAAGGCCACAAAGCGGAGGCAGGGGAACAAGGCAGGTAGCTGCACGGGCTCACAAAGGAGCCATTGGGCCCCACAACCTTTTGCATAGGCAGCTTGCAAAATGCCTCAGAAGGCCTAGACATTTGCTTTAAAAAGGGAAGACCCCCCCTGTGGCAATACACCCCACAAGTCCGTTCCCAGATGTATGTCTGCAGTTTGTAAGTCTGTGGTGAGTTTAGAAGCTTGGCCTGAGTGGGTGGAGTAAGGATGTCTTGGGAGGGGGAGGAGTGATATATAAGGGAAGGACTGAGGGGATTGAGGGGGACTTTATAGGTACTCTTAGAGCAGCCTTTCTCAACCTGGGGCACTCCAGATGTGTTGGACTACAACTCCCAGAATGCCCCAGCCGCTGGCTGGGGCATTCTGGGAGATGCAGTCCAACACATCTGGAGCGCCCCAGGTTGAGAAAGGCTGTCTTAGAGTCTTTAGTGCTCTTTGTGTTTAGAGTGCTTAAGTTCTGGGAAATTTGAGGTTCAGTGTAGAGAGTGGTGTCTTTAGAGTGTGGTGTGCACGTAGTGGAAGTATATTAATCAATACTGATAATAAAGAAAGTTCAAGAGTGATTGTGTGAGAAAAAGGAAAGCACGTATGTGAATGAGTGAAAGGATTGGATGAAAAGGTTTCAAAAAGAGGTTTTTAAATGTTTTATTTGAAACAAAGCTTGTGAACTTTTGAAAATAAATTTTGATTGTTTTGGTTTTAACTACCACAAAAATCCCACGGGTCTGTTTGGCATTTATCATCTGAAGTTTACACATTTAGCACCCACTCTGACAATCATTCACCTCAGCACATATAACTCACAGTGTTGTATTTTATATTTTGAAATCCTTCTCCATTTAACCCCTTTCTCCACATAGTTTGGAGGAAGGTGGGCTTTATCCCTTGCTTCAGGCATATCAAGCGGTGGTGCTTGGCTTGAGCAGGGAGCAGCCGCGGCCAGGTCTGGTGTTCAGAGCCTGTGTCGCCCCATAATAAGTGGTGGCAGACGTGAGGTCTGGTGTTCAGAGCCTGTGTTGTGGCATATTTGATTTAAAAAGGGAAGACCCCCCCTTCCCCCACAAGAGATGGTTCAGAAATACACTGCCTTCAGAATGCACAACACCAACCAAGGAGACAGGGTCAAATCCAGCCATGTGCTCACACTCTGCCGTACCTTGTTCCAGTTTGTTGGCTGCGGCCCGCAGCGTGGAGGAAGTGCTGCCGGCGTCCACCAAGGGTGTTCCTGGGCGGCTATTCCCTTGTGAGCTGCTCACGGAGCCCTTGCGCTCCTTCTTGGGAGGCGTCTTCTTTTTCTGCAACGGCAGAAACACAGTCTCAGCTGGGGTTCATTTGGCTCTCGAGTCCCCCGGTTCCAGCCAGAGATACCCAAACAGGAGCCTCTCATTCCATGGAACTAAAACACCCACTGAAGATGAGCTAACAGCAGCCCGGGATTCATCTGTCAGGCCTGAGGCCAGCCAGTGCTGGCAAGAGCAGGCCGGACGGACAAAATGTCAAGAAATCCTTTTGTAAGCCGCCGTGAGGGCCTTTTTTGGCTGAATGGCGGCATAAAAACCCTTAAATAAATAAATAAATAAATAAATAAATAAATAAAATGCAGAAACAAGAGGTTAGTTTTTCAAGCCTGGGTCATGGGGCTACCTTGGGCTTGTAAGATAGGCATTTGCCAGGACGCATCCGGGCAGGAAAATTCACTTCCTGTGCCTTCCTCTGAGGCTCCAAAAGACAAAAATGTAAGTGCACTGGCAAGCAGACAAATAAAACGTTTCGTGGAACTACTGCAAGGGCTGTCCTAACCACCGTCAAAGAAGTCAGAAAAACAAACCTGGGGGATCAGCTAGCAAGCAGCCGGGACGCACCAACCATTTAAGTCAAAAGAGAGCTAGTCTGCAGATCCACCATAAGTAGAATTATGCACAGGACACAGGTATTAATCTGCCTCGTCGAATCAGGTTACAGACAGACTGTGTTCGCACGAGCCGAGGGGATACTGTTCCTCAAGAGTCTTAAGCAAGTGTCACAACGGTATGGCCCCTGCTTGTGTTAACACAAGTCAAGGCAGGGACTGGGTTCGGGTGGCAGGTTAACCCACAATCATTTATTTGCCCACGTAATCCATGGTGGGTTGGTGGGTCTTCTGTGCACTGTTTTTGCCCCCCCCCCCCCCAAGTGGCTTATTTATCCCCAAATAAGCCATCCGGGGACCCATGGTCTGCAGAGCTGGTTATTTTACCCACCATGGGTTAACATGTTGTCTGTCAGCCCATTGTGGGTAACGTGCGATCGTGACCAAGCTGCTGCCCGTTTCAAAATTGGGTGCGGAAAACACCCACCCACCCTGGGTCTCGCTGTCCCAAAGACCATGGGCAAACTCCTTCCAACAACCTCCCGCTGAGCTTATTCGCTCAGAGTGCTAAAGTAGGAAAGCGTCCCGAAAAATGCAGCTCCCCTACAGCAACCATAAGTGGCCGGTAAGTTCCACTGCCTGTGGAGACCATGCCTGAGCTGGGAACTTCAGCAGCTGATCAGGGCACAGGATGGAGCCCCAGGCATTCCCCAGCCCCAAGCTGCGTCTAGGGTTACCGTCATGAAGAGCGCTGAAGACGCTTCGCTGTCAATGTCGCTGTCCTCAGATGTCTCCGACTCATCACTGCTGTCTGTAGAGCAGAGCCAAAGCATCAGTCGGGGCTTTGATGCCTTTGTAGCCCCCGGCCACTGGACTTCGGGAGGCCAGGCTGCCACTTGCCCAATCGGACTGTCTCGGGGAATTCCCCCACAGCCACAGCCCCCAAAACAACGTACTAGACGCCCCTTGCAAGGTGGCCAGGCCAGAAACACGGTTTTCTGGGCTCCCAGCTAGTCCCATTTCAGGAGGCTAGGGCTGTGGGCGCTAAAGGGGTGAAATTCTGCACCAAGCAAACCTATATAAAATTAGGCAAGCATACATGGTTTGTTTAAAGGCTTTCATCAATTAAACTGCTGTGCTAGGCTGTGCTATAGAGTCTGCTGCTCTATAGGGCACTTGAACCCTGAATCCAACAGGCACTACCATACATTTGAAAGTTATCTCTGCATCCATAAGGACTAGAACGTTGATTTTTTTAATTTGGGGCATGGGGTGTGTGAGAAGCGGAAGTCAACATTCTTGGGGCGTTGACTTCTATGCCCAATACCATATTTCTGTGCTTCTGTAAGAATTAAAGCTCACCTTCCGGCCTTTACCTTTTCTGAGCCTGATCCAAGTTTCCCCTTCCCAAACTTCCGCCACACCCAACTTCAGTACCCCGACCATCCTCACCTTTCTTTTTCTTCCTGTCCTGTGGAGTCGGGGTCTTTTTCTCCTCTTCTTCCTCCTCCTTCTCCTCCGCAGGCTTCTCCTCCTCACTCTCTTCGCTACTGTCGCTTGCTTCGTCTATACCTACAAAACAACAAGGAGGAAGCAGCCCTTTGTTGACTCACCTCCAACCAGCCTGCGTGATCTGACTTGGAGCCAGAGCTGCCGGTGGTTCGCCTTGCCCAGTACAAAAGGAACGGGTACAGGCAACGGAACCAGAGGCAGGGATGTGGTTTGGCTGCTCTTGGCAATAACACAGATCTGCTCAACTGTTTTCCCCATTCCCTGTGCCAATGTCCACGAAAAGAAAAGCCTAATCAGCTCCGTGGGCCTGGCGATCTCTCCCGCAAATCACAGAATCCTAGAATAGCAGAGTTGGAAGGGGCCTACAAGGCCATCTAGTCCAACCCCCTGCTCAGTGCAGGAATCCACCCTAAAGCATCCCTGACAGAGGGTTGTCCAGCTGCCTCTTGAAGGCCTCTAGTGTGGGAGAGCCCACAACCTCCCTAGGTAACTGATTCCATTGTCGCACTGCTCTAACAGTCAGGAAGTTTTTCCTGATGTCCAGCTGGAATCTGGCTTCCTTTAACTTGAGCCCGTTATTCCGTGTCCTGCACTCTGGGAGGATCCAGAAGAGATCCTGGCCCTCCTCTGTGCGACAGCCTTTTAAGTATTTGAAGAGTGCTATCATGTCTCCCTTCAATCTTCTCTTCTCCAGGCTAAACATGCCCAGTTCTTTCAGTCTCTCTTCATAGGGCTTTGTTTCCAGACCTCTGATCATCCTGGTTGCCCTCCTCTGAACACGCTCCAGCTTGTCTGCGTCCTTCTTGAATTGTGGAGCCCAGAACTGGACGCAATACTCTAGATGAGGCCTAACCAGGGCCGAATAGAGAGGAACCAGTACCTCACGTGATTTGGAAGCTATACTTCTATTAAAGCAGCCCAAAATGGCATTTGCCTTTCTTGCAGCCATATCGCACTGTTGGCTCATATTCAGTTCTGGAGAGGGGATGTGGGGCATGTCAGGAATCTTTAAAAAGATAATGCTCCGCAGTCACTCCGAACTGCAACTCCCAGGATTCTTTGCAGGAAAGCCATGATACTTGAGTAAAACCAATCTACAGTTGTAGCGTACCTCAGATAAGGGCAAAGACAGAACAAGACCCAATTGCATGTGAATTGCAAAAAACACACCCAACCATCTCCAACACAGCTGCTCACCCTATCAAGACGACAGGCAGAATTAGCACCAGAGCCAACAGGCAAGGAAAAACCCACTGTTTGGGAGGGCTCTTGGCCTTGCTGCCGTCTTGACTCATTTGGCAACGAGCGCAGCCGGTCCTCTTCATAAAGCCACATACCTTTGGGGATGTCTTCCTCTTTGGTCACCTTGGGTTTGCCCACCACTTCCTCTACCGAGCTGCTGTAAGAGGACAGAAAGAATCCCCTGGGGTGAGGAACGCAACATGCTGAGGGAACGTAAAAGGGGAGCCTGAGGGAACATCACTTGTCCACCCTGAGGGAACTTGGGAAAGAGCAGCAGCAGCAGAGGAGAAACTGGGGGTGCCGAGGCAATGCCAGCCCCAGCTGGGAAGAAACAGTGGTGCTTACCTGGACCCATCAGACATGTAGTCCACCTCCTGGCCTTCAAAGTCCCCATCATCGCTGTCTTCAAAAGCTTCATCATCGGAACCCTTCTTCTTTTTCTTCTTCTTGGTCAGAGGGGCTTTCTTCTTGGCCTTGGCTGGCTTCTCGCCTATAATGAGGGATGTCGGGGAATGTTACCCACTTTCCCCAAATGGCAAATCTTCCAAGGCGGCCCCATGAAAGCGGCAGGCAACAGGGATCAATCCAAGGAAATGAGGAAGCCCACTACACAACACAGAGCCCATGCTGCCGACTGGAGCATGCTGGGATCGATACACGGAGGTTGGCCTGCCTACTCTACCCTCCCACAGTGCATGAGCCCAGGCAGGAAGAAGCCCAAGCAGCACCAGAGGGAAGCGTGCGAGGCCTTTGGAAGAACCCCTGCCCTTGTCGCATGGTCCAAACATATCACAAAGCCACGGCAGCAAGGCTACAGCAGCGACCGGAGCCTTGGCTGTGTTCTACACACACAAGCACACTTATTCTTGCTGTCCTTGGAAGGCACAGCTGTCGTTTTGCCTTTCGTACATCCTCTCAGACATTGATCGAAGCCTATCAGGGCACTACTTCCCAGGATTCCCCAGACAGGAATGAAGGAAGTCCTGACTCATAAAGCAAACTACTGCTGCCACGGCCACGGCCACCGCCACCACCACCTCTCCGTGGTCCCCTCCAGGGATCCTATACAGACAGGCCTCCCCAGCACCCCACCCCCCGCACCATCAGCGTCACTGAACTCGCTGTCATCCGAGCTCATCTCCAGGTCATCTTCCAGGTCATGGATTTTGAGGTCACTTCCTTTCTTTTTGCCTTTCTTCTCCTTCTCCTCCTCTTCTTCCTCGCCATGGTCCTTCAGCCGCCGCTGCTGCATGATGCTGAAGTGGTTCAGAACTTTGTTCCGCCTGCAGAGAAAGAAGGGCCGGCCTCAAGCAGACCGCTTACTACTTAAAGCCCCACCCGGGAGGGACACTTGCAAGAGGCCTTAACCACTCCAGACGGGCACGCTGCGGCAGCCAGACCACCTTTAGTCCTGTTCCCCATTTTAAAGGAGCTTATAGGGAAAGTATTTGGGGTGAAGAAGAGGGAAATTGGCAGCCCCAGCCCTCTTCGTACTCCTCAATTCTATTCAAGAATAGAATTGAACAATTGAGCAGTGGCTGTTCTGAACCAGTGCCCGGGCACTGTAATGGACTGGATGAGGGCTAACAAACTGAGACTCAATCCAGACAAGACGGAGGTACTGTTAGCGGGTGGTTCATCTGTCCGGCGAGGTGATGTTTGCCCTGTCCTAGACGGGGTTGCACTCTCCCTAAAGGATCGGGACCGTAGTTTGGGGGTGCTCTTGGATCCAGAACTGTCACTTGAGGCACAGGTGAACTCAGTGGCAAAGAGCACCTTTTATCAGCTTAGGTTGATATACCAACTACGCCCTTATCTGGACAGAGATAGCCTAGCTACAGTTATCCATGCTCTGCTAACCTCTTGCTTGGATTACTGCAATGCGTTATACGTGGGGCTGCCTTTGAAAACGGTCCGGAAGCTTCAGCTGGTACAAAACAGGGCAGCCTGTTTACTAACAGGGACTGGCTGGCGAGATCACATTACGCCAGTCCTTTTACAACTTCATTGGCTGCCAGTCCAGATCCGGGCCCGATTCAAAGTGCTGGTATTGACATTTAAAGCCCTAAATGGTTTGGGGCCAGGTTATTTGAAGGAACGCCTCCTCCCATATGTACCTGCCCGGACCTTAAGATCATCTACAGGGTCCCTTCTCCGTGAGCCCCTGCCAAAGGAAGTGAGGCAGGTGGCTACTAGGAGGAGGGCTTTCTCCGCTGTGGCACCCCGGCTGTGGAACGAGCTCCCCAGAGAGGTCCGCCTGGTGCCTACACTGTACTGCTTTCGTCGCCAGCTGAAGACCTTTTTATTCACTCAGTATTTTAACACTTAATTTTAAATTAAATTTAAATTTTATTGTTCTAACTCTGTATTTTAATCTTATATCAATTTCTGCTGCGTGGTTTTATCCTGGTTGTGCTTTTTATACTGTATTTTGTAATTGTGCTTTTAACCTGTTGGTTGTTTTATTGTGGTTTTAATTTTTGTAAACCGCCCAGAGAGCTTCGGCTATTGGGCGGTATAGAAATGTTATAAATAAATAAATAAATAAGACCCCAGGAGTATGGTCTGTGAGCTAAGATCCAAAGAATGGCACTGTGAACAACTGGTGTCACACGGTGGCTAAAGACTATGTGAAGAGGAGGACCGTGTAAGGCTCCTAGAAAAAAATGCAGGATATAAATATAATCGATCAATCCCTGGTCCAGATCTCACCTCTGCCACCTCTTACACAAGATATTCTCCTGCCTGCAATATGGTATGGATGATAATACTGGCCTACTTTACGGGGTAGTTGTAACAATCCCCAAGATAATGAATATGAAGGGCTTTTACTCCCAAAATGCAATGTCAATGCTTGGTATTTATTATCCTAATTCCGACATGTGTTTCCTGAGCAGTAGCCCTTCCATGCAAGCGGTGTTTTTGAAACAGAGGGGAAGGATACAGCATGGGAGTCTGCTGACCAAAGGGCCGAAAAGATCCCACTAAGTGCACTTAAGACCTTGGTTGCATGAAGAGGACCTCTTTGGATTTCAGTGGGGTTTCAGGCAGAACTCAACACCCAACAAGAAGCCCCTAAAAGTGAAAACATCAGTAGCACAGCAAAGCTGTAGCTATGTAACTGAGCCAAATGAATCATAGAATCATAGAACAGTTGAGTTGGAAGGGGCCTACAAGGCCATCGAGTCCAACCCCCTGCTCAATGCAGGAATCCACCCTAAAGCATCCCTGACAGATGGTTGTCCATCTTCCTCTGCCTACCCTCACGTCCTTCTGTTGCCTACCTTGTGGCACACTTCAGATTGTAAGCTCGGGGCAGGGACGTCTGTGCGGCTCCGTATCAAAAAGAAATTGTACTAGGACCCGAATTGGGAGGCCGTCATATCCTGAGAGCTTCCCAAATCCTCTCCCCATCAGGCCAGAGAAGGTTGCTCACTCATAAAGGGCCAGATTGCAGGGAGCCTCTCCAGCAGTCTGACTAACTTATCTATACCTTTGCTTTTCCAGTTCTTTCCACACCTTGCCATCTCCTGGCACTGCCCAGGTTGGCTCAGGACGTCAAGTAGATGTCACTGCTGCTCCCAGCGTGCGCTAGCCTCTCAGGCCTTTCCGTCAACCCCGTCCGTGTCATCTCTTGGGCAGGAACGAATGTCTCCTGCACTCACCTCTCCCACTCCTCCTCGGCTTCTTCTGCAGTCAGTGTACGGTGCTTGGCAATAGGTGTAAAGTTATACCAATTGTTGACTGGGAAGGCTTCAAAGGCACCATCCGGACACTGTGTGAAGATGTAGTAGGAGGTGTTCTCTGTCACACCTCCCTTTTTCACACCTTTGAACCTGAGTGAAAAGAAACACGAGGCAGCGTAAGAGTCTAATGCAAAAGCAACGTGAGGAAGACAGGAACTAAATGTTTCGGCTCCAGATCCAGAAAAAAGCAGAACCAGAGGGAAGAAACACGCACATGAAAGAATTTCGGATCACAACTGTACAAAGTGAGGAATACAGCTCGTAACGCAAAATTTGATAAGTTCTACTGAGTACTGAGATTTATAGCTTCTGATTAAATAAACACTGGTTTTTAAAGAGAGTTTCTAGTCCCCATGGCCGCTAAAATTTGAATATTACACAGCTTTGGGGTGAGGGATCGTTTTGCTCCCTGCCAAAAAAGCACATTTTTCAACTCCTATTTTGCAAAGTTTGGAACCAGGACAAAAGCATGCAAATTTAACAGGATTTAGAACCTTTAACTGGTATAGGACAGACAAAAGGAAATACTTCTTCCCACAGTACATAGTTAAACCACAGAGTTTGCTCCAATAAGATATAGTGATGGCCACCAACTTCGACAGCTTTAGAAAGGGGTTAGCCAAATGCATGGAGGCGAAGGCTCTCAACAGGTATTATTATTATTATTATTATTATTATTATTATTATTTATTTATATAGCACCATCAATGTACATGGTGCTGTACAGAGTAAAACAGTAAATAGCAAGGCCCTGCCGCATATGCTTACATTCTAATAAAATCATAGTAAAACAATAAGGAGGGGAAGAGAATGCCAACAGGCACAGGGTAGGGTAAGCAGGCACAGGGTAGGGTAAAACTAACAGTATAAAGTCTGCACAACATCAAGTTTTAAAAGCTTTAGGAAAAAGAAAAAAATTTAGTTGAGCTTTAAAAGCTGCGATTGAACTTGTAGTTCTCAAATGTTCTGGAAGAGCGTTCCAGGCGTAAGGGGCAGCAGAAGAAAGTGGACGAAGCCGAGCAAGGGAAGTAGAGGCCCTTGGGCAGGCGAGAAACACGGCATCAGAGGAGCGAAGAGCACGAGCGGGGCAATAGTGTGAGATGAGAGAGGAGAGATAGGAAGGAGCTAGACCGTGAAAAGATATTAGTCATGATGGTGAATGGCTAACTCCCGTGTCAGGGGCAGGTTGCCTCTGCTTGCCAGTTGCTAGGGGATATGAGTTTGAGGATGCTACTGTGCTCATGTTGTGCTTTGGACTTCCCATTGAACTAGTGGTTGGCTACTGTACAAACAGGATGCCGGACTAATGGGCCTTGGTTGGATCGAGCACCGATCTTCTTATGTTCCAGTTGAGTACGTTGTTCTGTTCCCTACTCACAAAGCTGGAGAGCCTCCCCACATGCTCCCACCCAACACTCTCCCCGGCGAGAACAAACTGATGAGCAACGTTAGCCCATAATTCAAAGATGAGCCCCCATCTGGTAACATCCCCCGCCCACACACCCCGCCCTTGGGGACCACCCACTGCTCACTTGCGCCCGGCCTTGCCGTTGACTTTCAGGAGCCAAGGCTGGTCTTCTAGCTTGAACTCCTTCAGGATGATGCCGTATTTCTTGCGCCGGGCCTCCTCCCGTAGCTTGCGGTTGAATTCGCTGCCAGCTCCCGACTCAGGCATCTCTTCCTCCTGGTAGATCTTCTTATTGCTGAGATCCCGCTCCATCTTTGCCTAGGGAGGAACAAGAAAGCGCCAAGTAGAACACTGCAGTATCTCTAATAAGACAGGGTGGGTGGAGGTGGATTTGTTCCCGAGAAGCTCCACAGCATGCTAAGGGCGTTCTTGCCCAAAGTCTGAATTCCAACACAGTAGCCATTTGTACTATTTGTCTAGCTCAGGAAGCACCGGCTTTCTATCCAGCTGAAGTCACGCAATTGGGACAACCAAAAAGACTACGGTTTGACCGCAGGAATGCATAATAGCAGAGAAGCCCCACAGCCTGGCTGTGCAGTCGTAAAGATTAAGGGTCTCTCTACTGCTGAAACGTGCACGTTGTGTCTGCGTAATACACAGAACAAGCCTTTGGGGGGTGTGCTCCTTCCCACATGCTCTGCTCTTCATCCAAGGGCTGCTCCAGATTCCTCAGCTGTCTGAGGCCTGGCTGGTGGCAACGAAGAGTAGGGCCTTTTCAGCTGTGACCCCCCACCTTGTGGGTTGCTGTCCCAGTTGAGAGTCACCAAGCCCCGACACAATATGGTTTTAGATGTTTAAACATTGTTGTTTAGGAAGGCCTTCACTTTGAGTTCCTCTTTGGAAAAAAAGTGGGATACACATTTTTAAAATAAGGCAAATAAATAAAAAAGAACATAAGGCAAATAAATAAAAAAACCCAGTTCTCATTGAGGTGCTAATCCAGATCCATATCTAGACTGTACCATTACAGGTGGGCTCACTTGATACACACTTCTAAATGAAAAATAAAAATCTTTGCACGTGGAAAAGCAGCACGTCTCACTCAGTCTTCTCTCTGCCCTGTTCATTTTCCATGTGTAGGAATTTCCCTCCCCCCCCCCCCCCCCGCATGGAGGAGCATTTCACCACATGATCCTCCAGCTCTAGGCTGAAGTGGTACAGCCCGGACATAGGCTTATCACTTTGGTGGGAGCTGGACTTTAGCCTGAGAGCAGGGACCAACCTGGTGCCAGGTGGCAAAGTTGACTTTGTCAGCCGCATTGAAGGCCATAATATTGTATTTCTTGGAGGTGTTCCTGTGAAACGAAGGAGCAGAAATGAGTCAGATCAATGCCCAGCATCCAAGGCTGGAGCTAAGTGGGAAAGCCCCACAGAGGGGAGTCTTCTTCTGCTCAAAAGGGAAAACCCATCCCTGTGCCCTTGCAGAAAGAGAGGAGACATTGAGTGTACTTTTAGCATGATTGATGGCCAACAGCTTTAACAGCACATTTCAAGATATATCTCTACCACAGAGATGGGCACCTTACGGCCCTCAATCTTATTTTATGCCCTCTTCCCAGCTCCCCCTCCAGACGCTCCCATTCCTTCCTCTACCAGTCTTGCAAAGACAGCGACACAGAGACCAGCAGATTGGCATGCAATCAAGCTATGAAGCCCAACCGTGGGGTGTACCAGCTAGAGCAGAAAGACCCTCTGGCCACGGCACTCCAAGCTTAGAATCATAGAATAGCAGAGTTGGAAGGGGCCTACAGGGCCATCGAGTCCAACCCCCTGCTTGCGTGCACCCTGCCTGCTCACTCTTGTCCTTCAGCTAAGGTCACTGTGAACTGGAGGCATTCAACAAGGCAGCAAGTCCTGGTCCAGTGAGGGGGTGGGTGTGAGTGAAGGAAGACAGTGGGGGGGGGGGGAACAGAGTTAAAAGAATGCATGTATGTGGGTGGGCGGGCGCGGGGCACTGAGAGAAAGAGAAATCATCACATCACAGTCGCTTCCTCTCTCTTGAGTTGAGAGAAGCAGAGGGTATAGGGTGCCTCTGGCCCTGCCCACTTTTGACATATGGCCCCTGAGAGATTACCTCCAAGGGAATGCTGCCCTTGATAGTCCACTGCATGCCACGAATACTCGAACAAGACAGTGGGCTCATCTACACCAAGCAGGATATAACACTATGAAAGTGGTACATAAAAGGCAGGAGCCACACTGCTGCTTTATAGTGGTATTGAAGTGCATTGACCACTGTTGGGGCCCATTGACACATCTACACCAAGCAGGATATAACACTACGAAAGTGGTATGAAAGCAGTATATGGAACGTGTCAACGGGCCCCAACAGTGGTCCGTGCACTTCAATACCACTATATAGCAGTAGTGTGGCTCCTGCCTTTTATATACCACTTTCATACTACTTTCATAGTGGAATATTCTGCTTGGTGTAGATGAACCCTATGTGGCCTTGTGAGCAATTCAGAACAAGTTATAGAATCTCTCCCTTTCTCAAAACGGCCTTTACTATTCTGTATTTTGACTCCCATTTGCAAAAATACCCACAAACCTCTCTAAGCTTCATGAATATTCATTAAAATCTAGTTTTATAAAACCCATTTTTGTGTGTGTGGGATTTTAGCTTAGAAAACAGGGAAGTAAAGGGTCTGCAGGTCTTGCACTGAAACACACCCTCACTAGGAACATCAAAAGCAGCAAGCAACATTTTTCCACCCGTTCCATTATGTGCAATTCAATTTAATATTTAGTGTGCCTACCTGGATTAGGAGAAAAATGGTCAACATAATGTGAATCAAGCAAAACATGCAAAAGAGAAAGAACTACTTACTTGGGGACACGGACCACATATTCAGTTGCTGTCTGACTGCTTGTCCCCTACGAAAAAAGAAAAAAAGAGAAAAGTACAGGAATTGCACAGGTAAAAGAGAAAGCACCGAGGAGACTGGGCAAGCTACCTAACAACCAACATGCCAGGGTGGCTGAGCCTTCCCTTGCTCGGCTTCGTCCATTTTCTTCCGCTGCCCCTTACGCCTGGAACGCTCTTCCAGAACATTTGAGAACTACAAGTTCAATCGCAGCTTTTAAAGCTCAGCTAAAAACTTTTCTTTTTCCTAAAGCTTTTAAAACTTGACTTTGTTCTGACTTTTATATTGTTAGTTTTACTCTACCCTGTGCCTGTTTGGTGCATTCTCTTCTCCTCCTTATTGTTTTATTATGATTTTATTAGAATGTAAGCCTATGCAGCAGGGTCTTGCTATTTATTGTTTTGCTCTGTACAGCACCATGTACATTGATGGTGCTATATAAATAAATAAATAATAATAATAATAATAATAATAATAATAATAATAATAAATGCCCACACATCAGAGGCAATTCAGACAACCTTTTAACCTGAATCCCAGTAGGAAGGGAACTCACCAAAGAAGTCATTTCTGGATGTGCTGCACAGGCTCTCAGCGGAGTTTTTGTAAATGCAGTAGCCTGATGGAGGAAGAGGGCGGAAGAGTCAGATCAATGCAGAGGAATGGAAACTCTGGGGTGAAGTCAGCTGAGATGTTGGGGGAGGAAGTGATGAAAAAAGGCCAAGAAGGAGCCCTGGCTAGGACTGCCACTTTTTGTCAACAATTCTGGCTCCCCAAAACAGCACCTTTACTCTGAACAGTTTTAGAAAAGGACAAAAAAAAACCGACAACGTGCTTCTGATCAGGCACAGGCTGCCTTTCCCCTTCCGAGACAGGAAGCCAGCCTTTCTTTAAAGCCAACAACCAATGCAAGGGCAGAGGGCGTCTGAGCATGTGCAGAACACTCCCCTTCGTTGAAGGGTACCATCTTTAATGGTCTCAAAATACACACCCACCCATCATGTAAAAACCACAGAAGTAACCAGAAAAACACACTGGAGGCAAAATTGGCCTCTGTTCTGGCAGCAGGCTAAGGGGGGGCGGCACACCTGGAGCCGGGACACCTGGGTCCATTCTGCAACTAGGAGAGAGAGAGGGAGCCAGGACGCCTGGGTCCCTTGGCCGGGCTGGGGAAGAGGCAGCGGGGGAGCCGGACGCCTGGGTCCAAGGGCGAAGGAGGAGGAGCGCCGCCATCCCAACCCGCCCAAGTCCCACCTGCCTCGAATCCCCCCACCTGCCCTTACCTTGGCACCTCGAGCCCCCTCCGTTTCCCCCACCGCGCATGCGTCAAAACCGGGCGGCTACCAAGAGGAAGACTTTCCGGTTCTTTCCACGACAGTTCCGGTACTCGATTGCAGCACGTGGAGGGCTCCATGTGAGGGGCAGAGGACGCACCTCATAGAGAAGTTCAAATAAAGCCCGCGGAGTTAGAGGCTCTCATTTTGTCGCTGGGTTTTGAAGTAAACCTGCCGACCGACCCACCCTCCCCCAAAAGCAGGTAGATCTGGCTGCGCACCTGTGCTTTTAAGGGCCTCACAACAATAGGGTGACCCTATGAAAAGGAGGACAGGGCTCCTGTATCTTTAACAATTGTATTGAAAAGGGGATTTATATATGGGGAACCCGGTGAAATTTCCTCTTCATCACAAAAGTTAAAGCTGCAGGTGCCCTGCCCTCTTTTAAATCTGGTCACTCTGTTATAGCTCCTGCAGCTTTAACTGTTGTGATGACAGGGAATTTCACCAGGTTCTCCATATATATACACCTGCTGAAATTCGCTTTTCTATGCAACTGTTAAAGATACAGGAGCCCTGTCCTCCTTTTCATAGGGTCACGCTTCACAACAAGCAAGAACTTCAAGAGATGGAGATTCAACGGAATCTGTTGAACTTCACCTGTTGAACTTCTAGTTGTCATCTTGGTTCAAAGGCATAGAAGTCTAACTTTCAAGTCAGTGATGTTGCTTGAGGTTTGAAAGCATCGTCCTCTGCTACATTGGATTAAAAATGGAGGGAGGGGTGTGTGTCCTATGCCTGTGTGATAAGCAGAAATTCAACATGCATCATCATGGAGATATGCTGTGCAGGAAGGCTTCAGGTGTCGCATTTCTGCCTGTTCTGCAGCCATTTAAAGCACAGAATGTTTCCCTGGTGGAAGTCCAAGTCACGTTGAAGTGTGTATTCCACAATGACTTGGAACCAAACAATGGTGCAGGACACGGAATAACGGGCTCAAGTTAAAGGAAGCCAGATTCTGGCTGGACATCAGGAAAAACTTCCTGACTGTTAGAGCAGTATGACAATGGAACCAGTTCCATAGGGCGGATCTACACAGCGCACTGAAGGCGCTTGCATGCGCCTGCAGTGCGCCCCAAAAGCGATTGCGTAGATCCCGCCCAGATGGAGGAAGAGGCGGAGGAGGAGGAGGCTCCCGCCGGCCTCCTGCTGCCGGCAAAAGAGCCACTCGGCGGAAGAAGGCGGGGCATGTGCAGAAGGCGTACATATAGCGTTGGAGGCGTGCATATAGCGTTGTATATGGCGGAGTCTAACCGGAACCTGAAGTCACGGCTGTGTGGAACTTTATGGCTTTCTTTTAAACTCTTTGGCTGAGACTGACTCCACCTACTGTTGGAGCATGAGCGGAAATGCTGGTTGCTCTTACCGGAAGTTGGGGGAGGGGGAGGAGGATCCTTGCTGGTTGATATGGCAACCGGATAGACCATGCCTTTTTGCAAAGGGGAGGGCAGAAATAATGCACTTTTAGACTTAAAATGTAGTATAATTAAGTACTGCAATACTTTGTCTTGAGAGTCCAGATTTCATCCAGATAGTAGAGAAACTGAATAATTTTGAATTTATTTAGGCTGACCGTATGAAAAGGAGGACAGGGCTCCTGTATCTTTAACAGTTGCACAGAAAAGGGGATTTCAGCAGGTGTCATTTGTATATATGGAGAACCTGGTGAAATTCCCTCTTCATCACAAGAGTTAAAGTGCAGGAGCTATACTGGGCCGTAGCTAGGGTGACCAACTGTCAGGATTTCCCCGGACTTGTCCGGTTTTTGTTCTTTCCATGGTGTCAGGGGGGATTTTCTATAATTTTCAATAATGTCCTGGAATGACACACCTTCCCCTTTAAGGCTGCTATTAGCATGGCAGGAGGGAGTGACATGCTTTCTTGAGGCACATCATTCCCTTACCCCGAGCTCCAATTGAGGTCTTAAAGGGGAAAGTGGGTCATTCGTGGACATTCTAGAAAAGGCCCCAATTGGAGTGGATGGTGGTGGTGCAGAATGAAATCCTTTCCCCTCCTCCACTCCAATCGGGTTCTTTAAGGTGGCGGGGGAATAACGTACTTTCTGCAGGACTCAGAAAGCTGCTTCCCCCCCCCCCCCCACACACTAGGTGTCCTCTTTTTTGGTTTCCCAAATATGGTCACCCTAGCCGTAGCTAGACCTAAGGTTTATCCCAGGATCATCCCGGGTTCGTCCCTGCCTGAGCACTGGATGCCCTGTGTGGCACTTAGATGAACAGGTTTGACCCCAGGACAATCCTGGGATAAACCTTCGGTATAGCTATGGCCTTAGAGTGACCAGATTTAAAAGAAGCCAGGACACCTGCAGCTTTAACTGTTGTGATGAAGAGGGAGTTTCACCAGGTTCTCCATATATACAAATGACACCTGCTGAAATTCCCCTTTCAATACAGCTGTTAAAGATACAGGAGCCCTGTCCTCCTTTTCATAGGGTCACCCTAGTTTATTGGCTCTCTGAGATCTCTCCTCTGCAGGCAGCCGCCTCACCCAGCGAGAGGAAATCTGGCAGCAGCATCACAGTTGTTACGCCAACTCTAATAGACTGTAGTGTAGACACATCCGGATGGACACCCAGTTGCCCCAGAGGCATTGATTCCCATCCTTGCCCGTTCTCCCATAGTTTGGGACATGGGGCAAGGGAGAGGATGATAGGAATCCTGCAAGGAACTGGTTTGCTCCTGGATAAACAACAAGCAGATGGGACATGTACAACATGTCCCATCTGTCTGGAGCACAATCAAGGGCTGCCTGTAAAAATGGAGTCCCGCCACACATACTGACTGGTCTCGGGCCATTTCCCCACCTCAATTTGAGGTGACACTTTCCCTCTAGCTGCCACCTTCGTGCCTTTCAAAACAACAAGATACAGAAAACCCCAAGGATGTGTTGATCTCTTGGAACACAGACTTGGAGGCGTGCATTGTTTAATCTATTTACTATTGAAAGAAGCTCTCTGACCAGAGATTTCTGAAGGGTCAGAACGTACTCTGGAATTCCTATCTCTCCTTGAGGTGCTTATCAAGGAACAGAATGCAACATTTTGTACCGGTCATAGGATGCCAAAATATGGCATTGTTTATGTAAGAATGGGTTTCTGTTTATGGAACATGTATGGGATTTGTGATCACTCACAGGAGGGAGGAGGGAAAAGTATGACTTCATCAGAGCAACTTGGATGAAGTATAAATGTATGCTGATGTGGAGGATGATCAGAGAGTTTCTGCCGTTGGTTTGTACAAGGTAAGGGTCTGTCTCCTGTGTGCACAGTATAATAAAGAGTCTCTGTTTCTGGACCGGTTGTGAAGTCGTCCCTTCCCTACCAGGTTAGGGGAATTTCCCTAACAAGGGGAAACAGCTTGAAATCTTCTTTTATAGATGTTCAAATATTAACTATTATTTTTCCTTTTCTTTTTATCCTGTATTTCCTCCAAGGAGCAGCGTATATGGAGGCGGTCCCATTTTATCCCTACAACAATCCAATGGAGTAGGCTAGGCTAGGCTGAGAGAGTGGCTGGCCAAAATCCAATGGTTAGCTTTATGGCTGAGCAGAGATTTGAGACCAGGTCCTCTATTCCAAGACGGATAGATTTTCACCACTGCAGCTCACTTGTTCCCAGTTGTGAATACATAAGCAGCTTTTCATGTCTCTCTGCCTGTTTGGCTGGGAGAGCCAAACAACACATGCTTGTTACATAACTGCTAACAGGTGTGTGCTTTCTGGGGGATCTACACGTCGTTGTGAAGGCGCTTACCTGCGCCGTTTTTTAATATGTACTTAAATGAAGTGTGTCTTTCTTTACTGTCTCAGGTTTCATTTTGTTGGAGCGGTTCACACTCTTCTCAATTCCTGTCCCTTCCGTCGCAAGTGGGCGTTTCTTATAGGCTGGCTTTGGTGGATGCTTGTGACGTTCTCCCTTGCTCCCCCCCCCTTTTTAAAAAAATCCTCAAATCCCAGAATTCCCTGTTTGGGTCGTTGTGATAATTGTGGAGAAGATGGAGTCCATGGATAGCCAAACGGAATTAGTCAGCACCATGGCTGTTTCTATCAATTTACTTCTATGTGCTCTTCGAGCACTGTCTGTGTGGTGGATGAGTACCGGCATCGCCGGGCGCAACTCTGAAAAATCATCAAAATTTTGATGCAGTTTGGGGTTGGCCGCTCGACAGTTGGCGAAGTGTGCTTGGCAATGGAGCTAGTTCTTCTCGTCGGACAGTCTATCTTGGCGATTTTCGGAAGGTAATTTTTTTTCTTCTACGCTAAAGTGGATGCACACGTGCGCATGTGTGATGAACGAACGTGTGTTATGTATAGGAACTTTTTTTTTCCTTTGGCCCGTAGTTGGATGCACATGTGCGCATGTGTGATGAACGAACTAGTGCTATGTATGGGAAGATTTTTTCTCCCTTTGGCCTGAAGTTGCCGGTACACGTGCGTATATGAGTCAATCGAACGAGAGTTTTGTATAGGAAGGATGTTTCTCCCTTTGGCCCCATGTTGCCTGTACACGTGCGCATGTGAGACAATCGAACGCCTGTTAGGAATATAGGAAGGTTTTTTTTTCTTTGGCCTGTAGTTGGATGCACACGTGCGCATGTGTGATGAACAAACTAGTGCTATGTATAGGAAGGTTTTTTCTCCCACGGGCGCATGTGAGACGAACTGCTATGTGTTTCAATTTAAACATTCCTGTTGGTTTAAACATTGTCTTTCACTTTTTAATACAGGTAATGGACGGCTTTGCAGCTTTGGGATTTCGGGGCTCCTGCGGAGCCACAGATGGAATGCATATTGAAATTGTATCTCCTGTTAGGCAAGGCAACGATTTCATAAATCGGAAAAACTATTATTCTATGATTCTGCAGGGGACTACGGACCGCACTGGCCGCTTCACCCATATTGAGGTGGGGTGGAGTGGCAGGAACCACGATGCCCATGTATTCCGAAATTCATCCCTCTTTGAGGCAATGGATGCTGGAGTGTTTTGCCCTTCCAATGAGGTTTGGAGAATTGGGGTCGTCGAAGTGCCGCCTTTCATTGTCGCTGATGGGGCTTATCCGTTGCGGAAATGGCTTATGAAGCTGTACGGGGGTAACCTTGAGCCACTGCAAGCTTACTTCAATTACTGCCTTAGCTGTGCCCAGAACGTTGTAGAACGTGCCTTTGGGAGACTGAAAAGCAGATGGAGGTGCCTCAGTGGTCGGCTGGAAGTGGCGGAGGAAAATGTTCCCTCAGTTATTACTGCTTGCGTAATTCTGCACAACATCTGTGAAGCCAGAGGTTATGCAATCATTAACAGTGACAGACCACAAAACCGTGTAACACTTGCAACCCTAGGACAACCCTATGTTAATAATGAAAACGAGCGTCTAGCTGAGGGAACCAAAGTTAGGGATGCTATTTGCACATACTTGTGGCACAATAGGGAGTTGCGTAGGTAAAATTAAAGTGTACTATAATTGCAATGTTGTTGCTGCATATTTCTTCACTCTCTTCGCGACTTTATGTTTTGTGTTACGTTGTTTCATATTGAATAAAAGCCTTTTGTATTGGCATCTGTACTTCCCTTTTCAACCAGTAGCCTCCAAAAAATGAAGTTTTGTTTAAAAAATAACTTTATTTAAATTAATAATGTACATAAATAAAAAATAGCACTTCTTGTTTAAAAATGTTTTATTACTTGAAACTAAAGACCATATTTTTGCAATGAAAACACAAAGTTGTTTGTTCCTTTGAAATTGAAAATGACCGCAGTGTATACAAGCAGTTCTACTTAGAAGAAAGGCATGCAAAAGGTTTATAAGTAAGCATTGCATTCCACGTTAGAGTTACATAAATTATGCCATGAGGCAGGGGGAAGAATACATTAAAAAGAGAACATGCATTCATCAGCAGACATAAAAACATCAAAATTAAAGGGTAATCTAAGGAGGGGTGGGTTTGTGTGTGGAGGGGAGAAACTTAACATTATTTACATTCCAACATGCAGAAATGAAATGAGCTTGACCAGGCAGCAAAAGCAGTTCTACTAAGAAAAATTCCGTGCAGATTAATGTAAACAGATCTATGTAAACAACAGATTAACCCTAACCGAACAAGCACATATGCGCATCCCTATTAAAAACTAAAAAAAAAATTAAAAATGGGAAAGGCAAAAGAGGAAAGGAATGAGGAAAATTGAACCGACCACACCTGTCCTCGCACGCGGGAAAGGTGATGATTAAAGATGGATGCTGCTGTTCTCACCGGAAATGGTATCGGAAGTCGAAAGGCAACAAAATAAGTCTGGGTGGAGCGGGGCGGGGAGGAAAGAGCGAATAATTGTTACACACGTTGGAAGAAGGAACGCCTTAAATTGACTTAAAGACCTGACTGTCCCTGATTCATATAGACCTATTTCATTAATAAATCAAGATGCTAAAAATTTTTCAACTATATTAGCAAAACGGTTAAATAAATTTATAGCTGAATATATAGGGGAAGACCAATGTGGATTTATAGCAGGTAGACAAATGCATAATTTAGTGGGAAGGGTTTTAAATGCAATACAGGTGATAAAAAAAGTCTAAGATTAAAGCGGGAATTTTGGATAGTTTTAAGGCTTTCGATTGTGTGAGCTGGCAGGCTTTAAAGATGGTTTTAAATAAAATGGGATTTGGAAACAAATTTAAAGCTATAATAGAACAGTTGTACGCTCAAAATACAGCCGTAGTGGTAGTGAACGACGGAGTCACGGATAAGATACGACTAGCCAGAGGGACAAGACAAGGATGTCAACTCTCGCCGGTCCTGTTTGTAATGGTTATGGAATTATTGGCGAATGCAATAAGAGATGATGGGGAGACAGAAGGAATAGGGGGTATTAAAAAAATAAAATTGAATATGTTTGCAGATGATACTTTGCTAACTATTAAAAATCCAATAAGAAAGATGGAAAGAATTAAACAGCAATTGAGAGAATTTGAGGAAATTACTGGGTTAAGAATAAATTGGTTCAAATCAGAGATGATGTTATTTAATTATACTAAAAAGGAAGAGAAGGAATGGGAAGGAAAGGGAAGAGAAATGAGAGTTAAGGAACAGATTAGATATCTGGGAATTAAAATTACACAAAATTTAGAGAGTTTAGAGAAGGAGAATTTAAATAGTTTAAAAAAAGAGATTTTAGCAAAATTGGAAAAATATAAAAGATTAAATTTATCCTGGTTTGGAAGAATAGCATTAATAAAAATGAAGATTTTAGCAAAGATTAATTTTGTGTTCAGGATGTTACCAATAAAAATTTCAGGATCAGAGAGAAAAAGTTGGCAAAATATCATAAACAATTATTGTAATACGGATAAGAAAGCGAGGGTAAATAAGAATAAATGGTATTTAAGTCAAAAAAAAGGAGGATTGGGTCTCCCAAATATTAACCTATATTACATAGCTAATAGGTTAAGACATATTGTGGAAGCAATTATAGGAGTAGGAGATTTAGACTGGATGGAGGATAAAACTACAAGTAACATAGAGATGAAGTTGAAAATGTATTTTTTAGGGAAGGAGAAAAAAAATGGGTTGAAAGTATAGATAATCCGCTCTTGAGGTTTTACTGGGAAGTTTGGAGTAAATATAAAGGGGAGTTGCTCCCGAGCAACTCACCTTTATCACCGGTAATAATGCTTAAGAATTTCCCGGAGGAATTAAAGAGTAGATTAAGTAAAGTTTTAATAGAAAAAAATAAAATGAAATTAAGGGAATGGTTAAGAGAAATGAATACAAGAGAGGATTTGGAAGAGGTTTTAAAAGATAAAAAATTAACTTGGTTAAATTATTGGCAATTAGAACAGTGGACCAAAAAGTGGGTAAGAGAAAATGGAGATTGTAGAGAATTGACGAAGTTTGAGGAATTAATAGTTAAAAAAGAAAATGATAAGGGAAAAAGAACAGCGTCAAAAGGGTTAATGAGTGAAATATATAGAATATTGTTGGAGAAAGGGTCGGATAGTTCAGGTAAAATGGTTTGGGAGACAGATTTGAATGTACAAATAGGACAACAGAGCTGGGAGGGACTATGGAAACAAAGAGCGTTGAGAAATATGTCAGTAAGAATAAAAGATAATTACTTTAAAATTATATGGAGGTGGTACCTAACCCCGGTTAGATTAAATAAGATAAATAATCAGCACTCAGCAAATTGTTGGAGAGGATGTGGGGGAAAAGGAACATATTTACATATGTGGTGGGAATGCAAATATGTTCAAAAATTGTGGAAGATGGTGTTTTTGGAGATTGAAGAAAATGTGGGAATGAAGATAGAACGAACACCAAAAGTTGCATTACTGTCACTATTTGAAGATTTAAAATGTAAAAAAGAAATTAAGGAATTGATAACGAATTTGCTGACTGCAGCAAGATTGATTGTAGCTAGGAACTGGAAGATTCAAGGGGATTATTGTATTGAAGAATGGTATAAAGAAGTATGGGATATACCGTAGCTATTAATGATAAATTGACTTGTAATATTAAATTCAGAAGAAGTAGGAATCTGGAAACAGTTCCTAATATTCGTGTTTTCTAAGGGAAGTGGGAAGCCACCAGCAGAAGAAAGTATGAGATTTTGGAATGAGATCCCGAGGTGGGGAGTGCACTTATATGTTAAGTTTGATTATGTTATATAGATATGATATTGATGTTATTCAACATTTATGTAGTATGTTGTTTCTTTAATTGTAATGGTGTATGTTTAAGTATTGTAGAAAATAAAAAAATATATATTTTTAAAAATGGACTTAAGACGGAGTAAATAACAGCGCTCAAAAGCCGGGAAACTGTGATTTGAAAGTAAGCCTGTGTGTCTTGATGAGCTTTTGGGCGCACTCCAGACGCATGCAAGCGCCTTCGCAACGACGTGTAGATCGGGCCCAGTGGGAGGCAAGTGTTTTGAGATGAAAGTTCCATGTTTGCAAGCAACTGCATCTCATTATGGAAGTTTGTTCATTTTACTGTTCTCTCCGCCTCCATGTACTGAGGGGGGGGGGGAATGATCAGGGCCAGCGTGTGACTTCCTTGTTACAATGGCTTCATTGGCCGTTGGGCCACTCAGTTCGAAGTACTGGTTATGACCTGTGAGGCCCTACACAACTATGAAAGCTCACATTTTCCCTTATGAGCCTGCCTGGCCTTTAAGGTTCTTGACAGAGGCCTTTCTCTGTGTCCTGCCACCGATTTGGTAAGAACACGAGAGAGGGTCTTCTCAATGGTTGCTCCCAGGCCCTGAAACTTCCTGCCAACAGAACCCAAGCTAGGACCATGTCTGTTCCCATTTTGCTGTCTGTGTTAATTATAAGTTTCTATTTTATTTTGTATTTTATTGTTAGCTAAATTGAGCATGATTTATTATTTATTTCATCAGTTTATAGATTGCTTGATTATATCTAAAAAGACATCTTGAAGCAGTTTACAATATAAAAGCTTACAATACAGTTAAAACATTTAAAAATCAAATACAAAACATTTCAGTTTAGAAACATTTTAAAAAAACATTTTTAAAAACAAACACGCAGACCACCAAATCATTGAAAATCAAAGAACTAAGAAACAACAAACTGGGCAGTAGCTTGTACTGGAAAAGCAAGATCTAAATTAAATAAATACATGCAGAAATAAGTTGGTCCGAGATTTATCTGGCTAACTGGGGGGGAATCTACACGTCGTACTGAAGGCGTTTGCATGCGCCTCCAGTACGCCCCCAAAACGATGGTGTAGATTCCCTAGCCTACCTGCCCTGAAGAGACGGAAGAGGAGGCGGCTGGGGAATCCGGCCGAGTCCTTGCCGACGCTGCCTCCCCGCTGGCCTCCTGCTGCCGGGGTAAGAGCGACCCAGGTCGGAGAGCTCGCTCTCCGACCCGGGTCGCTCTTACCCCGGCAGCAGGAGGCCGGCAGGGAGGCGGCGGCAAGGACACGGCTGGTTCCCCAGCCTCCTCTTCCTGTGCCTCGGAAGGCAGGATCTACACAAGCGTTTTCGAAACGCACTGAAGGTGCTTGCGTGCGCCTTCAATACGCTGTGTAGATTCCCTCCAGGACAGGAGGAAACTCTTGCTATGAACACCTATCTGGGTACATCTCTACAGGAATGGAATATGTTCCCTGTACATGTCTATTCGAGCCAAAAGTTCATAGCTGCCACGAACAGAGGGCCATCTATGCTCATTTTTAGACCAGTTTTCCTCCAGAGACATTTGCACACTTCCAGTTAGATCAAATTGTCAGTATACCTGTTTGATCATATAAACTGGTTCTTTTACAAGAAATGGCGCAAGGGACTTAATAGTTAATTTAGTAGGAATGGTGCACAGGGGACTTTAATCAGGCTGAAGAAAAACAGACCAAATTCTGAAGATGAGAAGCAGCTGAAGGAGGCCATAAGACTTGAGGTTACCGCCATACTCACTCAACAGTAGCAATTGTCAGTAGAATCATAGAATCATAGAATAGCAGAGTTGGAAGGGGCCTACAAGGCCATCTAGTCCAACCCCCTGATCAATCCAACCTTCACTTCTTTTTCCCTTGAGAGAGTTACAAAGCAAAAGAGAGAGATGCTTCCATCTCTTCTGCTTGCAAACTTAGATCTATTAATATATTTCCTTCAATGCGAAATTGAACCCTAAGCCCAGACATGAATGAAATGCACTTTCCTGGATTTTGACTTTCTAACCCTTCCTGTCCATCCATTCTCTGTGGACTCTCAGTCAGAACAAAACCCACCTCAAAAGCCAATCTTGTCTGCCCCAGCTTTGCTTTCCCCACGGTCAGAAAATCCATGACATCAGATGTCTATGACATCAGAAAGACAGCTCAGGGAAGTCACATGCCAGCCAAGCTGAAATGGCCAAATTAGTTTTGTACAGGAGTTTGAAGTTTGCCAGGCTGGTGCCTGGAGATCCCGGGCTGGAGCCCTCAGGATGGGGATTTGCCAAAGTAGCCTCCCCCAAACCACAAAGCCCTTGAAGCGTGAACTAAAAGGTATCTGGGTACCTTTCTTCTTGTTCCGGGCATGCTGTAGGCATTTGAAATAATCTATCGGTAGGCATTCCAGGCAGCAGATTTCCCTTGGATTTTATTCCTAGCTATGGGATGGAGAAGGGCTTCAGCTTCAAGTCCTCCCCAGGGCACAATCCACCAGGAACACCTGTACAAGCCTCCGCAAAATCAACACAAGCATTCTGGTTCATTCAGAACAGCTTGCACAAGAGAATTTCCCAGTGGATTGTGACTCACATGGGTCAGATCTGTCAATCCCATTCGGCTACCCTTAACGGAAACATAGTCTATTCCCAGGTTTAGATGTTTACGTGTTCCTATTCGCAAACCAAAGTCGTGTTCTTGCATGTTTTTTCTTTGTTTCAATGGGTGCTCCAAAGATGAATGGCCTGGTGGGTTGTGGCTCAGTTTAACTAACGATGGAGAACTGCGATTTGGATGTTCAGTCTCAGGGATGGCTTAAAATATTGGGGCAGCCCTATATAAATTAGCTCTTTCCCTACCTACCTAGAGAAAGAAGCATTGGGGAGCCAAATAGCTGTCTAATTAGGCAGAAGAAGTGGAAACGAAACCTGCAGATCATCAACATTAATTTCATTTCTTTACTGCCCAATAGGTGAAGCTCTTTGGTGGCTCACAACAATTCACAAGATGAAATACAGTGTAACAATTTAAATATGCAAAATTTAAAAGCAATCTAAACAGCTAAAAACAATTTCAATAAAATACCAGATCTGTTCGGTGATTGGTGGTTGGTGGTTGGGGGGAAATAGGTGGGGCTGGGGAATTTGATGTGGGCATCTTTGAAACCCTGATGTGCCAGATTGTGACCCTAGATCCGAAGTTCCCCACCCCTGCTTTAGTTGCTCCCAAGAGATTTGAGATTACCTTTGTGATCATGCTGTCTTTGTCCCCTCCTCCAGCTCTTGCTGGTTTCATCCTAGAGTAGCCCTCCCCAAGCCGGTGCTGCCCAGATGTGTTGGTTCACAAGGCTGGGGCATGATGGGGGGTGCAGTCCAACACATCTGCAGGACACCAGATTGGGGAAGGAGGCCTTAGGGTGGCCATTGTCTGCAAGGGGAAGCTATTCTCCAGAGAGTGCTCAGGAAAGGTCAGCTTCATAATAGCATTGGCACCATCAAGGAGAGGGTCGCAGTGATGGAACGTGTACGCTCAAGCACTGCACTACTGGCCAAGGTCATATTTAGATGCTGCATTTTAGAAAAGCAAAGCAGGATGCAACATGGAACTGTTGAATCTCTCATATTCATATATCTGTATAGATACCTCCCATGAATCAATTTCACGTGGACTCCAGCTTCCATCAACCCTAGCCAGCATGGATGGACAATGGTCAGGAATGGTGGGAGTTGAAGTCTAACAACATCTGGAGGGGACCAGATCCCCCACCTGGTTTATTTGGACTTTCCCATTTGTTTCAAGCGTTGTTGCTTTAATTTGCTGCTTTGAATTCCCTTTGGGGAAAACAGGTGGCACATATACACTTTTTAAATAAAAGAAGTAAATGAAATTTAAACCTATAACCTCAGGCTGCCTCTGTGTTCCCATGTGGCAGTAATCTTTATTATTGCAAAACAGAAACAACTTGTAGAATGTGCACCTTTCATGTTGCCTCTCTCTTCCTTTTGCTGCAGATAAACTGCAAAACCAGATCATAATCTTTATGTTAGGAGGCCCAGGTTGTGGCAAGGGAGTCCAGAGCTCCCGGATGTCCGTCAAGTACAATTTCTACCACATCGCCGTTGGAGATCTGCTGCGGGAGGAAGGCAGTAGGGTTACCGGCAAGGGCAAGGCCATCCGGGACATCATGCTGAAAGGGGCGCTGGTGCCCTCGGTAAGAAGCCCCTGCAGCTGCCCAATGCAGGATTCCTTTTCCATTGGAGAATTCTTAAAACATTGGGTTGGATTCAAGGCTAAGTATTGAGCCCTATGTTAGTCATGCAATTTGGTTCACCAGGCTAGCCCAGGTTGCATCTAGCTAACACTGGCTGCCTGTATGTTTCCGAGCCCAATTCAAGGTGCTGGTTTTGACCTATAAAGCCTTACACGGCTTGGGACCACAATACCTGATGGAACGCCTCTCCCAACGTGAATACACCCGGTCACTATGTTCAACATCTAAGGTCCTCCTCTGGATGCCTACTCCGAGAGAGGCTCGGAGTGTGGCAACGAGAGACAGGGCCTTTTCGGTGGTGGCCCCCAGACTGTGGAATGATCTCCCTGATGAGGCTCGCCTGGCACCAACGCTGCTATCTTTCCGGCGCCAGGTTAAGACTTTCCTCTTTGCCTGGGAATATGGTGGCACATCCTAATTACCCACATGTTTAGTTTTTAATCGGTTTTTAATGCTTTATGTGTGTCTGTTCTGTGTTTTAGAGTTTTAAATTTTATATACTTGTTTTTACCTCAATTTTAGAATTTCTGTAAACCGCCCAGAGAGCCCTGGCTATGGGAGCAGTATATAAGTGTAATAAATAAATAAATAAAATAAATAAATAAAACATTGCAGAAATACAGGCTAAAAAAGAAAGAAAAAGCTAAAATGATCTTTTGGGGGTGGGTGGAATTACAAGCACATTCTCAGAACCTGAATGTTGTTGCATTTTTAACACTTTATTCTAGTTTGAATGTTTGCATCTTCCAACTTATGGATGATGTGGAATTAGGCCTTTTAATTATCAAATGAAAGAAGTATAAAGTGGGAAAGTCCTGACTTTGAAAAGTTGATACTTAACTTCCTTGTCTTAAATCATCAAGGGCCTTCCTAGACGAGGCCTTAGCGCGCCTTCTGACCCGGTTTCCCTGCTGTGCGTCCAGATGACGCACAGGGGAATCCGGAGGCAGGCCGCGCTGAGGCCTCCTTCAACGCGCCATAAGCGAATGCGCTTATGGTGCGCTTTTTCCCCAGCTCTGGCCTCAGGCCGGAGCTGGGGAACGTCTAGCGACTTCCACGGCTTTTTGCGGCTCCTCGCTTACTCGCGAGGAGCCGCGAAAAGCCGTGGACCTGCCTGGCACAGCGCTCATAGGAGCGCTGTGCCCATCGGCGGGGGGGGGGGGGGAAGAGAGGGGAGGGTGAAGGATGGCAGGGGGGTGGCACGGGGGAGGGAGGGCCCTCCCCCGTGCCACCCCCCCTGCCATCCTTCGCCCCCCCGTGTTTTTTTTAAAAGTTTAAAAAACCTTACTTTGTCCGCCGTCTTCGGGCCACACGCGGCCCCTTTAAACAAAAACAAAAAATGGCGGACGCCGCAGGGCTTGCGTCTCCGCCGTCTGGAAGGCCCCAAGATTTATGGTAGAAAACTACGATCAGAGTTAAACATATTGAAATCTCATTGATTTCAGTTAAAAGAATTTCAGTTTGTGTTTAACTCTTCCATTGAAATAAGTGGAACTAAAACGGGTTTCACTTTGGATGAATCATGCCAGTATCCTTCAACTGAATTAAAAACAAAACAAAATTTGAATGTTGGCCTAGATAGAGTCTTAGCCCTGCATCACAAAAGTAAACAGTGAGTTAACAAATCAGCCTTCTATCACCTCGATCATAGGTTGTGTGTGATGTGCTATGTGTTGTTCTAGTTAGTTATTATGTTAGCTTCGGGTTGTTTAACCCACAAATAACCCATAATGTCCAGGTTCACATGACATGAAGCAAGCTATGATCAGGCTGACTGGAGCTTGCAAAAGTGAAATTGGAAGTGGTTCTCAACGCAGAAAATCATGGGATAATTAATCCTGTCTAATTCTACAGGGCTTTTATATGGCTTTAAATGGGATGAAACCAATATATGGAGAACTGTATCAATGGCTTTTAGACATGGTGCTTAAACGGAGCCCTCCAGGTTCAGAGATGTTGTGCCATTGCATGTCAGCTGGTCTTGGAGCAACAATGGACGTTGCCTTCATGTCTTGCTTCTGGGCTTCCTTGAGGCATCTGGGAAATTGGATACTGAACTAGATAGTGGCTTTCGTCTGATCCCTCTTCTTCCATTCTTACATTTTTGAGCTTTCCAAAGGTCTTATTTGGATTCCGATCCTTTAAAATGGTGTTTTGCAGGGTGGGGGACAAAAGTTTGAAGTTGTGCAGTTTTATTTCATGGCTAATACATACTCTAGGGCCCATTCTGGGTTTCGATGTTTCTCCTCCGCTCATGCTTCGCAGCATGACAGCTTGCTCAGTTTTAGGATCCCTCCCTAGTTCCCCCCTTTCTGATTGTGGCCTGATTGTGGCCTGTACGGGAATGGGGATGGGCTGAACGCTGTCCTTTCAAGCACGACCCCCCACTACCTGGACCCAACGACAGCAGACTTCTCTCACTTCCTCACATGGCTTTCAAGACTCCCTTTCTGCTGCTTTCCTGAGCACTTAGGTAGAAGGTGGGGCGGCGGCTTCTTCCGCTGAGCTCTCCGACCTGGGTGGCTCTTTCGCCGGCAGCAGGAGGCCGGCGGGGAGGTGGGCGGCGGCAAGGACGCGGCTGGATTCCCCAGCGAAGCCGCCGAGCCCGGAAACTTTTCGCTCCGTCCCCGCGAGGGGCGATGCGGGGCCTCCTCCTCCTCCTCCTCTTCTGGCCAGGATAGGGCAGGATCTACACGATGAGTTTCGGGGCGCACTGCAGGCGCACGCAAGCGCCTTCACGATGATGTGTAGATCCCCCCCGGTGCAGGGTTGGCCCTTGTCAAGGGTTTGCCTGCACAGCACATCATGGTCTGCTAGGATGCAGCCTAAACTGTAACGGTGACAAATGGTTGGCATAGGGTGGCCTTTTCCTTCTGGACTCAGAAATGTGACCAGATATCCAGGCTGTGCAAGGAAGGCCGAGCAGATAGCATTAGGAAGGGCGGTCTTTTGCTTTTCTCTGGCATGATAACGTTTCTTTGAGGATTTAGGTGCCTGTCTCTCCAGGGCTTCATCGTAGAGCTGCTGGTCAACAACATGCTAAAAGCCGAAAACGCCCGTGGCTTCGTTGTCGAGGGCTTCCCCCGGGAAATCAACCAGGCCAAGCTGTTTGAGGAAGTCGTAAGTGCAGCTGCTGGGTGGGGAGTGAAAGGGGAAGGGTGGCTTGGCCTACGGCAAGGGTTCGGGCCATAGGGGCTTCCTGAGCTTAGTGAACTGCAGCTCCCATCGGCCCAGCCAATGGTGAGGGATCATGGAAGTTGGGGTCCAATAACATCCCCACCCTTGGCCTGCGGAGAGCTAGGAAACGTTATTTTCCATAGGCTTTCATAAATAAAAGGCTGGTTAGAAAGCAAGGATATGATTGCTGTAGACCCCCTACGCAGGTGTGGTGGGAATCACACGTATAGCTCCGGAGGCTCGGTCACCGGCCTTGTGGCTTGGAAAACTCCTTGCCGGGTACTGTCGGAGAGATGCATTCTCTTACTGCCACTGTGATGTCAAAGGAAGAACAGCACCTCAACCTAAACATCCAAACAATACAATACAATATAAAACAATGCCCCATAATACACAATAATATAAAGTAAACAATTTAATAAACATATGTTCTAACTTAATTCCATTTAACATAACATAATTAACATAAGTGGGCCCCCTCCAACCATAGGATCTTATTCATATTTCCAAAATCTCATTACTTCATCTGGAGGTGTTTTCCTTCTCCCCTTTAATAGTACAAATTATAAAACCTAGTTAAATAAATTTTAACTTGGCGTTTTAAATTTGTAGTTTTGCATTGCTGCTGTTTTCATCTGGTTGAGCTTTTATATTGTATTTTATATTATGGTTTTATACTGTTGCTTTATACTTTGAATGTTGTTAATTTTTGTGAACCGCCCAGAGAGCTCCAGCTATTGGGCGGTATAGAAATGTAATAAATAAATAAAAGAAACGCTACTCCAGTCAGTGGGTGAGTGTTGTTGACCTATGGGTTAGTGTGTTGTCTGAAGCCAGGATATTTTCTCCAGGGTGGCCTTTTAACCACCCTGAACAACCCAGCAACAAACTGCGGGTTTTCCAGGTGGTTTGTTTGAGAAAAATAAACCACACTGCTTGGTTAACAAGCCACCCTGCAGAAAATGTCCTGGGTTCAGACAACACGCTAAAAACAATCCGCCATTCAGAAGCAACCCACACTCAACCACTGAATGTGGGCTAGTGTGTTGTGCGACTCCAGTCAATATATCTTTGGATGCCAGTGGCTGAGGGGTTGGGGCAGTAGGGAAAGGAGGCCTTTTTACTTTGTGGGTTTCTTAGAAGCATCTAAGAAATCTGGCCACTAACATAAAGAGAATGCTGGGCTTAAGCTAGGCCCTTTCCCAGCAAGGCTCTTCTTCTGTTAGCATGTGGGCATCTATATTGTAAGCCCTGGATCCTGGCCATCGCCTCCGCCCTTCCTGTCTAGAAGAGCTTTGCAGGTGAAGCACAAAATGATTAATAGCTGAGCTGTGCGTTTCACATTACAGGTGGGCCGTTCGCCCAACATTGTTATAGTGTTTGACTGCTCTACAGAGACAATGATCCAGCGATTGCTGATCCGAAGCCAGATGGGCGAACGGGTGGACGACCACGAGGGGATCATCAAGCAGCGGCTTGAAACCCACTACACGCTGTGTGAGCCGGTCCTCAGCTACTACCTCCAGAAGAGCCTACTTCGGAACGTAGGTCTCCGTGAATCTGGCCAGGCCCCTAATAGGCCCATTTGCTCCCACATACACCAGGCAGCAAACAGAGCAGCTACACTCAGAAGTGAGGCTGCTCTGGTCCAGCAGCCAATGTTTAGAGGCAGACCCCCCCCCCTCCTCCCCAGGAACAGGAGACCATCTGCAAGGCAAGGTTGGGATTTTCATGCCCATGGAAGCCTGGGAGAAAAGGAGGAAGGGGAGAAGGTTGGCGTACGACGCGGCTATTTCCAACGTTGTAGGTTGGGCCAAGGGTTAAATGATGCTTAGAGGAGTCCTATTGAAATCCATGGGATTTATTTGTTTTATGTAACGGGATTTGTGAATTGCTTATATTAAAGGAATTTCTAACCGATGTACAAAAGCAAGTCTAACTTGTTCCATTGATTTCAATGGGCCTAACTCTAAACATGATTAACTCTAGATCCAATCCACAATGTGGTGTTGGGTTCCCCCCCCCCCCGAGAGAAATAGCTTCATTGATAGGGTGACCATATGACTGGATTTGTCCGGGGGTTTGATGACAAATCCAAGAGCAGCTCTAATGGGAATTAACAAAAATGCTTATAACTCCATCATTTTTTAAGATAAAGTCATGAAACTTGGCACAATGGTAGCTCTTAGGAAGTGCTTTAGCCACACCAAATTTGAAATACATCCGTTCATCCATTGATTTTTTAGGAATTTTTTAAAAATTGAGGTTTTAAAATTATTATTTTTAAAATTGTCATTTTTGAAGATAAAGAGGTGAAACTTTGTACCATGATATGATTTAGGTAGAGCTTTAGCCACACCAAATTTGAAACAGATCTGTTCATCCATTGATTTTTTAGGTATTTTTTTAAAAATGAGGTTTTAAAATTATTTTTAAACTGTCATATTTAAAGATAAAGAGCTGAAAGTTGGCACCATGATAACTTTTAGGTAGAGCTTTAGCCATACCAAATTTGAAACAGATCTGGGGGCAGTAGCAAGCCCTGTTAACAACAACAGCAGCTTGCAATGAGTGAAGATAGTCAGAAAAGATATTTGAGGGAAGGGGAGAATGTAACACACAGAGTATAGCAAAAGCTTCAAAGTACAGCAAAACCTACAAAAGTAGGAGTGAGTGAAGTTAATTTCAGATACATTGAATCTCTCACTTGTTCTTTATTTCAGTGATTTTAACATTAAGATGTTATGTAGAACAGATTTGTCTTAAATGTGTGCTGTAAAATCAGACGTGTGACCAAGGCTATGTTCGGGTGGGCACGCCCCCTTGGTACTGGACACACCCCCTTGGGGGCGACCATGTTGTCCTCCTTTTTGGTTTCCAAAATATGGTCACCCTATTCATTGATATTGAAAAGCAATTGTTTATATTGGTATGTGAAAGCCACGTGGCTACTGGAATGAAGACCCCGCACAAGAGAACAATTACCTGAACGCTTCGCTTTGGTATGGTGCTTCTGAGTAGTCAAAGTTCTTCATGTACAGGATTGTCACTATGAGACTCATTTCCTTACGAAATCCACTTTGTATTCATTCTTCTGCTGAGTAAACATCCCTTGAAGGATCAAAGTTGGAAAGGGTCTCTAGATAATTTATCGCAATCTCTTTCTATAAAGCAGAGATCTAAGAATGCCTGAACGATGTCGCCCAACACGTCTCTTAGTCTGCCACTGCCTTAAGCGTCAAGCAGTTTCTCCTAATGCTGAATTGTTACATAAAAATGTTGCTTATCTTGGTCACACACCTGAATCCATTTGGCTACACTCTTATTTTTTTCTTCATTACTCAGTGAGGCAGTCTTTCACACTTAGGGAAAAACTATCATAATTGTACTGTGGACACCCAGTATCACTGCCAATGTTTACTTCCGCCCCTCCCAATACGGAACAGCCTCCCCTCCCACTGACAAAGACCAAGGAAATGGAGGCAGCAGCAATATATACTGTTTTTATATACTTATATATATAACTTATATATATACTTATATATATACTTAAACCCCCAGTTCTACCTTCCTTTGTTTAAATCTGTTGCTTTCAGTCTTGTCCTGTAGCAGGAGAGAATTACCTTTCCATGATTCTTATAAACATGGGCATATAAATTGTACTACTTGTGTTTTGTTTTTTAAAAAGCTCTGGGTTAAAAGTATCCGTTCATCTTATAAAAACCCTCTTATACCTGCTGTTCTACCTTGGAAACACAAATACTTCAGATGAACACTTCCCAGTGCCAGGTTTTACTGTTTTTATTTCCTAAAAAGGAATTCAGGGACCCCAATACTCTAAAAGGGGGCTGTAGAACAAAATTAAAGACCTTGAGGAATCCAGCTGAAGAGAACTCAGGACAGGCTGATGCCCCGAGGCTAAGTGTGTGCAGAAGTGTTTCAGATACAAATTTTTATCCTCAAGGTCAACCAATAAAATTGATTGACAATAGCTTCAAGGTAGACAGAAGAAACTACTCCTTCACAGAAGGCATATTTAACTTTGGGAATTAACTGCCACAATATGTAGGGATGGTGACTAGATTAAATCGATTTTTTTGGAGAAAGGATTAGCCATGCTGGCTTGATGGAACTTCCGTGTTCAGAGGCAGTATACCTCCACATACCAGTGGGGAAATCAAATAGTGGGGGAAACTGTTGCCTTCACAGACTGCTTATATACCTCCCAGTGCCTGTATCCGCACAGGCACTCTAGGACACAAATCAAAAGAGATGTACCTTTGGTCTGACCAAGTTAACCTTTTCGATCAGGATTGCTTAGACAGCCCTGCTTTAAGATGGCACCATCTCAAAACAGGGTGCCTTTAGTCTTCATGTACCTTATGAGCTAAGGCAGTCCCCAGGGTTTCTGTACCCAGGAAATATTAACATAAATGGACTCCCGCCAGAATGGAAGGGAAGTGTGATGGCTCCAGATAAGGTGTCCAACATCCCTTCATTCTGTTTTTTTTTTTACAGATCCTTGGAGAGGAGCCCCCGGAAATAGTCTTTACCAAGTGCTGCAGCGTTGTTGATGATGTGATAAAGGCAGCTGCTGCGACTGCATAGCTATTTAGTTCTACGTACAAATAAAGGTTTAAAGCTTCTGGTCCATTACGATGCCCTTCTCAACTCTTACAACCCCCCTCCCCCCTGAGCCTCAATACTGGTTCATATATACATGTACAGCACTTGATGGCTTGTAGCTTAATGTGTGAACTGACTACTTTGAAAAGCAATGTTTAAGAGTCTGATGGTGCAAGCCACACATGTAAGTCACACCACTGAATGCTGCTGTCCATCAAGCAATAAGTAGTCCTTGGCATGCGAGGTCTATTGCAGGTGGAAGGATACATCTAACAAAGTGCCTAGTAGGCCGGATGGCTGAGCAAAGGGGGAAGTAGTGCTGGCTCCAGGTTTCGGAGGGCCCTTGGGCAGGCCACCCTCTATGGTACCCATCACTCGGAGAGTTTACTTTCCCACCAGCAGTTGGCTGCTGTGCCTCTTCCTCATTACTACCACCTGCTTATTTGGCAGGTAGAAAGCAGCTGAGCCAGGCCAGGTACTGCTTCTCCTCGCCACCGGTGTCCAAGCAAGAGGTGGGTGAACAAGCAGTTTGCAACGGGTAAGAGGAGCGGGTTGAGCGGCCATCAGCAGGCGCCTGCCATTTTGACCCTGGCCCTGGGAGAGCGGCTACAAACACAGCAGCCTCTTTGCTCTAAATGGAAGGTGTGATCCATATTATTTATTTATTTATAATATTTATAATATTTATATACCTCTCCCCATTGAAAAATTTCGGAGCGGTGTACAAGGTAAAATGAAAATAAAAACAGAATAAAACAGTTGAAACAAAATTTAAAAAGAAGCAAAAATCAGAAATCCAAGGCTGCATGTTAAAGAAAGGCTTCTTGGAATAAAGATGTTTTCAGGAGGCGCCGAAAGGAGTACAAGGTCGGAGCCTGCCTGACCTCCAGAGGCAGGGAGTTCCACAGGAGGGGCGCCACCACGCTGAAGGCTCTTCTCCTGGTGGATTCCAATCAGAGGATGGATCTAGGTGGAACCACCAGCAGCAGGCCCTCGGATGACCTCAGTGACCGGGCAGGTTGGTAAGAGAGAAGGCGCTCTCTCAGGTATCCTGGTCCCAAGTTGTTTTAGCTTATTTCTTCAGTATCTGTTACTTTTATGATCCTCTCCCTTTAACTTTTTCCTCAAGTGGAACATTCACTCCTGTTTGAAGTTGCTCTCTACAATAAGTGCTTTGTATTTTAAAAAGCCCATCCCACCCTGCTCCAGCAATCCTTCTGAGGTGGCAGAATTGCGCTTCGAAACAAGAGGCTACCAAGCAGCCAAGGGGATCTACGACTGGCACTGAAGCAATCTAGAAGGGCATCTTCCAGCCGTAAAACTTTCGAAGTGAAATATATGTGAAGCAAGACTGATTAAAAGACATGCAGAAGTATCCCAACAGACTATGCAGTGCCGTCTACGGCGATTGCTCATTTATCCACCACACAGCTAGGTTCAGTAGCATCAAGGGCCCAGGCCAGCAAAAAAGGGTCTCTTGCAGCAAGCACTGAAGATGAGGGAATCTACACGTCGTACTGAAGGCGTTTGCATGCGCCTCCAGTACGCCCCCAAAACGATGGTGTAGATTCCCTAGCCTACCTGCCCAGAAGAGACAGAGGCGGCGGCGGCGGCTGGGGAACCGGCCGCGTCCTTGCCGCTACCTCCCCGCCGGCCTCCTGCTGTCGGGATAAGAGCGACCCAGGTTGGAGAGCTCAGCGGAAGCGGAAGCCGAGCTCTCCAACCCGGGTCGCTCTTACCCCCGGCAGCAGGAGGCCGGCGGTGGCAGCAAGGACGCGGCCGGATTCCCCAGCCGCCTCCTCCTCCGTCTCTTCTGGGCAGGTAGGCTAGGGAACCTACACCATCGTTTTGGGGGCGTACTGGAGGCGCATGCAAACGCCTTCAGTACGACGTGTAGATTCCCCCGATGGGAAGCAGCAAGCAGCTTCAAAAGAAAAGATGGGGGAAAGCTGCTTGTCACAACCTTCCCCCTACAGATCATAGAATAGTTGGAAGGGGCCTATAAGGCCATCAAGTCATCATGGAAGAGAAACACTGCATCCAACTATGAACATGTGTTTAGCACTGGCTCGACCCTGGAAGGCCTGGGCACAGCACACGGACCATGTCCAGTCTCTTCAAGACCAGCACTGGCGGTCAGCAATTTCCATGCTATGCCCCGACCAAGGGTATGAATCTGATTCCTTTGCCCAAAGCGCAGCTTTCTGGGGCCCTACCCTTGGAAACACACACGGTTGCATCAGAGACTTTAAAACAAAAAAGCATTTTATTCAACAAAAATGCACAAATGCCTGCTTAAACTATAAAAACACAGGAAGCTCTTAATTCATGACCATTTATCAGGCTTTTACAACAGCTATATTGTGAACAAACATCAGCTTCAAAAAACCCTATGGACAGAGAGAGAAAGACAGACACCACCCAGCAGACACGGGGGGATGTTTTGTTATCATTTATTTGTGAAGTTAAAAACGAGCGGTAAAAAGTAAAAATTGAGCATACAATTGTTTGTTTGTTTCAATTTCCTCTTCAACAGACAAAAACACGACAGATCAGTCCCAGCAGTGGAGAAATGGAGGGGCAGGGTAGGGTTGTCTGAAACACCAACACCTTTGTCCGAGGAATGTTCCAACTCTAACTAAAAAGCAGAGTGACTTTTCCTTGTAAAGTTTTTTTTTTTTTTCGAAACAAAAACAGAAAAGAGGAAGTGTTACCCTGAAAACTGAGGTGTGTGTCAGGCAGGATGGGTTCTGGCGGCGGCTAGTCAGCTATCTTCTACAGCTGCTGGCTCAACATTAGGGATTTGGAGATCTGGATTTATTTTTTTTAAGAGAGACTTGAAGGCGGCATGGCCGAGATTCCCAGAAGAAACCCAGGAATCAGAGCAACAGGCCAGCTCCCTTCCCACCCCGTCACTTCCTGCAGCAGCCACCTCTCTTTCCAAAACAAAAAGGTTCTCAGAGATGGGGAGGTTCACATTCAACTCACTGAGCCTGTTGAAAAGGGGGAAAGAAAAAAACACGATGGGAGCCAATTACTGAAGCAGGAAGCAAATGTCAAGGATGTAGAATTCCATCGTCTCTGGAACAGACTTTGGTTTCCTGAAATTCAGTTGTCACTCCCCCCCCACCCCCCAAAGCTTGAACTTTACTGAATGTTTTTAGATATGACAACATAGAATAAGTATACATTTCTGGACTGTTAGTATCTCATAACATTATCCCAAACTCCACCTCTCAGTTTAAAACAACTCTGGTCTTTAAGCTTGTAGACACATTTGAGCCCGGAAACGAAGTCAACCCAGTGCCCTGTTAATCTCCATGAACTTGCCCATTCTTCATTAGGGAGATTGCTGAATGCTCTGAAAAATCAATTTTATTTTGTACAACTTACTCCTTTGGTCAGCACCTGACACAAATCCTCTCTCCTTCTGGAGAATCTCCTTTCGTGAAGGGAATAGGCAATGACCTTCCCAACCTTGCCCATCACAGGGATCTGCCAATAACTACCTTGAAGAGAATGTGTTAGACCCACTGTGGTGCTAGACCAAGTCTAGCAGTGGCTGTGTGCGAAAAACACAGCGAACATGCGCAGAATTTTGTCCTCACAGTTTGTGCTCAGTGTATAAAAACACCATTGCTGGCTTTTGTGGTGGTGAAAATGAGCTTGAAAATGCGGACAATGTAGTATCAGAAGCAACTGTGCGATTGATTTTAAATAAACAGGAGGGAAAGAGTAGAATTATGTATATGTAGCCAACGTAGGCATATTTGCTTAAGGTGTAACTTACACAGGCTAGAAATACATTTTTAAAAACATGGTTCACAGCTTTGGCTTGATTCGCTTATCTTGGAAGATAAACGCCTCAGTATATTTTTGAGAGCACAATCTGTGCTGTCCCCTAACAAGGAAGCCGGTGCTGAGTTCAGAGCCACAAAAACAGAACCAAGCCTCTCCCTCATGTGTTCAGCATTGTTTTCTCAAAGTCTCAGGACTCCCGTTCTCAAAAAACCAACACTTGCATGGCCTCAATGCTCAGCAACTTGAAGATATGCGCTCTAGTGAAAATTTCAAGGTAAAGAATGACCCCATCCAATGCCCCCATCCCCACCCCACCCCTGATGGGCACGGAGCACCTGAAGAACTCCGTGCCCGGTTCCTGGCTCCTTGCGTTTACTTGCGAGGAGCTGGGACAGTCCCGAGACCGTCCCAGTAATCCTGAGGAAAAGGAGGGATCATTCCTCCCTGCCCCTGGGATTCCCTGTGCGTCGTGTGGAAGCACAGGGATGATCCCGGCGCAATCCCCGGCATAAAGTATGGTGTAGATGTGCCCAATGCCAATCCAGGAGACAAGTTTATCTCATAGTTCCAACTGGCAAATGGGGGCCATCAGTTGGGTATTTCTGCTCACAATCCCACTGCACCTCAATTACTTGCTTAGGGTGTCAGTGTCCTCCTGTATGTTTGGGTATTCTGCCATTAATAAACTATCCCTACTATGTAACAGAAGCAGCTTGCAAGTTTACATGCAGATCTTATTTATTTATTTATTTCATTTTTATACCGCCCAATAGGCGAAGCTCTCTGGGCGGTTCACAAAAATTAAAACGATGAAAAGCATGAAACAACTAATGATTTAAAATCTTGTGCTGGTTGGCAATGAAACTTGGGCACTCAAATGCACCTTCCTGCTGCTCACAAGCATACAACCTCTACATTAATCTCAACTTTTGAGGTGGCTCCAGGAGAATCATGGGGGATTCTCTTGCTGGGGGAAAATGATGTGCAAGTTCACCCTTTTTCTGGTGCCCGGGTTGGCGTAAATTCAGTGTGAAAATGCTTTTAACTGAAGAGATATGGTTCTATCTTCTGACACAAGAGCTGAATGAGTCAACGTCTCAAATTCTAAGTGAAGCCAGGAAATAAATTTTCATTCTTGAAGGTGAACAGATACTGTGCTACAAGTCATGGAGCAGAAAATCCTTAGATTAACAGAGAGGCTTCTTCCTTGGGTGGTGTTTGCATCTGTTCCACTTTTTTGGGGGGGGGGGAGGGAACTGGCATGGTGGCCTACTCTGGTAGCTGTTCCACTCCACATACTTGAAACCAAGGATGGTAGAGGCTGCCTCTTCTGGAATATAACCCTAAACCCTCAATTTGAACTCTAGTGGTGCTCCTGAAGCAGCACCACACTACTTTTGCTAGAGAGACTGGAACGTATTTGGATTCCACCTGTCCAGATTTACGAAGGGTGATACACTCAAACCACAAAAACATCAAAACAACTTTCATAGATGAATAATTCAAAAACTTTACAAATGTGCAACGAACAGGCACATCAACAATATTTCTAGGATGTTCACACCAACATTCACAACCAAGCCTGCAATATAAATTCCTAATATACATATAATGAACTATTCACATAAAGCATCTCTCTCTCTCTCTATATATAAAGATTTCAGCGTCATACTGAGGAAGAATCTTCGAAACAGCTATTTGTACCGGACTACTCTGTGTGTGTGTGTGTATATATATAGACACTTTATGCGAATAGTTCATTATATGTATATTAGGAGTTTATATTGCAGGCTTGGTTGTGAATGTTGGTGTGAACATCCTAGAAATATTGTTGATGTGCCTGTTCGTTGTACATTTGTAAAGTTTTTGAATTATTCATCTATGAAAGTTGTTTTGATGTTTTTGTGGTTTGAGTGTGATCACTCTTATTATATTGTTGTTGTTTCTAAACCACAGCCTTCTCGATTTTCTTCAGATTTACGAAGGAACATGAACTTCTCCAAAGCCACCAGGCCAAACTTCAAATGAAAAAGAGCGTGGCGTGGAAGTCTGATGAGGTGGGGGTGGAATCCACATCCCTGCCACCCAAATTACACCTCAGCTTTTCACAGGAGTTTGGCTCAAAGCCCGGCTCCACAGCCTTTCTAGAGGCACCTGTTCCGAAGCAGAAAGAGACACTGGCGGACGTTCTGCCACTCACCTGCTGTCCCTGCTGTGTTGGTGGCGGCACTGGGCCACCTGCGCCAGGCGTCTGTCCATAGTAGGCAGCTTGTTGTCTGTAGTATTCCGCCCAGGCGGCACTGTAGTCCGGCTGAGGTCCGGGTGGTGCTGCTGGCCCTGCCCCAGTGGCTACTTGAGCTGCTTCCAAAGAGAGAAAAGAGGGACTAACAGCACGATCCTATGCATGCCTATCAGAAGCACATCCCACTGAGCTAAAGCAGACTTGCGCCCAGGGACGTGTAGATAGGGCAGCAGCTTAAGACATATGAGGGAGACGCTCCATCCTAAGCCTGATGACGTGCTGCTACAGCCAAGGTCCTCCCAAGGCAACGCAGTCCCTGAAACTCACCTTGCTTCTTATAATACTCTTCCCAGGCTTTTGTGTAGTCCTGCTGTGGAGGAGCTCCAGGCTGCTGAGGCTGCTGGCCTGTAAGCAGTGTCAAAGGACAGAAAGACGCCGGTCATGCAACGCTTCCAACAACCCAAGACCCATCTCACCTACAGGATTCAGATGCTAGGAGGAAGCTTCTCAACAGCCAATGGGAATGGGTAGCCAGCCCAAAGTTGTGATGGCCAGAACCAACGGGGGAGGGTTGAGATGTTGGCTGACATCGCACCGAGCTCCAGAGGAGCTCAGAGCATCTCAGAAGTGTAACGGGACTGCTGGGGCTTGTCATGTTTCCCAAAGGTAGGAGGGGTGTTCATCATGGTGAGTGCATTTCTAGGTCCTTGACCGTGAGTCACCGCATAGGGAAACCCCACGGCCAAGATGGGAGGAAGCCCAACAGGCACTAGGTACATTGCCCACTGAACTTCAGAAGCAAGCCCTCTCCCACCGTGGACAAGGTTCCTGAATCCAAAGTCTTGGAAGACTCTCCCACTCCAAGCCAGATGGTGTTGTGGTTCTCAGTGTTAGAATGAGTGCAGCACTTGCTTCCCCTGCTGCAGATTTAAGCGACACAAACTAAATAGCAACAGGAAATATTCTTCACAGGGAACCATGACAAAAACACAAGGTCATCCTTACTCTACATAAAACAAAGCAAGTTGTGCTGATCCAGAAGGGGGGAGAAAAAACTTTATTAGGACCAAATTGTATTGCTTTGTTTATCTAACCAAAGGATACTTCACCAACATTTGCTTGTTCACCTTCAGGTTCGCGCCGGCTGACAGAATGTGGACTGCTTTGAGACATCGACCTTACTGGCGCTCAAATTAAGTCAATTACCCATGTCTGGATTTGAATCGCCGTCCAAAAGGTCACTAGCCCTCATGACAAGTGTTCACAAAGCAGTTTCAGAGATAGCTCAATAGGAAGAGAAAACAAACCCTGAAGCGTTTCAAGGCAACGCGGTATTTATTTATTTGTCAGGGGGGGATCTGAAAGGAAGTGGGTCTGTTTGGTTTCTCAGTCAAGTTGTTCTCTGAAACCCTTTCAATGAAAACATTACACCTTCACCAGGGAAACAGGATAGGAATCTGTGCAGTCCATTACCTAGTTTTTTGTAATACTCCTCCCATGCTTTAGTGTAGTCTGACTGTCCCGTGGGGGGCGGCTGTGGAGGCTCTCCTTGCACTGGTGGTGCTGTGGGGGCGGGCGGTGCTCCTGGAACTGGGCCAGGGGGCTGCTGGTAGTAGTGCGAGTAATACGCTGCCCAGGCTGCGTTGGGGTCTGCGGCAGCGGCGGCTTTGCCTGGGAAGGAGACATCACGGAAAGCTGAATGCTTCCAGCCCCTCTCCGTTTCTGGGTCCGAACACAACCCCTTGCGATTCCTGAATGCACGGCAGTATTTTGTAAACCACCCGGAAGGCCAGGGTAAGGCCTGATCAATACTCACTTGGGTCATGAGGAGCAGGAGGCTGCCACTGTGGGTAGGCATTGCCCCAGCCTTGGGGTGGGTATTGCGGGGGCGGTGGCCCCCCAGGGCTGAAAGGAGGAGGAAAAGGTCAATGGCAGTATTTATGGAAGCAAAGATGGGGCAACCCCACCCTCTGGGCCCAGGGTCAACAATCTGTGGTGTGCCAATCAAATTGCCCCAGAAAGTCATCATGAAGAAAGCAACCAACTGCCTGGAGAAACCTGAGCGCTTCCCCCTTGCTCCTGCAAGAAGTAAGGCACTCCAGGCCCACCGCGCTTGTGAAACAGGGAGCGATGCGGGGTGCACCTACTTAAGGTCAACGTCGACATCCGGGAGTGCCGGGGTGAGCAGAAGGAAGCCACTGCTGCGCCTGTTTTGTCTTCGTTAAATCAGAACTTGCCAGTGGCCACAAACGGGTCTATGCTAACTTCCCAGAATAGAAGCAAGTCTGTATCTGACAAGTCAAGCTTTGGGTATTATAACCCTTAAGCTCCCATAACTGTATTCACATGTAACAGCAAATCCATCTAATATAGCAGTTTTTATGTTTCCATAACTGCCCATGCGGTGTCCTGACTTGTGCCTTCCCACATTTTCATATATGCTCGTGGAAAATTGCTTTGGAGGCAAACTTTTAGCTACTTGCACAATTCTTGAAAGATCCCCAAAATAGGGGAGGGCCATTTTATGGCCAGTAGAAGGTTCTGCAAAACAGGGCCTCCCATTTCAGTTGAGCACTGCTCCAGCCTTTGCAAACGCATCGCGTTGAGGCGTACACACAGGCACCTCCCCAAGTCTAGATTTCAATCTCTACGAGGACTAAAAAGATCATCGCTATTTCCACAAAGAAGGCCGAAGAGGGAGGCATACTTGAGCAGCCTTGGTACTTACTGAGGGGGTGCACTGGGTGGCCCTTGATTGAAAGGCCCGGGGTTGAAAGGGCCCATCGGTGCCGGTCCAGGAGGTCCACCAGGCCCAGGTCCAGGTCCAATCGGGCAGAGGGGACCCTAAGGAAGAAGTGAGTCATCCCTTAAGGAAGAACCGCCACGTCCAGAACCCAGACACCAACATGCCAGGCGTGCTTCCCCCTCTGGGAGGCCTGCTGTACAGTGGCGGGCAGGCAGCTACCTCAATCTTCTCCTCAATGAGCTGCTTGGCATGATCAATCTGCTGAGGTGAGCCACGAATGATGAAGAGTTTGAAGTTGGGGTCTCCGTTGGGTGGTAGCTGCCGAGAGATTTCTACAAAGGCTCCTGTCTGCTGATTTATGGCCTTGACATTTTCTCCACCTGGAAGAGAATGTGGAGGCACCAATTGGGGACTTGATTTGTGCCAGCTCAAGACCGGTGAGGCTAAGCCGGGGAGCACCGGAGACACACTCACCTCTGCCAATAACCAGCCCACACTTGTGAGTGGGGATAGAGAAGGTCATCTCTCCTCCAGGAGGACCCCAATTCCCCTGCCCTCTGCCTCTGCCTCTCCCTCCTGGTGGCATTCCTGAACCAGGTGGACCTGGTGGGCCACTCTGCAAGACAGGAAGACAATTCACTTTTATTGGAAGAGGAAAATAGAACCAAACTGTAGGCAGTCTGTAATTATTACATATCCATGCATGCACACACACTTTTATTACAATATTAGTTCCCAGAATGTAACAAGTTCTCTCTCTGTGTGTGCACATGCTGTATAGCCATGGTTTTCAAACTGTATACTGGGGAACCCTTGAGTGCTGCAGAAGCTCATAACGGGCTCCTAAGTGAGAAAATGATTAATCACAGACAAAAAGTCCTTGAAAGGTTGCTCACTCACCACTACTGATATTCTCTTCAATGTTCAGCCATAAAGAAGGATTAGGTATGTCCTAAGGTACACTTTCAGTTCCAACGGTAACACCTAAGGAGTATGGCTACCACAAACCATCCCAAAAACTGTGTGTTTATCCTATAATGCGTGCTAGAACATGTCCCATAATCATGTTCAATATTCCAGGGATCTTCAAAACAAGCCAACATGGAAAGGGCTCCCTGAAGGCAGAGAGTCTGAAAATTGGCTGCAGCAAAAAGGGCATCTTTTCAGTTACTCGTGAGAGAATTAAGCGATCGTAAGGAAATAAAACCCTTCTCAAAAACATAGGTCAACTTTTACATCTCAGCTGGTAAAACAACCATAGAAGTTCTCACTGGGATAAATTTAAGGTGCTTTAGCATCTTATTGGTCAAACATGATGGAAAAGATTTTAAAACTACTTGATTAATTTATTCAATGCAGCTCTTATGCATACAAGATGAGATGCGCCGATAGCAGTTGCAACACTTTGAGGCTGAGGTGGACCCCCAGAGCATGTCATACCCGAAGACTCTGGAGAAGGTCATTGATAATCCTGGCAGCATGTTCACATCTGTCAGGGGGACCCATGATATGGGCAATCTTCTCGGGACCCGTCCCATCATCTGAAAGGAGAACCAAAACAGGAAATGCCATCCAGTTCCATATTCATGGGTCCTTGATCCATTGGGCACAACAACCAGCAATAGCATGGAGGCATTTGCTTTCATAAGAGATTAACCTCCTTAATGATTTCCCCCTTCCAGCATCAATAAACCACTCCAGTTCCATGGAAGGAGAACATTCACAGTTTGCACAAGCAAGCGCTAGAGAAGCCCCCCACCCCCCGGAACACTGCCATTCAGAAAACTGATATTACAAACTGTGCCAAGACACACATTTAAATGCAGCGACAAATCCGTATAGATCTTTGGCTGTGTAAAGTCTCTCTAGAAAAGATCTCACTACCTGATTTTTTTTTTTTAGAAAAAAGCTCTGCAGGAATAATTGTACACTTAAAAGGGCGTCAAGCAAACAGATGGGAGAAGCCTGCACAGGGAGAGATCCCACACCAACACCAGTAGGTCTGACGTTTCAGCATACAATACGAAGACAGATCACACAGAGAGGTAGGGAAGGAGAGGTCGGGGCTTCCGACCTTGTTTGAACTGTATCCGAACTCCAGCATCATTTTGGATTTTCTTAATCATCTCGCCACTACGCCCAATAACCACACCAACAGAATGCCTTGGCACAGGAACCTGAACAAGTACAAAGACAACGAAATAAAACTAAGGATCGGTAAGAGCAATTCAAATCACCAAGAAATGTGAAGACTAAACAATTGGCTTCTGCTGCCCCCTACCCCCTCCTTTCAGGCATTAATACACAGGCATTTCCAGGGAGGGGGGGAAAGGGTAATGGCCCAATGAACTACCTTTCCCTGTGCCACAGCAAACCCAAACCAATGCCCTTACATCTATTCCTCCGCCAATCCTGGAACCGTACTCATTTCGGTCACCAAAGCCTCCCTGGTCCCGTTCTCTTAAGATGTCCATTACCATTTCACAGGCTTGCTGCAGAGAAAGATGAACATAAATTTTGGAATGATTTGGGCACTTTCCACAGAGGATTTCTCCCAAGGTAGGCAAATTATATAAGCACTTCCAACGAAGAAGCCCATTTTGTTACACGGAGTATTTGAAAACACTTGGATACAACAGTAGGACACCAGAAAAACAAACCACGCTTAATTCAGCGTCGCCACCACAGTGTAGCGATACAGCGAGGACAGAAGACTTTTGGGTGGCTGAGTCCAGTATGAGTGATAGGAACGAAGATCACAGGCAGGGCATAATGGGGAGTATGGACTGAAAGACAAGATGGAGCAAAGCTGTGGAGCGTTATGAAAGGTTACGACAATGTTTGCGATGGACGTAGAAAGGGATGGGGCCATAGCACACTTCTTTGGAAGTGGAAGGTACCGGATACCACCCTTGGCATGTCCACTGAAAAGGGTTGCAGATAGCAAGGAAAGACCTCCAATCCGAGTCCTTAGTGAGTAACTATGAGTAGGACCAACAGTTCAACTCTGGATCAAGCCCTAAGTTGTTGGGAGGGGATTCAAGGAGGGGCGTCAAATGAGATGAAGGGCAAAAGAGCAAGAGAGTTTTGGCTAGTGGTGAGAAGGCTGAAGTGTGACAAGGGAAGGCCAGGGTGAAGTATGCCATATTCAGAGCATGGGACACAGTTTAACTGTGTGGGGATGGAAGCAATGTTCTCAATGTTGCATAGCAGGGCTTGGGAACTGACTGGTCACAGAAAAGCTGGTCAATCTTTCGACATGGTGTCAAATGATAGTCAAGTACAGCAGGTGGCCAATAAGAGAGGCTTTACAAAGTTCCTGGGTTTGGGCTGACATCTCCAGGGCCAGATGCCCTCAATTCCAGCCCTTGCACACAAACGGACCCCACAGTGAAATGAAAATGACAGAGTGCCACCTAACACAACGGCCGAGTTTGGATGAAGGTATCTCAGTTTATTGAACTGAGATACGCATGAGCCTCGTGGCTGCATACTGTCCTTCCTCCGCCCTGTCCCCTCCATGGCGCACCACTGCTTCAACAATTCCTGGATTAATTAGCCACAGTTTCTTGTTACATTCAAACTAGTAAACTATTTATTTATTGCACTTCTATACCGCCCCATAGCCAAAGCTCTCTGGGCAGTTCACAAAAATTAAAACCTCAAGGTACATCATAATTCAACACAATACAGTACATATAATTGCCCAGTTCAGATGCAACAGGAAGCTACGGTTCATTATCGCAGGAAGCGTTGAATTGTGGCATAACGAGAAGGGTGAAAGGATGGGGGTAGGAGGAGGATGGCACACAAAGACACAAGATACCTGCATAGCAAGTGGCATTCTTGGCTTCATGGAATATATTCTTTATAGTGGCCAGTTGCCCAGTGTGTCAACCCTTTTACATAAGGAGAAGTAATACTACTTGGCAAAAAGATTATGAGCAAGCAGAAGGGCCAGTTCTTTGTGTCTGAATGGTGATGGTTACAGAGAAGGAGAAAAAAAATGGAGTACACCCTTCCACATTTTGACAAGCAGACATCTAAATAGAAAAGTCAGACAGGCAGCTGGAGCTGTGGGACTGGAGGGAGGAGAAAACTTCAGGGATTGAGGTGTCATCGTGTACAGTTAGAATTGAAATTGAGTAAGGTGTTATACATGCAAGGCTGTCTTCACACAAGCTGTGAGAATAACAGACCTAGTCCACCTTCCACATTGGCCCTGTGACATTTCTGATTCAGGCACGTACAGACCAAAAAAAACCCAGATGATCTGAACATCCACGTAACACACCTCTGGCACTTTGGAGCATGAGCAGACATCCTGAAGCAAAAGTTTCCCCCCTCCAAAACACAAATTACTACTATGGGAGGCAAACGATTAGATCAAAAAGCACATAGCACACCAGCATCTGAAAAGAGATACCCCCCACACTTACTTCAGTTCTACTGGCCCTGGTCTGATAGAAGGAACTGTAACTCTATCTCAGTCACAAAAAGTGCAGGAGTACAGTTATTCCTCCACCCACCCAAATCCAGTGGCTGAGAAAACCAACCGAACAAGCAGTCTGCCTTACCTGTACTTTGTAAGGGTCACCAATTATCCGAAGAGGCTTATCTACATTCGTGTTTTGTGAACCGTCCTGAATTAAAATCATTTTCACTCCAGCTCGTTCCTACATTAAGGGAGAGGGAGAGAGAGAGAAGTCAAACAGATTGTACAATTGGCCAGGGTTCCTGCAAGCGCCTCCCCTCAGACTCAACTCATCCCAAACCAATTTCTGTTTCAAGAAGCCCCAGAATCCAGGGCAAGACAAGGCCACCCTTGCTCGAAGAGGCCAGAAAAACCGAAATGCAGGTAGCCCTGAGCCAGAAAGGGGGCAAATAAATGAAGATGAGCGTCAGCTCAATTGCAAGACACAGCCCTCACCTGCAACTGCTTAATGGTCTCCCCTCCCTTGCCGATCACCAGTCCTGCTTTCCCAGCTGGGATCATGATTTCCTGAACTGTTCCATTCTGCCCGTTGGCATTGTCATGGAACTGACCAGGTGGCCCACCACGTCCTCGGGACACAATATCATCAAGCATCATTTTTGCCTTTCTGTGAAAAGATGGAAGCATAAACAGGAAGATGGCGAATAGCAGGAACGATGGCATCCTCTCTCTCTCATTCTCTCACTATAAAGATACCAGCAGCAGCTGAAGCAGAACCCCGTCCTCAAATCATCCTTGGATCAGAGTGTTGCTGCTGTGCTCTCTTCGCAGCATCACAGTAACAGATAACTGAACCTGCTCTAGTTATGAATACAACTACTTTATTTTTGCTCTGGACAGCTATGCCTAGGACTGACTGAGGACTTGCTTTCTGTGTCTAGACGTGATTTATGTTCTGCAACTGTGGGACAAGCAAGACAGCCCCTGCATGTTCAGAAAGCACCGAGGTGCCAAAATTACAATATCCAATAAAGATTTTAGCCCCACCCTGATCTCAGCCCAACCAGATATTTACCAGAGGCTGAAATGCTTCTCTATAAGCAGTACCAAAAGGCAGCGGCCATCTGAAGCTTTAGTGTGCTGCATGTGCTAATTTTGCTTGGTTCAAAAAAATCTACTTCACTTTGCAGCCCCCCCAAGGCAGCTTCCAGATTAAAAGCACGACGACGAGAAAAGCAAATATAACAATTAAATCATTAAAACAGCAGCAAAATGGTCAACCGGGTCGGTTTAAAAACACATTGCCATGCTGGAGCTTAAAACAGATGAAAGGCATGGTGGAATAAAAAAGTCTTTGCTGATCTCCAAAACTTGAGAGGAGACCAACCAAAACCAAATCACTTCAGGAAGAAATTCCACGACCTGGGCTTCACTATTGAGGAAGTCAGATATTTCCAGCAACTGTGCTGGTCTCATGGTGCAAATTGCAGTGGCCAAATTACTGCTGCTCCTTCAGCCCCATATTCTCCAGCCCACCTCCTCACTACCAGCATTTCCCTCACTGGGCCTCAGCATTTGCCCACGGGTCACTACGTGAGTGCTGCCTTACTTCTCTGCTACAGTTCTAGACTATGCTACCTATCAGCTGGCTGCCCTTGGAACATCCTGCCCTCTGACTTCCATCCTTTTATCTTCTTGAAACAGCACCTTGACAAAGGGCAAGAAACTACTCACTGTACAGATTCTGGTGATCCTGTCAGAGACACACTCCGCTCTGGCAACCCCCCACTGTCTGCAGGAAAAAAGAAGGTCCATCAGAAGGTAGAGCTGCTAAATTGCTCTCCATTTAAACATTTCTGCCCAGAGAGTTTGATCCCTCCCCTCCAATCATATATCATCTGCAGGGTCTGAAGAAACTGGCATAACTGAAGGGCAAGTCCTTCAAACAAATACACACTATAAAGCCGCTTTCCCCAGTGCGGTGTTTCCAGATGTTTCAGACTCCCATAAGCCCAAGCCAACATGGCCAATATTATTTATTTATTTATTTATTACACTTATATACCGCCCCCATAGCTAGAGCTCTCTGGGCGGTTTACAGAAATTCTAAAATTGAGATAAAAACGAGGGATGGCAGGAGCGGTAGTCCAAAATATGTGGAGGGTGCCAGGTTGGGGAAATATACAAGAAAGCGTGGCTCGCATTTCTCTATATCAACTGCACTTGGTGAAACTGAGCAGTCAATCAGTCTGATGGCAACAGCAAGCAGGACACAGACTGAAAATTTTGGAGGTACCTCTAAACATTTAGGTTAGTCCACACTCTAGCAGAATTAGCTTGCCTCAAGTCAGGAGTGAGTCTTTGCTTTGCAAGGGCTCATGTTCCCATCCCAAAAAGAAGCCCTCTTTTCTCATAACTCAGCAAAGCGTATTAGCATGTTCAGTACAGGTTATCTAAAACTTTTCTTTTTTCTAAAGCTTTTAAAACTTGATTTTGTTCTGACTTTTATACTGTTAGTTTTACTCTACCCTGTGCCTGTTTGGTGCATTCTCTTCCCCTCCTTATTGTTTTATTATGATTTTATTAGAATGTAAGCCTCTGCGGCAGGGTCTTGCTATTTTATTGTTTTACTCTGTACAGCACCATGTACACTGATGGTGCTATATAAATAAATAATAATAAAATAATAATAATAAGGCCCCTGCTACGAGCAACATACTTTTTCATGACTCTAAACTATACTGCCTTACCACAATAATGCCCCTTCAGCTCCTCACCTTCACAATTACAGGGATGGGAAGGAGCAATGGACATCTGTAGAGCCACGCTCTGAAAACTCCAGCTAAATCCACTTCATGCTCTGCTCTCCCACCTACCTGGCGAGATTTGTACTTTGCATCCGGAGTCCTGTTGTATTTTGTTGATCTGCTCCCCACCTCTTCCTATGACTGCAAAGTAAGGAAAGGGGCACTGAAAAACTTGAACTCAAGATAAAAACAGAGAAGTTACCCTCTTAGTAAACTTTAAGCTTATGCAAGCTTAAAGACATGGCAAGTTTTCCTCTCCCTTCCTCACAAGAAATGAGATTTACTGGATTGTGATTTACTAGGGGACTAGGGGCTAGACAAAAAGGATCAAGAAGAACCACAGCACAGATAATCTAATTATGAATATCTCTCCCCCCCACCCCCCGCAACCACAAGACATTCTATAAGACGGGTTAAGAATGAATCCCAACAAAGGAGGAGTGTAAGTGTGGGTATGGGTGTGTATATAGAGCAGAGAACAGTAGCTGAGTGGATCAATAATCCAAGATTTTCACAGTTTATATAATATTGCAGGGAGAAATTGAGAATAGAAACGCTCCTCCTGAATGGGCAATTCAAGCAACAGGAAACAAAGTACTCAGGGGTCTTGGAGGCCAAAGGTGAGATAGCCTAAATGAACCAGAAATGTCAGAGATGTACCTCAGCACCCATGTTTCAGCCAACTTCTCTTCTAGCTTTCAGAGCTTGAATGCCAAGCCAATTTTAAACCAGGGCTTGTAAACACCATGCCTCCTGGGAACCAACACTCTCCTGCTTAGTTAACACTCTGCTTCAGGCAGTGTTTTGCAGCCACCATTCCTTCTGGCAAAGGCCTACTCACGGAAAGTTGATGTGTCCAAAGCCAAGGCTGTCAGCAACCCAAAAAGGAACTCTGCACCCCTGCAGCACTCCTAGCCCGAGCCTCTGAAGTGTCCAGAGTGAATCTGTGCTGCTGCTCAAATCCCAAAAGTTCTGCTATGCATGGGAAGTGCTCACATGACACCCGCCTCAAGTTGTCCCTAGCAACCAGCCCCTACCATTGAACGAATGGAAACCTTGCCTGAGCATTTCACAGAGCCGAACACCCACCCCACCTCTCTGGAGCTGCAGACCACACACAGGGGAAGCTCAAAGGCTCGTCATCTCTCAGAACACACGCAAAAAGGGCCACAAACCAACCAACCTGCCTGAGCCTTCCCTGCAGGAAGCTCAGCCAACAGGCATCGAGAAGTCAGAAAGGCACTGGTTAGTAAAGATAAAAGTGACAGTCTGTCAACTATGGCAACAGCAGGTTCCTCCCCTCCCTGTCTAATACTCACTGAGTCCCACCATGCCATCAGGTACTCTGTACTCTTCAGTCACTGTAGACCTGCAAGGAAAACGGTCAGCAGCTTAAAGTAAGGAGTGGGAGGGTTACAGAAATGGACCTGGTATTCACCAGCATCCATCAAGAAACAAAAAATGGAGCGCTTTCCTTCTCCCGGAAGGGCAGACAGGAAGGTGGCTGAGCAATTAAGCACCGCTCTGAGGAAATCACCACGCGCCAGCGCAAGATGCGCCGGTGCAGCCTGGCAGGACCCATGGCCAAGCCAGCGGCCCGGAGGCCACCGTAGCCACATTTGCACACTAGGCTCTTCAGACACAGGTTTCAGAAACTACAGCTATGAAACCAGAAGCTACACAAGAACTTGAAGTACCTCAAGTAATGGCCAAGCAGCACAACCCTTTCCTATCTAACAAGGCAAGTGAGTGCCAGGTCTTCCAACGGCATGCCTCTCACAAATCAGGGTGCTGACCCACACCTAACGAAAGCAGACTTTTCTCTCTGGGGGCACTGAAATGCCGCCACCTTGCAGGCAAACTGAATTCACAAGTTGAACAGTTAGCATTGATTGGACTCTTCCAGCTCAAGCACATTGGGGGGGGGGGGGTGGGTAAAAAAGGTCACACAGCTAATTTACCTGGGGGGTGGATGGATCGGTCCCAGCTGAGGGGGCGGTGGCATGGCTGGAAAGCAAAGCAAGGGTGTGGTTATGAATTCACATTGGAGCAGGTAAGCTATAAACCAGCCATTCGTTATACCATAGTCTTGTTTTTAACAGACCCCGGGAAATTAAAAACACCTACCTAAATCCCACACATCCCTCTCAAAAAGCTTAGTTTACATCTTCTCCCACGTTGAAGTATCAATATGAAAATAAACCTGGATTTGTATGTAGGTTTTTACCCAGCTCTTTAAAAATAAACGGCACTTACGTTCTGGCTGAGGAGCCATTTTCTTGCTCTCTGGCTGATCTGTTAGAACAAAACCAAAACAATGCGTCCAAATCTTTTCCAAAAATTAAAAGGACGACCTCCCCTTTCCTCCGTTATGCAAAACAACCTCCAGGACTGCAGCTATAAGAAAGGGGCAGCCAGGAAACTGTATAGGCCATGAGAGCTATAACTATTGATTCCCCCCTACATTAGTTTATAGGCAATTGGCACAAGCACCAGTTTTGTATAGCTTCCATTCATTTCAATGGGGTCTGTTTGGGACTGATATGCAAACCCTATAAAAACAAACAGAATCTCTTGCTGGAGGGACTGGTCCCGTGAGCCTCCTGCACAAACTTTGCCAAGTCATGTATGTGCCACCCTGTGGATGTGTTCTTCACGCTCTACGGAACAGGAGTGTACTTCTACATGAAAAGTATTTTCCAATGCCGTTTATCCTGCCCCCATTGGGTCCAGTTTTACAGTACCTCCATCCTCTAGTTGTCTCTTTTGACCACCAAATCCGAAGTCAGGAGTAGTGTTGTTCACTGTCGTAGCCGAATCCCCGCCAATTTTAGCCGCTATCTGAAAGCAGAATTGACACTACAGTTACTACAGGGAAAAGTCTTCCATAATCACATGGAAAGAGCTATGAGCAAATTGTTTCATACATAGGCATTTCAAGTTCCAGAAAGGCAACGTCGCTTTTCCTAGATAAATGACAAGTTAAAAGTGGTTTAAAAGTGGTTTATTTGAAGTCGCAAAATCTTGGCACGGTCCTTCAAGCTCATTGCTTTCCATTCAGACTCTGTATGGGCTGCCCTTCAAAAGTGTTCAGAAACTTAACCTGGCATCAGCATTTTGGCCTAGCTCACTGACTGATACTCAGCAATCAAGAGCATATTACTCTAATATGTCTCCAAGCCTGTTGAGACCTTGAGACTTGGAGAGCATAAGAACTGCCCCGCCACAAGGCTGGGAAGACCTCAGGACTGGTGAGAGAAGAGAACTGGGGGAGAGGACTGCTCTACCATCCACAGCAGCCTGCTGCTTGTGCCACTGCCCCGTCCACCTCCCAGTTCCATTGATTGCTGAGTGGAGCCAAGGTTCTCTCCAGCCAATTGGCAGAAGAGTGCCGTCTCCAAGCCTGTTGAGACCTTGAGGCTTGAAGAGCATAAGAACTGCCTTGCCACGAGGTGGCGGGCGGCCCCGGTTGGGACGTCCCCGAAGGGTTTGCCCGTTTGGGATGCCGTGAGGGTGATTCTCTGGTTTCTCTCTCTTCCCTGGGCTGTCAACTCGCTACTTGTTTAACCATTACCTCGGTTGTGTGAGAAGAGTTTCCCTGAGTGAGAGCAGGATTCTCATGGGAATAGATATAATTACATCTTGTGACTTCCCCACCCTGAGAGAGAGACAGAGGTTGGGGGCTTCACATATTATAGCTGCTTTATCTGCCCAGAGTGAGAGGCTGTGGTACTTGAAGCAGGAGGCTCCCCTGTGTGAGAGCCAGGGGGAGAATTGTGGCCACACACCTGGTAGAAGTAGAATTAGCAGTTACTAAGGGAGGGAGATTGTGTGGAAATAAGCACTTTATTGCTTAGTTGGTAGTAGCCTGAATCTTGTGAGCTGCTTTGAGTTTATTTTATGACGAGTGGAGCACTGCAACAAAATGTTGCAATGCAGTGTGTTTCTCTTCAGGTTCAAGGCACACCATTTCATACTTCCTACTTGGGCTTCCTACACCCCTGCAGCAGTCAGTCAGCATGCTCAGTCCTCATTGGGCTGTTTTAGGCACTCCCCCATTTCGATTTTGGGATGGGGTAGGCATACTTGCGCCCAATCCCAGCTACTTTAAAATCTTTGATTTCTCCATTGATCATAGAATCATAGAATAGCAGAGTGGGAAGGGGCCTACAAGGCCATTGAGTCCAACCCCCTGCTCAATGCAAGAATCCACCCTAAAGCATCCCTGACAGATGCTTGTCCAGCTGCCTCTTGAAGGCCTCTAGTGTGGGAGAGCCCACAACCTCCCTAAGTAAATGATTCCATTGTCACACTGCTCTAACAGTCAGGAAGTTTTTCCTGATGTCCAGCTGGAATCTGGCTTCCTTTAACTTGAGCCCGTTATGCCGTGTCCTGCACTCTGGAAGGATTGAGAAGAGATCCTGGCCCTCCTCTGGGTGACAACCTTTTAAGTATTTGAAGAGTGCTATCATGTCTCCCCTCCATCTCCTCTTCTCCAGGCTAACCATGCCGAGTTCTTTCAGTCTCTCTTCATAGGGCTTTGTTTCCAGACCCTGATCATCCTGGTTGCCCTCCTCTGAACACGCTCCAGCTTGTCTGCATCCTTCTTGAATTGTGGAGCCCAGAACTGGACGCAATACTCTAGATGAGGCCTAACCAGGGCCGAATAGAGAGGAACCAGTACCTCCCGTGATTTGGAAGCTATACTTCTATTAATGCAGCCCAAAATAGCATTGGCCTTTCTTGCAGCCATATCGTACTGTTGGCTCATATTCAGCTTGCAATCTACAACAATTCCAAGATCCTTCTCGTTTGTAGTATTGCTGAGCCAAGTATCCCCCATCTTGTAACTGTGCATTTGGTTTCTATTTATCCCTATTAAATTTCATCCTGTTGTTTTCAGCCCAGCACTCCAGCCTATCAAGATCACTTTGAAGTTTGTTTCTGTTTTCCAGGGTAATAGCTATCCCACCCAATTTTCTGTCATCAGCAAATTTGATAAGCGTTCCCTGCACCTCCTCGTCCAAATCATTAATAAAAATGTTGAAGAGCACTGGGCCCAGGACTGAGCCCTGCGGTACCCCACTCGATGCCTCTCTCCAGTTTGAGAAGGTTCCATTGATAAGTACTCTTTGAGTCCGATTCTGTAGCCAACTGTGAATCCACCTAATAGTTGTTCCATCTAGACCACTTTTAGCTAGTTTGTTAATCTGAATGTCATGTGGTACTTTGTCAAAAGTTTTGCTGAAGTCAAGATATATGACGTCCACAGCGTTCCCACGGTCCACAAGGGAGGTTACCTTATCAAAAAATGAGATCAAATTTGTCTGACTTGACTTGTTCTTGACAAATCCATGTTGGCTTCTAGTGATCACCGCATTGATTTCAAGGTGTTTACAGATTGCCTTCTTTATAATCTGCTCCAGAATTTTCCCAGGGATGGATGTCAGACTGACTGGTCTGTAGTTCCCAGGTTCCTCCTTTTTGCCCTTTTTGAAGATAGGGACAACATTAGCCCTCCTCCAGTCGTCCGGCACCTCACCTGTCTTTCATGATTTTGCAAAGATAATAGACCAAGGTTCTGAGACTTCTTCTGCTAGCTCCTTCATTACTCTAGTATGCAGTTCATCAGGCCCTGGAGATTTGAACTCATTAAAGGAAATTAGGTGTTCTTTGACCATTTGTTTATGAATCTCAAACTGTAATCCTGCCTCCTCAACTTCTGCTTCACTTTTCCCGGGGGTGTGTGTGTCATAGACCCGCTTTTGGGAGAAGACTGAGGCAAAGTAGGAATTGAGCACTTCAGCCTTTTCTTTGTCATCTGTTATCAATTTGCCATCCTCATTAAGCAGTTGAACCACCATTTCTTTCCTCTGTCTTTTACTACTCACATATCTGAAGAAAGCCTTTTTATTGCTTTTAGCATCCCTCGCTAATCTCAGCTCATTCTGAGCTTTAGCCTTCCTGACGCCATTTCGGCACTTCTGCGCCACCTGTCTGTATTCTTCTTATGTAGCCTGGCCTTCCTTCCACTTCCTATATGTATCCCTTTTTGTTTTCAGGTCATCTCTAAGCTTTTTGTGGAGCCACATTGGTTTCCTCTGTTGTCTTCTATCTTTTCTCCTTGTTGGAATTGTTTGTAACTGTGCCTTTAACATTTCCTTTTTTAAATACTCCCACCCATCCTGCACTCCTTTTCTCATTAGGCTCATTTGCCATGGGACCTTACTTATCATAGTTCTGAGTTTATTAAAATCAGCTTTCCTAAAATCCAGAGTACGTGTATGCCTACACTCAACTTTTGTCTCCTTCATAATCAAGAATTCAAGTATGACGTGGTCACTTTCCGCCAGAGTTCCCGTAACTGTCACTTTATCCACTAAGTCATCCCTATTGGTCAATATCAAGTTAAGGATTGCCGATCCTCTAGTTCCTTCCTCCACTTTCTGTAGGAGAAAGTTATCACCAACACATGACAGGAATTTCTTGGAAGGGCCGCTTTTGGCAGTATTGGTCTCCCAACAGATATCAGGGTAATTGAAGTCCCCCATCACTACTACATCACACTTCCTTGAAACACTGGCAATTTGTTTCTCAAAAGTTTCTTCCTCGTCTTCTCCTTGATTGGGTGGTCGGTAGTAGACTCTGATTATCATGTTCTTTTTATTTCTTGCCCCATTTATTTTAATCCAGATGCTCTCGATGGGGCTCCCAGTCTGATCCGCCTGTATTTCTGTGCAGGGAGAGGTATTTTAACATATAGTGCAACTCCACTTCCCTTTCTATTTCTTCTGTTCTTTTTGAACAAGTTATATCCTTCAATTGTTATATTCCAGTCATGGGAGTCATCCCACCAAGCTTCAGTTATACCTATCAAGTCGTATTTGCCTTCATGTAATAAGAGTTCAAGTTCATTCTGTTTGTTTCCCATGCTCTGGGCATTAGTATAGAGACATCGAAGACCATGTGTTTTATAGTCTGGCTTTGTTCCTACATTGTTGCAGACACTATTTTGGGACACTATTGGAGCTGTTCTCTGTACTGTGGTGCCTTGGCCTTCATCCATTGTTGCCTTGAGGTTTACGTCTCCCGCCCCCATAAGATTCAGTTTAAAGCCCTCCTGATCAAGTTCTTCATGCTGTGGCCGAACTCATTCTTTCCAGCCCTTGTGAGGTGCAACCCATCCCTTGCCAGCAGTCCATGTTCCAAGTAGCGTAGCCCGTGGTCCCAGAATCCAAAATTCTCACATCAGCACCACCTTCGTAGCCAGTCGTTCATCCGGAGTATTTTTCTTTCCCTTTCTAATCCTCTTCCAAGAACCGGGAGGATGGATGAGAAAACTACCTGGGCCCCAAAGTTCTTCAGTTTCCTTCCCAGAGCTTCATAGTCTGAAATGATTTCTTCGTAGCTCTGCTTGGCAACATCATTTGTTCCCACATGGATGAGAAGAAAGGGGTATGTGTCCGTGGACTTTATGAGCTTCGGTAACCCTTCAGTCACATCTCTAATCTGTGCTCCAGGGAGACAGCACACCTGGCAAGTCCATGGGTCTTCATGACATACTTGGGTTTCAATCCCACGCAGCAGGGAGTCTCCCACAACAACTACTCTTCTCTTCTTCTTGGTTGATCTACCTTCTGCCTCTTGTTCATTGTTGCACGGTGTCTCCTGTACTTCTTCCTCTGCAAACTGTCCTTCAGACACATCCTCCAGAAGCTGAAAGCGGTTGCTTAACTCTAATGGTTCCACCGGTGCAGAATGCCTTCTAGTTCTTCTGCTCCTAACTGTCACTCTTTTCCAGAGAGTTTCCTCTTCATTGGCTTTCCTCCCCTCAGCATACTCCACTTCTGCTTCAGCTGGCTGTTGCTCTTCAATCTTGTGTGCTTCTTCTTGCTGTTGCAGTTCCACCGTTCGGTCTAAGAACTCCTCGTCTTCTCTTATTCTTTGGAGGGTGGACACTCGCCGCTCAAGTCCTCTCACTTTTTCTTCCAAAAGTGCCACCAGCTTGCACTTGTTGCAGGTATATGCCATGTTGAGCTCAGGCAGAAACATGAACATTGCACACCCTTTGCAGGTCACCACCTCTAGGGGCTCCTTTCCATCCATATTGTCTATTTCTGCTTTGTTTTTTTCCTTTCTGATTATAGTGGAATTGCCTTTGTCCTCTCCTCTCTGAAGGTACACAACTATACGAGATGATACTTTTGCCCCTTCCTATATCTATGCCTCTCCCTCCCTCCCACTTACCAGCCACTCCAAGCATTTCCCCCTCAACCCAGTTGTCAGGTTTTTTCCTCAGTCACTCTGTCCCACTAAGTTCTGATGGAGATGTTGGAGAGCAGGGATTTTGCTACCTTAGGGAATTTTTTTCTCCCCTAAAGATTTTTGGGGCATCTGCAAACCCCAAGTCTGCTGATACCTCTCATGCATGGTTGGGTGTTGTGGTTTCAGCTATATAAGCACAAGCAATGAGAGTGGGATAGGTGAAAGAAGTAGGACAGAAATTATTAAAATACATACAACCCAAAATAATGAGAAGCTGAGAGCATGAGATCTGGACTTCTGTCCTCTTGCTTTCCAGATTACATAGAACTTTAGCAAACCATTTTAAAGAATGGGCTAGTCTTGGACTTTAATGTTAAAGGTAAGGCTGAGTTAGTTAGATAATGTTGTTATCTAATTTAAACGTTATTGTCACATTTACATTTTCCTTCAGGAATGAATTATTTTCACACTGACAGCCCAAGTTCATCTGTTTTTATGGCAACTCTACTCAGTATATTGGCCCATACTCTGTTTTAGAAAGAAGTGAACAGAAGCAGCTTTCATGCTTGCAGATACAAAACTTCCAATAAAAAGCACCATTTCAAGGAATTTTATCCACCAGATACTGTTCTACTCCTGCACCTAAAGACACATCCGCATTTCTCAAGCAAAGGAACCAACAGCTTGGACTTTCAATTCCAACCAGACCTAAACCTCTATAAAACACCTGCTCGCAGTAAAGTATAAAGGCACATAAACTCTCTACCAGGACTGGTTCTCTTTTAACTTTAGAGCTCCCAAACCTTAAACAACAAGGACATTTTGACAGGGCAGCTTTTTCCACCATACTTGCAGCATTGTCACATGACAAGGTATACCTGCTGAAATTCCAGAGGAGCATGAAGAGAGAGCAAGAAGGGGCATGACATGAGAGAGAGAGAGAGAGAGAGAATGAATTAACTAAATAAATGGAAGCAAGAGAATGAAAACATTTGGAAGTCAATGCAAATTTAAACAGAATGGGTTGTACATACAGAAGTTTTGGGGGGAAACAGAAAAATTGAATATTGGATTATGAAATATTTTCTATTAGAACATTTAATAGAGTGTTTAAGACAAGGTGTTCTTATATTGCTACCAGCTTTATTCCCCCAAAACAATTTCTAAAAACAACGTAATAGGAAAACTCTTATGCAATATGAGAGATATAAAATCTCTGGGGAAAATATTTTTTAATCCTCTTTGTAAGATGTGCAGCCAAGGTATTTCTTTTGCCCCTTGTTCAAATTATTGATCAAATGTATATTTTAAGAACTCACTGCTACAGTTTTTAATTAACTCTTTGTTACAGTACTATTTCAGAAAAAAGACGCAGAGGGAGCAATCCTATGTCCCCCAGATAGCAATATTTTCGTGTCCTGGCTCCAAGCGTGGAGCTAGGAAACCATCCATTCCTCCTCCCCACCAGCACAGACAGAACCACGCTGGCTGCTGTTATGAGCGTGCAGAGAGTGAAAAGGGAAAAGGGGCATTCCTGGGGGAGGGAACGAGGGAATACAGGGTATCCCCAATCACTTCCCTTCCCCTCTCTGATGCCTCTGCTAAACAAGCGAAATCACGCCCATGTCGTGAACATGCCTCCTGCTCTGCATAGGATATTCGTAAGCCTCTTTGAGTTTTGTTGAACTAACACCTTTAAAGCATAATGCAACAACCCCTGGGGAAGTGTCCCACGGACCATCCGATAAAGCAGAACTTTGCCTCTGCCAGCAGCACTCTGCCCGTGCAAACCTCCTCCATGTGGTGGTGATAAGGTTCACCGCTGTTGATGACTTTGGCAGAGAGACTTTGGAGGTGGCTGAATCCAGAAGATCAAGGTTATATATTTTCCTCTTTAGCTCACAAGACATACTTGAAGATTTATTAAAAAAAGTAAATCAAACATAGTAAGAAGTACTGAGAGCTGTAAAATAGGGGAAAGCTGGTGCTGTCATAACTTATTTATTACTGAGAGCAATGGGAGGGATGGCTTAAAGGAGCGTCTCCCACCCCTCTGGATTGCTGTTAGAGGCAAGGACAGAGAAGGTAAAAGGAAAGACGAAATAGGCAATCAAATTATGAAGACAAAAAGAACTTTATAACTAAGAAACTTCAGTGTAGAAAAAGCATATGACAAGGCGGAATGGCTGGTGTTTTAAAAAATAAAAATGCTGAAGGAATTTGAGTTTAGTAGGAACTGTACAAAATGGATTCATTTAATTTATAGAATCTTTGTAAATCACTCAGAGCGCTTTGACTACTGGGCAATATAGAAATATAATGAATGAAAGAATGTGCTTCCACTAGGACTGAAGAGGATGTTATGGTATACCAGATTATGTTTGCTTTATGCACTGAGGTTATGGCTATAAAAAACAGAAGTAATACTAATGTTAAAGCATTGTCTTCTGGAAGTGACAACCTGAAGATCTACCACTAGTTACACAACCAGCAGTAGCATCAAGATCTGAGCAAAAGTAAATAAGGGTTTATCAGAATGGAACACAAATGGTGCTGGCTTAGGAAAACAGCTTTACGGTAGTTTTTGTACTCTTAATACTATTTAAGTTCCATATGATTCAATTGTTATTTCAGGTAAAAGACTACTGAATTGGCATAATCTCTTGTGATAAGTTATACAGGGAAGACAAAAGGCAAAATCAGATCTAGTATATTACAGCAGAACCACAATACACAATATATGTTATTATGGATCCTGGTTAGTTGCAGAGTCCATCTGATTCTAGACAGAGCCATTTTCAGGGGTCAAATGGGGTAATCTTGGCTGTGGCATCCCATCTGTTCAATGTGGTCAGCAACGAGGTTTTCTAGGCAAAGTTAATTCATTCTCCCAGGTCTTTTTCTAAGTATTTTACATATTTGTCTCTGGGATCACTCTGGCTGAGCTCGGACAACACGATAGACAATGGTGGGTTAACAGTCAACTCCAAGGTAATTAATGAAGGGTATATTTCCCGCATAGCAAGATTATAATCAACTGTGGTGTGGATTAAGGCAGCGTTGACTATTACTCAACCGTGTGTTTGATTGACACATCCCCTGCCTTCCCCCCCACCCCCAGTCCTCCTGCTGGTATCCCATCAGCCATTGCGAATTCTGCTGGCTGGATTAGAGCAGCAGCTGCCACTTTGGCTACTCTTGCCAGGGGACTCTGTAGTCACCAAAAATAACCAACTGGGTACAACGAAATAGTCAATGATGCATGACACATGACACGATAACCAACGATTGTTCAAATAATCAACTCTGCACAGCGTTGGTTATTTAAGCTGAATAACCAACCTTGGTATGAAAAAGTTCCAACAGATGACGCAATAACCAACCATTTCTCATTGCCTATTTAACCCACTGTTGGTTAATGTGTCATCTGAACCCAGTCTCTGTCCGCTGCTACTTTTAGTCCTTTATAAAGTACGTTTATTTTGGGGATGATATTACTCTGTTATTCAAATTATTGCTAACTACTGGATACAACATATTGGCAGAGGAGTTGTTTGGCCAAAGACTGTATCTGAGGTATGGCTGCTTAGTGAAAAATAATGGTTTGTGATCTAGAACATATGTGATGCTCAAAACGTAAAATCAGGAAACTACTGGATACATTAATAATTGAAATAGATATTTGGGGATTAAAATCACAATGATAGTCTGGAATTATATATGGAATACAAGCAAAAAGATATACCTTGATAATAACTTTAAAATGTTATCTAATTGACACGCGACGTAACAAACATGAATTAAAATGAGCAGGCGAGAGGATGCAATGGGCAGAGTTCAAATTTCCATATTTGCAAAATAATCAAATTGGTTCTTCATTTCGGCTGCAATCTTACGGCTCCTCGGGTTGTGTTCTAGGGGTCACAGGAGAGACTGGCTCTCCCCTTCCAAGTTTGGATATCCAAACCTGGATCCCCCCACCCCTGCTTCCCATGCAGACATTTCCATCTGAGAGGGAAGATAGGCAGATTGAAGGTGGGGATGAAGCAGTGGGAAGGGAGGCTCTAGATACAACCATCTGTCAGGGATGCTTTAGGGTGGATTCCTGCATTGAGCAGGGGGTTGGGCTCAATGGCCTTGTAGGCCCCCTCTGGCTCTTCTATGATTCTATGATACACAGCATCAAAACCCCTCATAGCCCCCCACCATGCCAACACCACAGAGGAAAATTCAGACCAGGACAAGCGCTGGCCTAACAGTTTCCCTTCCGTTGCTCATAAAGAGAGGAAAATGAAAAACATGGAGGAAAGGAGCAGTGAACTTCACTCCTCACCCTCCGGCAGGAGCCCAGAGGGCTTAGGAAAAGTTGGAGCACTCAAATAATAAGATCGTCTTGCCCCATAGAACAAACAACAGGATTGCCCTGCCCCACAGAAAAGCCTCCTTTAACTCAATGTATCTGATAGAAGGAATTGATTAACTTTAGAAACAATATATTTATATTCAGCTTTAATATTAACCATGCTATTCTTTAAGAGAAACTTGGCCTTTTTTAAAAAAATAAGAAAAAATAACATTTAAAATGTTTTTAAATCACTGATTTTTATCTATCCTCGTATGGAACAATTGAACCAAACCAACATGTGGGAAAAGAGGAATTAAAGCTAACACCATGGCTACAAGCTTAAGGTGTGTGCCTGTTGACATTCCTTATAATTTGAGATAGCAAAGAAAGCATTAGACGTCTTAGTGCATGAGTGAAATCCAGTAATGAACAGGACAACTGAACATCACTGATGATCAAAAGCATAATGTAAGAATATTATGAAATTACAAGGGGACCCAGAACAGAAGATTGTGGAATGCCAACAGATAGGAAAACAGAGGGAGAGAAAGAGGGCAAACCATTAATAGAAACTTTCAAGATGTAATCGGAAAAATATAGCTAGAACCCAGAACAAAGGGAACTCTAATACCCAGAATTACTCATAAAGTGCAAGCAGTGACCACCCCAAATTTCAAACATTGGATTGATCTCCAGGTACAGCAAAACATCTGCAGTACCAGTGATTGGAAATCACTAAGGAAATGGAAACAGCTGGATCAACCTTTTTGCAGTTATAGCAAGCAAGACCAATTACAATAGCACTGCATCTAAGGTCCTCTTCCGGGTGCCTACTCCGAGAGAGGCTCGGAGTGTGGCAACGAGGGACAGGGCCTTTTTGGTGGTGGCCCCCAGACTGTGGAATGATCTCCCTGATGAGGCTCGCCTGGCACCAACGCTGCTATCTTTCCAGCGCCAGGTTAAGACTTTCCTCTTTACCCAGGCATATGGCGGCACATCCTAATTACCCACATGTTTAGTTTTTAATCAGTTTTTAATGCTTTATGTGTGTATGTTCTGTGTTTTAGAGTTTTAAATTTTGTATACTTGTTTTTACCTCAATTTTAGAATTTCTGTAAACCGCCCAGAGAGCCCTGGCTATGGGAGCGGTATATAAATGCAATGAATAAATAAATAAATAAATAAAGTTTAGAACAGGTACCACAAAAGTTGAGAGAAAAACAGTACTGGTATTGACCTCATATCGAACTCTACTGAGGACAAAGGATTTAGAGACAACGGATCCGTTCAGATGTAACACCAAGCCATCATTTGACAATACACGAATGAACTCTGTGGCCATGTGCATAACTCCAATTCCTCCCACATTTACTATTTAGGGGCAAACCATAACTTGCTGATTAGATCCAAGCTGGGCAAATGATGGTTTGCCACTAAGCTGGAAGTGAGAGAAGAAATCAAAGCATGCAACCAAGAGCTTGCTTTGTTGCCAAACCATGAACTGAACTGCCCCACCGTAAGTAGTACGGTGCTAACATAAAGATCAGAATACAAATTTGTGTCAAATTCCTAGCTAAGAAAGACAGTATTAATGGAAACGAGTTGGCTGAACTAAGAAAGGGCATCCAAAGGGCAAACCGTCTGAAACAAGGAAGTCAGCAAACAATTTAGACTGCAAAAGACTAACCTGAGGAAGTAAGGAGGGCTGCAGTGATTCTTTCAGTTAGCAGGAATGAGCAATACCAATCACCAAATCTGACAACAAATGTGCAGACAGAAGTGAAAAGGTGGGATTCCAGATAAGGAAGCAGTGAGACCAAGGTGGATGCAAAATGCATCAATCAATTTGACCTGAAGTGACATCATGGGACCACTTGATCAGATGATTCGAGACCTATTATGATGCTATGTCAGGAACTGGTGGGAAACCTTGCACTAGATTGATATCTGTGTGTGTGTGTGTAAAAAGTTGTCACCTCAACAAAAGAAAGTAGAATACAGGCAAATCTCACAGCCACATGGTAAATCTACTACTGTCTGCTATACATGCACTACTGCGCTGCTTGCAAAAACAAACAAACCTTTTCTTCTCATTCTAACTATTAAGTAACAAAGCATTTAAAAGGACTGAGATTTCCCTTTTCAACCAAGACAGACCTTTTACAGATCAAAGAAAGCTGAATGCTAGGGGGGGAAATGCTAAAAAAAATTAGATTTTTTGGGGGAAGTCAAGTACCCTTAACTAATTTGATGACCAACATTACTTTAGGCTTTTTCTGCTTTGTACTTTATTGTAACAATAGTTCAGAGCATGGAAATCATAGTAGGGCCTAATCAACTCAAGGAAATTCTGTAGTTACAATAATTAGCCACCTCTAGACTTCCAAGCCACCAATATTTTTAATGCTTTCTAAGAAAAGAAACCTGCAATGTGTGACAGCTTACTAGGCACTCTCAAGGAAGGAACATCTATAATAAGTGCTGCCATCTCTTTTAAAGAGTTGGGTTGATACTAATAGTTTAATATATTGGTAAGCAAGCGAGTTAACCCTGACATGCCCAAATGAAACAGTCCTGTCCGTCCCCCCTCCCCCCCAAAATCAGGATCCAGGCAAAATAAACCCAGATTTTCTATTAGCTTTCTCTCAAGTAGTAGTCCCCCAGAACAAAAAGCGTCTTTGCCCCTGAAGAGAATTCTAAAGGAGCTCTCCCTACTCCGTGGCTGTATAGCAGCCTCAATTTTGCTTAGTAGCTGAATACCCCAAAAGCATATTGCCCAATGTGAAAAAAAAGCCTGTAGACAAGCGAACACCAAATCTTTACAAGGATAGCCTCCATGTGCAGCCATGAAGTTTCCCTAGGTGACCTGAGGACAATAACTCAATACCACCCGTACGGCTGTAGCAAGACTGAGATGCCCCATTCACCATGAGCCCCTTGAAGGACGGTCAGGAGATAAAAGTGTGAAAATAATAAAATAAAATGTAACCTCTCAGTACACCACAGAGTTTACCTCTCTTCTTAGCAAATGCTCCCCATTCCTTGCCTCATCTACTTCCAAAACCTAGTTTATGAAGCACTGAAAGCAGCTATCTAAGAAGCAACATCTCCTAAGCTGGTTCCAAATACAAAGAGACCAGCTGCTCTTTCTTAATGTCAGAGACCCTCTGCGGACAGGTGTTCCAAGAGCAAACCGTTCATAAAATTAATATTCCCTCCTCATTTATATTTGTTCCCCTTACACCAATGTGCCTTCAGTAGAACAAGTTTTCCTCCTTCTCTGTGGAAACTGAAGCTTGATTTACACATGCAGCAGAATGAGGTGAGAATAAAGATGGCAGAGTCCTCCCGGTAAGCAAAATCAAAAGACAACCAAACTAACTGTATGCAGAAAATAAGGGGGGTTAGTATAGCCCCATTGTGACTACTTGCAAAGAACTTTTAAAAGTATTTTTCAATAACTATGGGCTCAATTCAGACATAGAATGAATAGAGGTGGGAGACGAAACACTCTAGTAGTTCCTCCTGTGTAACCACTCCTGCAAATAGAGGACTAGCATACAGCAGGGAGCAGGCCAGACTAGAACCTTTCCTCCTTGGTTTGCTTCTCTGTGTGTGTTTACTTATGGGAAGCTTTTTATAAAATGGTAAAGCATTAAAAAGAGAGAGAAAGAGCAAACCCTACCTACAATCTGGATTCATTCTTCCACCTTCTTTTGGTCCATGACCAAACCTCTCTATAGATTCCATAAAATGAGATGACAGCCTGAATTCTGGACTGTACCATTTCAGGGTACAGGTAGTGGGTATTTTTAAATGATGACCCATGACATTATTTAATTTATTACATTTATACGCCACCTAATAGCGAAAGCTCTTTGGGCAGTTCACAAAACAAAACTTAAAACCACGAAATAGAATAACATTAGAATAAATCTACTACACCAGCACATCAGGGAAAACTGTGCTAAGAACTTCTCTGTGGTTATGCTAGTTTTCTACATAAAGGGAGTCTGACTGGTGTGGGTTTAAAACAAACACACACACACACACATTGAGTAGCATTCCATAACACTACATCACTGAAATCTGAAGTAGCACAGTCCAGCCTATTTAATTTTTAATCCATCCAGTAACAGAAGTTCTAAACAGGCTATTTGATGTTTTTACCCAGGCATGGTCTCCACGTGCACCACATCAACACACATAAAAAGCCAGGATGGGATTATACTAACTCCCTCCCTATTGTGCTATCTTTCCACTTGCAAATTTATTAAAATGTGATCTTCCTCACCTTCAGCCTAAAGGAGCGCATCATATATAAAGTAAGACTATTAAAAAATGTGATCTTCCACACCTTCAGCCTAAAGGAGCGCATCATATATAAAGTAAGACTATTAAAAATGTGATCTTCCACACCTTCAGCCTAAAGGAGCGCATCATATATAAAGTAAGACTATTAAAAAATGTGATCTTCCTCACCTTCAGCCTAAAGGAGCGCATCATATATAAAGTAAGACTATTAAAAAATGTGATCTTCCACACCTTCAGCCTAAAGGAGCGCATCATATATAAAGTAAGACTATTAAAAAATGTGATCTTCCACACCTTCAGCCTAAAGGAGCGCATCATATATAAAGTAAGACTATTAAAAAATGTGATCTTCCACACCTTCAGCCTAAAGGAGCGCATCATATATAAAGTAAGACTATTAAAAAATGTGATCTTCCACACCTTCAGCCTAAAGGAGCGCATCATATATAAAGTAAGACTATTAAAAAATGTGATCTTCCACACCTTCAGCCTAAAGGAGCGCATCATATATAAAGTAAGACTATTAAAAAATGTGATCTTCCACACCTTCAGCCTAAAGGAGCGCATCATATATAAAGTAAGACTATTAAAAAATGTGATCTTCCACACCTTCAGCCTAAAGGAGCGCATCATATATAAAGTAAGACTATTAAAAAATGTGATCTTCCACACCTTCAGCCTAAAGGAGCGCATCATATATAAAGTAAGACTATTAAAAAATGTGATCTTCCACACCTTCAGCCTAAAGGAGCACAATCATCTATTCTAAGAACTCAGTCTAGAACAAGGGTAGGTAACCTCGTGCCATCTTGGATTACAGTTCCCACCAGCCCCAACCAGCATGACCCATGATAAGAAATTATGGGAGGAGCACTTTAAAACATGCCTATCCCTGGTCTAGAATATCACAGGCTAAAGCACGATTTCCATGTGTGTGTGTGTGTGTGTGTGTCCCACACACTTCTTGGGGCTCCCCCTTCAATTAAAAATCAACACATGGCAGAGAGAGAGAGAGAGAGAGAGAGGACTGTGCTAAACCTTCTGTCCCTTGCTGTGCTAGCTTTCTGCTCGCGGGGAGTAAGGTCCCTCCTCTTCAGCCTGAAGTGGCATAGTCCAGAGTTCTACCGCTTCAGGACACTACTACTACTACTACTACTACTACTACTACCTCAGTCCCTTCCAAGGGTAAACGCTGCTCCCCGGCTTCGCCATCACAAGGCCTTTGGTGGGGGAAGGGGAGAGATGCGGCGCCCGCCTGCCTGCCTGCCTCCCCCCCTCCTGCCCTCTTCTCGCTCCCTCACGGCCAGGCCGCCCTCCCGCCTCGGCCTCAGTTCCCTCACCTGCCGGGCGCGCTGAACCGCGTCGGCGAAGGCGTCTTTACGGATGCCGCCAGGTCCGGGACCCGCTGCTCCGCCGGCCTGTCCGGCCCCGCCAGCGCCGCCTCCTCCTCCGCCTCCTTGATTCGGAGGCCCGGCAGCCCCAGCTCCTCCTCCCGCGCCCGGCGGCCCAGCGGAAGGCGGCGGTGGACCGCCGGCGCTATAGTCCGACATGGCGGCAGAGATGGAAGCGGCGGCAACGAGGGCTCAACGCGGGAACCAGGCCGAGCGCTCTCCCCCGCTCTCTACACGCACACGCGCACACGCACGGACGCACGGCCGCATTGCACGGTGGGAACGCGAGGGGCGGGACTCCCCGCCTCCTTCCAATCATTTATGGGATAGAACTGACTGACAGAACAAGGAAGCCACTGGGCCTAAAAGGAAAGAGGCGGCCTCACTGCCTGACCTATTAGAAGCGAAGGCAGGGCGGGACCTCTAATTTGAGTGACAAAGAACTCACCCAATGGTAAAGAGGGGAGGCGGTGCCTACATGTTTTATACCTATTGGAGAATCACGGGGCCGGGATGAGTGACGAACGTTGAACCAACCAGGGTGCAAGGATTGCTCGACCTCCGGTCTTCTATTGGACAAATTGAGAATACGTCATCTTGCCCTCGGAGTAGATTGCGTTAGTTTCAACCAATCTAATAGTTAGGTTCTACCGAGATGCTGGTCGAATCCCACTCCCTGATTGAAGGATTTGAAGGGCAGGATTGCTGTATGATTGACAGGAAAGCCAACCACTCTAGTTAGGTGCTTCAAAGGGACCCTCCCTTCCCTCAAAAAAAAACAAACAGCTTCAAACATTCTCAAAACCCGTCAAGAAGGTTGATATGCGAGCACCCCCACAACTAAAAAAAAAAATTAACGGAAAGGATCGAAGAAGAAAAGAACCAGAGTGCGGAGTCTGGGGGGGGGGGGAGGAGAAAACACTTCCGCTTTATCTCCCTGAAGGTACCCATTCGCTGGAGGGCTACGGTGAGGTGGGGACACAGTATGATTGGCGTACCATTGAACCAATAAGAAGCAGGATGAATTTGTTTCGTTTCCGCTGTGCCGTCCTCGCCCTCAGGTTGTCATAACAATGAAACCATGATGGCAGGAAGGGGCGGGACAATCGCGCCCCTCCCCCTCCTTCCCCTCCTCCTCTCCCTCCTCCTCCCCCTCCCCTTCCTCCACCCCTCCTCCTCTCCCTCCTCCTCCTCTCCCTCCTCCCCCTCTCCCTCCTCTCCCTCCCCCTTCCCCTCCTCCTCCTCTCCCTCCTCCTCCCCCCTCCCCCTCCTCTCCCTCCCCCTTCCCCTCCTCTCCCTCCTCCTCCTCTCCCTCCTCTCCCTCCCCCTTCCCCTCCTCCTCCTCTCCCTCCTCCTCCTCTCCCTCCTCCTCCCCCTCTCCCTCCTCCTCCCCCCTCCCCCTCCTCTCCCTCCTCTCCCTCCCCCTTCCCCTCCTCCCCCTCTCCCTCCTCCTCTCCCTCCTCCTCCCCCTCTCCCTCCTCCTCTCCCTCCTCCTCTCCCTCTCCCTCCTCTCCCTCCCCCTCCTCCTCCTCTCCCTCCTCCTCCTCTCCCTCCTCCTCCCCCTCTCCCTCCTCTCCCTCCCCCTTCCCCTCCTCCTCCTCTCCCTCCTCCTCTCCCTCCTCCTCCTCCTCCCCCCTCCCCCTCCTCCCCCCTCCCCCTCCTCCCTCCTCTCCCTCCCCCTCCTCCTCTCCCTCCTCCTCTCCCTCCTCCTCCCCCTCTCCCTCCTCCTCCCCCTCCCCCTCCTCCCCCTCTCCCTCCTCTCCCTCCCCCTTCCCCTCTTCCTCCTCTCCCTCCTCCTCCCCTCCTCCCTGGCTTCTCCTACCTGGGTTTCGGGCTTCAACAATATTATTTTCTCTCCTCCCTTGGACGGAGGCGCCCACAGAAATCATGAGGAAAGCTCAGATTTCAAAGTAGCCCTAATGGGGGAGCAGCAAAGTATCTCCCCCCCTCCCCGCCCTCCCCACACAGAGAGGCGGACTCGCATCTTTGCGTGTGTGTGTGAAACAGTTACATTCTCCAGTGGAGCCCGGTGGCTCTGATTTCATTGGGGCTTGAGATTTATTTATTTATTTATTTATTTATTTATAACATGTATATCCCACCCTATCTTTCCTTAATACGCAGCCTTGAATCCCTTTTTTTGCTTCTTTTAAAATTTTGTTTTAACTCTTTTATTTTGTTTTTATTTTCGTTTTATCTTGTACACCACTCCGAAATTTTTCAGTGGGGAGCGGTATAGAAATATTCTAAATAAATAAATAAATAAATCATTAAGATAAAAACATACAGTATAAAACAATAAATATGCAGAGTTTATTTATTTATTTATTACATTTCTATACCGCCCAGTAGCCGGAACTCTCTGGGCGGTTCACAAAAAAACAAATTAAAAACAAATTAAACCATGATCCAAGTTAAAACAATATTCCATTCTGGGTTTCAGTCAGAACCAGCCAGATTGCTGAAGGAGCTCTCCGTGGTGCTGAGCCTCAATCTCCAAGCTGGGTTCAGCACCTTGGATAGTTCCTTGAAGAGCGCTGGGTGGTTCTGCTTGAAACCCAGAATGGATGCACGGCCCCACCGAAATCGGAGCCACCCGCCGCCACTGTTCCCCCCCCCCTGAGATTGCAATAATAATAATAATAATAATTTATTTATTTCTTACCCGCCTCTCCCTTTGGATCGAGGCGGGGAACAGCATTAGTACAGGAATCAACACATCTTTAAAATTCTTGATTTTACATTAATCTGGAGGGAGGGGGGACCTTAACGAATATGATGAGATATGCAGTACCTTTTGTATTGGGTGACTCTAAGGAACGCTTCGAAAACCAAACTAACACAACTCCAGAGCCTTTCAAGCCTTTTGATCGAATGCACCCAATTAATTGTGATTCAAGAGACAGGGGTGGGGGTGCTTGGCTGCGTGGGCTAGCCCTGACCCCACTGTGCCTGGTGGCTGCACACCTCACTGTCTGTGCATTCAGGGCACACATGAGGAGAGCTCTATGGACATGTGCAGGGATCTTTATGCAAGGGGAGGATCCTGATTGAGTGGATTCCCCCTTTGCATGGAGGATCTCAACATGCATACATTGGTACGTGCATGGAAATGTACAGCTTGCAGGAGATGTGGCGGGCGCATGCATTGTGGACTGGTCGTGGCAACCACTAGGAGTGACGTCACCTCCCCTGTCATCATGTGAGGGGTCTTAATAGGAATGCCTCCGTTGGGTCAAACTCTTGGTGTAGCCCAATATGATCTGCTCCAGCCTTCCCCAACCTGGTGCCCTCCAAATGTGACTGTCAGGAGCTCTCCATGATCTTAGGCTGAGATTACTTCCCAACCCTATTACTTCAGATCCTTGTAGCCAGAGATGCTGGGCCTGGGGTGTGGGGGTGTGGGGTGACCTCCTGCCAGCAAAGCAGGCGCTCCATAACTTCTCCAGAGAGCAGGAACTGCTGGCTGGGGGATGGGAGCTTGGGATCTCTAACCGAGAATCATCAGAACGATCATTCCCAGAATTCCTCAGAGAAAACTATGACAGCTAAATGGGTATTATGCATAATGCAGATAAGATTAATGAATTATCAAAGTGATGCTCCATCTCATGTTATTGTGGGAGAGTCTGGAAATGCAAGGAGAACTTTGCATGTACGGACACACCTTGTCTCCTACCCCATTATTGTCTATAGCGGTTTCCAATGTTCAGTAGCAGGGATGGATTATTTGTGCCGAAGATGAAAAAGTATGTCCTAATTCTTCAGCAAGAAGTTAAGGTAACTGGGTGAAAACCCAAATTCCCCCCTCCTAGCACTGGATGTCAGGTAAGAAGGCCTGGGTGCTGAAAAACTTGATCGATGGTAGGGATGTGCTCCGCTTCTAATCGGCCTGGGTGCTGAAAAACTTGATCGATGGTAGGGATGTGCTCCGCTTCTAATCGGACCGGCAAATTAGAAGCAGAGGCGAAGAGGATTGGGGGGCTGGCGGAGCGTTGCGAAGAGGATCGAGGTGAAGGCGGATCCTTCGCCTCGATCCGGAGCTTCGCAAGAAAGGTAAGTGGGGTTTACCGGGCCTTGCCACTGTCGCTGTCGCCCATGCGGTGACAGGGGCAGGGCCCAGTAAGCCCCCCTCCCTCCTCTCCCCTACCTGTGTCCGTCCGCGGTCCCTCGGCTTCTTCAATTGAGCCCGCAGCTCAACCAGGAAGTCTAGGCCACACGGTTGAGCCACGGGCTCAATTGAAGAAGCCGAGGGACCGCGGACGGATGCAGGTAAGGAAGAGGAGGGAGGGGGGTTTACCTGGCGCCACTCCCCTCCCCTGCGGAGCTCCGATTCGGAGCCAGAGCTCCGCGGCGAAGAGGAGCAGACTATGGGCGGAGCGGTGCGGAGCTGGCCGATCCGAAATTTTTGGATCGGCCCGCGGGGCGGAGCGGGGGGTCCGTGCACACCCCTAATCGATGGTATAGGGTGAGATCCTGTATTCGAATTTTTGTTTTTGCTGCAACAGACAAAAACAGCTACCCTCTGGAAACTGTTGTAGGAGTGCCTGTCTGCTTCTGAACGACCATCTGTCAGGGATGCTTTAGGGTGGATTCCTGCATTGAGCAGGGGGTTGGACTCGATGGCCTTGTAGGCCCCTTCCAACTCTGCTATTCTATGATTCTACCAGGCCAGCTTTCCCCAGCCTGATGCCCTCCAGATGTTTTGGACTTTTGACTCCCGTCAGCCTCAGCCAGTATGGCCAATGATTGGGAATCCTGGGGAATTGGGTCCTAAACATCTGGAGGCCACCAAATTTGGGGAGGCTGCACTAGGCGCTACTTGTACTTTTGGAAGTAAGCTGAATATTGCTGACACTTAAATCTCCAGTGTTCTCTCCTCCACATGAAAGTTAATGCTGTAGCTCTACTCCTGGAACTTCGCATAGCTTAGGGAGGTATCAGAAACAAGGATCAATTCAAAAAGCGTCAGAGCAGGTAGAAATGCCCCTTTGGATAGGATCTTGTGCACGCGCGCACACTTTCCCCAGCCCACTCATGCCATAAAAACACATTGTAGTACAAGCCAGGACTGGGGAACTTTGCTAAGAATTCCTGCACCTAAGTTCCTCGGGTTAGGAAGCAAGATCAATGAACAGATGTGACTCCTGATTCAGAGGCAGAATCAATATGGTGGATCCCTGCACTAAAAAGTGGCTACTTTATGGCTGAATTCATTTCCAAGATATCAGGCCAAGAAACACAAAGGAAAGTTTAGAAAATTTATTAGCTTGTGTTTTGTTTTGTTTTCCCTTTGAAATACCAATACAAAACGCAGCAGCAGCAGTAGCAGCAGATGTACAGAAATAGGCTCAGGCAAGATTTATAAATAAAGAAGAGTGCATGATGAATGCAACAGTTGTTGGAGGACTTCCCCACTTGTTCAATTCCAAAAAACAAGGCATTCTGCTAGAACCCTGACACCATGCCAGGAATTCCACCCAGTGGAAGCTGGTGGCTCTGATGTCAGAAGGGCAATGAATCCGCACCGGGTTTCAGTCAAGACTTTGCACTTTGGATAGTTCCTTTAGAGTTCTGGCTGAAACCCAGTGCAGGTTCACTGCCCCACTGACATAGGAGCCATCAGCCTTCACTGACTCCAGCTGGCTTCTTGGTGGGCGATTTTAGGTCAGTGGCCACCTGACCTTTGTAGTCCAAATGTCTTCTCCCTGGTCAAAAGCACCCCCCAGCCAGAAACTTAGAACCCTGGTTAGATAATATGCTGTGGTGCCCTCCAGTTATTTTGGACTACAACTTCCAGCATGCCTGACCATTGGCCAGGCTGGCTGGGGCTGATAGGTGTTGGTAAGTCCAGCACACTGGGAGCGCACCAGATTGGGGACAGCTATTTTAAGGGCATAAGAAGAGCCTTGCTGGATCAGACCATAGGATCAGGCCCATCTAGGCCAGCAATCTGTTCCAACAGTGACGAACTGGAAGCCTCAGTGCGAAGCCCACGTGCAGGGCATGAGCACAATAGCATCGTCCTGCATGCGTTGCCCAGCCGCTGGTACTCAGAGGCATACTGGAGGGAATATTTAGACCACATGACTAGTAGCCTTATCCCAAGTTTCAACAACCACCCACAGTTCAATGACAACCCACACTCAACCCTTAAGTGTGGGTTATTGTGTTATCTGAACCCCATCAGTCTCTCTCCATCCTTTAAAGGGGCATGGCCCTTTAGAGAATCCCAGTGGGCTGAACTGAGACCTCAGACAGGCTTGGGTTTGGTCCATGACCGTAGGTTCAACACCACTGACATTCCCACAGGGTTGTGGCCCCACACTGTGTGTCACAAGAGGGGCAGAAGTGGGCCCCTTTGAAAAGTAAAGCCGCCAAGTTGGATGCCTCCACTGCTCCAGCATTCCCCACCCTGGGGCCCTTTTAGATGTGTTTGGACTACACCTTCTGTCATCCCCAGCCGTTGTTAGCCAACACACCTGGAGGGCACTCTTCTATTGGCTCCTTGAAGCAGGGATGGTGGCAGCGGCTGTGCAGCGCTGACTATGCCCCTGTCCAAAGAAAAGCATGAAATCCCTGATGCAGCTGAACATGAAGAGAGACTGAAAGAATTGGGCATGTTTAGCCTGGAGGGGAGACATGATAGCACTCTTCAAATACTTAAAAAGTTGTCACACAGAGGAGGGCCAGGGTCTCTTCTCGATCCTCCCAAAGTGCAGGACACGGAATAACGGGCTCAAGTTAAAGGAAGCCAGATTCCAGCTGGACATGAGGAAAAACTTCCTGACTGTTAGAGCAGTACGACAATGGAACCAGTGACCTAGGGAGGTTGTGGGCTCTCCCACACTAGAGGCCTTCAAGAGGCAGCTGGACAACCATCTGTCAGGGATGCTGTAGGGTGGATTCCTGCATTGAGCAGGGGGTTGGACGCGATGGCCTTGTGGGCCCCTTCCAACTCTGCTTTTCTATGATTCTATGTGTGGAGGAATCCCTAGGGCATCACCATTGCCCAGAAATCTCAGTTCCATCCTTGAGTCCAGGCTGGCTAGGCAAAAGGGAGGGGGCAGGCAGCACGTTGACCTGGGTTATTCTGCAGTTTCAAGGAGGATATCGTCCTATTGTCCTGGGAGCTGATTGTGGAGATGATACTGAAGCATGCCTCCGATTTTAATCCATACCCCCCCTTCCCAAACACCACCACCACCACCACCTCGGCTCCGGGGATCCACACTTTGGGAACTATACAGGGAGGTCAACTTGGGTCAACCTCTGGAGCTGGGCTGCGCGTTATCGCCCTCTAGTGGTTACACTTCAGACTACGCACATTTTGCATAAGCGCAAGAAAGTTCACAGTGTCTACTGGGGCCACAATCTTCGGCCAACTGAGAATTTCCGCTTCCGCTTCCCCCTTGCCCAACCCACCAAGTAGGTCTCTAGCCCTTAGGGTTACCAAGATATGTTTGCAAGCACAGGACCAAGGCTTGGTGTGTGAGGTGTGTGTGGGGAATCTCAGCAGCCAGAGGGGTTACTGAACAAGATCGGGGCGGTGGCGGGTTAGGGCACCTTCAGTGCCCTGCATAGCACCTTGCCTGTAGTTACTGCATGATGCAAAATCCCCCATGCTAGGAGTTGACAGCCCAAGTAAGCTTTTAAAGGCAGGTTGTTATTTTTAAATTGGTGGTAGAATAGGGGCGGGGGGGGGGGGGTCTGTCCGAGCAAGCTGTCTGGCCCCTACCTTGCCTCTTCTACAGCTTTCAAAGCAATATCCCTTGGGAGAAAAAAGCAGAATGATTGCCCACCTCCATGGGACCTGCGGATAAATAAAGAGGTCAGCGACACGGAGCAGGGCCAAGAAAGCCAGGGCATGTGGGCGCAAGGGCTCGAGGAGCGGCGTTTCTTAAGCGACAAAGCCAGCGTGGCCGGTGCAAATATCTCACGGCGGGCAGAAATGGGTGCACACAAGAAATCCAGGGATCGCAGGCAGGCAAAGTGCTCTGATTAGGACAACAAAACAGTAGCCCTTGCAACTTCTTTCTGTATTCTCCAACCCCACCCCTAAAGGAGAAGGGAAGAGAATCGGGATGGTTGAGGGGGTAGAGGAGGTTTCAAGTTCAGCCACAGAAGTCTAGGTAGAGAGTGCAGACCAGTCGTATAAGTTAAAAACAGTCCATGTGCAAAATATACAGATGCCTTCCATAGTAAGGGGCAAGTAGAGTGGGGCTGGGCTGAAAAGCAATCATCTGGGCACCCCAACAGGATCTGGAAGGAGGAGGAAATGGAAGAGGGATCAAATGTGATTCGGTGTGGCAACTGGAAATCTGCGGGGGAGGTAGGAACCCCCAGATGCCACCATGGTGCTGGAGTGTCTGCAGAAGGGTTCGGAGGACTCCTGGCAGTCGTCACAGGAATTTCTATCGCCTCCAGTGTTGTGGATTGTCTCTGATTGCCTTGTCTGCAGTGTTGATGTTTGCTGATTGATGGAGGCGTGGGGATTGACCCAGAGTCCCCTGCTTTTCCTTGAGATCTGGCAAAACTGATGGGGTTGGTTCTCCAGCAGGCCATGATGTGGATGGCAGTAATAGGCAGAATGGGAAAACGTGCCATGGTTTCCCATGGTTCTCTCTTGGACACTCGGGGAAAGGGAGACAGACACACATGCAGAGAACAGCGGGCTGCCAGGGAGGAGCCTTGGCTTAGAAGCAAGCCTGTTTGGTGAGGCCATCTCCAAAGACTCCAGAATGTGGGTGATGCACGGAAATCTGCCTCCAAAGGGCCATGGCACTTCCCAACCTCAGGCCTCTGGCTGGTGAGCGAGACAGCGTTCCTCAACGCTCCTTGCCGAGGGGGGACGAGGAAGACGTGGGCGAGTCTGCTCCGACACCTTTCAGTCCTCCATCTCACTGTGCCCAGGGCTCCAGAGCAGGGGAGGCCCATCCCCAACGACGTCCGCCTTTGGAGCACGCCATCGCCATGGCCATCGAAAGGAGCCGATCTTTTTAGGGGGGAAGGTCCCACGCACTCAGGGGAGGCACCCAACCGCTTCATCTGGACGTTACCCCCAGAGCCTGCTTCATGTTCTCATATACCACGTAGCTGATGCTAACAGCAGGAATCACCTTCATGAAGTTGGGGGCGATGCCGCGGTAGAGGCCCAGCACCCCTTCCCGTGAGAGGATGTGACGAAAGAGCCCAACCATGGTGAGTTGTGGGGCACCCTCAATGGATGCTAGAGAGAGAGAGAGGAGAGACAGTGGAGAGATCAGGGACATGGTGGCCGCAGTGGGCTTGTTGAGATTCAGAGTGTCAGGTTGCTGGAGCCCTTGAGCGTGGGAACTGGAGGGCGATGCCTGGCAGACCAAGGGATGAAGCCTGGCTGGGCCTTGGGCCTCATGGTGGATCTTGATGGGAATGTGTGTGTGTGTGAGGTGTGTTTGGAGTGAATGGTAAAGCAATGCAGAAAGTAGCTGGGTTCCCCTCCATTACAGCCCCTTACCCTGGCGTTTACTCTGCGTTTACCCTGGCGTTTACTCCGCCTTTCCCCGGAGAACCTGAGAAAGTGGAGCCTAAAGCCATGTTAAAGATATTTATTTAATTTTTTTTGTAGAACACCTTTAAGGGCAGATCCCTCTCAGGGATGGAAACCACACCAAGTGGATACAATTAAAAATCCACGAAAACATATTCAATAAAAATCCATTTAAAAAGTAGATTACCCCGAGTCCGGAAGACAGGCTCATTGCCTGTTCTGGATGGGGTTGCTCTGCCTCTGAAAGAACAGGTTTGTAGTTTGGGGGTACTCTTAGACCCATTTCTGTCGTTGGAGGCTCAAGTAGCCGCCACGGCTCGGAGTGCCTTTTACCATCTTCGGTTCGTTCGCCAACTGTGGCCTCTCCTGGACAGGGATAGCTTGGCCACGGTGGTACACGCATTGGTAACCTCAAGGTTGGATTACTGCAACGCGCTCTCTGTGGGGCTGCCCTTGAAGCTGCTCCGGAAGCTGGAGCTAGTGCAGAATACTGCAGCTCGGCTGTTGTCTGGTGCTGCCCCTTTCCAGCATGTAACTCCTCTGCTGAGGGAACTGCACTGGCTGCCTATTCGCTACCGGGCCAGGTTGAAGGTTCTTGTACTTGTGTACAAAGCCCTAAACAACTTGGGACCAGGATACCTGAGAGAGCACCTTCTCCCATACCAACTGAGGTCATCCAGGGCCTGCTCCTGGTGGTTCCACCTAGATCCATCCTCCGATTGGAATCCACCAGGGGAAGAGCCTTCAGCGTGGTGGCACCCCTCCTGTGGAACTCCCTGCCTCTGGAGGTCAGGCAGGCGCCAACCTTGTACTCCTTTCGGCGCCTCCTGAAAACATCTTTATTCCAAGAAGCCTTTCTCTAACATGCAGCCTTGGATTACTGTTATTGCTTCTTTTAAATTTTGTTTTAACTGTTTTTATTCTGTGTTTATTTTCATTTTACCTTGTACACTGCTCCGAAATTTTTTCAATGCGGAGTGGTATATAAATATTGTAAATAAATAAATAAAATAAATAATGAAAACAGAACCTTGACAGAAATTCCTGTCAAACCCTCAGACTCAACAACTGTAAGGATAACTGGCTGTGTTTAACAGGGCCTAGAGCACGAACTCTCTCAGAATCCGACTTCCCTTCAGAATTTCCCCTCAAAGTCTTCTGACTTCCCTCAGAATTTACGGAGCGACCATGTTTCTTAAACCTTCTGGACGCTCCCTTTTCCTTCCTCGTTACTCCCCGTTGCTTCTCCGCCCACCTTTTGTCCACCCACCTTGAGGAGATTTCCCACTGGATTCCCCCTCCCGCCATGGCGGCCCAGTCAAGGGCTCTGTTTGGAGACGAGACTGGGCCACGCTGCCCCCTCACCTTGTGCCTGCATCCGGGTCCGCACCAGGGCCAGGGGGTAGCTGGCAATCTGGCCACAGGTGCTGGAGACGGTGCCGCAGGCCAAGAGCACCAAGACCCCCGGGTCAGCGGTGTCCTTGCTGTACTTCTGCAGCCAGGTGTTCTTCAGGGTCTGCGTGAAAAAAGGAAAGGTGAGCCTGGCACAGGGGCAGGACAACATGGCCATCTCCGGAGCAGGGGCACAGGACCTTCCTTTTACCACCCAGCAAGGGAAAGAGCCCATGCAAGGATCGAGGCAGGAGGGGTCTTTGGAAAGGGTCCCAAATGAACAAGGCTACCAAGGCTGTGCCCCTCCACAGATACATGCGGAAGAGGGGCAGCTGGGGGCAGGGAAGTCTGGGGTCCCTCCCAGTTCGCGTCAACCCACTGACCTCATAAACTGCCAGGTCAATGCCAGCATAGGGGATGATGCCCAACATGTTTGGCAGGTAGCCCTTGTAAAAGGCACACATCCCTTCCTTCCGAAGGATCTGCCTGGCACAGTCAGCCACCCCCGAGTACTGGCCCGTCTTGCGGAGGGCCAGCCGCGTCTTCAGAACCTGGTGGGGGGAGGAAAACGTCGATGAGCTGAAGGGCCAAGGTCCCTCTCTGATCTGGCACTGGGAAGTAGCAGCACCTGGGAGATGGGGATGGACAACCTGTGGTCCTTGGCCTAATGCCATGTGGCCCCTCAGCCTGATTTGCAGGACACGGAATAACGGGCTCAAGTTGAAGGAAGCCAGATTCCAGCTGGACATCAGGAAAAGCTTCCTGACTGTTAGAGCAGTGCGACAATGGAATCAGTTACCTAGGGAGGTTGTGGGCTCTCCCACACTAGAGGCCTTCAAGAGGCAGCTGGACAACCATCTGTCAGGGATGCTTTAGGGTGGATTCCTGCATTGAGCAGGGGGTTGGACTCGATGGCCTTGTAGGCCCCTTCCAACTCTGCGATTCTATGATTCTGTGATCAGGAAAAACTTCCTGACAGAGCAGTACGACAATGGAACCAGTTACCTAGGGAGGTCGTGGGCTCTCCCACACTAGAGGCATTCAAGAGGCAGCTGGACAACCATCTGTCAGGGATGCTTTAGGGTGGATTCCTGAATTGAGCAGGGGGTTGGACTCGATGGCCTTGTAGGCCCTTCCAACTCTGCGATTCTATGATTCTGTGATCAGGAAAAACTTCCTGACAGAGCAGTACGACAATGGAACCAGTTACCTAGGGAGGTCGTGGGCTCTCCCACACTGGAGGCCTTCAAGAGGCAGCTGGACAACCATCTGTCAGGGATGCTTTAGGGTGGATTCCTGCATTGAGCAGGGGGTTGGACTCGATGGCCTTGTAGGCCCCTTCCAACTCTGCGATTCTATGATTCTGTGATCAGGAAAAACTTCCTGACAGAGCAGTACGACAATGGAACCAGTTACCTAGGGAGGTCGTGGGCTCTCCCACACTAGAGGCATTCAAGAGGCAGCTGGACAACCATCTGTCAGGGATGCTTTAGGGTGGATTCCTGCATTGAGCAGGGGGTTGGACTCGATGGCTTTGTAGGCCCCTTCCAACTCTGCGATTCTAGGATTCTAGGATTTCAAAAGCCCTCTGCATATCATCAGACCTCTGGCAAGAGCAGCCTTTCGCTCCCCAGGCAGCCCAATGGGTGGGGAGGAAGAGGGGGAGAGTGGCAGAGGAAGAGAGTGAGAGCAAAAAGGGGGTGGCAGAAAGAGAGAAAGAGAAAAGCGAATGGGCAGGCTTTGGCCCTGCTCGTGGCTGGTTTCTGCCCTGCCACTTACCAGTATGTGCACCCCCAATAGAAGCTCCAGCACTCACAAGGGAATGCGACTCTCAACAGGGAAAAGGTCCCCATCCCTGCAGTAGGAGGGTTTTTTTTTTAGGAGATGTTTATTGGGTCATATTAATGGTCATCCATCCAGTTCCGATTTTACCAGGGTCTTGGACAGAGCTCTTTCCCAGATCTTGTACTTAACTATTTTTCATTAGAGAAAACATGGTTTGAACAACCAGCTCATCCTCTCTTCTCTGTTTGAACCAGGTGATGCAGCCTCTTTACTGGGTGAAGTCTCTGGGGAGTTGGCCACAAATTGGATGAATAAATTGAAACTCAGGCCGGGTCAGTTGGAGTTGCTCACTCTGGGCAGTCCTGTTTCCTGTGGAGGGGTGGAAAACCCTACTTTGGATGGGGGTCAGACTCCCCACAAAAGATGGGTACATCACTGGGGAGAATTCTTGGATGTTAGCCGCCTCTTGCATACCCAATCTGGGGCCAGAAGCATATTTCTTTGGATGATTTGCAAAGTACACCGCTTTCTGGGACCAGTATCAAATCTTCCATTTTTGGGCAAAGTGATCAAGACGGCAGTCGCCTTCCAATGTATTGGTTTAAAATGTTTTAATCAGTTATATGTATTTTATGGTGTTTACATTTGTGTTGTACCCCTCCTTGATCCAGAGGGAGAGGCGGGTAACAAATAAATAAATATATTATTATTATTATTATTATTATTATTATTATTATTATTATTATTCTACCAAAGAGGGGTGATCTTACCTCCATGGGGTAGATTATGGTCTGTGCTGTTGCACCAGCCAGTGAGCCAGCAATGAATCGTTCCTGCACCCTCAGCGTCTCCTGCTGCCCACGAATTGCCCGCTTGATCTGCAATGAGAAGCAATGGATTGAGGCCCTCAGGAAATGTTGGTGGAGCCCTCCTTAATCTGTATGGATTGAGAGAGGGGGATGTTGTTTGAGCAAGGGAAGCGTCATTCAATAATAACAAAATTTATTTCTTACCCGCCTCTCCATTTTGATCGAGGCAGGGAACAACAGTAAATATAAAATGCATAAAACTGAATTAAGAACATAATATACATGGTTAAAACATCCTAAAAACAGACTAAAAACATCCTAAAATTCCCGTGGATAGGCCTGCTGGAAGAGATAATATTAATAATAATAATAATAATAATAATAATAATAATAATAATAATAAGTAATTTTGACACCTGGGGAAGGATGGTTTGGTGCAAGGTTGCTCACTGAGAAAGGATTTTTATGGATTCACACTGATTGGTGGGGGGGGGGGGGCGGCACCCCAATTGCCCTGAAATATGACCCCTCCCAGAATGGCAGCAATAGGCTAATATCTATATCTATAATACATATATATATTCATGTGGTATAAAGATATAGATACCTTTTATACTGCTTAAATATATAAGCAGTCCGGGCCCGATTCAAAGTGCTGGTATTAACATTTAAAGCCCTAAACGGCTTGGGGCCAGGCTATCTGAAGGAACGCCTCCTCCCATATGTACCTGCCCAGACCCTAAGGTCATCCTCAGGGGTCCTTCTCTGTGAGCCCCTGCCAAAGGAAGTGAGGCAGGTGGCTACCAGGAGGAGCAGGGCCTTCTCTGCTGTGGCACCCCGGCTGTGGAACGAGCTCCCTAAGGAGGTTCGCTTGGCACCTACATTATTTGCCTTTAGACGCCAGGTGAAGACCTTTTTATTCTCCCAGCATTTTAACAGTCTATAAATAAATTTTAACTTGGTGTTTTAAATTTGTAATTTTGCATTGCTGCTGTTCTTATCTGGTTGAGCTTTTATATTGTATTTTATATTGTGGTTTTATACTCTTGTTTTATACTTTGAATGTTTTTAATTTTTGTGAACTGCCCAGAGAGCTCCGGCTATTGGGCGGCATAGAAATGAAATAAATAAACAAATAAATAAATATTCACACACATGGTTGGCCACTGTGTAAACAGAATGCTGGACTTAGATGAACCCTTAGTCTGATCCAGCATGTGTCGTCTTTCCCAAAACCTCCCGCTTTAAAGAGGTCTGTCACGTAATCCACAAAGCTTTATTCAAGCAATAAACATCCCTTCCCACCTGAAGAGAGTCCAACCTCTAGGAACTTTCCTCTAGGCAAAACTATGCAAACTAAGTGAGACAATTGTCTTTTCAAGAAGAATGGGAAGCCTTTTCCCAGAACGCTTTAACTTCAGGGAGGCTGGTTCTGAAGAAGCCTCTGGTGAGAAGCTAGCCGGGCAGACCTTCTCTCACTTTCCTTTAGCTCTGTCCATTTTTGTCTGTGGCGTACTCTAGGATCAGCTCTCCCCCTCAGAAGAACACTGATTTCCCACAGACTGTGTATTGTTAAGGTTTTTAGAGATAAGGCCTGGCGAAAGTTCATTACCAGCTGGTGAAGAGCCCGTGAGCGTCACTTTCTCCACTCCCCATATAGGCTGGCGTGTTTCTGGCACCGTCTCTTCTGCTTCAGAATCTGATTCCGATCGATCACCTGAAACCCCTTCCCCCAGCCTAAAGGGAACAGGCCCAGTCATGACAGCAGGGGTCTCCTTATGTTCTTATACAGCTGTAGCCCCCTCCCAAGGCTGGCCATACCTGCTCGTAGGCCATGAACTTGATGGCAGATTCAGGGGCGATCTTGAGCACGTTGATGCCATTGCCTCGCCAGAGCGAGCGGATGCCTCCCTCGCGGATCATGCCCTGCAGGCCTCCTAAGACATTCATATTGTTGCTCTTTGAGGCGTGGACCTATAACAAGGAGGTTATTTATTTATTTATTTATTTATTTATTTATTTATTGCATTTCTATACCGCCCAATAACTGAAGCGATTGGTTACTAAATGGGCTGGGGGGGAAGAGACCATCTCTCCTCTCCCTTGGGTGGGGCTGGCTTGACGTCACCAGTGAGAACAGCTGTATTTCTGCAAGGGCTCAAGGAAGCAGCATGCATTGTGAGAGCTGCATCCCTATATCCTTTGTAGCACTGCAAACGCTGTTGCAATGCAGGCCTTTGGGGAGGCGAATGTGCAAGAACTAAGGGCCCCAGGGACAACCATCTGTCAGGGATGCTTTCGGGTGGATTCCTGCATTGAGCAGGGGGTTGGACTCGATGGCCTTAGAGGCCCCTTCCAACTCTACTATTCTATGATTCTATGACACTCTCAGATGCAAAAAATATACAAGAATTTAGGGTCTGTTGCTGCAGCAGTAACTTGGGCAGCAGTTCTTAGTGTAGCCAGCAAATCTCAAACAAGGGTGTGAACGGGAGAAGGGCCTCCCCGCTCTCACACACCATGCTACGCTCTCTTGTTGTCCCAGGGACAAACGAAAGCCCTAGTTTTGTATTGTCTTCTCCCCTAACCAGTAGCAGCACCCATAGCAACAGAGTGGGGAGGGGAAATCCCTCCCTCTTCCTTCCTTCTCAGTTTGTCAACCTGGATTGCAAGAGTTCTGCTAGAGGAGTGGAGTGGAAGAGGGTGAGGACTCGTTTGTTTGCTTTGCAAGACAGCAGATGGGGAGAAAAGATGGTGGGGTGTGTGTGTCTACATCCCCTTAAACTACAGTATCCAGTATCCCCCTCCCCGCATCCTCCCATTTGATACCTTCAAATATTCCAGGCAGGGGATCCCAGCCCACCACATCTTTCAAAATGTGAACCGGGCCATGCCTTGGGTGATCTTCACCAAGGCTAGATCTACACTACTGCTTCCTAGCAGGATTGAAGTGCACTGATAACTGTTGGGGCACAGACCACGTATCGCTTTCCTAGTGCTATTTCCTGATTTTTATTCCACATTATCCAAGATACCGCAAACAAATGCCAAGCGTGCCCTACGAGGTATAAATGGGCGAGAGGGATCTAGCATTACCATGATGGGATTGCAATGATTAGATCCAGAGTGTAGATTTGGCCTTGTGGTGTGACGGAAGGGGCAGAAACGAAAAAGTGCAAGAACCCTTTCCCTGGCACGGCGGCTTCCAGCAAAGAGTCCTGCTGTGAGCCAAGCTAGTTGAGCAGCCTCCCACAAGCTGGTGCCCTCCGGAGGGGTGGGACTACAACTCCCATCATTTCCAGCCCACTAGGTTGGGGAAGGCCATCGCAGGCAGCAGCTTCCAGCTTCTCTGGAGGAGAAGGGTGGTTTTGCATGTGGAATTCTGGGAAGAGCAATCGGGTGAAGAGGTCACTTCTTCACCAGCCTCCTTCAAGCTGGAAGATGTGATAGAGTGGTGAGGGTTATAGACCTAAATATTTGGTTTAATGATTTATTGCATTTATATACCACCCCAGAGCCAAAGGGGAATTGGCCACCGCACACGCAAAATGGCATCCTGGCCTGTTTCCCTCAAGCGGCCCTGCTTGCCCCCACAACTTCCAACCCCATTTCTTGGCTACTCCTTGCCTGCATGAAAACTTTCAGCCGGTCCAACGGGGCGGTTCCGGTCCTGGAGACAGCACCAGCCATGGCTCCAGCAATGAGCTGTTTCCACCACATCCCCGTTTTCTTCTCTTTCTCGGAAAACTCATCTGGGACGGTGAGACACTCGCCAATGTCGAGGACCTGCCAAGGAATGCAATCAGAACAGGAAATCCCAAGGAAGGACAAAGCCGCGTTGCCCCACGTTTGATTAAAGAGCACCTACTGCAGAAGCATGTCAGGTTCGAGTGGGGGGGAAAAATGAAAGGGCAAATATTCGAAACATTCCCAAATGTCAAATTCCACCCAATGCTGATGTTAGATTGGTATTTTTCAAATGGGGATTTTTTTTACACTGAGCATCCAAAATTCAAGTGCTTTTTGATTTGTTGGCACTGCTGTCAAGAGGACTTTGGGGCAGATGTCTAGAGGGCTGGAGGGCCCCCAAACACAGCAGGGCTGGCTTGCCACATTTTGAAGAAAGTGAAGCAATGGAGGCTGGTGGCTCCGATGTCAGTGGGGCACTGAATCCGTTCCAGGTTTCAGTCAGAACCAGTCAGGACTCTAAAAGGAGATATCCATGATGTGAAGCAGAACTTTAGAGTTCTGGCTGGTTCTGACTGAATCCTGGAGCAGATTCACTGCCCCACTGACATCAGAGCCACCAGCCTCCACTGAAGTGAAGTAATATTATTACTGTCTAAAGGCTGTGAAACCGGGGTCTGTGGGGAGAGGAACACCATTTAGTCCAGAGTCTAAAATTACCTAACTGCACTACTGCCTCTTGATCCTTCTGATTCAGGCTGGCGTCATATCTGAAATCTCATAAACTGTCAACCAGCTGTCAAATACTTCATGTCCGCTATCAATTGCATATCAACTGTCAAGTATCCAGTATTGGAAACCTATTTTAAATGTCAAACACAAATTGTAATTGGACGTTAAATACATATATCAAATATTTTTGATGGTTGTTTGGATACGTATCCAGTGAATTAATTTTCCATACCAAGAGAAAGTGCCTAAGGGAATTTCTGGAAGCAAGTTAGGCTGTAGGCCCCCTCAGGCGGGATGGAGAGGGCTTACGAGACTGTGCAAAAAAACCCAAATAAAACCAAATCCCTGTATACTGAAAACTAGACGTCAGGGAGAAGAGTTTTAACCGTTTTGATTTGCTAGCTTTTTATGCACAGGATTATTATTATGCCGCCTTGGGTTCCTTGCAGGAAAAAAGGCGGGATATAAATGCAATAATATATTATTTGTAAGAAGGAGCATTCAGTCCTATGAGACCTCACTTGTAATTAGTGGTAATTAGGTAAACCCTTGACACGGGCTTACCACTCCAATGGGAACTAGGCCTCCATTTCAATTGATCTGAGAGCACCCCTTGGATTCATTACTTTCCCCCTCCCAGGGATGCAGTGCCTAAGCCTCCTCTTGCAATGGGAAATCACAAGCTTGAACCAACTGCACCCTGGCTTGGCCTGGAGCTAATTCTCCAGGTTACTCTCCTCACATCCTTTGGACTTAGATGCTTCAGAGGGGAAGAAACATTCTGCCTCCAGAAGTGTAGACACAGCAGGGATCTGAGGCAGGCTGGGCCGCTCCTGGATATTCCCGGCCTCTTCTCTGAATTTTCAGCTTGCATATTGGTCTCCAGCTATTTTAATTAATGGAGAAATTGTGCAGGCAGGGTTCTATTTCACTGGCCTTCTGCTGATGGGTTGTAAATCATAACCCAAAAACTGGGTTAGGAGGGCCCATCACTCAGTGGCAGATCCCTGGCATTTCGAGTGAAAGGTTCTAAGGCAGGAAGAGACAGAATTCAGATCTTGTGAAATTCCATTTTTGTTTGATTTTACTAGAATCATGAGGTCTGTTGACCAGAGCCAAGGACAAAATAGTGGCGTGGAGGAGCAGTACACACACACACACACACACACACACACACGGAATTCAGCAGGAGAGTCTTCAGCAGGAGAGGCTGTGGATGTGTTGAACCGGTGCCTGGCTGTGACAATGGACTGGATGAGGGCTAATAAACTGAAACTCAATCCAGACAAGACTGAAATGCTGCTGGTGGGTGGTTCTTCTGATCAGATGGGGGGTGTTCCACTGGTTCTGGATGGGGTTGCACTCCCCCTGAAGGAGCAGGTTTGTAGCTTGGGGGTTCTTCTAGAACCATCTCTGTCACTTGAGGCTCAGGTGGCCTCGGTGGCACGGAGTGCTTTCTACAAACTCTAGTTGGTGGCCCAGCTACGCCCCTATCTGGACAGGGATAACCTGGCTTCAGTTGTCCATGCTCTGGTAACCTCCAAGTTAGATTACTGCAATGCGCTCTATGTAGGGCTGCCTTTGAAGACGGTTCGGAAGCTGCAGCTTGTGCAAAATGCAGCGGCCAGATTGATTTCGGGAACCAGAAGTTTTGACCATATAACACCTGCTCTGGTCCGCTTGCACTGGCTGCCTGTACGTTTCCGAGCCCAATTCAAGGTGCTGGTTTTGACCTATAAAGCCTTACACAGCTTGGGACCACAATACCTGACAGAACGCCTCTCCTGCTGTGAATATACCCGGTCACTACATTCAACATCTAAGGTCCTCTTCCGGGTGCCTACTTTGAGAGAGGCTCGGAGTGTGGCAACGAGGGACAGGGCCTTTTCAGTGGTGGCCCCCAGACTTTGGAACGATCTCCCTGACGAGGCTTGCCTGGTGCCATCGCTGCTATCTTTCTGGTGCCAGGTTAAGACTTTCCTCGTTGCCCAGGCATATGGCGGCACATCTTAATCACCCACATGTTTAGGTTTTTTTTTTTAACAGTTTTTAATGCTTTATGTGTGTATGTTCTGTGTTTTAGAATTTTAAATTTTGTATACTCATTTTTATCTTAATTTTAGAATTTCTGTAAACCGCCCAGAGAGCCCTGGCTATGGGAGCAGTATACAAGTGTAATAAATAAATAAATAAATAAATAAATAAATAAATAAATAAATAAGTAACAAGGGGTGCCTCTGAACACATGCTCAGCCCAGGGATTTATTTTTGGTACCAGATCTGAGCTCACAGTCTTTTCACACAAAAATCCACTCCATGTTTTCCCCCCACCAAGCTTTCTTCGTTTGAGCAGCATAATTTAGAAATAATAATAATAATAATAATAATAATAATAATAATAATAATAATAATAATACCCCTTTTTATTTTTACTGTTTTTAACAACGGGGGGTCAGGAAGCCTTGCTGATCTGCTGCAGATAACCCAAAGATCTACCAGTAGATCCAAATCTACATCTTGTCCCTACCTGGTTGAAAGTAGGAAGGTAGAGAAAGAGTTTCTGCTACACAAATGGGCTTGACGGATGGCAACTTAGAATCCTAGAATCGCAGAGTTGGAAGGGGCCTACAAGGCCATCGAGTCCAACCCCCTGCTCAACTTGATGATGGGCGGTTCCAGGTGGAGATTTCCTAACGCCAACCGTTAGAAGGTATTGTGCAGCTCTGCCAGCTTTTCTTCGTTATCAGATTTTCCATGATAAGAAAAGGGATGGAAGCGGTGGGAAAACCCAAGAGAGTTACGAGCGGAAGACGATGAAATCTGGACCCCACCGCATAAAATTCTGTGAATGAGGCAGTGGCGTGATAACATGCTCACCTGCAAGCACTTTCGGCATGCAGTTTTGCAAGATCTTACACAATCTGAGGTGGTCAAACCAGGGAACCACTGTCATTTTATTTCCTCCTTTCAGACTTTTAAAAGGATAAAGAGAATTACAAGGATGGTCATGTATTATATTACTAAAACAATTAAGTCTGCAGTCGCGCGCACGCTTAAGAAAAGGCCGACCACTCCCAACTTTCCCCAGTTGTAAGACATTTCCCCCTGTCTAAGTATGCATAGGAATTGCACCCTAAAAGCGGGTGCTGCATAAATTGGGACTTGGCTTGGACAATAACTCAAACGGAAAGAAACTTGCTTGCGGCTTCCAATGGAATTCCAAGGAATCCAAAGAGCACTGGGAATGGCTGCCTCGCATTTGGCTCTTGAACTTCCTCTGAAGTTCTTCAGTCAAATCAAATCACTGGGAATGTATTCCACTTCCGACGCTTTGATTTTTTTGCTCTTGTGCATTTGCCGACCCGTGCTGCTCTTCCCCACCTCCTGCTGTGGGGTTCCCCAACCCCCAACCCCACTTCCCAAGAGTTCTGACCACGGAGCTGCTACAGCCCCATCTCCCGTGCCAAAGGCTTTGCTGCACCAGCTGACAACCTGCAGCAGATCCGGTTCAAGGGCAGTTGGAGTTTAATGCTGAAAACATTCAGGCGGTCAAAGACTCACATGATTTAATAAGATGAAGGAGAAGGTCAGACCCATACAGACGCACACACAAAAAAGCTCATTTTGTAGGGAGCTTGGTGTAGGAAAAGGCACGTGGGGCAACGTTAAAACAGGTTCAGCCTGAGCTCTGATCACAGAATCATAGAATAGTAGAGTTGGAAGGGGCCTACAAGGCCATCGAGTCCAACCCCTGCTCAATGCAGGAATCCACCCTACTGTTTAATGCATCCATCAGATATGATGGACAAGAGGAAGAGGGGGAGAAAGAATCCTAGAATCCTAGAATAGCAGAGTTGGAAGGGGCCTACAAGGCCATCGAGTCCAACCCCCTGCTCAATGCAGGAATCCACCCTAAAGTATCCCTGACAGGTGGTTGTCCTTATAGCCCTCTTGCTTTGACCTCTTTCTATCTAGATTGGAAAGATGGTCGGCAAACCCACACCTGGGCTATGTTTGCAGAGGAAGCCCTGTGTTCCTGGCACTAAACTTCATGGGCTTCCCTTTATATGCCTTCTTCCACCTCTCCGGATTGTGGATTTGGCCTTTTAACTGTTTTGGGGTGTTGGTTTTTTTGCTTGTTTTTTTTTTTTAAATGGACTGTGAGCATAGTGGGCACAAAAAGGAAAGAAGCAAATCTTGAGATGTTGCCATTGTGGGAATGCAAAATAAAGGGGATTTGCAAATTCAGCAAGCAAGCCGCAGCTAGGGAGGCCTGGGTTCAAGTCCCCACTCAGCCGTGAAGGTCACAGGTAGGGTGACCCTATGAAAAGGAGGACAGGGCTGCTGTATCTTTAACAGTTGCACAGAAAAGGGAATTTCAGCAGGTGTCATTTGTATGCATGTCTCACCTGGTGAAATGTCCTCTTCATCACAACAGTTAAAGCTGCAGAAGCTATACTGCAGCTATACTGTGACCAGATTTAAAAGAGGGCAGGGCTCCTGCAGCTTTAACTGTTGTGATGAAGAGGAAATTTCCCCAGGTTCTCCATATATACAAATGACCCCTGCTGAAATTCCCTTTTCAATACAACTGTTAAAGATATAGGAGCCCTGTCCTCCTTTTGATAGGGTCACCCTAGTCACAGGTGACTTCTGCCTTGTCAGTTTCAGCCTAACCTACATCGCAGGGTGGTTGTAAAGATAATATGGAGTTGGGGAAAGAGCCATATATGCTGCCTCAATGAGTTCCTTCCGTGAAGAGTTAAATGCCACTACTGGAAAACCAGTGAATTTGGTCCAAAGTAATTGGAAGGAGGATTTATATAAAGAAGCTGGTTAGCACAGGGCTCATCAGAGACAGATGCGGGCAACTTTCCCCAATGTGGTGCCCTCCAGATGTGTTGGATTATAACTCCCAGCATCCCCAGACAACAGTTGCTGGGAATTGTAGTTCAACACATCAGGAGGGCCCTGGGTTGGGGAAGGCAAGACAAGGGAATGAGGCAGAGACAGCAAACCACTCCTTTCAGCAACAGAAAGGCAAGATACTGACAACTGATCCAGTCACATCCCCGCCCAAGGTATTGCCAACCACAAGCTTCATCCTGCACCGAACCATGTGTATGTGTCCAGTGTCTACTACCTAGAGCAGACCCACTGAAATGAGTGGGCCTTAAGTTAGACCGGCATTGGACACAAGCAAAGGATTCCACACATGCTCACGCCCGTCACAGCCCCTACCTGCCATGCTGGACAGAGGGTGAGCAGCAAGACGCAGGGCTTTGCCGTCGGTGGGAACAAACAGCCCAGTGGCTTGGAGAGGCAAAGGGGAGGGAGAACAGAAGAAGATGCTTGGGCCCAGGTCTAAGCATCCTGAGGAAGCCAAGAGGTTAGGAAGAGGGGAGGAAACCCCCGGAGCAAGAGCAGCTGAGCCCTACCATGTCGTGTTCCCCCAGGATGGTCTCCAGGCCTCTGGGGTGCCTGTGGTCAGCCTCCCAGAGCGCGGCCAGGGCCAGCAGTGGGGAGTCCCCATGGATCCCTGGAGGCCTCTGGGCACGGGTTCCCTTCCCGACAGGAGAGAGCTCTTCCATGCTGGGATGCTGCAGGGCGGCGAGGGGACGGCGTTGACGGCAGGCGATAAAACCCTCCTGCAATCTTCTAATGGGATTGAAGGGCTAAGCAGTGCAAAAGGGAGGGGCTTAGGCGGAGGAGCCAATCCCAGCCCCACCTGTGGATTACAGACACGGGAAGCAGGAAAGCAACCTGCCCAAAGCCAAGCAGGGAATCAGAAGTAGAGAAAGGGACAGAATCCCGGAGAAGGATTGGCCCCGAGCTATTTCGGTGCCCAAGGGAGCAAGCCCACATGGCGCCCGCCTTCCACTAAATGGGCATGGGGCATCACCCCAGATGAGGTTTCCCTGCATGGAAATGGAGGTGTTGAGCAACGACTAGGTTGTGGAGCCACAGATTGTATCTAACAGCTCAGATCCACACGTCTGCCACTGTGGAAAAAAAGTTGCCCCTTGAGGCAGCCCTCCAGTTTGCTGCAGATTAAGATCCTCTGTCGGGAAGCCCGATCTCTATTCAGCCCTGGTTAGGCCTCCTCTAGAGTCTTGCGTCCAGTTCTGGGCTCCACAATTCAAGAAGGACGCAGACAAGCTGGAGCGTGTTCAGAGGAGGGCAACCAGGATGATCAGGGGCCTGGAAACAAAGCCCTATGAAGAGAGACTGAAAGAACTGGGCAGGTTTAGCCTGGAGAAGAGAAGATTGAGGGGAGACATGAGAGCACTCTTCAGAAACTTAAAAGGTTGTCACACAGAGGAGGGCCAGGATCTCTTCTCGATCCTCCCAGAGTGCAGGACATGGAATAACGGGCTCAAGCTGAAGGAAGCCAGCTTCCAGCTGGACATCAGGAAAAACTTCCTGACTGTTAGAGCAGTACGACAATGGAATCAGTTACGTAGGGAGGTTGTGGGCTCTCCCACCTAGAGGCCTTCAATAGGCAGCTGGACAAGCATCTGTCAGGGATGCTTTACGGTGGATTCCTGCATTGAGCAGGGGGTTGGACTCGATGGCCTTGTAGGCCCCTTCCAACTCTGCTATTCTATGATCTTTTCACCACTGTCTCACTTTAACCGCTAGGCTCACTGGCCCTCTCTCACTGCTGGGGGAATAGCACCTGGAATTCCACTTCTATCAGTCTCAAAGGACTGCAGGGGAAAAAGATACGCAAGGCTGACTGGGGGAGCTGGGTCTAGGAGTGTACAGATTTTGTTTAATCTGTGTTTTGTGGGTTGTCAAGCACCGGCTCATTCTGCTGACCTGCTCATTAACAGAATTTATTTATTCCAAAAATGCATATTGGTGCAAATCCCCCCCTCAAACAATATACATTTTCACGCTTTAGCTTATGGGGTTGGGGAAGTAATGCACATTTTAAGTCGGTGGTTTTTTTTTTAACCTTTTTTTTTTTTCTCGTATTTTTGTACAACTAAATTTGCATGCGATTCTGGAAAGTAAAAAACCAGTCCGCAGGTCTGTGGAATCTGCATGGCTTGGAAAAAGCCGGAGTCCGCTGCAGAACCCCTGGGTTGGATTCACAGAAATCCAAACTCATTTGAATCTGTTGTGGATTTGTCCAACATTCCTGGTTGGGTCTGATCTAAGCAATGGCTGGGGAGAGGAAGAACAATGGCCTTTGGAGTAGAGATGGTGGGTTGCCCCCCCCCCAAATGCCCCCCCCCCCCGCTCACCAGGCCTTCCGCCTGACATTATTGGCATAGTCTCCAAGCTTTTACCTGCTCCCTGGAGGGCGAGGGGATGACACCGTGATTAAATATAAACTTTAATCTGCCCTGTTCCGATCAGCCGATGAGATTAGTGTAGCTGGAACAGGACAGTGAAGAAAGAGGGCCTTGGCCAGCACCCAGCTCAGAGATCTGAACTTTTTCAGTTTCTGTCCCCAACCCCGCCAGTTCCTGCAGTGTTCAGAAAGAGGAAGGTCAGAGAACTTCCGGGCTAGCTGTTCCCTGGATAGCCTCATCTTAGTGAAGGGAGGGACAGGCTTTACACAATCCCCATTTCCTTGAGCGGTGGGAAACCCTAGGAAATGTCTTTTGCAAAGTCAGTCTTCTTGTGAGGAGGGAGCGCTAGGGATTGACAGCATTTTGGTGACATCTTGCTATTTACCACTATACACATCTGAGCATGGAGGAGCAGTCAGTCAGTCAAAAGCCTTATGAAGCATCCTCAGGACCCTGAAAGCCAACAGCATGCCAGTGGAGCGCCCTCAGCCCTCTACAAAAATAATCAAGCAATACTCCCCATGGACTGCCAGACTTCTATCTCCTTCACCAGCTGTACTGAAGAGTTGCTTTTTCCTCTCTGGTTATACACACTCAAGAAGAACATAGGTTTGCACCTGTGCTGCATGAAGGGGAGACCTTCGCTCTAGGAATCATAGAATCATAGAATAGTAGAGTTGGAAGGGGCCTACAAGGCCATCGAGTCCAACCCCCTGCTCAAGGCAGGAATCCACCCTAAAGCATCCCTGACAGATGGTTGTCCAGCTGCCTCTTGAAGGCCTCTAGGGTGGGAGAGGCCACAACCTCCCTAGGTAACTGATTCCATTGTCGTACTGCTCTAACAGTCAGGAAGTTTTTCCTGATGTCCAGCTGGAATCTGGCTTCGTTTAACTTGAGCCTGTTATTCCGTGTCCTGCACTCTGGGAGGATCGAGAAGAGATCCTGGCCCTCCTCTGTGTGACACCCTTTTAAGTATTTGAAGAGTGCTCTCATGTCTCCCCTCAATCTTCTCTTCTCCAGGCCAAACATGCCCAGTTGTTTAGATTACAACAGATTACATCAACTGTAATCAGGGCCCACAGAGCAAGAGCCAAGCTATAGAAAAGCCCAGGTGTCATGCTGACTAGCGCTGCTCCCCCTGGGTTGGAAGAAGGTGTTTCAGGTGACCAATCAGAATCAGACTCTGAAGTAGAGGAGTCGGCGCCAGACACAGGTCAGTTTGTACCAGCAGAGGAGAAAGCTCTCACAGGCCCTTCACCAGCTTGGAGTCTCCAGAGCTTATCTTCTCAAGGGCAAACAATACACAGTCAGTGGGAAGCCAGCGTTCTTCTGAGGGGGAGAGCGCAGAGAGGTTAGCTGATCCTAGAGTATGCAGCAGACTAAAATGGGCGGAGCTAAAGGAAGGCGAGAGAAAGTCAGCCCGGCTGGCGTCCCATCAGAAGCTGCCTCAGAAGAAGTCTCTCTGAATTAACGCGTCTTGGGAAAAGGCTTTCCGTTCAAGAAGGACACAGACAAGCTGGAGAGTGTTCAGAGAAGGGCAACTAGGATGATCAGGGGTCTGGAAACAAAGCCCTATGAAGAGAGACTGAAAGAACTGGGCATGTTTAGCCTGGAGAAGAGAAGATGGAGGGGAGACATGAGAGCACTCTTCAAATACTTAAAAGGGTGTCACGCAGAGGAGGGCCAAGATCTCTTCTTGATCCTCCCAGAGTGCAGGACACGGAATTACGGGCTCAAGTTAAACGAAGCCAGATTCTGGCTGGACATCAGGAAAAACTTCCTGACTGTTAGAGCAATACGACAATGGAACCAGTTACCTAGGGAGGTTGTGAGCTCTCCCACACTAGAGGCCTTCAAGAGGCAGCTGGACAACCACCTGTCAGGGATGCTTTAGGGTGGATTCCTGCATTGAGCAGGGGGTTGAACTTGATGGCCTTGTAGGCTCCTTCCAACTCTGCTATTCTATGATTCTATGATCTTTTCACCACTGTCTCACTTTAACCGCTAGGCTCACTGGCCCTCTCTCACTGCTGGGGGAATAGCACCTGGAATTCTATTCTATGATTAGCTAGTCTATGATTCTATGAGTCTTGAAAAAACAATTGTCTTGCTTAGTTTGCATAGTTTTGCCTAGGGGAAAGTTCCTAAAGATTAGACTCTCTTCAGGTTGGGAAGAGATGTTTATTGCTTGAATAAAGCTTTAAGGATTACTTAGCAGGCCTCGTTATTGTCTCCCAAGAAGGCAGGAGGTTTTGAGAAACACGACACTAGTGGAATGGGGCGGGGGGGGGGGGCAGTGGAAGGGGGTATGGCCGTTGGGGAACACCGGAGGGCCAGATTGGGACCTCAGGAAGGCTGGATTTGACCCCCAAGCCTGAGGTTCCCCAGCCCCGGCCCGAGGAGTGTGAGTGGTGTCATCTCTACGTTTAATGCCACACTACGGCATTCCCATAACATGGTGCCCCAGATGGCTCTGAGATGTTCCATATGTCCAGTAAGAATTTAAAATAGGTTAAATTCACACTCTGTTTTTAAGATTCTCTCCAGCTCTTAATTCTGCTGTTGGTGATGATTTATAGTTTTACATTTGTTTGTTTTTTAAAAAAGTTTTCAAATTATTTCAAAGATGGTTTTTTTTTTAAAAAAAAGCCTTTAAGCTGTTTTATGTTTTAATTGTAAGTCACCTATTTGGGCTGAAAGAAAACTCACACACTTATAAACAAACAAACATGCTTGCAAAGTAGCAGAGGAAGCATGGAACCACAACAGCTCACTCCTGAACATCACCTGTTGTTTGGACTCCAACTCCCATCAGCCCCAGCAAGCATGGCCAATGGTCAGAGATACGGGGGGTTGGGAGTCTAACAACATCCGAAGGACCACAGGTTCCCCCCCACATCTGCCCAGGATGAGAGTCCAGGCTGTGCATTCGGATTCCAGTCCCATCTGCTCTGGTACAGCCCTTTTCGCCTCCAGAGAATCTTGAACTGGGTTCTCGGACATGCCTGGCAAGGACACCTAGCATACTGCTCTGAATTCAGCTTGACTTCACTTCTCGGATGAATTGAGGCCAAGGTGCCTGGGTGAGTACATGGCATCAACAGGTGGCAATAAACACATCTAATAGTCCCCTGGCTGGCTAACGCTACTCTGTCGGAACTTGGCCCTTTTTTACTTGGGGATAAGTAATGAGGGGTTACAAAGTCCCCTGTTTTATGTCACCTGGGGGGAATTCCATTTAAAAAACAACATTAGTGGGAACTGTGTGGGCTGTATGTAGAAAGTATGAATGTCCTCTAGTGGAGGTTGCATCGCTACATTTACATTTTACTATTTTGCCAAGCCCAGTGTTTATGGGGATGAGATTAATCTTCTGTACTTACTGTATAATTCCATGTTTACTGTCTCTATTCATATCAATTCATTCTGGCCCATTTCCATAGAGGGACTATAGCTCAGTGCGCAGAGCTCCTGCTTTACGTGCAGAAGGTCTCAGGTTCAATCCCTGGCTCCTCTAGTTAGGCAAGAAAAGAATCCTACCAATGAGGCAGCTCCCAACCTTCCAGAGTCAGGGAAGTGGAATGGGTAGGAAAGGAAGCAATGCCAGGCCCGGGAAACGGGCTTACCGTTGAGTGTTTCCAGTAGTGCACAATCTCCTCCATGTTCTCCAACGGATTGAGGATGAAGTGGTCCCGCCATTCATGCCAGTCAATGGTCATGGTGCCATCTTTGTCTATGCTGCAAAACACACAGGCACAGTGGAATAAGTTGTGGGCAGTGGTGGGGACTGTGGCGTTTCACCCCACAAGTCAATTCCAAATGTATGTCTGTGGTTTTTAAAATGTTGGCCTGAGTGGGCAGAGTTAGAATGTCTTGGGAGGGGGGAAGTGATATATAAGGGAAGGACGGAGGGGATTGGGAGATCTTTTCAGGAAAGCTTTTAAGGGAGACTTGTTAGGGACTCTTAGAGTCTGTAGTGCTCTCTGTGTTTATGGTACTTAAGTTCTGGGAAATTTGAGAGCCAGTGTAGTGAGTGGTGTCTTTAGAGTGTGGTGTGCATGTAGTGGATGTATATTAATCAATACTGATAATAAAGAAAGTTCAAGAGTGATTGTGTGAGAAAAAGGAAAGCGTGTATGTGAGTGAGTGAGTGAAAGGATTGTATGAAAGGTTTCAAAAAGGTTTTAAAATGTTTTATTTGAAACAAAACTTGTGAACTTGTGAAAATAAATTTTGATTGTTTTGTTTATAAACTACCACAAAAATCCCACGTGTCTGTTTGGCATTTATCATCTAAAGTTTACTCATTTAACACCCACTCTGTCAATAATTCCCCTCAGCACATATAACTCACAGCGTTTTATTTCATATGTTAAAATACATCTCCATTTTAACCCCTTTCTCCACATAGTTTGGAGGAAGGTGGGCTTTATCCCTTGCCTCAGGCGTGTCAAGTGGTGGTGCTTGGCTTGAGCAGGGAGTAGCTGTGGCCGGGTCTGGTGTTCAGAGCCTGTGTCGCCCCAGGGACTGCCATGGGTTAGAACAAAAGGGCACCAAAGCCTGATCTGTCACACTGCTCCCCAAGAAGGGCAGATGCCTCATTGCAGAGGGAAAAGCAACCAGGGGCAATTTAAGCAGAGGTAGCTAGTTGCACACAGTGTGTGTGCATGCATGTGTGAGCATGAAAGGGGAGGGCAGGAGGAGAAGCTGAAACCTGACTCCGATCCCCCCTATCGTCTGACAGTTAATCGTCTTCATCACCACAGTTAAAGCTGCAGGAGCCCTGCCCTCTTTTAAATCTGGTCACTCCAGTATAGCTCCTGCAGCTTTAGCTGTTGTGATGAAGATGGAATTCCACCAGGTTCTCCATATATACAAAGGACACCTGCTGAAATCCCCTTTTCTATGCAACTGTTAAAGATACAGGAGCCCTGTCCTCCTTTTCATAGGGTCACCCTAATTAAATAGGCCCAAGTCTGTTGTCAGCAGTAGGCCCTGGTGAGACATTTGCCCTTCCGCAGCGGCCCAAGAGGGCAGGAAACAAGATCAGGCATTACTAATGCTGAGCCTCAATCCAGTCCTGAGCCTTGCTTCCTATTATTATTATTATTATTATTATTATTATTATTATTATTATTATTATTATTATTATCCCGCCTATTGCCCAATGCTGGGCCTCAAGGCGGCATTACAAGATTTAAAACATATACATTTAAAACCTATAAATACAAATAAACAAAAATTAAATATATATTAAATAAGTTCCAATATTAAAACATTTAAAATGACAATTATTAAAAGTCCTTGGCACAGACGGAGGTCCAGATTATTTGAAAAAAGGCCTGCTGGAACAAAAAAGTTTTTGCCTGCCTCCTAAAACACATCAAATAGGGAGCCAGTCTAGCTTCCCTGGGAAGAGAGTTCCAGAGCACTGGAGCAGCCACCAAGAAGGCCCTCTTCTCCCACGTTCCCACCAGGCGTGCCTGTGATGGTGGTGGGACTGAGAGAAGGGCTTCCCCAGAAGATCTCAAAGCACGGGCAGGCTCATAAGGGAGAATAGGGTCTTTCAGATAACCTGGACCTGAGTCATGTAGGGCTTTATAGGTCATAACCAGCACTTTGAATTGTGCTCAGAAACAAACTGGAAGCCAGTGGAGCTGTTTTAACAGGGGAGTTGTATGCTCCCTGTAATCAGCCCTGGTCATTCTCCATCTTGCTGCCTACCGAGATGAAAGCAGTCACTGAAATGGGTCCAAGTATCAGCCCAACCAAATTAACTGGAACACCATACAGATGTGGAGATAGGCATGAGCCAGGTGTGTGTATGCAAAGAAGAATCAACATGGCTTCCACAAAGGCAAGTCCTGTCTCACTAATCTTCTAGAATTCTTTGAGCTCATCAACAAACATGTAGGCAGGGGTGATCCGGTGGACATTATTTACTTGGATTTCGAAAAGGCTTTTGATAAAGTCCCCCACCAGAGATTCCTGAATAAACTTAGTAGACATGGAATAAGAGGAGAGGTCCTCTTATGGATCAGTAACTGGTAAAAGAACAGAAAGCAGAGAGTAGGAATTATTATTATTATTATTTACATTTGTATACCGCCGCCCCATAGCCGAGGCTCTCTGGGCGGTTTACATAGGATAAAGGGATAAATGGTCAATTCTTCCGATGGAGGGAAGTAAATAGTGGGGTCCCACAGGGATCGGTATTGGGACCAATCCTTTTCAACTTGTTCATAAATGATCTGGAATTAGGTGTGAGCAGTGAATTGGCCGAGTTTGCCGACGACACCAAATTATTTAAGGTTGTTAAAACACAAAGGGATTGTGAAGAGCTCCAAAGGGATTGCTCCAAGCTGGGAGAGTGGGCGTCCAAATGGCAGATGCGGTTCAACGTAAGTAAGTGTAAGGTGATGCATGTTGGGGCAAAAAAAACCCCAACCAACTTCAAGTATAACCTAATGGGATCTGAGCTGGTGGTGACTGAACAAGAACGAGATCTTGGGATTGTGGTGGACAACTCGATGAAAATGTCCACCCAGTTACGGCTGCTGTAAAGAAGGCAAACTCCATGTTAGGCATTATAAGAGAAGGAACTGAGAATAAAACGGCCAGTATCATACTGCCCTTATACAAATGTATGTGTGACCACCCTCAGAATACTGTGTACAGTTCTGGTCACCACACCTAAAAAAGGGTATTATAGAGCTGGAAAAAGTGCAGAAAAAAGCAATTAAATGATTAAGGGGCTGGAGCATCTCCCCTATGAGGGAAGGTTACATCAACTGAGATTGTTTAGCTTGGAAAAAAGGAGGCTAAGGGGAGACATGATAGAGGTGTTCAAAATTATGCATGGTATCGAGAATGTGGATAGGGAGACATTTTTCTCCCTCTCTCAAAATACTAGAACCCGGGGTCATTTCAACTTGATTGGAGGCAGATCCAGGACAAATACTTCACACAGCGCATACTTAAATTATGGAACTCACTACCACAAGATGTAGTGATGGACACCAATTTGGATGGCTTTAAAAGGGGGTTGGATAAATTCCTGGAGGCAAAGGATATCCATGGCTGCTAGCCCTGATGGTTGTGCGCTATCTCCAGTATTCGAGGCAGTAAGCCTGTGTGCCCCAGTTGCTGGGGAACATGGGCGGGAGGGTGCTGTTGCACCATGTCCTGCTTGTTCATCCCTGGCCGATGGCTGGTTGGCCACTGTGTGAACCGAGTGCTGGACTAGATGGACCCTTGGTCTGATCCAGCCTCAGGGCACTTCCGATGTTCTTAAAAGCAATGATAGTCCCAGCCTCACCTGTGCAAGATTTTCTCCGCTTGCTGGAGGGATATGTAGACCCCCAAGCCGTGGAAGGTTTGCTGGATCTCTGACACATCGATCTCGCCTGCAGTGCAAGCACAGGGACAAAGAGGGTGTCACTCTGGGGGCAATGAGGAACAGCGCAGGATACGGATGGGCTGGGAGAAACTGTGGAGCCAAGGGGGAGGAAGTGAGCTGTGGCAGACCGGCCCTCAAGGGCTGAGGGCCTGGGGAGAACCAAAGGACCAGCAGCGGGTTTGGAGAGATTTCCTGAAGGGACGGTGGTGGGTTGGTGCAGGGGTGCAGCAGTTTGGGAGAAGCTCTTGCATGCTGTAAGAGTGGTGGCGGGGGTGGGTGGGCACCATGCAGCCAGCCATACCAGCCTTCGAGATTCTGACACTGAGCTGCCTGCCGGCGTCCCACCTGGAAGAGAGACAGAGAGGGCTGCAGAGGGTGGGTGGGTGGGTGGCTGTGTGCTGTAGTCCGAGGCACAAGAGGGCAACCCTGCAGAGCGCCAGAAAAGAACCCCACCCCGCCATCCCCACATCTGCAGGCAGGGGTGCCACTGATGGGACGTGGGCGGGCTGTGCTGGAGGAGAGCCGTGACGGAAGGGGCTGGGAGGAACAGAAGCAATCAGCACAGCCAAGAGAGGAAGAAGACAACTGTCAATGTAAAACACAGCCGGAAAATGAGCACATGCAGGGACTTGGGGCAAACAGCAGCGGTTCGGCAAGTCCGGGCCTGCGCACCTGCTGTGGGTGTTTGTGCAGCTGTCTCTGCCTGCATATATGCAAATAAATGCCACAATATCGGTCTTTTCTTGTGTGTCACCTTGTTGACATTAGGTCGAGTAGCTAGAGCTGTTTCTCTTCAGGTTACATTCCTGCTCCTCACCTGTGTCTCCATCAGACGGGGAATAAGAGGCAGGTGCACCCTGCACCGTCTTTAGTAGTTGCACCCTGCATTGTAGCTCCTGCGTTGAGCACGGAGTTGGACCAGGTGGGCCTCCAAAGTCCCTTCTAACGCTAAAATCATATTTATTATTTATTTACTACTACTATTTACTACAAATATTTCTACCCAGAGATAAAAAGAAAGTGTTCATCTCCATCGGCCTTGTAGGGCAGGGGTGTCTATGTGGCCTGTTTCCCTTCCCTGCAGAGTGGGAAACTGCTTGGAGCCAAAGAAACCCCCGATCAGGGCCAACCTAAACTGGTGGATGAGAGGCCGTAGGAATGTGGGCGTCCGCACATGCGCTGGTACAAATGTAGCGCGCACTTAAGGTGCCCATGTTGCCTTTGGAGACTTTGCCCCCTAGTGGCAGGCAAGGGGAACAGCTTGCCTTTTAGAACATTCCAGTCGTTCCCATCTGGATAAGGCCTTGGGGCTCCAGAAGGGGACCGTCCTCATTTCCCTGCTTTTTGGACTTTTGGACATTGATGCTCATCATTGCAAAAGCTTCCAAAGTTATCATAAGGGGAGAAAACGACGACGACAACACAGGAGCGAATAGCCCCCGCTGGGAAAAGAGTTAGAGACATCAAGGTCAGCATGGCAGCCAACCAGAAGAGCATGCACACAGTTGCTTGCTCTCCTCCTGTGTTGACTAGGGTGACCCTATGGAAAGGAGGACAGGGCTCCTGTATCTTTAACAGTTGTGTTGAAAAGGGAATTTCAGCAGGTGCCATTTGTATATATGGAGAACCTGGGAAAATTCCCTCTTCATCACAACAGTTAAAGCTGCAGGATCCCTGCCCTCTTGACCAGATATAAAAGTGGCTGGGGCTGATGGGAGCTGGAGTCCAACGACACCATCATGCAGGTCACAGATTGCCCACCCCTGGTTAAGGATGATGCTAGCCGGGCACTCTGGTCAGTTTTAAACCCTGAACGTTTCCCCACAGGTTTGCAAAACCAAAAACGTTGTTACGGTCACTCCACAGTGATTTCCAGCATGCTAAATGTTAGCGATTCTCATAGCTCCACAGGAAAACTCAGAGGGCCTGTTCAGACAACCCACTAAACCATGGCTAGGCCGCTAACCCTTTTGCAGCAAATGGTTAGTGAGCGTGTTTAAACCGTGGTTATGTAGCCACCAGCGTTAGGAATGGTTCACATGACACGCTAAGCCCTAAGGTTTAGCTCCAAATGCTTAACCACCGTGGCTCAGCGTGTCGTCCTAACAGGTTCACTGAGCGACAGCGACCAAATCTGATTTCCCTGGCCAGAATAGAATCTCCTCCGTTGCTGACCTGCAGGTGTAGCTCCTAGACTACTGCAACCTTCTTCTCTCTGGCCTTCCTTCGTCTCACATCAGTCCACTGGTCTCTGTCCACCACTCTGCCGCTAAGATCATCTTCTTGGCCCGCCGCTCTGACCATGTCACTCCACTTCTGAAATCTCTTCATTGGCTCCCAATTCACTCCAGAATCCAATATAAACTTCTCCTGTTGACCTTCAAAGCTTTTCACGGCCTAGCTCCTGCCTATCTCTCCTCTCTCATCTCACACTATTGCCCCGCTCGTGCTCTCCGCACCTCTGACGCCATGCTTCTCGCCTGCCCAAGGACCTCCACTTCCCTTACTCGGCTTCGTCCTTTTTCTTCTGCTGCCCCTTACGCCTGGAACGCTCTTCCAGAACACTTGAGAACTACCAACTCAATCACAGCTTTTAAAACTCAGCTAAAAACTTTTCTTTTCCCTATAGCTTTTAAATATTGAGTTTGTTCTGACTCTATACTGTTAGCTTCACCCTACCCGGTGCCTGTTTACACTTCCCTGTGCCTGTTTGCATTCTCTTTCCCTCCTTATTGTTTACTACAACTTTATTAGAATGTAAGCCTATGCGGCAGGGTCTTGCTATTTACTGTGTATAATCTGTACAGCACCATGTACATTGATGGTGCTATATAAATAAATAATAATAATAATAGCTGGGGCACATTGAGCAGAGAGGCCCTTTGCTCAGCAGCAGCAGCAGCAGCTGGCAAGAAAAGCAGAGAAAAGCAAGAAAAGCAGAGGACACGTGCAAAGTGGCTAACGCTCCAAAGAAACCACCCAGCACTAGGCTGTGGCCAGGCACAAGGCCAGAGAACGCCGCCCCGTGAGCTCGGCCTTCTCAGATTGCAATCGGGAAGAGAACACGTGTTCAAATTTCCCCCAAGAGGTGGATGAAGGCTGCAGGGAGGGGGAAGAAGAGAGGGAGGGGAAGGGGGGGGGGACACAGAAGCCAAGGGGAGTGAAAGACGCCGTGAAAGGGCAAAGACGCGTGCATTTAAAGACACGCATGTGCGCACACACCAAAAAGGGAAGAAAAAGTGACAGGTAGGATAATCTGGTCCCCTCCAGCTTGCTCTGTTCTAGTTAAACGCTCCCTGGTGTGTCTGAACAAGTCGCCACACCTGTAGAATCCCAAACCAGCAGCTGTGGGGAACCAAGCCCTCGGGGTGTGTGTGTGGGGGGGCTCCTCCTGGCAGCTTCCCCGGCCAGGATTAGTGGATGGCTTCTTGCCCTCATGCTCCCAAAGCTGGCAGGAAAGCACGTCCCTGGCTGGGGCTTGTCTTCTTCCCTGCCTACCCCTCCTGGTATTCCAGGGGCGCAGCTGTGACCCTTTCAATGCGCACACGCTCCCGCACAAAGCAGAGCGTCCCATAAATCGCCCCTCTCAATGCAAAGTGTGAAGCGAAGCGCTTTGCTCATTAAAAGTGCCATGGAACAATTTGGAATGATTTAAAGGCCGGGCCTGTGTTTTGCCCTAGAGCTTCGACTCCCCACAGCGGGACAACCCACGCTGATGAAGGCAGCCATTTCCTCCAAAGCAGGGGCCCCTTCTGCCTGTTTTGGCTACGGGCCACCTGGCAGGTACAAAAGCTCCCTGGCAGCGGCAGCGGCAGCGTCAACCCCCCCCCCCAGTTGAGAGTCAGGAGCACTCGTTTTGTCTGGCTCAGTGCTGTCCAAAAACAGCTGGATGGAGAGAAATAGTTGAGGTAGTTTCCTCCTACTTTTAAGGACCAGCCTGGGGAAAGGGTTAGATAGGTGCCCGCCTATACTGCCAGCTGATTGTCAAGGATTCCTTTACAGTAATAAAAGACCAGGACAGCCTTCCCCATGCCACTGCCCTCCAGATGTTCTGGACTACAACTCCCATGCTGCCTGAGGTTGATGGGAGTTAGAAGTCCCAAATGTCTGGAGGGCACCAGGTTGGGGGAAGCTGGACTAGGGGATGGGAGAGGAAACAGAAAGCCAGAAGCTTCAATAAAACACACACAAACACACACACCACTCTCTACCAGATATTTCAGATTGCTTATAAATGCCTGAGCTATGTATTTAACAAAAGACCATGCTGCTACGGTACGAGCCAAGGGGTGAATCAAATTAATGGCATATCTCCTCTTAATTTTAATAAGTACAGATTGCAGTCTTAAATCAATTTGAGAAGCATCATGGCTTTCTTTTAAAGGCTGCTATATAGGGCCATTAGCTTAATGATAGAGCACATACTTTGCACACCAAGGTTCAGTCCCAGGATCGAACTTTCTTTCTTTCTTTTTGATTACGTTATCCTGCCTTTCCTCCAAGGAGCCCAAGGCAGCGTACAAGATCCTCCTTCTCATTTATCTTCACAACAACCGTGTCACGTAGGTGAAGCTGAAAGTCACTGATTGGCCCAAAGTCACCCAGTGAGTTTCATGGCTACGTGGAACTAGAATTGGTCTCCAAATTCAACACATTTTTGGGTTGCTGCACACATTTGAAATGTTGAAGGTGTTGTGGGCATCACCCTAGCCAGCACAGCTAAGGGTGAGGCATGATGGGAGTGGGAGTCCAACAACATCTGGAGGACCAGAACATGCCCACCCCTGGTCAAGATGGACCACTAGAAAGTGTATGCAGCTTTGCTAGAGAATTCGGCATCTCTGACATGTGAGTTTGCAGGACTCACTGCCCCTAAGAGAGGGGGCCCCGTCTGTTTAGCCTTGACTGCAATTATCAGCTACGCTGATGCAATGCTTAACTGGGATTAATGCCAGATGGGGTAAGGGTGGGAAGAATTTGTACAGGATTGGGGTGGGAGTTGTTGTCCAGAACATATGGAGGGCGTCAGGTGGGGGAGAGGCTGACTTAAAGAGTGTCTGTGGTTTGGGAAGAGAGAAAAACTTTGTCCTTGGTCCAGATTAAAGTACACTTGGAGATCAATAAAACAAAAAGGGGAATACATTATGTTAGCTAGATATTAGAAAAGAGCGCCACATCCTCCCAGGCTTGGGAATAAATTAAGGAAAGAACAGCGTGTAGCTGAAATGGAAAAGCTGATTGTGTGTGTGTATGTAGCAGAAGAAAAGTCTGCTTCATGGTTTCAATTAAAAATGGTCACATTTCCCCCATGAGACTGGAATGGAAACCATACTACAACACTGGTAGTACAAAATGCATTCTCCGGAGTCTGAGCATGAATAAAAGATAACATCAAAGAATAGTTAATCATATGCATTTTAGCTGATTTAGCTGCCCATTAAATTTGCACATGGCTAAAAAACAATGCTCCTCCATCAAGAAGCACTTCGTTCGATTATGTATGTGTAGCAACAATCCTCTTAGAAGAGGCATTCTGCCTATGTGAGAAAGAGAATGCCTCTCAAAATACTTGTCCCCATTTGCAGTTTATAGAAGTACTTGTACGAGAGAGAGAGAGAGAGAGAGAGAATTAAATCTGCTGTGTGCTTAATTGGGGGCACATTTTAATCAATTAAGGCTGAAATCCTGTTCATGCTTACTTAGGAGTAAGTCCCATTGAACTCAATAGGACATACTTCTTAGAAGACACATATAGGATTGCACTGTAAAAGATTTAAAGTGGGGAGAGGGGAAGCCCGGTTAGATTAAAGGTTGAACTGCTTAGAGGTTGCAGCCCTAATAAAAATGGCTGACATTGTTCTGGAAGATGTTCAGTTTCAGACTTTGGAGCACCTTCTGAAATGTGTGAATTGTCACCCAGGGCAGCCCTGCATAAAGTTCACTGCAGTTGTCTAGCCTGAATTTTACGAAGGCAGGAATGATGGTTGCTAGGTCTGCATCTAAACCAAGCCGACTCTTCTAACTTGTCTCTACGTATTGTTAAGTTCAACACGCATCTGAAGTATTTTTGGAGCCAGATCCTAGTTTAGAGAGATCTGCCTTCTCCGGTACTGTTCCGCCCACAGCTGCTCCCGTACACACGCAGCTAGCCACAGCCTTTTCTCCTGGTGAAAGTAAAAAAAGGACATGGCAACTCTTAAAAGCAATCATCTGTCTCGAACTGTGCATGTGGGGAGGGGGGGGGAGCCTGGGGAGGGACCCAAGAGTAGTGGGACCCGGTAACCGGCAGCTTCCTGGCCTTCATGGTCCAAAGCAGAAAAAGAAGAAATAGCTGCTTGGTCTCCTGCTCCTTTGATCCACTGCTCCATTCGTCACTCTCTCTGCCCCTGTCAGAAATGAAAGGGCAAGAGTCTGGACAACTAGCAGACTAACAGCAACACAACTGCCCCCTCTTCACAACTTGGGCCCTTTATAAAGAAACTGCTGGTTAATCCCTGTGCCACTGTTCTGCTTTCTCCCTCCGCCCCCTTTCAGTATCTCTCCCCTTTTGGGTGATATTAAGTGCAGGGACAGACTATTGCAGACTTACTGAAGAAATTGCAAGGTCACAGGGGAGCAGGTGGGATCAGTGGGGCTTACGATTTAACACTGCAGTTGACGTCGTCTGCAGTTGACGTCGTCGCACTAAGTCTTTTGATCCGTGCTGTTTTATCTGGATTTCTGTGCACCTCTACAACCTGTTTATTGCTTCCATCCCCCACCCCCAAAGGGAACAGGCAGGGCCTCCAAATCTGAGAGAACTGCCCATCTATGGCTCCATTCCGCCTTTCTCCTGGAAGGTAGTCTACACAGGACAGACTCACTGATCAGGCAAAGCGGGCTGATTTAGTGGGCATCCCACTGAAGCAAGGGCCCTTCTAGATACACCTTGGCTAACTAGACAGGTGGAATGTGTGGAGATCTCATGAACAGGGATGGCCGGCAGGGCCCGGGGTGGGAGTGGGCAGGGAGAGAGAGAAACTGAATATTTTTGAACTGATTAGAACTAGATACCGGAAGCAGAGGGTTGGCAGAAAGAGCGTGGTGCATTTCAAGTTTGTTGGGACAGCAGGGTCTGGCTTCTCCTGAGGTTTCTGCTTTGTCCCTCCAATATTCTTCTCCAATCTATACATTCCAGGCTGTGGAACCTGCTCCAAAGGCAGGCTGGAAAAAGGAAAGGAACCTCTCGTGCAAACACTGAGTCATTACTGACTCTTGGAGGGATGCCAGCTTTCACTGACGTTTTCTTGGCAGGCCTTATAGCGGGGTGGTTTGCCGTTGCCTTCCCCGGCTGTGATTACCTTTCCCCCAGCTAACTGGGTACTTATTTTACCGACCTCGGGAGGATGGAAGGCTGAGTCGACCCGAGCCAGCTGCCTGAAACCAGCTTCCGCTGGGATCGAACTCAGGCCGTGGGGAGAGTTTCTGCTGCAGAAACTGCTGCTTTACCACTCTGTGCCACACTAGATGCCGGAAGCAGAGGTTGGCAGAAAGAGCATGGTGCATTTCAAGTTTGTTGGGACATCAGGGTCTGGCCTCTCCTGAGGTTTCTGCTTTGTCCCTCCAATATTCTTCTCCAATCTATACATTCCAGGCTGTGGAACCTTCTCCGAAGGCAGGCTAAATTTGCTTTATTGATTTTGGCCTGTAAGTGAGTCTGTTGGGCTGTGTGCTGTTCCTTGCCCCACAGATGTTTTATTGTATTTTAATGTACAGTTGTATTGTTTTAGTCAATTTTAATTGTGCCTTTAAGCCACCTCCAGTGCCATTTTTTGATAGAAAGGATGGGTTCAAATAAAATAAATAAATATATTTATCAGCATTAGTTCTCCAGCACTATCCCCTGGAGCAGTGGGTGACCGCTGTGGAAACAGTGAGGGATGTCAGCTTTTTATCTGGCTCTTCTCCCCTGCTTTTTAAGAGTGAAATTTTCCCCTGCATACACACACCTTCACTGACTTACTGTGTGCATGTAAGACAGCCATTCAAAGGCACAGCACAAAGACCGGTAAATAGTTCACAACCCCATTGAGAAAATATAATCAAGAGTAAAAAAAAAAGTTAATAAGGAAGATCCTGAAGTAGCAGGGATATTATTAATCCATGTGGCCAATAAAGGCGAGTTTAGAGTCTGAGGCTATCACTTCATAAAAAAAGGTCATAGTATAGGGTGACCATATGAAAAGGAGGACAGAGCTCCTGTATCTTTACCAGTTACATAGAAAAGGGAATTTCAGCAGGTGTCATTTGTATATATGGAGAACCTGGTGAAATTCCCTCAGGAGCTATACTAGAGTGACCAGATTTAAAAGAGGGCAGGGCACCTGCAGCTTTAACTGTTGTGAGGAAGAGGGAATTTCACCAGGTTCTCCTTATATACAAATGACACCTGAAGAAATTCCCTTTTCTATGTAACTGTTAAAGATTCAGGAGCCCTGTCCTCCTTTTCATAGGGTCACCCTATCATAGTAGGAAGGCTGGGTTATGAGAAGTCAAGTGGGGCCTTAACACTCACCCCATATTAACAAAGAACTTTCTCGGGCAATTTAGCCCAAGGGCCAAATTGTAATCTTGGAAAGTTATTGCATTGTATCTGTGCGTATGGCCAAAGGCTAAATGGGTGGGCCCTAAATGCAATGACAAATTTTAAGCTTACTCAGAAGTAAGCAGGACTGGATCATTCAGAAGCATTTTCAAATAGGGTGACCGTATGAAAAGGAGCACAGGGCTCCTGTATCTTTAACAGTTGTAGAGAAAAGAGATTTTCAGCAGGTGTCATTTGTATACATGCAGCACCTGGTGGAATTCCTTCTTCATCACAATAGTTAAAACTACAGGAGCCCTCCTCTCTTTTCTATCTGGTAAGCTTTAACTGTTATGACGAAGACAAAATTTCACCAGGTGCTACATGCATTCAAATGACAGTTGCTGAAATTCCCTTTTCTATACAACTTTAAAGATACAGGAGCCCTGCCCTCCTTTTCATACGGTCACCCTATTTTCAAATAGCATCCCAAATACCAAGCATCTGCATGTCTACTCACAAGTACGCTGGATAAACCTTTGCAGGACAAACCTCAGAAGTAATCAGGACTAAATCACTCAGCAGTTACCTCCTCAGGCTCCACCCCCTGCTCTCCTGTAGGGAAAAGCTCTTCTCTCTGTTCAGCACCTGATCAGAGAAGATAGCTTTCGCCTGCTGCACAAAGACTCTCTTTCTCACTCTACAGGAGAGAAAAGCTCTTCTCCAATCAGTTGCTGATTGAAGGAAAGAGCATTTCCTTTCTCCAAGAGGGGGTGGGGTCTGGGGGGAAAGCTAGTGGGCTGGTTGGGGAAAACTTGCAGGCCGCATCTGGCCCACGGCTGGAGCCCCCGCCACAATCCCTGTTTTAGTGTCTTCTCAAGCATCACTGCAGACATTATGGGTTACTATGCAGAAGCTTCTTCAAGCAGCCTCTGCTCCATGCAGCAGTCATAACACAGTCAGAGGCTCATCCTATGGACAGGTGGACCGGAAAACAATCTGAGGAAGAGTCCATCCCATGTGTTACAACCACCCACAGCCATTCCCAGTGGCCTTCGCATGGAACAGAAACAGGCTGAGCCCCAGACTGAAACATTAAAAGGCCTGACGTCACATGGAAGTTCCAAGGTTTAGAACAAACCTTAAGGCCGTGAAGAACCTTCACTGGATATAGAGCATATTGTGGCCCCACACACAAATCCCAATCTAGGCCTCAGTCAGGAGATTCACCCACTCCTTTTCCCTCAGCATCAGACCAGGTAGACAAGTTCTCCATGTCACTTGCTATGGCTTTTTGCTGAGAGGGATGTATAGGAAGAGGGAGCCCTATGTGAAAGGGAGCCCAGAGTTGGGAAGGTCTGCAGTCATCAGGTAGGAATTGGAAAGAGCTGGGAGAGTGGCAGCAGGAGGGAAGGTCAACCACTCCTGGGGCAGAGACTGCCAAGGAGCTAGGCGAACTATGCCTGGGTTTCATCTTGGAGCTGTCGCGAAGCTGTTAAACCAGACAGCCTTTATTTAAGGAAGCAGAACAGAACAGGCACTTCCTGGCTCACGCGAGCCTCACAGAAGAACAGAAACTCCTGACGCCCATTGCCCTGAACCTCCACCATCTCTCACTAGCAGCAAACACAACCAAGGTGAATAGGACCAGACAGTGCGATATGGCTGCAAGAAAGGCCAATGCTATTTTGGGCTGCATTAATAGAAGTATAGCTTCCAAATCACGGGAGGTACTGGTTCCTCTCTATTTGGCCCTGGTTAGGCCTCATCTAGAGTATTGCGTCCAGTTCTGGGCTCCACAATTCAAGAAGGACGCAGACAAGCTGGAGCGTGTTCAGAGGAGGGCAACCAGGATGATCAGGGGTCTGGAAACAAAGCCCTATGAAGAGAGACTGAAAGAACTGGGCATGTTTAGCCTGGAGAAGAGAAGATGGAGGGGAGACAGGATAGCACTCTTCAAATACTTAAAAGGTTGTCACACAGAGGAGGGCCAGGATCTCTTCTCGATCCTCCCAGAGTGCAGGACACGGAATAACGGGCTCAAGTTAAAGGAAGCCAGATTCCAGCTGGACATCAGGAAAAACTTCCTGACTGTTAGAGCAGTACGACAATGGAACCAGTGACCTAGGGAGGTTGTGGGTTCTCCCACACTAGAAGCCTTCAAGAGGAAGCTGGACAACCATCTTTCAGGGATGCTTTAGGGTGGATTCCTGCGTTGAGCAGGGGGTTGGACTCGATGGCCTTGTAGGCCCCTTCCAACTCTGCTATTCTATGATTCTATAAGCCCCAAGTGGAGAGTATCACACAGGTGTGCCAAAGAGGAAGGAGGAGAGGGACATGCCCTGGACACAGTCTTGAGCTGCAGCCCTCAACACTTCTCTGCAAGGAAGACATAAAATGGCCTCATTTTTGGAGACATAAAATGGCCAGGATGTTGGGACTTGCCTGTGCAGAGAAAAACGTCCGCTCTCACAGGTAAATCCCAATGCCCAGGCTTGTCCACATCTCTGCTGCTATCTCTGATCTGAAGTGATAGGATGCCCTCCAAAGGGATTCTCCCTGGAGGAGCCCGAAGGGACTGTGTGGACCAGATTGGGGTGTTTCACGAGCATACCCTCTGGGGCTGCTCACAAAACATGCTAACCCACATCCAGTAGTTGAGTATGCCCTTTTTTGAACCGCGGGTTGTTTGTTTAAGCATGGATTAGTATGTTGTTTGAACACAGCATGTTTTCCACAGAGTGGGTTACCATATTGTCTGAACGCAGCTAGGGTGGCTTGTTAACCATGCAGTGTGGCACATTAGCCACCCTGAACAACCGAACAACAAACCATGGGTTCTCAGTGTGGTTTGTTCAAGAAAAAAGCCACACTGCGTGGTTAACAAGCCAGCCTGGCTGCATTCACACAACATGTTAACCTGCGCCTCAACAAACAACCCATGGTTCAAAATATCCCAACTACTAGATGTGGATTAGTGTGTTGTGAGAACAGATCCTTATTGTGCATGTGTACTGTGGCATGTGCAAACAAGGTTTAAGCTGATGGCAGGCTTGAAAACCATTGCATGAGGCTGGAAGGAAGAGGCTTCTCAGTTAGACCTGGGCCAGGGTGTGCAAAGGAAGGAAACACAAACATCTCTGTGGAAAGCTGGGAAAGGTTTTACCAGTCTTCCTCAGCCTAATGCCTTTGAGATGTTTTGGACTACAACTCCCAGCATTCCTGACCATTGGCCATACTGGATGGGACTGATGGGAACTGTAGTCCAAAACATCCAGAGGGTGCCAGATTGGAGGAGACTGGGTTTTACCAATGGCCTGTGGCCCAGGCTGTCATAGGTATGAGCAGGCATTGGGAAGAGGGCAGAGTTTGCAGGATGACAGATTTGGTTTGCAAGCACGTTCCAGGGAAAACGAAAGCTAGGAGTCAGCCAAGTTGGGAGAAGCCTAAAGAAATGCTGGCCCTATTCCAGGCTCCGGCAGGGGTCGGGGTAGAGGCACCTGGAGAAAGATCCCATACCATCATGGTTGCGGTCCAAGCTGTGAAACATCAGCAGCAGTTTGCGTTCGCGCTCCTGGACGTAGCGGGCAAATTCCTCAAAATTAAGTTCGCCATCCTGGTCTGTATCACCATCACGGAGGATATCCTGCAGGCAGTGGAAGAGTGAAGAAGGTTTTAGAAGGTGCTGGTTGTAGAACTACAGTTCCCAAACATGGCAACCACCATTTTAGAACATCTGCACAGGAATGTGTGTCTGTGCAATCTGGCATGATGACATCGATGATACATATAGCATTTGAGAGGAGGGTGGTGTTACAAGGTAGCTTCTGTTAGCAGTACTGACTCCATTTTGAAGCGACCCAAAACCCCACCTACAGACTGAGCGCATTCACAGAAGGCCTAGGTCAAGTCACCATTTCCTGATAGACTTCTTCAAATGCATTCCCCAGAGACAAAGGTAGGGGTAAAACTAAGCAGAATATGAATGCTGGATGGCAAGAGTCATACCTGGTCATACACATGCTAATGTAGCCGTTGCTGAACTCCAGGCTGCATCAAGGACAGCCATCATCCCAAATCACCCTCTTTTGTTCCCATAGCAAGTAAATCTTTAGATAAGATCATACAAAAACCCTCAAGTTTGAGAGAAGAGGGAGGCTAGCTCTCTCTCTCTCTTTAGAACCAGAAACACAGGGCATACTACAGATGCCAGCTTGCGAGAGCAAGACGCCATGAGTGAGTGCTTTGCCTGGCTGTATTCTTTTCCTCTTCACCTAAGACCAAGAGTTGCAACTCTCCCCAGTTCTAGTCTACAGGAAAGGGCTGCAGCGCAAGGAAAGGTATACTGCCTTTAAAGATTCCCTCTACTCTTTCCCCTGTTGTCTCTCTCTCTCTCTGTGTGTATGCTCTTAAGTCTCGAAAAGTCTATTTTTCAGTCATGAAACTGCTTCTAAGCCTCTACTTGCTCAGCTAATTTCCCCAAAACTAGCTTGTACCTTTGTATTTGTTTCAACCTCAATAAATGTGCCATTGTGGCGTTATCCCCTTCAATGTTATAAGTTTCTTAAGTAAGAATCGCCTTACTTAGCCACAGACGCTCTATTGCCAATGTCAAAAGATTCCTTATAAGCAGGTGTAAGTCTCATTAGAACGTGTGCAAGTTTGTACATGGGTCTAATGAGAGCACATCACGTAACAGTGGGGAACCCCAGGTTCAGGGGACAAATCTGCCCCTCCAATGTTCCCCAGATGGCTCCAGTCTCTTCCCCTAGGTCTGCTCCCTTCCCTCTAACTACTGATCATTTGGTGGTTTTTCAGCTTTTGTGCAGTTTTTCCTCCATTCTGAAAGGCTCAAATGCCTCTTCTAAGACTTAGTTACTGGCAATAAGAGCTTTCCATTAAAATATGCTGGCATTTTTTGTATTTCTGGCCACACTCCTTTTGCTTGTGGCCCCCACACCACTGGAATGTGCCCCCCAAGAGCTTTTCTGGAACTGATGTTGGCCCTCAGGCCGAAGAATTCTTTGAAAGTGTCAACAAACATGTAGACAGGGGTGATCCGGTGGACACGGTTTACTTGGATTTCCAAAAGGCTTTTGATAAAGTCCCCCACCAAAGACTCCTGAATAAACTTAGCAGACATGGGATAAGAGGAGAGATCCTCTTATGGATCAGTAACTGGTTAAAGAACAGAAAGCAGAGAGTGGGAATAAATGGTCAATTCTCCCGATGGAGGGAAATAAATAGTGGGGTCCCACAGGGATCGGTATTGGGACCAATTCTTTTCAAGTTGTTCATAAATGATCTGAAATTAGGAGTGAGCAGGAAGTAGCCAAGTTTGTCGATGACACCAAATTATTTAAGGTTGTTAAAACAAAAAGGGATTGTGAAGAGCTCCAAAGGGATCTCTCCAAGCTGGGAGAGTGGGCGTCCAAATGGCAGATGCGGTTCAACGTAAGCAAGTGTAGGGTGATGCATGTTGGGGCAAAAAACCAACCAACTTCAAGTATAACCTAATGGGTTCTGAGCTGGTGGTGACCGAACAAGAACGAGATCTTGGGATTGTGGTTGATAACTCAATGAAAATGTCCACCCAGTTACGGCTGCTGTAAAGAAGGCAAACTCCATGTTAGGCATTATAAGAAAAGGAACTGAGAATAAAACGGCCAGTATCATACTGCCCTTAGACAAATCTATGGTGTGACGACACTTAGAATACTGTGTACAGTTTTGGTCACCACACCTATAAAAGGATATTATAGAGCTGGAAAAAGTGCAGAAAAGGGCAACTAAAATGTTTAAGGGGTTGGAATATCTCCCCTATGAGGGAAGGTTACATCAACTGGAATTGTTTAGCTTGGAGAAGAGGAGGCTGGGGTGTGCGGTGTGTCACATGATGGTTGTATGCTATCTCCAGTATTTGAGGCAGTAAGCCTGTGTGCACCAGTTGCTGGGGAACTTGGGTGGGAGTGTGCTGTTGCACCTTCATACCTGGCCGATGGCTGGTTGGCCACTGTGTGCACAGAGTGCTGGGCCAGATGGACCCTCAGTCTGATCCAGCATCAGGGCAGTTCTGATGTTCTTAAGTGATTCCCCACCCTGCTTTTGCATGTTCAAAGTGCTCCACAGTGAATCTCATTTTATAATCCCCTAAAACAAACCTGCAAAGTAGGCCAGGCCTATTATCTGTATGTTGTAGATCGGAGGCAGGAGGATACGATACTGAGGGGAGTGGGAAAGAATGTCTCACCTAATGTCACTAAGTGAGTTCATGGCAGATTTGAAACAAGGACTTCCTAGCTCTTTCTAATGGGCAGTACACAACACTAGCTTTTAGACAATGGATGCAAAAGCGTATTAGTGAGAGATTATGTGTAGGAAATGCTAGGCCAGAACCCTTCTTCCTGATATGCTAGCTTTCTAAGTGCAAGGAATTGCTTTCGTATAGAGGAGCCCCTAGGCAAGCTCCCACCTGCGGTCTACAGTGGTTCAACCCAGACAGAGGTTTACCCCTACAATGAGAACACTTCCACATGGTGGGAATGACCATAGGCTTACCTATGGATGGGGGACGACTTTGAAGGAAGTTTGATTGCTGCTGTTCTCGCTAGAAGGAAGGGGTTGAAGCAAAGTTGGGCATACCTTAAGCTTACAGGATCTATTTTGTTGAGGTTGAATAACCTGAGCCAGGTACAAAATAGATGGATGCTCGTACACCAAGGATCAGCTGCCACCGAGCATATGCTCAATCCAGAACCAAGTTCACGCGTCCTTTCACACAAAAATCTACACTTGGTTTTCTACTCAGCTGTTCTTTTTCTGTAACGTAATTTTGGGGTGGGGGGTAGGGGTTAGCTTTTTAGTTGCTATCAGGGGGAGGCTGGTGGTTCTGATGTCAGTGGGGCTGCGAATCATAGAATAGCAGAGTTGGAAGGGGCCTACAAGGCCATCGAGTCCAACCCCCTGAATCCACTTTGGGTTTCAATCAGAACTCTAAAGGCGCTACCCAGGGTTCAGAGTATCTTTGATCGCTCCTTTAGAGTTCTGACTGAAACCTGGAGCGGATTCACTGCCCCATTTATTATTATCGTTAAGACTATTGGGAGTCAAGAAACCCTTGGTGATCACCTAGAGATCTACGAGTAGATTGTGATCTACCTTCCAGCCATCCCTGAGTTCAAGAGTCCTTTCTCTGTCTCTCACTTGGGGTATAGGGAGGCCTCCAAGGGACAAATTTAGCTGCTACCAGCTTGCTGACACTCCGGTTAGCGTGTGTTTCGCTTGCCACTTTCAGCTGCTACAAGTTCTTCTATTGCTACTTTATCTCCATGAAGCTTAAATGAAACCTGAGCCCCAAAGCCATTTTGCTGGACAGGGCCAAATAAATGTTGGGCCTTATAGCAAGATATATAGTTACAAATAATAACAATAACCATAAAATGATAATATATTGTTGTTGCTGCTGCTGTTCTGAACACAGAGTAGTTAATTAGGGATGTGCTCCGCTTCTCTTCGGTTCACAGAAGCAGGAGCGAGGCGGCCTAATTCGCCTCCGGAAAAGGCGGAGGCGAAGAGAGTCAGGGGGGCTGCGGATCGAGGCAAAGAGGATCGCCTCAATCCAGAGCTCTGGATGCAGGTAAGTGGAGGGGAGGGGGACTAATCTGGCACTGCCGGCGCCGCCATCCAAGCGGCAGCGGCGGCAGCACCAGGTAAGGGAGCAGGGAGGAGGGACACTTACCTTCTTCTGTCGCGGGCTTCAATTGAGGCCCCGGTTGAAGCTGGAAGTGAAGGCCGAGGCCTCTTCCGGCTTCAACCGGGGCCTCAATTGAAGCCCGCGACGGAGGAAGGTAAGGGGGCGGGGTGGGTGGCTGGCTTATCTTGCGCCGCCGCCGCCGTCCATATAGTGACGGCGGCGGAGCCGGATCTCGCTCCGCGGAGCGGGAGACGGGCAGAGCAGCGCAAAGAGGATCGGGCCCGATCTGGATTTTCCGGATCGGGCCACGAAGCGGATCGGGGGGTCCGTGCACACCCCTAGCAGTTAACACAAATGCATTTCGTTGTCCTAAGCCATTCAAAATGTTGGAAGATGTTCTGAACAGATACGTTGATATGGAGGCATGGTGGGAGTGGGGCAGGGGGATTAAACTAACTGCCCCTTCTTTAAGGGTCTGTTCATTTTTGGATTAATGCAAAAAATATTTTTGGGGTGGGGGGAGGTCAGGGCAGCAGCCCCACTCCCACTCCCCCCCACTATGTTGTGTCGACTTAACTAAAGAGTGAATTCAGAATGCTGCAGAATATTTTGAATTGCCTGAACCGTGGAAGGCATTGTGTTATTTACTGGGCAGCCCTCACAAAAACACAGGAGCAGGATAATTTTAACGAACTACTCTCTGAACTGGGCAGGCAGCAGTTTGCGCAATCAATACAGAGTGCGCAATCAATACAGATTCCCTGACTTAGGTGTGGGGAAAGGAAAAGGAGCCCTCGCATTCAGGACTGGGTGGGGAAGGGAAGCCAACTTCAGCACAGGCATTATTGCAATCTAAACCAAAACAGCGAAGAACGACACATTAATTAGAGAGGCACCAGGGATCACCAAATTCTTGGCTCGCCGCTCTGACCATGTTACTCCGCTTCTGAAATCTCTTCATTGGCTTCCAATTCACTTCAGAATCCAATATAAACTTCTCCTGTTAACCTTCAAAGCTTTTCACGGTCTGGCTCCTTCCTATCTCTCCTCTCTCATCTCACACTATTGCCCCGCTCGTGCTCTTCGCTCCTCTGATGCCATGTTTCTCGCCTGCCCAAGGGCCTCTACTTCCCTTGCTCGGCTCCGTCCATTTTCTTCTGCTGCCCCTTACGCCTGGAACGCTCTTCCAGAACATTTGAGAACTACAAGTTCAATCGCAGCTTTTAAAGCTCAACTAAAAACTTTTCTTTTTCCTAAAGCTTTTAAAACTTGATGTTGTGCAGACTTTATACTGTTAGTTTTACCCTACCCTGTGCCTGCTTACCCTACCCTGTGCCTGTTTGCATTCTCTTCCCCTCCTTATTGTTTCATTATGATTTTATTAGAATGTAAGCCTATGCGGCAGAGTCTTGCTATTTACTGTTTTACTCTGTACAGCACCATGTACATTGATGGTGCTATATAAATAAATAAATAAATAATAATAATAATAATAATAATAATAATAATAATAATAATAATTAAAAAATACCAACCCATGGAAACATAGATTTACAAGAAATGTCTCTATTAGAACTGTGTTTTTTCTTGGATGCTTGGGGAGATTCTTGTCTGCCTACCAGCTTCTTCTCTGATCCTATTTCCCCCCTGAAATAGCTGCCATGTTCTGGATGGTCCAGCTTTTGACTCCTTCTCAAAAGCTGCGCAGACCCTGGTTCCTCACTGTTCTCTGTTGCTTCCCTTTTCACGTGGCCCCCACCCCCCACCAGCTGCCACGAACAGCTTCTTCTCCTCTTTTTATATTCCGTGTCTTTTAGGCAGTCTGACTCAAAATACATCCAGAGTTTGTGCAGCTAACCTGTACAAGCTTATACTGTGCAAAGGCAGGACAAGCGGTTGGCAAACCTGGGCAGTTGCCATGGCTTCCAAGGCCAGCAACTGGCTTGCAATGGCACCACCAGCCTAGTCTTGCTCCAAGCATCGAAGAGTATGCTGGGAATTTTAATCCATCACCTCTGGAGGACACCAAGTTGAGGAAAGCAGGGTTAGAAAACCTGCTGGTCTCCTCCAAATCTGAGATTTCTACACTTTATGAAATTGGGCTCCTCCAAGAAAGCTTAACTTTGCTCAGGTGGGTCAGGGCCCAAATCCTAAAGAGGAAGCCAGGGGATACAATTTGGGAAGGACTTTTCTGCCCTCAGACCTCAGGGACGGATAGTCCAAACCCAAGCCATCTTCCTAATTTGCTCCATTTTGTGAGCTGGGAACAGGACCCCAGAGTCTCGACTCCCACTGCTTTCTGTCCTAACAGCAGGGCTGTGTTCTCACACACTTCCAGTACGCTCACATGACCAGCCAGGCCAGGAAAGGGAGCCAGACAAGCTCAAGGAATGTAAGCACAGAAGTATGAAAATAGCCTGGTGCCACATGCTTTGAACAGACTCCGAGCACCGTTGTAGAGAGACATCATTAGACAACTGAAGTACCTTCCTGCAACATCCACCATACAATACACAGTCCCTTATTCACCCAGCTGCCCAGCCTTCTACATCGTGGGTGAAGGCAGCATGCTGTCTCCTCAGCTACTGCTCTGAAGAGGGTCATGGTACCAACTCCAGCACGACACAGCTGCTGCTGTTATGGTGGATCTGAAACTCACCCCCCCCCCCAACATAGTAACCATGACAGCTGTTAATTGGAGTGACACCCTGCCTTGTCACTTTGCAGGGTACATATCAAAGTGGTGTGTGTGGTGAACCACATACCAGTGGTCGATGGGGCAGAAGGCAAGGAAAGGAAAGGAACCTCTAGTGCAAGCACTGAGTCATTGCTGACTCTTGGAGAGATGCCAGCTTTCACTAACGTTTTCTTGGCAGGCCTTATAGTGGGGTGGTTTGCCGTTGCCTTCCCCAGCCGTGATTACCTTTCCCCCAGCTAGCTGGGTACTCATTTTACCGACCTTGGAGGATGGAAGGCTGAGTCGACCCAAGCCGGCTGCCTGAAACCAGCTTCCGCTGGGATTGAACTCAGGCCGTGGGGAGAGTTTCAGCTGCAGAAACTGCTGCTTTGAGCAGCTCTGAGCCACCAAAAAAGTGTATTTTAGCTTTAAGCTCTTACTGCCAGTAGCTAAACCTTAGGAGAGGCATTTCAATCTTTCAGAATGGGTTGAAACTGCACAAAAGCAGAGAGGAACGGAAAGTCTTGGTGGCTTGGGGAAAGGGTATGTGTGACTGGCTGGGGCATTCTGGGAGTTGTAGTCCAACACATCTGGAGGGCACCAGGTTGGGGAAGGCTGCTTTAAGGAGTGCTGAATTTAGGTGAATTGGGTAAGAGTCCTCAAATGCATCAGATCCAGCCCCTCTTCCCATCACTCATGGTCGAGAACATGCTACTACAGAGGAAACTGGCAAGTGTGACATTAGCCCAAGAGGAACTGCTGGCAGGTGATCAGAGGGGCTGGGACTGTGGTTAGCATATGTTGATTCAGCTGTTGCTCAAGTACAGAGCTCAAGGAAGTTTGCCAGAGAGGAAGGGCACTTCCAGGCTATAAGTGCGGATAGCTTCCCCCACCAGGTAAGAAGTGAGCCCTTGGTCCCTGGCCCATGTAGTTCATTTCCCAGGAGCTAGCTTCGCTCCTTGTTCCTCTGCCTGAATCCTGGAAGGCTGAAACTCTGTTTCGGAATGGGTCCATTTGCAGTTTGCAGATGGTCTCAGTTCACGTCAAGCTTGATTTTTCTGTGGTTTTAAGTCAATGTCTGTGTGGGCACCAGGCAGTCTGTTAGGTAAAAGACAAACTGGAGCAGTGCGACAATGGAACCAGTGACCTAGGGAGGTTGTGGGCTGTCCCACACTACAGGCCTTCAAGAGGCAGCTGGACAACCACCTGTCAGGGATGCTTTAGGGTGGATTCCTGCTTTGAGCAGGAGGTTGGACTCCATGGCCTTGTAGGCCCCTTCCGGCTCTGCTATTCTATGATTCTGTGATCAGGAAAAACTTCCTGACAGAGCAGTACGACAATGGAACCAATGACCTAGGGAGGTTGTGGCCTCTCCCACACTAGAGGCCTTCAAGAGGCAGCTGGACAACCACCTGTCAGGGATGCTTTAAGGTGGATTCCTGCATTGAGCAGGGGGTTGGACTCGATGGCCTTGTAGGCCCCTTCCAACTCTGCTGTTCTATGATTCTATGAGACTGCAGCAAATCTCGCATGCGAGCAAACTCTGGAATTCCACAAGATGAAAGAATGGCAAGTAGTTAATGCTACAGTGGCACACTGCAAACAAAAGCAGGTAATCCAGAACCCCAACATAGGGGGAGAAATTTGGATAGGGTCATTTTGGATGTATCCCAACCTACAATGCTTTTAGCCAAGAGAGCTATAAGGGCTGGAGCGTAAGATACTGCTGGCTTCAGTATCAGTATCATCATCATCATCATCATCATCATTGGGGAGGGGCATAAAGGTGGAAAGGGAGGGTGTCTTGCCATATAATCACAGGACCTGATGGAAGCCAAACAAGTGAGCAGCGGCACAATTCTGATGCTTGCGCCACTGCAGCCAACATGATTTATGAGACGGGGCGGCTTGGCAGCTTCCTGTTTAATGTTGTTCTAACAAGGCCCTTCTGAGAACATCGCTTTCAGAGAAGGTACTGGGGGGAAGGGCAACAGTTTCTGAGCACCAGCTTTGGATTAGAGCTCATTTGGAGACTAGGACAGCAGTTCTATCCACAGCTACTTGAGAGAGAAAGTTCCACTGAAATCAACGGGGCTTGCTTAAGAACATAAGAAGACCGAGGGTCCGTCTAGTCCAGCACTCTGTTCACACTGTGGCCAACCAGCTGATGACCAGGCACCAACAAGCAAGACACAGGTGCAAGAGCAACCTCCTGCCCATTTCTCAGCCAATGGTGTATATAGACTAGCTGCCTCAGATACTGGAGATAGCACATAGCCATCGGGGCTAGTAGCCATCGATAGCTTTCTCCTCCAGGAATTTATTCAACCCCCTTTTAACGCTATCCAAATTGCTGGCCATCATTACATCTTAGGGTAGTGAGTTCCACAGTTTAACCATGTGTTGTGTGAAGTACTTCGTTTTATCTGTACTTCTGTTGGAAGATGCATAGGATCAATCTGTCAGTGAGCCACCCTTGCATTTAAGCACTGGCCTGGTAGCCACAGGGGACCAGAAACTGCATGTAAGCAGGATGGAGGAGGAAGTTCCGTCCTTCCTCTGCTCCGAACACAGAAGCCAAGCAGGCTGAAGATAGATCTCCAGACATTTGTGGACTTCATCTCCCAGAATCCTCTGCCAACATGGCCAATGGTCAAGAATACCAAGACTTGAAGTCCAAAATCTGGAGATCTACTTTCTGCCCACTGTAGTGCTACAGGAGGGAAGCTCTCTCTTCTGTACCCAGTATAGAAATGCAACTCTCTATGCCTCCTCTACCAGCCCCCAGCTGTTTAGTAAACATTGTTGCAGGCTAGCAACTTTTGTGGGTTTATTTACACACTGAAGCCAGCAAATTCATTTTAGCAGACAGGAATATAGACTGATATCTATACACACACACACACAGAGTACCAGTGTTGTGCAAACATCCGTGTGGAATACACACATGCAAATAAATACATGTTCAACTTCTTCTTCCCACCCTCCTAGCAGGCCTCTTAGACCTTTAACAAGAGCACAAGCAGGTGGGAACAAGGGAAAGACGATTCTAGCGAAGGTCATGCAAGAAGGTAACGCAGCAATGGGACAGCCCAACTGGTCGACTCGTTCATTAGATGAATCCATAAACTAAATTATTTTATCAACTAGGGCAGATAAGGTCACTAAAGATTCAACCAGTTTATAGCAGGGATGGGGGATTGCGGCCCCAGATGTTGTTGGACACCAACTCCCATCAGCCCCTGCGAGCATGGCCAATGTTTGAGGATGATGGGAGTTGTAGTCCAAGGACATCTGGAGGGCAACAGGTTTCCTCATCCCTGCTTTGTAGCCATGTCTTATATCAGAGGTGGGGCACCTGTGGCCCTCCAGATGTTTTCACCTACAACTCCCATCAGCCATTGTTAGCCTAGCCAATGGCAAGGGATGATGTCTGTTGCAGCCCAAAACAAGTTGTCCCACCCCTTATACCCTGCCTTATACAGACAAACGAGACATGATACTGGAGGCATTTGACTGGGCAGGTCCTCCCAATAGCATTTTATTGAAATGCAATCCAGGTGGGCGGCTACAAACCTGCTCAGCAAGGAGCATGTACTTGACCACCCAACTTGGCCCAAAGACTCCAAAATGTGGAGAGAAATGTGATCACCGCCTGCTAATTGTTGTGGATCAAGCCAGAGTTAAAAGCAAAACTGCAGGGGCCAGGTTGAGACGTTGTCAACACTCGGTGCCAGGCATGAACCCCGGCCTAAAGGGGGTCAGATTTGCCCCAGGAATCAGCAACTAGGGACCCATACATTTTCAGCCCTGGTTTTAAGAACAGCTTTTACCCTAGTATCCTTGTCCTTTGCCAGCCCCCCCCCCCCGCCCCCATCATCCTCTCTGTACCACACAGAATCAGAGCCAAAGGATTCTTACCGTTCTTTTACCTGTAAAAGCTAAGCTATCTGGAGTTCAGAGGGGCCCCTTTCACCTAAAGGTGAAAGCCCCTTGTTGAAAGAAATTACTCAAAGGAAGCCTGTTGATTTGGAGCAGCGCAGATAACTGATGGGAGAGGTGCAGATAACTGGCTAGATGCAAAAAGAGGACAAGGCAAGCTTCACTTGCTGACATTCCCTCCTCTACACAAGGTGTAGGAGCCCCATCCGCTTTGACACCTGGCCACCCTCATCCACAGACAAAAGTGCACCATGCAGCACAAAGCCCCCGGGGTGTTTAAAATTACCACTTGGACACCAGAACCCTCAAAGTCTGCATGCCAGATTTGATGGCAAAGCTAGTCTAGTGCCTTCTACAGCCAGATGAAGAGGGCATTCAGAGGAGGGCAACCAGGATGATCAGGGATCTAGAAACAAAGCCCTATGAAGAGAGACTGAAAGAACTGGGCATGTTTAGCCTGGAGAAGAGAAGATTGAGGGGAGACATGAGAGCACTCTTCAAATACTTGAAAGGTTGTCACACAGAGGAGGGCCAGGATCTCTTCTTGGTCCTCCCAGAGTGCAGGACACGGAATAATGGGCTCAAGTTAAAGGAAGCCAGATTCCAGCTGGACATCAGGAAAAACTTCCTGACTGTTAGAGCAGTACGACAATGGAACCAGTTCCTTAGGGAGGTTGTGGGCTCTCCCACACTAGAGGCCTTCAAGAGGCAGCTGGACAACCATCTGTCAGGGATGCTTTAGGGTGGATTCCTGCATTGAGCAGGGGGTTGGACTCGATGGCCTTGTAGGACCCTTCCAACTCTGCTATTCTATGATTCTATGATATGAAGTTGCCGAGTATGAAAGAGAGAGAATGTTTCTGGGTGTTCTCATCGCGCCGCTTAGCAGTAATCACTTAGTGATTAGACAAGTCTGCGATCCACCACTTGGCTAGTCCTTTCCCTTACAGGAGGAGTTGGTATTCTAGAGCACAACAGGTCATTTCCGCAATCTGTCATGTGGGACCCCAGAGATAGCTTTAAAAAAAAAAAAGGCAGCCGGGGACAGGTTAAAAATAACTTCAGGCGCCATGAGCAACCCTCTATTTATAGCTTCCTATGTTTATTTGGGTGTTTAATTCCCGCACATCCAGGTGCCTTCAGCTTTCCTGCAACATAGACGTAGAGCAGCATTCTCCAAATCATTGCCCTCCAGATGTGTTGGGCAACAATTGCCAGTATCCCCCAGCCAGCTGGGAGAAGCTGGGAGTTGCCCTCCAGATGTGTTGGATGACAACAGGTTACAATGGTCTTGCAGGAGACACCCCATCAATGAAGGGTAGTTCTCCCCCCCCCCCAACAATTGCAAGAGCAAACAGCCTTGGCACAAGCTCCCTCGCTGCCTGAGGTGGGGGAGAACATGCACCACAGCTGCATTGCGCCCCCCCTCATCCCTTTGCTGCCACGTCGGCTCTATGGAGAGTTGTGCAGCTGGAAGAAGTGGTTTCTCCACATGGCACTCCATAGAGCTGATGTGGCAGTGGGAAAAGTAAGGGTGGGTGTGCACGACAAGAGAAACAGAGCATGGGCAAAGCACCCTGCCAGCTGCTCTTTTACTGTGGCAAATCCACGGTGGGAGAACATCTGGTAAGCATCTTCACAGCACTCAGTAGAATCAGCAGGGCGGCAGCAGCAGGCAAGTGCAGCCTGATGTGGTCACCTCACCCTGCTTCATGGAAGGGCCAGCCCTGAGAGCAAAGATTCCTCTGAGCAGCAAGCCTTTCAGAGATCACAGAGCCCTCCCACCTGCAGAGAGATTGGCCTTGGCATGTGTGGAAGATCCTTGCGTTGGAAAGAACGCAAGAAAGGGTTGAGGCTGCTCCCAAGAATCTGGGTTCAAGCCTGTCAAATCCCACACCCTCTAACTAGGAAGGGAGGCCTTCTCCCAGTCCCAGAAGCATGGGTGGTGGAGGTTCATATCCAGGTTATTTGATAGCAAAGGAAGAAAAATACAGAAAACACACATGCAACACAATGCTATCTTTGTTATCTCAGAAAGAGGTCCCACTCAGCACAGTGAGGCTTGCTCTCCAGTAAATGTGTATCGGATTTCAGCCTCTGTTATTATTTCCCGTATTCCAGGGCTCAGTTCTGCCATTAAAAACAGGCCGTCAAGGCCCAGCCTCCCTGAGCCCTGTCTCAGAATAAACTCTGCTTAGGTGTGGTTTCTGGTTCAAGCCTTGGGAGGACGTGGGACCGAGAAGTTTGAGGAGACGGCCGTCACGTCAGCTGCATGCTTCGCATTTCTTCCTTCTGCGTATGCAAACGGAACTAGGCTAATTTCACCATTCAGTGATGCTGAAATTACATTTGGAGTTCAAATACCCAAGTAGGCTTTAAAACCCTGGTGGGTTGTGCGTTGTGCGTTGCTGGCTATCAGTCACTCTGCACCCTTTCTGTCAGCAGGCTTCCTTCACATCATTCATTTCTGAGTTGGAGAGGCAGCCTTGACACACACACACACACCCGCCCTCGATTCAGGGGCTAAGGAGTACCTTAGTAGCAGGCGCACATAATGAGGGTAAGCAGTCTGGGGCGGAAAGAATTGCAAACCCAACCAGCCATAACACTGGCCATAGTGATGAATTACATCTAAGGCACCTCCGGGTGCATCCCTGTGCTTTCAGCTGGGCTGTCGCCCTCTGGGTGACCACAAAGAAGTGAATACAGATACTGGAATAAATGGTGCTGTGTATGTAAATAAATATTTAAATATTTAATGTACAAAACGTAATGTAGTAAATTAAATTAAATACACTGTATTAAAATGTATGTATTTTTTAAATACAATAGCACGGTGTTTATTTATTTTATTTATTTGTTGTTACGTTTATATTCCACCAGTTCTCCTCTTGTAAGGAACCCAAGGTAGATTACATGGTCCTCTTCTCCATTTAATCATCACACAACCCCGTGAGGTAGGATAGGCTGAGAGTCAGTGCCCGGCCCAAAGTCATGAAGTGAGCTTATGTGGCCGAGTAGAGACTAGAACCCAGATCTCCTAAGTCCCCATCCAACACTCTAGCCACTACATCACACTGGCTCTCTGATGTTGACAGGGACTGGTGGAAGAATGGGAGGTGAAGAAGCAGGCCCAGTTTCCTACTCTGTGAACCTGAGGGACTGGCCTGGTTGGCTGCCCTCGTGTCTGCCGGGTGCTGCCCTCACACGATGCTTGAGCCTACAGCCTGCTATAAAAAACCTCCAGTGCCATGCGATGGTTAGGCTGTGAGCAGATGCCACCATAATCAGCTGACCAGTCCTTGCCTGGAAGCTCCTCCCATTACCAAAGGACAGGTGACATCTGGGGCAGCTCCTCCTAGTATCCCTTGGTTACTAGAACTAATACAGCCTTCCTCAACCTGTGCCCTCCAGATGTGTTGGACTGTCACTGGCCATGCTGGTTGGGAATGCTGGGGGTTGTAGTCCAGCACATCTGGAGGGCACCAGGTTGTTCTAATTCTATTATTCCTTTCCTGCTTCCAGTATGCAGCAAGAGCAGAGGAAAAGCAGCTGTTGGAAATTATTTGGAAATGATATGATTTGTTCATTAGCTAATCTGACTTAAGCCACTGTTTGACTACAGCAGCAACGACAACAATACAACCAGGAGCATCCATAAAGCAGCATGCAAATGGAAAGAAACATCTCAACCTACACACACACACAAAATTTTGTGCAAAAAATCCTAGGGCGTATATTATTATTATTTATTATTATCATCATCACCAGCATTTGTATACTGCCCCATAGCCGAAGCTCTCTGGGCGGTTTACATAGGATAAAAACACTTAAAAACTATATACAAAAATTTTAAATCAGAAAAACTTACAATTTAAAACCACAAACATACATAAACAAATATAGGCAGTGCAGCTGCAAGGGGGGTTTCCGGCCCATCCTGATCTCCCCTTCTGAAGTTTAATTGCATGCTGAGGATAAACACTATTAACATTCTTTTCCCTTTCTAACAGCTCGACCGACACCCCCCCCCCCTTCACAACATTGTCAGAAAAATGGGCTGATAGCCAGTGAAGAAAACTGCAATGCTTTAATAAGGGCAAACCTCCCCATGTGGTTGTTATTTTTCATTCCTCATTTAAGCTAGGGAAACAGAGTCACGCACACACGAAACATGAAAGACTACAATCCTATGCATGCTTGCCCAGGATTAAGTCCCACTGAGTTCAGTGGGACTGACATTTGAGTAGACCTATATAGATTTACCTAGTTCTGTGTAAACTGTACTGTTACAGTGAAAAAACTAGAAAGACATCCCACTTCAAGCAGCTGCTGCCGTTTTAAGACTAGAATCCATCAATTTACCCCTTCTAGACAGAAAAGGGAATTCTAGAAAACATGCCAGGTTTAGATTTTGACCTTGACCTCAAGTTTTTGTGAAGCAGAGGGGTTTAATTTAGGTGGCACAATCTGCCCAAACTTAGGCACTGGTCAGATCAATGTGCTGGGTCAGGCTGTCTTCTTGAATTTCTTTTTTAGGCCTCTAGTTCCCATGGCAACCAACTCCAGCTTTGCTTAAATTCTGAATTTCAGAATGAAGGATAAGAAGTGCTAAGTAACAGCTTTGACTTCTAACCAGTTGCTGTGGAATTCCATTGTGTTGCTCACTGAGATGTTTTATTTTTAAACCAGTCCATCTTCTACTGCTGGCTGAGGATGATGGGAGTTGTAATCCAGACAGTGGCCATGCTGGCTGGGGATTATACGGATTGGCACCCAACACAACTGGAGAATGCCAGGCTGCGAGGGTAGGAAAACTGGTGTCCTAAACTACAGCCCCCATAATTCCTGCTCCTGCTACAGAGGACTGGCAACGTCTCCCAAAGTCTCTGGGCAGATATTTTCTATACCACTTCTCTATTTAAAAACAAACAAACAAACATAAACATTGCTGATGCCCATCTGAGAGCCAACTCACTGCAGCATCAGGAGACGAAGTAAATGTGCCTTTGCAGATTATCTACCAAAGAGAATTTGTCCATAGCATCCTATGTGACCTCAAACACAATGCCTTTTAATTGGGAACCATTCCAGTGAGATTCCTCAGGGTCGGCCCTACCATGAAGTGGGAGGATGCAGGCAGAGAAGGCAGCAGAGTATGGGAAGAGCGGCGCTCTCCCCCTCCGAAAGGTCTGCTACTTCTTGGCCCTGCTGGCTGGCTGCACAACCAAGAAGGAGCTACTCGCTCACTCCTGGACATGTCATGCCTCCTGCTCCACTCCGCTCATGTACCTCCCAACCCAACTGGCCTTGCCCAACTGGCTGCCAGCCGGCCATCTTACAAGGTCGGACAAAGTATTGCGAGAGGTCTTGGAAGTTCTGGGATCACTCACGATTCTTTGCCTGACGTGCAGGCTCTATGCAGCTCCTGAAGGCAAAAACACCTTGTGAGCAGCGCGCTGTGGAGGTGGGCGCACATACATGCGCAAAGAAAACTAACCCAGCTGGCGGGCAGGCTGTTGAGAGGTGTGTGCATATGCAGGCCAAGAAAGAAAGAAAGAAGGAGAAAGAAAATAAAAGCAGGCAGGCAGATCAGGAGGGAGGGCGGCAGCGAGTCCCTGCTTCAGGCGGTGACCTGCCTTGGGCAAGGCCTGCATTGAGACCTCTTTTACATGAACATGTTAATGGATGCATTGGTCACCAAGTGAGAACCCAGTATAATGATATTTTAAGACCCCTGCCATTTCCTTGCTGTCCTTTTTACCCGAAGTCCTCCTTAGGGTGAGCAAAGATAGATCAGGATCAACTAGAATCATAGAAGGCCACCGAGTCCAACCCCCTGCTCAATGCTAGTAGATCCCTAGCTGATCTGTGGTAGACAAAAGCAAGGCTTCTGAATCCCATGCATTTAGCAATAGCAACAACAACAAGACTCTCCTTCCTGCCCTAAATTAGGCTGCTAAAAGGAAGAAAACCCAGGAGTGGATTCGTCTGTGAGAGAACTGTGAACTCAGTTCTGATACTGGAAAACAAAAAAGACCCTTAATTCTAACTGCCCTGTCTCTCCTGCTCCCTATTCTGCACCTGGCTCCAGTTAGTGGATCTTGGGGTAGAAGTAAAAAAGCAAGCTTGTATACTGCCCACACCTGCCTTTTGGCAGAGCTAAATAAAGCCTCACCTGCAGTTACTTAGAAGAACACCTGCACATTGCATTGGGGTTTTGTTCCACTTCTAATGCATTTTGGATGAACCTATGGAGTCTGCCAATGTGTTAATAATGGCTCCAAAACGGAGCAGCTTGTAAAACAGTCACTGGAGACATACAGAGGGAAGGCAGGAAACACAGGCATTAGATCCGAATAAGGGCTTTACTCTGCATCTCTCCAAGGAAGTGAGCTGTGTAAGGAGGAGAGGAATATTAAAGATAGTAATGTCCAAAGAGCACCATTAACCTGGATCTAGTCTTGCTGATGGGACATGGGTGATAATAGGCCATCATGTGGTGGAGGGTTGGGCATGCACATGGATTTGCATCACTGCTCTCTATAGCCCAGAGCATCCATTCCATGCACACGGTCACTGTGCTTATTTTTCATACATTTCAGCTTTAATTGAATTGTCACAGACTGCATGTCATTGTTTCTGCATGCCATTGCCATTTGACCCCAGTAAGCGATGCCTTTTTCTCTACACAAATGTGTACACCGTTATAAATTTTGCTGCATCAGAACTACCTCTCCAGCAGTCTGCACATGATAGTTGCTTTCTAAGACGCCTTTCCAAAAGCAATATCAGCTGATCTGGAAAGTCCAGCTCCTAATCCTGCACAGCGCAAGGCTCACTGCCGGTACGTTTGGCATCAAAGACCTTCTCATCCCTCAACCTATTCCCAGGCCTGGCCCCTAGCATTCAAAGTAGTTTCCAGGGCTCAAATTAAAACCTGCCTTGCATTGATATCTATTGACTCCCTACTGCTTGCATGTGCCCATTTTGCTGCATACATTTCTCAGGGCGATCAGGTGCAAAGAAAGAGAAGGGGAGGGGGTATTTGGGTCTTCCTAGTGGCAGCAGCTGAAATCTGCCCCCCTTTCTACAGAGCTGTTTAAAAAGCCCTCCCCCGCTCATCTGGCTAGCTCAGCTTCCCCTTCCTACCACCTTCCCTTTCAGAAGATGTATCTACCAGTCGCTGATCCATGGTAGCACCTTTTTGCTGCTCTAAGGCAAAAGGGATATTATTATTATTATTATTATTATTATTATTATTTATTTATATAGCACCATCAATGTACATGGTGCTGTACAGAGTAAAACAATAAATAGCAAGACCCTGCCGCATAGGCTTACATTCTAATAAAATCATTTTGCTGCACATGTGTGATAATCTACAGTTGAACATGATGGGTGAGTAACTGCAGTTAAGCTAGATCATCTCTTCTAACAGAGGCCGCAATGCACTTGTTCCAGTGAGGTCCTGGATTTTCTCCATCAGTCTGAAGCAACTTTAATTCAGCTACTCTAAAGGACCCTAGGCTCTGAGTTTTTCTTTCCTTCTTACTTGGAAACCGCTTTTTTAAAGGCAGGATTTCTAAAAGCATTTCTGAATTAATATTTTTCCATGAAGTCAGACTGCAGGGATGGTGAGTTGACCATTCAAGACGTTCTCTGCCTAATACAAGCTACACAGTACTGGATTTTGTTGAAGACCCAAACATCTAGGGGGCATGGGCGGGAGGGGACTGCAGGGAGACCTTTTCTAGAACCAGAGTGGGAGCTAGAGTGACTCATAAGGAAAGCCTTCGTGTAATGCAGGGATTGTGGGCCTGCTAAGTGGGGACTCGATCTATCCCCAATAATAGGCGATCCTGCCATGCATGATGCAAGAGGTTCTTCTCATGCAGCCAAACATGGGAACAGGCTGGGCGGAGGGGACCAAAGCAGCCCCCCTCGCCAATAAGAGGGGACCTCTAGCAGGGTCTTCCTGGACTGGACAACGACGCCCCCCTTGGGAAAACAGGACACCGGGGAAGGAGGACCGGGTTAGGTTCAGGGGCAGCCCAGGCCGGTTTTGCAGGAGGTGGGCTTGGGCCAGGGGTGGAGGGGCAGCACATTCCGACGACACCGTCGGAGATGCCAACAGAGCTGGCGCCTGATGGGGCCGGACTCCGGCTCAGCTGCCAGGCTCCTTCCAGCTACACTCCAACTCCCACCGTTTCCAGCTGGCTGGGAATGATGGAAGCTGGAGTCCAACGCAACGGGTGGGGGGGGGCAAGGCTGCCCTCTTGGCATGCCAAGTCCCATGCCTCTTCCTTTTCGCTGAAGGCTTGCCCGCGGGCCAGGGCTCCCCCTGCCACTCACCTGCTCGGCGTGGGCGCCGGCGTCCATGCCCAGCCGGGCCAGGCCCTCGCGGAGCTCATTGATGTCCACCCGCCCATCCTTGTTGGTGTCCAGCTGCTCGAAGAGCGTCGCCCAGCGCTGGTGGCGATCGGGGTCGCGGGAGCTCTCCTGGGCGCCGGGCACCACCTGCTGCTGCTGCGGCTGGGGCTGGGGCCGGGGCCCTTCCCGGGGCGCCAGCATGGCCCTCGTGCGGCTCGTCGCTAGACCCCCGGCGGCGGCGGCGAAGGCCGTGGCAGGCTGCCCGCGGTGCCTGCCGGCTGGCTGCGCTTGTGCCTCGCCCCGCAGCCCGGGCCAGGCGCCATCGCTTCGCTCCTCCCGCTGGCCGACCTCACTCCGGCCCGCTTCGCCAAAGCGCAGGCACCGGCCAGCAGCGGGGCATTTAAAAATGCGCTGGTTGGCGTCGCCTCCCACCGCGATTGCCTCCTCCCCGCACCCCTGAAAAAAGCAAAAAAGGAAGCCAGGACATGGGAGGGGAGCATCGCGCGGGGGGAGCGGAGGGTTCACGCGCCTTCAGGAGGCGGGCAGAGCGGGGCGGGGCCTGGAGCCCGGAGGAGCCTTTGGGCTATTCGAAACAGTACGCGACGGGATCAAAGCCGCGTGGTGGCCCGGGGGGAGCCGCCGCCGCCTCCTCCTCCTGCCGCCACTGGCCTTGGGCTAGCCAGCAAGAGGGGCGGAGGACGCGCGCAATGCAAGCCACGCGGGGCAGCAGCGCGTCTGGGCTTAAGAGACGCGTGAACAACGAGTCAGGAAGTCTCCCTCCCAGGGCCCGGGCCAGACTATTTTGCGCCCTAGGCAAGGTTTCTCTCTCTCTCTCTCTCTCTCTCTCTCTCTCTCTCACACACACACACACACACACACACACACACACACTCTCTCTCTCTCTCTCTCTCACACACACACACACACACACACACACACACACGGGCCAGACTATTTTGCGCCCTAGGCAAGGTTTCACACACACGCACACACACACCCCAAAAATGCCAACTTTGATTTTTAAGAACAGACGTTTCCTGGAAAAAATAAGAAGCACAAAACTTGAAACGGCTAAATTTATTTCAAAGTGCAAGAAATACGTCATGCCGATTATAGCAAACAAATTGGAAAGGAACGTCTAGGGGTCTAAAATTAGGGTGACCCTATGAAAAGGAGGACAGGGCTCCTGCATCTTTAACAGTTACATAGAAAAGGGAATTTCAGCAGGTGTCATTTGTCTATATGGGGAACCTGGGGAAATTTTCTCTTCATCACAAAAGTTAAAGCTGCAGGTGCCCTGCCCTCTTTTAAATCTGGTCACTCTAGTATAGCTCCTGCAGCTTTAACTGTGGTGATGAAGAGGGAATTTCACCAGGTTCTCCATATATACAAATGACACCTGCTGAAATTCCCTTTTCTATACAACTGTTAAAGATACAGGAGCCCTGTCCTCCTTTTCATAGGGTCACCTTACTAAAATGCATGATTTAATAGGAATATCACCTCCAAATCATCCCCCCCAACTCACACATGCGTGCACGCACACACACCGCATCACTCACTCCAAACAAACACACGCATGAACACATGCATTCACTCCAAGGCCCCCTGCATGCACCCCATTCATCCATACATTCTCTCTCTCTCTTCCGGGCACGTTCCGGAAGTCCGAATGTGGAGTCGCCCCACCCCCACCCCAGCGCCCCTAGCTTTGCTTCAGCTGGGCGGGCGTGGGACGCCATCTCGCCCGCCCAGGCCCAGCTGAATCCTCAGGCCAGGCGGGCTCACAGCCAACGTGAGCGCTGCGCTGTGCCCGGCGCCCTTCTTAGCTTGGTACTCTAGGCGGCCGCCTGAGTGGCCTCTATGGTAGCACCAGCCCTGCTCCCTCCCACTTGAATGTCGCCTCTCTTTCTCCGCCAAGAGCGATGAATAAACGGCCACCTCCGGACATATCGAGCTGTCCCACCCACGGAGTCTGAGACCTTTGCCTCGTCCAGCCCAATACGCTCTCCTCGGCTGTGGCTTAAAAAGGTCTCAAGCACAGGGCCTCCCAAGCACCTATGTGTGTGAATGTGTTCTTTTCACTACGAGGGACCTGGGCTTGAACCTGGGACCTTCTCAGCGGAGGCTGGTGGCTCCGATTTCGGTGGGGCCGCGAATCCACTCTGGGTTTCTCTCAGAACCAGCCAGAACTCTAAAGGAGCCATCCAAGTGCTGAACCTACTTTGGGGATTGGGGTCGGGTTCAGCGTCTTAGACAATTAAAGCTTCCAAATTTTTCCAACATTTATCCTCTCATAGAATTAAAGCACAGAGAGGAAAAATATCTAATTGAAATCAGGAATCCAGTCTTACATAAAGCTCTTACGAGCCTGAAAATGCAGACCATGCAGACGAATTTTAGAGAAGGAAGATTTAACAATATACCGAGAGAGCAAAGAATTTGCTGTTGTGGAGTACAAGAGGTGGAGGACGCAGCTCATTATATCATAGAATCATAGAATAGCAGAGTTGGAAGGGGCCTACAAGGCCATCGAGTCCAACCCCCTGCTCAATGCAGGAATCCACCTTAAAGCATCCCTGACAGGTGGTTGTCCAGCTGCCTCTTGAAGGCCTCTAGTGTGGGAGAGCCCACAACCTCCCTGGGTAACTGATTCCATTGTCATACTGCTCTAACAGTCAGGAATTTTTCCCTGATGTCCAGCTGGAATCTGGCTTCCTTTAACTTGAGCCTGTTATTCCATGTCCTGCACTCTGGGAGGATCGAGAAGAGATCCTGGCCCTCCTCTGTGTGACAACCTTTTAAGTATTTGAAGAGTGCTCTCATGTCTCCCCTCAATCTTCTCTTCTCCAGGCTAAACATGCCCAGTTCTTTCAGTCTTTCTTCATAGGGCTTTGTTTCCAGACCCCTGATCATCCTGGTTGCAGGATTATATTGCAGATTATACAATAACCCTAGGAATAAATATTTAGCTAGGTATTTGGCCCCTATGGTGCATCTAATGGACAAAGCGAAATTAGGCTACCTACTAACTGCAGAGAAATCAAGCCTACTGAATTTGGCCTATTTTGCAGTAAGAGCTGCAAAAATTTAGGAAGGAACAGGTTCAGGTGTCACTGTAGAAGTAGGATATATGTATATTGCAGAAGATGTGTGTTGATGGGAGTAATTGCTGTAATAGTGCACCGCAAACTGTAATTTTTTATGTGATAATGTGTGATAACATATGTTTGGCTAAGACCCATGAATAAAATTTGAATCTTGGAAAACTCCTTTAGAGTTCTGGCTGGTTCAGACTGAAACCCAGAAGAGATCACAGCCCCATCGAAATCAGAGCCACCAGCCTCGGTAGGATCTTCTGCATGCAAGCCATGTGCTTTACCGCTGAGTTTACGACTTCTCCTGATGTGCAATATAGGGGAAAGCATACTCCCCTTCCTTACGAGGTTAGATTGCAAGGCACTGTGGGTGAAGTTATTTTGAACACTTAAAAGCACTACGTGCCATTATTAGTATTGTTAATAATAATAATAATAATAATAATAATCTGAAGAAGACTAGGGCCTTGGTACAACTGCCAATATTTCTACCAGCCCCTGTAGTTGTTGATAATGTTTTCTTTGCGGGATGAAAAGCCTCATCTAATTTCCAAAGACCAAGCTGCTGTTAAAGACACACAGGTGCAATTCTTGGTGTTTGCCCCGCCCCACCTCTTAGGGTCAGTTTTCAACCATATGCTTGGATGGCACCAACTAAAGTTCATGGTGGCTATGTTTGAGAAACCCTGGCCTAGAGTAACCAGATGTAACCAGAGAACAGCAGGGCAGGCGCCCCATTAAAGGCGCAAGAGCAGGCTGGGTAATTATTTCCTTGTCAGTTGGAAACTCTAAACAGAAGGGAAAGTTATATGAAAGACATCCTATTTAACCTTCCATCGCTCTTGTAATCTCATAATTGTCCATCCATCTCACCATCTGGGACAGACTCCTAATTTAAAACACACTACACACACACACACACCAGTTGAAGTAATGAAACACACACACACATACATATATCAGGAATTGCCTCTCAACAGACGCCTTTGAGCCATAGGAGTGTTTGGTAGATATCCGGAGTAGTCATTTGGTTGCAGGGCTTTGGTTCTGCAGGTCTTTGAGGGCGCCACGGCTGAAATTCCAAGTTCTCACAGCTGAAGGCCAAAACAGACATGACTTCGCCCATTTCAAGCAGCAATGGCTTTCAATTTAATTTTTACTTTATTGTAGGTGCAGGGGGTCCAGTCTAGAACTTTAAAGCCCCTCTACTTCCCATGTTAGGGTCCTAATCTGGATCATTCCCTGTGCCTGGAGAAAGGAACCTCTCGTGCAAGCACTGAGTCATCACTGACTCTTGGAGGGACGCCGGCTTTCGCTGACGTTTTCTTGGCAGGCCTTATAGCGGGGTGGTTTGCCGTTGCCTTCCCCAGCCGTGATTACCTTTCCCCCAGCTCACTGGGTACTCATTTTACCGACCTCGGGAGGATGGAAGGCTGAGTCGACCCGAGCCCAGCTTCCGTTGGGATCAAACTCAGGCCATGGGGAGAGTTTCGGCTGCAGAAACTGCTGCTTTACCACTCTGAGCCACACGAGGCTCTTTTCCCCCTGTGCCTACTCTAGAGTAAAAATGGGGACCAAGCCATAGCTGCTCGATATAGATTTAAAGTAATGCCTGTTTTGGCCCTCAGACTGCTCCGGCTCACCCTGCTGACTGCTGCCATCCAATCAGCACTACTGGACAGAGTCACATGTTCCTCATCCTCTCCTTTCAGAGCAGCAGTGTTCAGTGGCAGCTGAGCCCAATGTAATTCACTTTGTGAAAGCTATGAGGCACAGGGCCACTGGAGAAGCTGCAGCAGTGACGCTCTGCCTGGCCTTTTGCCCTCTGAGTGAACTCTAATCTGGCTTTCCATCAAACTCTCTTAAAACATGTCTAATTATTCCAAACGGGGGAAAGGAAAATTGCATAATTGGTGCTATTTTGATCACTGCTGATAAATCACCTAATCTTGAGTGTCCGTTTTACACTCCTAGCACCACCCTACTTACATTCCTGAACAATCCTCCTTAAACATTTCAGACAGATTAGCCCACCCTGATGCCCAATGGTCAGGCTGCTGGGAGATGCTGGGAACCATCCCCTGGAGGTTGGAGAAGGTGTGACTAACCCGTTATAGTCACACCAGCCGCAGGGCACCAGAAGAAACCCCAAAGGTACCCCGTTGCTATGTAGGCTTACCAGTCTGTGTAGAGATGACTGGGTGATAATATTGATTTTCAAGCACCTGCTGATTTCGGCAGGTCAAGCTTTCGTTAAAGACACAGGCGGCAGTGTGGTGGTGCATGTCGAAGGCCAGGCGCTCATCATGCCACCATCCCACCCCCATCCCCACCCCAGGGAAGAATCCAAATAAGCAGGCAGCTATGTTGATCCATATCAACAATCCAGTTCTAGCTACTGATGTGAGGATTGCAGACAAGAGGAAAAAAGGGGACCGTTACGGGGCAACTGGCAGGTGACATCAGCATCCCTGCTAATCCAAATGTCCACTACACCTCTTGGCACAAAAACAGTCTGGCCCATTTTTTCCTGTCCTGCTAGCTATAGGTGTGCCACAATTCAGGACAGTAAAACATACCTATGAGTTTCTCTCCCGATGTTTGCATTTATTTCTTTGAAATGTTTCTATACTGCTTTGGTTCAAAGTCCCCAGGCCGATCGCAACACAAGGATCTATAAAATACATTAACACACACATTACACACACACAGAGAGAGATTAAATGAAAATAGAAACAAAATAAGACCAGAGACATAAGACAACCGAGGGAGTGGGGGAAGAGACGAACTAAAAGCACAACAGAACAAAAAATTCTGAACAGCCCATATAAATGCCAATAATGAGGAAGCCAATTTAGCCTCTTGTGGGAGGCAGTTCCACAGCCTGGGCACCCCTCCGGAGAAGGGCCTAGCTAGTCAATCAAATATCCAATGGCAATGGGATGCAGAGGAAAGCCTCCAATGACAAATGCAGTGTACAAGTAAGTTCATGTGAAAGGAGATGGTCCTTCAAGTCTCCTTTTCCCCAGCCATTTAAGGCTTTATAGCAGGGATAGACAACTTGGCCTACAACTCCCATCATACTTCCCCATTGGCTATACAGGCTAAGACTGATGGGAGTTCTAGGCCAAAACATCTGGAGGACCATAAGTTGCCTAGCCCTGCGTTACAGGTAATGAGCAGCGGCAGCTCGACCTGTGCCCAGAAATGTACTGGCAACCCGTGCAAATGAAATAGAACTGAAGTTAGATGCTCCATAAAATGGGCCCCAGATACAACTTCAACGGCTGTGTTTTACACCTGTTATTCATGCCATGATGACTTCTAGGCTGAATTGCGGCACTGCACTTGATGTGAGGCTGCCTTTGAAGAAAGCTTGGAACCTGCAACCAGTCCAGAACATTGTAGCTATCCGCTAAAGGGAACCAGATGACAACAAGATCACAACTCACCTCTTTGGAAATAACTCTCCGCTCCAAGCTCAATTCAAAGGGCAGTTTTTGACCTTTAAAGCCCTACATGCAGGGCCAATTCAGACGGCAGAGTGAGAGCAGAGGCAAATTGCACATTCTGCCCTTGCTCCCATGAGGAGGACCTGCCTCCTCTTCCTCCTTCCCCCAGCAAGAGCTCCAGGGAGCTGCTCCAGCCACTCTCCCACTGTGGCATTTACCGCAGCTGGAGAGCGGGGCCAGCAGGGCTTTCTGGAGCAGACACCCATTCAGCCACATTCGAGGATGCTCCAGAGGGATGCTCCAGTTCCACTCTCCTGCTGTGGCAAATACTGCAAGGAAATTGTGGCTAGCAGAGCTCTCTGGAGCAGCCACCCACTGCAAAACAGAATCCTCCACTTGCCCTCCAGCTCACACAGAATCTGGTACAGGTGATCTCCTGGGTCACCCCTCCCATGCCTGGCTCTGAGGATAGACCTCCTCAGAGCCAGGCATTTCTGCCGGCTTTCCAGAGCCAGACGGCAGGCGGTGGTGATTGATGTGGTGGTAGCAGCAGCAAAGGGATGAGGATGGGGGCCTCAATGCAGCGGTGGGGCATGGGGACAGGACAGCTTGCACCAGGGCCTGGGACCCAGATGTTTCTTAGACCTCCTACAACCATCTACTTAGATCATGAGGTTGTATCCAACATTAGTCTAAAAACTACTGTTCATTTCAATGGGTCTACACTATGTAGGATTGACATTGGATGCAACCCATTATCCATGGTCTGAAGTATGGCTGGTGGTTGTTGGAAAAAGAGAGACTTTTCAGGGGTTGCTTCGCATCTCCAGGGAAATCTGCCTGGCACCTACATTACATAATTACAATCATTTTGGTGCCAGGCCAAAATGAACTTTTCCTGGGCTCTTAAGAATTGTTCATACTTTTAAATACTTGGAGGGAGGAATCCTGTGGTCGGAGATAGTGCTCTGACTTTGGAGGAGGGAATCTGAGATCTGGCCTCCTGCCCCCTCCCTCTCCATCTCCCAGCTTGGGTGGAAAGAATCATGCCAGCTGGCCTTTGAGGTTGGGAACTCTGCCTTGCAGGGGGCATTTCAGTGAGCAGGGAGGGAGAAAAGCTGTCCTGAGCTTGTGCCAGGCTCTTTCCCTCCCCCTCTGAAACGCCTTTGCTAGACAGGCAAAAAAGCCCATCTAGCAAAAAATGCAGGGTGGGTGGGTGGGACACGGGGAGGTAAAATCACTTCCATTGCTCATCTTGCTGTGCATAGGATGATCATAAGCCTCTGAGTTTGGGGGTTTATGATTATCAAGGGCACAACCCATAGGATTGTGCCCTAATTTTCAGGTAGTTTTTATAGTCATTTGAATGGACTGCTGCTGTTCTAGTATATCAATTGTAAATAATACAAATACACAAATGTTGAAGCTCCTGGACACTCTTTTAGGGCAGCTCCATTTAGCACTCCTTGCAGTAAATGTAACCAAGGCATGTGTGACAGTGGCCATTGCTCTGTGAGTGTTAGAGAGGCAATTGTGCTCATGTCAACTCCCATTCAGTTCAATTTTCCCTGGTTGATTAGTGAGGTATGTGTATATTCTGTTTGGATTTTCCATTTCAAGCAGCCAAATATCTGGAACCAGCTCTGCCTGGATGTAGCTCCTCATGCTAGCCTCAGCCCAGTTAAAAATTCATGGGCAAACTTGATCTGAGGAAGGTGCCTCGTACAGGTCACAGAGCCCAACCCTACCATTAGGCTGAGGGAGGCAGATGTCTCAGGCAGCTGATTTCGGGTGACATGACAGGGCAGCAAATTGGTGAATTATTCATTATTGCCATTGCATTTTTACTGCCCGAGTGAGGTACTTGTGGTATTTTCTACCTCAGGTTCTAAAGTAATTGGGTCTGCTTTGGGTACTATGCATCTTGACCTGGGCGGAGGAAAGCCATTTGCTGTTCTACCTCAGGCAGCAAAATGTCCTGGTCCAGCCCTGCTGGGTGAGCATTGGTCCACCTAGCATAGGACTGAATACTCCACTGGCAACAACTTTCTAAGGCCTCAAAGCAGGCATATTTCTCAGCCAGTGGAGGCTGGGGCTGTGAATCCATGCTGCGTTTCAGTCAAAGCCAGCCAGTATTCTAAAGCAGCTATCCAAGATGCTAAACCTTATCCCAAAATGGGTTTAACCCTATCCCAAAATGGGTTTCAGTCAGAACCAGTCAGAATGCCAAAGGAACTATCCAAGATGTTGAAACCCTAGTGGGTCCAGCACCTTGGATAGCTCCTTTAGAGGTCTGAATCAATTCCCAGCCCCACTGAAATTGTAGCCACCTGGTGGCTACAATTTCAGTGGGGCTGGGAATGGATTCTGGGTGTGCCAGGCACATCCTAATGTCTCAAGCAATACGCATCAAAGTGAGGGGGCAGCTCTGACAATTCCCCTCACCCAACAGTGCCCCGTTGCTTCTGGCCGTAGGAGCAAAAAGGAATCGCTCTGCTGGAAACCTCTCTGCCAGGAGCCGTACTTCAAAGAGGCCAGGAGGAGGGACCTTGAAGGCTAATAACAACTCATAAGCCCCTTCCCTGGCTAGTGTCACCACAAAGCCCCACCAATGCTGGGCCCTCCTGCGGTCAAACAAGCTGAATGCAGAGTAGAGAAATAAATAAATGAATAAAAATACTGTCCTGTATGAATAAGTATTCAATAAATGTTCGCCTTTTAAAAAAAAACCCAAGTGCACACCATAATGAAATGTGCTGCGTGCACCTATGGCTAGGATCTCCTTTCCCTTGAACCCCTCCAAGGTCTTGCCAAAGGCCTTTGGATGCGCTGACTGTCACAGCTGACGGAGAGAAAGACTTGTCTCCTTCTATGAATACTACTAACTGAGAGTTCTCAGCAGAGCAAGGACAGGTGGGTGGGTGGAGTCTTGAGACTGGATCCAACCCCTCAGCCAAGCCCATCAGAGGCTGGTTGCCTCCCTCCCTGCTCACTGACGCTAAAGATAATCTCTTTGCACAAATGAGCTGGACCCAGGTTTTCATATTATTATTACTTTTACCCCCTGCCTGCTGCTGTCGTCAGAACTACCAGCTTTAATTCCTGATTTCGTACATGCCCGGCCTCCAAATCCTTCATCTTTGAATGGGCTGTTTGTTCCCCTCTGGCGGGGCAATTTGTCTGGTTGGATAGGAGGGCAGGTCAGGCGAAGAGATTTGAATGATGCCCGCCCACGTCTTCCCTACCAACTTGCTCTGCATGCCGAACAGAAACGTGAACCCTGGCATTGCTCACGGAGAATGGCTGCTTCTTCCCAGCACTTGACTGGAGTGATCGTCTTCTGCCTTCCTGCCTGGAAAGAACCGCTGTTAACTCTGCCATCACTGAAAGGGAAGGGCAACCTGGATCAATCCCCCCTAGTTCCCAACTTGGGTTGCCCGGTTATTTTTTAACTGACTGACCATGTTTCTGTGCCTTTCTTGGCACACAGTTTCTTCCACGGCACCAATTTTACCTCCAGGACAGGTGGGGAAACCACATGCACCTGCTTTATTTCTGTATGTGGGGCTGCTGTGAAAGGAAAAAGAGAAAATTGAGTTTAAAAAGTGGATAACTCTAGATTCCCACATTCCAGGGGGACCAAATGTTTAAAAGGGGGGACAGGGCTTCATTAATAATTGTGCATTATCTTTCCTGACAATAAATGAACTCTTCTATAAAACTATTAAAGATAAATGTAATATAAACAAATTAAACTTTGTATTAGAAAACTAACAGGGACTGGCCGGCGAGATCACATTACACCAGTCCTTTTACAACTTCATTGGCTGCCAGTCCATGTCCGGGCCCGATTCAAAGTGCTGGTATTGACATTTAAAGCCCTAAACGGTTTGGGGCCAGGTTATTTGAAGGAACGCCTCATCCTATATGTACCTGCCCGGACCTTAAGATCATCTACAGGGGCCCTTCTCTGTGAGCCCCTGCCAAAGGAAGTGAGGCAGGTGGCTACTAGGAGGAGGGCTTTCACCGCTGTGGCACCCTGGTTGTGGAATGAGCTCCCCAGAGAGGTCCGCCTGGCGCCTACACTGTACTCCTTTCATCGCCAGCTGAAGACCTTTTCATTCTCTCAGTATTTTAACACTTAATTTTAACTTAAATTTAAATTTTACTGTTCTAACTCTGTATTTTAATCTTATATCAATTTTGCTGCATGGTTTTATCCTGGCTGTGCTTTTTATACTGTATTTTGCATTTGTGCTTTTAACCTGTTGATAGTTTTGTTATGGTTTTAATTTTTGTGAACCGCCCAGAGAGCTTCAGCAATTGGGTGGTATAAAAATGTAATAAATAAATAAATAAATAAATAAATAAATAAATAAATGTAATATAAACAAATTAAACTTTGTTTTAGAAAGGCCTTCCCCAACCTGGTAGCCTCCAGAGGTTTTGGACTAGAACTCCCAGGAATGCTGGGAGTTGTAGTCCAAAACATCTGGAGATCACCAGGTATGGGAAGGCTGTTCAAAAAATGTTCCCTGTTTGCTCTCTAGTCACATGATCCATAGTTTTATCAATTACTATCATCCCCCCCCTCTGTTAATTAGCTTCCCTTCCACCCTTAAGCTAAACCTTTTAGACAGCAGTCCTATACTCACTTACCTGGGAATAAGCCCCATAGAACTCAGTGGGACTTACTTACGAGTAGAGAATTGTGCTATTTGCCTTTCTTCATATGAAAGATATTCCAACCCCTTGACCATTTTGGCTGTCCCTTTCTATACCTTTTCCAGCTCCATGAAATGGGATGACCAGAACTATACATGTCGCTGTTGTTGCAATGCTGAATTGATGTTTTGCTCAGGTGGCCTCAGTGGCACGGAGTGCCTTCTACAAACTCCGGTTGGTGGCCCAGCTACGCCCCTATCTAGACAGGGATAACCTGGCTTCAGTTGTCCATGCTCTGGTAACCTCCAAGTTAGATTACTGCAATGCGCTCTACGTAGGGCTGCCTTTGAAGACGGTTCGGAAGCTGCCGCTCGTGCAAAATGCAGCGGCCAGATTGATTTCGGGAACCAGAAGGTTCGACCCTGTAACACCTGCTCTGGTCCGCTTGCACTGGCTGCCTGTATGTTTCCGAGCCCAATTCAAGGTGCTGGTTTTGACCTATAAAGCCTTACGCGGCTTGGGACCACAATACCTGATGGAACGCCTCTCCCGACATGAATATACCCGGTCACTACGTTCAACATCTAAGGTCCTCCTCCGGGTGCCTACTCCGAGAGAGGCTCAGAGTGTGGCAACGAGGGACAGGGCCTTTTCGGTGGTGGCCCCCAGACTGTGGAATGATCTCCCTGACGAGGCTCGCCTGGCACCAACGCTGCTATCTTTCCGGCGCCAGGTTAAGACTTTCCTCTTTGCCCAGGCATATGGCGGCACATCCTAATTACCCACATGTTTAGTTTTTAATCGGTTTTTAATGCTCTATGTGTGTACGTTCTGTGTTTTATAGTTTTAAATTTTGTATACTTGTTTTTACCTCAATTTTAGAATTTCTGTAAACCGCCCAGAGAGCCCTGGCTATGGGAGCGGTATATAAGTATAATAAATAAATAAATAAATAAATAAATAAATAAATGTTTTACAGCGAACTACTCATCACAACCCCAAGATCTCTTTCATGGCCTGTTGCAGCCAGTTCAGAGGACCCGCCATCTCAATTTATGAGGGCTGGGGTATGCTGGGCACCCCACTCTAACAACGTTCAGAGGTGGTACAGAGCCGCCAGGTGCAAAAGAGAGCAGAGGGCTCCTGCAAATTCAATAGCTGGGTAGAAGAAGGCATTTCAACAGGTGCAGCTTGTCCTCTTGTGCTTCTGGCGACCTTCTGACCCTGATGCCAAGTCAGAAATGGGCCTTGTATTCTTTTGTCAGATGATTGCTAATGCTATTTCTGGTCCTGGTGGGCTAGTGAGGGATGAGTGTTGCATAGTGGCTAAAAGACTGAGGTATAAATCAGCAAGTCTCTGGTATGAACCCTGCATCTCCCCTGAATCTCTAGGTGTCCTTAGGCAAGCTGCCCTCCCAGCCTCAGTCCCCTGCCTGCAGTATGACTTAAGTTACAGAGTTGTCGTAAGAATTACAATAATGCATATAAAGCATTGTACAAATTATTATTAATAATAGTAGTAGAGATGTCAGCTTTCTTATGTTCAAAAATCAAATACAATTTTGCTCCTTTTGCACTGGTTAGGTTCAGACAACATGATAACCCACACTTGAAGGTTCTGTGTGAATTGAGTGTGGGTTGTCATTGAACTATGGGTTGTTGTTGAAACATTGGTAATTGTGTTTTCTAAACCCACTCCTGCTAACAAACCATGGTTGTTAACCACGAACGACCCATGAATAAGAACACATGGTTGTTTGGTTGTAAACTGTGGGTTGCTCACTGTTAACACACCATGGTTTGTTATCGCAGCTGGGTTCAGACAACAATCTGAAGTATTCACTTTCTAGTCCCTCTCCATGTCTAAGCTAACTGGAGCAAAAATTCCACCCTATCCCAACCACATGCATGAGCTTTCACTTCTCTTTGTCTCTGAAATGAATTTTATACCTTGTCATTTTGACCTCTAGTTTGCAGTCAATCTGTTTACAGTCCAATCTTATGAGTAAGCTCCGTGTGCATTGGAATGCAACCTAAGGGCCAATTCCAGAAGAGTTTCCACAATTGCTTCTTGCGGTGAATCCAACAGAGTCCCACTCTGCCTTTAAGATTAACAAATTAATTGTGGCATGACTTTTTTCCTCCTGTAGGGAACTATTTACTTTGTGGACTACAAACACTTATAATTAATTTGTTCATCAAGGTGCCTCAGCCCTAATCCATGCATGCTTTAATTCCCACAGATTTCAGTGGTCTTTACTGCTAAGTAAAATACAGAGCACTGTGTTTAAATCCATTTAATGGGGGAGTATATAATCTCCTACAGCAGGGCTGGGCAGGAGGTAGATAGTGATCTACTGGAATATCTCTGCAATAGATCTCCAAGGGTTTCTAAAGCCCAAAGGTTAATGAGAGCATGTAAAAATGAAAGAAAGAAAATTGCTAGCCTGGCAGGCCTTATGCTAGCTGCTTTTCTATCAGCCTCAGTGCTCATCTTTAAAATAGGAATGTTAGGGCACAATCCTATGCATGTTTAGACAGAAAAAAAGTCCTACAAAGCTGGTTGGGGCATAATGGATGGGAATTGTAGGACTTTTTTCTGTCTAAACATGCATTTTTTCTGTCTAAACATAGAGAGCTTCGGCTATTGGGCGGTATAAAAATGAAATAAATAAATAAATAAATAAATAAATAAATAAATAGGATTGTGCTCTTAATGGGTTACTTTTGTTCAGCTCCATTAGCCCGTTTTAGAGCATTGTGCTAGAATCCCTGATCTCTGGTAACTCGCCTGTAGATCTGTAAATATCCCAGGGTATGATTCCTGGGGTACAGTTGATAATTGACTGGGCCACCATTTTGTGTCTAGCTCTGGTTGGTAGACCTCAGTGTTCTAGTACAAAACAAAAGGGCCCTGTGGAATTTTTATCCTACAACTCCCATCATCCCCTACTATTAACTATGCTAGCTAGGACTGACGGGAGTTATAAGCCAAAAATCTGGAGGGCTGCGAGTTGCTCACTCACCCTCCTCAGAAGTGTGATTGGCTGCTATGTTTGCCACCTTTCAACCTGATCACCTTTCAACCATGTGGATGCAGACGTGAAGTGTTCTGATTTCGATGCATCCTAATCCCAAGTGTTAAAAAAAATATAAACTGTTGTTAGGTCACCAGTTCGTAACATACAATAGTTCTCTGTAAGGACCTGTATCAGTCCTGCTTGTGGCTCACTTTGATCCCTCCCTGCTGATGTATTGCATAATTTGTATTACTTCTTGAATCAGATCCGATTTTGCATGCCTCTGGCATGCTGACAACATTTTAAAATGGAGGCTGACCTTTTCTGTAATTTGATGTTGAGCAGTAAAATGAATGATCGTAACTATGATTAAATTTCCATTAACATTTCGTCACTTGTATGAGAAACTAGCAAAAGCATTTTTCTTTTTCTTATCCCTGCTTGAAGTGGAAATACCTTGAGGGAACAAAAGTGAGCTATAAATATCTAATTAAAGAAATAAATAAACGATCTTTACAGGATCTAAATGGGAAAAGAATGTGGCCACAGAAAGATGTGAACTTTTGAACTGTTGAACAGCTTTCACAGAACTGCAGTGACCCAACATACTGAATCAAAGATCAACACCATAAAGTTGCAATTTGGGAGGGGTGCATGTGTCAAACTCTGCTCACGGAGCTTACACGCCCCTCCTCCCCTCCCAAAAAAATTGTATAAGTTTGTGCATATTTTTCTCTTTTGTATTTGTAAATATCTATATAAATATATATTATTGTATTTTGAAGACAGAACAATATAACAAACAATAATGTATGCATTCTTTCTCTGTGCATTTTCAAATGTATACATTTTGGTGTGCAGGTACTCAATGATTAAAGCAGGGGAGGGGAACTTCTTGCGTAGGCTTTTGCTCCCTGCTCAAGCCCCACCCTCAAGAATCTACTGGGGGGCTTGGGAAGAGGGTGGGAATCCCCCTGTTATCTCCAAACACAAAATCGTAGATTACTAGGGGATTTCCCCAAACCCCCTGGGGACGACTGGAGGCTTGAGGTGGAGTCGATGATTGGAGATATCATAACACGTTCTAACATGTTGTTATGTTATGTTAACTGGGAGGAAACCCCAGCTAGTGTTTTGGTGGTGGACCAATGACGTCAGGGGGCATGGTCATGCCCCATTATATCATCTGTCCCATGGAGAGCTGGGGGGGGGCACATTTGGCCCCCAATCCCCTCCTCTGAATTAAAGCATGTTTGTGCACATTTTAGAAATGAACACATTTTTTTGTTTGTTTCCATGGAACAAATCACAAGCTCAGAAATGTTCAGATGTCTGACCCACAGTTGTATTCAGGACTGGGGAGTATGAATAGGGTACGAGTGGGGTACCGCAGGGCTCAGTCCTGGGCCCAGTGCTCTTCAACATTTTTATTAATGATTTGGACGAGGAGGTGCAGGGAACGCTTATCAGTTCTGCAGCTGACACAAAATTGGGTGCGATAGCTAACACCCTGGAAGACAGAAGCAAACTTCAAAGTGATCTTGATAGGCTGGAGTGCTGGGCTGAAAACAACAGAATGAAATTTAATAGGGATAAATGCCAAGTTCTTCATCTAGGAAATAGAAACCAAATGCACAGTTACAAGATGGGGGATACTTGGCTCAGCAATACTACAAATGAGAAGGATTTGGAATTGTTGTAGATCACAAGCTGAATATGAGCCAACAGTGCGATATGGCTGCAAGAAAGGCAAATGCTATTTTGGGCTGCATTAATAGAAGTATAGCTTCCAAATCACATGAGGTACTGGTTCCTCTCTATTTGGCCCTGGTTAGGCCTCATCTTGAGTATTGGGTCCAGTTCTGGGCACCACACTTCAAGAAGGACGCAGACAAGCTGGAGCGTGTTCAGAGGAGGGCAACCAGGATGATCAGGGGTCTGGAAACAAAGCCCTATGAAGAGAGACTGAAAGAACTGGGCACATTTAGCCTGGAGAAGAGAAGATTGAGGGGAGACATGATAGCAATCTTCAAATACTTGAAAGATTATTACACAGAGGAGGGCCAGGATCTCTTCTCAATGATCCCAGAGTGCAGGACACGGAATAATGAGCTCAAGTTACAGGAAGCCAGATTCCGGCTGGACATCAGGAAAAACTTCCTGACTATTAGAGCAGTACGACAATGGAACCAGTGACTTAGGGAGGTTTTGGGCTCTCCCACACTAGAGGTATTCAAGAGGCAGGTGGACAACCATCTGTCAGGGATGCTTTAGGGTGGATTCCTGAACCCAGGGGGGTTGGACTCGATGGCCTTATAGGCTCCTTCCAACTCTACTTTCCGATGATTCTATGATTCTACGATGGTAAATCCTTTAAAAGAACCCCAATGAAGAGAGAATTTCTCACCCATCCCTAGTTGTAATGCCTGGATATTGTAAATGTGTTTGTGCACATGTGTGAGCATACGCATGAACTCTGCATTAAAAGGTGAAGCATGATGAACTGTGGGACCAAGATTGCAATTTTCGTGTCACTGAAATACCAGAATTGGTTTGTCATGCCAAAGAGATGAATCATGAATGTATGCAATTCAGTGGTGGAATGCTGTCGACGTGTATATGTAATTATATGGTGGGATGTAAGCCCCCATGAAACAATAATGAGCAGACATGATAATCAGAACTGGTGGAGAAACTTCCCGAAAAGACATCATCTCTGTCACTGACAGCTTTCCCCTGTGATGTGCAGCTTCAACAGAGGATTGGAGAGAAGCTGTTGCTCAGCATGCAGATGGTCGCAGGTTCAATCCCCAGCAACTCCAGGATGGTGGGGAAAGACCCCTTCCTGATACCCTGGGGGGCTGCTGCCAGTCAAAGTCATGGACCAGTGGTCTGACTCAAGATAAGGCAGTCTCCTATATGCCCACTCTTGGTTTACACAAGGCCCAGTAGATGAATGGTGGGTCATATAACACATTATGCTATTTAGGTGCACATCTAAGTACATAGTGAAAGAGACAAATAGAGGCATGGTCATCAGATGATGCCATGATTTGCTCTTGAGTGTACACCTGGTGCCAAACCTGGATTTACGGCCTCATACTTTGGAGAATGGTTATCAAGTATAAGTACAAGGCCGGTCTTGTACCTAGCGGTTAGATTTATTAGGAAATAGTTTGACAATGCCAGATGTTCTCTTGCAAGCTTATCTCTGTAAGAAGTTCCCATAGAAGTAGTTTGTCCACTCTTTTATCTCAGCCTTGAAGTAGCTAGGTGTCTAGGAACTTCAGAGTGTTTTGGAAAAGGTGGGGACTGCTCTTCGAAGGGGGTTGTAACATTCCGCCCTCTTGGTACGTGGGCATAGTTTACAGGTCAGAGGACCTGTCTGTCAAGTAGCTTTGAATAAGCTTTAAATGCTGGTGCAAAGTTGAAAAAGCTCTGTTAAGTTTCATCTCTCAACGCAACGCCTGACTTCCCTCTTGCTTTGGATTCTATCCGCTTGAGACTTTGAAAGCACTCTGCACATAGATGCTTTGCTATTTGGACTTTGGTTATCTAAGAACTGTGCCATGAAAAGTAGTGAAGCTTTTCATAGACTTAGACTTGCGTATGCTGTAGATTCTGTGTTCGTGCTCAGCCTCAGGTAGCAGGGAGTTCCCAGTCTTTAGCAGGATGGGACTCCTGAGCATGAGGCTTAACCTTTCGAGAAGTCATGGTAACAAGGTCAGCTCAGTAGTGGTAGGCTGAGATTGACAAGTGCATGACGGATCTCTCTGCCCTGCTCTAGTGGCTCAGAGCAACTTTTCCTAAGATGTCGTTTTAGGAGATTGGCCATGTCCTTTTGAGGTGCCAGCAAATGCAGCGTCTGGAGAAGCTCAAAGCTGTTATTGGCATACCCTATTCACTCCCCCCCCCCTCTGAGTGTTTGCCTTAAGGAGCATTTTAAAAAAAGAGCCTAAAACTTTCTAACCATTGTTGAGCTTTAACTAAGTTTTAGACACTCTGTAACCATTAAGCTGGTCTACTGTGTGATTTCCTCAATCAAATAAGTCTCACTGATGTGAGTGTCTCGTGTCAGCTTGCCAGCACGCGTGAATGCCAGAGGGAACAGGCATGAACACGACAATGGTTCCAAATGTGGCCTGAAGAAAATGTTTTGTAATGTGCTGTCCCAGTCCGTGGTTTCATGGGGTTCACCAGGGAGGTTGGTAATGTCTGGTGGAGTCAGATTCCAGTCTGTTAAGCACAGTCAGATCACAGTAAGCTAGGTCAGGTTAGGCAGTTATTGTTCAGTCAAGATTCAAAAGATTTATTTATTTATTTATTTTATTACATTTATATACTGCCCCCCCCCCCAGCTGAAGCTCTCTGGGCAGCTTACAACAATTAAAAATAGTAAACATTAAAAGTATACAAAATTTTTAAAAAACATAAAAACAGTATAAAAACAACAGTATCCATTTAAAAGATGCCAAGGCAGACAACCCCTTAAGCAGATGGCAGATGAAACAGGACTTTGGATAGCTCCAAGGGAGACCTGCTGGCTCTCTCCTACTAGGGCAATAGGAGGATGTTATCTCAGCAGAGAGCTAAAGTCAACTGAAGCGTTATGTAGGCTGACAAGAGCTGTAACTCAGCTCTGCCCCTCCTGAAGGAACTCATTGGCTGTGTTCGGACAACACAATAGTCAATGGTGGGTTAATGGTCAACTCCAGGGTTGATTTTCAAGGGGGTACTCCCCACATGACATGGTTATAATCAACCGTGGTGTGGATTAACCCTAGCGTTCAGTTGACTATTAGTCAACTGTGTGATTGACACATCCCCCACTCTCTCTCCACCCCAGTCCTCCTGCTGGTATCCTATCAGCCATTGCAAGTTCTGCCAGCTGGACTAGACTGGCAGCTGCTGCTTTGGACTCTCTTGCTGGAGGACTCTGTAGGCAGCCAAAATAGTCAACTCAACAGGATGAAATAGTCCATGGAGCCTGACAGACAACACGCTAACCAGTGGTTGTGTGAGTAGTCAACTCTGCAGAGGGCTGTTTTTCTCTGTTGGTTATTTTAGGGAAATAGTCAACCGTGGGGTGGGTTTTTTGCCCGACAGACAATACAATAACCAACGGTTGACTATTCAACTAATGGTTGACTACTTAAAATCACTGTAGGTTATTTGTATTGTCCATACACAGCCATTATGTTTATCACCTGATTGTCACTGATTGCCTGAGAAGGCAAGACGTAGCACTATCCCAACAGTTATCATTTTTTTGATTCTGGGTGAATGCAGCACCACATACTCCAACATGTATCCTCACCTGAAATAAGATCATCATAGCTTTTAAGAATTGGAAGGGATCCACAGTACAATGCAGCATCCACATTGCAGGATGCAACTAAAGTTGCCTTTCCTAACCTTGTGTCCTCCAGATGTGTTGGACTATAACTTTTAGGGACATCAGGTTGCAGAAGGCTGAACTGCAGCATCTCTGATGGATAGCCGTCAAGTCTCTGCTTAAACATTTCCTGCAAAGTAGAGCCTACCACCACCAAGAAGATTCCCTACAATTTCCAGCTATTGGTTCTGGTCCTGCCCTCTGCAACAATAGCAAACAAACCTGCTCCATCTAATATAGTGTAAAGTCCTCCTGATTCTCTGGCAGGATGATACAGGTAATCAAGTTACCCAGGGTGGGAAAGTGTGTTCTCTCTCTCTCTCTCTGGCCATGGCTAGACCAGGCCAATATCCTGGAATTGTCCCGGGATCATCCCTGTACATCCAAATGACACACAGGGAATCCCAGGAGCAGACAGGGACGACTCCTCCATTTCCCTGGGATAATCCTTAGGTCTAGATAAGCCCCCCCCCCCCCCGTGTGTGTGTGTGTGTGTGTGTGTGAGAGAGAGAGAGAGAGAGAGATGTATTATTATTATTATTATTATTATTATTATTATTATTATTATTATTATTTGTATCCTGCCTTTTGCCCAATGCTGGGCCTCAAGGCGGCCTTACAAGGTTTAAAATATACATGGGGGGTGGGGTGGGAAACAAAACCATAAATGTTTAAAATACACAACAGAATTATAAGACATTAACATAGATGGAGGGCCAGATTATTCTCCAAAGGCCTGCTGGAACAAAAAAGTTTTAGCCTGCTTCCGAAAGCCCGTCAAGGAGGGAGCCAGCCTAGCTTTCCCGGGAAGAGAGTTCCAGAGCACCGGAGCAGCCACCGAGAAGGCCCTCTCCTGTGTTCTCACCAAGCGCGCCTGTGAAGATGGTGGGACTGAAAAAAGGGCCTCTCCAGAAGATCTCAAAGCACGGGCAGGCTCATAAGGGAGAATACATTCTTTCAAATATGTACGAAAGTAGTATGTGAATGGTGTTGTCATGTTTCTTTAAAAACCTCCTACCTTCTTAGGAGACAAAAAACGAGGCCTCCAAAGCAATCCACAAAGCTTTATTTGATCAATAAACATCTCTTCCCACCTGAAGAGGGTCTAATCTCTTCGAAACTTCTCCCTAGGCAAAACTATGCAAATTAAGCAAGATAAATGTCATTTCAAGGAGAACGGAAAGCCTTTTCCCAAAAAGCGGTAACTTCAGAGAGGTTAGTTCTGATGCAGCTTCAGACGCAATGTGAGCCAGACTGACATCCTCTCACCTTCCTTCCACTCCGTGCGTTTTAGCCTGCGCCGCACCCTAGGGTCAGTTATCCTGTCAACAGAAGAATGTTGGCTTCCCCCTGCCTCTGTATGATTTGCCCTTGATGAGATAAGCATTGGAGAGGGTTCACTCCCAGCTCGAGGAGAAAGCATGAGAGCTCTGTCCCCCACTGGTACAGGCTGGCCTGCGTCTCAGGCTGACTCCTCTACTTCAGAGTCTGATTCTAATTGATTACCTGAAACACTTTCTTCCAAAACAGAGCAGAGCTAGACATGACAGGTGTTTTGAGTTGTGCATATGCAGAATGAACACAGAAAGGGTGTTAACAGCTAAGAACTCATCTGCAAATGTTTCACACAAATCTTCTACTTGCTGGTTGCAATTGACAGGCCCAAATCCTGCATTATTGCTGGTTTTAAGAGAAACTTCAGTGGAAGGTTGTAACCACCTTTTGATTACAGGAGGGACAGGCAACTTCTTAGCCTCCAGATGTTTTGGACTACAACTTCCATTAGCCCTGGCCAGCATGGCTAATTATCAGGGATTATGGATATTGGTGTCCAAAACATCTGGAGGGCACCAGGTTGTCTACCCCTGGATTACAGTCTGATATGTGCCTTTCTGGAGCTTTAGGTTCTAGTTGGCAGTCCTGCTGCCCCAAAAGAGGCATGGGAGTCTCCCTTGGCTCACATCTGGACCATGAAATGGCTAGCAACATCTAAAGTCCATTTTAAAGAAGAAAAATACCTGTTCTTCGATATGAAACGGGTCCATCGAGTTGCCTTTACTCAGCTTCATTTTGAGCTGATGGAGACAATGATGCTACAGGGTAGATTTCTAGGCATCCCACCGAAAGATAGATTATATATATGTGGCATTACTGCTATTGAAGATCTAGCTCACTATTTACTTGAATGTTGTTTGTATTCAAAATGTAGAGAAATCTATCTATCTATGTTTTTAATACGCATGAGAAACTGGACAGTGAAGGATAAATTGTCCTTCCTCCTACATGGTTCTAATTATTTTGTGACTCAGAGGATTGCCCTTTTTGCTCTCAAAGCAAAAGCCAGCATAAGGAAAAAAGAATTAGAAAAATGGCTTAATAAGTAGATTTTATTAAATCTCGCAACACAAGGGGTTTTATTAACTGTTAGTCTTAAATAATATATCATATAGGAACTGTATATTGTTTTAAATTGTAAATTTTAATTAATGCCTGTATGTTTTTAACGATGACGTGATCTTTTGAAATGGTCGGAAGACTTATTCAATAAAGTTTTATTCAATATATTAATAATACTTATTATTCTGGAGACAGCACAGACACTGAGCCCATTCATTTCAAGCTATAATGCATCCTGCCTTCCTTTGAATAATCTTTGCCACTATTGGATTCTTGGAGAGCTCCTGTTTATTTCAGGGATGTCATGCAGGACAGAACATCCCAGGTGGTTGTGACCCTCATTTACAAATAAACAACATGGGAATGCCATTTGAATTTTCTGTTGCAGGCACCAATGTTTCTTGGACTGATCCTGGGTAGCACAATTACGTGTGTGTGTGTGATTAGGAATTAAGTGGATACTGCAAAGGGCTGCACTACTTCCAATGTAGGGCAAAGGACATTTCCTTCATGCCAACAGAACCCCACTCCGAAAGCATACTGCGCCAGGCCTTACTTCCTCTGGGTATAATATAAGAAGCTTACAGGAATTCCTATCTGGCAGCATGTTCAGGTCAAAGAATGCAACAAGGAGAAAGGGCAGCCACCCTAAATCCATAGAATCATAGAATAGCAGAGTTGGAAGGGACCTATAAGGCCATCGAGTCCAACCCCCTGCTCAATGCAGGAATCCACCCTAAAGCATCCCTGACAGATGGCTGTCCAGCTGCCTCTTGAAGGCCTCTAGTGCGGGAGAGCCCACAACCTCTCTAGGGAACTGATTCCATTGTCGTACTGCTCTAGAATCATAGAATAGCAGAGTTGAAAGGGGCCTACTAGGCCATCGAGTCCAACCCCCTGCTCAATGCAGGAATCCACCCTAAAGCATCCCTGACAGATGGTTGTCCAGCTACCTCTTGAAGGCCTCTAGTGTGGTAGAGCCCACAACCTCCCTAGGAAACTGATTCCATTGTCGTACTGCTCTAACAGGAAGTTTTTCCTGATGTCCAGCTGGAATCTGGCTTCCTGTAACTTGAGCTCGTTATTCCATGTCCTGCACTCTGGGAGGATCAAGAAGAGATCCTGGCCCTCCTCTGTGTGACAACCTTTTAAGTATTTGAAGAGTGCTCTCATGTCTCCCCTCAATCTTCTCTTCTTCAGGCTAAACATGCCCAGTTCTTTCAGTCTCTCTTCATAGGGCTTTGTTTCCAGACCCCTGATCATCCTGATTGCCCTCCTCTGAACACGCTCCAGCTTGTCTACGTCCTTCTTGAATTGTGGAGCCCAGAACTGGATGCAATACTCTAGATGAGGCCTAAACAGGGCCGAATAGAGAGGAACCAGTACCTCCCGTGATTTGGAAGCTATACTTCTATTAATGCAGCCCAAAATAGCATTGGCCTTTCTTGCAGCCATATCACACTGTTGGCTCATATTCAGCTTGTGATCTACAACAATTCCAAATCCTTCTCGTTTGTAGTACTGCTGAGCCAAGTATCCCCCATCTTGTAACTGTGCATTTGGTTTCTATTTCCTAGATGTAGAACTTGGCATTTATCCCTATTAAATTTCATCCTGTTGTTTTCAGCCCAGCACTCCAGCCTATCAAGATCACTTTGAAGTTTGCTTCTGTCTTCCAGGGTATTAGCTATCCCACCCAATTTTGTGTCATCTGCAAATTTGATCAGCGTTCCCTGCACCTGGTTACTAATTCCCAGTCCAAAATCTGTCACCCTCATTCACTCAGGCAGCGCTATGACTAGACCAAAGAATGTCAGGAGCTCATTTGCATGGACATCTTCTCCTGTGTTGCAGGCCATCATGTGCTAACAAGTCCCATCTCTTGTTGTTTCCATAGGCCAGACAGGTCAGTCTCTGCACACAAGAGAAGAAATGGACAGAAGTCACCATACTCAACCCCCATCTCCAGATTGAAGGAATCTAGTTTACAGCCACTAAGTCGGACTGTATTAGCATGTTTAATACTGTGGAATTTGGTCTCAACAGTTCCTGGGAATGGGTTAGTTACTACAGTATCTTCTTCTTTAGGAGTTGCCATTGTATGGGCTAAATACAACATTACACAAGCAGATTTTCACTCACACAACAGGATTTCCCCTTCTCCCCCACCCTGCAGCCCTCCACCTAAGTGTGCTTCAGAAGGCCTCACAACCTCCAGCAGATTTGGGGGGCACACCAGGAGCTGCAAAGAGAGGGAGAACGTGGCTGTTTGACTGACAGAAGGACACTGTTGGATACAACCCAGAGTCACCCTTGATGTCACACTCACCCCAATTGAAACTTTGATTGTATTCCACATTCGTTTGTGCTCCGCATAGTACTGTGACACAACTACCACGTCTGGTCCTGGAATCCTGCATAAGGACCTTCTTAAGCAATTGTGTACAGCTGCAAAGTCATGTATCACATGTAATTGGAAGTCCCCAAGCAACCAATTAAAGAGCAATGCACTGATCAAATTTCGGAGACACTGACGCTGTATAAACTTACTCAGCAGGTGCAGCAAGCAAGGAACTCTAACTTTAAGAAAGATATTATAGCACCATGGTTTCCACCTATTTCATACGTGAAGCTCTTCAAACTTCTGATCAAATTCCAGCCAAGTCCAGCTGTCTATTTTTTAATTTACTAATGCACACATACACACAATATAACGCACACACTCCTTTTACATGCTGTATAAATTGAATTTTTACTCTTTCATTAGGCATTGAGCTCCTGCTCAAATGGGTTTACTGTAGATGTTCCATAAGCATATTGTTTATAGATTAAGGAAGTTCATTAGTGAATTCCTTTGTTTCTTTAATGATCTTAATTTATTATGTATGTTCTTTTTCTTTTGGTTTGGCTCCCCATCTTCCCACCCTGCCTTTTTTTTTGCTAGATGGGCTTTCTTGCCTGCCTAGTTGGGGTACTTCAGAGAGGGAGGGCAGGAGGTTGGTGGGGCGTCAGGATAGCTCATATCGTGGCCTCTCCAATCTTTTCCCCTCCCTGCCTACCTACCACCCCCTTTTTACGTAACAACATCAGAAGTGCCCTGATGCTGGATCAGACCAAGGGTCCATCTAGTCCGGCACTCTGTTGGCCGATGGCCAAGCAGCCATCGGCCAGGGATCAACAAGGCAGGGCATGGTGCAACAGCACCCTCCCACCCATGCTCCCCAGCAACTGGTGCACACAGGCTTACTGCCTTGAATACTGGAGATAGCACACAACCATCAGGGCTACTTGCCTTCGCCTCCTGGGCAATTTCCCACTTTACATATTGAATCTGATAGCGCTGTGGTCACTGTTACCGATTGGTTCAACAATATTTACATCTCGTACTAGGTCCTGGGGCAGCTCCACAGGTTTAAGTCCAGGGTTGCCTCCCCTCTGGTTGGTTCTGTAAAGGTAGAACAAGCCCTTCACCTGCCACTCTTCATTTAGCACAGACCAAAACCAAGACAAAGGAAGCTCACTATGTGAGGAAAGATTAAAGGTGGGGTTGATACATGGGGAGAATAGCTAGAAATGTCATAAAAGCAGCATATCATAAAACCCAGTAACGACTAAAACAATAAAGCTTAGCTGTGACTACTTACTCAAAAGCAGGGTCTTGTGTCCCACCCCTCAGCTCTCTCCACATCCTTTTGGCAAAGACAAGACAATGAGTTTGGGGTGGGCCCCCAACTACATACCTTTTCCCTCCTGTTACATCCTGACCCCCTCCTTCCTTGGCTCTGGTCAATTACCTCCATTTCACACCTCCCTTTGCCTCTGCATGACTCAAGGCCTTTTGACAGATAAGAACTGGCTTCCTGTGTGGAGGCCTGGCTACTTGTCTTTCCTGTCCCCTCCAGGTGGTCGACCAAGGCTCTTTGTCATTAAAACTTTGTGCATAATAATATCAAGCTAAAACTACCCTTTCCCAACTACATCACCCATTTGTCCTCTACCCAGCACAGTCTATCTGCTCTCCTTTACAAGTTCCATGACCAACTGTTCTAGGGCACAATCATTTAGCACATCAAGAAATTTAACCTCTTTGGAATATGAATTTGTCCAGACAATATGTTGATAATTGAAGTCAACCATTATTACAACGCTTCCTCGTTTGGAGGCCTCCCTGATTTCATTCTCCATCTCAAGGTCACTCTGAGCTTTTGGGCTGGGAGACGATAGCACGTTCCTAGCACTACATTAGTTTTGGGGCCCTGCATTGTCACCCACAACACTTCTGTGGAAGAGTCTTCCCCGTTTAGGTGCTCTAGTCCAGGGGTTCCCAACCCCTGGCCCACGGACTGATCCCGGTCCGTGGCCTGTTAGGAACCGGGCCATGCAGGTGAGCTGCTTTCACCCGCCCACCCCAGTGTACCAGGGTGCGGGGCACCATCTCGCCTGCCCAGCCAAAGCGAAGCCAGGATGCTGGGGTGGGGCAGCTTCGGAACGTCACGCCCAGTCGGAAGCCGCTCTGGGAGAGCGACTTCCGGGTGCGCTGTTCTGAAGCCGCCCACCCCAGCATCCTCCCCCGCCCCCCGGTCTGTGGAAAAATTGTTTTCCACGAAACCAGTCCCTGGTGCCAAAAAGGTTGGGGACCGCTGCTCTAGTCTACTTGACACAATGCCGTCTTTGACATACAGAGAAAGACTGACCCCAATACGCCTTCCAAGGTCGCGGCCAGAGAAGCGTTCGCTAAATCTGTCTTTATGGTGCCACAAGACTCTTCATTGTTTTTACATACCTACTGAGTCCGGTGACTACTTCCTGCATCTAACAAAGTGGACTGTGGTTCACACAAGCCTATGTCACAATAAATCTGTTGGCCTTTAAGGTGTTGTCTTGCTATCTCTGCAACAGGCTAGCTGCAGCCCAACTTCGAGATGTTGTAGAGTACATTTTTCTTCCGCTAGAGGGAGAATTTCCATGAGGAAACAGCGTTAACAGGTGTCAAGTTAATACCTAAAAAAAAGTTTGAAAGACAGTTTGAGTGATTATTGGCCAAGGGCAAATTTGACTTATAGAAGACGCCAGAATTTGGGATTTTATTCTTAGTGCTGGAAGCAGAATGGGATCTAGTGTTTAGACTCTAGTTGTTATGAGGACTTCTGCGGACGCCACCACCTCACACACAAGGCTTTGACGCGCACACCTCCCTCAGGCTAAGCACCACCACTTAAATACCTGAGGAAGGGGTAAAAAGAAAAGTATAACCTTTCCCTTATAGCAGAGGGAAACAGTAAGGAGATTTGGAAAAGGCTTTTCTGTGAATATATCAGGCTGAAGGTTTAATGTAATGTGTTTATTTATGAACTAATGGAGCAGGAGACACAGCCAAACTGACACGTGGCTTTATGGTAGCAAAACAAAGAAAATGTTTATTGTTGTTTACAGTTCTTAGTTCCTTCTAATTATATTCCAACCCTGCCTATTCTTAAGAATATATATATTATATAGACTCCTCCCCCTTTCCACAGCATCACCAGCCACACCCACTCAGTCCAACATTCCACATTCCATACTCTCTAGACATACTCATGCAGACATACCTAAGGAAATAGAAATGTTGGTAACGCCACAACTTCCTTCATTTCTAATGTACATCCTGATCCTATGCATGTTTACTCTGAAGTCACAGACCTGGTTCCAGGGCTGGCACCAGATGCCAATGGACCCTAAACTGCCCGCTGCCAAGGCTCACAAACAAGCCATGCTTTACTAACCATGGGTTGCTTGATCATGTGAACTGGGTCAATCTCACTAAGTTCAGTGCAATGTATCCTTAAGACAGCAACCATAGAATAAGAAGTTAGGCAGTGACTTAGATAGGTCTTTTCCAACTTTGTACCCTCCAGTTATTTTGGACTTGAGTTCCTATCATTCATAGTCAGCATGGCCAATGAACAGAAAATGCTGGGAGTTGCAGTCCAAAATGTCTAGAAGGCACCACGTTGTGAAGAATGACTCCAATATTTCTAATGGAAGTCCACACAGACTCTGTGAGGGCTTCTCTGTCATTAATCAGTAGTGAAGGAAGTGCACTTTGGATTTGCCCAAGGGCATTTTCACCTATTTTTCATGAGCGTCAGGATTGAGGGCTGGCATTGAAAACAGTTATCAGGGCTGAGCCCTGGAACACATTAAGGCCAAATTATTATTATTATTATTATTATTATTATTATTATTATTATTATTATTATTATTATTTCGTACTCGCCTCTCCATTTTGATCAAGGCAGGGAACAACAGTAAATAGAAAATACATAAAACTGAATTAAAACATAATATACATTGTTAAAACATCCTAAAACATCCTAAAATTCCGCTGGATCAGCCTGCCAGAAGAGATCAGTCTTTACAGACCACACAAAAACAGCCTAGACTGCTCTGCTGTCCTTAATAGCCGCTTGATGTGCAGAAATAGGCAGGTAAAGCTTTTCAAACCATGTAGGTAAACTTTATTGCCTTGATACGCAGTTATCAGCAGGTGAAGCTTTACAAAGCATGGAAGCAGATATTATTGCCTGCTAATCTCTGCACATTCGAGCAGCCTTTAAAAGCCTAGCTGCAGGAGCTGACTGAAGTAGTGGCAACGTTCCGCCTCTCACCTTTTAAGGAAAGCTTCTTCTACTTATTTAATTGACTGAAAGCTTTTCAGTGCAATCCCTCCTTTTACTAGCCCTGCTCCTATTCTGTGCCCTTAAAAGCACCCTTCCTGATCCTGGGGATGCCAGCTTTTCAGCCCATCTCTGCAGCTGTGATGCTTGATGTGCATGCATTAGCAGGTGACCATGCTCAGTTCCATGCTGAGAAGAGCTTAACTTGCTGACTTCTGCATATCCAACTGCTGTGAAAGGCACAAGAGGAGGTCAGGACAGTTTTTTGGTGACCACCTGGAAATTCTCTTGCTATTACTGTTAAAAAAACATCAGGATGTGGAATTTTGACATCTCTGGATTGTTATGGGTGGAAATGGTGCTTGCTGCCTCCATCCCAGAACACCAACTTGACCTGGCTTCTCTCTTGTTCTTCCTCCTCCACCACCTCCCTTCCCATCTTTCCCTCTTTCTTTCTGGATTAACCCTTTAGTCCTCACTCACTATTGCAGTCTTCTCCAATGTGGTGACCTCCAGATGTGATGGACTGCAACTCTCATCAACTCCACCCAGCAGACCAATGGCCAGAAATTATGGGAGTTGCAGTCCCAACACATCTGGAAGGCACCAGGTTGCGGAAGGGCGCCTCTGTTGGAGTCTAAGTGCCTGCGCTGAGTTTAGACGCTCCCCCTGTGACTCTGGAGACCATCTCCCTTCCTTCGTCTTCCCCGTGCACACTTTTAGTTTGTAAGCTCCTCGATTATTGTTTAGTAAAGCCAGCCCCGCACTGCAGGCAACACCACCATACCTTCAACAACCCTTTTTAATGCTCACTGTTGTAAACCGCCCAGAGAGCTTGGGCTATGGGGCGGTATATAAATGAAATAAATAAATAAATAGGGTGACCATATGGAAAGGAGGACAGGGCTCCTGTATCTTTAACAGTTGTATTGAAAAGGAAATTTCGGCAGGTGTCATTTGTACATATGGGGAACCTGGTGAAATTCCTTCTTCATCACAACAGTTAAAGCTGCAGGAGCCCTGCCCTCTTTTAAATCTGGTCACTCTAGTATAGCTCCTGCAGCTTTAACTGTGGTGATGAAAAGAAGATTTCCCCAGGTTCTCCATATATATAAATGACACCTGCTGAAATTCCCTTTTCTATGCAACTGTTAAAGATACAGGAGCCCTGTCCTCCTTTTCATAGGGTCACCTTAAAATAAATAAATAATAATAAATAAAAAAAGGCGTTGGCAACTGTACGCCAAACTCGCAGGGAAGAGCGATGAGGTTTCGTGGGAACTCCCTCCCTGCCCCCCAGCGCCGGCGGGTGAGTGTGTCGTTCCCTCCTGGTTCCTCCGGCCGCCACCAGGTATGCGGGAGGCGGCGCTTCACCTGGCTCAGGTGCGGGGGGAGGGCATTACCTGTGGCTCCGAGGATCACGTGCCCGGGAGGCGGCGCCGTCGCTGTCGTCGCCGGGGCACGGAGTTCTCCGTCGGAGCGCTCTCCAGGACCGCGGAGGGGCTGGCCGCGCCGGAGCAGGTGAGTGGAGAAGGGCCTGCCTACCTGCCTGCCTGCCTACCTGCCAAGGGGCCCGTCTGGATTGACCCCCCCCCCCCGCCCCTGGGAAGAAGGCTCGATCGCGCTGGGACACCTGTCGGAGGGGAAGGGAGCCCTGTTCCTCCTTCTCCGCCTGCCTGGCTGGGCTGATCCTGCTTGGTTTCCCTTTTTCGGTGCAGCCGAGATGTGCCTGGCGGTGGGTGGGCGGGCGGGCGGGCGGCTCTGTTTGCGGGGCGGGGGCTCCTAACCGCCCCTTAGCCCTGGCAAAATGCGCGCTGCCCGCCTTCCCTCCTCCACTCAGGGGCCTTGGAGCTCACGCCGCCCGCCGCCCCCCCCCCCGCACTTTCCCAACTAGGGGCGAAGAGCCTTTTGGGGGGGGGTCCCCGAAGTTCTCCCCTCGCCCCACCGCCTCGGAAGGTCGAGGCGAGCAGCAGGTGGCTGCAACCCGCCGAGGGCTGGAGAGGGGAGGGCGTCTCTCGCGGTCTTGCTGGAGAGGGGGGGGAGGGTCCTCTCCTTCCACGCCTCCCCCTCCCGCTTTTACCTCTCCGGCGAGTTAGGAAACCGCGCCCGCTGGGGTGGGACCTGGGAGGAGGCGGGGGAGAGGGGTCTTGCCGGGGCAACGGATCCTGGGGGGGGGATCTACACTACTGCTTTAAAGCGCTTTATAACAGTTTTGACAACGGTTGGGGCCGGGGGGGGGGGAGGGATCTACCCTACTGCTTTTAAAGCGCTTTGAAAACGTTTTGAAACCTGTAAATGCAGTGTGTCCTGGGCCCCAACCGTTGTCAAAACTGTTATAAAGCGCTTTAAAGCAGTAGTGTAGATCCCCCCCCCCAGGACACACTGCATATACAGGTTTCAAAACGTTTTCAAAGCGCTTTAAAAGCAGTAGTGTAGATTTCCCCCCCTCCCCCACGCTGCTCTGCTTGGGCTGTGCAAATGAGGGGTTAACCATGGAGCCTGCCTGGGGTTCTTCTTGACATCCAGGCCAGGAAACCGTGCCCCTCGCTGAAGGGTGGAACCCGCCTACCCTTGAGCTGTATTATTATTATTATTATTATTATTATTATTATTATTATTATTATTATTATTATTTTGCTACTGTTGTGTGTTTGTGTGTGTCCAGGGCAGGGCTTTTTCCAGCCTCGTTTAAAAACAAGACCCTCTCCCCAAAACTGGAAGTGCCAGGGTCCACCAGTGGGTTTCCAATGGGCGCTGTGCGTGCTGGATCCCATAGCGGTGGAAGGCACCACTGCTTTTTTGCATTAAGCATCTTGCAGATGTGCACTCCTTTAAGGACAGAGAAGGAGAGCCTGGCCGGGTGGTGAGACCAAGGTCCGCTTAGACCCGGCGTTCTTCGCCAGCATCCCAGCAACCAGCTGGCAGGAGGTGGCCTACAGGGACCTGGCGAGTGGACTCTGGTTTACTTTCTGTCCACTCCAGTTTAGGGTAACCAAGTGAGGAACATCGAAAGTTGCCTTGGAGTTGAAGTCCACTGACATCTGCATCCCCCACCCCCACAAGTCCCCATAGCAACGTAGGGAACTTCCTTAAACTGAACCATGGCTCTCCAGGGTTCAGACAGGAGGTTTTCTAGCCCTATCTGGAAATGGTAGGGATGGAACTGGGGCCTTCCTTCTGCATGCAAAACAGGTGCTCTACCACTGAGCTACGGCCCTTCTCCCGAAGTGAAGAAGGACAAGACTCCAGTGTAATACCTTGATTAGACAAACTCAAAAATCACCCTCCAAATGTGCAAGTTTTTGAGCTCTCCAGAGCTCTTCATCAGGCAGGATGTTACAAAAAGCATGTTGAGACTGGGGCGGGAGAAGGCTGACTGGATTGGAGGAATGCATAACAGTTGTTACAAAGAGTATATCATCTTACAGCATCTTGCCTGATGAAGAGATTTGGGGAAATTGAAAGCTTGCACTTTTTGTGTATGTTTTTAGTTAGCCTAATAAAGGTATTGCACTACATGGATTTTGGATTTTTTATTACAGTCAACATGGTATTTTTGTTTGTTTTTAAACCAAAGAAACCCTGGCCTGGCCTACTTTGCCTTGAGGTTGTGGGTTCTCCCATGCTAGAGGCCTTCAAGAGACAGCTGAACAACCATCTGTCAGGGATGCTTTAGGGTGGATTCCTGAACCCAGGGGGGATGGACTCGATGGCCTTTTAGGACCCTTCCAACATTCTATGATTGGCACGAGCTAAGGCTGAAGTCCATGGAGAACAAATTTGGTGGGCTTTTAAAAATTATTAATTTTATAGCTGGCAACCCTGCATGATGCAAATTTATTCTCATTCGCTCTGGGTTCATGCTTGCCTTGGATTTACTGACGCCTTGGTTAGAGTCAGGCTGGCTTGCCAAGGTTTGATGGCATTGTGTGGGTGATATGCTAAGTTTTGTTGTGCTTATGGGTAGGGCCTTCATTTGACTTGACTAGGCTTGTGACTTGTCCTACAAATGTAAGAACAGGAGGAAATGGAAGGTGTGTGCATGAATGATAAACACATTGTAGTGTTTGCAGGTAAAAGGGGGATCCTTGCTCTGTGCTTTTGTGGGTAAATGTAACTCCTGCTTGTTGGGAGCTGTTTGGTGGCTGACATGCCCAGCCTGAGATCTAGGCTGGCCAGTTTTCTTTCCTGGTTGGGCTCCTGGGCTGTTAGCTGCCAGATGACAAACAGAAACCCAGCAGGATTGAAGCCTTCCCATGATTTTCCTGCGTGTGTTTGGAAAACATGGCCTACGGAATTTCTGCCTGCCCTACTTATGTTAAAAGCACAGGAGCCATCTTAAGGGGGGAAAGGTGGCAGCCCTAGAGTAATGTTTGTTTCCTCACCTAGAAAATACATGATTCATAAAACACCTTTTCATGCCTTGGATTGGCACAGACTGGTATGTTGTACAATAATATGTTTCAGATTCTCAGAAGTTGGTATCTGTTAGAGAAGGCAGAGATGGGTCCAATTAGATGCATACTTTAGCACTGGCTTTAGTTCAAATTGTCTGGGTGCCTTCTAGTTACTGGCTTAGCTTATGTACTGGGAAATCAGGAATAGCTAAGCCTCTAGCTATTAGAAAAGATACACTTGGTGACTCTTTGCTGTTTGTAGGCAATTAGACTTTAGTTACTCTAGGATTATTTCATGCTGTGTTTGTTTTGGAAGGAAAAGTTCAAAGGTGATGGGGACTTACCTGCCTGGGCTCCGGAGCAGGCCCACGGCAGTTTGGGCTTAAAGCAGAAAATCTGACCTCCAACCCTCTTATGCTTACCACTTGCGCTTACTGGCACGGGGCATGATCTGTCACATTCACTGAGGAACTGCCCTAAGCATAGCTCCCATTCATATGAATGGAACTGTTTCTTTCCCCTATCATGGGTCACAATCGACCACATCTGGTGGTATGGTTACATCACCAATCTGTTGGTCCATCAACTAGAGAACAAAATTTGAACCCACTTTGCAAAATTGATCAGATACCTTGCCAAATCATTCGTAAAGGTTTGATACCTGGTGCATTCTGACTGGAACAATTTATCATCATGGGACTGTCTGTGTTTGTGTGTGTGTGTGTGTGTGTGAGAGAGAGAGAGAGAGAGAGAGTGCGCGTACGTGCTGTTTGTTAGGAAATTCTCTCTCTCTCTCTCTCTCTCTTGTGAATTAAGAAGCATGCATACTTAATCCAGAGCCACAGGACATAGCTCAATGTGATAGACCACATGCTTTGCATGCAAAAGTTCCCAGGTTCAATCCCTGGCTCCTCTAGTTAGTCATGGAAAGAATCCTGCCTGAAACCTAAGAGAGCTGTGGCTGCCAGTCAGTGTCACCAACAGAACCATAGAATCATAGAATAGCAGAGTTGGAAGGGGCCTACAAGGCCATCCAGTCCAACCCCCTGCTCAAGGCAGGAATCCACCCTAAAGCATCCCTGACAGGTGGTTGTCCAGCTGCCTCTTGAAGGCCTCTAGTGTGGGAGAGCCCACAACCTCCCTAGGGAACTGGTTCCATTGTCGTACTGCTCTAACAGTCAGGAAGTTTTTCCTGATGTCCAGCTGGAATCTGGCTTCCTTTAACTTGAGCCCGTTATTCCGTGTCCTGCACTCTGGGAGGATTGAGAATACTGGGCTAGATGGACCAGTGGTCTGACTTTGTTTAAGGCAGCTTCCTATGTTCCATTCATTGTATTACATAATATATGTACTAATTAAAAAGCTTAAAAGGAAATCCATTCTATACACTTTGGGAAGGGATTAGCATTTACCTGTTTTCAGCAGGGATCTATAGATGGAGAAGGTTGATGTGGTACTGATGCTTGCTCAATCTCTTTGATTACTTTTGGGTTTGGTTGCTTTGCAACCTCGATTGTGGGGTCAGCATCTTTTCCCGAGGCCCAGTCCCACACTGTGATTTCCTACTACAACATGCAGTGACCTTGTCAAGCTTGTGTTGTGTTGGTATCGCCTCTCTTTTGACAGATGACTCATAGAAACTTGCCAAAGGTCATGGGAATGAGTCTGTCTTGCAGTTGTCTTTCTGACCTAGACTTTAGCTGCTATATCATCATCCCAGAAGGAAATAAGGAAGGAAAAAAGCACTGAGTCAAGATGGGTTCACAGCTGCAGGCTTTAGCTTCAAGGAGCAAGTGTAACGTAAATGAAAAGATTTTGTTTTTAATCTGAATTTTGTTGATAGCTGTTTTGAGCATCATTTTTGCCTGGAAAGGCAGGATATAAATAAACAAACATACTTTGCTGTGGGATGGGTTGGCCGAAGTTCCTAAAGCTGCAAGCCGAGACATGCTGACCCGGGGAGTGCAGGTTGCATTGAACTCAGTGGGACTACTTCCGTGTAGCCAAAGCCCTTACCAGTACGGTTCCTCCTTCTCCACCCCGCCGCCCGAATGCTGTTTCTCTTCAGAGGACATCACCTTTCTAGCTTGGGACGCTGAAAACTGGAATGAATTTAAAGAATCCCTTATGATGGGTTGTGAGTGCGGCCCTCGAGCTGTTCTTGGACGGTGTGCCATCACAGGGCTGTTGCGCTGGCACGTTTGCCTGGCCAGCTTCCGATGCAAAGTGGCGCAACTGGTTTTCACCAAGGCCAACCCAGGACAGGTATAAACACCATAAATTGGGGGTAGGGAGGGGCTGTGGCTCAGTGGTAGAGCACCCGCTTTGCCTTCGGAAGGCCCCGGCTCAATCCCTGGCATCTCCAGGTAGGGCTTGAAAAAATCCTGCCTGAAACTTTGGAGATCCGTGGCTGCCAGTCAGTGTCGACAGTACAGGCTGGATGGACCAAGGGTCTGACTCAGTCTAAGGCAGTTTCCAGTGTTCCTATGGGAACTTGGGGGCCCTCCAGATGTCATTGGACTGCAACACTCATCAGCCCTAACCAGTGATGAAGGATGATGGGACTTGCCACCCAACAACATCTGGAGGGCCGAATGTTCCCCATCCCAGGTTGTGAAGGCTTTAAAAAGAAGGAATTGGACAAATTAATAGAGGGACAGGTCTGTCACCACCAGCTGTTAGTAATTATGCAAAATTTAACCTCCATATTTAGAGGCAGTTTATCCTCTGAATACCAGGTGTTGGGGTCAAATTGGGGGGGAAAGCACTGTATTCAAGCCATGCTTGTGAGCCTCACAGAAGCTTCTGGGTGACTGTTTGGTAACAGGAATGCTGGACTAGATTGGCCCTCCCCAACTTGGGTCCCTCCAGATGCTGTTGGGACTACAGCCCCTGACCATTGGCCATAATGGATGGAGTCCAACAACATCTGAAGGGCCACAGGTTGGGGAATGCCACGACTTCCTTCTTCTCTTGAACGTTCTTCATTCATGAAAGAATAGATGGAGTAGGGACAAGAGGGAGAACTGTCTTATAATGGTCTCTTTCTTGAACTGCACACATGATATTAAAGCCTGCTAAGGGATAAGAGAGCCGGCACTTGTGTAGACTGGGAAACGAAAGGGTAGGCATGAATGGACAATTCTGTTTAATGCGGAGCAGTTAATGGGAGCCTCACAAGGAACTTCTCCTTGGGTTTGGAATTAGTAACCTTTAACATTGGTCATACATCATCTGGAGACAGGAATTCTACCAAAGAATTCAGGATGCGAAGGTCCAAACTGTGAAGAGCTGCAGAAGAATTCTCTAACCTGGGTGCTTGTGAGTCAGTTTATACATTCAGCAGACTTAGGGTACAATCCTATGCATGTTTAGACAGGAAGACTATAGGCCTTTTTTCCCTGTCTAAACATGCATAGGATTGTACCCTTAGGTGGTAATGTTTTTATTTTCCACTTCAGACTGCAAGTAGGTAACTGAACATTTCAATCAAAACAAAACCCTTGTGTTTAAAAAGCTAGCATGTTAGGAAAATGTCCCTTTAGCCACTTTCCTAATAAGCTAGTTTTCTATGTGAAGGGAGGGTCTGCCCTTGCCCCCACAAGGGGGATTATTCCAACATCCAACTCCCACCTGCAGCCCAAACATTAACTAAATGGTACAACGTATTGGAAAACGAGTAAAAAAATAAAAGTGCCTATGATGTATCGCAGGGGTAGGCAACCTGGTGCCCTCCAGATGTGTTGGACCAACTCATATAATCCCTAACCATTGGCCTTGTTGGCTGGGGCTAATGGGAGCTGTAGTCTAAAACAACAGGCGGCACCTGTTAACCTATTCCTGATGTATCAGATTAAGAGTCTAATCTAGCATTTATTTCCAATAGTGCCTAATTGTATGCCCCTGAAATGCCCAGAAGCAGAGCAAGAAGGGGATAGCTAATACCGGTTGCTTGCCCCAATATCTCAAAGCCAGTGGATACCATAATGCCATGGTATGAAACCCAGAGTCACCAAAGTGGTGCTCGTGTGCCTGCAGATGCTCTCTTGGTGCTCGCCAGGTTCTCTTCCCCTCCTCATTTTTATTAAGATTTTTTTTAATTAACAAAAATGTTTTTTTAACTGGGGGTTGTTATGCTTCACATTGAAATTCAACAACATCTTTATTAGAGTAGTTTTATTTTTTAGAGTTCAAATTCCACCTCTGCCTTGTACTTGGGGTCTTTGGCAAGTTATTCATCTTTTAGTCTCACCAGTCCGCCTTCTGGAAAATAAATGTTTTGTGACTGGCCATGGCAACCATTTTGTGAGAGTGCCTATGGGAAAGGGAAAGGAACCTCTCGTGCAAGCACTGAGTCATTACTGACTCTTGGAGGGACGCCAGCTTTCGCTGACGTTTTCTTGGCAGGCCTTATAGCGGGGTGGTTTGCCGTTGCCTTCCCCGGCCGTGATTCCCTTTCCCCCAGCTAACTGGGTACTCATTTTACCGACCTCGGGAGGATGGAAGGCTGAGTCGACCCGAGCCGGCTGCCTGAAACCAGCTTCCGCTGGGATCGAACTCAGGCCGTGGGGAGAGTTTCGGCTGCAGAAACTGCTGCTTTACCGCTCTGCGCCACACGAGGCTCATGAGAGTGCCTATGACACTCTCAAAATTCCAAATGTGCCCACTGACCCAAAAAGTTCGGGGACCTTTAATGTAAATACTAATTACACGCTTTGTCCACACTTCAAATATTCTCCCAAGTCCCGCAAAAAGCAAATGTTGCTGCTATCTCCTCGCTGTGACTGAATGCAGATTTTATGGCTTCAGCCAACGTCCCCACCCCCATTGTCAATATTTAGCCTGATGAAGAATTTTGGAGAGCTCAAAAGCTTGCTCACTGTTCTGTGAAATGTTAGTTGGCCTAAAAAAAATTTGCCCCCTACTCTGGATTTTAGAATTTTACTTTTGAGTCTTGTATCTGGTTACATTCTGCCCAACTGAAAGATTTAGCAGAACTAGAAGGAAAAGCCAGTAAGTTGCTAATGAGCATCTTTTGAGAGAGGCTGGTTTGTATTGTGGGTGGGGGAACCCCAATCCACTCCGGATCCCAATCTGCACCTTTTGGATCAGGTCCTCTCTGGGTCACTCCGCTCCGCACACGATCTGGAGCTCCGTTTTTCCTCCATAGACTTACATTGCAAAACTAAAACGCCTATAACTTTTTTAGTTTTCAAGTTAGAAACATGAAAATGGGCACCATGATAGCTTCTAAATAGATCCTTAGGCATGGCCAATTTGAAGGATATGGAATTATCCCCTGTTTATCCCAGCTTGAGAAGGTTCCATTGATAAGAGTACTTATCAATGGAACCTTCTCAAACTGGGGAGAGGCAACGAGTGGGGTACCGCAGGGCTCAGTCCTGGGCCCAGGGCTCTTCAACATTTTTATTAATGATTTGGACGAGGAGGTGCAGGGAACGCTTATCAAATTTGCAGATGACACAGAATTGGGTGGGATAGCTAATACCCTGGAAGACAGAAACAAACTTCAAAGTGATCTTGATAGGATGGAGTGCTGGGCTGAAAACAACAGGATAAAATTTAATAGGGATAAATGCCAAGTTCTACATTTAGGAAATAGAAACCAAATTCACAGTTACAAGATGGGGGATACTTGGCTCAGCAATACTACGAACAAGAAGGATCTTGGAATTGTTGTAGACTGCAAGCTGAATATGAGCCAACAGTGCGATATGGCAAATGCTATTTTGGGCTGCATTAATAGAAGTATAGCTTCCAAATCACGTGAGATACTGGTTCCTCTCTATTTGGCCCTGGTTAGGCCTCATCTCGAGTATTGCGTCCAGTTCTGGGCTCCACAATTCAAGAAGGACGCAGACAAGCTGGAGCGTGTTCAGAGGAGGGCAACCAGGATGATCAGGGGTCTGGAAACAAAGCCCTATGAAGAGAGACTGATAGAACTCGGCATGTTTAGCCTGGAGAAGAGAAGATTGAGGGGACACATAATAGCACTCTTCAAATACTTAAAAGGTTGTCACACAGAGGAGGGCCAGGATCTCTTCTCGATCCTCCCAGAGTGCAGGACACGGAATAACGGGCTCAAGTTAAAGGAAACCAGATTCCAGCTGAACATCAGGAAAAACTTCCTGACTGTTAGAGCAGTACGACAATGGAATCAGTTACCCAGGGAGGTTGTGGGCTCTCCCACACTAGAGGCCTTCAAGAGACAGCTGGACAACCATGCTTTAGGGTGGATTCCTGCATTGAGCAGGGGGTGGACTCGATGGCCTTGTAGGCCCCTTCCAACTCTGCTATTCTATGATTCTATGATTTGGGGGGAATTTTTAAAAGATGTCCCCCCCGTTTACAGACATGCAGTTATCTCCGTCGTTTTTCAAGATACACACATGTAACTGGGCACCGTGATAGCTTCCACATAGGACCTTAGGCATGGCCACTTTGAAGGAAATCAGATCATGCCCTGATTTTTGGGGAATTTAAAAAAATATTTCCAACTAACTCCTCCAAAAATAGCTCCAGAAAAATACACTCCTCTCTGACCAAAGTCCTACCCCACAAAGACAGAAAGAAAAGTGTCTCTGTATGCCTCTGGCTTAGTCCCCCCCCCTCCAGCATTGGGATTGGAGGATGCTTCAAATGGGCTGATCACTCAGCACGATTGGGAGATGAAGCTGTCTATCAACACTGAAAAAGGCTTCCCCCCTCCCGCTTTTACCCATTAAAAAAAAATTCTTTGCAACCCATCCACCAACCTGATTCAGATCCTACCTTAGCGGAGGTGGATCGGGTCACTCTGATCCCAATTCGGGGATCTGAATCGGAGCGGAGCACAGCCGTAATAATAAGGAGGTTTATATGCTTGCAATGGAAGATCAAATAAGAGGGATTTAATTCACAAAATATATAGCCATTGAAGCTGGTAGACAATGATTTAAAGCTGAAGTAGGCAACTTGTGGCCCTGCGGATCTTTTGGCCTTCAACTCTCATCAGCCCTAGCTGGTATTGCCAATGGTGAGGGGTCATGGGAGTTGTAGGCCAAAACGTCCGTAGGGCTATATGTTGCCCATCCCTGGATTAAAGACTGGAAACAATACTAGTTTGGACAGAAACCCGGATCCAAAGAAGAGCAAGATTAACTCTGTGTTCTGTGGGGGCTTTATATCACTTCCTTAGTGTCATCCCCTCTCCATGCCACATAGCAAACCACATTGAACTGGGGGCAGTATTAAAACTGTTTGGCTAATGGATTTGGAGTGGTTTATTTATTTATTTATTTATTTATTTAATTACATTTATATACCGCCCCACAGCCGAAGCTCTCTGGGCGGTTTACAACAATTAAAAATAGTAAACACTAAAAGTCTACAAAAATTAAAAAAGACATAAAAACAGTATAAAAACAACAGTATCCATTTAAAAACAACAATTCTGGGGTCCATTAAAAACAAACTTAACATTGTTAAATGCTGTTAAAATGCCTGGGAGAAGAGAAAAGTCTTGACCTGGTGCCAAAAAGATAACAACGTTGGCGCCAGGCGAGCCTCATCGGGGAGATCATTCCACAGTCGGGGGGCAACCACTGAGAAGGCCCTCTCCCTTGTTGCCACCCTCCGAGCTTCCCTCGGAGTAGGCACTTGGAGGAGGACCTTAGATGTTGAGCGCAGTGTACGGGTAGGTTCATGTCGGGAGAGGCGTTCCATCAGGTATTGTGGTCCCAAGCCATGTAGAGCTTTATAGGTTAAGACCAGCACCTTGAATTGGGCTCGGAAACATATAGGCAGCCAATGCAAGCGGGCCAGAATCGGTGTTATATGCTCAAACCTCCCTGTTCCAGCTATCAATCTGGCCGCCGCATTTTGCACAAGCTGCAGCTTCCGGACCGTCTTCAAAAGCTGCCCCATGTAGAGGGCATTGCAGTAATCTAATTTGGAAATTACCAAATTTGCAGGTGGTGGTGGTGTGTCCCTAGGGGGTGGGATCCCAAACTTCCAGCACTGGGCATGGCAAAGCCCTTGGACAGACATACCTAAATCAGCTCTTTGGATCCCAGCCCAGATGCAATTAACCAATATAATTCATTGCCACAGGACGTGGCCAGGATGAGAAGTTCATCACTTCATTGGTGTCATGGCAACTAGAAAGCCAGCCTCTTGTGTTCATCACTACTACTGTGGCGGTTAAATCTTCCGGGCCCAGCTTGCTGAACTTTCCCGGGGCATCTTGTGGGTTTGTTGCAGGCAGAAGAATGCCAAACTAGGCAGATGATGGCTCTGACTCGGTAAATAGATTCCGACAGTCCGCCTGTTACGCAACGCAGTTTTGTTTTCCACACTGCCAGTGGACCAATGATTGACGTGTACTCCCACTGAACCAGTCATGTGGGGGAATGTTCTCTTCGAAAGGGCCTGCCAGGCAGTTGATGGGGTGCACGCAGCGCATAAACGAAAAAGCTCATTCGGCACGGGGCCTCACGGGCGGGGGAATCTGTCCAAAGCAGGAGGCAGCACTGAAGTGCCAGAACTTCAAAGCACTCCTTGAGGTCACAGGGACTGAAAAGGCTTCAGAGAACTATTCCTGTTTGTGATTATCGTTGTTGCTGTACTGTTGTCAGTGTGCATTTTACGGTGTTCAAGTGGCCAAGTCTCTGCCCCAAGGAACTTACAGCCTGAAATTTGGCACAGGGAAAGGGAAGGCAGCAGAACTTGGTACTCTGCTTGAAGGAGCTTTAGCCTCCAATGCATGGAGTAATCTTTCAGCTCTTCTAAAATGGATTTTCTTTTGAAAGGAAAAAAAAGTCAAGTGAATGTTTCAATGAATAATCCATGGTGTACTTTTAACCGCCCCCCAAACACACACACACACACACACACACACACACACACACACACACACACACACGTAGAGAGCTAACCTGAAGATAGGAAGGAGGAGTGAAGATTGAGATCAGTGTGCAAATCACTTGATTTCATATGTATAAGTAGGAAGTTATTCTTATGTCTATCCCACCCCTTCAGTGTTGTTGGTGATCCCAACAGTGATTACAGAAAGTAATTAAAATTCAGTAATGCAACACAATGACCCAAACAAAAGAGGCTAACTTAAAAACCCAGTCAAAAAGAGATTTGGAATATTTTAAAAGAAGGTTAAAGGTACAAAACGTAAAAGTGGCATGGGTTGCTTCCTGGTAGACAAAGTGGTGGTGAATCTTGTTTCATAGAATCATACAATCATAGAATAGCAGAGTTGGAAGGGGCCTACAAGGCCATCGAGTCCAACCCCCTGCTCAATGCAGGAATCCACCCTAAAGCATCCCTGACAGATGCTTGTCCAGCTGCCTCTTGAAGGCCTCGAGTGTGGGAGAGCCCACAACCTCCCTAGGGAACTGATTCCATAGTCGTACTGCTCTAACAGTCAGGAAGTTTTTCCTGATGTCCAGCTGGAATCTGGCTTCCTTTAACTTGAGCCCTTTATTCCGTGTCCTGCACTCTGGGAAGATCGAGAAGAGATCCTGGCCCTCCTCTGTGTGACAACCTTTTAAGTATTTGAAGAGTGCTATCATGTCTCCCCTCAATCTCCTCTTCTCCAGGCTAAACATGCCCAGTTCTTTCAGTCTCTCTTCATAGGGCTTTGTTTCCAGACCCCTGATCATCCTGGTTGCCCTCCTCTGAACACGCTCCAGCTTGTCTGCATCCTTCTTGAATTGTGGAGCCCAGAACTGGACGCAATACTCTAGATGAGGCCTAACCAGGGCCGAATAGAGAGGAACCAGTACCTCACGTGATTTGGAAGCTATACTTCTATTAATGCAGCCCAAAATAGCATTTGCCTTTCTTGAAGCCATATTTATTTATTTATTTATTTATTTATTACATTTCTATATCGCCCAATAGCCAGAGCTCTCTGGGCAGTTCACAAAAATTAAAACCATTCATAATATAAAACAACAGTACAAAACCATAATATAAAATACAATAAAAAAGCTCAACCAGATAAAAACAGCAGCAATGCAAAATTACAAATCGCACTGTTGGCTCATATTCAGCTTGCAATCTACAACAATTCCAAGATCCTTCTCGTTTGTAGTATTGCTGAGCCAAGTATCCCCCATCTTGTAACTGTGCATTGGTTTCTATTTAAAGGTTTGTTTGCAGGTCTACAGTTTAGATTTTCCCTTCTTAGCTGTTTGCCAGAACAGGAGGATGTGGAGCTAGGGGGAAAAAAAAAGTTCCTGCATAGTTGTGATGCTTTAAAAATAAATAAATCCGTCCCACTGTTTCTTCCCAGTCTCAAGGCATCTACAAACCAGTCCTGTGAGATGTTGCACTGCCAGCCTCTGCTCCTCTGCCAAATCCTCTCACCCTCATCCAGATCCCTCGAGGCTGACTTTGGGAAGTTTGCAGTAGCTTCAGGGGATATATGTCATGTGCGGTTCCCTTGAAACCTGAAGTCACCGTGCTTCTTGGTGACTGTCACCCAGTCTCGGCTTGTGAAGGCAGGGCGGCCTATTTTTAGAATGCTTTTCTGCCCTACCCTGGAGGTTTTGGGGGGAAGGTTACACAGAGTTACAGTATCTCCCTGCCCAATTCTGCCCTCTCCCTGAGGTGGAGTTTGGGCTGAAAACACATCTTGCCCAAGGCCTCTTCCTGAGCAAAACAGGGATTCTTTCAGATCCCAACCTCATAAGTCACACACCCGAGCTGCCGCCACTGCAGCATTTAGGGTGGATTCCTGCACTGAGCAGGGAGTTGGACTTGATGGCCTTGTAGGCCCCTTCCAACTCTGCTATTCTATGATTCTATGAACCCCCATGCAGGGACCACGGAGCGGGCATTATAGGAGGGATGAAACACTACACACACACCCTGCCTAGCATAGTAACCAAGTAGGCTGCTCCAGGAAGGAAGCCCCCTGCTCTGTGCCTGCCCAGCATAGAAATGCATCTTTCCCTCCCATCTCTGCCAATCCCACCCCCTTATTTGCAAGGCTGATTTGCAATCCCACCCACCCCCTTATTTGCATGTTATCATGTGTGTGTGAAGATTAGAGACTCTTAACAACTACGTTGCTAGTAGTTGTTAAGAGGCTCTAAGCTTTACACACACATGATATCTTGCATGGTATTGCATTTGTCAGGCTTCAGTGACGACATAGGACAAATGCCACCCCCCGCCACAAAGCCATAGTAAAGCTCTAGAATGAGTATGGTATTGGTGAAGAACATTCTTCTTAAATAAATGGATCATTTGCTGGTGAATCCTTCTGCTGTGGCTGGCCACAATTTATTTATTTATTTATTTATTTATTTATTTATTACATTTTTATTTATTACATTATTACACAAACCCCTGGGATTAATGAATAGGGAAATCCCTGAGCTCTCAGCGGCTTTTCCTCTCAAGTGGCTTCTCCTGAATCTCTGTGTGTCCGATGGGAATCGGTGTGTGTGTGTGTGCTAAATGGACTGTTTGCATGAGGCTAATTGGTTTGGGTCAGAGCACAGAGAGGGCTGTCTGAAGGTACTGCTCCAAAAAGCCAGTTCACAACAGATCGGTACAACCCTTTGTACAAATTTTCCACACCAACAGTGCAACCCGATGTCTAAGTACCTGGGAGTAAGTCCCATTGAACTTAATTAGACTTACTTTTCAGTATACACACACAGGATTGTCAAATGACTAGTTCATTTCTTTGCTATCCATGTGCTAAAGTGGTGCATTCAGGTTCTCTCCTCGCACCCCTCTACTTGTACTGACTGTTAGGAACTTAAAGCAAAGGTCCATAAAGAAAGGAAAAAAAAAACCCAAACCCGTATTAGTGTAATACCTTTATTAGGCCAACTAAAAGGACATAAAAAATGTGCAAGCTTTTGGGATCTCCAGATCTCTTCATCAGGCAAGATGTGGGGAGAATAGGAGAAAAAAAAAGTGGTTGACTTGATGTTGAAGTTGGCATAGTTAGGTCCGGTTTGCAAGTCCTGACTACCAATGGATTGTTTAAACCCTGGGTAGTTGTGCGTGAGTAGGAGTGAGCAAGCATTTATTTACTTTTATATACTGCTCCACATCTAGATAGATTCTGGAGCAGTGAACGATAAAAGATAAAATGACAAAAGTAGATGAAAAGACAAAAGAATAAATCTCTGTATTGTTGTCGTTTTAAAAAAACAATGCCAAAAAACCCCATGGCTAGTCAGTCAAGGAAGGCTTCCCGAGATAAGGGAGAATGCATGCTCTCAGTTAGCTTGGTCCCAAGTTGGGGAGAACCACCCAGTCACTCCCGCTGTAGCCAGGTGATGCTAAACCTGGTCCCTGGGTTGTTGAGTGCGACATCGAAACCAGGTATTCTGGGCTGCTGGGGGAGAGACAATCCAAGAGTTAGAACCCAAGAACAAACCCTGGGTTGTTTAGCTCCGCCCAGCTGCAGTGGGAGCAATCAGGTGGGAGCCAACACACTCATTTGCTCATTAAGCAACTTGTGGTAGTCAGGACATGCAAACCAGGTCTGTAGAGTCAGAGTCTTAAGATGAAATAGAGGACGAGGATTTGCAGACATTCAAATAGGGCTCCACCACGCCATGTGGTGTTTTCACCTGGGTCCGCTCCTATGGCTTCTAGGAGTTGAAGGGGATGAAGCCTTGGATAATTCCCAGCTTCAGGAGGTTTAAAATCCTCTTCCTCCTGTATAGGGTCCCGCTGTAGAACAGCTAGATTTGGTTTTCCCCAAGACATACAAAATGCAAAGATAGCGATGTAAGGAGCTTGCTACTGTTCACACAGCAAAATCAAAACACACCAAGTATACAGGCATTTGCAGAATGCTTGAGCGACTCGAATGATCCAGCCACTTCTTTTTGCATTTGGACACGATGAGTATTTTGTATGCCCTCACACAACATCCTATACCCAAAATACGTTTCCTCTCCCCGCCAGAATGTCCAAAAGTCCATTGTATGCCCCAAAAGTTGTTTCTGAGCCAGTGTCCTGTACCATCCAAATAGGTACATTATATTATAAAAGGTACAGGTTTAGTAGGCAGTATTACTTGGCATACTGAGTAAAATAAAATAAATACTGTACTACCTATTTAATAGGTACAATTGGAGGGTGTGGAGCTGTTATCTAGAAAAACAGCAGAAAAGGGACTTCATGACCCAGGTAATTGGTCTAACTGGTTCCTGCCACGCTGCCTAGACCTGCTTTCTCTTCCAGAACTAGTTGGTTAGTTCAAATAATATACAGACACTGCGTGCTCATTTAAAGCTTGTTTTGCACATGACATGGCAGAAACCTGTGTTTTTCCTCAGAGTTCATTTGACAATGAACAGTTGCTAATTGAGACTCCATGGCAGGTGTACCTGTATGACGCATGCGTTTGCAAATACACATTTCCTAACCTTCGGTCTAACAAAACGGTCGGTTTCTACATCTCTGCAGCCTCCCACAACCTTGTGCTGTCCAGATATGTTGGACTACAATTCCCAGGATCCCCCCCCAGGGCAGACATTTGTCTTTTCTTTTTAACCCACATTGGCTTTCCTGTAATTCGGCAGAAACTTCTTCCAATACATTGATTGTATCACTTGTCATTTTCTTCTTACGCTCCAGTTGGAACCCGGACTTCTGTCTCCGCCATCACATATCTCAGGACTTGACCCACTGTGGACCTGGCTGAGGAGATCGGGGCCTGCTGCAGCGCAAAGGGAGTGTACCAACAGATAGCCTTACTTGGGAGGCAGTGGAGACCTCGGCTTCCCCCTGCCCCTCTCCTGGCTGGAGAGGCAGGCGATGGCAGCCTCTGGACTGCGTGCATGCCTTCTGACAGCCTCTCTCCAGTCCCTCTTACAGACTGCTTTGGGCCAAGGTGGGTGCTGTGCTGCCTTCTGAATCTGAAGAATATCAGCCAATTTTGCAGAGGGGGGAAGGGAAAGCTATTTCACTTTGGCTCTAGTGTCCAAAGGGCTCACAATCATCCACACTTGTTCTTAGAGGACTCAGTTTAAGTTTCCAGAAACACTGTCTGAAAAGGGCTACAACATGCAAGACTCCTGTCTAGTCCAGGGTAGCCTACCTCAACCTAGAGCCCTCCAGACCTTTTGGACTTCCAACTCCCATTGCCCCAGGACAGCTTGGCCAGTGGTCAGGAATGCTGGGAGGTGCGGTCCAAAACATCTGGAGGGCACTAGGCTTGGGAAGGCTGAATAAAGATACAGTCTGAAGTCAAGGCAACAGATCAGCTTGAAAGTAGACCTGGGAATGTCTACTTTGCGTTTTCTTGAAGTGCTTTTGCTCCCAACAAGGCCTGGCCTGTCAACAGTGGAGGCTCGTGGCTCCAATATCAGTGGTGCAGTGAATCTGCTTTGGGTTTCAGTCAGAACCGGTCAAAACTCTAAAGGTCGAAACTCTTCAAGAGGCAGCTGGACAAGCATCTGTCAGGGATGCTTTAGGGTGGATTCCTGCATTGAGCAGGGGGTTGGACTCGATGGCCTTGTAGGACCCTTCCAACTCTGCTATTCTATGATTCTAGGTGTAAAGTCCCTTGTATCACTCCTTTAGAGTTCTGGCTGGTCTTGACTGAAACCTGGAGTGGATTCGCTGCCCCACCACCATCAGAGCCACCCGCCAGCACTGCCTGTCACCTGGAAAGCACTTTCAGGGCAAGGCTCTGCGGTGCAATCCAGCTGACTCACTTGTGCCCTCCCCGCCAGAGAGTGGGCGTGGCGGAAGACGGCAGAAACCCGAGTGCTCCACCTTGTACCTTCTCGTGACGACTGGAGCAGCGGCCAGCCTGAGGCGGAAATGGAATGCAGAGACTGTCTCAACCTGAGCCACACCTGTCCCAGGAGGGGTGGAAAGGAGTGAGTTTAGAGTTCCCGTAAACCAAGGCCTCTGGAGGAAAATCAGCCTTGGCCATTCAGGCCTCGTGCCCCTGGGGTCCTTCCCCAAAATATTCATGTCCCCGTTCACGTATGATGGATTAAGATCCCTCTCCCCCGCCCCCCTGATTGGCCGGAGGGCTGCTCCAAGTTCAAGCTTTTTTTAGGCATTCACCGAATGTTAACCTCTGAGAAAGGCAGGTTTGCCAGCGCGAGTCATGCAGGCTCGTCCCCCACGGAGCCAGGACCAGCTGCAGCTCCCTGTTGAGCATAAACATGGTGGTTGGCAGGGCTGGCTGCGGGGTGAGGGGATTCTGTGCAAAGTGCACTCTGGGCGGGGGCTGCCTGTGGAGGTGGCAGCAGCGCTGTGATGAAAGTAGGGCTGTGCACAGGGCCCCCAAATCTCTTCGGATCCTGATCCGGACCTTCTGGATCGGGCCAGAACCGCTTTGGGTCAATCAGACCTCCCCCGATCCATTCTGGAACCTGATCCGGAGGTTAGGATCGATATTCAGAGCCCATTTTGCCCCTCTTCCCCACGGCGGATGGCGGAGGCAGGTAAGTGGGGAAAGGGGGACAAAATGGGGGCCAAATAAGCCCCCACCCCCTTACCTGGCTTCGTCGCCCGCTGCTGCACGGACCATGGCATACAACAGAGTCAGGTAAGCCCCCCTCCCCCCAGGTAAGCCCCCTCCCCCACTTAACTGGCTCCACCGCCATCATCACATGGACTGCGGCGGCAGAGCCAGGTAACCCCCCCCCCCCTTACCTGGCTCCGTTGTGATCTGGGCAGCGGCTTCAACTGTGGCCCAGGCCATAGAATCAAGATTTAAAACAGTATTGACAGATTGGAACACTAAACTGGCACCAAAAAGTTGGAATTCAACAGAGAGAAATGTAAAGTCCTGCATTTGGGTACCGAAGAAGAAGAAGAAGAAGAAGAAGAAGAAGAAGAAGAAGAAGAAGAAGAAGAAGAAGAAGAAGAAGAAGAAGAGGACGAGGACGAGGACGAGGACGAGGAGGAGGAGGAGGAGGAGGAGGAGGAGACCTCCAAAAGCACACGTATAAGACGGGGGAGAGCTAAAGATCTAGATTTTGTAGTTGATCCCAAACAACTTGAGCCAGCAGTTTGATGGAGCTGCTTAAAAAGCTACTGCAATTTCAGGCCGCATTAACAGAAACATAAAGCAACATCCAATGTAAGTCCTACTTAGTGTAAATCTATTGAAATGAATGGAGTTAACTTAAGCTCCATTTATTTTAATAGGTCTTCCATAAGTAGGACTTCTGTTGGATTTTGTCCATAGTGTCCAGTTCATGGGAAGTCATGGTTCTGCTGTATTCCCCACTGTATCTGGATGCCACATTTCAAGAAGGATACAATCTGGAGTGTGTCCAGGATGGTGAGGGGTCTGGAAAGCAAGTCCTGTGAGGAATAGTCAAAAGAGCTGGGTAGGGAGCCTGGTGGGGAGCAGATCAAGGGTGATATGATACTGGCTGTTCTCTGTTGCTCCAGAGACCAGGACTGAACCAACAGGTGAAAATTGCAGGGAAGCTGATTTCAGCTAAACATTGGGAGAGACTTCCTAAGTGCCAAAAGGTGTCTGACAGAGGATCAGACAGCCATGAGAGGTGGCGAGTTCTCCTTTCCTGGAGGTATTTCAGCCGGGCTGGATGGCCATCCGCCAGGGATGCTGTGGTTGCATCCTGCATTTCAGGCTCTGCATTGAGCAGGGGGTTGGACCCGATAACCCCCAAGTTCCCTTCCAGCTCTATGAAGTTTGAGCCAGGTGAAAATGAATCTAATTTCTAATTCTGTTTTTTTGTCTCTCCAAATCAAGTTACCTCTAACAGCACGGTGGGACCCATGACATTGACGCCCTCCACTTCGTCTGGCCTTTCGGTACGTCTGTCTCATGGGGGCTCTTTTAAGCTGTGGAATGACCCTAAAAATGCCTGAATTGTGGGACAGCGATGCCAATGGAAGCTGAGTGTTGGCTGATGATGTCTTAGGCCTTAGCTAGACCTAAGGTTTATCCCGGGATCATCCTTGTCCATGTAAATGACACACAGGATATCCCGGGAGCAGGCAGGGACAACTCCGGGACGATCCCGGGATAAACCTTAGGTCTGGCTAAAGCCTTAGCATAAGTATAGCTCAAATGAAGCTAAGCTAATCCCCCCCCCCCCCCGTTTTAGTGGGTGGAATGAGAAAGGGCATATCAAACCCTTTGTCTGCTGTGGCAAGTAATATTTGAGCTCATCTATGCTGGTCGTTCTACAAAGACCCGTGGTCTGTTTGGGGTCTACTCAGAGTCACGCTTTCCCTCTCACTGGAATTCCATACCACTTGGTGCCCATAATGCTTTGTTTTCAGCATCTGCTAAAGGCATTTTTATATACACAAACATTTTCTGAATGACCACCCACAGTTGTATTAGTATAACTTGATTGTAAATATTTTTGTTCTTTTGCATTTTGATTTGTATTTTACTTCACTGCTCAAGAATCTTTTTTTGAGCTTTATGTGAGTTTATAAACGTTGTGAACAATATAATAATAAATAGTGGCATGATGACACAAAATTGACAGCAATGATCTGAGATAATTCAGGTTTACTATAATTTTATCTCATGGAAAATTATCCTGGATAGAAGATGGGAGGGAGATGGCTGCTGTGTCTTCTTCTTTCCCACTGCTGTGGCCACTTGACATTTTGGATAGGGATGTCTGAGAAATCCACAATGGAATCCGATGAATTCGGATTTTTATGAACCAGCCCATGGATTCCACTGTGGATTATCTCTTCCCTAGCTAAGTGGATTCCACAGACTTGAGCACTGCTTTTCTGACTTTCCAGAATTTTATGCAAATTTAGTAATAGAAAATTATGCAAAATTAAAAAGACAGGAAACGTGCATTTTGTGTGGATTTGCACATTTAGCCAACCCCCACATTGGCTAAAACATGAAAAAGCACATTTGAGATGGGGGGATTTATGTATTTTTGCAAGTGCAAATTTGTGCACGTCCAAATTTGTGGAAGTGCAAATTTGCACAAATTCAGAAACTAAAAAAATGATCAGAAGACAAAACAAAGGTGCCGGACAATCCATGAAATGCAGATGAAATGGATTTTACCCACTCCATACATCCCTACTCTTGTGTTGGCAATGCCAACAGTGTTCGTAATGGAGGGGTTGGATTTGGGCTGCAACTTTGGCGTAGAAGCGAGCAGGAAGGCTGAGACCTCATGGCTAAAGTTTGCTTCAGATAGATACTTGGCAGCCTGATGCCCTACTGGCCATCAGTGTACTTGCCAAACTGGCAAGTCAAGCAGTGGCTTTGGGCTAGGGTGACCAACTGTCAGGACTTCCCCGGATTTGTCCTGGTTTTTGTTCTTTCCATGGTGTCAGGGGGGATTTTCTATCATTTTCAATAATGTCCTGGAATGACACACCTTCCCCTTTAAGGCTGCCATTAGCATGGCAGGAGGGAGTGACATGCATTCTTGAGGCACGTCATTCCCCCACCCCGAGCTCCAATTGAGGTCTTAAAGGGGAAAGTGGGTCATTCGCGGACATTATCGAAAAGGCCCCAATTGGAGTGGATGGTGGTGGTGCAGAATGAAATCCTTTCCCCTCCTCCACTCCAATCGGGTTCTTTAAGGTGGCGGGGGAATAACATACTTTCTGCAGGACTCAGAAAGCTGCTTCCACACACAAACACACACACACACACACTAGGTGTCCTCTTTTTTGGTTTCCCAAATATGGTCACCCTACTTTGGGCCCCAATATTTCCAGAGTTCCCTATGAACCCGCATGACCTGGGCTTATGCTGTGCATGGCAAAGGAGTCCACAGGCCTCCGGCTTTGGCAGGTTTTCCCATGTGGCCCCCACCCCCACCTCTCCTCAGTTGCCCGACAGTCAGTAACCAAGTCCCCCCCCCTTATTTTCCTTTTCTCGTGGCAGAAGTCGGAGTTGGCTGCCGCCATTGCAGTGCCGTGCGTCATTGGGGGTCTTCTGCTCATCGGCCTCTTGGTTTTCATAGGACTCAAAGTTCGAGAGAAGCGCCAGACGGAAGGCACCTACCGGCCCAGCAATGAGGAGCAGGTGGGTCCCCGGGTGGAAACTAACGCCAACCTCAAGCTGCCCCCGGAAGAACGACTCATCTGAGATGGGGAAAGGCCGCAGCTTGGGAAGAGTGACTCGGGGCACCGGACTAAAAAATAGGATAAGACTGGACCTGCTGCGATCAGGCTTGCATTCCAGGCTGGCTGGCTGTGAACTTCTGTGAAGGGGAGAGGTCCCAAAGGCTGCAGAGAGGCCTTTTAGGGATGCCTGGAGCTGATGCTTGTAACTGTGATGGGTAGAGACCATCAGTGCAACGCAGGGCCAGACCTTGCTTCTCTGTGCACACAGAAGAGAGAGGGCCGCCTCCCCTGTATGCAATGCCAGCTGCCCAGGGCTGCTTCCTTTCTCTTGGCGTTTTCCAAAAGGATGAACTCTCTTCCTTGTAGGCAGGCATGAATGGGATTGCTGCCGCAGCTGACATGAGTTGCTACTTTGCCCAAAGAGCAAACGATAGGTTGGGTTTTAAGCGGCCTGTTGTATGGGATCTGGGGCAGGGTCACCTTTTTTTTAAAAAAATGTGTATTACACTGTGCTTTTAAATATGCCACTATTTAATAAAATCAATTCTCCCTTCCCTGGTGGTGGGGTCAGTGGGAAAAGACAACGCCACTTGGCATTATGCGGGGAGTGTTCACGCACATTCCCTTGCACATACGCAAGTTCTGAGTGCAGAAGTTACTCTGAAATGTTTTAAATGGAAAATAAAAAGGGCAGATTCAGAAAGCCAACAAATAAAGTGAGGCAAATCTCCAAAGGCTGTTAATGAAACCTTGTTATTCGAGCAATTTTTTAAAAAATGTTGCCCTCTATTTTATGTCCCCTTCTTTCCACAGACTCCCCAGGCCAGATATTTCTTAATAGAAAATCTGCCATTTGGGGGTGTCTTAAACCAATTGGGTATCTAGGTGGTGAAATGAAAAAAAATGTTTGTCCTCTCTATCTTCATGGCATCCTCTAAAATATGGGTTTGTCATACTTAAAGTAGACCTGTTGAAATCAATAGGACTTAAGCTGGTCATGACTTAACTTAAATCCAATTGATGTCAATGGGTGTACTTCACTTATGGCTACATCTCTGTTTTAGGGAAGAGCAAATCTGTAAACTCAATTTTGCTCAGGCTCTCATTTTCCCACAGTTAAATTTATTCTGGCCTGGTTCCACATTGCATTGCGACTCAATAGTTTAGTCTGCACAAAAATCAGTGTGTATTATTGTGTACATTATTTTGCATTATTGTGTACACTTCTTCAAATTATGCATTTTTCAAGGGATTTTCAATTGAATAAAGTATTTTGTGTGTATTTTTCCAAATAAGCACATTTTTGTGTGCACTATTTCAAATATACACTTTATTTTGTGCATTGTTTCAACTTGAAGTGTAGATTTTTGGTACATGTTCTTTGTTCACTGAATTGCAAACTTTGGGGAAAAAATATGCATTTAGTTGTCTATCAGTGCTGCAGTTTGTGTTTCAGCTTTTGGAAGTGTGAATTTGGACAATTCACACTGAAATGCAACCCAAACAAATTTCTTGCCTATTCTGTTCACCTATCCAAATGAACCTGCAGGGATCTAGTTCAATGGAACAATAATGGCCCAGTATTTTAGTCTGAGACAGTAGGTGGCAGTACCGTTCTTGTTGGGGATAGCTGAGAAATTTATTTTGGCTGCATTTCAGTGTGAATTTACCAAATCTGTATTCCTGGACTGTAACATAATTTGCCATAAAAAGCCATACACTTCCAAAGTTTGTGAAGCAATTTGTGTGTGTGTGTGTGGGGGGAGGCATATGAAATGCATACCTTTGAAAGAATGCACATAAAGTGTTGAGTATATAGAAATGATGTATCTATTTAGAAAAATGCACTGAAAACTTGCATTTTTCAAATGTATCAATTTTCAAAAGTGCATGTATATATTTTTTTTTAAAAATGCATACCAAAAATAGTGCATTTTTTAAAAAATGCACACAACAACACATGCCCATGTTCATGCAGGTTTCGTAAATCAGCCATCTGATGTGGAATGGAGCAGAACAAAGTTTAAAGTGAAAAAACTGAGAAGCCATGTGAGGCTTGAGTTCTACATGTTCATCCATCCCTAGTTCTTGTGCCACCCAGATTCCTGCAGCCTAATTGGAACTTGTGTAAAGGGCAACTCTTAGCTTTCTTGTAAAGGATCGAAGCTGGGGGTGGGGGGTGCGGAGTGGAGCTTGAAGGGTGGCCTGCTTTCTGGTCATCTTGTCTAGTACGACAATGGAATCGGTTCCCTAGGGAGGTGGTGGGCTCTCCCACACTAGAGGCCTTCAAGAGGCAGCTGGACAACCCTCTGTCAGGGATGCTTTAGGGTGGATTCCTGCATTGAGCAGGGGGTTGGACTCAATGGCCTTATAGGCCCCTTCCAACTCTGCTATTCTATGATTCTATTATTAGGAAAAACTTCCTGACTGTTAGAGCAGTATGACAATGGAACCAGTTACCTAGGGAGGTGGTGGGCTCTCCCACACTAGAGGCCTTCAAGAGGCAGCTGGACAACCATCTGTCAGGGATGCTTTAGGGTGGATTCCTGCATTGAGCAGGGGGTTGGACTCAATGGCCTTATAGGCCCCTTCCAACTCTGCTATTCTATGATTCTATTATTAGGAAAAACTTCCTGACTGTTAGAGCAGTGCGACAATGGAACCAGTTACCTAGAGAGGTTGTGGGCTCTCCCACACTAGAGGCCTTCAAGAGGCAGCTGGACAAGCATCTGTCAGGGATGCTTTAGGGTGGATTCCTGCATTGAGCGGGGGGTTGGACTTGATGGCCTTGTAGGCCCCTTCCAACTCTGCTATTCTATGATTCTACAATTCTCTTAGTAGGCCTGGTAGGAAAGGTAGGTGTTGGTTGGCTGAATTCCCTCCTCCAATCCTCTCCTCCTTTCAGCTAGGCCAGGAAATCCACGTGAGACGTGTCTACAGATGCACATAAGCAGAGTTGTGCAATACTGAAAAACAGCAAGCCTTGCAGCCATTTCAGCTCTCATTGGCTCTGGATGAAGACTGGGCCCATGCAGCAGACAAACCTGCTATTTTTCTTCCTTTCAGAAGTCTTTTAACTTCAGCTTTTGTTCGGCCCATGATCTTGTCTTCTAACCCCTTTTTTTAAAAGAACATGGGGCAGGGGGAAACAATGGTTTTTTATGGGATAGACTAGGGCCATTCTAAAATACTTAGATACCCACAATGGAGAATGGCGTTCATGCTGCTGCTAAGGAGCAAAGGATGCCATCTAAGGGCACATTCTGCACAAACGACATTGCAATGAATATACAGCAGAACTCTTCCGGATGTCCTATATAGCTCACTGGGGTTTGTGCAGGTGACTTCCAATTTGAATGTTGCCCTGTTTATCTGCAGCTCTTAAGGTCACTAAAAGCCTGCCATTTGGACATGTCTGCCATTGACACTTGTGAACCGTGACTGTTGACTTGAGGAATAGGGCGTTATGCTCAATATCCACCTCCAACAAAAGTTCATGAAAAGCCGCTCCACACTCTCAGAACGCCCCCTCCTTTTTGTCCTAGATCCTCCTAAAGTTATTCCTTTGGAATGTTTTCATATGACGCACTAAAAGGGCCTTTGAGGGTCGCCTGCTGGATCCATGTCCTGATTGTAAATGCCGTTGTGCAATTCACTGTGGCAGTGAATTTGAACTGTGGGTGCTAACATTCATCTTACAGACCAACTGAAGCAAAAGCCAATTCAGAACTGGTCTGATGGCATGGACTCTTGAATGAGTGGCGGAGCGTGCAGAAATTAAGCTTGTTGAGATGCCGCTGTAGAAAGGAGGGTCTCTTCACGTATTTTTAGGGGAACACTTAGTGACTTTGGGTTGAATTCAGATTTCAAATAGATCAACCACATTGGTGGATTAGTGGATGTGGAGTTCTCTGTCCCCCTCCTTCTCATGGCAGCCCCTCCAGCCCCCTGAAAATGCTGTACATAGTCAGGCAATCCTGCTCAATGGGTTGAGCTGTGGTGTGTGACAGGGGGCAGGAAAATCTCCACAATTTTCGAAGAGGAGCTTCTGCAAGCAGGTAGTGGCTCCATCCCATAGCGTGCATCTAACGTGTGTGTGTGTTATATAGGTACGTGCATCAGGGTCCCATGTCTGCCTATGAAATGGTCCTTTTGCACACCCTGGGCACTTTAGCAAGCCGTTTACAAAGGCAGGCAGAATGCATGCATTATATTTAGACCATATTTTGGCAGGAGGGGAAAGACAACCAGACATTTAGGGAACCTGCTCATTTTATGTTTCTTTGTATGTACTCTCCGGCCCTGATCCAATTGTTCTTTCCCCTCCCTGAACAGGTGGGACATCTTGCCCAGTCAAAACTGACAGTAGCTAAAGCGTGCAGCTCTGATGCCCGAAGTGAAGTCACCCTTGCTCTATGATTTTCATGTGGGTTCAGGTCCGCGTCCTCAACCCACCAGGCTCTGCTGCTCGCAGGCCATTCCTCCCTGTTGTGTGATGCGTCAGAATGGAAAGCTTCCCACCGAGAGAAGGCATGGTGGGCATTTTTGCAGGATATGGGGGAAGGGTCCTTCTCTCCTTGTCACTGTAAACTCTCAAATCTTTTATTCATTTTTCACTGAAAACCTTTCCCCTTTTTTTCTTTTTTGGTAAAATAAACTGGTGTTGTTTTTTTAAAAAATTGCTGTCTTTCTGTCAACCCTTTGGCTGTTTGGAAGACTTACACACTCTGTAAACTTACACACTGCTGTCTTCTTAAATATCCCACCCCCACCCGGCTCTTGTGCCTGCGGTCTGGCTTGCCAGCTGTTTCCTCCTATCAACAGGTAGTTGGATCTGCTGTCCTTCTCTCCTCCCTGCTGGCTGGCAGCAACGCAAGACTTCAGGGGAGGGAGACTATACTGGAAACTTCCTTTCCCTCGGCAGCCGTCACAGAATAGTGTAAGGTTGCCCTCATCTGCAAAGTATCACATCCTCTGCTTTGCCAGGGTTTTGTGAAAGCAAATGCGAATTGTGCTGCAGCTGTGAAGTCAGGATGTTTTAACCCAGGGCTGGGGAGATGCGGTCCTCCAGACGGCATTGGACTTCAGTTCCCATCAGTCTTAGCCAATATAGCCAATGGCTATATGATGGGAGTTGCAGTCCAGTAATGACTAGAGGGCCACATCTTTTCGCTCTATGATGTAACACAACAATTAGTTTCTGGCTATGCTGCCTAGGGCTGATGGATCTTGCAGTCCAATGAGGGCCACACATCCCCCCTCCACAGTTTCCTAATGGCATCCACAGAAGCGACCAAGTAGCTTAGTCGTTTTGTGGCAAATCAGCTCTGTAGGGCTAGGGCAGGCCTTTGATGCATCACTCTTACTTGCAAGACCAGGGGCTGTTTCAAGGTAGTCTTTCCTACTGTGTTATTCTCTGGGAAGCAAGCTGATTATTCCTGGATGGCAGCCACCACTTGGAAGAGCCGGTCACATTCCCGAATGAATTCCTACTAGGCTGGCTGTCCGGCTTCATCAATGCCAGAGCCCATCGCACTGGCTCACGGTTGCATGCAGTGTGAGCATGCAGCTGACCAAACCAGCTCACGTTCTTTACATGCATATAAATGCAATAAAGAATGAGCCTGTCAGATCGGACCAAAAGTCTATCCAAGGCAGAATTTGGGTTACAGCAATGATAAACAAACATAGAATGAATAGTATTGCTGCCACCCCCACCCCCCAGCAGGTCTTATTCAGAGGTATACTGCCTCTGAACTTGGAGGTTCCATTTTCAAAGCTAATATCCTTTGACAGACTTGTCCTTTTCCATGCATATGTTTAATACTTCTAAATAATAGTAAAAAAAAAAACATTTGCATCAACAGGCGTTTCACGTGGCACGGCTTGGTGTGACCTTGGCGGCTCATCCACATATACACACCATCACTTCATGGTGTAGCTATCCAGTGCCGAGCGTGTAAGTGTGAACCAGCCCATAGTGACAGCTACTCATTCTCACGTTACGTTGTTTCCCAATAACCTGTCTTTAGTTCCCAGATTGGGAAAGACGTTCTACAAGAAGAAGTCTTGCGTGTTTAGCAGAGAAAGGTTGCCCTTTGCCCATAGGCCCTGCCCACTACAGGAAAGTTATCTGAATACACGTGCTGACTCTCAGTGGTGGGAGTGGGCCTAGTGAGCTCAACCTGAACAGGAAGCAAGCAAACCTCCCCCTTGGGGTATTAATGGCGCCCATCTCTGCTTCTCACAATCACGGTTTGTGCCAGGATAGATCCTACCAGTGCTTTTCAAAGTCCAGAGCTACCCTGCAGCTCCAGAGGAGTGCCCCGCCCCGTGCAGCCTCTAGTCCCAAGGACTACCTGTGGCCTCCAGGAGCCAAACACAAGTAGTCTTCCTCTTCCAGATAGCCGACCAGCTCCGGGTGTTGTGTTTTGGTGACTTGTCCAAGGACTGGGACGCCTTCCTTTGCCATGACGTCAGCGTTCACGCTGACTTCTGTTTGGAACGATGCTGCGGGTGGTTGGATGCCACTGGGTGTTTCTGTCCCTGCTTTTGGGGTGGGGGCAGCTGGAGGGGGTTCAAAGGTCTGGTCAACCCTAGATTCCTATCCAGACTTCCCAGGAGTGCAGTTTCCTGTTCTATTTGCACTGGTATTGGGGGCCTCCTTTGCTGTCTTCATCCTGGGACCATGCCATCTGGGTTGGCTTATCGCTAGCAGCAGTAGAAGCAGCCTCTTCGTCTTCCTCCTCCTCTTCCTGCATGGGAACTGCTGTAGTCTGAGGGCCAGGAATCTCTTGCGGGTCTGGCATGCCATGATCCCACCTGTCACTGCTTTCATCTGCAACTCTGCTGGACAGCAACAAAGCGCTCTGCACATGCTCCGAAACCAGAGAGGGCAGGAACTTCATGTCTTCAGACAAGGAGTCACCATCATCCTGTTCCTCAGACACGGGCTCATAGAGGGTCTCTCGGCTGGGCCTGAGCTGCAACGGACAAGGAGAGGCTGAGTCACAATTTGCTCCTCTTCACCTCAACTGCATTGGCACCTGGGCATTTTTAATGGGCACACAGTTACCTGAAGTAGGAAGACTTGCCTTAGTATAGAAGTTCCTCTCTTCTAGGTTGCAGAAGTCCAGGCTGCGGGTCCCATAGAGAGGCCGTCTGGCTTGGCTGGGCTCCATCAGGTTCAGCGTCTCAAAGATTTCCCCTAAGAGATCAAAGCCACCTGGGCCCAGGAAACCTGGGTGAACATTCTCACCTTCATCGGGCTCTGGGGAGCAATCCAGTGACATTGTGCTGGAGGAGATGGAGGCATCCCTGGGGAAACATGTGCGCTTCACATGTGAAATGTGATCAGGAACAAAGTGCTATACATTTGAGAGAGCATATAAAAAGCAGCATATAAAATGACCTGGGAAGTAAGCATGTAAGCACAGTGCACTACTGTTAAGCAAATGTTAATATATGGTAAAACCCACTGGTGCGCAGATCGGTAGCCAAGATATAACACAAGGGGAGCGACTTCCTCTGTCCCTGTCATAGAATCATAGCATCATAGAACAGAGTTGGAAGGGGCCTACAAGGCCCTCGAGTCCAACCCCCTGCTCAATGCAGGAATCCACCCTAAAGCATCCCTGACAGATGGTTGTCCAGCTGCCTCTTGAAGGCCTCTACTGTGGGAGAGCCCACAACCTCCCTAGGGAACTGGTTCCATTGTCGTACCACTCTAACAGTCAGGAAGTTTTTCCTGATGTCCAGCTGGAATCTGGCTTCCTTTAACTTGAGCCCGTTATTCCGTGTCCTGCACACTGGGAGGATCGAGAAGAGATCCTGGCCCTCTTCTGTGTGACAACCTTTTAAGTATTTGAAGAGTGCTATCCTGTCTCCCCTCAATCTTCTCTTCTCCAGGCTAAACATGCCCAGTTCTTTCAGTCTCTCTTCATAGGGCTTTGTTTCCAGACCCCTGATCATCCTGGTTGCCCTCCTCTGAACACACTCCAGCTTGTCTGCGTCCTTCTTGAATTGTGGAGCCCAGAACTGGACGCAATACTCTAGATGAGGCCTAACCAGGGACAAATAGAGAGGAACCAGTGTCTCATGTGATTTGGAAGCTATACTTCTATTAATGCAGCCCAAAATAGCATTTGCCTTTCTTGCAGCCATATCGCACTGTTGGCTTATATACAGCTTGTGGTCTACAACAACTCCAAGATCCTTCTCGTTTGTAGTACTGCTGAACCAAGAATCCCCCATCCCGAGAGGGCTCCTGTACCTTTTAACAACCAAGTCCTATGCCTCTTTACTCAGAATTAAACCTTACTCTGCAACCAATGAGACTTACACCCAAGTTAAGTGTTCACAGGACTGCATCTTAAGGGGGTTAACAGAACATGGCTCCTCCCATCACACCAGATCTCACTCATTGTGCCCCATGTAAATTAGTTTGGATTTTTCCACCTCAGGCACCAAACTTCCTTGGAGCGGCCCTCAGACATGCACAGGGCACAGTCGACAGCGGAGCAGAGTTGTGGGCAAGAACAGCGAGTGGAGTCCAGCTGTAGCCCAACTACGTAGCATGCCTTACCCTTGAGTCTCCAGGTCTGTCCTGCTGCTCTGCCTTTGTGGTCGCCTGGGGCGAGACTGTAAAAAGAGAATGTGAGCCTGAGACAACTGCTGTGATGCCCTTCCTGTGACGCCCTTGTCTTGCCCAGTCTAATAATGTGGGGAGGGGGCAAGGGAGGGGAGAGGTGAATTCACCTAGAGACTCCCAAAACATCAGGCTTGCTTGTGCATTAGCCAAACAGAAGTGCAGCTAATTCAGGTCTGGCTCTTCCTCTTAAGATATCGTGTGTTTGAGTTGTCCATTTGTTCGGACTAAGCGGCATTATAATACAGCTGCTGACGGCACTACCTGTGGGTGTGAATAAGTTGCAGGATGCCTTCCTACCTGTTCCACCTCCTGTCTGTTACAAATGCTAAGGATCCCTAACAGAGTACATTGAAGCAACTCTCAACAAAGTACAACTCCCAAGATTGTTTCAGGGAAAGCTGAGGAAGTTAAACCAGGATACAGCTGATATACGTTCACCTGATATAGATTTAACTACTACTGCTATGCTGTGGCTCCACTTTGCGATAGTTGCGTATTGGAACTTATTTGATGGTACATATGTGAATCCACCTCTCAGGATTACTGGGCTGCTCTTTGCATTTGGGCCAGCTGGACAAGAAAACAGCCAACCACAATTCGATTTCTGATGGATAGGGGTCTTGACACATTTCATATTGAGTTCTAGGTTCCACAGGTGTCTTCTCCCCTCCACCCGCAAGGCCTGGAAAAAGTTGGACTTCGAAGCATAACTATTAAGAGACCAGTCCCATTGAACTTACTGCTTGAAGGCTGTACAAAATATGTGGGCCGTCAGGTAGCCCATATTTGGGGCCCTCTGCCCCCATTTACTTACTCCCACCCTGCCTCTCAATGTCTTTGTAGTGGAGAACCACACACACCCAACTCTTGGTAGAACAGGCCGGAAGGAACCCTGAGACTTCTTTACACACAGACGTCGGGATATGTTCAGACAACATGCTAAGTCACAGTGGTTAACTGTTTTGAGCTAAACATTAGGGCTTAGCATGTTGTGTGAACCATGCCTAAGCAGGGTGGCCATCTAACCACAGTTTAAATACACTCACTAACCATTTGCTGCAAAATGGTTAGCAGCCTAACCACAGCTTAGCATGTTGTCTGAATAGGCCCGGTAAAGCGGCAGTTACTGCAGCCGAAACTCTCCCCACAGCCTGAGTTTGATCCCAGTGGAAGCTGGTTTCAGGCAGTCGGCTCAGGTCAACTCAGCCTTCCATCTTCCCGAGGTCGGTAAAATGAGTACCCAGGAAAGGTAATAACGGCCGGGGAAGGCAACGGCAAACCACCCCGCTAGAAGGCCTGCCAAGAAAACGTCAGTGAAAGCTGGCGTCCCTCCAAGAGTCAGTAATGACTCAGTGCTTGCACGAGAGGTTCCTTTCCTTTCCTTCCTGGCTGTGGAGAGCGTCAAAGTAAGCGCTTAATATATATTCACATCCAGACCAGACACACACATAACATTCAGACCATTTCTGTACACCAGAGATGCTCTTCTCTGTTTATTTCCTTATGTAGTCCTGATGCAAATAGCTCATGACCCTCAAGCAAGCCATTGCAGGCGGAGACGTCTGCACACCGAGCAAGCAGGCCCTGCGCTTCCATAGAGGCCAGTTAGGCGGCCGCCTAGAGTGCCAAGTTCGGCACCCCCGGAAGTCGCCCTCCCACTCCCAGAGCCGCTCCATGTTCCCAAGCCGGGATGCTGGGGGGAGGGAAGGAATGGCTCCACGTTCTGACTTCCGGCGCACGCCGAAAGTCAGAACGTGGAGCCGTCTGACTGCCCTCCCCCAGCTCCCCGGCTTGGTTTAGGCTGGGGGCTCCCAGCCAAAGACAAGCCGGGACGCTAGGGGCGGCGGCGGCGAAAGGACGGAACTGGAGCTGCCCACCCACCCCACCGCAGCGTCCCGCCAAGCCAGGAGGACTTCAGGCGAGGGACAGGTAACCTGTCTCCGCCTACCTGGGGTGGGGGGGATACGGTGGGGGGTGGTGAAAACAGCTCACCTTGCCTAGGGCGCAAAAAAGCCTGGCACCGGCCCTGCGAGCAAGTCCCATGAGCATCAGGCACGCCTGTTTGCACTTATGCAGCCATGGCCCCAGGGAAGACTTCTCCCTCCTCCAGCTGTCCCCTGGCCTGGTTCACTTTTTCTTGCATGTGGTTTTAAACCTCCATTTCCCAATACCTTCCCAAAGTGCTGGGTGATAGGCAAGCGGCTTTGCAGGGTCTCAGACTGTCTGCTCCTGGCGGGGAGGATGGGGCTGGAGACGTGATCACAGTCCAAGGAATGTCCTCGCTGTCGGTGCTGGTCCAAACTGGAGTCCTAGGGGAGATCAGAATTCTATGGGACACGAGCTCTGCTCCCATCCCTACCCAGCAGCCACTGGGGAAGTCAAACAAGTTTTTCCCTACCCTGTGCCTGCTTACCCTACCCTGTACCTGTTTGCATTCTCTTCCCCTCCTTATTGTTTTACTATGATTTTATTAGATTGTAAGCCTATGCGGCAGGGTCTTGCTATTTACTGTTTTACTCTGTACAGCACCATGTACATTGATGGTGCTATATAAATAAATAATAATAATAATAATAAGATGATACGCGTGTGTATGAAATCTGGAACGCAATTCCTGGCATGACCAGCAAACCAGTCAGAAAAGATTGGTGTGTAAGGAAGGTCATTTGCTAAGGAAAATACATAAAATGAAGGAAAGGCATAGTTATGCCTGTGTACATGTATTGAAGCACAGACACAACAGATGTACATAATGGCAATGGTGGTAAATGCAGGGCCGGCGCCAGACTATATTGCGCCCTAGGCAGGTGCGTTTTGAAGCCGCCCCCCGCCCGCTCACTCGCCGCCCCGTCACTCCCCCGCCCCCCGCTCGCTCACTGCTCCCCCCGCCTGCTCGCCCCCCCCGCCCACACGCCCGTCGCCCCTGCCCGCTCGCTGCTCCGGCTCCCCCCTCGCTCACACGCTCCAGCTCCCCCCATCGCTCGCCCGCCGCCCCCGCTAGCTTGCTCACTCACCGCTACGGTTCCCCCCTCGCTCGCCCACTCACCGCCCGCTCCCTCCCGCTCCTTGCTTTGAAGCCAGGACGCTGGGGTTGGGGGGCGGGGCAGAGGCTTTGAAACGGCGCACCTGGAAGTGGCTTCCTGGCGCGCCGTACTGAAGGCTCCGCCTCCAACCCCAGCATCCTGGCTTCGAAGGAGCCAGGACGCTGGGGTTGGGCGGAGGCTGGGGCAGCGGCTTTGGAACAGCGCACCCGGAAGCCACTCTAGGAGAGCAGCTTCCGGGTACGCTGTTTGGCGGCCTCGTTTGCTTGGCGCGCTAGGCGGCCGCCTGAGTTGCCTCTATGGCAGCACCGGGCCTGGGTAAATGTCCACATAAAGATTTAAAATACAACAAGCTCCGGCACACTTGTCTATCTATTCATCACAGCCCTTCCTCCAAGGATTCTATGGCAGCGTACATGGTCCTGTCCCTGTCGCATGTTATGCTCACATCGATGCTGTGAAGCGGATTAGGCTGAGAGTGGGCTGGCCCAAGGTCACCCAATGAGGCGAAGGCTATCAGTGGCTACTAGCCCTGATGGTTGTGTGCTATCTCCAGTATTCGAGGCAGTAAGCCTGTGTGCACCAGCTGCTGGGGAACATGGGTGGGAGGGTGCTGTTGCACCATGTCCTGCTTGTTCATCCCTGGCCAATGGCTGGTTGGCCACTGTGTGAACAGAGTGCTGGACTAGATGGACCCTTGGTCTGATCCAGCATCAGGGCACTTCTGATGTTCTTAATGAGCTTCATGGCTGAACAGGGATTTGGGCCAGGATCTCTCTGGTCCTAGTCGGGCACTCCAACCCATACACTAGGGCTAATGATTACACGAGAACATATGACTCTCAGAACCTCAATGGATTCCATTTCAGACAAAAACACCAATCATAACACTCATTCTCAATCTAGTGTCCTCCAGATATCTTGGACTACAACTCTCATAACTCCTGTTCGTTGGCCAGGAGATTATGAGAATTGTAGTCCAAAACATCTGGAAGGCATTAGGTCACCTAACCACAAGGGTAAAAGGCTGAAAACATACTGGATCATTTTATAACAATCTGAAGGGTTTAAAGAAAAGGTTTGGATTGGGGAAAGGAAACGGCCTTTTACCTTCTCCATCAGGCGACTCCGCATATTCTTCAGCCTCATTTTGGCATGCCCTTTGGCCTAGAGGATATGGAGACATGTACCACTCAAAGGCGTTTAAAGGACAGGTTAAAGCTGAGTTCAGACAACACAGTAGTCAGTGGTGGGTTAATAGTCAACTCCACAGTTGAGTATTGAGGGGGTATCCCCACATAGAATCACAGATCATAGAATCATAGATCATAGAATAGCAGAGTTGGAAGGGGCCTACAAGGCCATTGAGTCCAACCCCCTGCTCAATGCAGGAATCCACCCTAAAGCATCCCTGACAGATGGTTGTCCAGCTGCCTCTTGAAGGCCTCTAGGGTGGGAGAGCTCACAACCTCCCTAGGTCACTGGATTTTCGTACTGCTCTAACAGTCAGGAAGTTTTTCCTGATGTCCAGCTGGAATCTGGCTTCCTTTAACTTGAGCCCGTTATTCCGTGTCCTGCACTCTGGGAGGATCGAGAAGAGATCCTGGCCCTCCTCTGTGTGACAACCTTTTAAGTATTTGAAGAGCGCTCTCATGTCTCCCCTCCATCTTCTCTTCTCCAGGCTAAACATGCCCAGTTCTTTCAGTCTCTCTTCATAGGGCTTTGTTTCTAGACCCCTGATCATCCTGGTTGCCCTCCTCTGAACACGCTCCAGCTTATCTACGTCCTTCTTGAATTGTGGAGCCCAGAACTGGACGCAATACTCTAGATGAGGCCTAACCAGGGCCGAATAGAGAGGAACCAGTACCTCACGTGATTTGGGAGCTATACTTCTATTAATGCAGCCCAAAATAGCATTTGCCTTTCTTGAAGCCATATTGCACTGTTGGCTCATATTCAGCTTGCGATCTACAACAATTCCAAGATCCTTCTCGCTTGTAGTATTGCTGAGCCAAGTGTCTCCCATCTTGTAACTGTGCATTTGGTTTCTATTTCCTAAATGTAGAACTTGGCATTTATCCCTATTAAATTTCATTCTGTTGTTTTCAGCCCAGCACTCCAACCTATCAAGATCACTTTGAAGTTTGTTTCTGTCTTCCAGGGTATCAGCTACCCCACCCAATTTTGTGTCATCTGCAAATTTGATAAGCCATGACATGATTATAATAAACCATGGTGTGGATTAAGGCCAGAGCCGAGTTGACTATTAGTCAATGGTGTGTTTGATTGACACATCCCCTGCCTTCTCTCCCCCCCCCCACTCAGTCCTGCCGCTGGTATCCCATCAGCCATTGTGAGTTCTGCCGGCTGGACGAGAGCAGCAGCTGCTGCTTTGGTCACTCTTGCCAGAGGACTCTGTAGTCGCCAAAAATAACCAACTGCGTATGACGAAATAGTCAACGGAGCCTGACATATGACACGAGAACCAACAGTTGTTCAAATAATCAATTCTGCACAGTGTTGGTTATTTGCATTGGTTATTTTGGCCAAATAACTAACAGTGGTGTGAAAAGGTCCCAACAGATGAGACAATAAACCGCTGTTGACTATTTTTATTATCGCATTTGTATCTGCCTTTTTTCCTCTTCAGGAACCCAAGGTGGTGTACATAATAATAATAATCCTCTCCATTTTAACCTCACAACAACAACCCTGTGAGGTAGGCTGGGCTGAGAGTCCGTGACTGGGCCAAAGTCACCCAGTGGGTTTCCATGGCCGAGTGGGGCCTAGAACCCGGATCTCCCGACTCCCAGTCCAACACTTTAGCCACTACACCACACTGTTGGTTATGGTGTTGCCCGAACCAAGTCAGAGAGTCACAGTATTTTTAAAATGTGATTAATCTAATCAGATATATAACCCCTGAAGGCTTTTCTCTGGGGTTGTGGATGTCTTGGGAAGCGTCTGTGATCTCCCTTAGGACTTTCAGATCAAAGAGGGAAAACAGCCACATGGTGGAGCATTGATCCTGGAAAATGCCAGTAAAAGGGAAAAACCGCACCAGTGCCTTACATATTGGTATGCGCTCCTGACAGCTGGATTAGCCTTGTTCTTCATGGTACTTATCAGGGCTCCTCCACCTTTCTAGAAAGAGAAGCAGCAACACATCAGCTGGATGTAATGCATTTAAGCCACATTCCAAAACAGCGTACAGTCCGAACCCACAGGTTTACAATCGAAAAAGACATGACACACAAGGAAAGAAGGAAGACGAGGGAAGAGGGAAACCTTAAACAGACTGCCAGTAGGCTTGCCTCCCCTCTCATCTCTCGTTTTATATATATATATATATATATATATATATATATATATATATATATTCTTGTAATTCCTATAATAACCAGAAGTCAGCCCCATATGGCAGGGGTGTGTGTGTGTTGCATTGGGTGGTGGGGGTGAGATACAGAGGCTGAGAGACTGGATTGCCTAAAGAGTTTGCGGCAGAGGCAAGACTCAAGCCCCCAGAACATTTGCTGAACAAACCCTCTTGAAACGAAGAAGTGCTATACAAGAGCACCTCTACTTTCAGCCAGGCTTGGCTAGAATTGGACTTGGATCTGGGAAGCAAGGATTTACGCCCTGGCTCTGCCGTAGCCAGCACTGGGGAAACCCCCGTCTTAGGCTCGCTTCTGCACTGGTCAGGTTTTCTTTCATTATAGTTTATTATTTTAATAAAAATAAGAGGATTTGCAGACTGGGAAAAAAAGACCCAATGCTTGTCAGGATGAGCTAAGCAGCCACTACACGTCCTCTTAAGAACTCCTGTCTGTTGTTGGTCCCACTCACTTACTTTGAAGGAGAGCTAAATGAGAATAACAGGATTGGGTCCAGGCTGGTCCTTCATCAAAACATTAGTTGTCTACTTTTAGGTGAAATTCCTACATTCATAAGCGTCTGCTCGAGAGTATAAAGAAGTGGGGGGGGGCAATCTACTCATGAGTAAATTAACAGAGTGAGCTCCAGCCGGGTCCTTCAACACAGGACAGGCAAGGTGGCTCTGTGACAACCCAGTCTATACAGAAGATGATTCACATTAATCTTCTATATAGACTTTTGTTGTTGTTTATTCGTTCAGTCGCTTCCGACTCTTCGTGACTTCATGGACCAGCCCACGCCAGAGCTTTCTGTCAGCCGCTGCCACCCCCAGCTCCCCCAAGGTCAAGTCTGTCACCCCCAGAATATCCTCCATCCCTCTTGCCCTTGGTCGGCCCCTCTTCCTTTTGCCTTCCACTTTCCCTAGCATCAGCCTCTTCTCCAGGGTGTCCTGTCTTCTCATTATGTGGCCAAAGTACTTCAGTTTTGCCTTTAATACCATTCCCTCAAGTGAGCAGTCTGGCTTTATTTCCTGGAGTATGGACTGGTTTGATCTTCTTGCAGTCCACGGCACTCTCAGAACTTTCCTCCAACACCACAGCTCAAAAGCATCTATCTTCCTTCGCTCAGCTTCCCTTATGGTCCAGCTCTCGCAGCCATAGGCTACTACGGGGAATACCATTGCTTTAACTATGCAGACCTTTGTTGTCAGTGTGGTGTCTCTGCATTTATAGACTACCATAAATGTAATACAATAAATAAATAAATAAATAAAGCAGATTTCACATTAATCTTCTGTAGAGTCTATAATAAATGTAATAAAAATAAATAAAGCAGATTTCACATTAATCTTCTGTAGAGACTATAATAAATGCAATAAAAATAAATAAATAAATAAATCAGATTTACATTAAAAAAAGGAAACAAACAAAAAATGGGAAGGTCAGTAATTGCAAGGACAAAGGCTCCTTCCAGATGGAGGTTCATTCGCTTACTTTTAGGTTCTCCACCCACTGCTGGTAGGAATGCATGCTACCTGGAGGAGAAGAGGACACAGGTCAATTTCCATCAATCCTTACAGAGGCTGGGTATTGAATTTTATAACCGGGAGAGCTTTATGTATTTGCCAGCCCTATGAAGCAGGGATTCAGCAAAGAACTGGGCAGGGGAAGGCACTTCCTGTACACTTTCCTACACTGAAAGCCATCCATGCGTAGATTGTCATGTGTGATGATCTCCCCTGTGTGTGTATGTATGTATACACACACACACAAGCACTGGAAAGCTGTGGACACTTTCCCAGTGGGTGTACATTCAAGAAAACAGGCACATGTGCAACTCTCTATGGAGTTTGCACGTCTTTTCTAATACTGGTGTTCTTTCTGTGTAGGAAATACAGCATGATTCCTGGTGAGGGCTAGATATATAAACTTATCCCTTATACATCTGCTTGTCTAACATGAAGTTTGGATATAAAAGGTTTTTGAAAAGGAGGATGACCCAGGATGTACTCAGCCATAAAGACTGATCTCTTCCGGCAGGCCTACCCAGCTGAATTTTAAGATGCCTTTTTTTTAATGGTGGGCTGCTTTTAATGATGCGCTGGTTTTAATGTTTGAATTAGTTTTATGTATTTTATGTTGTTTTTAATTGTGTTGTACCCCGTCTCGATCCAGAGGGAGAGGTGGGTAACAAATTATTATTATTATTATTATTATTATTATTATTATTATTATTATTATTATTATTTTGCAATTGGAAACTGCAATGTTCTGCAAAGCCATGTTGAAAAACCTTAGAATCATAGAATCACAGAATAGCAGAGTTGGAAGGGGCCTACAAGGCCATCGAGTCCAACCCCCTGCTCAATGCAGGAATCCACCCTAAAGCATCCCTGACAGATGGTTGTCCAGCTGCCTCTTGAATGCCTCTAGTGTGGGAGAGCCCACAACCTCCCTAGGTAACTGATTCCACCGTCGCACTGCTCTAACAGTCAGGAAGTTTTTCCTGATGTCCAGCTGGAATCTGGCTTCCTTTAACTTGAGCCCGTTATTCCGTGTCCTGCACTCTGGGAGGATCAAGAAGAGATCCTGGCCCTCCTCTGTGTGACAACTTTTAAGTATTTGAAGAGTGCTATCATGTCTCCCCTCAATCTTCTCTGGGTTGCTGCACTGGGAGCTTCTCATGGATCTAGCTTTTCCACTCTAGCTTTCCCCCCTGGGAGGGTCACCACTGGCTCACTTTTTCCTTGCTGAGAATCTTGACAGCATTTCCCCCAAAATCATAGCAACTTTTTTCAGGTGCCATCCTGCTTATTTCAATCCCTGGGTTTTTAGTGATTTTGGAAATCCCCATCAAAATTATATGGCTATCATGGAAAATCTAAAGTGACCTTAACACATTTATATTACCTTCCTATCTCCCCCATCTCACATCAATCGCATACAGATGACTCTGGCTTTACATTCTCAGCTCCTGCATGTGTAGGTCAAACGCTTAACTATTTTTTTCGTCCCATGGGAGGCCAGTCATAAGCTTGTGCGCCTGGCTTGAAATTGTAATGCATTGCCCATTTCCAGCTCTCAAGGAGAGATTGTGGGGATGCAAGTTGTGGGAGGTTAAAAAGAACTGCATTGAATGGGTGTGCAGGAAATTAACACGAAAAATGTCAATTGCAGAAAATTGTGGTAAAACACCTAACCTAATACAGAAGACTTCTACGAGTCTCAGTGGTCCCCCAATGTTAGTGGGTTAATTTTGCTGTACTAATATTTAAAGCATAATATTTAAAGTAGCCCACAAAGAGAAGGGTGCTGAGGAGGACATGTGAGGGCTGTGGTTTGGTTCAATGGGGGTGTCAATGGGCTGTGTGCATATCTACTTCTTCTCATTAACAGAAAGAAAACAAGCTGGGTTTTGCATTACCTGGAGACACACTTCTATTGATCTCCTGCTCAAAAAGGTCAGAGAAGTTCTCTCCCGTGTTTAGCTTCTCCAGGCGGTCATCGATGAACTGACAAGAGTTGAGGATGTTTGGGAGAGATGCAAACAAGGGGAACCGTTAGAAAATGCAGGAAGGATCTTCCATAGGAGAAGGAAACTTATTTCGGGTAAGCAACCCAAGAATGAACTCATAGGGAAGAAGAAACTAGTTGATGTCTTGGGCTGGAGACACATCATGAAAATTAATGGGATATTTCATAGGGGTTCTCAAATTGTAGGACAGGTCTTAAATAGGGCACCTTAAGGGTGGGTTAAATAACCCTGGCAGAGAACCAGGTGTACATGCGCCTATATGCATGAGTGTGCGACTGCGCCCTCATTGCCTCATCAATGGGTTGAGGGGAACTCAGAAACAGCTATTTTCTTCTTATGATGTTCACGTTTTTAGGACCAACATCAAAGAGATGCTGTTCCATTCTAAGTATCCCAGAATGCAGATCCAGGCATGAAGGAACAGGCTGCGTGCACACAACTGCATCTCTGCACACTTGCTTGTGCGTGACAGATCATTAACCCTGGGATGGGCCCTCCAGGACATCAATTTAGATGGGGAGGCTCCCCAAGTTCAAGAAATATGAGGAACACACTTCTAAAAGGATGTCAGAAGGATCGATGAGTTCAACACACGAAGAAGAGAATAACAACAGAAAGTATTATATTATGGAACCTCATTATTTATGAAGCACCAGATGTGTGGGGCTACAAATCCTATTATCCCAAGCCAGCACTGCTGGGGGAAAAGAATGCTTGTTGTGGATGATGGGAGTTGTAGTCCAACATGCCTAGAAGGCACCAGGGTGGGTGGGGGAGCTTCTTTAAAGAGTAACATGAACAAAAAAGAAAACAAAAGAGATAAACGTTTCTTATGAATGTGCATGTCTGAATCTGTCTGCGTGGATATCTACACATGCTGATTGGTGATGGTTCTCGTTTTGTGGGTGATGGGGCTGAACGTTCCCTCCCATCCTTAGGAGGCTGTTTGATTGAAGACCATTCCCCTGGGATGGTCCTCCAGTGCTTACCTCCTTGAAAAGCTGCAGGTGCACGGCCCGCTGGAGGAAGGCCTGCATGGCGCCGGACCCTTGCTGCAGAAAGCTGTCTTGGCTAAAGGTGATGTGCTCACCCTGCAGTGAGACAGAGAGAAAGAGAAGAGAGCCGATGGCCCAGAACCCAACATGCAACCTGAGACAAAGATTTCTCCCTGCCTCAAGAGAGGGCCATACCTTGGCCAGAATGCTCATTCATGTGGCGAATGCCTCCGAACGGAGGCCGTCTGGCCAAGGATTTTTCCTTTCACACATAGGGAGAGAGCGATATAACTTCTCAGTAAGACTACCAACTGGACTTCGTTAAGCCCAGATTTATTTGATTCGGTTTCTGTCTAAGCCCTGAAAAGATTCAGGGGAGGATTCCTGGATTTTATTTATTTATTTATTTATTTATTTATTTATTACATTTTTATACCGCCCAATAGCCGAAGCTCTCTGGGCGGTTCACAAAAATTAAAACCACAATAAAACAACCAACAGGTTAAAAACACAAATACGAAATACAGTATAAAAAGCACAACCAGGAGAAAAACCAGGCAGCAAAATTGATATATAAGATTAAAATACAGAGTTAGAACAGTAACATTTAAATTTAAGTTAAAATTAAGTGTTAAAATACTGAGAGGATAAAAAGGTCTTCAGCTGGCGACGAAAGCAGTACAGTGTAGGCGCCAGGCGGACCTCTCTGGGGAGCTCATTCCACAACCGGGGTGCCACAGCGGAGAAGGCCCTGCTCCTGGTAGCCACCTGCCTCACTTCCTTTGGCCTACTTAAAGACACAGAAAGCAGACCAGGACCATTCTTCTCCCTCTACCCAGCTGACCTTGCTTCTAAACTTCCCTCCTTCCCATCTAAAATGCGTCCCTGAAGGAAAAGGGCCCTCTCTCATAAGCAACCCAGGGGGAGCCGAACCACTACTCACTGGGACACAAACAAGCGCCTCACGGTAGCTGCCAAACAGCAGGGCCTGTGCCCTGAGGAAGGCTCGGGCGACACCATCCCCGGTCGCCGCCGATTGTTTCTTCAACTGGAACTTCAATAGAGAGACCTGAGCGAGGAGAGGAAAGAATACAAGCTCATCCTCAATCCAGAGGCCTTTTCCAAAGGGCTACCCAACCCCAATACATAACCAGAAGCCCCAACTGAGCACTATATCCCTATATGATTTTAGTAACTATGCCCCATGATTTTAGGTGGTCTGTGCAAAATTAAAACCATTCCACTATTGGGAGCGTGGTGGTCTACACCCTTCCGACAGATGTTAGACCTTGTCCCCCTCTGGAGCTGGCCCTCACTAGGGTGACCAACTGTCAGGATTTCCCCGGATTTGTCCGGTTTTTGTTCTTTCCATGGTGTCAGGGGGGATTTTCTATAATTTTCAATAATGTCCTGGAATGACACACCTTCCCCTTTAAGGCTGCCATTAGCATGGCAGGAGGGAATGACATGCTTTCTTGGGGCACGTCATTCCCCCACCCCGAGCTCCAATTGAGGTCTTAAAGGGGAAAGTGGGTCATTCGTGGACATTATAGAAAAGGCCCCAATTGGAGTGGATGGTGGTGGTGCAGAATGAAATCCTTTCCCCTCCTCCACTCCAATCGGGTTCTTTAAGGTGGCGGGGGAATAACGTACTTTCTGCAGGACTCAGAAAGCTGCTTCCCCCCACACACACTAGGTGTCCTCTTTTTTGGTTTCCCAAATATGGCCACCCTACCCCTGACCCCATGTAAATAGCTTGGGAATGGAGATAGCCTTGCATGTCACCTAAGGGACTTGGCAAAGTCAGAGTTCCTCCTGAAACCCCACAAAGGGTAATGAAGATATTATGGAAACATGGGAATTGTAATCAGAAAAGCTTTGTTGAAGTATCAAATCTGAAGAGATTGATGAAAGGTTTACGGTTTACAAAGGTTAAGTCTTGAAAGCAGGGTTCAGCAAATTTCTGGTCCTCCAAATGTTTTGGCCTACAGCTCCCACGATCCATCAGCATTCACTAAGTTGGCTAGGACTGACGGGAGTTGTAGGTTCCCATCAGTCCTGCAAATTTATCAGCTCACAAATATTTTTACTAGCCTGCCTGCACACGCACACATCCTATCTGTCCCTGTATCAATCATTTGTTGCATAAAGAGGGGGTAGTAGAATAACTATTTTGCATGCAGAAGATTCCAGGCTTAATTGCTGGCATATACAGGCAGGCCTGCAATAACTCCTGTCTGAAATTCTGTGTATCACTGAATTAAATAGGCCAATGGCCTAAATCAGTGAAAAGCAGCTAATAATGTTCCTAATTCTGGCTTGCTACAGGTGACCAATGAGCGTCGTGTGGCGAAGAGCAGTAAAGCAGCAGTTTCTGCAGCTGAAACTCTCCCCACGGCCTGAGTTCGATCCCAGCGGAAGCTGGTTTCAGGCAGCCGGCTCAGATCAACTCAGCCTTCCATCCTCCCGAGGTGGGTAAAATGAGTACCCAGTTAGCTGGGGGAAAGGTAATAACGGCCGGGGAAGGCAACGGCAAACCACCCCACTATAAGGCCTGCCAAGAAAACATCAGTGAAAGCTGGCGTCCCTCCAAGAGTCAGTAATGACTCAGTGCTTGCACGAGAGGTTCCTTTCCTTTCCTACAGGTGATCAGGGAAGTGGCTGCTTAAGTGGCCGTAAAGCACAGAGGAATTGACAACGGCATCTACATCCGTAGTGGCTCGTAGCATAGAAACAAAGCAGGAATGGAAAAAAACTAACTGTAAGCTAGCCCTTCGCCATGTAATTAAGGGGCTAACCGTGCACTGATGGAAGGAATTAAGTAACTGAGCCCTCATCTATACAACCATGGGATTGCTCATTATTTTTTAACCCAATTTTTTGCAGATTCGGTTCTGCTCACAGAGCGTCACACTACAGCATTGTTAATGCGCACCTCCGTACAATCACAAGCGGGCGGACTGGTCTACCTTCATGATATTTTCCTGCCCCCTTTTATTCCTACTGAATCTTTCTTCGAGAAAAGTCATGCAGTGCGCAGACTGGTCTACCTCCATGTTCCCATACGGAGATTGGATCGGTGGTTGTATTACTTGGATTACTACATTCATTTATATTAAAGAAGTAAGGAAGAGAAAATTTTGACATCAAAGTTCTGCCCATGGTTTTGGGGAAGGCGGGAAATTGGCAAGCCAATCACTTTGTCCCGCCCTGAATGCTCCACCCACACTTCAAAGCCCGATTTTACTCCTCCAACGACACATGACTATTACGTGGTTTAAACTGGAAAGTATAGCAAAAGTCATGGTAAATCGCATCTTCGAATATGCGCATTTTCGGGCTTAAAGACTGGCGCTGCAGTGAATGGATGGCTGCGTCGTGTGTGCGAGATCGTGAAAATGCGCAGTTATGGCGGTGTAAAGATGCCATATAGATAAGCCCTGAATTGAGTAGTGGAGCCCTCCCCAACATGGCTGGCTGGTGGGGAATGATAGAAGTTGTAGTCCAACACATCTGGAGGCCATCAGGTTGGGTAAAGCTGCCATAGGGATATTATTATTATTATTATTATTATTATTATTATTATTATTATTATTATTCCATTGTATATAATAAAATCTCTCACATTCTGTTTTTCACTGTCAGGTGAGATCTCAGACACACCACTTAAAAGGAGCTTGAATTCTGTTTCCTGTTTTTGCTTTTCTAGTCACTTTGGACAGAATATTTGGGGACTGAAATTCATTCTGTGCTCTCAGCATTCAAATGTGACTAATAAGAGTGCTGGAGGATGTGGTATTAGTGCATGCAAATAGCAGGTTAAAAATATCCGTTCTCTCAAATTATTTAAAATTGCAGTCATGGTACAAAGTTGCATAAGACTTTATTGCATTAATTTGTACAAAATCTACCCGAACCAACTCAAAACCTATCAAAGTATAGAAGTTAATGTTTGAAAGGGAGGACTTTAAAAAAAATACAAGGGGACCAGTTCTGAATGAAGTTTTTAAATAGTTCAACTCCCTGTATGAAAGCAAATAATAATTTTAAAAAATCTGCAATTTTCGCACATAGACAAAGCATTTCAAAACGCTTTGAACAACTTTCCATCTTTTAGTGTTACCCACGAATACAAAGATGATTCGATTTATTTAAAGTGGAAATGTTGTACTCAGACTGAAAGTTCACATGTATTTTTTTTTTTAAAAAAAACCCCGAACACCTGCTAGAACATAGTCATGATAGACTGGGGTGGAGGTGCGGGGTGGAGGGAAGTTGTTAGGGGGAGAGCGAATAAAGGAAGCAGCCCAAGGAAGACCCTCCCTCCCCCCAAAGTGAGAATGATACCAAAGGATATAAAAGAGGGGAGGGGAAAGAGGCTTATGAAAGCGATACTAACTACATCGCTTGGAAGGCTTTCAAGGTCTTGGAATGGTGATTCCACCGTGTTGGTATCAACGTTGAGAATGACGACATCTTCCAGGGCTTTGCTCCTCACCTTCTAGAGATAGCCAAGACAAAATTGAGAAATACAGAGTGCTCCTGGCTTGCTTTGCCAGTCGCTGCTTTCTGGGGCCTCCGTCACTCATGGCAACCCTTGGAGCGACTCAGTTTGTAGAACACCCAGATCATAGAAGCTGAGAAGGAGGATAGGACCAAAGGGCCGTCTACTAGCATGAACACCCGCCAACCAGCCTCTTGTAAGTCAATCGCCACCCCAAACCCTGACTCCAGCGGCAGCTGTTTGAGATGACCGCGATTTCACAGGGCGTCCAAGAAGCAGATGGCAATCTGAACGGCAGCCCCTGCTCCCAGAATCCTTTGCATTGTCCTGACAGCAATGGGGCACAGCTTTTGGGTGCAAAATGCCTTGTGGCTGTAAAATGCCTTGGGCTGGCTTAAACCACAAGGAATGGGCAAGCACATTGAAGAAAGGAGCGTACTGAACACAGACAAAGCAAGCTATGGGGTGGTTTGCAGGATCATGGAGACAAAATAAGCCCAAGTGGCTTCTTTCCCCCGTGTCAGTTGCGTTCCAGTTGCATGCTGGGGGTTTGCATAATTACCCTCGCTGGAACAGCTTGCCCTGTCGTGCAAACTTAGAGACGGTGGCTTGTTGCCACACTTAACAAGCCACTCTAGAATCATAGAACAGCAGAGTTGGAAGGGGCCTACAAGGCCATCGAGTCCAACCCCCTGCTCAATGCAGGAATCCACCCTAAAGCATCCCTGACAGATGGTTGTCCAGCTGCCTCTTGAAGGCCTCTAGAGTGGGAGAGCCCACAACCTCCCTAGGGAACTGGTTCCATTGTCGTACTGCTCTAACAGTCACGAAGTTTTTTCTGATGTCCAGCTGGAATCTGGCTTCCTTTAACTTGAGCCAGTTATTCCGTGTCCTGCACTCTGGGAGGATCGAGAAGAGATCCTGGCCCTCCTCTGTGTGACAACCTTTTAAGTATTTGAAGAGTGCTATCATGTCTCCCCCCAATCTTCTCTTCTCCAGGCTAAACATGCCCAGTTCTTTCAGTCTCTCCTCATAGGGCTTTGTTTCCAGACCCCTGGTCATCCTGGTTGCCCTCCTCTGAACATGTTCCAGCTTGTCTGCGTCCTTCTTGAATTGTGGAGCCCAGAACTGGATGCAATACTCGAGATGAGGCCTAACCAGGGCCGAATAGAGAGGAACCAGTACCTCACGTGATTTGGAAGCTATACTTCTATTAATGCAGCCCAAAATAGCATTTGCCTTTCTTGCAGCCATATTGCATCATTGGCTCATATTCAGCTTGCGATCTACAACAATTCCAAGATCCTTCTCGTTTGTAGAATTGCTGAGCCAAGTATCCCCCATCTTGTAACTGTGCATTTGGTTTCTATTTCCTAGATGTAGAACTTGGCATTTATCCCTATTAAATTTCATTCTGTTGTTTTCAGCCCAGCACTCCAGCCTATCAAGATCACTTTGAAGTTTGTTTCTGTCTTCCAGGGTATTAGCTATCCCACCCAATTGTCATCTGCAAATTTGATCAGCGTTCCCTGCACCTCCTCGTCCAAATCATAAATAAAAATGTTGAAGAGCACTGGGCCCAGGACTGAGCCCTACGGTACCCCACTCGTTGCCTCTCCCCAGTTTGAGAAGGTTCCATTGATAAGTACTCTTTGAGTCCGATTCTGTAGCCAACTGTGAATCCACCTAATAGTTGTTCCATCTAGCCCACTTCTAGCTAGTTTGTTCATCAGAATGTTTCTTCATCAGAATGTCATGTGGTACTTTGTCAAATCCTGCAACAGCCCACGGGTTCTGGGTGGCTTACTAGCCATGGCAACAAGCCACTGGTGAGGGTAATGATGCAAATCCCCCCCGGCACACAACCGGCACATGCAGCAGGGCAAATAAGCCACCCAGATGCAACTCCTTTGGCTTAGAGGCTGAGAAGTGCTGGGCTCAGTTGCAGGACTTATGAAACCCACCCAGCTATCCCAGGGGCCCGGTGGGTTTGCAAACTCACCTCCATGAGGCTGCTGTGGACTCCGATGAGATAGGGCATGGGGGCGCTGTTGAGGAAAGAAAGCCAAGTCAGAACTAACAACAGATTTTGGTAGGCAAGAGGGTATCAAGTGGGCCTTCCTAGCTCCTCTTTGCTGCTAGGCATGAGAAGAAGGAGAAGGAGAAGGAGAAAGGAGACCTGCCCTTGAGACTGGGCAAAAGACTTTCTTTTAGTACTGTGGAACCACATTTCAAAACAGCTGAGGCTAGTAGAAGGAGCTTTCAGGGCAAAAGCTGTCCCGTCTGGCTTCTCCTTGGATTTCATAGATTGATGAGATCAACTGTACGCCAATGGGTCGCACCAAAAATTCCTGCTACTAGCGTGAGTGCAAGATCCTAACCGGTGGGTGAACACTGGCAAGGAAGGAAGCAGCAAAGACTTCTCGATTGACTCTGGGCCCTCACAAAGGTCTGAGCCAATGCCAAGCAAACGGTGCTTTTTAAAAACAACAACAACCAGCATTATAGTGTTATATCAGTATACTCCCGTAATGCTTCTTTAAAGAAAAAGCATCATAGCATTGTAGAGCTAACCGTGAAATGCTAATTTTAAAAATATCACTTGAAAAAGGAGGGAAAAGAAAACCACCTGGCTAAAATGCTAGTGAATGGAAACCGCCCAGAAAGCTTTGGCTACTGGGTGGTATAGAAATGCAATGAATAAATAAATAAATAAATAAATAAATAAATAAATAAAGGTTTCTTCCCTCCTTTTGAATTTATATATATGTACTGTATATTGCATTATAGAGATCTAATGTTGTAACACACTTACTTGTAAATGGTATTTTGCTATTATTTTAATATTAAAAGAAAGAAAAGTAGTGTTTTAGCACTACTGCAGACGCTGACTGCAGCCAGGAAATCAGAAGACGTTTACTTCTTGGGAGGAGAGCAATGACAAATCTCGATAAAATAGTTAAGAGCAGAGACACCACACTGACAACAAAGGTCCGCATAGTTAAAGCAATGGTATTCCCCGTAGGAACCTATGGCTGCGAGAGCTGGACCATAAGGAAGGCTGAGCGAAGGAAGATAGATGCTTTTGAGCTGTGGTGTTGGAGGAAAACTCTGAGAGTGCCGTGGACTGCAAGAAGATCCAACCAGTCCATACTCCAGGAAATCAAGCCAGACTGCTCACTTGAGGGAAGGGTATTAAAGGCAAAACTGAAGTACTTTGGCCACATAATGAGAAGACAGGACACCCTGGAGAAGAGGCTGATGCTGGGGAAAGTGGAAGGCAAAAGGAAGAGGGGCCGACCAAGGGCAAGATGGAGGGATGATATTCTGGAGGTGACAGACTTGACCTTGGGGGAGCTAGGGGTGGCAGCTGCCGACAGAAAGCTCTGGCGTGGGCTGGTCCATGAAGTCACGAAGAGTCGGAAGCGACTGAACGAATAAACAACAAAACAACAAAAAGGATCAATTAAAAAGAAAGAAAAAGAAAAGGGTGATAGAGATTATGGCCACTGCAAAGGGTATAGTAAATGTGTGCTGAACTGCGAGAGGTTCAGGTGCCCAATAAGTTTGCACAGATCAAAACTTCATCCCTTATAGAGATGGAAAAGCAGCATCAAGCACACTGGTGTGGGCGAAACGTAGCAGGGTGAACACGCAGGAAGGGCACAATAATCCCCGGTTGTGTTATAGTCCAATCTGATTCCGCTTGTAGCTTACAACAGAAGGGCAAGGATGGATGCATATCTGGAAGCTCCCCAGGTCTCATAGAATCATAGAGTAGCAGAGTTGGAAGGGGCCTTCAAGGCCATCGAGTCCAACCCCCTGCTCAATGCAGGAATCCACCCGAAAGCATTTTATTTATTTATTTATTTATTACATTTCTATACCGCCCAATAGCCGGAGCTCTCTGGGCGGTTCACAAAAATTAAAAACATTCAAAGTATAAAACAACAGTATAAAACCATAATATAAAATACAATATAAAAGCTCAACCAGATAAAAACAGCAGCAATGCAAAATTACAATTTTAAAACACCAAGTTAAAATTTATTTATAGACTGTTAAAATGTTGGGAGAATAAAAAGGTCTTCTTCACCTGGCGTCTAAAAGCATATAATGTAGGTGCCAAGCGAACCTCCTTAGGGAGCTCATTCCACAGCTGGGGTGCCACAGCAGAGAAGGCCCTGCTCCTGGTAGCCACCTGCCTCACTTCCTTTGGCAGGGGCTTGCGGAGAAGGACCCCTGAGGATGACCTTAGGGACCAGCAGGTACATCTGGGAGGAGGCGTTCCTTCAGATAACCTGGCCCGAAGCCGTTTAGGGCTTTGAATGTCAATACCAGCACTTTGAATCGGGCCCGGACCTGGACTGGCAGCCAATGAAGCTGGAAAAGGACACCCCTGACAGATGGTTGTCCAGCTGCCTCTTGAAGGCCTCTAGTGTGGGAGAGCCCACAACCTTCCTAGGGAACTGGTTCCATTGTCGCACTGCTCTAACAGTCAGGAAGTTTTTCCTGATGTCCAGCCGGAATCTGGCTTCCTTTAACTTGAGCCCGTTATTCTGTGTCCTGCCCTCTGGGAGGATCAAGAAGAGATCCTGGCCCTCCTCTGTGTGACAACCTTTTAAGTATTTGAAGAGTGCTATCATGTCTCTGCAAGCAGCAGTCTCCCTCAAGGGACTGCAAGTCAGAGATCGGGGAGGTGAGAGCCCTGATGATGTCCCTGGGGGAAGGCAGCAGTGCCTGGAAGGCACTTGAGGTGGAGCTGGGGGAAGAGAACACTGCAGCAGGAGTAGATTCTCTCCACTTACTGCTCCTTCTTAGGTTTCAGCCTCTCCCTCCCTCCCAGCTGGCCCCTGGGCCTTGCTAAAAAAAGAAAGCTGCATCTCTGGAGGTGCCCTCATGCCTAAGTGGGGTGGTGAAGTCTTGACCAGCAGGCACGAAGGGGGGAATTTAACCCTCGCCTCCCCCTGCTGTGACCCTGAGAAAAATCCCTCTTCTGAACGAACGATTTGCATGGGGATGTGGCACGAAAATGTGCCTGATTCGAGTGCACCAAAGTCCAATTATGAGACACTCGCGAAAGACGTCCGTCAAGGCGTTGGGTTCTAAAACTTTATTCCCAGGAATAGGTGATAACCTGTTAGCTCATGCTGCAAGACAGGGTCACACCCCCACCAAATTCAAACTACAGCATATATAGTCCAGTTGTTACACGTCATTTGCCCCTGTTTAATTGGTCCACCTCATCTGTTACATCACTTGGACATGCTCAGTCGTGCTCGAGTGGTGGCTACAGGAAGGGGGTGGTGCATGGTCGCCTGCCGTAAGCACACAGAACTTCCTGCTCCCCAGATGGGTCTTGCCTCGCCTACCTGGGTGTAACCCTTCCCTTATATGGTGGTGTTTGGACACCTGGCCGGGCGATTGGTTGGTCAGTTTTGAACTGACCTCGGGTGTTGTCTTGGCAATTAACCAGCCATGTGGATTCAATGAGATTTATTTCGTCTGGCAAGAAGAGGCCTTGGTGTGAGCTTACGTGCCGTTTTCACGAGGATGAATGGAGTTCTTACTGAGAGGCATGTGGCTGCTACTTTTCTCTTCCTCGTTGTGCTCCTTTGCCTTTTCTAGGTGCCCCCGGGTGGGCCTCTGGTGTGGTGTCTTAAAGGGGGTGCGTGTACACGTGTGCTTGCGTGTCAGGGGAAATAGACACTCTAGTTTATACATCAGGGAGGAAATCGGCGATTAGCGCTTCCGGATCACAGCAGGGCAGGACAAGGCTGTATCCCCACCCCAGGCCTGCTGCTAAGCAGATAATGCTCTTTGCAATTTGAAAAAAAAACACCTCTATGTTAAATGCAAAGACTAGCTTCCTTTGGCCCTTCTGGGGAACCCCATCACCCCAGGTAAGCATATCCTCACCAGCCTCCAGCTTCCTGGGATGCCCCCCTCCCCACTCTCAGTGTCTCCCCAGCTTCCAAGGAGGAAATGAAAAGCGCTCACCAGCAGTAGTCAAGGAGGTGCGAGGGCAACGCGGGGATGTAGATGTGCTGCCAGTGCATGGGGTACAACATGGCGGAGGAAGCCTGCACACAGGCGGTGAGCTGCAGGGAGAGAGAGGCAGGCTGTTGGTTAGAACACACTGACCCTACTTGGAAGCTGGGCCAGGGACCTCCTGCCAGGCTTCCAGGTGAGGGCCTTATTGTCCCATTGCTCTTCCCCATTCATGGAATTTTATGTGGGGTCCAGACCTCACCGCCTTCCACTTGTAACCCTCCTGTGATTTCCCATCACTTCCGCCATCTTTTTTCTTACTGCCAAAAGTCCATTAAGGAGACCAAGACAGAACCACTGCACAAGGCCTCCTGGTTGATAGCAGCTAAGTGCTCTCCATCTGGTAGCACCCCAGATCTATAGTTCAGTTAGCCACTAAGGGCACAGTTCTAGGGATGTTTAGATGGGGGGGGTCTCCCCGGGTCTCCCCCCTCCTTAACACACCCTCCTCCCTTACTGTGCTGAGCTTGCTGGTGGTGAGCAGGATCCGTCGCTCATGGAGCAGGCTTGCATACAGATACAGCATGTTGTTCACATCCACAGCCACAACAAACTCTGTCAGGTTCCTCTGAGGGGGAGAGCGAATATCTAGTTAGGCTTCCCAGTGCAGAGTTGGCACAAAGCATTCCAACCTGCCTCCTCCTGGGTTTCCTCCATACTCTGTTTTCCCCCGTGGCAATACAGGGCATCCCCACCCACCTCTTTTACACTGCTAGCTCTATCACACCTAGCTTTTCTAGGAGGAGCGGGTGTTACAGGCAGGGACCTCAAGTCTATTGACTTGAAATGCAAATCCTGCAACCGCCATTAATCGAACCACCGAACCTACGTTCTTTCGTGCATTTGGAAGTGGCAGATGTGTGATAGTGGTACTGATCAAGGCCCATACACATTCAGTTCATGGAAGGGGGGAGAGAGGTTTTCCGACAGGATGAATGGAGGTGGAGTTGTCCAACTTCCAACAACCAATAAACTGTAGGGGGAGGTACAAAGGAGATCAATGGGTGGAGACGACAGGGAAAACAACAAGGTGTGTGAGTGGATCTCACCGGGGTAACAGAACAGGTGTAAAGAGACATGGCACGTACAAGCGCACAGGTGTAAGTTTGCAAGCTTTCATACGCTATGGAAACGAAGTGGGATAATTTGAGGGGAAACCAGGAAAAATATGTAGGTGGGATGGAGCTACGCATTGCTGCCACCTTTTTTTTATTGTGGACAAAGTCTTGTGTCTTTCAGGGAGTTTCCAGACAAGACTTTTATAGCATCATCACCCTGTCTCATTCACAAAATTCCATGCCATTGTCTTCCATTCATAACCTTCCTCTGGTTTCTCACCACTTCTTCCATCTTCCCACAGAAAATCCATTAAGGAAATATAAAACAGAACAGCTGCACAAGGACTTCCAATTGGTCTTGCTAGGAATCAATTTAGACCAGGGCTCAGCAGCCTCTCCCTCTCTCAAATACTAGAAACTGGGGTCATCCCATTAAACTGAATGGCGGGGGATTCAGGACAGAGAAAAGGAAGTGCTTCTTCACACAGCCCATTGTTAAATGATGGAATTCACTAACGTAACAGGTAGTGATGGCCACCGATTGGATGGCTTTAAAAGGTGGGTTGGACAAATTCATGGAGGATAAGGATATCAATGGCTATTAGTCCTGACAGGTCATATGACTATGTACACCAATTGCTGGGGAACATGGGCCGGAGGGTTCTATTGCACTCATATCCTTCTTGTGTGTCTCCCACAAGCAGCTGGTTGGTCACTGTTTGAACAGAATGATGGACTAGATGGACCTTGGTCTGATCCAACAAGGCTCTTCTTATGTTGCTAACTTGTGGCGCTCCAGATATTTTGGCCTATAACTGCCATTAGCCCTTGCCAGCATAGTCAAAGGTGAAGGAGGATGGGAGTTGTTGGCCAAAACATCTGGAATGCCACAAGTTCCCCGGCCCTGGTCTGGAAACACCCTCAGAGCAACATGAGAGACGCTTTCCCCATTACTAGAAATATAGGAAGTCCACTTAGTCCAAGAGCAGCCTGCCAAGGCCTTCCCCCCATTACCTGCTGCCTCTGGAGTGGGCAACTGTGTTGGCCTTGGGGGCTACTCACAGTGCCGGGTCAAGAGCCACACACATGCACACCTATACACATCCTCACACAAACTATCCCTTCCACCCACATCTCAGTGCATATAGAAGGGGAGCTTTAAACCCGCCAGTGATCTTGTCAGTGTTGGGATTAACTGAAGATGGGGAGGTTAAAGTCTCTCTCATCACCCAGTAGCACCAGTCAGGATCATTGTTTCCCTGCTGCCGTTAGAGTTGGGGAAGCACTGGGAATCACGAGTGGGGAGCAAAAGTCTGGACTGCAGGGGAAACTGGGTGGGCCTCAGCAGGCCGGAAAAAGGGCGGTGGAGGGCCACATGCAGCCTGTGGGTTACCCACCACTGTGCTTTTTCACTGTTCTCAACTGGAGATGCCAGGGGTTGGATCTAGCAGCTTCTGCAGGCAAAGGCTGCGCTCACTGAAACGTGCTCCCTTCCCCTCCTCCTTCATCTCTCTGCCAGGGACTGGCTCAGCCCTTGCACTGCTGCCTGTCCTGCAGCTGTCGAAGACACAGCAGCAGCCTATTCACAGAAATATAGCAACTCTTAATATCGCTGCTACCCTTTTCCTACTTCCTACAATTCACTATAAACCCATCCCCTTCCCCTGCACTGCATAACACCTGACTGTACAGGACACTCGCCTCGCGCCCTCACTGTGCACTGGATGCCTCTCCATCTCTTTGGTAACTTTCTCCCCACCCCCCACCCCCATTTGAAGTGTTACCAAGGTGTGCCATTTCTCACACTATTCTTTGCAGCTCAAGAACATAAGAAGAGCCCTGAGGCTGAATCAAACCGAGGGTCCATCCAGTCTAGCTCTCTGTTCACACAGTGGCCAGCCAGCTGTGGATTGCTGTGCTGGATCAGATGGCCTTGGTTTCAGCTTCACCTGAGAATCATCGAATAGCAGCGTTGTAAGGGGCCTACAAGGCCATCGAGTCCAACCTCCTGCTCAATGCAGGAATCCACCCTAAAGCATCCCTGACAGATGCTTGTCCAGCTGCCTCTTGAAGGCCTCCAGGGTGGGAGAGCCCACAACCTCCCTCGGTAATTCATTCTAACAGTCGGGAAGTTTTTCCTGATGTCCAGCTGGAATCTGGCTTCCTGTAACTTGAGCCCGTTATTCCGTGTCCTGCACTCTGGGAGGATTGAGAAGTGATCCTGGCCCTCCTCTGTGTGACAACCTTTTAAGTATTTGAAGAGTGCTATCCTGTCTCCCCTCAATCTTCTCTTCTCCAGGCTAAACATGCCCAGTTCTTTCAGTCTCTCTTCATAGGGCTTTGTTTCCAGACCCCTGATCATCCTGGTTGCCCTCCTCTGGACACGCTCCAGCTTGTCTGTGTCCTTCTTGAATTGTGGAGCCCAGAACTGGACGCAAGACTCTAGATGAGGCTTAACCAGGGCCGAATAGAGAGGAACCAGTATCTCACGTGATTTGGAAGCTATACTTCTATTAATGCAGCCCAAAATAGCATTTGCCTTTCTTGCAGCCATATCGCACTGTTGGCTCATATTCAGCTTGCACTCTACAACAATTCCAAGATCCTTCTCTTTTGTAGTATTGCTGAGAAATTAGCATCGGCCCATTCCAACCTCTTCTCCCTACCCATATCCTAAAGCTATGACAAAGCCCACATGACTTACGTTTTCAGGGATGGTGGGCAGTTTGCAATGGTCAGGGGCAATGAAATAAGCCTGGGGGGAAAAAGGAAAGAAGAGGACAATTTGCACTGGCTAGAAGAGAAATTGGCAAAGCAAAGTTAGTGGTGGCAGTATTCTATATGAATTGGCCAAATTTGTTAAGGCCAAGAAACAGGTTACACCAGGGGCTTGTCTATATGGCTTCTTTACCACGTTTTGGTTTACATGACGCAGCCGTCCATTCGCCTCAGCGCCGGGTTTTAACTGCAATAATGCGCATATTCGTATTCGCAATTTACCGCGACTTTTAGATCGGGTCCAAGTTTGCACCACGTTACGGCTGTGTGTCTTTGGGGGAGTTATGTCGGATTTTGACATGTGGGCGGAGCTTTGAGGGTAGGATAACGTGATTGGCCCATTTCCCGATTTTGCACCAATCCGCTGCCTCCTTCGTTCGCGCCAATTTTCGTTTGAAGTCTCTCTGCGGCGCTCCGCAGAGAAAGCTTCCTAAAACAAATTTATTCTCATATATATATATATATATATATATATATATATATATATATATATTTTCTGTACCACCAAATATGCGAAGCTCTCTGAGTGGTTCACAAAAAGAAAGAGGGAGAAACGGGCAGCCAGATGAGGAGACGTGGTCTGCTGCCTCCTTCCTTTCCCTCTCTAGCCTCGTTCCCCCTTTCCCCGCTCCCAGTTCATGGAGGCTGTTTCTTTGAATTTCCTTACGGGGAGCAATGATGGGAACAAAGCGGGAAACAGGCAGGCAGCCTCCTTCCTTTCCCTCTGTAGCCTCGTCCCCTTCCCCCGGTCCCACTCGGTTTGTGTGTTATATTAGTCTGCGGAGCTCCGCAAATAAGATTTATAGCTTCGTTGGCTTCTACTCTTTATCATCGTATATGGGGTAATGCGAAAATGTGCATGTGGGCATTAATTAATAACTCACTCTAAAAAATAATAATTCAGGAAATAAACCGCTGTTGCTGCTGCAGTGTGACGCTCTTTACCTACATTTGAATCAACGAAAAATCAGGTTTTTATTTAATGAGGAGCAATCCCGTTGTCGTATAGACCAGGGCCTGGAGATTCATGACTGATCTCACAACTTTCTTGAAAAATGAAATGCAGCTGTGGGGTGGTGCTAAATTTGATCAGGGAAACAATATGGGGGTTGGGGGTGTTTAATAGTCTCCTCCGCACAATGCTTTCCCAATTTAAATCCCCTTCCCACAGTATTTGCTGGGGGTGGAGGGCAGGAAAGAAAAATTACAGGCATGATGCAGGCACCCCACCCCTCCAGGAAAATAGCTCCTGGTAGAAGCATGAGCTGTACGACCTACTGCAGCTGAGGAAAGACCACTTTTTTAAAAAAGCTCCCCTATGTTAAAAAAAGGAGGCGTAGAGAAAAAAGCAACTACTTGCAAGTAGAGAACTAGGATAGCAGTTAGCAAGCTAGAAACGTCCTTCACTTACAGATATATAAAATTAGGTTTCTCCCACCTGGGGATTAGAGTGGTAAAGCCCATTCAACACTGCCATATTCTGTTTGCATAGGTAGAACTGGGGCTAATTCTTTATAGGCAACAATTATATCATCTGGACATCCTATGGGCAAGTGGAAGGAAGGCTAGATTGGAAGGCCAGATAGGCAGCATACACCGGACATCTGACTTACTGATGTCATCCCGGGATTAAAATCTTGGTTCCTGTCTTCTCTGCTTAGATCGTTCACAGTGGAAATTTTCAATTTGGTCATCTTTGGGTCCTTAGAAGAAAACAACAAATGGTTAGGAAGGAACATAGATGTGATGGACTGTCCAAACTGAATGCACAACACATTTACTAAAGGTATACAGGGTGGGATATTGTTTCCATGGCCAGATCTACACTACTGCTTTAAAGCGCTTTATAACAGTTATAAAGCGCTTTAACTGCTTTAAAGCGCTATAAAACTGTTATACAGCGCTTTAAAGCAATAGTGTAGATCCGGCCCATGTTTAGTTTTTCAAGGATATTCTTATTTATTTATTTATTTATTTTATTACATTTCTATACTGCCCAATAGCCGAAGCTCTCTGGGCGGTTCACAAAAATTAAAACCATAATAAAACAACCAATAGGTTAAAAACACAAATACAAAATACAGTATAAAAAGCGCAACCAGGATAAAACCACGCAGCAAAATTGATATAAGATTAAAATGCAGAGTTAGAACAGTAAAATTTAAGTTAAAATTAAGTGTTTAAATACTGAGAGAATAAAAAGGTCTTCAGCTGGCGACGAAAGGAGTACAGTGTAGGCGCCAGGCTACACTGAGCTTTCAAAACCATTCCAAGTGTTTCTTAAAATACTTTTGTGAGTATGAAATATTGTAAACAAAGCTTGTTTTCTTTTTTAAAAAAAACCTCACCACACTATGCTTCTTTCCACTTCTGCATAATCTGAAGATGTTATTTTTTAAAAAGGTATTTTATGCCACAGATTACTAAATTCTGTGACTGAACAATAACCCTTGCTTATTCCATCTTTCAGCCTTTCTAAGGGCCAACCTAGACATGATTTTAAATGCATCTTTGCATTTGATATGCAAGATGTTGTTGTTTTAAAAATGTAAATATCACTGGAGGGGGGGGGTGAACTGATAGTTTTCAGGATCACAACAAGTGTGAAGGGAAAATTTAACCCTTTCCTTCCCTGAAATTTGCACTGGGTGACCCCCCCCCCCCCCCGGATGGGCATCCATGAAATTCCCAGCTTCAGCTTAGGGATTTTCCTCAGGATCATAGCATGGAAGGGAAGGGTTAAATTCTGCCTTCTGTGTTCCCCCCACGCTGTCCCTACTGTGATCCTGATAATTATCACACACACACAGCTGACGCGATTCACATTGTCTAAACCAGTGGTTCCCAAAGTGGGTGGTACTGCCCCCTTGGGGGTGGTGGGATTGCATAGGGGGGGCGTTAAGAGGCAAGGGGGTGGCAGGGGGGCGCTTGAGGTGGCCTTTTCTGAGAAGCACCTCTCCAGAAGGTCTTAAAGCCCAGGGACATTTTTATGGGAGAAGGTAGTTTGGTCCCAAGCCATATAGGGGAAGAATCCACACATGTATTAATACCGTTTAAGAAGAGTCCTTTTAACGGTGAATTGAAATGTTTCAAAAGCACCAAAACGCTAATGAAGAGACATACCCTGCTTGGTGTGCCCCGCCATGCTGGCTGCAAAACAGAGGCATTTACTCTCTTTACCCTCCCTCCCTCAACAAGCATGCGGCGGGTGCTTTGGATTTTGAATAAATATTCAATTAATTGTTACTGGTTTGAATTTTATTGTTATCATGTTCCTTAGTGGGTCGTTGAAAACTGCTATTCTGAATAATGATTTTTATAGGGTAGGGTAGGGGGCACTGGGCATGAGTTTGTGGAACCAAGGGGGCGTTGACCTGAAAAAGTTTGGGAACCACTAGTCTAAACCCTACATGATAAATGCAAAGCATAGTGTCAAGTCACTAATCAAATCACTATGGATCACTATTTTATATTAATCATTGGGTAGCAAATTTTTCATGCTGCGAAGGAGGGATGGATAGCATCGTTAACTATATCAGAGGCCTATAAATCTGAATTTGCCAATTTCAGAAGTAATATACATTGTAATATCCTATCCCATCCAACATGGGTGGAACATTTAATGGATTAATCAGTTCACTTTTTGTTTGGCAGATAAAAGGTCCATCCAGTTAATTGGTCAACAATTGTTCAAGTTCATTATTTTTAATACATAGATAAATTTAATACATAATCCGCCCAGAGAGTTTCGGCTATTGGGCGGTATAGAAATGCAATAAATAAATAAATAAATAAATAATCTGGTTTGCTTAGAGTCCTACCCTTGCTTTCATCCTACCGCGTGTACTGGCTCATGATTCCTTCTGGAATGCAACCGCCTTCCATTGCTCTGTCTTTGTGCATGGAAGAGCTGCACCTGTTGAACTAGAGCCTCCCACACAGCTCTTTCAAGGCGCTGATCAATATCCAATACTTGCGGTCTGCCAGCACTAAACCTGATGCACTGGTGGGAACAACCAGCAGCACAACTGGAAGCTAAGCGCAACCCAGGTGGGAATCTACACTGATGTTATTCTAACGTTTTGAATAGGTTACTGTGACGCACAGCATCACGTGACTCTGGGTCTCCAACATTGTAAATGAGTCGTACTTACAGGTTCTATTTCTTAGTTCCAGCACGACTACAGATCCATGTGCCTTGTTCTACCGGTAATTTTCCTCCCCCTCTTCTCTGAGAGTAGCAGAGCTGCTGGGTTTGCTCCGCCCACTTCCTGTTCTCCTTCCTTCGCCCCGTTTGCTATCTTATCTGCTACAGCAGATAAATCACACCAGCGTTATACTGTGCAGTCACTGACAATTGTATGCAAAGGACTCAGAAGTTTTCCACCTTAGAATCTGCTTTTATTGTGAAGTACTCCCATGCATCCTGCCTTAATTTTGCTCCTTTTGCAAAAGATTCGCCCGAGCCGCTGCTGTGGGCGCAGGAGCAGGATTTTAAACAAATGCTTACATCTGAGTAAGCTTTATAGAAAAAGACACCAAAATTGGCACAGTAATTCAAATTCCAAATTTGAATCGAATTGGGTCATCGGTTGATTTTTTAAGATTTTTTTTAGCATTTCCCCCCTCTTTGCAAAGGAGCTGAGGAGCGCTCAAAGGATCGCTGTAGCTCCGTGCAGGAAAATTAACAAGGGTCTCTGCTCCCAGTCCAAAACGGGGCTGCTGCTAAAACTTTTCAATTTGGTCACCCATCCAAACCCTGACCAAACCCAGCCCAGCTTAGCTTCAGCAAAGTGGCTGGCTCCTATGCATTCAGGCAATTCACTGGGACTTGTGCTAAGATGTTTTTGGAGGGGGGTTGTGTGTGCTGGCTAGGAATGAGGCAGGCAGTGGGCGAAGCAAACCCAGCAACTCTGCTACTCTCAGAGAAGAGGGAGAACAATGGAAAGGATTTAACAATGTGCCCTGCAGTAATGTTTCAGCTAAACGTAAGTCACGCCAGTGTGCCCCGTGATACAGAGAACCAATACAGAGAACCACGTTAGAAAGGGACACTAGCAACGTTATAAGACTAGTGTAGATCCGGCCCAACTAGCTGAAACTCCTCTGCGGACTTGTCCAATTACCTAAGTGGTAGTTTTGGCGAGTTTTCAGTTGCACAAGGGATTTTTCCTATAAGCACATCCGTGGTGTTGGATGCTGCCCACAGCCAGGAAAAGAGCCCGCTGTTGCAAAAGATGGTGGAAGCCCTACTCCAAACTGATGCTGTCTTCAGGATTTTACATCTGCTCCATGTTAGCGAGGTGAATACTTACGAATTCAAGCCTGATAGGGCTGCTGAGGTTAGGCACAGGGTGGATATACAGGGCCGCTATGAACTTATCCAGTTCTGCAATCTAGTGGTGGAGAGAGAGAGGCAGAGGTTGGGTCTTGGAATGGGAGGGGGGGGAAGAACAGAAGCAGGGATGAGGGGAAAGACGACAAAGCAAAGTTGGTCAGGCTCTGAAATGGACGCAGAATTCCTACCTGCTTCTTGGCTAAGTTGTCTGCGACATAGTTTAGGATCTTGTAGAAAATTTCAAACCAGGGCAAGTAACTGTCGAAAGAAGCAACAGCATCAGGGGACCAGCTGATCACAAGCACTTTCTCTGTCTGCAGAATGTTCACTGTGCAATCCCTGCCTAGGGTGACCAACTGTCAGGATTTCCCCGGATTTGTCCGGTTTTTGTTCTTTCCATGGTGTCAGGGGGGATTTTCTATAATTTTCAATAATGTCCTGGAATGACACACCTTCCCCTTTAAGGCTGCCATTAGCATGGCAGGAGGGAATGACATGCTTTCTTGAGGCACATCATTCCCCCACCCCGAGCGCCAGTTGAGGTCTTAAAGGGGAAAGTGGGTCATTCGTGGACATTATAGAAAAGGCCCCAATTGGAGTGGATGGTGGTGGTGCAGAATGAAATCCTTTCCCCTCCTCCACTCCAATCGGGTTCTTTAAGGTGGCGGGGGAATAACGTACTTTCTGCAGGACTCAGAAAGCTGCTTCCCCCCACACACACACACTAGGTGTCCTCTTTTTTGGTTTCCCAAATATGGTCACCCTATCCCTGCCATCTCCATTTGAAAGGAGCCCAGAGGGCAGGGCCCAGGGAAAGGCTCTAAATGGCCACTGCTAGAGCTCTATTCCACCAGATTTTAGAGCGCCAAGCTAAGAGAGGCGCCGGGCATAGTGCAGCACTCACGCGCGTTGGCTGTGAGCCGGCCCGGCCCAAGGATTCAACCGGGCCTGGGCGGGCGAGATGGTGCCCTGCGCCTGCCCAGCCAAAGCGAAGCCAGGGACGCTGGGGTGGGGGTGAGAGACTTGTAGGCCAGTTTCCAGATTGTCAGCCTAAAGAATGCTTCTGGCAGCAACATAATAAATCCCACCTGCGAGAAAGCTAAGCGAGGGTGAACCATCATACCTGAGGATGCATAGGCAGGTATGGAAGCCTATGGCCAGTCGGCAGAAACCAAAGCGCTGTTTCCCGTCCATATCGGTGAGTGCAAAAGTGAAGTGTTGGACGGCAGTGCTCTCCTTAACCCTTAATAGGAGAGGGGGGAACAGTGTAAAAAGAGGTGACCGGGGGTGAGTAGAATACAATCAATCAGGTAAAACAACCCTTCAGTTTGTCAAAGGTTAACCAATTTATTACAGTATACATTGCTATGGGCAACAGCCTACTTCATCCGATGCACAAAGGCAGTCACAAGTCGATACTGTAATACATAAACACGTGACTGCAGAGGGGGAATAGGGTTCTACATAGGGGGGCCAAAAGAAAAGGATGGCGGAAGATGTGGGTCATGTTTATGCAGACCACAAAAGTTGAGGAAGGAGGGAATATGACAGAAGCTTATAGAAGTATGCATGGTGTGGAGAAAGTGGATAGTGAGACCTTATTTTCTCTTTCTCATAATACTAGAACCTGGGGTCATCCTATGAAACTGAATGGTGGGAGATTGGGGACAGATAAGAGGAAGTAGTTTTTCATGGCATATCGTTCAACTACGGAATTTGTTGCCACAAGGTGTAGTGATGGCCACCAACTTAGACAGCTTTAAAAGGAGATTAGATTAATTCATATAACATAAGGCTCTCAGTGGCTACTGGTCATTTACTTTTAGCATGTGTAAGACAAAGAAAGCCCTCCCCGAGAAAAGCCTCCCCCGCCCACAATTCTTTAATTGTATTCTGGGCGTGCCTCCAGATGGGAGGAGACAAACCAGAACTGTGGGTGTGGCTGGGTTTTTTGCCACTCTTGCCTCACGACTCTGTGGACAGGGAAAATAATCAACGGAGCCCACCAGACGACATGCTAACCAGAGGGTGTGCAGATAGTCAAACGTGCAGCCCACTGCGTTTCTCCGTTGGCTATTTCCAAGAAACAGTCAACCGTGGGATGGATTTTGCCCACAGATGGTACAATAACCAATGGTTGAGCAGGCAACTGACAGTTGACTCTTTAACCATGGGTTATCGTGTCGTCCGAACCCAGCCAGTGACTCATCAGAGATAGAGGGAGCATCCTCTTTTGATTGCTGAACTGAAAGGAGTGATTTAATGATCCAATCACACCAGATGCAGACACCGCAGAAGTAGCTATAACCAGCATAGTTTGATCGGAAGGGGACAGAGCCCAGTGAGTCATGCAGGGTCGCAACGGCATCCTCTTCAGTGGATGAGCACTTTTTAAGCTCACAATGAGCCTTTATTTTAGTTCCAGTTACTACAGATTGTTCTGGGAGACTAAAATGCTGCCCCACTGTTTTCTTAACGTTAACATTTTTAGTATCCTATTTACCTCCACTTCTTCTCTTACGAAGGGAGCACCTAATTATTATTCTAAACATTTGCTGCAAAAGCTTAGTAGTTTCCAATTAAGTGCTCTTGCTGATGGAGCTGTTTCTGTCAGCTGAGCAGGGAAGGGGGAAGTGATTCCCCTCCTCCCAGAACAGATTTTCAGGGGCCGGGCCAATACAGGGAGAAAGTGCTGTTGTGCAAGCGTAGGGTGACCATATGAAAAGGAGGACAGGGCTCCTGTATCTTTAACAGTAATATAGAAAAGGGAATTTCAGCAGGTGTCAATTGAAGAGGGTGAAATTCCCTCTTCATCACAACAGTTAAAGCTGCAGAAGCCCTGCCCTCTTTTGTATCTGGCCACTCTACTATAGCTAGTGTAGCTTTAACTGCTGTGATGAAGAGGGAATTTCACCCTCTTCAATTGACACCTGCTGAAATTCCCTTTTGCACTTTACTGTTAAAGATACAGGAGCCCTGTCCTCCTTTTCATATGGTCACCCTATGCAAGCGGAAGTTGGATTTCACCTTTTGTCCACATGCACATATTTGCTACCTGATGACTACAACATCAGGTTAAGACTTTCATGAATGAAAGAGCAATCACAGGCTGATGTTTTATAGCACTCCAAACACTGTGGCTCGTTTACATGTTCAGCTGTGAAATATCAGGTGGTGCATAATCACATGAAGTTATAAAGCGATGTACCTGCATAGGTGAACTGATGAACCTAGTGGGTGGGTGGGGGCGTTACGGGAAATGTTAGTGACACTCGGAGCGGACAAGAATTCCATAACGAAGAGCATCCCATGTCAGTGTAGGATTCTGCAGGTGCAGATTTAGATATTGGGAAGTGTGACACAAAGGGAGCTTATTACGAAAGGACAAATCCAAGTCTCTAGGGTGCTGACAATGGGTGGGAGAAGCTGTTAACATAGAGGTGCCCTGAGTGGGGTGGATTGGTGAGGGTTGCCAACTGACCAGGCAAAAGAAAAACCCCAGGCTGACAAGCTCTTTTGCCCTTTAATAGCAGTTTGATCTGCAGTTCCTGGCAAGCAATGCTTTTCAGTGCACAGAGGTGAGCTCATCAAATCTCTGTTAAAAGCTCAGCTGATGTGGCTGGTTGAAAAGTTGGCAGCCTTAAGTTGCAACAGGTAGGTGTGTATGTGTGTGTGTGTGAGTGAGAGAGAGAGAGAGAGAGAGTGGGGGAGCCCCCGTTCTTGCCAGTGATTCCATACCTTTCTATATCAAAGGGGAAGCAAAACCTGGACAGCATCTGTATTGATTCCTAAAGGAAGAGAAATGGGACCTTAGTTATTGCAGGATACATTAGTCTGAACATATCAGTCACCCACATAAGCACCTGGAGGAAGACTTTGGCTGGTGAGGAAAATCCTTGAGCATGTATAGAACACAACATTCATTTACAGAACAATCCTTACTTCCACTCAGAACCTAACCCTACACTACAATTGTCAACTGAGGCCCTCTTCAGGGCACCTCCTCCAAAGAAGGTTCAGAGGATGGCAAGAAGCAGGAGGGCCTTCTTGGTGGTAGCCCACCCTTTGGAAAACCCTCCCACCACTGGCACCAATGTAGTCATCTTTTCAGTGCCCAGGTTTCTACTCCCAGGCATTTTGACAGCATAGTATAAAGTTTTTACCTGGTTTCAGTATATTTGTTTTTGAGTGTTTTAAATTGTTTTGTATGTAAATAATTTCTATATTATGTTTTAGATTGTATTTTTAAGCATTTAGCCTTTTGCAAACCACCCAAAAAGCTTTGGCTGTTGGGTGGTATAGAATTGTAATAAATAGTAACAGTACTAATAATTCCCATTCAGTTTGGTGGTACTAAGAGTGTCATCAGAACAGCATTTCATTGCATGCTCATTACCGCCCACTCACAGATTTTCATGTGTCCTTTAGACAATGCTGTCGTCCTCCTGCGCGCCTCCCACTCCTTTTTCCATTGCAAAAAAAGACCTGAAAAATCTGACTTTTTCAAAAATGAAACTTGCTGGAAAAGCAGCACAATAAAAACGCTCACTCTATGGGCCACATGGTCGTTGCTGCTTCCTCTTTCTCTCCCCATGTAAAGAGATTGTTGCAATTGTGGGACAGGAGGCCATAGCAACGGTAGGGAAACACAAAAATCCCCCCTTCTGACAAGTCTCAGATAAGTATGTTCAAGACAAGAGCTGCAGCCTCTTTTGATAAATGAATGGGAACAAGGGTTCACAAGATGGGAAAGTTTCTTTTCCTATTGCTTATAATGTGTGTGTCTGCCTACCTGCCTGTCTGTGTGCTGAGGGATAGAGGTGTGCCTGGGACTGTTTTCTGCCCTTTCTAGATCCTCCTCTAAAATAGGGTGACCCTATGAAAAGGAGGACAGGGCTCCTGTACCTTTAACAGTCACATAGAAAAGGGAATTTCAGCAGGTGTCATTTGTATATATGGAGAACCTGGTGAAATTCCCTCTTCATCACCACAGTTAAAGCTGCCCTCTTTTAAAATGGACACTCTAGTATACCTCTTGCAGCTTTAACTGTTGTGATGAAGAGGGAATTTCACCAGGTTCTCCATATATACAAATGACACCTGCTGAAATTCCCTTTTCTATGCAACTACAGGAGCCCGGTCCTCCTTTTCATAGGGTCACCCTATCTAAAACCTCTCCTTGCCATCACACAATACATTTAATCTTGTATATTTTACTCAGTGTTGTTACCGCAGCCTTGTAGTTAATACCTTACCAGGTAGCCATATCCAGAGGGTAGCCATGCTAGTCCAGTGCAGCAAAAACAATGGCACCTTAAAAACACATTTATCCTTGCATAAGCTAGTTGTAGTAGCCATAGGTGACAAGGAATTCCATGCAGGTGAGTGAGTGGACTGGCAATGTCCGTCTGCTTGGTTTCTGTGCTGGCTGCAGAACCAACAGCTCCATCCCTCCTCCCAGAGCCTGCCTGGTAGAAGGCGTTTTTTAAACTAGTCTGCGAATAGGCTAAGTACCCTGCATTTCCAGGCTATTATCTTCTTAGCAGGATGGTTCAAAAACAAGCAGGCTAGTAACTTTTGTGGATTTATAAGGCTGGGTTCTAATTATTTCTATTTTAATCATCTGAATTCCAATGAGTTTAATAATGGTTTGCCCAGCAACAACCTAACGCTAAGGGTGCCAGCAAAAACTAAACAGAAATAGAAAGCTTACTGTGATGGCTGAATGGTGAATCCTGGCTTGTTGCATCACTTACAAACCAGGATTACAAACCAGGGTTTGTGCTGATTTGCACATCCTACCTTCTTTGTGAGCAATAAGCCAGGAGCCTGGCTTTGGACAACTCATTCCGCATCCTATTCCTGGTTAGTTCAGCTGCTCCTGCTGATGTTCCAAAGTGGGAACGAACAGGCTGCATGCACTAGCACAGCTCTCGCAAACCACCTCATCCTTCCAGATTCTGTGCTGGATGGGGGATTGTGTGAATTGTAGTAGAACCCATTTGACAATATCAGCTCATTCAGAGTAAGCCAGGATTCCCTGGAATTCTGACTTACTGTTGTGCTTCATAGAATCATAGAATAGCAGAGTTAGAAGGTGCCTACAAGGCCATCGAGTCCAACCCCCTGCTCAATGCAGGAATCCACCCTAAAGCATCATAGATTCATGGAATAGCAGAGTTGGAAGGGGCCTACAAGGCCATCGAGTCCAACCCCCTGCTCAATGCAGGAATCTACCCTAAAGCATCCCTGACAGATGCTTGTCCAGCATCCCTGACAGATGGTTGTCCAGCTGCCTCTTGAAGGCCTCTATTTCACATTGTCATACTGCTCTAACAGTCAGGAAGTTTTTCCTGATGTCCAGCCGGAATCCGGCTTCCTGTAACTTGAGCCTGTTATTCTGTGTCCTGCACTCTGGGAGGATCGAGAAGAGATCCTGGCCCTCCTCTGTGTGACAACCTTTCAAGTATTTGAAGAGTGCTCTCATGTCTCCCTTCAATCTTCTCTTCTCCAGGCTAAACATGCCCAGTTCTTTCAGTCTCTCTTCATTGGGCTTTGTTTCCAGACCCCTGATCATCCTGGTTTGTGTGATGGGTTGTTTTTTAAAGCCACAGGAGAAAAGGCTAAGAGGAGGGGAAGGTGGCAACTTCAGCACATGCTTGCAGCGATTTTAGGACTGAGAGTGGTGGAGTTGGGTAGCAACTTTGCAAAGGAGGACAGACCTGATCATCGAACTCCAGAGGAAACTGTCTGAGCACTCGAGGATCTGCACAGAGAAAGAGATCAGAGGTGAGCAGATGGAACACAAACATTTTCCCCTTCAGTTGGCTTTACGCGCAAGCACAGCTTGCTCAGAACAAGCTGCAGGCATCATGCCCATTGCCACGGCTCTTTATTTCCCTCCTAGAGCTGTTGTTTTAGCTCCAGGGTGCCAAACCTCAGGCCTGTGGGCCAAATCCGATGCATTTGGGTCCCAATCCAGCCCCCTGGGGTTTTCCAGAGCATCACGCCCCCTTTTCCTCCATCGTCTTGTTTGGTTGTTTCCTGATTTTCCCCATTCTAAAAGGCTGAAACCCCTCTCCTAAGCAGGGCTGGTGCTACCATAGAGGCCGCTCAGGCGGCCGCCTAGAGCGCCAAGCTAAGAGGGGCGCCAGGCGCAGCACAGCACTCACGCGCGTTGGTTGTGAGCCAGCCCGGCCTGAGATTTCAGCTGGGCCTGGGTGGGCGAGATGGCGCCCCGCGCCCGCCCAGCCGAAGCGAAGCCAGGGACACTGGGGTGAGGGTGGGGTGGCTCCATGTTCGGACTTCCGCCCGGAAGCCGCCCTCCCAGAGCTGCTTAAAAATCAAAGTTGGCATTTTTGTGTGTGTGTGTGTGTGTGTGCAAGTAGCTCACTTTGCCTAGGGCGCAAAATAGTCTGGCACCGGCCCTGCTCCTAAGGCTTGCACTGACAGCAGAAGCTTTAAGCTCGTACTGCAGCTCAACTGACCCAGTATCCTGTTTCCGATAGAGGACAGCCAGCTGCCCCTGAGTAGCAACATCTGTCTCCTGTTTGCCTTTCTTCCCTCTTCCCCAAGCAACTCATATTAAGAGGGAGCAACTGGCGTTAACTGGTATTAACCTCTTGAACATGGGAGGTTCCATTTAGCCATCATGGCTAATTGACTTCAACTAAACACCGTGCCAAGCAGAGAACGGCGTACTTGTGAACCGCCCAGAGAGCTTCGGCTATTGGGCAGTATAGAAATGTAATAAAAAAATAAAAATAAAAAAATAAATAGATAAAATACTTTCCTTCTCAAATGTAAGTAAATGTTTTGAACTGTGTTGTTTTAAATCTTTTCGTTGTGCACTGCCCAGAACGCCTCAGCAGTATAAAAATGTTTTTTAAAATAAAGGAAAAAGGGGGGGAAGCTAAAATACCCTGGCCTTTGGGGGTACGTCAGCCACAGCCCCTTGTTGTTTTGGTCAAGATCAGCCCTGGAATATTGTCCTCAAGATCTTCCCCAAAAATGAATTGCCCCTTGACCTGAAAGAGGTTCTGCCCCCCTGGTATAGATGTTGCTGAGCATAGGCTCACTAGTATAGAATTCACATACTTCAAATGCCCCTTATTTAATAGGAACAGGCTCTATTTCCTAGCACCTGTCCCTATTCAAATATAATCTTTGATTCATCCCTGGCTTGTTCCTTTTTTCCTTTTGGGGAGACCTTAATTTTATTATTATTATGCCCATACCTGCATCAATTGCAGCTCCTTCTCCTGGGCGGATGCCGCTAGACAACAGCGCATATAGATGCACACCCATGGGCCCGCAATGCCAGCACACTGCGTCCCTGTGATGGCCTATTCATAGCTCAGTAGAAGAGCACCTCCTCTACGTGCAGAATTCCCCAGGTTCTATCCCTGGCATCTTCAATTGAAAGGATCACACCGTAGGCAGTGGAAAAGAACCCTCTGTAAGTGAGACCTTGAAGAATCACAGCCAGGCAGGGTTGACAACTGAACAAAATAGCTGACCTTCCCATGGTCCATTCATAAGGCAACTTCCCATATTCTGTTCCTTCCATAATTGCCTAGTCAGATAGTATAAATAAGCGTTGCTTGTTGAGTTGCTGCTATCTATAATAACTACAATAGGATCCATGGTCAGATTAAACATTCTATTTATTCCCCCCCACCCCGCCCTAAAGAACTTGTAATAGTCAGCTTGCTAATATCCCCTTTCTCCAGAAAGTACCACAGGACTGATTTTTCCAAGATACAAGTACCGTATTTCTTCGATTCTAAGTCGTACTTTCCCCCCCATATAAACATCTCTAAAAACGGGGTGCAACAGTGGCTGTTCTGAACCAGTGCCTGGGCACGGTAATGGACTGGATGAGGGCTAACAAACTGAGACTCAATCCAGACAAGACGGAGGTACTGTTAGCGGGTGGTTCATCTGTCCCCCTAAAGGATCGGGCCCGTAGTTTGGGGGTGCTCTTGGATCCAGAACTGTCACTTGAGGCACAGGTGAACTCAGTGGCAAAGAGCACCTTTTATCAGCTTAGGCTGATATAACAACTGCACCCTTATCTGGACAGAGATAGCTTAGCTACAGTTATCCATGCTCTGATAACCTCTCGTTTGGATTACTGCAATGCGTTATACGTGGGGCTGCCTTTGAAAATAGTCCGGAAACATCAACTGGTAGAAAACAGGGCAGCACACTTACTAACAGGGACTGGCCGACGAGACCACATCACGCCAGTCCTTTTCCAGGTTCATTGGCTGCCAGTCCAGGTCCGGGCCCGATTCAAAGTGCTGGTATTAACATTTAAAGCCCTAAACAGCTTGGGGACAGGCTATCTGAAGGAACGCCTCCTCCTGTATGTACCTGCCCAGACCCTAAGGTCATCCTCAGGGGTCCTTCTCCGTGAGCCCCTGCCAAAGTAAGTGAGGCAGGTGGCTACCAGGAGGAGGGCCTTCTCTGCTGTGGCACCCCGGCTGTGGAATGAGCTCCTTAAGGAGGTTCACTTGGCACCTACATTATTTGCTTTTAGATGCCAGTTGAAGACCTTTTTATTCTCCCAGCATTTTAACAGTCTATAAATAAATTTTAACTTGGTGTTTTAAATTTGTAATTTTGCATTGCTGCTGTTTTTATCTGGTTGAGCTTTTATATTGTATTTTGTATTATGGTTTTATACTGTTGTTTTATACTTTGAATGTTTTTAATTTTTGTAAACCGCCCAGAGAGCTCCAGCTATTGGGCGGTATAAAAATGTAATAAATAAATAAAATAAATAAGTCACGGGTGCGTTTATTATTTCTTTGAATCAAAGCTTTTTTTTCTGTTGGTGGTACTGAAATTAGTGTGCGTCTTACAATCGATGGCATCTTAGAATCGAAGAAATACGGTATACTGTGGATACTGCAGGCAAAGAAGGACTTCAGTAATCTGTACTGTGGGTGCAAGACAGGTAGGTTGATCCTTAGTGTAAGAATAGGATGTTGCAACAGCATAGGTTTCCTTATCTTTATCTGTGAAATGTTGGAAATTGTATAGTTCCTCTTCCACCTCGTGTGTTACAGAAACTCACCCACAAGAAAATCTAGAGCAAAAATACTCAATTTGGACGACTATGGGGTCTAGCACCTTGATGAACCTTTGCAAAACCAACAGTGCTCCTTTTAAGTCCTAGTGCTCAGGACATGGAAAGTAACAACAACAATAATAATAATAATAATATATTTATTTCTTACCCGCCTCTCCCTTTGGATCGAGGTGGGGAACAACATTAGAACAGGAACCAATACATCTTAAAAATTCTTGATTTAACATTGATCTGGATAGGCCTGCCGGAAAAGGCTAGTCTTCAAAGCTGCCTTAAAATCACACACAGAGTTAATTTTACGAATCTCCTCCGGCAGGCCATTCCACAATCCAGGGGCGACAGAAGAAAAGGTCCTCTGGGAAACTGATGTCAGCCTAGTTTTAGCTGACTGAAGTAAGTTCACCCCAGAGGACCTGAGTGTGCGGGGCGGACTATATGGGAGAAGGCGATCCCACAAGTAACCTGGACCCAAACCGTTTAAGGCTTTAAAGGTGATGACCAACACTTTGTACTTTGCCCAGAAACTAATTGGCAGCCAGTGGAGTGATTTTAATGTTGGGGTAATGTGGTCACCCCTAGGTGTACCGGTGACCAACCTGGCTGCCCTATTTTGAACTAGTTGAAGTTTCCGAACTGGGTACAATGGTAGCCCTATGTAGAGCGCATTGCAGAAGTCAAGCCTTGAGGTTACCAGTGCGTGCACTACTGTCTTTAGGTCTTCTAACTCTTAACAACGGCAAGAGAGAGTACCTCCACTGCTAGTATGTTTGCATATTTCCCTTGCTGCTATGCAGCTTCGTCCCTATGGCAGCTGGCATTCACAGCAAGGCTTCCAGGCGAGAGGAAGGCACGGCTTCCTGGCATGTGTGAGCCTCAGCCCCTCTGTTTCAGGAACTAACCAATATACATACAGGAAGGAGAGCGGCTGACAGGAGGTGATGAAAGAGCTTCATGCTGTCTCTCAGCAGAGGTTTCGCACACATGCCAGCTTCCCTGGGTAGTGCATCTTAAGCAGAGATTTGCAGTTCCCCTCTTTTTCTTATTTTTAACAACCGCCCAACTGCCACCTCAAGCCATCTGGAGAAAAGCACACGAGGGAGGAGGAGGACGCTGCAGAAATTAGGCCTCATCACTGTTAAATAGGGAGATTTGGAGCATATCCCCAGATGGATGGGGATACTGATTGATTACCTTCTACAAGCAGAAGAACAAGGGCAGGTGGGCATAAGGACGACCCTTGAGGCACACACACCTACACCTACCTAGCAATCACCACCCAACATTTACTCAGGATGGTGTTTCAGGTCTTCCACCTTTCTTCGCAAATGCCGTGTTTATCTCACAACATTAGAAGGAGGACAGGCTGGAGGGGGCTCCATGCACTTGTTGGGTTAGATTTATTTATTTTTGGTTGCTCTAGACAAATATATACATTGGGTTGCCCCATTTTTGTTCCTCCCCCCCCCCAAAAAAAACATTTAGCCCTGAGGGTAGAGTGCCTCTGAGCATACGCACATACACTAAGCCACGGTGGTTAAGAATTTTGAGCTAAACATTATGGCTTAGTGTGTCATGTGAACCATTCCTAACCATGGTGGCTACATTAACCACAGTTTAAACACACTCACTAACCATTTGCTGCAAAAGGATTAGTAGCCTAACTATAGCTTAGTGTGTTATCTGAACAGGCCCACTGTGATCTTCCCTAGTCTGCTTATAGGATTGGGGTTTGGCCTTACTGCATAGATAATGATCAGGGATTATGGGAGCCATAGTCCAAAACCTCTGGAGGGTGCAAGGTTGGAGAAGGCTGAGGCAGATTTTTGGTCTGATCCCACAGGGCTCTCCTTATGGTTTTAAACAACCCCAAATCTCAAGCCAATCCCTAACATGGCGCAAAGAGCTTGGACTTCTATGGCTCTGTTTTACTGCAGATATAGGGCTCCATCACAGCAGTGTTATAGCCTGCTGTCAATGTGGGTTGTGTGCAAAGGACTCCGATAACATTGTCCATGTCCTGCCCTGACCTCCCTCCTCCCTCTTAGTGTTGTTTTTTGGCAAGGGGAAAGTCTGGTTCTTCCGGAAAATCGAAAGGACAACATGCAACCCTCAATGTGTATTTTCATCCATTGTTTTCAACCTGTTGTTCTGTGGGCATGTTTTCAAGGGGTGGAGAGGGGCGTGCCTTTTCTCCAGCAGGCATTTTCACCTTAAAAGAAATGTGGAAAATGCACCCTCCTTGCCAGCAGCACCATCATTTTTAAAGATAAAGAGATCAAAATTGGCACAGCGATAGCTCTTAAGGAGGGCTTTAGCCATGCCAAGTTTGAATCAGATTGGTACATCCCTTGATTTTAAGGGATTTTAAAATGGAAATTAAGCAAATGCTTAAATCTGTGTAAATTTTAAAGCTAAAGAGATCAAAATTGGCACAGTGATAGCTCTCAAGGAGGGCTTTCAGCATGCCAAATTTGAATCAGATTGGGTCATCCCTTGATTTTTTGGTGATTTGTTAAATTCCCCCCCTTAAACCCTTTTCCTGGTAGTGCACTAATGCAAAGGATCGCTCTTCCATTCCTTTGATCTTGTGAAGCTGTGGATCTTCAAGTTCATAAACTACAGATCTGCTGGTTCCCTTACTCAAAAGTAAATCCCATTGATTTCAATTGCATTTACACCCCACTCATACTAATGCATGTTTACCTTTTGAGTAAACTCCATTTAATAGAGATTTACTTCTGAGTAAACACATATAGAACTAACTTTTAATAGTGTGGTCACTCAGAAACTTTCTTTTTAAAGTCTTCAAACAGCAAACTGGGCGCGGTGTCCAACTATCTCCAACCAATGAACTGTAGGGGGAGGTACAGAGGGGATCTGGGAGGTGGGATGTGCATCTCAACGGAGGAACAGCGAAACACTGGTGCACACGAGAGGAGAGGTGTAAAAATTAATGAAGCGTAAAAGCGCAATGGTGCAAGTTGATCAGGCCTTCACACGCTATGGAAACGAGGGCAGATAATTCGAGTGTAAACCAGGGCAAACGTGCAAATGTGAATGAGCTCATAGACTGTGATGTGGATGCAGCAGCAATGGCACTGAAAAATAAAGAAGGCTTCATCCTTGTCCTGAGATTGTTTTCCCACACATCCCACAAGGGGTACCCCAAAGCTTCCAAAAAATCTGGCACACTGGTGCACAAATGTTTATTTTTCCTCACCCCGCTCCACTTCAAAAATACCACTGCGCACCCAGGTAGAGACTCACCATCATCTGCAGGTGTTGGACAGGAAGCTTCGAAGAACAGATCAAATATCCTCTGTGGATTTTCCCTGGGAAGACAAGAGAAACCATTGCACTCAGAGCTGCCCTAGTCATTGGCAAAACGTAGTCTTAGAAGGCATGTGAATTTAGGGATGCAAGTTTAGACGCCCACAGTATCAGGTTGTGGGCTCTCCCACACTAGAGGCCTTCAAGACAACCATCTGTCAGGGATGCTGTAGGGTGGATTCCTGCATTGAGCAGGGGGTTGGCCTCGATGGCCTTGTAGGCCCCTTCCAACTCTGCTATTCTATGATTCTTTGATTTTATGAAAGGTAGAACGAAATGAAGGTAGGGCGTCGATGGGGTGGGAATTGAGATCTCTTGCTCTAATGGAGTAGTATTTGGCTAATGTTTCTCCACCTGCATCATCATTTTAATTTTTTACCCTTTAAGGGTCTGGAGCATCTCCCCTATGAGGGAAGGTTACAACAACTGGAATTGTTTAGCTTGGAAAAAAGGAGGCTAAGGGGAGACATGATAGAGGTGTGTAAAATGATGCATGGTGTGGAGAATGTGGATAGAAAGACATTTTTCTCCCTCTCTCAAAATACTAGAACCCAAAAGGAGCATCCCATGAAGTTGATTGGTGGGAGATTCAGGACAAATAAAAGGAAGGACTTCTTCACACAGTACATAGTTAAATTATGGAACTTACTACCACAAGATGTAGTGATGGCCACCAATTTGGATGGCTTTAAAAGGGGGTTGGATAAATTCCTGGAGGAGAAAGCTATCAATGGCTACTAGCCCTGATGGTTGTGTGCTGTTTCCAGTACTTGAGGCAGTAAGCCTGTGTGCACTAGTTGCTGGGGAACATGGGTGTGAGGGTGCTGTTGCACCATGTCCTGCCTCATTGGTCCCTGGCCGATGGCTGGTTGGCCACTGTGTGAACAGAGTGCTGGACTAGATGGACCCTTGGTCTGATCCAGCATCAGGGCACTTCTGATGTCTGATTTCTCCTTTCTCTTTCCACTCAGAGAATGACAGTACCAGGTGTGATCCACCATAGCTTAGATCCACCATAGCAAAAGATAATTTAGAATGTATTTATTTATTGAATTTATATCTCACCTTTATGCCAAAAAATGGTGCTCAAGGCGGCTAAGAATAGTAAATTGCAGGTTAAAACAGAATCTCAATTAAAACCTAAAAGCAAATCAATTCAAAACACAGCAATAAGAAGAAATAAACATCACCTAGCCCCTTCAGCAACAAACTAATTTATGGGCCAAAGGCCTGCCTGAATAAAAATATCTTTGCCTCCTGGCAGAAGGACAACAAAGAGGGAATCAAGCTCCCTAGAAAGTTCTAGTGGTTATGTGATAAAAGGTTGAAAACAAGGCAAAGTCTTTTCTTTTATAATACCAGCCTAGTTCTCGTCCTTAATCTTTTTCAGGGCTGCACCAGTCTGTAAGAGGAGGCTGCATGAACAAAGTGCTCCTCCATTTCTCCTCTCCTAAACCCTGTTCTATAAAGGGAAATTAGATGTCAGAGAGAATATTAGGTTAGGAACTTTCCCCCTGACAGGCTAGTCTTCTATGTGAAGGGAATTGCTTTACCTGGAGAAACATTGCATCATAGTCCCTACCTGTTGTCTGAAGTGGTTCAGCCCAGGCATAAGTTTACCACCTCGATGGAACCTAGTCCCCAGTCCCCAGGTCACATTGGGAAATTATTTTGTCATAACTGATTGAACCCAATAACATGGTCAAGGAATTCAAAGTCTTTTGGCTGGAGGGCACTCAAGTAAGTCATGCTCTGCTTGACAGGGAGAAACTAGAAGGCCTTTGTATAGTGACTGCTGCGGGGTGGGGCATGTTTGACTCGGGATATTATACATCCTCCTACGGAGGGAGGTAACCTTATGCCCTCCTGATGTTTTGGACTACAATTCCCATCAGCTCCAGCCAGCGTGGCCAGGGATTATGGGAGTTGTAGTCTAACTCATCTGGAAAGTGCCAAATTGCATAGTGAACTGAGGTGGTGAGTGCTGACAGAAACGGAGCCGAAACGAAAGGGATCAGTATGCTCAGGTGAACCTAGGGTGACCCTATGAAAAGGAGGACCTGGCTCCTGTATCTTTAACAGTTGCAAAGAAAAGGGAATCTCAGCAGCTGTCATTTGTATATATAGAGAACCTGGTGGAATTCCCTCTTCATCACCACAGTTAAAGCTGCAGGAGCTATACTAGAGTGACCAGATTTAGAAGAAGGCAGGTTACCTGCACTTTTAACTGGTGTGATGAAGAGGGAATTTCACCAGGTTCCCCGTATATACAAATGACACCTGCTGAAATTCCCTTTTCAATACAACTGTTAAAGATACAGGAGCCCTGTCCTCCTTTCCATAGGGTCACCCTAGTATATTTTAAACTTTGTAAGGCCGCCTTGAGTAGGGTGACCCTATGAAAATGAGGACAGGGCTGCTGTATCTTTAACAGTTGCAAAGAAAAGGGAATTTCAGCAGGTGCCATTTGTATATATGGGGAACCTGGTGGAATTCCCTCTTCATCACCACAGTTAAAGCTGCAGGAGCTATACTAGAGTGACCAGATTTAAAAGAGGGCAGGGCACCTGCAGCTTTAACTGTTGTGATGAAGAGGGAATTTCACCAGGTTCCCCGTATATACAAATGACACCTGCTGAAATTCCCTTTTCAATACAACTGTTAAAGATACAGGAGCCCTGTCCTCCTTTTCATAGGGTCACCCTAGGTGAACCTCAAGTTTTAAATAATCCAAAGTGAGCAACTTCTCCCCACCACACACACACACACACACACACACACACAGAGCAGCCCAATGAAGCTGAGCCTATTCAGTAGCTGCAATATCTTGATTTTCAGTTGGAAAAGAAAAACAGAAAACTCAAAGAAGAGTGGCAGGCCCTCCTTGAGCTCTTTACAGCGTATAGTACAGTTGGGGGAAGGATATACGGCAACATTTTGTTGCAGGCCCAACTTTTGTGCCAGGTCCCAACAATGATAGGGGCAAATTTAGTACAAAGAATCACCAGGGAATATATTTAGCTGCTCTATCTAAACGGTGCTCACAAAGTACAAGCCCTTCATTTCTCCCATATTTGGGAACGCTTGACATTAATTTTGTTGTGTATTTTGAACTTTTTTTCTTTTTACATTTGTTTTCTTATGTTTTAAAATGTATGTTTTAAACTTTGTAATACTGCCTTGAGGCCCAGTTTTGGTCAAAAGGCGGGATACTACTACTACTACTACTACTACTACTACTACTAATAATAATAATAATAATAATAATAATAATAGAGAAAACATAAGGCACTGTCTTTGGGGATCCCTGGTAGTGGGGCGGGGGAAGGCGGGGCTGTCTTCCTGGAGTCCCAGAGAGAAATGCTGCCAGCCAAGATAGATGGACCAATGGCTTAACTTATTTATCGCATTTGTGTCACACCTTTCCTCCAAGAAGCACAAGGCAGTGTACATGGTCATCTGCTCCCCATTTTACCTTCGCAGCACCCCTGTGAGGCAGGTTAAGGCTGAGAGTTGGTCACTGGCCCAAGGTCACTGACTGAGGTCCATGGTTGAATGGGGATTTGAACCTAGATCTCCCCAGTCCAAATCTGAAACTTTAAGCCCTACAACACCACATTGGCTCTATGAACAGCTTCATGTGCTACTGCCAACCCCCCTCCCCTTCAGCCTCTCTGCTTGCTCCTTGCTCTTACAATCACTACATCCCACCACACAATGGCCTAGAGTTGAAGTCCCAGACTGATTACAAGCCGAGAACTTCCTGCGGTCAGCGCCTGTATTATACTACTCAAGGTTGGCAGCCTTGATGCGTTGGGAAGCTTTTTGGCCTTCCTGGGGCATCTGAACTGACTCAGCAAGCGCTTATCTAAGCAGTAGCGTGGGACAGCAGTCTTTTCAGAGGAGCCAGCACAGCAGTACAAGATCAGGATGGTCCCACAGTGTGCTCTGCGGCATTGTTCTGCTGGTGTCACACTTTGGAGGAGCAAAATGTCCTAGTTTCCCACCTGATCAAGGATCTGGATTGGATTTCTGCACTCTACACTTACAGCTGAAGACAAGTGAAAGTGAGCAGGCTGTTTGGACCGGGTGACCCCTCCCTGCTGCTCACAGAACCCAGCCCAAAGTCTTACTTGATTCGGGACCCCATCTTCCTTGGATCATTCCATCACAATTGTCATCCCGCAGAAGCAACCAAGGGGGAAATCTTTCCTCCCATCAAGGCAAGGAGACGGATGCCCTGAAGACTGAAAATCTCTCTACAGCTCAGTGTGGTGCATTTCAAAAAGCAGCATTTCCTTTTGCGGCTTTTTGTTAGAGGAAGTATGAAGCCTGTGACTGCCTTCGCTCACTGCAGGGTGGAAGCTTTAGGCTGGGGGGTGGGTGGTAATGGTGGTGGCAGGGAGAGGGACTTTATACTGTTAGTTTTACCCTACCCTGTGCCTGTTTACACTTCCCTGTGCCTGTTTGCATTCTCCTTCCCTCTTTATTGTTTACTACAACTTATTAGATTGTAAGCCTATGCGGCAGGGTCTTGCTATTTATTGTTTTACTCTGTACAGCACCATGTACATTGATGGTGCTATATAAATAAATAATAATAATAATAATAATCAGTTCTTTTGCTGTATCCCTTTCCAGCTCACCTGAAACGTCAGTTAAAGTAACAGCAGATCCTGGGACCCACGCAAAGTTTGGATATGCAAAATTACCCTCTCTCAAGATTTTTGTATAGTCGACTGGACGTAGCGTAAAGGGTGGCGGCTACTAGTTAATGTACAGTTTATGTGCTTGGGTGGGGAGAGTGAAATCTGTTTGTGTGTGTGTAGAGGTGTAAGAGAGAGCGGGAAAGAAAGAGAAAGAGAGAGAGAATGAAAGAGAGAAACACAATGGCTGTTTGAATGTAGGCTACAAAAGGGAAGGAAGTCCACATTTTTGCAACTGGCTGACAGCAAGCAACTCTGAAGGATAGGATGGCTCTGTGTGGCCATTGCACTTGAGGAACTGATGTAATGTCTACCCTGTGCAACATGACAATATTTTTTTAAAGCCCTATGTCTCCATTACTCTCTCCTTTTAAGTAACATAAGCCAATAACAGCTCCTCCTGGAACTTCCTGCCACTGAGAGAAGTGAAGACCATGAAATAGTACTTTTAGGCAAGCATCCTTTACTATGCTGATCTGCTTTCTCAGAGTAAGGGATGAGCAGTTAATGTTTTTTCAATGGGTGTCAGTGACTGAATTAGATGTTCTCGAGTTTAGGGTGACCATATGACCGGATTTGCCCGGATTTGCCCGGGGTTTTGATGACAAATCCGGGAGGGGAGGGGAAATCCGGATTTTCCAAAGAGCAGCTCTAATGGGACTTAACAAAAATGCTTATAACTCTGTCAGTTTTTAAGATAAAGACATGAAACTTGGCATGATGGAAGCTCTTAGGAAGGGCTTTAGTCATACCAAATTTGAAACAGATCCGTTCTTCCCTTGATTTTTTAGAATTTTATTTAAAATTGAGGTTTTAAAATTATTATTTTTAAAATCTTCATTTTTAAAGATAAAGAGATGAAACTTGGCACCATGATAGATTTTAGGTAGAGCTTTAGCCATACCAAATTTGAAACAGATCTGTTCATCCATTGATTTTTAGGATTTTTTTTTAAATTTGAGGATTTTTTTTTAAAAAAAATATTTTTAAAGATAAAGAGATGAAACTTGGCACCATGATTGCTCTTAACAAGGACTTTAGCTATGCCAAGTTTGAAACAGATCTGTCCATCCATTGAGTTTTAGGATTTATTTTAAAGTTTGTTTTAAAATTATTGTATTCTAAAACTGCTGGAGCCATATCCTTCAAACTCAGGTTGTCAAACCTCCTCTTTGGGGTGTTGCATCTTGAGCAGTTTCAGCCCTTGGCATTAAGGGGATCTCCAGTCTTTAGGTAAGAAGTCTTGGGCAAGCAGGGCACCTTTCCAGTTGCAGATTTGGTGGGCAGTCGGGTACCTGGAGCTCAGCAGAGGCAAGGCATCCACAAATCAGCATGACATTGAATCTCTCACTTGTTCTTTATTTCAGTGATTTTAACAGTAAGATGTTATGTAGAACAGATTTGTTTTAAATGTGTGCTGTAAAATCAGACATGTGACCAAGGCTATGTTCGGGTGGGCACGCCCCATTGGTGCTGGACGGCCATGTTGTCCTCCTTTTTGGTTTCCAAAATATGGTCACCCTAGTATAGGTAAGTGTAGGGATAGGGGTCAGAGACCAAGGGGGGATCTACACTACTGCTTTAAAGTGCTTTATAACAGTTTTGACAACTGCTGGGGCCCAGGACACACTGCCTATACAGGTTTCAAAACGTTTTCAAAGCAATCCTTCTGGAAAATGGTCTTATCACACAAGGAATATACATGGAATATAGCAGGCTATATCACACAATAAATACCAAAAAATATGTGCAAACAGAGTTGGTTCTTCATGTCTTTGCCACCTTTGGCTGTATATATTTAGCAATACATGTTTTTCTCCCCCATGTTAGGTTGTAAACAGGGGCGTGCATGTCAGTGCTTGGAGGAGCAGCGGAGCTTTGGAACAGCATTAAGCTGTTGCATTGTGTGTTCAAGTGTTCCCATGACCTGACTTCCAAAGGGGAAGTCAGGTCATGGGAACTCTTGACTGGATATCAGGACAAAATCCCAGGCAGGCTGTCAAGCAACTGCTCAGTAGCTGGATGTTTGGACAGATTTGTGCTGAAATCATCAAGTCTGATCCAAGAAACATCATAGAAGCCTCGTTTAGGGGCTAAACCTGTGTCAGTCTGCACATAGGGTCTCATATAATGGAATGCCCTTGTATATAAGAAATTCCCTGTACACAGAAAACCAGCATCTCAGGGGTAAAGGTTCTTGGCTAGGCTTCTTGCTGACATGGTGGTTTTCTTTATGAAGAAATTATTTTTTACTTTTTCACAGGAGCATTCCATTATGTGAGCTCTCACTTGTAGTCTGAAGTGGTACAGTCAGGTTTGCCACCTCAGTAAGAACTAGGTCAGAACAAAAGATCTTGTGGTTCTTTATTGGCACTAATTTTATGTGGACAAATATCCACTTTATTAGATGCATGAATTTATTTATTTATTTATTTATTTATTTATTACACTTATATACTACTCCCATAGCCAGGGCTCTCTGGGCGGTTTACAGAAATTCTAAAACTGAGATAAAAACAAGTATACAAAATTTAAAATTCTAAAACACAGAAACATACACACATAAAGCATTAAAAACCGTTAAAAAACTAAACATGTGGGTGATTAAGATGTGCTGCCGTATGCCTGGGCAAAGAGGAAAGTCTTAACCTGGTGCCGGAAAGATAGCAATGTTGGTTCCCGGCGAGCCTCGTCAGGGAGATCATTCCATAGTCTGGGGGCCACCACCGAAAAGGCCCTGTCCCTCGTTGCCACACTCTGAGCCTCTCTCATGAAGTGTTATCTTTAGTTGGCAAGTACACACACACACACACACACACACGGCTGGGCCTATGTGGGAATTGTAAGCAAAGGGTCAGAGGGAAATGAAAGGCAAAAAATACAGTGATAATTAGAATTATCCTTGAATGTCTGCAAAATAAGAACAGTGACCTTTCACAACAGTAGTGACAGGTGATAATGCAATCAATTTAGGAATGCTGATTTAATTAACATCTGCAGTGGGACAGGAAGGCACTGGCCCATTGTGTCTGTTCAGACCCAAATTGCCTTTAGCAAGTGCTGGAGCAGGGCTGTGACCAGGGAGAAGCTACTGGGTGAACCGCTCCACCTGGAATACCAATGTGCCCCACCTAATAATGTTTTGGGGGAAAGTTGTCTAACTTGTGTGACACACAATATCTTCCATTTGAAGAATGAGTATAGGACTATGTGAAAGGCAGGGTGCTTAAAGGGGATAAAGGCTAACTTAACAAAGCTATTGTTTAAGTCAGGTGTTCCTTAGAAACTTAAAAATAAATTCTGATTCAGCACATATTTTTCTGGTGCTACAAATTCATAGACACTAAAATACACATAGATGCTTGGGCTTGACAACCGGATTATTGAAGTTATTTCTGTCAGTTTTTAGGGGGAGAGAGCAGCTCCACCTTGAAGACTGGCTATGGCCTTGGTGCAAATGAAATTGTTGTTGTTGTTTATTCGTTCAGTCGTTTCCGACTCTTCGTGACTTCATGGACCAGCCCACGCCAGAGCTTTCTGTCGGCTGTCGCCACCCCCGGCTCCCCCGAGGTCAAGTCTGTCACCTCCAGAATATCCTCCATCCATCTTGCCCTTGGTCGGCCCCTCTTCCTTTTGCCTTCCACTTTCCCTAGCATCAGCCTCTTCTCCAGGGTGTCCTGTCTTCTCATTATGTGGCCAAAGTACTTCAGTTTTGCCTTTAATACCATTCCCTCAAGTGAGCAGTCTGGCTTGATTTCCTGGAGTATGGACTGGTTTGATCTTCTTGCAGCCCAAGGCACTCTCAGAATTTTCCTGCAACACCACAGTTCAAAAGCATCTATCTTCCTTCGCTCAGCTTTCCTTATGGTCCAGCTAGTCACTAAAGACAGTATTTTCCGACACAGCCATGAGGACTAGAAATATATTATCTAAACAGTGAGACCTCCATGTCCTTAAAGAGCCATGGGTGCCTTGTAGACCATAAATGCCCCCCTCAACACTTCCATCAAATTAACAGCGTTAGTAAAAGAAAGAACAATAGCTTCATATGTAATGGACTGGAAACCTTTTATTGAATATGTAAAAGAACTGCAAAAGGATGATTTATTTGTATGTGGGTTTTATATATAACTTGTATTCTTGCATTTGATCAATATACTTGCTTGCTCTTATGAAATCCGGATCTGGTAAACTAGAAATATGACATTTGCCATCTGACATGAAGATCACTTTAAATGGATAAATAAATAAATAAATAAATAAATAAATAAATGGAATATAGCCTTATGTATTTGTGACTATTTTAGTAGTTGTTTATGTTGTGATGTAGTTTGTATTGTTGTTTTACCTTTCCTTATGTGTTCTGTTTATGTGGAAAATTAATAAAAGTATTAATGTTCAAAAAAACAAAAAAACACGTCCATCAATTTGTGTTGTGGTCAGAGGGTCTTAGCTATGGGGGTGGGGGCAGCCTTGCCCTCCTGAATTTTTGGCCTTCATCCTTTTAAAAAAAAATTACATCACTACTCTTTTAACTTGTAAAGATATAAAGGAGAAACATGTAGGCAGCATTCCATAATCCAATTGCTCTGTAAGAATTAAACTTGCTATCACCTTTCTGGCTAATCAGCATGAAGGCATTGGGACAACCTAGAAGCACTAGATACTTAGAAAAGTTATAGAATTAAATGTTATTGATATTTAATACAACTAAATAACCTTAAACATATTGGATTACCCTTATTTAAGCTTTGAGCATCTCTCAATCGATCATACTGCCACAGATTCTGCATTGCTGAGGGAACCCACCACTTCCTTCCTTTGGCCATGGGTGTTGAAGGACCCATCCTTTTGTTCTGAATGTAATGAGACTGTGCGCTACCAAGACGACCAGACTTTTATGTGGAAGGTTCTCCTGAGTAAAACATGTTTCGTGGCTTGCCAGGCTTCTTTGCCATTTTTCACCTAGAGTGGCAGTGGCTTTGTGGGAGCCATTGGGCGCATGGTGCTCAAATAAAAATGAGTTGATATGTGCCTTAATTACACTGGTGCCTTAGAGGTGAGATGATAGATTTCCTATAGGAATGAGCTGCGAGATATGCGAGTCTCAACATGTGTTTTCCTATTGAAATGTGCCATGGTGAGTATTGCTGACCCCATTTCCTGTTAAAATGGGCCAGTTGGTGGAGCAGCACAAACCAGTATAAAGGAAACTGTGAAAGATATCAATTAAGGCTAGTCACTGAACAGGAAGTCAGTCATGGAAGGTGAAGGGTGTTGTAACGGTGAGCTAGGCTATATGTGTCATGCTGTCTATGAGTGAATCACTTTCTCCTCAAAGATCTGCTTATTTGGGCACGGCCCCCAGCTGATGTCACAAGAAACCCATCAGTCATTTGGGGCTGTGGTGACTCTATACCACTGCTTCTGTTCATGGCAGTGGATATTCTACAGGACAACTATCCACAGTGGGTTGTTCCTCCACCTTAATTGGCGAGACGAAGCTACCATTTAGATGTTCTGCCTCAGGCCCCAAAGGATCAGCCAGCCTTGTGTGTGCCCAATTCGCTGATGTCATACCAGGAACGTTAACAAACCCGAGAACAGCACAGGTGGTGCCCGGCCTCCTCTTTCCAACCCGCACAAAGGGGTACATTGTGACGCTGGGAAACTTCCATGGAGCGGGGGAATCGCAATGCTCTCGCTGTACAGAGAAAGCTGGCATCAGATCCTCGCAAGGGGAGGGCAAAGGCTGTGTAAAAACAATGTTTGAGAGAAATACACAAACACCAGTGTTTCTGGGGCAGCACGATGTGGAGGACTTGATGAAAGAAAACAAGTAACTTGTCCTAGAAAAAGGTGGTCCAACAGGTCTGTCCAGGTGGAAATTGGAAGCAAAACTCTAGGATTGGCAAGCGCTGGTTCCATGTCCTCTTCATCGTTTAAACAACGGCTTGGTAACAGATGCAATTTCCCCAAGATATAATAACTAAACTTCTCCCTGCTGTAGCACCTATTAAAGAAACCCGCCCTTCTAAGGGAGGTTCTGACGCCTCAGGTTTCATCCAGCCCCTGTCAGGGGCAGATTTTGTTCTGCTGCAACTTTATTTATTACTACGTTTATATCCCACCATTCTTTGAAAGTGCTCAAGGCAGCAAATATGATCCTCCATGAACAGAGTGCTGGACTAGATGGGCCTTTGGTCTGATCTGGCAGGGCCCTTCTTATGTTCTTATCCTCACAACAAGCCTGCGAGGTAGGTTAGGCTGAGAAAGTGCAACTGCCGCAAGCTTCATGACTGATTGGGATTAGAATCTGGGTCTCCCCAGTCATAGACCAAAACTCTAATCATTTAACACACTTTTTCGCCAAAGGCAACACCTCCCACCATATTAGGTCTTTGTCTGTCTCTTCTGCCAAGACTCTTGTTCATGCATTGGTTATTTCTCGGTTGGACTACTGCAACCTTCTTCTCACTGGCCTTCCTTCTTCTCACATCAGTCCATTGGTTTCTGTTCACCACTCTGCTGCTAAGATCATCTTCTTGGCTCGCCGCGCTGACCATGTTACTCCACTTTTGAAATCTCTTCATTGGCTTCCAATTCACTTCAGAATCCAATATAAACTTCTCCTGTTGACCTATAAAGCTTTTCACTGTCTAGCTCCTTCCTATCTTTCCTCTCTCATCTCACACTATTGCCCCGCTCGTGCTCTTCGCTCCTCTGATGCCATGCTTCTCACCTGCCCAAGGGTCTCCACTTCCCTTGCTCGGCTTCGTCCATTTTCTTCAGCTGCCCCTTACGCCTGGAACGCTCTTCCAGAACATTTGAGAACTACAAGTTCAATCGCAGCTTTTAAAGCTCAGCTAAAAACTTTTCTTTTTCCTAAAGCTTTTAAAACTTGATTATGTTCTGACTTTTATACTGCCTGTTTGGTGCATTCTCTTCCCCTCCTCATTGTTTTATTATGATTTCATTAGAATGTAAGCCTATGCGGCAGGGTCTTGCTATTTATTGTTTTACTCTGTACAGCACCATGTACATTGATGGTGCTATATAAATAAATAAATAAATAAATAAATAAATAAATAAATAAATAAATAATAAGGTCTTAGGAGGAATGAATGACAAGTATTCAGTCATACAGCAGAAAGTAAACAGGGTGCATTCAAGTGGGTTGGGAGCTAAACTAGAATGAGGATTAGATCTTGCCCTCCACTTAAGTTATCTGAGAGAAAGCTTGGGGGCTTTAATGAAAAATATTGAGAATTGAGGCTCACTGAGCAGGGGGTTGGACTCGATGGCCTTGTAGGCCCCTTCCAACTTTGCTATTCTATGATTCTATGATCTACACAGCTACAGCCTAGGTCTCATTTCTTAGCCATGCTAGGGAAGAAGCATGTGCACTGGTTTTATGCCTAGATTATGTTTATGGGACATTAAACCAGAGCCAATATGGGTGCAGGCCTGGAGAAGGCCCATGACTAGCCGTGGAGCATGTACTTTCGATGCTCCAGATCCCAAATTCCACCTCTACATACAGGAGTTCAGGGGGCTTTTGCCAGTGATAGTAAGCCAATATTGGTCTAGAATAGATGGACTGACAGCTGAAACATAAGGGCAGGTTTGTGTGTTCATACTGCGTGATTGCTACAAACATACCAACTCCTTATCTTCCCTTATTACAGTCGATAATCTTTGGTGTGGAGGCACTGTGTTTCTACCTTAGTTTCCTCTTTTAAAAAATGGCAGTGACCACAAAACTACCCCCAAATCCTTGAGTGAAGTTTGCAAAGCAGTCCTGCATATTCAAATGTGCTTTTTAAAAAGTGCAATATCTGGGAGCCATGGAATCTGGTGGGGAACCGGCACAAGTTACTCCCACCCTCTTTCATGTTCCTTATATGAAGAATCAGTTTTGCACAGCTTCTGATTAAACGGGATTAAGAAGAAAGATGGGGACCGAAGCTGCGTGGCCAATAGCTTTCCCCTTCCTTCTTTTTGGTGGGTACGTCCTTAAAGGGACCAGAGCCAGGGAACTGTGTTCTGTTCCCTTACAGGGCACCGTTGCCTAAATCCACCAACATATCCAAGTCTCCCACCCAAGCAGAGGCATTCTGCCCAAGGAAGACGGAACGTGTGTGCAACTGTGCATTCCTCTTGCACCACTTCTGCTGCTCAGGAAAGCAGTACAAAGCTTAGGGTTATCTCCAATGTTTGTACTAATTCGAGTAGACTCATTGAACAGGACTGAAGTCTCACCTAACATTGGTTACAACTCTTAAGCTGCTTCCTCCCTCCAATTCCTGGAGTCCACTAGGCATTCATTGCTCGCACACTTCCAAATTATATCTTTAGAGGATCAAATGCTTCCTTTGATGCTTCCTTTGGTTTTAAAAAAACATAACAGAGATCCTCAGGAAGTGAAATTCTGCACCCAGTGCCAGTGTTTCACTCCTGCAAAAATACAGCATCACACACGCTCAGCCGGGGATACAAGGATCAATGCTTTGCTGTCGCCTCCTAATGAACAGCTCCATCAGGCTCCTGAATTGACAGCAATTAATGGAGAGTGCTGAAGGGTATATTGTCAGTGCAATTACCAAATGGGAGCTGCACCACATTACTCAGATAGGAGGTGAGGATAGAGGACAAGCAAGGAAGGGGAGCCTGTTCTACTACCTGAACCTGTTTGCCTCACACCCTGCTAGTCGCCCCATCTTCCTTACACTGGAGGACATTCCTACCCCCACACAAACACCAAGCGGAGTTCAGAGCCATTCCAGAGTTTTCCCATGCAAGTAGGGTTGCCATATTCTGAATCCACAAAACCGGGACAATTTTTTGGGTGGGTGGGGAGGGGGCTAGGATTTTTTAAAACAACAACAACAACAACCTGAGCAATATTAGGGATGTGCTCCGCTTCTAATCGGACCGGCGAATTAGAAGCGGAGCGGGGTGCTTCGCCTCCCCCTAAAGCGGAGGCGAAGAGGATTGGGGGGCCGGCGGAGCGTTGCGAAGAGGATCGAGGTGAAGGCGGATCCTTCGCCTCGATCCGGAGCTTCGCAAGAAAGGTAAGTGGGGTTTACCGGGCCCTGCCGCGACAGCTGCAGGGCCCGGTAAACCCCCCCCTCCTCTCCCTTACCTGCGTCTGTCTGCGGTCCCTCGGCTTCTTCAATTGAGCCCGCGGCTCAACCAGGAAGTCTAGGCCATGACGAACGCAGGTAAGGGAGAGAAGGGAGGGGGGCCTTACCTGGCGCCATTCCCCTCCACTGCGGAGCTCCGATTCGGATTCGGAGCCGGAGCTCCGCGGCGAAGAGGAGTGGACTATGGGCAGAGCGGAGCGGTCCGATCCGAAATTTTCGGATTGGCCCGCGGGGCGGATTGGGGGGTCCATGCACACCCCTAAGCAATATGTAAAGGTCTAGGGAAAGCAAACAAACTAAGCTTTAATTATCTTACACTGCAATCCTATGTGTGTCTACTCAGAAACAAATCCTATTAAGTTAAATAGGACTTATTCCCAGGTAAGTATGCATAGGATTGCAGCCCGAAGTACTTAAGCACCTGGAAATAAACAATAGGCAAAGAACCATTTAAGCAAACAAACAGGAAAAAAAATGACACTAAAATACATTTCTCCATTAGTTCTCAAAAGCTAGAGAAGACTTCAATATGGAGACTTACACTCCACTGAGCAGGCTCAAGGCACCATTTCGGATGTTGGAATTTCTCCGGGTGGCTGGAACAGGAATCCGGGATTCTTGACTGACTGGCTGGGACATTTTGGAAATGCTTGGAAACCGGGACATTCCCGGTTTTCCGGGATGTACAGCAACCCTACATGCAAGAGGTATCAAGCAACTGAACGTGCAAGGGAGGCAGGCTGGGTACGGCTGCTTAATACTCCCCCTGCTCAAATTAAAGCAGGGAAAGACTTTCCATCCCAGAACCAGCATATTTTTCTTTTGCCTTAGGTCAGTGCTGGTGTCAGGGTTTTTTGGGGGGCAGGGGCAGGCGGTTATGGGCTTAATGGGCTTCCTCCCTTTTAGCGAGTTTACCATTTCACCGTTGTCGTCACCAGCCGCTCTTCCTCCTCCTTTCTCTCACTTGCTTGCTTCCCGAGTCAAGAGCCCACGAGCAAGGAGGCAGTGGCAGCTACGAAGGTGCAAGCTTAGGGTGGGGTGGGGCTGTCAGTGGGCTCCCTGCTATGGGGTGGGCCCTAAGCATGCACACAGTCATGGCGAGCCTTGATGCCGGCTGCGCCTTACACCCCGCCCCTACTTTTTACACAATTGGGGCAGACCCACATTTGAAGCTAGCGGTATTATGTGCCACTTGCCCACAATACCTGACGGAACGCCTCTCCCGACGTGAATATACCCGGTCACTACATTCAACATCTAAGGTCCTCCTCCAGGTGCCTACTCCGAGAGGGGCTCGGAGTGTGGCAGCAAGGGACAGGGCCTTTTTGGTGGTGGCCCCAGACTACGGAATGATCTCCTTGACAAGGCTCGCCTGGCACCAACGCCGCTATCTTTCCGGCGCCAGGTTAAGACTTTCCTCTTTGCCCAGGCATACGGCGGCACATCTTAATCACCCACATGTTTAGGTTTTTTTAAAATGGTTTTTAATGCTTTATGTGCGTATGTTCTGTGTTTTAGAATTTTAAATTTTGTATACTCGTTTTTATCTTAATTTTAGAATTTCTGTAAACCGCCCAGAGAGCCCTGGCTATGGGAGCGGTATATAAGTGTAATAAATTAAATAAATAAATAAATAAATAAAGAGTGGAGGAGGACAGGATTCTTATCCGTGTTTGAACTTTTCCACCTGACTTCAAGCCTGAAAGCAGCATATGATGATCAGAAGCACAGCAGATGAGAGGAGGGGCTGCTTTATCTTCTCTCTTTCTGCTTTCCTGCACCTGGGCATGTTCAGCTGGCCTACAGAACTGCAGTCTACCTTGATGGGCAATAGAAGTGGGGGAAGGAAGCCTCTGGATACCTCCTTGCTGGTTATACTTCACACTATGCTCAAAAGGTGAATCCTTGTGTACACCTTTTCGATGCTACATTAAATTGCAACCGTGGCACTGGGACTTTGCCATGGCGATGCGCGCTATTTACCGGAGTGCTGGATGGCCGGAGTGCGTCTATGACGCTTGTGAATCGTTACTTTGCCACCTGGGGCAACGCCCTACCTTAAAACTCAACAAGGGCACAAAACGAAGACGCCCCACCTTCCATATCATAAAACAAAAGGTTATTAAGGACACCAGCCATGCTTTTGTTTTGATTAAGGCAAGATTGGAATTTTAATGCACAGGGAATTAAAAAAAAAGTTGAGCACAGCAGATTGTTCCGGCAGCTTCTAAGACAGCTGTATGATTCCCCCTGCAAATATTTGCTTAATTTAGGCTTCCCCAACCTGGGGCCCTCCTGATGTTGTTGGACTTCAGCTCCCATCTGACCCAGCCAGCATGGTAAAATGGACAGAAACACCTATGGACTACTGGATGGATAACGGTCTCCTTTTAGTGAAGGGCCTCTTTCCTTGCATTTAGAATCAACATGTTTTGCAGATTTCAGATTTATTCCTCATAAAGTGGTGGTGGGGACGGCAGGGAGGGAAAGAAAACTAACCGGGCCTGATGCAGTGCAACTCAACCTGGCCCCAATGGGCTAGTCTTGCTTTGAAGGGCGGATTTAAAAAGACAAGCTAAGAAACCAACAGTAGCCTGTATCCGTTATTCAGTAGTTTATTGTGGAGACATACAACTGCTTTGACAGCAAACACACTCAAAAGGGGGAACCACATTTCACCCTAAAGGACAGAGCCTTGTTCACCCGCCAACCAACCCCCCCCCCTTTGAGTTCCATTAATCTTTTCTTTAAGCCCAGCATGGATGGAAAAGAAACCCAAGAACAAATGCAAGTTATGAGTTAGTGCATCCTCATCTCTGAAATGTGCATGCCCTGGGTAAGGTGAGAAAATATATTGGTGGTGGTGCGTGTAGCTAGACATATTATCCCCCGCTGCCATTCCTGAACACGACACTGACGCCTGCTACCTTCCCTCCCCGAGCCCGCTTCACCAGTCCTGCATGCATCATTCCACCTTGCGGCATGTAGGATGGCCAGGTGGGGAGGACTCAGAACACACCGCTCTCCACTCCTTTCGGTTGGCCTAGAATGTTCAAGTCTATGCCAGTGCAGGCAATATGGTCCATTGGTTCAGAAGGCTGGTGGGAATAAGGAGAAGGAGGAAGAGGAGAAGTCATGGGGAGGGGGGGGAGAGAGAGAGAGAGAAAGAGGAGATTTTCATGCTACTTCTTCCTCTGCCTCCTCTTCAAACTCCCCTTCTTCAGCAGTAGCATCCTGGTACTGCTGGTACTCCGAGACCAGGTCGTTCATATTGCTCTCTGCCTCCGTGAACTCCATCTCATCCATGCCCTCGCCCGTGTACCAGTGGAGGAAGGCCTTGCGGCGGAACATGGCTGTGAACTGCTCAGAGATGCGCTTAAAGAGCTCTTGGATAGCTGTGCTGTTGCCAATGAAGGTGGCGGCCATTTTGAGGCCGCGGGGCGGGATGTCGCACACAGCCGTCTTCACGTTGTTGGGGATCCACTCCACAAAGTAGCTGCTGTTCTTGTTCTGCACGTTCAGCATCTGCTCATCTACCTCCTTCATGGACATCCTGCCTCGGAAGACGGCCGCGACAGTCAGGTAACGCCCGTGGCGGGGGTCGCAAGCCGCCATCATGTTCTTCGCATCGAACATCTGCTGCGTCAGTTCCGGTACGGTCAAGGCCCGGTACTGCTGGCTGCCACGGCTGGTCAGAGGGGCAAAGCCAGGCATGAAGAAGTGGAGGCGAGGGAAGGGCACCATGTTCACAGCCAACTTGCGGAGGTCGGCGTTGAGCTGGCCGGGGAAACGGAGGCAGGTGGTCACACCACTCATGGTAGCAGAGACCAAGTGGTTCAGGTCCCCATAGGTGGGAGTGGTGAGCTTGAGGGTCCGGAAGCAGATGTCGTACAGAGCCTCATTGTCAATGCAGTAGGTCTCGTCCGTGTTCTCTACCAACTGGTGCACCGAGAGAGTGGCGTTGTATGGCTCCACCACTGTGTCAGAGACCTTGGGCGACGGCACCACGCTGAAGGTGTTCATGATACGGTCGGGGTATTCCTCCCGGATCTTGCTGATCAACAGGGTCCCCATCCCAGATCCAGTGCCGCCACCCAGAGAGTGGGTGAGCTGAAAACCCTGGAGACAGTCACAGCTCTCGGCTTCTTTCCTGACCACATCTAGGACGGAGTCCACCAGCTCAGCGCCTTCTGTGTAGTGCCCTTTGGCCCAGTTGTTCCCAGCACCACTTTGACCTGAGCACCAAGGAAAGGGGGGGGGGGAAGAGGGAGGAAACGCACTTGTCTCATTATTGGCCTTCCGCAACTAAGAGTTCAACCCAGCGTCTCTCTGCTGCCTCTCGCAGCCATTCCCTAAAGCAGCTTTCCCCAACCTGGTGCCCCCGCCCCCAGCATTCCCAGCCGAGTCGGGCCCCTCCTTCCGACACTGCGCACCATCCTGATTGGAGTGGCGTGCAAATGAAAGTGCGCTTGCCGGCCAGGTGTGCAGCACTTTGCTTGCCATTTCCCCCTCCCAAATGGGAAGGAGAGCAGCATGCGAAATAAGGGGAACCCACTTGTTATCTTGATCTCTGCTTACAGGTAACAAGGGGATTCCTCTCCCCATCTCCTCCGGTAGCTTCTAGGACGGGGCGGAGGGGCCTGCAGAGGGAGCCCAGGACTCCATGGGCCAGGAGAAGTCCACAGGCCGGGGGACCCTTTGCAGTAGCAACAGCTGCCACTTTGGAAAGGCAGTCTGTGAACACTCCTCACAGATGGAACCTGCTATTTTGGGCTGCATTAATAGAAGTATAGCTTCCAAATCACGTGAGGTACTGGTTCCTCTCTATTCGGCCCTGGTTAGACCTCATCTAGAGTATTGCGTCCAGTTCTGGGCTCCACAATTCAAGAAGGACGCAGACAAGCTGGAGCGCGTTCAGAGGAGGGCAACCAGGATGATCACGGGTCTGGAAACAAAGCCCTATGAAGAGAGACTGAAAGAACTGGGCATGTTTAGCCTGGAGAAGAGAAGATTGAGGGGAGACATGAGAGCACTCTTCAAATACTTGAAAGGTTGTCACACAGAGAAGGGCCAGGATCTCTTCTCGATCCTCCCAGAGTGCAGGACACGGAATAACGGGCTCAAGTTAAAGGAAGCCAGATTCCAGCTGGACATCAGGAAAAACTTCCTGACTGTTAGAGCAGTACAACAATGGAACCAGTTATCTAGGGAGGTTGTGGGCTCTCCCACACTAGAGGCCTTCAAGAGGCAGCTGGACAGTCATCTGTCAGGGATGCTTTAGGATGGATTCCTGCATTGAGCAGGGGGTTGGACTCGATGGCCTTGTAGGCCCCTTCCAACTCTGCTATTCTATGATTCTATGATTTACGTAGTGAGGGATCATGCCATTAACAGGGGTGGGGAACATGTGGCCCTCCAGATGTTGTTGGTTAGCAACTCCAAGCAGCCCTAGCCACCATAGCCAATGGTGAGGGATGATAGGAGTTGCAGTTTAACAAACATCTGGAGGGTCACAAGTTGCCCGACGTTATTTTAAAAGGAGGCAAGCAGTTTTGCCCTTGCTTGCATGGCCCATGAGATGGAAGTGAAGACAGATGCCCCCCCTTTTATGGCAAACAAAACATTTCACATGAGGAACACCTCGACGCCTGTCAACTTCAGGGTCCATCCCAGAAACCTCAATGGAAGGTCGCACTTGGTGCTTTTCAAATGGGTAAACCCACCCCTCTCAAGCCCTGGGATAACTCATATCAGCATGCAAGGTTTTGTGCATAGGCAACAGATCCAGTTACGATTAGGCTTCTCAGTCATCAACTCAGCAGCAAAGGCGGTGTCTGTAAAAGGCTCTTGCGCTCAGGGTGGGACGCTTTTGTACCCTGCATGATTAAACTGTTCTTTCCGGCCTCCTACCATTTACCCATGCAAAGAGTAATTACCCTCCTGCAAAGAACAAGAGGTTCTAAAAAGCCCTAAGTTGATTTGGAATGATGTGTACGGAACTAGGACACAAGCCAAACGCACCGTTTCTGTGTACACAGCATTGATCTGCATAACTAGTTCTGTGCACACTCCCCACTCCTTTTTACTGCAAGGGAACCTTCCCCTGAGAAGTGTCCTTGATCAAGTGCAGTGACCTTAAGTGACACCCTCACCCATCCTGGATTTATATGATCTGAACATGATTCAAAGACATGTAGTTAAAACAATCTCTGCAGGAGCCAGAACCTGCCAATAGCTATAAAAGCTGGCGTTCCACATTATGAGATGCCACTGCTATTCCTCAATCCTAACGCTTATCTACAACTTCCCAAGTGGACTCTTACGCTCTCCGTTCTAGAACATTCCATTTCTCTCCACCCCACTCCCCTCCTGATCTCCCTCTGCCCACCGTAAACCAAGCCACGCTGCAAATTCTTCACAGGCCGTTATCAGAGGCAGTGATTTCCTGCTCATGCCTTCCCGCACCCCAGGCATACATGCCGGTCCATGCCTGCACTTGTGGAATCCAAGCTAGTACAGAGAAGGCCGAAAGGGGTTCCTGCCTTATTCCATCGTTTCTTCCTCCAGGCATGTCTCAAACACAGGGAAGGTGGTTTTAATTAAGAGTTGCTTTATGCAGAATGGGTGCTGCATCAAGCAGCTGCAGTTTTTAAACTTGGGAACGCGGCAAATAATCAGGTTACTCCTGCTAGCACCGGGCTCACCATTTATTAGAAATTCACCCAAGGACTCATAGTTTTGCCTCCCCTGTCCCACCCTGAAGCACACCGCACTTGAGAAAACGACCACAGCAGCCTTCCCTAATCTGTGGCTCTCCATATGTGCTGGAGAAAAAACCCATATCCCACCCCAGCCAGGATGATAGGAATTGTCATCAAACACCTCTGGAAGGCAGCAGGTTGGGGGAGGCTGCATCACAGGGTCAGAGCACACAGCACTCCTCAGTAGCCAGAAGCTGGCCAAGGCCGGAAACCTCCAGAGCCACATATGTGCCTAGTCTCACACTAGATCCAGTGAGAATTTGATTTGTAACTCCGTACTAAAGGAGGGGCCCTGCCCTCACCAAGGAAGACCAGAAACCCCAATCATATAACACGAGGAGCACAACTTGGAAGCCAATACAGCCCACCAAATACACTTGCAGCCCACTCTTAAGCCTTGGAAAGTACATAAGTGATTGGGGAGGGGGGGCAATCCTATGCGTGCTCAGACAGAAAGAAATCCTACAACTCCCAGCAATCCCCAGCCAGCATGGGAGTTGCGGGACTTTTGTCGGTCTGAACATGCATAGGAATGTGCCCTGAAATTATATGTATGTTCCTCACTGAGCAGCATACATATTCCTCCCTATTATCCGTACAAACATCCTGAAAAGCAGGTTATTCAGAAGAACTTAAAATTGTGACCTTGGGCCCGTCACAGCTGATTTTCATGGCCAAGCAGAAATTCGGACCTGGATCTTCCTAGCCCAAGCCCAACACTATATCCCCTACTTCACCCACTTAGAAGAAATTGTTTTTCACCATGCCTACTTGGATAAGAGCTGGCTTATCACCCCAAAGTTGAAAAACCTTTGGTTTGAGGCAGTGTGATAAGAGGTGCACATACACACTTGTGAAACTATCTGATCTTCTAACTTGAAGTGACCGTGTCTGCAGCAGCAGCGGCAGCAGCTGAACAACATGCCTTCCTGAACATTCCTTACCGAAGACAAAGTTATCAGGCCTGAAGATCTGCCCAAAAGGTCCAGACCGGACGGAGTCCATGGTGCCAGGTTCCAGGTCCACCAAGACAGCCCTGGGCACATACTTGCCACCTATGGGGAGAGAAAGAAATCTTTGAGAGTTGTTTTAAAAGAATCCATCCTCCTGCTGGCCAGCCTTCCCTCCCAACACATCCCTCCAGCATTTACCCGAACAAATGCACAGGCTGAGCAAATGAGCTGGTGCAAAGATGGGGACACGTTCGACCACCTGCTTCAAGGATAGGCAACTCAATGTCCTCTAGATATTTGGGACTACAACTCCCACAATCCCCAACTAATCCAAAACATATGGAGGGCACCTGGTTTGCCTATCCCCAACACCCACTCTCTGGCAGCTGTAAGGGTTTCCGCGGTAGAACTGCATCATGTCCTTTCAAACTGTCTTTTGGGTTTTCTACAGACTTTTCTACAACCAGGATGATCAGGAGTCTGGAAACAAAGTCTATGAAGAGAGACTGAAAGAACTGGGCATGTTTAGCCTGGAGAAGAGAAGATTGAGGGAAGACATGATAGCAGTCTTCAAATACTTGCAAGGTTGTCACACAGAGGAGGGCCAGGATCTCTTCTCGATCCTCCCAGAGTGCAGGACACGGAATAACAGGCTCACGTTAAAGGAAGCCAGATTCCGGCTGGACATCAGGAAAAACTTCCTGACTGTTAGAGCAGTGCGATGGTGGAATCAGTTACCTAGGGAGGTTGTGGGCTCTCCCACACTAGAGGCCTTCAAGAGGCAGCTGGACAACCATCTGTCAGGGATGCTTTAGGGTGGATTCCTGCATTGAGCAGGGGGTTGGACTCGATGGCCTTGTAGGCCCCTTCCAACTCTGCTATTCTATGATTCTATGATAAGTTGCTTCTGCAATGGGCCGCTTGCTATCATGATCTCTGACAGCTGCTAGGAAACATCTAGGAACTTTCCACGAGCGTCCTAAGTAGGTGACTGTGACAGGCTCTTCTCCCCAGAGTTCACATAAAGGTTTCTCTGCACAATCCCATGCAAGACATGGGTCATGTGGCAGCACAAGCAACCTGTTACATGAACCAGCTGATGACATGAGCCTTATGGATTCTATTACATCTAGCACCTCTCCCTGCGCCCACACCCCTTAGCCCAACTTACATTGGACACACAAGGATGGAGGTCAGGGACTTGGTGAACAGGAAGGAATAGGCCAGAGGTCAGCAGAGATGGGATAGAAAGATGTTGGGTGGTGAGATGAAGGCCGGGCTAGGGAGACCAGAGGTGGAGAAGGATTCACAACCTTCCCCAGCTTGGTGCCCTTTAGATATTTTGTACGACACCTCCTGGTGCTCCTGATCACAGTCCAAGCTGGTCGGGGCTGATGGGAGTTGAAACCCAAAACTTACGGAGAGCATAAGGCATGGGAAGTCTGCATTAATAGGACACAGCTGAGACCCAGCTTCAACCTGGTCACAAACTGAAGCCGTAAAACACAGCCAGGCAAGCAGGGCCACGTGCCACCGGGATACAACTCCTGGTTTATCCACGTCGCCCTCCTGCTGTAATCTGCTCAAGAACCAATAGATAATTGATTACTGGGTGGATTTGAAATGTAATAAATAAATAAGCAAGTGGCAAATTTCAATCAGGAACCGGGAAGGTCCTGATTGGATTGCCACTTTTAGCTTTGCCTTCCATTGATAGAGCATCCTTGGCCCAAAGGGAGAGTAGCGATGGCAGGGCGGAGAAGAGAAAGCAGTTGATTGCCATGGAGTTTGGGCAGCACAGAGTAAGTCAAGAGAGACAACCTTTGAGCATCCAAAATACAGTACAGCAGCGCAGTGTGAACACACCTGAGGCCTCATTGTAGTAGACATTGATCCTCTCCAACTGTAAGTCACTGTCCCCGTGGTAGGTGCCAGTGGGGTCTATGCCATGTTCATCACTGATGACTTCCCAGAACTGTAGAGGGGGGGAAGGAGAGTCAAAGCATTAGTGATCAAACAGTCCCAGAAACCAGATCCAGCACTGTCTCTTGTGAAACAAGCAAGCAAGCAAGCAAGCAAGCAATGGGGGCGGAATGCAGACCACTTTTTAGATACCACCATGAGCTTGCATATCTTTCATTTGTTTCCATGGGGCACGAAGAGAAGAACATCATCCCAGCGGTCTGGACTCCCATGTTAGCATGGAGGGTGCAACTGGGATTTTCTGCTTCAAAGGCACAAGACATAGGAATCCTTCCCTTTCATGAAGAATATAAGAAGGGCCGTGCCAGATCAGACCAATTATTATTATTATTATTATTATTATTATTATTATTATTATTATTTATTTATATAGCACCATCAATGTACATGGTGCTGTAAGATGGAGACCAAGGCTCCATCTAGTCCAGCACTCTTTTCACACAGTGGCCAACCAGCTGTCGGCCAGGGACCAACAAGGCAGGACACGGTGCAACAGCACCCTCCCACCCATGTTCCCCAGCAACTGGTGTATATAGGCTTACTGCCTCCAATACTGGAGTTAGCACCTGGCCATCAGGACTAGTAGCCATTGATAGCCTTCTCCTCCAGGAATTTATCCAACCCCCTTTCAAAGCCACCCAAATTAGTCTCTTGAGCAGGCTAGCCTTGCAAGGGGATGCATTTCTTCACAGCTGCAGTTGGCAGCCGTAGTTTCAGTCACTGTACACCTGCGGCACGGGAGAACCATGAACTCCAATACCTCCAAGGGGGGTAAGTTCAGGTATCCGCATCACCCACCCCACCCCCCACCTCACAACTCAGATGCCACATGTTGGAATTGCTACCCATTCTCTCAAGTGCTGGCTAGCCAAGGGTATTGGTTACTCTTCATTCAACACGCTCCATCTTGTCATCCTGTCCTCTGAAGGAACTTGCGTGACAGAGATGGCATATTTCATTTCACAGAGAAGCCAACCAACCGTGTGGTTTAGCATGCAGCTGTGTGCTCTGAGATTTTCAAAGGCTCTACCTTCAGGGAATGCTTTCTCTACAAGCTCAGCTGCTATGGACAACCACTCCCCCACCTATTATGGAGAATTCTGGGAGATGTTCAAAAGGTGCACACTCTAGGACATTCCACACGTGTTATGGCAAGAAGTTCAGCTTTGACACGAAAGCCAACTCAGCTCTTCTGTATGATCAGGGACAGCCCTACCATTAGGCCGAATGAGGAGGCCACCTCAAGCAGCAGATCCTGGGAGGCAGAGAGCAGTCGGATTCTGCATCTGGACTGGGTGGGGGCATCTTTTTCTTCACGTCAGGCAGCAAAATGTCTTGGGTGGCCCTATGTACGATACACATTTATCTCATTCACTCAGACATCCTCATTCAGACATACACGCACACCTTTTTTTTAGTTGTACACCTATGAACACATAGCGGCTCAGTTCATTCAGGGCAATGGTCAGGCCTAGTAGGCCAGCCTGTTATCACCTGATGACACCCAAGCACACACCTGAGCACTCCAGGGCTGCAGGTGTCAGGGAAAGGGAGGCAGTGGCAGGCCAAACTGTCCGTTAGAGAAGCTGGTTTGCCATAATTGATCTTTGCAGTGAGGAACCTCAGATGAACTCCTGACACATGCAGCCCCACAGCTTCCTGGAATACAGTTTGAGGACCATTAGCTTTAGTAAATTCATCCAGTTACCAAGAGGGAGAATGGAAAAGGAGGCAGCAGGAGCATTCAGGAGGCCTTCAAGAGGCAGCTGGACAACCATCTGTCAGGGATGCTTTAGGGTGGATTCCTGCATTGAGCAGGGGGTTGGACCCAATGGCCTTGTAGGCCCCTTCCAACTCTGCTATTCTATGATTCTATTATGCTTTAGGGTGGATTCCTGCACTGAGCAGGGGGTTGGACCCGATGGCCTTGTAGGCCCCTTCCAACTCTGCTATTCTATGATTCTATGATCAGGAAAAACTTCCTGACTGTTAGAACAGTACGACAATGGAACCAGTTCCCTAGGGAGGTTGTGGCCTCTCCCCCACTAGAGGCCTTCAAGAGGCAGCTGGACAACCATCTGTCAGGGATGCTTTAGGGTGGATTCCTGCATTGAGCAGGGGGTTGGACCCGATGGCCTTGTAGGCCCCTTCCAACTCTGTTATTCTATGATTCTATTATGCTTTAGGGTGGATTCCTGCATTGAGCAGGGGGTTGGACCCGATGGCCTTGTAGGCCCCTTCCAACTCTGCTATTCTATGATTCTATAATCAGGAAAAACTTCCTGACTGTTAGAACAGTACGACAATGGAACCAGTTCCCTAGGGAGGTTGTGGCCTCTCCCACACTAGAGGCCTTCAAGAGGCAGCTGGACAACCATCTGTCAGGGATGCTTTAGGATGGATTCCTGCATTGAGCAGGGGGTTGGACCCGATGGCCTTGTAGGCCCCTTCCAACTCTGCTATTCTATGATTCTATGAACAGCAAGCAAGCATGAAGCCAGCCCGTTTCATAGAGCCATCAGCCCCACTAAATTCAGCTTGTGGATGACGCACCATTGCAGGACTATAACCTAATAGTTATTTCTCTGCACTTCCAGACAGGGCTCCGACTCAGACTTCTTTAATTATATATCGATATAGGAAATAAATTTCCTATATATTTCCTACATCGACTGGAAGCACGCAAATTTTTAGAACCCTAACCTGTTAAAGCCTGGGTCTAAAGGCTATAGCTAAGACATTCTGGTTTTTTTTTAATTTTATTTATTAAAGAAGCCCAAAAATGAAAACAATGAGGCTCTTCCAAACACCAAACCACATGTGTTCCAGGAGTACAGGTCACTGATAGGAAGAGATGACAGCTCAGTGGGAGAAGCACACACTTGGCATACAGAAGGTCCTGGGTTCCGTCCCAGGCATCTCCAGGTAAGGACCAGCAACGATACCTACCTGAAACCCTGGAGAAGCACTGGGTCAGCATAAGCAATGATAGACCAATGGTCTGACTTGATTGTATAGGAACACAGGAAGCTACCTAACATCACATTATACCTGCATATTTGGACTGACCATTAGAGGAGTGGCTACGTACACATTCACGGGAAAGACAGATCTAAATATGGCAAGGTCCCAAGAACACTAGTATCACACTACTTGTATCTTTTGCACAAAGCAGATGCATTGTTAATATAGCTCCCGGTACATCTCTCTCTCTCTCTCTCTCTCTCTCTCTCATATGCTATAATTCAGACACGTGACTAATCTGCAGATACCACACCCAGGGTTTAAAACTAACTCAGCAAATTGTCACACAGTCATTTGAACCAAGGAAGTCGGTCACTCTCTGGTACAGATGCTGCTGAGTCAAAAAGCACATTTGCTATGACACAAGAAGCCACCCAAGTTTGCAAGCCAGCCATGATCCACAAGGGACCTCAAAGGAGCCAGTTCGGGGAGAGCAAGCTTAGTTTGTGAGGTTTTGAAGCTGGGAGAGATGGGCCACCTGTCAGAACTCTTAAAACGTTCAAATTATGGGTTCTGACCACAAGATCTTAGTAGAAACCACACAGGTGCACTGAACCCCATAAGGATCAATGCCACAGCTGCAAAGCTCCAGATGTGCACCAGCCCATGCAAATAGATATGAAGACTCCCCCGGAGGGCAGCCAGCCAACCTTTGAAGATCTTCACCTTGCAGCTAGACAGAGCCAGGCAAAGCAAGGAGCAAGGAACACAACTGGAGGGAGATGATCCCACTCTGACAAAATGGCTTGGGGCTGAAGTGGAAATGGAGGATGAAAGGCTCAAAGTAGGTGTGGCTTTCAGGGCCTTTTGGGGATCAACTATTGTGTGGCATGTCCAGACGAATTAGAGCAGCCATCCCCATATATGTACAGCAGGAGGGGCTAAAGAAGGCATCCCCACCCAGCCATGTTGGCTGGGGAATGCTGGGGATTGTAGTTCAATACATCTGGAGGGCACTAGGCTGCCTATCCCTCAGCTAAACTATACCTTTAAATATGTTAAGCCCCCATGGAGGATGCATCCATTGACTAGTTTATGTACCTTGCAGTAGATAGATCTATCAAAATGTATGGCGTAGCAGCTATAGTATATTGCACCACATATTGGAATCACGGAGAAGTATTTTGTCAGTGACTTGTCCCCAATAATTCCAACAATCTTCGGAAGGGGACAGTCATGCCACTGAGCTCAGGAACTTAACAGAAAGCTTATCTCATCAGCCTCAGCCAGAACTGTGGCTGCAGGGAACAAGAGGAAGGAAGGCTTGCCATACGCTTGGGAATCACAAACATTAGAAGCCATGCACATGGATGGGGCCTTCTCTGTCAATAGATACTGATGTGAGGACATCTCTGGGCTCTAGGTGTCCAGACATTTAATTCCCAGAGTACAACATAGACTTGGATACAATGACTTTTGGTGGGAGCAAGGAGACCAATGCAGATGCAAGTTGATTGACCCTCAAATGATAGGTGCCACAGCTACACTACACACCTGATAGAAGACAGTCAACAAGGAGTCAGGTGGAAGGAGCAGTACAAGGCCAGGCAAGAGCCTACAATCGAGGTCTCCTACAATCGAGGTCAACCCAGCTTGGCTCTTCTTGTGTGCTCATGTACAAAGTGATCACTGGTTACCCAGAAGCCAACAGGGATGAGACACGGATGCCGTCCATCACTCCTCAGGCTCCTTGTGTATTTGGTACCCACAGCCATCAAGGCAGTTGGGCACCTGAGCCCCCCATGTTGCTGGCCCCACTGAAATGAATGGGAGCTGAGCAAAAGCACCACTGACCCATTTCAGTGGGGCTCATCCAGAAGTGCTCCATTGGCTGTGCTCATGGATCATCTCTGTCTGTCTCCTGCTCCAGCCTCACTTCGTTTCATGATGGGGCTGGTTCTAACGCTCCAGACCATAAGCTGCTCAGGATTTTTATGCAGCTCACTCAGAGTGAGAAGATGAGCTTGATCTCCTGATCTAAAATTGTTTCCCTGCTAATCTAGTTGATCCAGAAAGTCTTTCACATGCAAAGCATCTCTCTCTCTCTCTCTCTCTCTCTCTCTCTCTCTCTCTCATCCTTTCACTCTTACACACACACTACACCTCTACATGTCCATCACTTGATGATAACTGCAACTGCATACATCAATAGGCCACTACAGATCCAACACCGGATTTTTCATATTATCTCATTGTTTTGGATGGCACCAGCCCACTAGCTGCCAGTCATTAAAGGGGCCTTCACACAAACCACACCACGTGTGGAGGAGTTCTTGGGTCAACATGGTGTAGTCCAGCCCTGCCCACCTTTGTACCGCCTCTCCTATCCCCTCACAAACATCCAACAGCTGTTCATGACAATGAGCGCTCTGTGTGTGCAGATGTCCACCAAGAGAAGAATCCATTCTCATGTCAGGGGAGGCAGCATGAGGTTCCAGCTGTGTCCCCTCAGTGTGTTCTTTCAACATTTATTTATTGATTACATTTTTATACTGCCCATCAGCTGAAGCTCTCTGGGCAGTGCATAATTAAAAAACCATAAAATATAACAAGTATAAATTTAAAACATTAAAAAAGTTAAGAAGGAAGCAATATAAAAACCTGCTCCATTAAAAACCAGGGAAAGCCTGCGTAAAAAGGTAGGTCTTCATCCGTTTTCTGCCTCCCGAACCGCACGAGGGAGGGTTTTCCAGAGGGTGGGGGGTTCCGCTCCAGAGAGGAGGGTCACATTTACACCATTAAGTATTCACTCATCAAGTATTATCATCAAGCCCTATGAAGAGAGACTGAAAGAACTGGGCATGTTTAGCCTGGAGAAGAGAAGATGGAGGGGAGACATGATAGCACTCTTCAAATACTTAAAAGGTTGTCACACAGAGGAGGGCCAGGATCTCTTCTCGATCCTCCCAGAGTGCAGGACACGGAATAACGGGCTCAAGTTAAAGGAAGCTAGATTCCAGCTGGACATCAGGAAAAACTTCCTGACTGTTAGAGCAGTGCGACAATGGAATCAGTTACCTAGGGAGGTTGTGGGCTCTCCCACACTAGAGGCATTCAAGAGGCATCTGGACTACCATCTGTCAGGGATGCTTTAGGGTGGATTCGTGCATTGAGCAGGGGGTTGGACTCGATGGCCTTGTAGGCCCCTTCCAACTCTGCTATTCTATGATTCTATGATAGTGAAATGAGCCGACGCTCACCCACAGGCAAACCAAGGAAATCAGCTACAAGCTGGGGAAGGCTCAGTTCTGTTTTGTTCCCCATTTCCCACCCCTGCTCTGTTCCCACTTACTCTGTTCCCACAGCTCTGTCCCCTTTAATAAGTGTCTTTATGATCACTGGACATCAAGTGCTGCAGTTCGCAGCAGAGATTCACAGACATCGGGGGCTGGGCAGATTTGTCGCTGCCCTCAACACCTTCCTCTCCTGCGTCCTGCGGCACTTAGGGGAAGGGAGAGATGTTTGTGACTGTGGCGAGGTTTTGCAGAAGGTGCCAGGAAAGCCTCTCCGCTGCCTAAAAGCTGCAAACGCTCCGTGGGAAGAGGGAGCAACCAGCAACCATTTCCCCCGACCCCGTGCCCAAGTTCTCTGTGAGCTGGGCTTTGGCTCAATGGTGGAGCACCAGCATCTCCAGGTAGGGCTGGGAGAAACCCCTGCCTGGAAGCTTGGGGAGCATAGACAACACTGAATACTAAATAGACCAATGGCCTCAGTTAGTGTTAGGCAGTTTTCCTCTGCTCCTATGGAAGTCCAGGGGTGTGTGGGTGTGTGTCTGTGTAACTCTTGGCAGGCAAGCAAGCAGACTTATGGAACCTGGGTCAGCAAGGAGGCAGATATGAATGGGTCTACTCAGGGGTGCCAAATCTTCCTGTGTTAACCCTCATGTTGATGCCTCTGGGTTTGCAGCTGGTGCTGCTGCTCCCATGGAAAGGCCAGGCGGTTGAGAAGCAGGAAGGGAGAATGCCGATGCCTAGAATGTTCACTGGTGCTATTTGTGTGTGACGGCGGCAGGCAGCAGGGTCAACTTGGACCTGTGGTATCCAAGGAACTCCTCTGTGTTCGAGGGTAAGCAGAGCAAGACGGGAGTGTTCAAAACCCGGCTAGCAACAGCTGTCTAATCTAGGGATGGGCGGGCACCTACTTGCCTGGAACCTTGTGAACCAGAACTGGAGCCAGACACAAAAGATGTATAACTCAAACTCAGCAATTCTGAGCCCAGGAGTTTGTTTGGAGTACCAGAACCGAACAGGAGTCACAGCCTTTCCACACGAAAATCCACTCCTGGTTCCCCCCCCCACTCAGTATAATTTAGTGTGAGGAATATTTAAGACAAGTGAGAGTCAGAAAACCTTGCTAATCTGCTGCAAATTGCCCAGAAATCTACTAGCCCATGTATCTTCTGCCCTCCCCTGACTTAGGCCACAGCTAGACCTAAGGTTTATCCTGGGATCATCCAGGGTTCGCCCCTGCCTGAGCACTGGATCCCCTGTGTACCATCTAGATGAACAGGTTTGGCCCCTGGACGATCCAGGGATAAACCTTAGGTCTAGCTTTGGCCTTAGTGAATTAGCTGTTGCCGTATGCCCAATTTCCTCTCTACATGGAAAAATGTCCTCCAATCTTTTAGGCTCACAGTCAAACTGGCCTCCAAGCCAACACAGAGAGCCCTGCTGCAGCAAGACAGTGGCTAAAAGCCTAATCTGTGAACAAGCAGGTCACCTCACCGGGTAGCTTTAGATTAAGTCTGTTCTGACTCAGCTCTGCCCCCCCCCTCCCCATCTTAAATATAGATGAGAATACTGACCTACCCTACATGTTTGTTACACGGATTTCCAGGAACATGAACATACTTTGAGCACTCTAATACACCACATTGCACTCTAATACACTATATTAATACTAAGTATGATGTAGACCCCCCCCCCCCCAACTCTTGCAAAAGCCTAGCTCATATTTGCTGCCAGGAATCTATTCCATTGCAAGCATATCTTCCTTGTTCTCATCAATGTCAGATGCTGATCTGGGAATAAACTGTTACCATTTAAAGCATAGGGGGACACCCCCCCACACACACACATCAGGTCTGACCCACCTCCCACCTTGCTAACAGGACACCTGGCACAGCCTATTCCCAGCCATCCCTCAGTGCATTTTGCCACACAGTTCTAAAATGGAGTCGCTGTGTCAGTCTTTGCCTCCCCACCCCTCACACTGCTGCAGGAACAGCAGCAGCATGAGTGGCAGATTCTATTTATACCCAATGCCTGTGAAACTAGAGGGGGGGGGGAGAGAAGAGAGAGAGCATGCCAAAGCGAGAACTCAAGGGTAGATGAAAAAGTCACATTATCCCTTAACCTCCCCTACACACACACACATACACACAGAGACACACACACACACAGACACCCCTCAAAGACAGCAGCTAGACCAGGAAATAGAAGCAAGCACTGCAGTCATAATTCCAGCAGACTGCTAGCCCCAGAGCCTGACGTTACACTGGAGAATCAAGCCAAGATGGCTGACCGGCTTCCCTCAACACTACCATCGGCTGCCAGGTTACTTGCAAGGCTGCAGGAAGGGCTTAGCTGAAGCAAGGTTTCACCGACTTATTCAAAGACAAACCCTCCTTCTCCAACCCTCGCCACTCCCGCCACCCGCTCTGAGGATACACTGCCGAGCCCTCTCCCCAAATTCGGAACGGGACCCCCAGTTTGGGTCCTCTTCTGAACTCCCCAAAAGCAGGAGCCCTGTTCCAATACTTCTCTCCACGGGGCAGTGCCCTAACACAGAGAGCGGCCTTCCATTTTGACCACTCACAATCACCTCTTCCTGGCACCCTCCAGGACAACCCCAGTTGGGCTTTTAAATTGCTCCCAGGGGAGAGGGAACATCTCTGCAAGGCGCCTCCCGCTGCAGGCCTATCACTGCCTAGGTTGAAACCCCAGCCGGGGCCTGCAGCTGCCGCCTTTGTTCTGCTGGAGGTACGCATGTGGGAGAAGCAAGCCAGATCGCGTTACCATAAAGGGTGAGGCTACTCTCCGAGTGAGTCTGGTTCTGCGCAGAATCCAGCCGGCGTGCCCTGGTACACAGCTCATTCCACAGCATGGGTGTGTGTGTGTGTCAGTGCTGGGAATATCAATGCAACAGAAAGCCCTTCACAAGCTCTCAGAGCCTCACTTTCTACTGCTGCAACTGCAATGAACCTCAAGGTCAGGATGAATCCGCGGCCCCAAGGAAGCACACTGGGCCTGCCTGGGCATATGCGTTCACCCAAGCATGCTGAGCAGATAAGTCTTTAAGCCCTCCCTGGGTTTTATTAATGCCGTCAGATCTTCACCAGGTTTAGCCACACAGTCAGACAGATGTTTTAAGATGAGGGTAGTGGAAGATTGAAAGCCACAACTTTACGTGTGACAGCCACAGCATAATCCACCGGGGCATTGCAGCAAGACAGCTGCCCAGCCAAAGACAACAGCCGCTTTTATAGTGAGCAAGTGAGGACACCAGGAACTGTGGTAGCCAACAGGCTGGAAGACAAGGGTGCCTTAAAAAAATGGCCCAACTGGGAAGTCTCTCGCTCCAGAGGGCCACAAATGAGCACCTCTGGTTTATTCAGAGACTGATCCCTCCCCACAGATGACTTGCTGAGCTCTCAGACAGAGGGAGCTTGAGCTTTGCAGTGGTGACTCACTGGGGTAATAATCCAGTGTCTGGGCTATACCACTTTGGGGCTTGCACGATGGAAAGGTCCTCCACATAGAACACAGGCTGTCAGGACTTCTGTTTTCTACACGAAGGAACTACATTGTATGAAAGTGCACACCATCGTGCCAGCCCCTACCAATAGTCTTAAGTGGTATAGTCCTGACATGGATTTGTCACCTCAGTGATAACCAGGCCTCAACACACCTTAACTGGTTCCCTGAGATGGCTGGTTTAGCAGCACTCCCACGTTCTTCCACCCAACAACTTTTTCCTAAGCAGGTGAAGAACCTTCATGGGGGAAAGGGGAGAAAGTATCAGCAGTTCCGAAGTGAGAGCTCAAGGTCCACCCACTTGTGCTATCCATGACTCACACTTTTGATGGCAAGGTTTGCATTACCAGCAAGGGCGGAGCACTTCAGGATAACAGGAGCGGAAAGTGTGGCTGCATTTCTGACCTACTTCCTCTCCCTCTTGGGAGAAAGGGAACCATCCCTTTCCCAGGGGTTGGTAGAACTGTACCAGAGACAAGTGGAAGGTTAACGGAAGGGAAACATGACCGTCAGTCTTTTCTAAAGCTGTCAGGAGATGAAGATGAGCCTGACAGAACTGCAGTATCCCCTAATCTGGTGCCCTCCGGATGCTCAGGACTTCAACTCCCATCAGCCCCAGCCAGCATGTCCAATGGTCAGGAATGCTAGGCGCTGTAGTCTAAAACATCTGGAGAACATCAAGTTGAGGAAATCTTTTCCCCTCTGGTTGAGGAAATTGCATCCCTTCGAATAGAGTTCAGCTCAAGATGCAACTAACAGCTCCCAAAGACCAGGAGTTAATCCCAATCTATTTCTAACCATCACTGCGATGCTCAGACCAAAGATCAATGGCACCCAGCAAGTTATGGGGACTGGCACAAGTAACCCAAGCCATGACTTAGGAGTGGCCATCTTAAGGGGAATGAAACCGTGCACAGTCCAAGAAGGGCACAACATTCACCCAGGGTGTAGGCGTCTGGGGAGCAGGAGAGAACGCCCCAAGCTTAAGGCTGCTTCACACACAGCAGTTCCCTTGGATACTGTAGAACTGGCTTCCCCAGCTGGGGGGTTCTTCTAAATGTGTTGGATGACAACTCCCATCACCACACGATGATGGGAGTTGTAGTCGGGCAGGAGGAGGCTGCTGTACTGCATTCTACATCCCCGCTGCAGTGCGTGACAAGTACAAGTCTACTGCGCTGCATTCACACGTAGCCAGATCCCAGATGTGCAGCCAGCGGGCAAGCCCAATTCAGCAGACTCCGATTCCTGTGGCGCCCATGGGTGGGGAGAGGGACGGGGGGGGGGGGGGTTGAATCTTGCTTGAAGCCGTTCCTGTAGCCCCGCAAAGCTGGCAGGAGTCCTCTCCCACCCTCCTAAGCCTGGCTTAGGAGTGGCAGGTCAGCCCAGCCTGTCATAGCCCAGAACGACTCCATCAGGCCTCACCATCCCTCGAGACCAGGATAAACCGCGATCGACTGGATTTGCATTAAAAGCTCATGGTCGCCCAACGGGGCAGGCAGAGCCCCCCGGGGAGGGGGGTGCCACGTGCCGGGCCCGCTACCACGCCCGCACCGCACCGCACCAGGGCTGGAAGGAGGACGGCGGTGACTGGCACGCAGGCAGGCAGGCAGGCAGGCAGGCGCGCGCGCGCTCGCCCTCTCTTCCCGAAGGGTAAGGAGGCTGGAAGCCATGTTGGCGGCCGCATTGCAGAGACCCGCCCGGCCCGGCGCTCCCCCGCGGGGCCGAGGCTCGGAGGGGCCTGGGCTCGGGACCGGGCGGCAGAGCCGACCGCCCCTTCGCCGCCGCCGAAAGCGCCCCGCCAGCGTTTCCACCCACCTCGCCCTGCGTGCGCTCCAGGCGCATCCCCGCCAGCCCCACCAAGACGCGACTGCGCTGGAACCCGGGGAGGGCAGGGCAGGCGCGGGGGGCGAAGGCAGCCTCGCGGAGCTCCCCCGCCCAACTTCGCCGCCGCAAGCCTTCTTGCCGGGCCCCGCTGCGGCCCCAGAAGGGGCTGCGTTCTTGGCGACGGGGATCAGCGCTGAGCCCCGAAGGAGGCGGCGGCGGCCTCCGGGGCCAAGCGCGCCCCTGGGATTGCGGGGTCGGGGGGGGGTTCTGGCTGTGGCTCGTCCCGCCCTGACCTTGGCCCCGATCTGGTTGCCGCACTGGCCGGCCTGCAGGTGCACGATCTCCCTCATGGTCGCTCCGCGGTTGTTTCCAGCTGCGCACAGGCTCCGACTTCGTCTGGCGGCTCCTCGGCTCCGACGCGCCTTAAATGGGAGTCGGGAGGGGAGGGCTGGCGCGGGCCACTGCGCATGGGCCGCAGCTGCCTGCCAATGCCATGGCCGCCCGGCCCGGCCCGGCCCTCTCGCGCGCCCCAGTGCCTCCGGGCGCTTTACTAGGCGGCCGAGCTGCGTAAACGCGGCCATCCGGCGCGTCTCGGCAATCGACATCCGAAACCCTGGCAGACAGGTGTGCCCTCTTCTCTGTCCTGAATGCGCGCTGCGCGGCGCTAATTGAGCGAGTGACCCGGTAGTGGGGAAGAAAACGCACTCTGTACATGCCCAAAGGCACTGTGGTAGGGTGACCCTATGAGAAGGAGGACAGGGCTCCTGTATCTTTAACAGTTGCATAGAAAAGGGAATTTCAGCAGGTGTCCTTTGAATGCATGTAGCACCTGGTGAAATTTTGTCTTCATCAAAACAGTTAAAGCTGCAGGAGCCCTGCCCTCTTGACCAGATACAAAAGAGAGGAGGGCGCCTGCAGCTTTAACTATTGTAATGAAGAGGGAATTTCACCAGATGCTGTCTGCATACAAATGACACCTGCTGAAAATCCCTTTTCTCTACAACTGTTAAAGATACAGGAGCCCTGTCCTCCTTCTCATAGGGTCACCCTACACTGGGGCATTTATTTCACATATTCTAGGGCTCTGGCCTTCTGAAAGCCAAGAGGTGAAGGAATCGGAGCCTTTAGACCCGGAAACTGAGGCATCTCAGAATGGAAAGGCTTCTGCTTTTGCTTGCGGAGGTGTGCGGGTGGCCCAGTGCTTATTCTGGGGGTACCCCCAGTGCTTATTCTGGGGGTACGCCTTACTCATGGTGCTCCTGCAGCCGTGGATTGAGTCTGGAACTAGGAAGAAGCAGGAGTCAGCCTCAGCCTCCTCCTTCAATCAGGGGAAAAGATTGCAGGGAACTTCTCTGTTTCACTGCAAGGCAAGGTTACAAAGAAAGAAAGCCAGTTGCCCCCCTCCATCCTATGCGTCCCTACCCAGAAGTAAGACTCATTGATTTTATTAGGACTCCATTTCCAAGAGAATTTTACACATAGCATCCATATCACTCCAGAGTGGTATTTTCTGGGCAGTTTACAATAGAAAACCTGACGTTTAGAATCAACTATGGAAACCCTTAAAAAAGTTTAGTGACACATGTCCCCCACACCCTGGTTAGAATGTACTATTGGTAGAATTCAGTGAATATTCTGGGCTTTGCTAAACGTTGGGAGATTCAGGACAGACAAAAGGAATTACTTCATACGGCACATAATTAAACTGCGGAATTCGCTCCTGTAGGATGTAGCAATGGCCACCAAGTTGGATGGCTTTAGAAGGGGGTTAAGGCTTATCTATGGCTTTGAGTCCTGATGATGGCTAAATGCTACCTTCAGTATGCCTCTGTATGCCAACTGGGGAACGACATGAGTCGGAGAGTGCCATTGCAGTCATGCCCCGCTTGTCGGCTTCTCACTGCGTGAACAATCAGGCCTTCAGTCTGATCAGCCGTGCTCTTCTTACGTTCTTAGCCTGTCCATCAAAGAGAAAAATGTTGTAAATCTGTGGTTCTCAATTGTTGGTCCGCGTAACCCACCCAGGGGGTTCGTGGCACCATTCACCAATTAGCGCTGCAAGGTCTGCATTTTAATAAAAGAAAAAACGCCGTCTCCTGCCCTCTGTTTGCTTCGATGGTGACGTCATACGCGAAAGCACCTGCGTGATTTAGCGACTAGCTTCAGAGATTACTTCCTTGCACCTAATCCTGAAAACTCACGGAGAACGAATCGTTTTGAATGTGGTGACGTACAACTAACAACTCTTATCTGCGGAAGAGCAAGATGCACTTGTTGACGTGACTTGCGATGGTTCATTGAAATCATTTTTTCAAAGAATATAGACTGGACCAATTCTGGGTGAAGGTTTTTCCTGATTATAAGAAGTTAGGTGAAAAAACTTTGAAACATCTAGTTCCCTTTTGTTCCACATATCTTTGTGAACAAACATTTTCGACATTTTGTTATATACACTGATGGTGCTATATAAATTAATTAATTAATTAATAATAATAATAATAAGAAGAAGAAGAAGAAGAAGCATAGAAATCGTCTCGATGTTGATCCAGATTTGAGATTAAAAGTAGGAAATAATGAACCGGATGTGGAAGGGATTGTTCGGGACAAAAAGAGGCACGATTTCTCCCATCACATTTAGCTTCAGTAGCTGCTAGACATGTCATAATTTGTTCAGTTGTAAACTAGACATTAGTTAAATTAAATTCGTCTTTATATTCCTAACTAAATTTGTCATTTTTGCATGGTAATATCACAAATATCACAAATTTTATGGTCTGTTTTTTAGTATCCCTAAAATCCTTTGCTTATTAGGGGCTACCCCTTATTTTCTCCAAAAATTTGCTTCGCACAGGTAACTACCATAGAGATAACAAAATTTTCAAAAGTAGGGGGTCCATGGCTTGGCATTTGAAGAACAAGGAGTCCGCAGTACTTAGCTAATTGGGAGCCACTGTTGTAAATAATACTGCACTGATGCGCCATGTGGTGCTCCTGAGGGTTTCATCAGGGAATAAATAAGTTTCTGCTGCTTGGTGGTCTACTGCACTATGTGCTTTAAAATGTAATAATAAATTATATAATTATTTCTTACCCACCTCTGCCTTTGGATTGAGGTGGAGAAAAAGTAATAATACACTCTTCTTTTATTTTTAAAATAAATAAATAAAACAACATCGATAAAAGATGTTATAAGGTAAGTATTAAAACTGAATAAAAGAGCAATCCTAAGCCCCTTGTACCATGGAATGGAGCTCTTCCAACAGTCTTCTGATAGATGGTCCCCAGAATGAATGCTGCTGTGTGCCTTAAGAATGTTTGGAGTCAGTGTGCCCAGGATTGCAGCCTCTGGTAAAGTGGAAGATACTGGCTGCATTCAGACATAATACTAAATCATGGTTTATAATTATAAGAACAAACTCAGGCACACACATCCTCTTCCTCTGGCGTGGCTACAAGGAAGAGACTGAAAGTTACCGCTTCTGTTTTAGATTAACTTCAGTTTAGCATGTCATCTGAACAATAAACTGGCATTGATCTTAACTGTGCTTAGTTGAAACAAGTGCAAAAAGAAGGAAAACCCCGTAGGGGAGTAAAAAAAAGCCAAAGGCAAGGGCAGAACCAAGGAATCTTCTACAATAATATTATTAGTAAAAGGTTTATTAAAGTGCCAGGTGCCTACGCGTTTCGAACGCGGTTGCGTTCTTCCTCAGGATGCAACCGCGTTCGAAACGCGTAGGAACCTGGCACTTTAATAAACCTTTTACTAATAATATTATTGTAGAAGATTCCTTGCTTCTGCCCTTGTTGTTGTTTATTCGTTCAGTCGTTTCCGACTCTTTGTGACTTCATGGACCAGCCCACGGCGGAGTTTTCTGTCGGCCGTTGCCACCCCCAGCTCCCCCAAGGTCAAGTCTGTCACCTCCAGAATATCCTCCATCCATCTTGCCCTTGGTCGGCCCCTCTTCCTTTTGCCTTCCTCTTTCCCTAGCATCAGCCTCTTCTCCAGGGTGTCCTCTCTTCTCATTATGTGGCCAAAGTACTTCAGTTTTGCCTTTAATACCATTCCCTCAAATGAGCAGTCTGGCTTGATTTCCTGGAGTATGGACTGGTTTGATCTTCTTGCAGTCCACGGCACTCTCAGAATTTTCCTCCAACACCACAGTTGAAGCAAGCCTGCTTCAAATCTAATAGTTAACAATAGCTACAGTTTGGCTGGTTCACATGACTTGGCAAACTATGGTTAGACTGAGAGCTTTATTACACCAGCGTTATACTGTGCAATCACTGTGAATTGCATGCAAAGGACTCCGAAGTTTCCCAGCTTATAATCTGCTTTGATTGTGAAGTACTCCCATGCATCCTGCTTTAATTCCGCTTCTTAACCAAAAGAAGTGCAATATTTTGCTACTAGTTTTGAAGCGTATCACTTGTTGTTTTCCGAGTGGCCACTGGGGCACTGGAGCAGGATTTGAAGAAAATTTAAACAAATGCTTACATCTGCTTAAGCTTTAGTGATAAAGACATCAAAATTGGCACAGTAATAGATATTAAGGAGAGCTTTAAGCATACCAAATTTGAATCGGATTGGGTCATCTGTTGCTTTTGTAATGATTTTTTTACATTTCCCTCCTTAAACCCATTTCCTGGTATGCAAAGGATCTAGCCACCCGGTAGCAACAGCAACAACAATGGCGACAGCTTAGCGCTGTAGGGGATAATTTGAGGGAAACAGGTACGTGGGATGAAGCTCTAAAACAGAAGCAAAAGCTTCTGAATTCCTCTAGGCCATACTGGAGGAGGGAAGGGTGCAAGCTGGAGCTTACTGAAGTTCTTGCAATGCTTAACCATGGCACAGCAAGATGTGTGAATGAGATCACTCTTCTCTCTCACCCCAAGATCATGTCTGCAATCTTATGCACACTTCCTTTGAGATACGGTCCATTGGGCTCAGTGGAGTTATTTTTTCTCAAAAGGCAAAAAGAAATAATATTCTTCCAAAGACAGGCATGAGATCTGGAGCGTATAAGATCCCCACTAACATCCGAAAAGTTTCCTAACTCTTTGTTGGTCTACAATGCTAACATGTTTCTATGTCTCTGCCATACATTCTCTTTGACACTTGCACAGCATGAGACTAAACATGTTTATTCTTTCTAATACAGCGGCAAGCAGACTTCAGGTTTGCCAGATGTACTTCATTTGTTCCTAGAACGTTTTGAGATCCATCAATTGGAGTGTGGTACAGAAGAGACAGAATTAAAGAATTCTCAGCCCAGAAACTTGTTTTGAATATGAGAACTTCTTTCCACACAAAAATCCATTCCCCACTCCTGGTGGGCAGGGCTGGTGCTACCATAGAGGCCACTCAGGCGGCCGCCTAGAGCGCCAAGCTAAGAGGGGCGCCGGGCACAGCACAGCATGTAGGTCAGGAATTGGGGTTTGCTTGTTTGTTGAGCTAGATCAGTGGCTTGTGGGTTGATGGGGTGATCTTCCTCCACCCATCCCTGCGGATGCCTGAAACCTTTATCCTTTTGAGCAAGAGCTCTATAAAACACAACTTGCAGCAGTATCTGCTCAAGCCTGATGAACAGACTGGCACTGTATGGCTTGCCGTTCAGAGGGTATTAATTACAAGGACTCCAGGGTAACGATTATCCTATTATATGCTGGCATTCACTGAAAGCTTAGAAACAGCACAGGATGAAATCAAAACTAGAAAGGCAGGAGCTGTGGGTTTCCTTTCAAAGCACAGAGCGGCTGGCTTTCCTACCAGCTACTGCTGTAAATTCTTGCAAGAGCCTCTGTTGATCATGGCCTAAGGATCCCTAGAACAGTTTTAAGGCTACATCCCTATGCACACTTACCTGGAGGTAGACTGCACTGAACACAGATAAGGTGGCCATGTGCTGTACTTTGTAGTGGACAGTCCTCTGTTTGAAGGGCTGCCCAGTACAAAGAGACTGAATAAAGAGAAAGAAACATCAGAAGAGAGAGCTGAAGCCCAGAAGCAGGCCTGCAACAGTGATGGAGTTTGTCTGCTTGCAGCCAGTGTGGCATGATGATAGAAACATAGAATAATAGAATAGCAGAGTTGGAAGGGGCCTACAAGGCCATCAAGTCCAACCCCCTGCTCAATGCAGGAATCCACCCTAAAGCATCCCTGACCGATGGTTGTCCAGCTGCCTCTTGAAGGCCTCTAGTGTGGGAGAGCCCACAACCTCCCTAGATAACTGATTCCATTGTCGTACTGCTCTAACAGTCAGGAAGTTTTTCCTGATGTCCAGCTGGAATCTGGCTTCCTGTAACTTGAGCCCATTATTCCATTGCCTGCACTCTGGGAGGGTCGAGAAGAGATCCTGGCCCTCCTCTGTGTGACAACCTTTTAAGTATTTGAAGAGTGCTCTCATGTCTCCCCTCAATCTTCTCTTCTCCAGGCTAAACATGCCCAGTTCTATCAGTCTCTCTTCATAGGGCTTTGTTTCCAGACCCCTGATCATCCTGGTTGCCCTCCTCTGAACACGCTCCAGCTTGTCTGCATCCTTCTTGAATTGTGGAGCCCAGAACTGGACGCAATACTCTAGATGAGGCCTGACCAGGGCCAAATAGAGAGGAACCAGTGATTTGGAAGCTATACTTCTATTAATGCAGCCCAAAATAACATTGGCCTTTCTTGCAGCCATATCGCACTGTTGGCTCATATTCAGCTTGTGATCTACAACAATTCCAAGATCCTTCTCGTTCGTAGTATTGCTGAGCCAAGTATCCCCCATCTTATAACTGTGCATTCGATTTCTATTTCCTAGATGTAGGACTTGGCATTCATCCCTATTAAATTTCATCCTGTTGTTTCAGCCCAGCACTCCAGCCTATCAAGATCACTTTGAAGTTTATTCCTGTCTTCCAGGGTATTAGCTATCCCACCCAATTTTGTGTCATCTGCAAATTTAATACACGTTTCCTGCACCTCCTTGTCCAAATCATTAATAAATTTTTTGAATAGCACTGGGCTTTGTCAGAGAGTGGTGTTTTGATTAGGGATGCCAGACCATGGTTTCAGGTGAGGATAGGTCCCAATACTCTCCCCCCCATAGAAGGCAGGAACTCCTATTAGAGTAAGATCAAGAGAAGAATGAGTCAGGTGGGTCAAAGGCACAGCTGTATTAACCATTATGCATTATTTATTTATTTATTACATTTCTATACCACTCAATAGCTGGAGCTCTAAAAGGTCTTCACCTGGCGTCTAAAAGCATATAATGTAGGTGCCAAGCGAACCTCCTTAGGGAGCTTATTCCACAGCCGGGGTGGCACAGCAGAGAAGGCCCTCCTCCTGGTAGCCACCTGCCTCACTTCCTTTGGCAGGGGCTCATGGAGAAGGACCCCTGAGGATGACCTTAGGGTCTGGGCAGCTACATATGGGAGGAGGCATTCCTTCAGATAGCCTGGCCCCAAGCCATTTAGGGCTTTAAATGTTAATACCAGCACTTGGAATCGGGCCCGGACCTGGACTGGCAGCCAATGAAACTGGAAAAGGACTGGCATGATGTGGTCTCATCGGCCAGTCCCTGTTAGTAACCGTGCTGCCCTGTTTTGTACCAGTTGAAGTTTCCGGACCGTTTTCAAAGGCAGCCCCAGGTATAACGCATTGCAGTAATCCAAACAAGAGGTTATCAGAGCATGGATAACTGTAGTACTATAAACTATAGTACTATAAACTAAGGCTCCCAAGGAAAGCACCTCCGAAGGACAGCTAACAGGAGTTTCTGAATGTGACGTGTGCACCCTGGTCACTCTTTGCACAGCGCTTCTTTCCAGTTCAGAATGTGATATTTCTCATAGAAATGAGTTATTTATTTGTCAAGATCGAAAGTCACAGAAGTGTAAATCCATAACATTGCATTGTTATTCTCTCTAAATTTCTAGGGGTGGGGGCTGAGGCCCAAAGCTAACAGCTTACTACAATCATGTGATGTAGTCCTCTATTATTATCCTCTTATTGCACATTGACGTTGGGGATTACATCCACCTAGTATTATGATCTTTATATTTCAGATGGGAGTTGATGCTGATAATAAATAGTATCTTATTACAATTCTAATAAAGGCTTTAGGAATTGTCACTGTCTTGCTCCAGTTCTCCAGTGCAGTACAACGGAGCACACCCATGTCACACATCATTATATATAAAAGGGGGGAGCATATAAACAGAAGAATAATTACATAATTGACATTTAAAGTGAACTCATTTCTCGCACAGTGTTCCTGTGTCTAAGTCACCTGAAATAATCACACAATCATGTTGAAAGAAGACAGTACAGCAAACAAAACTTTCCTCAGGCTACCAGAAAGGTAAATCTACTTGAATTACCACTCCCTACAACCCCTCAACAGTTCAACCACCCAAAGTCAGCACTTGGGTAAATACAGAGATACATTGTACTTTTGCCACTCTGTGTACAAAGGAGAAAGAAAATGGAAACTAGGGTGTGTATTAGGCACAAAGCAGGAACAGTTCCTAGCTTTCCATGCAAAATAATGCTATGGGTGCTGTGAGAGCATTCTTTGTTAAGTTAATGGCTTGCAAATAGTCCAGGAAGTTTGATGAATGTTTCACCAATAGAAGCTAAAGACAGGAGAGATTCTCCTGATAGCTCAGTATCTCCAATATTCTTACTGCTATAAATCATATTTTCCCTCTCCTTCCTCTTTTCAGCATCTTCCCTCCCACAGAGTCCCTTCCCACCATTTTAAAAAAAGAATGAAGCCATAGAAATAGAAAAAAGTCGAGAGTCCCACACACCTTAACTTCTTGTAATATGAAATATGAAAGCAGCCATGGGCCATATGGGCACAGTGTGTTGCCACTCTATCCTTTGGCGTCATGTTGTTGTTTATTCGTTCAGTCGTTTCCGACTCTTCGTGACTTCATGGACCAGCCCACGCCAGAGCTTTCTATCGGCCGTCACCACCCCCAGCTCCCGCAAGGTCAAGTCTGTCACCTCCAGAATATCATCTTGCCCTTGGTCGGCCCCTCTTCCTTTTGCCTTCCACTTTTCCTAGCATCAGCCTCTTCTCCAGGGTATCCTGTCTTCTCATTATGTGGCCAAAGTACTTCAGTTTTGCCTTTAATACCCTTCCCTCAAGTGAGCAGTCTGGCTTGATTTCCTGGAGTATGGACTGGTTTGAACTTCTTGCAGTCCAAGGCACTCTCAGGATTTTCCTCCAACACCACAGTTCAAAAGCATCTATCTTCCTTCGCTCAGCTCCAACCCCCCTGCTCAATGCAGGAATCCACCCTACAGCATCCCTGACGGAGGGTTGTCCAGCTGCCTCTTGAAGGCCTCTAGGTTGGGAGAGGCCACAACCTTCCTATGATGAAACCCCTGTATGTTTTGAATTAATCTGGAATTGCCAATAAGCTGTGGTGTAGTAGAGCCAAGGCTCGCTGGGAGACAGCGCTGGCACTTTTAAAATTATTGTTATTAGTAGAGATGCTAATGTCATCTGCCACTCCCACCCCCATAGAATTCTCTCTTCACTCTGAGCTTAGCTGCAATCCTCACAGCAGCTGGGGGGGGGGGGGGATGTATTCTCCCAACAGTAATATATTGGCCTGGTTCACATGATCACTCCAGCCCACCATGGCTTATTTAAGCCATGGTGGGTTGCAGGACATGCTGGTGGCCACTGTGAAATTTCAAACTGTGGCAGGTGGTCGCCACAGCTTATCATGACATGCGAACCCAACAAAGTTGGGTTGTTGTTGTGGATTGTGGGTGGATTGTTAAGCACAGCAACAACCCACCTTCGCCAAGTTTGCGTAACACTGAATATTCACAATGGGCGCTGGAACACATCACTACTGCAGTGATCTGACCCATGGTTTCTTGTAGCAAGGGAAAGTGTTTTGGGGTGGGGTGGCCTTGAATAGATAATTAAGACCCATTAAGGTCTACAAAAGGCCTGCTCCTAACTGATGAAAACTCAAAGAATTGTTTTGTTGCTATGGTTCAACACAGCTGCCTGCAGTTTTGGACTCTCCTTGAAGGCTGTCAGGACAATCTCATGCATAATTTTTGTGAACCACCCAGAGAGCTTCAGTTATTGGGTGGTATAAAAATTAAATAAATAAATAAATAAATAAATAAATAAATAAATAAATAAATAAATAAATAAATAAAGTAACCCTTACACAGGTAAGGAGAGGGGGAGGATCTGTTTACAATTTGAATTTAGAGAGAATCAGACAGAAGGCTGTGAGGTGGCTGAAGGTGAAACATCTGTGGATTGTAGTTGCTCTCTCTCTCTCTCTCTCTCTCTCTCTCTCTGAGGATGTAGTGCAGAGTCATCAGATTTGCTGCATGTAATAGTGCCGCCTCCTCGCTGCCAAAATGTTCCACTATATTTGTAAATAAGAAAATTATTACAAAGACAACACAGGTCTCCAGTGCTTCTTCATCCAAAGGAAAATGCAGCCAAGAAAGATCCCCACACAACTTCTCACCACTCAAGGAAGCAGGGGTCAGCAAATAACAGAAACCTTGCTAGCCTGGCCTGAATGAAGTGAAGCATATTCCCTGGATGTGGGACTGGTCTGGTCTGGCCTGGCCTGAGGGAGGAGGAGGTATCCATGTAGATGCTTTTATACTCTTCTTGGTATAGGGAAACCTGGCTTAGGTGTCTGAGGCCTTAGCTCACCTCTTCTACACAACTACTGTGAAACTGTGGTCAGGGTGAGACAAAAGGAGGAACTGAGAACTCTCCTTCTGAACCCAACCCCGCTATCTCAGGCCTTAGCTAGACCTAAGGTTTATCCCAGGATCATCCCGGGGTCATCCCTGTTCATGTAAATGACACACAGGGGATCCCTGGAGCAGGCAGGGACGACCCCGGGATAAACCTTAGGTCTAGCCTGAGATAGCGGGGTTGGGTTCAGAAGGAGAGTTCTCAGTTCCTCCTTTTGTCTCACCCTGACCACAGTTTCACAGTAGTTGTGTAGAAGCGGTGAGTGACATCAAATGAAGCCAACTTTCTATAGGATTTCAAGCATGGTTACTGCCGCCCTCTTTGTTTCTCCATGTCCCAAGCAGCCTTCCCGTTCTGCTTCACATTGGATCTTTTGAGCTGGAGCCCTCCTTTCCCATAGGCTCTGGAACCTGCCACAATCCTTTTGCGTAGCTGGTCATTTGGGGGAGGCAGCCTCAAAAGACCTGATTTCTTGCAGAGGGGCGACTCAGTGCCTGACACAATGGGCTAGATTGAAGAACATGTGCCGGGAAAGGAGCCCAGCGAAAGAGCAAATGGGAGCAAAAGATCTGGGCACAGGTCCAGGCTATGAGTTACGTAACCGCTCACCCCCTTCTTCCCTTTGACTTCTCGTTTTCCTGCTCAATCCCCAAGTTATAGGTGTTCTATATCAACCTTCCCTGTTTTCTGTACTTTGATCCCATTTTCCCAATTCAGGTTTGGGGTGCTCCAACCCTAGGACCACAGATATAGGTTTATGTTTTGGCCTTCCAGGTGTTTGATGAGCACCCTGTTTTTTTGCAGTCATAGAATCATAGAATAGCAGAGTTGGAAGGGGCCTACAAGGCCATTGAGTCCAACCCCCTGCTCAATGCAGGAATTCACCCTAAAGCATCCCCGACAGATGCTTGTCCAGCTGCCTCTTGAAGGCCTCGAGTGTGGGAGAGCCCACAACCTCCCTAGGGAACTGATTCCATTGTCGCACTACTCTAACAGTCAGGAAGTTTTTCCTGATGTCCAGCTGGAATCTGGCTTCCTTTAACTTGAGCCCGTTATTCCGTGTCCTGCACTCTGGGAGATCAAGAAGAGATCCTGGCCCTCCTCTATGTGACAACCTTTTAAGTATCTGAAGAGTGCTATCATGTCTCCCCTCAATCTTCTCTTCTCCAGGCTAAACATGCCCAGTTCTTTCAGTCTCTCTTCATAGGGCTTTGTTTCCAGACCCCTGATCATCCTGGTTGCCCTCCTCTGAACACGCTCCAGCTTGTCTGCGTCCTTCTTGAATTGTGGAGCCCAGAACTGGATGCAATACTCTAGATGCGGCCTAACCAGGGCCGAATAGAGAGGAACTCACGTGATTTGGAAGCTATACTTCTATTAATGCAGCCCAAAATAGCATTTGCCTTTCTTGCAGCCATATCGCACTGTTGGCTCATATTCAGCTTGCAATCTACAACAATTCCAAGATCCTTCTCGTTTGTAGTATTGCTGGGCCAAGTATCCCCCATCTTGTAACTGTGCATTTGGTTTCTATTTCCTAGATGTAGAACTTGGCATTCATCCCTATTAAATTTCATCCTGTTGTTTCAGCCCAGCACTCCAGCCTATCAAGATCACTTTGAAGTTTGTTTCTGTCTTCCAGGGTATTAGCTATCCCACCCAATTCTGTGTCAGCTGCAAATTTGATCAGCGTTCCCTGCACCTCCTCGTCCAAATCATGAATAAAAATGTTGAAGAGCACTGGGCCCAGGACTGAGTTGTCCTGGGTTGGCAGCACAGCCTGGACATTTATGGAGCCCTCTGAGGGTCTGCCATGCTGCTGAGCTCCAACTCCAAACCCAGAGTGCTTAAAATCATTTGCCCCTGGTCAACATTTCCCATCCAAGTAGCCCAACAGGCTATGAATTGCCAGAAAAGAGGACAGTGCAGTTCATCTCACCATAGTATGGAAGACTGTGGCCATAGCTAGACCTAAGGTTTATTTCTGGATCGTCCAGGGCTCAAACCTGTTCACCTAGGTGACACACAGGGGATCCAGTGCTCAGGCAGGGGCGAACCCTGGATCATCCCAAGATAAACCTTAGGTCTAGCTGTGGCCTGTGACTAGGAGACGTGTCTGCCTGCCAGTTCAGTCTCCTGTTCATGTTTATGGTTTATCCTGTTTATGGTTCTTTATCTGTTAACGAATTGGACAGAGCAGTCCTTCAAATAGAGGACAGTCCTCTGTAAAAGAGGGCACCTTATGCCATTTATCCGGACTGGCAAGAACAATGTTTACAAGTTACATCCCTTCTTTTCACGTGCTGGCTTTTTTTTTTAACACAACTTGGGCGGCGGGGTGGGGTGCGGTGAAGCATGAGGAAGGCCAGTTAATGGCCTATTAGTGACTCTGGGAGGACACAGGGACTGTGAGGAACCCTACAGGCTGGTCACAGATGACTCGAAAATTGGGCAGGCCTGTATTAGAGGCCAGTAGATTCAGGGAAAGCATTCGCTGAAAGAAAAAGGAAAAAAAAGAAAGGACCCCATGAAAGCCGTTTGGCAAAAGAACAAATCGTTCAGTGTCGTCGTAGGAAAAAGGTGCTAAGATGAAGAGGCTGGCTGGCAATTTGGCACGGCCCACCTGGCAGGACAGCAAGAGCCTGAATTTGATTTTTTGTGGTGGGGTGGGGTAGGGGCAGGGATGTAGACTGAGGGGTGGGAAGGAGGAGTGTGGATTTATCGTAAAACAGAGATGGCCACAGCTTCTTCGTCTCAGAAGTCTGGATCCTCCGCGGCCAAAGTGCTGAGGCGTTAGACCCCACCCACCTATAAACCCACCATTTTTGAGGAAAGCCGAGGCTGGGAGAGAAGCATCTTGTCACTCGCAGATGCGTTGGGGAAGATTGGGAATTGCTGACTTAAAACTACCACCTTGTGCTATGCTTAGCAGTAAAAGAGACACCATTTCTGCACCCAGCGGGTTCCCCAGTTGACCAGACATCCCAGAGCGTTGCACAGAATGGCAGCCATGGTGGAACTTGAACGGCCCTTCCTGCTAAGTACGGTGTGAGGTGCCACTTCTGGGGGGGGGGGGGGGGCTGCCTCAGGCAGCAGATGCTGTGGGGCAAGAGCTGTGTGTGCTTCTCAGCCTGCCCTGCCTCCCCAGCAGTGAGCCTGCTGCCCTAAGGTGTGCCGTTACATTGCCAGCGTTGAAGCCGGATTCAGCTGCCACCCGTCAGCCAGTATATGAAAAGGCAGCAAAATGCCTTGGTCCTGCCCTGCATCCCCACAGAGGGAGAGGAAGTGCCCCAAGGCTAGACAATATAGAGGCATTTCCTCGTCTCACGTTGCAACAGGAACCTTCTGAGTTTATTTATTTATTATTTCTTTATTGCGTTTATATACCGCCCCATAGCCGAAGCTCTCTGGGCGGTTTACAACAGTTAAAAATGGTAAACATTAAAAAGTGTTCAGAGGAGGGCAACCAGGGTGATCAGGGGTCTGGAAACAAAGCCCTATGAAGAGAGACTGAAAGAACTGGGCATGATTAGCCTGGAGAAGAGAAGATTGAGGGGAGACATGATAGCACTCTTCAAATACTTGAAAGGTTGTCACACAGAGGAGGGCCAGGATTTCTTCTCGATCCTCCCAGAGTGCAGGACATGGAATAACGGGCTCAAGTTAAAGGAAGCCAGATTCTGGCTGGACATCAGGAAAAACTTCCTGACTGTTAGAGCGGTACGACAATGGAACCAGTTCCCTAGGGAGGTTGTGGGCTCTCCCACACTAGAGGCGTTCAAGAGGCAGCTGGACAACCCTCTGTCAGGGATGCTTTAGGGTGGATTCCTGCCCTGAGCAGGGGGTTGGACTCGATGGCCTTGTAGGGCCCTTCGAACACTGCTATTCTATGATTCTATGACTTCGTATAAGTAAGACATCATATGCACCCCACTCCTTACTAACTACTGTCTTCACCAAACTTTACATTTGTGCAATCACTGAATTCCCAAACTCCCAAAGACCTTGACTGGTCTTGAGGTGGCATCTCAAAGATAATGGTACCACCCACCCACCCCTAGCAGCTTTGACACCTACCCCAAAGTCAGCAGCGTTTGGAGTTATTTTGCATCCAATGCCACCGTTTGCTGCTTGTACTATTATCCTTGCGGTGCTCACCAACTTGTTTTCCAATGTTGTGCACAATGGGAGCTCTTTTCCTCCCCCCACCCACCCACACCGTACTCCCATAAAATTCTTCTCCTTTTTCCTATTCTATAACTATAAAGTTTTGTATGAGGAATCCCAAGAGCTGAGGCCTCGTCTAGTGGAGGCTAGCCAGGGCCCACTATTTAGGGACAGAGCCCAGGGGTCACGTCTGAGAACTTAGGCATGTACAAGGTGGTATAGTGGTAAGAGCAGGAAGTGGACAACCTGGTGCCCACCAGATGCTTTGGACTACAACCCCTGGCCATGCTGGCTGGGGCTTGTGGGAGTTGTAGTCCAAGCCACCTTAGCAGGCTGCCCTAGACCTGGTTTAGAGTGTTGGACCAGGGAGATCCAGGTATAGATCTCTGTTCATAGAATCATAGAATAGCAGAGATGGAAGGGGCCTACAAGGCCATCGAGTCCAACCCCTGCTCAATGCAGGAATCCACCCTAAAGCATCCCTGACAGATGGTTGTCCAGCTGCCTCTTGTGTACCAAAAAATCTTATTTTCCCTTAAGACATATTCATATTCACTCAGGTATGAAGCTGAGTGACTTTGGGCCGGTCATTGTTTCTCAGCCTAACCTACCTCACAGGGTTGCTGTGAGGATAAAAGACAAGCAGGAGAACCATGCATGCCTCCTTGAGCTCCTTGTAGGCAGGGTATAAATGCCATTGTACTTAAGGCAATTGGATGCATAAGGTCACACATTCAAACCCTGGCATTTCCAGCTGCAGGAGGGCAGGAGCACAGCTCAGTGTAAAGTAGCTTCTCAGGTTCCTATTTGAACAGGGAAAAGTCAAAGCTCAGTAGCGGAGCCCAACATTTGCATGCAGAAGGTTTTATCCTCAGCATCTTTGATTAATAAAGGACCTCAAGTATCAGGGTTGGGAAAGAGCCCTGCTTGAAGCCCTGAAGAGTGGGGACCAGCCAGGGTAGAGGAACTCTGCCCTCCCTGTGTCCAGTGAGCTACTGTGCTCAGGTCAGAGAGCTCTCTTCAGATTGTATGGCAGGCCAGAATTATCCTAGCCACCCCATTACAGATGCATGTGGGGAGAACTGAGGCACGGGGGTTGTTTGTCTCCTCCTCCTCCTCCTCCTCCTCCTCCTCCTCCTCCTCCTCCTCTTCTTCTTCTTCTTCTTCTTCTTCTTCTTCTTTCTAACAAGGGGAAAAGTTGGGGAAGCTTGTTGGCTGTAGGGTGAAACTGAAGCCAGTGGTGGATGGGAGCAGCAGACCCCAAAGGGGGCAGGGAAACCCCATTTCTCTCCCCCCCCGTCACCTCCTTCTCTCTCTCTCTCTCTCTCTCTCTCTCTCTCTCTTTCTCTCTCTCTCTCCTTTTACCTGCCCCCACTTCCTACCTAGCAGGCTGCAAGGGAAAGGGACAGGTTGCTCATCACTGGTCTGAACTATTTGCCAGAAGGCTTTTGAAATGAAGGGTGCAATCCTAGGCATGTTTAGACAGAAAAAAGTCCTACAACTCACCGCATGGCTGGCTGGAGAATGCTGTGAATTGTAGGACTTTTTTCCTGTCTTAACGTGCATAAGATTGAGCCCTAAGCCAAGGGCTGCAGGTTGCCCACCGTGGTCTAAGGCTACCTAGGTTAGGGGTGCAGTGATATTTGAACCAGGACCTTTCTCAGCCTAACCATTATACCACCTCTGAGTAAGCAATTAAGGGAACTTTGGGAGGCTGTGGGCTAAGCATTTAGTAATATAAGCAAGAACACACCAAGGCTTAGCCCTGGCTCCTTAGTTTCAGTTTAGGGCCAGAGTTCAGCCCTAGAACACACATGTGAGAAATCCTGACTAATCCCCACATACTTGAGATTTTAAAAGCAGAGCTTTCATTCGAGGACAAACGACATGTCTTGTGAATTAAGCCCTAGCACCAATCATTTTTTAAAAAATGAATAAAGAAGATGCAAAGCATTGTGGGATTTTTGAGCCAGTTGTTAAATTTAGTGAGTTTATAACATTTCTGTACAGCTTCACCCAACCAAAAAGAGCCCCAAAGAGATTTACAAATACAAACAAACACAAATATAATACAATATATAACAACATCCATTTAAACCATTCAAATTTACAAGAGTATCTATTTGAGTAAAATGATCATGTAAAAGATAATCCTCTCTGCTCCCCCCCCCTCCATCCAGCACAGGAGTTAAAAACAAAAGTAGTCACCAAAGCCAGGCCATTCAGCTATCTAAAGCATGGGGAAAGAGAAACTTCTTCACCAGGTGCTTTAAAAGATGGCAATGTTGGTGAGTTTCCATGGGGAGAGCAATTCTATCATGTTAAGAACTAACAAATTAAAAATGTAGATAGCTGTAATAACTAGGGTGACCCTATGAAAAGGAGGACAGGGCTCCTGTATCTTTAACAGTTGCATAGAAAAAGGAATTTCAGCAGGTGTCATTTGTATATATGGAGAACCTGGTGAAATTTCCTCTCCATCACAACAGTTAAAGCTGCAGGAGCTATATTAGAGTGACCATTTTAAAAGAAGGCAGGGCACCTGCAGTTTTAACTATTGTGATGAAGAGGAAATTTCACCAGGTTCTCCATATATACAAATGACACATGCAGAAATTCCCTTTTCTATACAACTGTTAAAGATACAGGAGCCCTGTCCTCCTTTCCATATGGTCACCCTAGTAATAACTTTTGCTTTAGAAAAAGAATAAAATGAGAGAGAGAGAGAGAGAAGGAGAGAGAGAGAGAGAGAGAGTCATCTACATTATAACCAGAAGATGTCACCCAAGGCCTCGAATGCAAGCTTATTCTCAAAGTCTTCGACACCATTCCTCCCAATGGAACCACTAATGTGAAACCAATTAGCTCTTGCATGGCTCAAATTGTGGCTCCTTCCAGGCAGGTTTTTCTACTATATCTGCACTGGGAGTGACTGAATGATAATAATAAAAAAGCCCAGTTCCCTGCCAGCTCTGGCCCTATCATTAGACAGAGTGGGGCGGTCACCTCAGGCAGCTGATGCTGGAAGGCGGCAGCAGCAAAGTGCTGGAATAAAGAATTGTGTGCCATGTGGTGTTCTCTGTGCCCCCTAAACTAGCTTGCTGCCCTCAGGTGTGATGGAGGATACTTCCCCGTAGTCAGTATTGAAGAAAGATTCAACTGCCAGCCCAGTCAGGTTTTGTACCTGGAATGGAAGAGATGTGTGTGTGTGGAGGGGGGCAGGGCCGGTGCTACCATAGAGGCCACTCAGGCAGCCGCCTAGAGCGCCAAGCTAAGAGGGGCACCAGGTGCCGCGCAGCACTCACACATATTTTTGGCTGTGAGCCGGGCTGGCCCAGCCTGAGGATTCAGCTGGGCCTGGGCAGGCGAGGTGGCACCCCGCGCCCGCCCAGCCGAAGCGAAGCCAGGGACACTGGGGTGGGGTGGGGCCTCCACATTCGGACTTCTGCCTGGAAACTGCCCTCCCAGAGCCACTCTAGCTGTCCAAAAGCCACCCTCCCAAAGCCGGGAGGCCGCTGCTGCCAGAAGAAAAGGCACGTGGTGAGCTCGACCCTGGCCCAAGCCAGCCTCTGCCTTACTCCCGAGAAAAGGGCACTGGGTCACCTCTCCTCTCTCCTCAAACAGTCCGCGATGTCCAGGCAGGCGGGCAAGTGGGACTCCCTCTCCCTTCCCCCAGAAAGCTAGGGACTTGTGGACTCCTCGCAAGGCAAACTCTCCTGCTTCCCGATCCTGCGCACGTGGATCAACGGGACTTGCATCCGAGAAAGCGTTGCACCGGGAGGCACCAGTGCGGCCCGATCCGCCTATGCCTCCTTACTCGGAAGCCTTATTCCCCCGAGTAAACGTGTGGAGGGGATCGGGACGCCAGGCTGCATAGCGGGTTGCGTTCGCACGGAAGTAAGTCCCGGTGAATTCCAGACGGCTCGGTCCCAAATCGAAGTGAGCCAGTCCCAGCTCTCCACTCGGGGCTCACGTTCGGACTTCTGCACAATTTGGGGTGTGTGCAAGTAGCTCGCCTTGCCTAGGGCACAAAATAGTCTGGCACCAGCCCTGGTTAGCAGGACATTCTTCTGCCTCATGGAGTCTGTAAAATGAAAGTAAAACCTTTGGTGTGTGTTAAGAGTGCAGCACGCCTCAAATTTCAATTCAGAAAAATAGTGAGTCCTACTTATCAGAATATGCATACTCAGCCACTGCCATTTCCAGACAAACAGTTTTGCAAGTTTTCTGGAGCACTACAAAAGCCTGCAAAACCTGTCTGATGAGAGTTGACAGTGGGAGGAAGAGAAGAAACAAATATGCACACCAAGAGCAAGGATGACTTTATCAAATCAGCCTTCAGCTCACTAAGGGGTGGGGAGGGGGAAGAATACACCCTGCAGTCCGTCCTCAGCCTTAATTTAAATTCTTTGCATTTGCCACTTTCTGTCAGGTCTCAGCCCTGTTCCACCCTTCTTTGTGGGAAGGGAAGGGAAGGGAAGGGTCACGGTTGCCATTGTCCAGTGGGGAAACTGAGAGGCCGAACGCACAACCTGCCAGGAAATGACCCTGCGCTCAAGTCCCCTTGAAATGGACGGGAAGGTTCTCACTCTTGCCTCTCACTAGATGACAGAGTGACTCATCTGCATGAGTAACAATGTGCCTTGATCCATCCTCCTCTCCTTCAAGTGTGTGGATGTGTCAATGGGTTTAGACCAGAGCTGGGGTGATGATGGGCCTTTGACCTACAATTCCTATCAGCTTTAACCAGCATAACCAATGGTGGGGGTGGGGTGATGGGAACTGAAGGCCAAGACGTCTGGAGGGCCACAAGTTGCTGATCCGTGATTTAAAGAGGAGGCAGGCTCAGCATCACAATTTGCAAGACAAAATGACATGGCAATCAGGGGTGGGTGAGTGAGTCCTTCTAATTTGAAAGAGGCACATCCCGGTTTATATCACTGTGGGTTTATCCTTACCAAAAGGAGGGGGTGGGGAATAAAGAAAAAAGAAATAATAAATCTATTAAAGAAAGTTGCAAAACTACTTGAAGGATTGGAGGACGAGAGCTTTACGACATTGCTGGTAGGTGGATCTGCTCCTTTAAACTCCATCACAATGAAAATGTACACACACACACACACACACACACACACACACACACACACACACACCTTTGCCTGAGAAGAGAAATATGTATGTTTATACACCTCTGCCGCTCTCACAATGGTACGCTTGTATGCACACCAAAATTGGAGGCAAACTTTATTCCAGTCTTTTCCAACCTGGTGCCCACCAGATGTGTTGTACTACAAGTCCTATCATTTCCACTGGCTCTGCTCCAGCAGCAGCATGAAGATTCTTCTTTCCCTGTTCTGTGGGGTGGGGGTGGGGGACACCACTGGATCAGACCAAAAGATGTTTGGAGCCAGGGTGCCGATGCTGGTTGTCCTTCAGCTTAAACTGATAACAGGGAATTGGGAGTCAGGATCTGCCTTGGGGATTATTACAGGATCTTCAGGTGTACTTTAGACTTGTAATTCTACACCCAGCGGGTGCTGTTTGTGATGTTGCGCACCATCACACCAGTATTTAATCACACTGTCCATTTTATTTACTGTTTTACCCCACGACCCTCACACCACACCGTCCCTTTCCTGATGTCATGTCACCTCTTCCCCTCCATTTTCCGTGTTTTTCTGGGGTGGGGAAAGTGTGGTATTTTTTTCCATGGGGGATAATACTTCCATTCCATCCCCGTGTGTTGCTGTCCTCGCACTATGTCGCAGAATGTCCCTCCTTGGGGGCGTGGGCATTGAAGGGCGGTCTTGCTGATGAAAGAGGAGGGCGTTGGTGGTTCTCTTCTAGTGCGCCAAGTTGGTCGAACAGACTTTCGCTGCTCCAACCCCACTCTCATTGCTCTATCATCCACCCATTTCAACTTCCCTCTTCTTCTTTTTTGCCCGCTGTACAAGATGCCCAGCAGATGAAACACTAAATCGCTAAACTTTAGACAACAAAACCGGAGAGAGCCCGGGGGAAGGCGCCCACATCCATCAGGATGTCCATTTACCACAAGAACCAATGAACTGGAGGAGGAAGGAGAAGAGGCGGGGTGGGGCGGTGATACCAGGAAGCGAGATCCGGCTCAGGTGAAAAGGTGAACAAGGCGAAATAGTGCAACAACGCACGTGAAAGTGACCAGTGCTTGATGTGCTAATGAAATGGAGGTGGAATTCACAGATGCATAGATGCCATTGGTGTGCGGACAACAGGTTCAAAGGGTTCAGTTGAACCCTGTTCCACCATGTTGCAGTAGCAGGGCCGGTGCTAGCTGTAGGAAAGAGGGACAAATTTAGCTGCTCCCCAACCTGCTCCTCCTCTGGAAGGCTTTTTTCACCAGTGCAGCCGCTCCCCCCCCCCCCCACAGCTCACTCGCTCTCGCTCTTTCATTCACTCACTCACTCACTCAGACGCTCCCTGCTCCCAGCTGCTCTGCCTGACCTCTCGCGACAGTTGCTGAACAAGGTGGGAGCAGCAGCCATGCTGGGGCCAGGAAGCAGCACGTGGTGGAGCCGAGGAGGGGACTGTTTCTGTAAGGAGTAAGATTGCCCGTAGCTGCGGACTGGGGCCCTCCCCCCTTCAGAGCTGCCACCCTCCTCTCTTCATCAGCTCTGCAGGTACTGTAATGCTTGGGAGAAAGAGAGAGCATGCCTGTTTACATGCCTCCTCTCCTCATCGCTGCCCCACCGCCCACCCCAGTCTGGCCTCCAGCAAGAGAAAGGAAGGGGGGAGAACTACAATGCCCCCCCCCAGGACCTCCTGGCTAAGGAGGGTTCATTCAGCAGCACCTTTTTCAGAATGCTTGCTAAAACAATTCCTATTTGCCCTTGCTTATTTTAGGGTGTCCAACCCCCTTTTTTCAAGCCGTTCTTTTGGTAAACATGGGATGTGTGTATCTTGTGTCACTTCAAAACAGAGCTGCAGCACAATCCTATGTACGTCTACTCAGAAGTAAGCCCCACTGAGATCAATCAAACTTACTCTGAGGTAAATGTGCATAGGATGCAGCCTGAAAACGAAGAGAGGATGAAAAAAAGACAGGAGAAAAAGAATTGTAGAAACAGAATAGCAAGGTAACTGTGGGATATTTAACCATATTTAAAGACAATAAGTACAGTAAAATTAGTGCTCCTCTACTTCAGTCCCAATCAAATAATTACAACAGTGCAGTACAGATTACTTGTTAATTAAAAAAAATAAAGTTTACTTCAGTTTTCGTTTATTTTGTTTGTTTGATGAATGAAAAAAAAAGTCCTTTATTGCTGTATATTCAATCAATGTTTACCTTAAAAATATATATATCCCTGGCTGAACCACCTAATGAAATGTGCTGCGCACGCCTATGACAGATGCATAGATGCACAGATGCATAGCAGGGGAGGAAAGTTGGTGTGGTGGAGCTCTATAAAAAGGTGAAGACCTTTTTATTCTCCCAGCATTTTAACAGTCTATAAAAAATTTTAACTTGGTGTTTTAAATTTGTAATTTTGCATTGCTGCTGTTTTAATCTAGTTGAGCTTGTATATTGTATTTTATATTATGGATTTATACTGTTGTTTTATACTTGGAATGTTTTTAATTTTTGTGAACCGCCCAGAGAGCTCCGGCTATTGGGCGGTACAGGAGTGTAATAAATAAATAAATAAATAAATAAATAAATAAATAAATAAATAAATGTACAATCCTTGTCAAATTGCTTCTTTTCTGCATGCTGCTGGTTAGTAGCCAATGATGAGAACGCGTGTTGGAATTCACTTCAGGGCCATCAAATGACTTCTGTGTTGTGTATTTCCTGTTGCCTGTCCTCAACTACTGCCAATTGGTTCCCTTGGACAGTCTCCCAGTTCTAGCATTCTTTCTCTTTGGCCTTTGTTTCAGCCTCAAGCCTCCCTTCATGCAACGGGGGTGACATGAATCCAGACTTCCCCAAAGTGACGCTCTCCAGATATTTTGGACTTCCACTCCTCTCAGCCCCAGCCAGTATGACCAATGGTCAGGAATGCTGGGAGCTGCAGCCAAGATACAACCAAGAGGTGCACAAGGCACACAACTACTACTGTAAAAGAAAATACAATCAAAGAATGAGTGAACATTGATAACACAAACAGAAGTTTTGTAACAGGAACAAGATTCCCTTGATATAATCACAAGCAATCAGAGCAGATAACAAGAGTTATACACAAATGCAAAGTTGCACAATTGTGATAATAATGGTCTGTCTCTGATGAGGCAATTTGCGAAAACAGGATTTTTTAAAACCGGTAGCCTGTGAAAGGATTAAAAACACTGATGAGAGACTACTTCGTGTCTTAACACTACTGATTTATACTGCTACCACATTGCATTGTTTTGTTTATTAGGTTTGAATACTGATGATACTTTTTTGTGTCTCCACAGTGTAGATTATTATTACAATTGCATAACTTTGCATAACTCTCTTGTTATCTGCTATGCTTGCTTGTGTTATTATATCATTGTATTTTTGTTCCTGTGGAATTCCCTGCCTCTGGAGGCCAGGCAGACGCCAACCTTGTACTCCTTTCGGCGCCTCCTGAAAACATCTTTATTCCAAGAAGCCTTTCTTTAACATGCAGCCTTGGATTTCTGTTATTGCTTCTTTTAAATTTTGTTTTAACTGTTTTTATTCTGTTTTTATTTTCATTTTACCTTGTACACCGCTCTGAATTTTTTCAATGGGGAGCAGTATATAAATATTCTAAATAAAATAAATAAATAAATAATAAATAAAACTTAGAATCTAAGGCCACAGCTAGACCTAAGGTTTATCCTGGGATCATCCAGGGTTCGCCCCTGCCTGAGCACTGGATCCCCTGTGTGTCACCTAGGTGAACAGGTTTGACCCCTGGATGATCCAGGGATAAACCTTAGGTCTAGCTATGGCCATAGAATCATAGAATAGCAGAGTTGGAAGGGGCCTACAAGGCCATCAAGTCCAACCCCCTGCTCAAGGCAGGAATCCACCCTAAAGCATCCCTGACAGATGGTTGTCCAGCTGCCTCTTGAAGGCCTCTAGTGTGGGAGAGCCCACAACCTCCCTAGGGAACTGGTTCCATTGTCATACTGCTCTAACTGTCAGGAAGTTTTTCCTTATGTCCAGCTGGAATCTGGCTTCCTTTAACTTCCTTATAACTGGCATTTAATTATAAATGGCATCCTTATAACTGTTTGTTATAACAGTTCACCCCTTCTTTGACTGTATTTTCTTATACTATAGTAGTTGCGTGCCTTGTGCACCTTTTGGTTATATCTTGTTTATATCAACTACTGCCTTCTCTATTTATGCAGGGAGTTTTAGGGAAAACATCTGGAGAACACAAGCTGGCGGAAAGCTGCATTAATCTAACTGATAGGATTGCAGTGAGATAGAATGAGATAAAAATCACATGACCAGGACTGGCCTGAGACATTTTGGTTGGTAAGAAAGAAAATACATACACACAAACACACACGGAGTTTATGCAGAACACTGTAGGGATTTCTCCTGCACAAGCCTTACTGAAATGAATGAGAGATGTGCAAGAACATAGTTTGGGGTTTGTGCAGGAGAACTTCTCAGTGGTTCAGCCTTCCTCCTACTCCGACTGGTGGAACACAATGGTTTTTAATCGGACTTGCAAGTAGCCTGAGGGCTGAACTACACAATGCGTTGACGGCATAGTGTGCAACTTGCGCTGCTTTTACTTACAGGTAAGAGCATGGAGCCATGGTCTGGATCAGGACCCCCATTTGTGGGTAGAGGAAGTTTAGACCTTCCGCTCCCAGCAGCCCCGTTTTCCTAAATTCACACTTACACAGAAGCTAAAATAATAAGAAGGAAAAAATGGGGCGGGCGGGCGGGGGGGAAGCCTCCATCCATGACTTCCCATATCATACAAACATAACTCCTTTGTCTCATTATCACTTCTGGTCAAACACGTTTTGCAGGTGTTTCAAAAATACCAAAGAAACAAAACAGTAAATAAAACAAAATCCAGCACACCCTGTTTACCGGAGGTGAAAGTGAGAGGAGTACCTGCTGAAAGGAAACCGCCCCCCCCCTCTTTTGGATGGCCTCCATATTCTGCGGCTCTTCTGGTGCCCTCTGCTTGCCTCAGGCCAGGGCTGGTAGCCTCTGCGCTCTGCACGTGAAAAGGCCTATGCAAATGAGTAAAAGACAACGGCGAAAGCCAGGGTTGTTTGTCCCCGCCATGAGCAGTGGCTGTGAGGGACACCAGGAAGGACTTGGTGGTGCCAGGCTGGGCCTATTCCCCCTCCAGTCATGGCCCTGGCAGCCTCATGTCTCCAGCACCCACACAAGGCAGCACATAAAGGAGCCATTCAGAGTGGCCTTGAATGGAGTCGGCTGCTATCCTGGGAGAGGCTGTTCTGAAGGACCGACTGGCGAAGAGGGGGAGGAGAATGGTTCAGCCGTTTCGTAGAATCATAGAATAGCAGAGTTGGAAGGGGCCTAAAAGGCCATCGAGCCCAACCCCCTGCTCAAGGCAGGAATCCACCCTAAAGCATCCCCGACAGATGCTTGTCCAGCTGCTTCTTGAAGGCCTCTAGTGTGGGAGAGCCCACAACCTCCCTAGGTCACTGGTTCCATTGTCGTACTGCTCTAACAGTCAGGAAGTTTTTCCTGATGTCCAGCTGGAATCTGGCTTCCTTTAACTTGAGCCCGTTATTCCGTGTCCTGCACTCTGGGAGGATCGAGAAGAGATCCTGGCCCTCCTCTGTGTGACAACCTTTTAAGTCTTTGAAGAGTGCTCTCATGTCTCCCCTCCATCTTCTCTTTCATCTTTTCATGGTGGGGATGGGAGAGCCAGGCTGAAGCAGCCAGAGGGAAAGCTCACCTATGCTGCCCATGCCAGGTGCGTTCTTGATGAAACCACAGGCTGGGTTGTGTGCCCTGCCCGGGAATGCAGCCCCTGCTGGGGGGGGGGGGCAGGAGTTTGTGTAGTGGCTGAGCTGTAGAACTGGGCCAGAAAAGTGCCTAAGAAACATAAGCAAGTGGAACGAAGCTCAATAGCTGCAAAGCTGCAGAGGTTCTGGATGCGCACTCCGGAAGAACCACCTCTAGCAGCAGTGCGCAAACCGTGGCCTGGAAGCTAATAGTGGTGAGAAAACAGTGACCTTGGAGGGGATCGCAGGGCAGGGGGCTGGGGGCTGGGACAGGCCTTAACCTCCCCATTCCCCAGTGGTCCTGACACTGCTGAGATTGCAGTTTGCCTGCCGCTAAGGAACAGGTATCCCGATTTGAGGGTGCAGATAGTTGGGAGGGAATATGGAGACAAAGAGTGTTGAGAAATATGTCTGTGAGAATAAAAGAAAATTACTATAAAATTGTATGGAGGTGGTATCTGACCCCGGTGAGATTAAACAGAATAAACAAGCTGAATTCAGCAAATTGTTGGAGAGGATGTGGGGGGAAAGGAACGTATTTGCATATGTGGTGGGAATGCGAATTTGTACAAAAATTGTGGAAAATGGTGTTTACTGAGATGAAAAAAAATTGTTGGAATAGAGATTGAAGAGACACCTACAGTGGCATTACTATCATTATATGGAAATTTAAAGTGTAACAAAGAGACTAAAGAATTGATAACAAATTTGTTGACAGCAGCAAGGTTAATTATATCTAGGAACTGGAAGGTTCAAGGAGATTATCATATTGAAGAGTGGTATAAGGAAATTTGGGATATAGCTATTAATGATAAATTGACATGTAATATAAAGCTAAGAAAAAGTATAACAAATGTAAATGAATTTGAGGGAATTTGGAAACAGTTCCTAGAATATGTATTCTCTAAGGGGAGTGGAAAACCACCACCAGAAGAAACAATGAGATTTTGGAAGCAGGAATAGATCCCGAAGGGTGGAGGGGAGCACTTATGTTATGTTATGTGATTAGGTAAAATGATAATTATAAATGTGGAATTGTAAGCAATTTATTATTGATTTATGTGTTTTAATTAGTATTATGTTGTTGTATTTTAAGATGTGAAACCAATAAAAATAATTTTAAAAAAACCAAAAAAAAAAAAAGGAACAGGTATCCCAGCTGGGATGACTGGGCAGTTAATGCCTCTCCCACCTCCCAGCAATCTCTCAGAGTTTAACCTCCCCAACTCCCTTTCCCATCCCAGCTATCCCATCCCACTAGGGAGTAGGGGAAAGGGTTCATGCTGAGATGTGCAAGGAGGGAGAGAAGAAAATTTTGTGGTTTGCAGATATATGTGTGCCCCACCCCCACCCCAGCCCACCTATCTGGCATTGTATGTGACCGGCCTAGGGGCAAAGAGAGAGAGAGAGATAAAGAAAGAAAAATAAGAAAGAAGCCTGTCCATCCCTGATCTATACAATCGTTTACCACAACACTTGGCATTTTTAACCATTAGCAAAATGCTAGTCGATCTCAGGTTGATTTGTGGTAGATGGGCAAAGATTTCTGACTCCCAAGTGTTCAAAATTAGCAGCAACAAAATGACTCCTGTCCTGCCCTAGCTTATACTGTGGAAGCACCTTGGAGAACGCCTTTAGGGTTTTGACTGGTTCTGACTGAAACTCGGAGCAGACCCACTGCCTCCCCCGCCCCGAACATCAAAGCCACCAGCCTCTGCTGCCAGAACCAAATCTGAGACAGAAGGAATGCTTTTGAACTGTTTCTTTACATTCCATAAAACCTATGAAGCTCTGGGCTAAGGAGCATCTCTTCAAACCAAGGATATCAGCAGTCCCTAAAGCTGTGCGATGGTCAGCCCAAGGCCACCCTGACAAGCCGACTCTCCTGCCACATTGGCTGGTGTGCGTGTGGCTTCTCTCTGCACCTGAACTGGGCAGCTCCGCTCTGTTTGGCCTCGAGTTCGTATTCAGTGCTGCCAAACAGGCCTTTGCAATGACTCCTCCAAGTTCAGCTGCCCTTGAAAGCACACTCAGGGAAGACAAGGCCAGAGCTCATCTCAATCTCCAGTCTGCCCAAAGTCAACAACACCCATATGGGAGGCTTCAAAACTTCTCTGGATCCACCCAACTTAACATGGGTTGAAGCCGAAGGAACCTTTTAAGTGTATTTGAGAGAGTTTAGACACACACTGGCTACATTTGTTTTCAGAGTAGAGAATGATGTGTTGAACTTGAAACCATTCCCATCACACTTTGGAGTATCTCACTGTCTTCACCCTTTGTCCCTGGAGGTTGGGTTGGAAGGCCAGAAGAAAAGACAAAGAATCATAGAATAGCAGAGTTGGAAGGGGCCTACAAGGCCATTGAGTCCAACCCCCTCTGTGTGACAACCTTTCAAGTATTTGAAGAGTGCTCTCATGTCTCCCCTCCATCTTCTCTTCTCCAGGCTAAACCTGCCCAGTTCTTTCAGTCTCTCTTCATAGGGCTTTGTTTCCAGACCCCTGATCATCCTGGTTGCCCTCCTCTGAACACGCTCCAGCTTGTCTGCGTCCTTCTTGAATTGATCACCCCTCTCTGGTTCCGGGATCCCCTGTGGATGCACAGAGATGATCCCAGGACAATCCTGGGCTATAGGTCTGGTCTAGCCATGGCCTAGGTATACTAAGTCTGGATGGAACCCCTGCAATTTTTCAGCAGGTGTGGGCAGGAAAATGTGCAACTGAAGCAGGGTGGGAAAGGTTAGAGAGAGGGGTTCGGGATGCCCCCTTCTTTCTCTATATCTTAGTCTGCATTTCCAGTTGCAGTGTCTTTTCACATCCTGAAAAGCATGTGTTTCCCCTCTCCCAAGGCTTTTTAGAGCTGGAAGAGATCCCATTCGACCAGCAGTTCTAACCTCCAAGCAATCTTTCTAGAAGGCTGCAGTTGACTGGTGGTCAAATCTTTTTTCTATCCCCCCCCCCCCAACTTTCACAGTGCTGAAATAGGAGCACTCTGAGCAAGAGCTATTTTATTACCATTATTTTAGGAAAGTTGACTGGGAGGTGAAACTGACACATCTTGTCAATTTCAACTACTGCCTTCCTGTCTCCCTTTGAAGAAACCACATTTGGAAACAATGACTCAAAGGAGACCCTTCAAATGTCAAGAGATGGGAGGTAGGGTTGAGGATGCAAGGAAATCCTGCAGTTTTCTAGCCTGCTTGTGAAACTGCCATAAAAATCAAGAGATGAGTTTGACATTGAGTAGAAAAAACCAAGCAGACAAGTTTCCTAGTGGAGCTGTGAAAGTTGAATAACCCTGCTTATTCAGAAGACTGCAATACACTTGTCCCCTGCTGCAGTCACTATTTTAAACACACACACACACACACACCGGAGTGCAAAAATGGTGATGAGAACCATTGGCTTCAAAATGTTATGAGAAGGGGTTTTGCGTCAACCGTAACAGGTCAGAAAAGGGGAGGGGACAACATGGCAAATTTGTCAATGTCGTTCCAGTGTGTGCAGGTGAGATGCACATACCAAAACAAGCATCAGATCCCTTGAAGTGTGGACAGCCAATGGGAATTGACAGAAGAGCAACAACTGGCAATACTAGGAGACCTTTGTCTGCAAGCGCCCTTAGACTGTGGCATTATTTCCCATGCGAACACGGGAGGTCTTTTTATTTGCCCCCTCCACTTTCCTTGAGAAGACATTTTCCTCTCTAGGCACTTCCAGGATAAGAATGCTTCCCCAGTGACAAGGCACAAATAAACACTTGATTCTAATTTAGAGCCAGCTTTGTACAAATAACTTTATAGGAGTTCCTGGACTTGTAGCTTAGTTTTAACGTTTTCAGACCTGAACGTATATCACCCTGCGCTAAGAAACTATTAATTCAGTCTGCAGAGGTACAATTCATGGTTACACCTTCCCTTTGGTCTCTGCTGACACTTGCTTTTCTACCAATAGCTTCTTAAAGACAGCTTCCTGCCTTAGGGTGTAACAAGCCACAGGCAAATGTGTATTAACAAAAGCTTGACGGGCCCTTCTTCTAAGGAGAAACAATTTTGGGGGAGGGCAATTTGGGGGCTGAAAGGGAGGGATCCTTAAAACACAGCTTTTTGAGAGCACCTCCTCAGCTACTTCCAAAGCCTCCTCTGCAGCAGTTCCTAGAGACTACATTATTGGCTACATAAGGACTATTACTTGGATAACTGAACTTACTTTTCGTATATATGATTCTGTTAATTGCATCTATTCTGAAACCAATCTCTGTATTTTCCAGCAGCTGGAAGATGGTTTCAAACAGAGGTGTGGCTGGATCGAAAAACACAGCTAGAAGGAATGAGCTATATCCATAAGGCCTGGAAGCCTACTTTTGCCTTAAAATGCTGGCTACACATCTCAAGAACCCACTCCGTGTCCGGTAGTTTTGCCCCGTGCAAACATGGCTCAGAGAAACGTCCTGAAGTCCAGGTGCCGTCTATTTGGCATTCCCAACCTGCTGGGTCATAGCTATTAAACCAGATGATTGTCAGTACCATTTATTACAAAAAAGAAATACAATTCACATTATGGGGTGGGGTAGAAGAGGTGAGGGAGTGGAGGGTTTGTGGGACTTGGCAGCATCTGGGAGCACCAATGAAGTGGTAGAAGCCCACAGGTCCTCCATGACTTTGTAGAGATTCTCCTCCTGTCCCCTCCAGCTTCAGGATTTGTGGTTCATTCCTTCATGCGCCTGTTTCTGCAAGACACACAACTGCCTTTCAAGCAGCAGAGATGCACTGCTAGAATCCTCCAGCGGATCAGTCCTCCTCCTAGCGACGCAGCACAAGTACATAATACTTCAGTGGTGGAATCATTCCAGTACCATTGAGGAGGAAGGGTAGGTCTTCCTGAATAAGAGCAATGGTAAAAAGATGGGATTTCCTTCTGGAGCGTCCTCTGCAACCATAGTCTAAAAGGAAGCTCAAAACCATAGTGGTGATGTGGACATAATGTCCTCTGACGAAGGGGAAGCTCACAAGGAAATGAAGAGTGGCTTGGTGTGTTCAAGCCCAAAGGGAAACCAGACCAGGAGGAATCTTTGGTGCTGGCACAGAGGCGCCCTCCTGGGGCATTACCCTCTTGCCTTCCTGGTGCTTTAAGCAGTTGGCGCAACCGTGGAAGTCGGCACTGCAACAAGCAAAATCCCCCAGTAGCCCCTAGCAGGCAGTAAAGGCAGCGGCTGTGCCATCTGGTGCCCGTGCAGTCAGCATGGTGGCGAACGCCAAGCCACCGGCACAAATGGTCAAGGCCCCTTCGGCCAGAAAAACAGAGAAGGCCTCCCCGATTGTCAGCGAGCATCCCTGAGCAGCCTGTTCCTGGCATCTCCTAGCAGTCTGTGTGGCAGTCGAGGCTGGGAGTGACCTTGAGGGACGGAGATGCGGGGTAAAGCTGGTGTTTGCACTGGAACATGCTGGAGACGTTGAAGGCCTGAAGGTGGAAAGAAGAGGAAGGCACTCTGTGAGAGCTGGTCGGGCCTCAGAGGTCAACGGAGAGGGGAACCTGCCTTCCCTCCCACTCTGCCAGTTCAGGCCCCGAGTCTACAATGCATCATCTAGCCTTCCCCAACCCGGTGCCCCCTCCAGACGCTTTAACCATTGGCCATACTGGCTGGGGCTGATGGGAGCTGAGGTCTCCTGGAGAAGGCTCTCAATGGCTACTAGTTCTGTCAGCTATGTTCTACCTCCAGTATCAGAGGCAGTAAGCCTGTGTGCCCCAGTTGCTGGGGGACGTGGGTGGGAGGGTGCCTCTTTACAGAAAACGTGATTGTTATAGAAGAAGAGTACCTACAAACATGTGCAGAGTGCCATTGCCTCTCCACTTAATAACTGCAGCCTCTCCCCACACACACGGATTTGAGGAGCGTGGTTTCTTTCCAGCGCTCTAGCCTGCAACTTTTTTTAAAGAAATGAGCCACTAGCTTCACCTTTCTTAGCAGCATCCTATGAACATGGTCTAAAAGGATGGTTTTTTTAAAAACAACAACAACAACAACAACCCAACAACTTAATGGCAGTATTCCCAACACATGGCTGAACCTTGTACATATCCTATATAATTCACCGTACCCCACTCCATTTCAACACCTTTTGAGAACGCATTCCTCCTTCATAGTGCAGGATAAGGTTACTGATAGCTGGGATGCCTTGATTCTATTCCCAGCTCCCGTAGTAAGAACCCTGGGCAGCAGCAAGACATCTCAGCCCCTGAATTCTACGTTTCCCACCCACCCCACCCCTTTGCTGTACTGGCGAACGATGGGTGGGGCTGGAATCCCACAGCCAGGGTAGGAAACTGAAGGATTTCCTCCTGGCCGCCTGCACACAATGCTGCCTGGGGCGTGCGCTTCCTGAGTTATTTCCTGGCACCTTGCTCACCTCCACAGAGCAGATCCTTCGAAATCACTTAGTATCTGCTCTGCTCTCCTTAACCCCCATCCCGTCAACCCAGCAGCAATGGCAATACAGCTCCTGACAATGCTGTGGAGCAGGGAAAAAGGGTCGAAAGGCTGGAGCACCTTTCTTGCAAGTGTTGGGGGGTATTTTAACTTAAGAAGTTAATGAAGGAGGGATGAAGGGGAGGGAATAGCAAAAGAGGCCTCTTCTCACTTGCCCCACTGTGAGGGCTGATAGGTTGGGCGAGTACACGAGAGAGGACCTTTTCCGTGGTAGCCCCACAACTCTGGAATAAGTTGCCATCGGAGGGCTGCCTGGACCCGTCATTGCAGGTTTTGAGGAAGGCCCTGAAAACTTGCTTATTTACTCTGGCCTTCTCCTGATTGTGTTTTATCAGGCTGGGTTATAGCTACAATTGTGTTGTAGGTTCTCTCTTATGCTGGTGTTTGTTTCTTGAAACTTTCGCTGTTTATTATTATAGGCATTGTATTATACACATTTTATCATTGTACACAGCCCTGGGAGGGTTCCTGCCCTGAAAATTTGCCTAGAAATATTTCCGGGTGAAGGAGAAAGTGTTGGTTATCACCTTTAAAGCCCTACATGGTTTGGGAACAGGCTCCCTGCGGGATCGCCTTCTCCCGTATAATCCGCCCCGCACACTCAGGTCCTCTGGGAAGAATCTACTTCAACTAGTACAAACTAGATTAATAACTGTTACCCAGAGGACCTTCTCTTCTGCTGCTCCCAAACTAGATTAATAACTGTTACCCAGAGGACCTTCTCTTCTGCTGCTCCCAAACTAGATTAATAACTGTTACCCAGAGGACCTTCTCTTCTGCTGCTCCCAGACTGTGGAATGGCCTGCCGGAGGAAATTCGTCAATTTGACGGTCTTTTAGAATTTAGAAAAGCAATAAAGACTGCTCTATTCCAGCAGGCCTATCCAGTGAAATTTTAGAATGTTTTAAAGATGTTTGAATGTTTTAAAGATGTTTGAATGTTTTAAAGATGTTTAAATTATTATTATTATTATTATTATTATTATTATTATTATTATTTATTTATTTATTTATTTATTTATATAGCACCATCTATGTACATGGTGCTGCACAGAGTAAGACAGTAAATAGCAAGGGCCTGCCGCATAGGCTTACATTCTTATAAATCATGTATGGTATGTTTTTAATCAGTTTTTAATGTGTATTTTCTATCATGTTTTTATACTGTTTGTTTTATACTTTGAATGGTTTTAGTTTTTGTGAACCACCCAGGGAGCTTCGGCTGTTGGGCGGTATAAAAATGCAATAAATAACAACAACAACCACAACAAAAATAAACATGATAGAAGTTCACAAAACTATGAACGGTGTGGATCAGAAGATTTCTGCTCTCTCTGCCTCCGGTAACACTGTAACAGAACTCAGCTCAGGGCCTAACCTCAGCTACCACCCTGGCGCCTTCCAGAGAAGGTGGACTACAACTCCCATCACCTCTGCCAGCATGGGAGTTTTAGACCACCGGATCTGGGGGTTGCCAGGTTGGGGCAGGCTGATCTAGCCAAAGAAACCAATTGGCAGCAGATTCAGGACCGGCAGAAGAAAAAACATCTTGAGCCAAGGTACACTGAGCTTAGAGAATTCCCTGTGCCATGATGTGGTGATGACCACTAGCTTAGACAAGCTTTAAAGGGAGAATAGACAAATCCATGGAGAACAAGCCAATGGGTCCTTCTCCGTGAGCCCCTGCCAAAGGAAGTGAGGCAGGTGGCTACTAGGAGGAGGGCCTTCTCCGCTGTGGCACCCCGGCTGTGGAATGAGCTCCCCAGAGAGGTCCGCCTGGCGCCTACACTGTATTCCTTCCGTCGCCAGCTGAAGACCTTTTTATTTTCTCAGTATTTTTACACCTAATTTAACTGAAATTTAAACTCTGCTGTTCTAATTCCATAATTTAATCGTATATCAATTTTTGCGGTGTGGTTTTAGCCTGGTTGTGCTTTTTATATTGTATTTTGTATGTGTGTTTTTAGATCGTGGGTTGTTTTTATGCTCTTTATGGTTTTAATTTTTGTGAAACGCCCAGAAAACTTTGGCTATTGGGCGGTATAGAAATGTAATAAATAAATAAATAAATAAATAAAATGGCTGTTGGTTGCAGTAGCCAAATGCATCCTCCACGTTTGGAGGCAGCGCTGCCCTGAACTCTGTACAGCACCATGTACATTGATGGTGCTATATAAATAAATAAATAAATAAATAAATAAATAAATAAATAAATAATAATAATATGACTTGCCAATGGGCAAACAGTGGGATAGGGACTGTTGTCTTGATGGCCTGCTTGTGAGGTTCTTGGAGGCATGTGACTGGTCACCCCTGGAAACTGGATGCTGACCATTGGCCATGGTGGCTGGGGCTGATGGGAGCTATAGTCGAAAACCTCTGGCGGGCCCCAGGTAGCGTTAAGCAAGGCTATTTGGCTATTCTTACTGCATAACCCAGCCAGGGTCTGTCTAGTTCTCTCTCCCACATTCTTCAACCAAAAGCCAACTGTCCCCCTCCTTCCACCAAAAAAGACGAACAGTTGAGAGAGCTTGGGTTGGACAGGCAAGGGCAGGCTGGGACTCACCACCCAGTACGCCACGAATGCTCCTTGTAGTAGCCCCACCACCACGTCAGAAGGATGGTGCCGATAGTCAGAGATGCGGGTCAGCCCCGTGTATATCGCCAGCATCAACAGCACAAACTGGACCAGGGGGCGTAGCGTTCGAGCACCCTGCCAGGTGAACCGTGCCTGCAGGTAAAACTGGGGTGGGGGTGGGGGTGGGAGGGGGTAGAAAAAGGGTGTAAGCGAACAGACTGTTTGCAAAAGGCTTTGCCCAACCCCCACGCTACCCAGCAAATCTTGGGTCAATTAGGCTATGATTTGCATCTGTTAGGTGCAACCTGGGTCAAGGTGCCTACTTCACCCACTTGGATGGCTGGAGCTACTGCACAGGTCAGAGGTTTTAGGGCAGCCTCCCCCAACCTGGTGTCCTCCAGATGTTTTGGAGTACAACTCCCACCATTCCTAACCATTGGCCATATTGGTTGTGGCTGATGGGAGTTGGGAATACTAGATAAGTCCTTGGTGGTGCCACATGGACCTATGGCCCAATTGGAATCCACCAGGAGAAGAGCCTTGAGTGTGGTGGCCCCTTCTCTGTGGAACTCTTTGCCCCTGGAGGTCAGGCAGGCACCAACACTAGGCTGCTTCCGGCAGCGCCTGAAAACAACTCTGTTTCAAGAAGCCTTCCTCAACTGACTAGCCACTGTTTTTCTGGTTCCTTTGCTTTTAAATTAAACATTTTTTAAATTTCCTTTTTAAAATCTCCTTCCTTTTTATTGTTTGTACCTATGTTCACCACTTCGGAATCTGTTTTAAATATTGAGCGGTATATAAATATTGTAAATAAATAAATAAATAAATAAATAAAATCTAGAAGGTCCCAGGTCAGGCAAAGAGCATTTTAGGGAAAGCAGATGGGACCTGAGCCTCCCATCCAACCTCACTCTCCCCTCCCAGACACCAGAGCCTCTCAGAGGGGAAGAGGCTTGCCAGGATGCCAGGTTTATCCCTCTTCTAAATTTAGGATGTGCGACGAAACAACGTGCGTCAGATTCTCAGGAGCTACAATAATAATAGCGAAGGGAGGAAAAGTAGGAGCACGCGAGACGGGTCAAGGCCCCAAGTAAGTGCACCAAAACAATTTGTCATGCACGGTGCTGCTCAAAGCGCTTTCCCATAAGCCACGGAGGCTGTGCCGTGCCCACCCCCAAAAAGCTCACAGAGCCGACTGCTCCACAGTGATTAAGCAATTAAGCCGTGCCCAAGCCCTCGGGACGAAGATAATAAACAAGGGCTTCTAGATTGCGTAAGAGGACATGGGAGGGGGGTAGCAAAATCCCCAGATCCCCTTTCCCTTCAATCTAAATCAGTCTTCCCTCTAGCTGTGCTGGACTGCAACTCCCATCATCCCCACCAGCTAACAGCTGGGAATGATGGAAGTTGCAGACCAACACAGCCAGAGGGCACCAGTTGGGGAAGGGTAATCTAAATCACCCACATATCACACCCAACCGCCCCTGAGCTGCACACCTCCAACATTTCACAAAAGAGAACAGGGACGGCTCTTGGGCACTTTCTGGCACCTACGTGATCAAACAGGGTCTATACTCGCAAGGTGCACAGCGCAAGCCCTCCCCCCACTCAAAATAATAATAATAATAATAATAATAATAATAATAATAATAATAATAATAATGATGATGATGAAGGCTCTTCTCTATTGCTACCTGAACAAACTCTACAACAGAGTCCTCTGCGCCCATTTAAAAACAACGAGGGTGTTTGTTCAAAGGCAGGCTGTACATCCCATCATGCCTCGGTGCTCCTTGTGCATGGCTGTTCTTTCACACAAGCACTGGAAACAAGATGGAGTTTCCCTCATTCAGGTATTTCACTTTAGAAAGGCAGATGGGCCTAACTCCTGAAGACACCCACCCTTAGCGACTCACACCGGGGCATTTGTGAAGGGCGTCCTCGTCCCCCCACCCCCACACAAACGTCGTCAGGAGTCAAAAGAGGCTCAGTGATTCACCAGGTACCAGATAAGAGGGACTTGTCCCTGGTCAGCCGCTGGAATGTATGACAACACGGAGCTCTGGCAGTTAAAACTAAGGCACCTCCTGCTCTTAAATGTTCTACTTTAATTATCTTCATAATTCTTCCTGACAGAAACCCACAAAACCAGTATTTAACTTTGGGTAGCTTTAGCCAGCAGTGGAAATTAACCGCCCCAACTACCTTTGCCTCGATGGAAAAGCTCCAGCCTTTCTAGAAGCCTGCCTTGGCTAGCAGCCTGGCCTATTCCCCCCCCCCCCCATTGATAAATCCTCATTCCACGGTTATTCACATTTATTTATTTATTTCATTTTTATACCGCCCAATAGCCGAATGTCTCTGGGCGGTTCACAAAAATTAAACGCATAGGAGTTTAGGAAAAAATTAAATCAAACGTACTACCATGGCTTCTCCCTGGGAACACCCTGGGAACTGCAGCTTGGTGAGGGTGCTAAATTCTATGTTGGTGATCTCCTCCAATCTACAGTTCCCAAGGGTCACCCTGGAAACAGTGAAGAACCATGAAACTGGATTACGTTTGTAGGATGCATGTACCCCACAGCCAAGGCTGAATGGGGAACACCCAAAGAGCACCCACCGACTCTGGATCGGGAATGGGAAGGCTCCTCCACAATTCCTAGACAATAAAAGTCTAGGCCAGCCTTCCCTAACCAAGCCTTCACAGAGCTGCTATTGGAGGACTCTTCTCAAAGCGCATTTCCACCAGTCTGTAGGGTTTTCTGGTATGTAGAATGGCTTGCGCTGCTAGATAGGGCTCTTGGGCCTCGTTTCACACATCCAGGCAACTCCCACCCCACCCCAGTGAATGAAACTGTGTGGAGGCTGCTCCATACAGCAAGACATTCCTAGGATGCAGCTCCTCGTACGATGGCAGCAACGTCTCCCCACGCCAGTGCAAAACGTCGTGTGGGTGCACAGAGATGAAGATTGCTGGAACCATCTAGGGATCCGCTCCCCGCAACAGCATAAGGCTGCTTCTCTGTACGACTGGGCTTCGTGGGCCGGCTTGCATGTATGCGTCAGGCCTTGTGGCTCACAAGGGGATCAGAAACATGGCTGGCAGGACCCTGCTGAAGCCTTTCCCTTGTCAACTCCAGCACAGGGAACTTACCACCAGGTACATCATGGTATACATGGCAAAGGAGGCATGGCCGGAGTAGAAGGACTTTCTGGAAGAGAGCAGAGAGCATGGGAGTAACAATTAACAGTAACAGCTAGATTTGTATATACCCTATAAAGGTTCGCTCATAGACCTTGACAATCCAACCCTTGTCATCTGCTCATGACACTGGTTTCTTTAGACAGCAGCTTCACAGAACAGGTTCCACCTATGTCAGACATGGGGAACATGTGACCCATCATCCCTCAGCCAATAGTCAGGGATGATGGGAGCTGTAGGCCAATAACATCTGGAGGGCCACAAGTTGTCCATCCCTGCCTACTTTGTGGCTCGACTGCTTGTTCAGAGAGGGCACAATCCGGACGCAGTTGTCTATGCGCGAATCCCACTGAATGAAACGCAGTGTCACGTGTCTGCTCAAATGTCATGCATTTCACTGAGACCGGGATGCCCTTACCATTTGCTGGACTGAGAGCCAAGTTTGGGGAGAGGATTCTATTTGGTCAGGACAGCCTCCCTGGACTAGGCATGGCCAGTGATGATGGGAGTTGTAGTCCAACTTATCCAAAAGGTGCCAGGATGAGGAAAGCCGTATTAGGGGGCGAAGGCTGGACACCTGGATTCTGGAGGTCCACCTGTAGTGATGGCTGAGTGGAGGGAGAGGGGCTGGCGCTTAGGGTTTCAGATACCAACAGGATCCTGCAGCACAATGTACGCCTTGTTCTCTAATGGAGGCCTAGCTTTGATCTTGCTTATCCATAGCAGTCCTCCCTTCCTTTCATCTTTCTCTCTCCCCCACTCTAGTCAGGGTTAAGAACCACAGCTAGCTGATAGCAAGCCTGCATAAAACTCTACTGGAGGTCTCTTGGTGTGGAGATAAGGGCTGAGAGAGAGAGGCTGGAGGGAGGTAAGCTGCAGGCAGAGGGTGGGGTCGGCACTCCTCGGCTACGTGTCTCTTTTGCTTTGAGAACCCTTAGTCTCACTCCTTCTAAGTGATTGGGGCAGTTCCATTAGACCTGCCGCCATCGCTTCTAGCCTGGCCTGGATAAACGGTCTCCACCCTCGTTGCACTTTTGGTCTTCTCAGCCAGGATGCCTCCATCTTGTTTCAACCCCTCCAGAGCTAAGAAAATAAATTCATGCGGCATGCCTGGCCGTGTGCCAGAGGGAAGGACTAGAACCAACAGATGGAACTCACAGGGGAGTAGATCTTGGCTGAACATCAGGAGAAACTTTGCAATGGTAAGAAAAGTCTCTTCCAAGATCTCAGGCCGGGGCGATCCAACAGACAGGGCCAGATTTTCACCTTATTGGCTGGGTCTGTGGGATCAACAGCATCTGAGCTGTGCAACCGGAGTTTCTCCCACTCCCAGGTTGCACAGGGCACATGCGTCGAGGCACATGCTACTTCATTGGTACGCCCCGAAATACTGCTGCCCCCTGCCAGTGCTTGGGCTGGCCCCGGCCACAGGGGTACACACAAACTGCCCTACTGGATCCAGACCAAGGTCCAACCAGTTCAGCATTCAGTTTGCAACAGCACCAACCCAGATATCCCAGAGAAGCTCAGCAGTGAGCTGTGAAGGTGAGAGCCCTCGTCTCGTGTTACGTTTCTCTTGCATCCAGCACTCAAGAGCTTTGGCACTTCCGTTGTGAGCTGCCAGGCTGCGCGCTGCTGATTCTCTGAACTCTTTCGATTTTCGTCTCTAATGCACCGGCATCTTTTCCCTTCCCAGATCTAAGGATGGTACCCGGATGCCCTGGCTCAAAGTCCCAACTTCAGTTGCTCCCCCTCCGAATTCAGCTGTTGGTGAAATCCAGTCTGCTCAACAGCTGCTCCTGGGCTGGAAGATGGACTGGTAAACTCAGCGGCAGCAGAAGTCTTAACAAACCCAGCTAGGCAGAGGCAACCAGATGTTTGAGTCTACAACTCCAATCAGTGCCAGCCAGCATGGCCAACGGTCAGGGATGATGGGAGTTGTAGCCCAAAACGTCTGGAGGGCAAGCTGGCCTACCTCTGACCCGGGCAAATGCCTGGTACTCATATCCCCTGCTTTCCTGAGTCCTGCTCCCTCTTCAAGGTCTAGACTGCTCTAGTAGCACAGCTAACCAACAGAACGCACCCTGCTAATAATGGTATGTTTAAATACATCGACATGCAATGAGGCTCATGAAAGCTGTGCTCGCAGCATGTAATGCACATGGTTGCAAAAACGTGTAAAATGAAGGAAACTCCAAACTGCCAGAAGTCTGATGTCGCACTGTACGCACACTGGGAGGCTGGGCCAGTTGTCTGTTTCACAAACATACAATTCCTGGTAAGGTACCGTATTTCTTCGATTCTAAGACGCCAATCGATTCTAAGGCGCACCCCATTTTTAGAGATGTTTATTTGGGGGGAAAAGGGCATCTTAGAATCGAAGAAATACTTCCCTCACTGCCCAGCCAACCTCCTCCCCCCCACTCCGTGCTTTCTTCTAATGGTTGTGTCCTTTTCTTTTTCCCCTCTGTGAGAGAAGAAACCGTCGTTTGCGCGGGAAGAAGGGGGGGCGTTGAAACAAAGAGTAAACGTAACTCTCCAGTCCCGCTCTTTACTTGTCTGTGCACCAGGGGACGACGACACGCGAGTGAGTCCCATGGAAATCGATGGGACTTACGAATAAATTTGCCCAACAAAAAACCAGGCGCTGACCCAACCAGCTCCTCCTCGCTCGCATGGCTCGAGGCTGCTGCAGGAGCTTCCTCTTTTCCTCTTACCGTATTGCTTCGATTCTAAGACGCCATCGATTCTAAGACGCAGTCCATTTTTAGAGCTGTTTATTTAGGGGGAAAAGTGCGTCTTAGAATCGAAGAAATACGGTATGTTGTGTCAACCCAGCGGGGAGATCCATGCGCTCTTATTTCTAGGAGCCTGCTGTTTTTCTGTGCGCTCTCGTCAGCAAGCACCCCCTTTTTCTGGGGGGTGGGGGGCGCGCGCACGGGGGGACTCGCACAACGCAAACACACCTCGCCTCTCTTTCCGCAGAAGTGCTGCCAGTGCAGACGTAGTCCTCCAGGTATCCCTCAGCGCAGTTGAGGCGAGTGAAGTTGGGCCGACACGTAGCCAGGAAATGCGGCCGCAGGCGGCCCACAGCAACCTTGGTCAAGTTGGTGAACGACTGGCCCACCATGCAGCCAAACAGGAAGGCGCCCATTTCCTTGTAGAGGGCAACCACGTACGGGTTGGACAGGGGGGATTGCGAAGCCTGGGGCAGGCTGTGCACCCGGCAGCTTTCCCCGAGGATAATCTGCGTTGGAAGAGAGAACAGAGAAGCTGGCCTGCACGGGTTTCCAACATGGGTAGGGGGTGTGTGCACTTGTCTTTGATGGGGAGCGGCAGCCCCCGCTGTCCCCCAGCCAACAAGGCAGGAAGCTGTCCTGCGCCTGCCAATGAGACGCAAGGAAGGGGAAAGGTGGACCTAAGCTAGCAAATGGGTACAGCAAGCTTTTGCAACTCCCATGAGCCCCAGCTAGTCCCCAATGGTCAGGAATGCTGGGAGAGGTGGTCCAAAATATCTGTAGGGCACCAGCTTGGGGAAAGCTGCTGTACAGGTAAGCCTATGCGGCAGGGTCTTGCTATTTACTGTTTTACTCTGTACAGCACCATGTACATTGATGGTGCTATATAAATAAATAAATAATAATAATAATAATAATAATAATAATAATAATAATAATGAGGAAGGAACTTTTTTGGGGGGGGGGATTTTTCCACCTTCAGACTTCATTCTCTAAGCATTACTCAAAGGCATATTTTGCAGGCCAAGGGGGGAATGACCCGCTCCCTGCCCCTGCGAAGACTCACCACTAGAGCAGCAATAAGGATGCCCACCGAGATGAGCACCAGGTCATTGATGGTCTCGGCGTGCTGTAGCGGGTAGCTGATGCTGCTATCATTGCAGAAGAAGCCGCGGCGTATAGGGGGGATGATGTTTACCTCACAGATCAAGAACGGCGTGGAGGCTGCAGCAACAGGGCGAGAGGAAACCGGGTCAGTTGTGAAAAGGGTCACCCTGCTCTTTCTGGCGGCAAGGCTAGATCAGGGCCCCAAAACCTAGAACGTTGTACAGCGTAGAACAGATATATATGATTCTAGTCCTCAACATCTCTCATGAGGAAGGAACAGAAACCAGGATGGGGCCATGCAAACCGGAGCTGGCTTGATCCTTAGTCGCTGAGTATGTCAGTGGGCAGGAAGCAGACTTAGGGGCTTCCAAGAGAGGCCCAGGAGACACACTTGCCCGCAACCCTTGAAACGGCACGCTGTGAGAGAGGGAGTGCAAGACCAGCTGCAGAACATACAGAGGTGTACTGTACACACACGGGGGTACCTAAACCCTGCCTCCACACGCATAACATCTGTCATAACGATGGGCATTTTGCTAATAAATAATAATACCGCTATTCCGCATTCAGAGAGCACTTTCTCTACATGCTTAAAAGTAGTTTTATATATATATTTGCTGCTTTTATATATAATACGGACCTGCGGTTTAGTGCTAAGAGGATGTGCTGCTGCACACCTAGGGCTTGCGCACTCCGGGCCTTGCTAGACCTACCTTTAAATCCTGGTGTGCGGAGGGGCCAGCCCGCGCTAGAAGTCGTGTGGGCTGTCGCTCCTGTCCACACGTCGACGCGACGAGGTAAAGCAAAGGCCCGTCATGTCGGACATTTTTTTCCTGCCTTATAGAGGCCAAGTGCGCAGGAGCGCACCAACGAAAAAGGTATGTTCTTTTTTTAAAAAAAACCAATAAACAGGGTTCCCCGCTTCCCCTCTGCCCCCGATTTACCCCCCCCGGTGATGTCTGATTCCCCGCCCACCTGCCATGTTCAATGTCCCCCCCCATCGCCCCTGGGCCGCAATTCCCCCCCATCTCTCCCGCCGGGTCCACTTCCCCTCCCAGCCCCGCTCTCCCTCCCCCCCGCGATTCCCCCCCGGCCCAATGGGCACAGCTTCTCCCGGCTACTTGCAAGTAAGCCACGTAGCCGGGAAAAGCCGTGGAACCGGCTAGACCTTCCGCAGCCCCGGGCTCAGCCCGGGACTGTGGAAATACTGGGCCACAACCAGTGCCAGTTATCCCAGGCCAAGGGAGGGTTTGTATCAGCCCGGGCTAAACCCTCGTCTAGCAACGTCCTCTCCTCTCCTCTCCTCTCCTTGAGTGACGGCAAAGATATTAGAGACTTCTGCTATTGATTGACTTCAGTTGAGCATGTCATCCAGCCCCTAAACTGTAATGAAACCTAACCACGGTTTATTGAAACAAGCCAGCTGCATAAACTAATGTTTGAAATTGGCTCATTTCAACAAACCATTGTTAAGACTAAGCACAGTTTGTCTCAGTCTGGATGCTCACTCTTGGAGGGATGCCCCATCCAGTGAGAAAGAGAAGCTCTGCTCAGCCCTTCCTGGATTCAGAGATACCATTTGGCATGGCTGTATAATTCTGCAACTATTGCCAAAGCCATAAGGACACTTTTTATTTATTTATTTAAAAAAAGAAAGCCAAGATCCTCCGGATACTGAATTCTGTATCAGATTCGACATACGCATTGTGGCAGTTGTCTCTGGATGGGATACAGACATCCCTCTTCATCCCCAACTTTGGAATACTTGAAGGATTTGGGTTTTAGGCCTCTCTGCCTTCTGGGATGGAGCAATATGTCTCTCTCCCACCGCCCACCGCTAGCTGCTTTTGTGACTCACGAGTTTGTCTTCACTCACAGCTACCTAAGCAGATGCAATCTTTTTAGAGCAGCGGGTCTGGTTTGGAAGGACCCTCTTTACATTCAATCCAAATGTACCTTTCCTCCCCAGCTCTGAAGGGGAAAACAGCTGCACACAGTACTGATAGGCTAGTGCCCGTGACATCACCAAAAGACCTCCTACTCCAGTGCTCTGGACTAGTTTTGCATGACGCACAGGGCATCCTGGGAGCAGGGAGGGATGATTCCTCCCTGGGCCCGGGATATCACCCTACCCTTTCCCCCCATTTTTTCCGTGGTCTCGGGATGATCCCGGGACTGCAGAAAGTGTGGCCAGGCGTCATGGGTTGTCCGGACTCCTCACGAATAACCGCGAGGAGCCAGGACCTGGGCATGGGGCACGGAGCTCTGTGTTCACCGGGGATGGGGGGGGAGCTGGAGGGTTTATTTTTAAAAAAAACACCTAACCTTGCATTCGAGCGCTCGTGCGTTCCTTTTCCTTTAAAAAACAAAACAAAATGGCGGCCACAATGTCGCACGCCACGTGTAGATGAGGGCGACAATCTCACGATCATAAAATCGTGAGATCGTTGCCCTCCAAACCCCTCATCTAGCCATGGCCAAGGTTTACATAGCCACTGAGGGACCAGCCATTAAGCTCTCTGTTTATATTATGTCTGTCTTCACCCAGTGACTCTTTCCTCGCTGTTGTCCAACATGTTATAAAAAAGCCACCTCGATGACCAAATGCTGCTTAAGGCTCATAACAGCCGCACCCCGCCGCCCTCCACGCTGTTGGAGCACGATCCTGAGCCAATTGAAGTTTTCCCTCCGTTTGCTAACACTAGGCCTTATTCTACCACACCTCCGTCAAGGACAACTTGGCTGCAAGGAATGTGGAAATGTGGGGTGGGGGTGGGGGAAATATGGCTTGCATGAGAAAGGTTTCTGGGGAAGAAAGCAGATTTGGGCCTACCAGTCTCAGCCAAAGGGATGAACGTTAAGCTTCTAAATTTCAACTCTGAAAAGAGTAGGGGTGTGCACGGACCCCCCGATCCGCCCCGCGGGCCGATCCGAAAATTTCGGATCAGGCCCGCCCCGCGCCGCTCCGCCCATAGTTCGCTCCTCTTCGTCGCGGAGCTCCGGCTCCGAATTGGAGCTCCACAGTGGAGGGGAGTGGCACCAGGTAAGGCCCCCCTCCCTCCTCTCCCTTACCTGCAGAGCCCGGTAAGGGCCCAAGGGGGAGGGGGGGCCTTACCTGCGTCCGTCCGCGGTCCCTCAGCTTCTTCAATTGAGCCCGTGGCTCAAACAGGAAGTCTGGGCTGCAAGTGAGAGGAGGGAGGGGGGGGTTACCAGGCCCTGCCGCTGTCGCCGCATGGGTGACAGCGACAGGGCCCGGTAAACCCCACTTATCTTTCTTGCGGAGCTCCGGATCGAGGCGAAGGATCCGCCTTCACCTCGATCCTCTTCGCAACGCTCCGCCAGCCCCCCAATCCTCTTCACCTCTGCTTTAAGGGGAGGCGAAGCACCCCGCTCCGCTTCTAATTCGCCAGTCCGATTAGAAGCGGAGCACATCCCAAAAAAGAGAGAAACGGCTGGACTTATCCAGAATCAGTCCAGCCCACAAAAATAAAAGTCTTCTTTCACATTCACCAGATTCCCTGGTAAGGGTAAGTGATGCCTACCAGCCACATACAGGGCACTGGGATGCGAAACCAGGCATGGAAGCCCTGGGGCACGGAACAAGGCGTTTCAGTCCTGGCTCTTTTGGCTCAAGAGCCTTGGCATAAGTTTCCTGGGACACAGCATGTCCTTTTTCCCAGCACTGTGGCCTCGGCACAAAGAATACCCCACCCCACCCTGAGGGCGATACCACTTACCACACCCAGGGCTTGTCTCAGTGAAACATTTAGGAAAACGGGGAAGGGCTTTTGGAAAGGATCACATCGTTTCATGCACACGGAAAAGCTGGATCAATATCAACTCCACATGAAGCGTTGCCACATAAACCAAAGGCGACAGACCTCTTTGGTTAATGGAACGCCCCATGCTCCTGGATCCGTCGCTCCAAATGACAGCCCAGATGGATGCGACGGCCAGGAGTGCCTACTATCAGCTTCGGCTGATACGCCAGCTGCACCCCTTCCTAGAGTCGGAAGACCTAAAGATAGTAGTGCACGCGCTGGTAACCTCAAGGCTTGACTTCTGCAATGTGCTGTACATAGGGCTACCGTTGTACCTAGTTCGGAAACTTCAACTAGTTCAAAATATGGCAGCCAGGTTGGTCACCGGTACACCTAGGGGTGACCACATTACACCAACATTAAAATCACTCCACTGGCTGCCAATTAGTTTCCGGGCAAAGTACAAAGTGTTGGTCATCACCTTTAAAGCCCTAAATGGTTTGGGTCCAGGTTACCTGCGGGATCGCCTTCTCCCATATAATCCGCCCCGCACACTCAGGTCCTCTGGGGAGAACTTACTTCAGTCAGCTAAAACTAGGCTGACATCAGTTTCCCAGAGGACCTTTTCTTCTGTCACCCCCAGATTGTGGAATGGCCTGCCGGAGGAGATTCGTAAAATTCACTCTCTGTGTGATTTTAAGGCAGCTTTAAAGACTAGCCTTTTCCGGCAGGCCTATCCAGATCAATGTTAAATCATGAATTTTTAAGATGTATTGATTCCTGTTCTAATGTTGTTCCCCACCTTGATCCAAAGGGAGAGGCGGGTAAGAAATAAATAAAATTATTATTATTATTATTATTATTATTATTATTATTATTATTATTATTATTATTCTGCCCCCAAGCACGGAGGTTCCAGTTCAAAGCTGCTGACAAGACCTCTACAAATTTGTCTAATGTAACGTAAAGTTTTACACGGAACAACACTTATACGTGATTTTGGGAGCCACAGCTGATTCACCATGACACTTTTGATATGCTTGTGTGCATTGGAGCCGAAGAGGAAACACATAACCTCAAGGTATTATAGAACATGCTATAAACCAGCCTTTCCCACACTGCTGCCCCCCCACGCCCGCTGTGTTGGGACTGCACCTTCTATTACTCCCAGCCAGCATGGCCAAGGGCCAATTCATCCATTTCTGTCGCTAGATGAAGCATCATTTTTTGTGCTCCCTGGACTGACCGATTCCATCTCCACCAGCCATGCAGATTAGAGAGGGTCACCAGGTGTGTCGAAATCGCTGTACAATTGGGCCACTGGCAACCAATTCCCTCCCAAGGGGCTTGGGTCTGTTCTTCAAGCAGGGAGTGCCGGCCAACCAATGTAGCAAGAGCAGCAGTGTGAGAAGCCTCGGTTCAGAACCCTTGTTTGGCCGTGACGTTCCCTTGGGCAAGCCCCTGCCCCTGCCCCTCTCAGCCTAACCCTAAGCCTACCTCCCGCCTTCCTGGAGCATGAGGAGCAGACAAGTATCAGAAATAAACCAACCCATGGCCCCGTAGGTGCGTGGTCCCGCAAGGGGCACTTTCCCTGGGTCAAGTTGCATGGACAGCTGGGGCCGAGGAGCCACCAAGACGGAGAATGCTACAGGGCAAAGACAATCAGGGTTCCTCTGTCAACCGTCTGAGCCCTGCGGGGACAGCTGAGCTGGGCCCAGGCACCCAGGGGCCCTGTGCACTGGCCTCTCCCTCCAGGCTGTCTTTGAGAAGGCTCCAGTTTTGCACTGGCATCTGCTGGAAACCAGCCACTTGGCCCTTCTCAGAGAGGCAGCAGGAGGTACGTGGGGCAGGAGAGAAGGGAAGAGGGCTATATATAGAGGGCAAGCTCAAGGACCAGAGCCATGGATCAGTGGGTCAAAGATGCGCATGTAACGTGTCCCCTTGGGAATTCCCCGCTTACCAGAGCCACGTTCCTGCACAGAAACTCAGGAAGCCAATGCAGTGAATCAGCTCTCGTCTGGGAAGGGATTGCATAGGGCAGACTCCCCCAACCCGCCACCCTTCAGATGCTAGCTGGGGATCATGGGAGTTGCAGTCCAGCACATCTGGAGGCTGCCAAGTTGGGGAAGGCCGCTAGGCAGCGTAGCTGGGATTAGGGACACAAAGACAGCCAGCTATGAAATCTGTGGGCCGCCTTTCAATTGCCGTGGGCCCCGTAGACCCATTTAAATGAAAAGTGTTCAAGAGCGTGCATCACCAATCCCAACTGGGCAAGCCGGCTAACCTCTCAGTGCTGCTATTATTGTTTATGATGATGATTTTTAAGATGCCACATATTGCTAGGCATTATAAATATTTGTTTTCTTTTTTCTTTTAAAAAAGGCCTTGCTTGGCAGCTCATGACACCACTTTCCAGTTCCCCACAAGTAGCCCCCTGGTTGGGACCATCACCCCCCACCCACGGCTCACCTTATATGGTGCCTCAGCCCTCCCATGCATGCAGATATTCCCTGGCACTTGGCGAGCTATTAATATACACGGCTCTCGGCTGCCTTGAGGCATCCCACGGCCTTCCTTGGCCAGTTGCCCAGAGCCAAGGGCTCAGGTCTTGCGGTCCAGATAGGCAGTGGGGCTGGCAGAGGGAGGAAACTGGGCTGCAGGTCCCAGAGGCCGAGGGCCAAAGTTCCGTGACTAAGGCAGAGGGCCGTCCAGTCCAGTTCTGGTTTAAAGAGCACCGTTAAGAACTGCTGTCCATCACCAGCGAGCCCCTGGGCAGCAGACTGAACAGGCAGGCACACAGGTCACCCAGGGCCTTGCTAGACCTACCAGGTAATCCAGTGGGGAGGCCGTTTTTTTTTAAACTAAAGGGCCATGTGCGCAGGAGCGCACCAGCGAGAAGATAAGGCTTTAAAAAAATAATAGAGGGTTCCCTGCCCCCCTGCCCCCGATTTCCCCCCTCACTTGCCAGTCCACTCCCCCCGCCCCCCCACTCGCCCGCTTGCTCGCCTGTCCACTTGCCCCCCCCGCTTGCTCGCCCGCTTGCCCCCCTGCTCGCCCGTCCCCGCCGCTTGCTCGCCCGTCCGCTTGCCCTCCCGGCCCCCATCTCTCCCCCCCCACGATTCCCTCACCCCCAGCCCGATGGGTACAGCTTCTCCCGGCTACTCGCGAGTAAGCCGCATAGCCAGGAAAAGCTGCGGGACCTGCTAAACTTTCCACAGCCCGGGGTTGCAGAAAAACCGGGCCAAAAGTGGATCCGGTTATCCTGGGTCAAGGGAGGGTTTAGCCTGGCCTGACCCTGGGATCCCTTGTGCGTCATCCGCACGCACAGGGATGAGCCCGGGTTTCAGCCCGGGCTAAACCCTCGTCTAGCAACGGCCACAGTCAGTTTTCCATACTATGGTGAGATGTACTCCATCCCTATTTAAATTTTAGTTTCTAAATTTGCATATATGCATACAAATTAGCATATGTAAATTTAATGCAAAACACTGCCCTGCACTTGGCTTCTCATTTCGGTGATGCATTTCCTCTCTTTCATAAGTGGCCCTCTAGCAATTCCCAGGTCCCCCCCCCCCGCGCCCCGCCACCACCACCACCAGCAGCGATACTTTCCACACACAACAATACTACTTATACATAACTTCCTGCCCACCACCAGGTGTGGTCATGAAGCGCCTTGCACTCTGAGCTGCAAATCCCAAATGGTTCGACTCTGACTCGCTCGGATGTCACTCCGTACCCATTGCACCACTAACACCGTGCCGGCAGAGATCCTGCCCTTGCTCTACAGCTGTGCATTACAACTCAAGTCATGAGTTCGAGCTGTTCCATGCCCAGGAGGGCCTGCTTCTGGGCCCCGAGTGACACTCCTCCTGCATTACTCTGCAGGGTACTACCCCTGTAGTACCAGGGATCGGGGTCACCACCACCTTCAAGCAACACCGCAAGAGCAACACTTCGCCTGGGATACAATCTCCCCAGCGCAGGAAAGGAGGAGGAGGGGGGGAGAGGAAGAGCAGGTGAAATCAAAAGCAGGCTGGCTGGGCTTGGAGGGAGGTCAGAGGCAGCCCACGTAGATGGATTGGGGCCAGCTGCAGGCGATCCAGCAGGAAGGAACAACAGGGCTCTCAGCAGGAGAGCGCGATTCCATGTGCTGTTGGGATGAGCCAGTGGAAGAAAAAGGGGTCGTTTTGACTGGCCGTTCCCCCAGGTTCTAGTGTGGCTTGCTCCCTACACGGGCTCTTCCTGACCTAGCCTGGCTATACATGCGCCTGGTAGCCTGAGGAGCAACCAGATTCCGGCCTTGCCTGCCTAAGCCCTCCCGTCTCTTTCTGGATGCCTCTCCCTCCCAGTCTGCCAGCCTTGTAATCACCCAATTCCTCCCCCCAACACCCAGTTGGCCTACTTCTGATCTGCCAGCCAGACACTTCTGCCTTTCCAGGCCATCAACTGAACTCCTCATCTTAAACCAGCCTCCACCAACCTGGTGCCGCCCCCAACTACAACTCCCACCATCCCCCAGCCAGTGCTAGCCGGGGCACTATGCGACTTGCCACCCAATGCATGGGCAGGTGGGGGAAGGCTGGCTTAAGCCTTGGTCTGCAATCAGTCCTGCCTTTGGATGATTTTGGGCTTCTGCCCTGTGCTCTACCCCAACACTGGCTCCAGTCGTGCAGGGATCCATACTACAGTGGCTCCCAGAGCAACCCCGACATGCACCCTAAGGGCAGCGTCCCCAGGAGTGATTGGCCCCACTTCCAAGCCAGCCTGGGCTACAAACGAGCCGTGGCCGTGCCTTCCACCCATACCTGTTTCCAAGGCACCCTATTCTGATTGAGGTTGCAATCCTAAACACAGCTACCTGGGAGTAAGTCCTACTGAACTCAGTGGAGCTTAATTCAGAGTAGACATGTGTAGGATGGGCGTTGTGAATATACCAATTGCTGGCGTGTGCTGAATTTGTACTGGATAGTGGTGCATTCTTATGAGGAACAGCTAAAGCATTTGGGGCGGTTTTGAGTTCAGGAGGAAAAAAATACATCTAAAGAAGACATAAACCTGAAGTTTATAAAATCATGAAAACTGGATAGAGAGACATTTGTATAATAACATTATCTTGTAATAGTAATTATTTTTAGAATATTCCCTTATAATATTAAACTTTGGGATCAGCCAATGAAATTGATTGGCAGTAGATTCAGGACAGAGAAAATGGAATATGTTTACACAAGTCATATTCTCCTTCCCTCTTTATTGTTTACTACAACTTATTAGATTGTAAGCCTATGCGGCAGGGTCTTGCTATTTACTGTGTTATCTGTACAGCACCATGTACATTGATGGTGCTATATAAATAAATAATAATAATAATAATAATAATTATCATGTGGAATTTGGTGCTGCAACACACGGTGACAGCCATTAGCTAAAAAGAGGACACAAATTTATGGAGAATAATAAGGTCTGTCAGTGAGTATTCACCACAATGACTAAAAAACAGAACCTCTATGTTTAGCAGCAGTATACCTCTGTGTACCAATTGCTGGAGGGCAAACACTGTGCTACAGGTGTTGTGTTCATGTTGTGCTTGTGGATTTCCTAAAGGCATCTGGCTGGCCACAGTTGGTTGGGCACAGAACAATTTCCAAAACCCATTAGTAAGAGGTTGCCCGTGGTATTAACTTCTTGACTTCATGGTGCTCTACAGGGGCACTACTCCCTCATGAAACATAAAACCAGTGTGCCTATTTTCATCTGACATATGCTGGAGAATGCGAGGATCATTTTCTATCTCTGTGATCTTTATTAAGGATCTATTCCAAATTCCTAGCTGGGACACAAGAGAAACCAGCTCAGTTAATAATTTTAGAACAAATAAAGCCCAGGTTTTATATTGGGCCTGGGGACAGGTCCCTGGTGCCTAAACTCTATGAACGTGCAAGACTTTTTGGTGCCTAAGCTGGAAAATTGAAAGCCCCCTCCCGTCCAAGACACACACACAGATTAAGACGGGATACAATCTACTAGAGGACAACTTGTAGCACTCCAGGTGCTTTTGCCTACAACCCCCATCAACAACAGCCAGCCTAGCCAATGGTGAGGGATGATGGGAGTTGTTGGCTCAAACATCTGAAGGGGAGGACAAGTTGCCCACCCCTGTACGAGGACATTTTCCTGCACAAATCTCATCAAAACGGAGCTGCCCTGAACACACCCCTTTGTTCAGATGTGTTTCCCACACACTCTGCTGCTATTAAAGGTTCCAAAATGGGGCGGCTTGCCTTGCTTTGTGGTAGAGCCATCTCCGGTGGTACTGTCCTCTGAGCGGTACTGTTAAAGCTGCTTGCTAGCTTGGACCCATCAATACCTAGAGTGCTCCTTTCTCAAGCTCTCAGTTGGCTGAATCAACATGCCCAATACCTTTTGTACTGTGGAATTCTACTCCATGTAAGCTGCTCATGGCCCTTTCAGGCAGGCTTCCCAAACCTACCTATGTTCGGTTGTGTTTTCATAGAATCATAGAATAGCAGAGTTGGAAGGGGCCTACAACGCCATCGAGTCCAACCCCCTGCTCAATGCAGGAATCCACCCTAAAGCATCCCTGACAGAGGGTTGTCCAGCTGCCTCTTGAAGGCCTCCAGTGTGGGAGAGCCCACAACCTCACCAGGCAACTGATTCCATTGTCGTACTGCTCTAACAGTCAGGAAGTTTTTCCTGATCATAGAATCATAGAATAGCAGAGTTGGAAGGGGCCTACAAGGCCATCGAGTCCAACCCCCTGCTCAATGCAGGAATCCACCCTAAAGCATCCCTGACAGATGGTTGTCCAGCTGCCTCTTGAAGGCCTCCAGTGTGGGAGAGCCCACAACCTCACCAGGCAACCGATTCCATTGTCGTACTGCTCTAGTACGACAATGGGATCTAGTGACATAACTGATATTGAACACTATGAACAATATGAACACTATGTTCCTAGTGACATAACTGATATTGAAATGATAATACACGTTGAGCTGCTTTTATTGGCACTGTGTTGGCTTAGTATTGCTAATTTTACCGTTATAGACATTTTTGTGGTTATTAGATTTTATGGTGTTTGCAATTTTGATTTGTTTTGTTTTTCGGTTTGGTTTTTTAAAAACTTTTTTATGGAAGCTGCTTTGTGAGGGCATTTGTCCCCAAAGGGTGGTCTATAGATGTCCCATTAGCCACACTGGAGACTATAGTGATGCCAAAGCCAATCACTGCTAATTTAAACTGGGGAGCAAAATCATTTATGCACCAGTGAGACCAGTGACTATTTTGTCCTATGCTAAGTGGGCAGAAAAGACCGCCATCTTCTGCCTTCCTTGGGAAAATAGCCTTTTGTTCTTTGGAAGGCAGGTATTCCCTCTTCCACGCACGCACACTTCCTGACCCTTTCTCCTCTTAACATTTCCAGCACATGTGCCAGAGGCCTCATTGCACTTCCTGGAGCCAGTGGCAACCTGCCCAAATTGTTAAGCACATTTGAAAAGGCCCTATACCGAGTCAGGCCATTGGCCCAGCTACCTTGGCACAGTCTACCTCAACCTGGCACCCTGGCTGGCTGGGGATGATGGGAGCTCTAGTGCAGAAAACACTTGGAGCGAGCCAGGTTGAAGAAGGCTGGTCTACCCTGACTAGCAGCTCTCCTGTAATACAGTTCCTCATGTTGTGGTGACCCCCAACCATAAAATTATTTTCGTTCTTCTCGACACGATCCATTGTCATGGGATGGTTTGCTAATGAAAATAATACATAACAATAGCTTTAATAATACAAAAGATGATACATGACATAGTTCAGTCAATACAGTTTCCTAAGACCATCGGAAATATGTGTTTTCCGATGGTCTTAGGCGACCCCTGTGAAAGGGTTGTTCGACCCCCAAAGGGGTCCCGACCCACAGGTTGAGAATCGCTGTTCTACGCCAAAGCATCTGCTCTACCATGGAGCTACAGTACTCCTGCCCCCACCTCTAAAAAATGTGTGTGTGTGTGTGCGTGCGTGTGTGTGTGTGTGACTTGAACCATGAATCTAACACAGGCTTCTACCACCAGCACAGGTAAGAAATGATCAAGCCAGACAACTCACAAACCCAAAGTAGTAGTCCAAAATGGTTTATGCATGAACCTGCGTACGCACAAGGAGGACACAGATATGCCAAGAAATCTGTAAACAGATTGGCAGAAGGCTGCCTCTCTCATCGGCAGGTATGTCTATAAATTAGGGCCATTAAAGAATTTTGGTTGATTGTCTGCCTTTTAACTGGTTGATTGATGAATAAACAGTTCACATTCAGATAACTTTATACTTGGTCAAAAGCCTAATAAAAATACACACTTTTTTGAGAAGTGGAAGAAGAATCAAAACTTTTCCACTGATAGGTTGAAAGAAAGGCTGTCATAAGTATTATCAGTTCTTACTACACTAACTCACCAGAACCAAAATAAACCAACATGCCCTTGAGTCTCAAGTGCACTGATTAATCAACTAAAGTATTAGTTGATTAATTTACTGAGTAAAGTTTGCAGTCCTAGTACAAGCCATTCTCAAGGCATTCCTCCTTCCATGGCGGGATCCCATGCATGCCCTTCTCTAGGTACCCCCTCCCCAAACAAGGCAAGGGGGAAAGCTACAACAGAGGGGCCTTTTTCAGTGATGATAGGGGATACTTGGCTCAGCAATACTACAAACAAGAAGGATCTTGGAATTGTTGTAGATCGCAAGCTGAATAGGAGCCAACAGTGTGATATGGCTGCAAGAAAAGCAACTGCTATTTTGGGCTGCATTAATAGAAGTATAGCTTCCAAATCACGTGAGGTATTGGTTCCTCTCTATTTGGCCCTGGTTAGGCCTCATCTAGAGTATTGCGTCCAGTTCTGGGCTCCACAATTCAAGAAGGACGCAGACAAGCTGGAGCGTGTTCAGAGGAGAGCAACCAGGATGATCAGGGGTCTGGAAACAAAGCCCTATGAGGAGAGACTGAAAGAACTGGGCATGTTTAGCCTGGAGAAGAGAAGATTGAGGGGAGACATGAGAGCACTCTTCAAATACTTGAAAGGTTGTCACACAGAGGAGGGCCAGGATCTCTTCTCGATCCTCCCAGAGTGCAGGACACGGAATAACGGGCTCAAGTAAAAGGAAGCCAGATTCCAGCTGGACATCAGGAAAAACTTCCTGACTGTTAGAGCAGTATGACAATGGAACCAGTTGCCTAGGGAGGTTGTGGGCTCTCCCACACTAGAGGCCTTCAAGAGGCAGCTGGACCACCATCTGTCAGGGATGCTTTAGGGTGGATTCCTGCCTTGAGCAGGGGGTTGGACTCGATGGCCTTGTAGGCCCCTTCCAACTCTGCTATTCTATAATTCTATGAACAACGGTATCCATTTAAAAACAACAGTTCTGGAGTCCGTTAAAAAACAAACAAACTTCGCGTTGTTAAATGCTGTTAAATGCCTGCGAAAAGAGAAAAGTCCTGACCTGGCACCGAAAAGATAACAATGTTGGCGCCAGGCAAGCCTCATCAGGGAGATCATTCCATAATTGGGGGGCCACCACTGAGAAGGCCCTCTCCTTTGTTGCCATCCTCCGAACTTCCCTTGGAGTAGGCACTCGGAGGAGGACCTTAGATGTTGAGCGCAATGTATGGGTTGGATTAGGTAGGTTGGCAGGCAGATGTGCGCGAGGTGGAACTCAACAGTGGGGGTTAAGTGTGGCACATGGTGGCAGCAGGTCCTCCTAGTGGGGCGGGGGGCACGTGCAATCCACCGCTTCTGCTCTGCTGTCTGAGGCGGGGGATTCACCCCACTTCATGAGAGGGCCATCCCTTTCCAACCCCCACTGCCTTAGCTTCCCATCAGTCCATTATGTCCAGACACTTCCCACTCTCTGTGCTCAGGGCCACATTTGTCCTTCTTTTCACCTGCATTCCAAACTGCTTCCTGCTGGAGCAATGCCAGAGGGTGATTTAAAGAGCCTGGAGCCTGAGTGCTCTGGCTAGGCTAGGATTTCCCTCATCAAGTCCCAGCTGCCCTACTTTCCCTTTAACACTGGTATGGATTAGTCAACATCCTCCAGCATGGGGGTGCGGAACATGTAGTCCTCCAGCTGTTCTCCCATCAGCTCTAGCCAGCATACCTGATGGTGAGGGATGGTGGGAACTGTATCCAACACATCTGGAGGGTACAAGGTTGAGGAAGGCTGCATTAGGGTTTGGTGAGCTGCTTTGATAACACATGGGTATTGCCTGGGCAATGTCAGAAGCCAGAAATATTGCTGAATTAGATTTCCAGGGGTCAGAGCTTGAATGTTAAAGCTCCAACCTTGCCCCTCTACATGATTAGCAGAATTAAAACCTGATATTTGCTGGCACAGCAAGCCAAGACTGATAAAAGAGTGCCTTTTACTGTCCCAGGGGGCCTTGGGACAATGCCTCGGCCACAGCTATTCATTCAACCCAGATCTTCGGAACGAATTCAATGCGGCTCGCAAGAGGGGCAATTCTCAGTACATTGTGCCCCATGGCCTAGATTCATCCTGCCACCTTAAATGGTGACCAAAATCGGCTGCTGGAGGGTAGAAACCGACGCTGCAACAAGGTGCCCAACCCCATGAATTCTTACTAATGCCAGTGTGGGGTGTGGGCAGCATTTGCAGGGGAGCACTGGTGAGTGGGGAGGGGGTGTTTAACGCCCCCTCCTCTCTCTCTCTCACACACACACTTCTCCCCCACAACTTCTCCTGACAGCTAGAACTACAATAAGAAATAAGGGGGGGGGGAAACCCTGGGGCTGTGGAGAATCAGTGCCCCTCCCACCCACAAATTCTCCCCACCTCTGTGTGATCATTAACCATGGATTAGGCATAAGACATAGTTCCTCCACGAAAGCAGCTCACTTTTTGACTTAAGGCAAGGTCATCTCTGCTCAAGGAGCATGACCGTGACCCGGACGGATTGGGTACCTAAATATGCACATCTTTATCAATTGTGCTAAAACAGCTGCCACTTAGGACTAGGTTCCAGCAGTCAAGAACGCACGGAAAATGGCAGATCTGATCATTTTTGTGCCAGCAGGTTGGACTGCATTAACTCCTCATCATATGTTCATGCAATGGTTTCCCCAATGGAACAGCCAGAGCGAGTGAGCAAACGGCCATCCATTCCATTACAATCTCTCTGGATTCATCCACATGGCCTCCAGATACCCAGAAGGCCATCAAGTCATGAGCGTCTTCTCCAGTAGTAGCTTCTGGTAGAGAAACTCAAGAGCACCAGGCAAAAGGGTGAAAGCGAACTTTGCTGCTACTTCGTCACACAAGCTTGACTCCCAGACAGATAACTTTTAAGAACTTATTGGCATCAAAGCTAAGGAATTAGATCGAAAACAGAATTCTGCCCAGGTGGATTCCATAACCCAGCCACAAATATGTTTCAGACCTGCACCAGCCTGTTCCCCACAACCTCGCACAGGGGATGCTAAAGGCTGGACCAGAGTGCTCCATAGATTAAATGAATATTTGAGCAGAGACTTGGATTGGACATTTTCTAATTCAGAGAGGCCCTTCCTGTTTGCAGAACTGGCAGCTTGGCAGCCTCGCTTGGAGAATCCAGCACTGGCAACTTTGTGATGCTGTATCACATCAGATAGATAAAAATATCAGAAGGCGAAATAAAATGCCAAGCCATAAACTGCAACACAAACTACAAATTAAGCAACTGCAAATTACCTATTAGGGGGATTTGAGTTTATTTATTTATTCATTTATTTCTTAATTACATTTCTATACCGCCCAATAGCCGGAGCTCAAAGTTAATCAACCTTTGCCTGGATTCAGGCTTTCAGCCTAAGAAGCTGAGTACAAAGTAAATTCCTGCTCCCCAGTGGTTCAGAGAAATGAAATAATATGACAATACATACAACCATTTACCCACCAGCAAGTTGCAGCAATGGGCATGGGCGAAGATGGCCCACCGCCTCCGCCGTCGAGAGGTGAATTTTACATCTCTCTGGATGCTTCCGTTTTCTCATGCCCAATAGCAGAAATTAAGTGACATTATCCTTGTTAGGGTAATACCAAGCAATTGCATGGCAAATTGCCCCTTAGTAAACGGTTGTCTGCATTCACCCTGAGTTGTGTATTTGGAAATTCCAGAGCCTCCGTGCCCCCGCCCCACCCCGCCCTGTTGCCCTACTCACCCACAATGAGGCACAGGATATCCAAAGCCACCAGGGTCTTCCTCAGCGGTACTCTCTGAGCGGTCAAGTCACTAGGCACGCCACACCTGGAGCTGCGCACAGTCACCTGGACATCTCCATCTTTCGGCCGCTGCCCAGGCAGAACATTCAGGAGTCCAGCTTGCTCTTTTTGCATGATTCCTTCAGATCAACTCGCCCCTGTGGGATCAGGCTGGATCCACTTACTTAGCCCCTGCAACAAACACAGAATCCAAACACTTAGTTCCAGGTGGGGAAGAGATCAACGGAGTTTTTCAGTTCCTGGCAGCAAAATGAAGGATCCAGACTTCTAGTCCCTGGTGTGGATAGCAGGATGGGGCAAAATCCAGCCCTTGAGCACCGGGATGTGGCAGGGGCTTAATCTTGGTTGCAGCTTGGCAAGGTCCAGGAGGGGGGTGGCAATGTCCTTCTGGAATCCAGGCCTCTTGGGAGCTGGGGGAGGGGAGGGAGGGGAGGGGAGGGGCAGGCTGCCTGGCCGGGAACAAGCAAGCAAGCAAACAAACAAACAAACTTCGACTTTCCCCCCATCCAGAGCAGGGCGGAGGAATGTTTCCAGCTCCGAGACCCTGGGGGAAAGGGCAGTTTGCCCAGGCGCTGCTTCGGAGGGACCCCGGGAGATGCCGCCCCTTCCCAGAGGCGGGGCAACGGGAAGAGCAAAGTCCAACAAGGAAGGGGGCAGCCGCGCGCGTCCGAGCCGAGGCTTTGGGGGCAAGGCTCGTCTCAGGCCCCGCGCGCTGGGTAGGTGGGAGGGGAGCCGCAGAGCCGCGTCGAGCTCGCGGGAGGGAGTCGCTTCGGGGCAGAGACCCAGCAGGCTGCGCCTCCCCTCCGCTGCGAGCCGCGCGCGCGCGCGTACCGGCGGTGTCGCCTCCCCAGCGGAGACCAAGCAGCGCACGGGGCCCTCCGCTCCCACGCTCCGCCGCGGCTGCTTGCCCTCTCTGCTCGCCGCCGCTCCGCCCTCTCCGTCCCGCAGAGCTGAGCTCCTGGAAAGAGCGCGGAAGGGAGGAAGTGGAGGGAAGGGAAGGGAAGGGAAGCGGTTGCGATCCAGCTCCTCGACGCGCGCGGCTCGGAGGGAAGCCCCCGGGGCCCAGGCGTGCTCCCTTCCCAGTAATGGCTAGAGGCGGCGGCGGCGGCGGCGGCGGCAGCGCACCCCACTCCCGGGGCTGGGAGGCGAGGGCAGAAATGATCGACGGGGTGGAAGGACGGGCGAGGGGGGACTGCCTCCGTGGGCGGGCGGGCCGGGGGCACCACGGCCGGTGCGAGACTATTTTGCGCCCTAGGCAAGGTGAGCTCCTTTCACCCCGACCTCCCACCCCCCAAAATGCCAACTTTGACTTTTAAGAACAGATGTTACCTGGAAAAAATAAGAAGCACAAAACTTGAAACTGCTAAATGTATTTTAAAGTGCAAGAAATACGTCATGCCGATTATAGCAAACAAATTGGAAAGGAACATCTATGGGTCTAAAATGTATTATTTAATAGGAATATCACCTCCAAATCATCCCCCCCAACTCACATGTGCGCGCACACACACTCCGCATCACTGACTCCAAACAAACACACGCATGAACACATGCATTCACTCAGAGACCCCCTGCATCCCATGCACCCATACATTCTCTCTCTCTCTCTCTCTCTCTCTCTCTCTCTCTCTCTCTCTCTCTCTCTCTCTCTTCTCTTCCGGGAGCTGCCCCACCCCAGCGTCCCTGGCTTCACTTCAGCTGGGCGGGCGCAGGGTGCCATCTCGCCCGCCCAGGCCCAGCTGAATCCTCGGGCCAGGCCGGCTCAAGCCAATGCGGGTGAGTGCTGTGCTACGCCCGGCGCCCTTCTTAGCTTGGCGCCCTAGGCGGCTGCCTGAGTGGCCTCTATGGTAGCACCGGCCCTGGTGGGGGGGGGACTGCCCCTCCCCGCAATCTCAGATGGCCCTTTCCTCAGTAGCGTTGACCTATCCAGGGCCGGAGAATGATCCCGCACGCTGCACAAAAAGGAGACGCAGAAAGGATGGAGAGAACCGGCATCTCAACTGAGCTTCTCCCTTCCATGCAAGCGCGCAGACGGGGCTATCCAGCTCAGGGCGGCCCCTGGCACGAGGCAAGGTCAGGCGGCAGATTCTGGGTGCTTCCGCCACTAGTGGGACAAGGACAGAAATGCTCCACTGGGAAGTTCTCCTTCCCAAACCTGTTGATGCAAACATTGCGAGTTCTAAGTTTGCCCATTAAAATACAGAGTAGATAAAGTAGGCCTCATCTAGAGTATTGCGTCCAGTTCTGGGCTCCACAATTCAAGAAGGATGCAGACAAGCTGGAGCGTGTTCAGAAGAGGGCAACCAGGATGATCAGAGGTCTAGAAACAAAGCCCTATGAAGAGAGACTGAAAGAACTGGGCATGTTTAGCCTGGAGAAGAGAAGGTTGAGGGGAGACATGAGAGCACTCTTCAAATACTTAAAAGGTTGTCACACAGAGGAGGGCCAGGATCTCTTCTTGATCCTCCCAGAGTGCAGGACACGGAATAACGGGCTCAAGTTAAAGGAAGCCAGATTCCGGCTGGACATCAGGAAAAACTTCCTGACTGTTAGAGCAGTGCGACAATGGAATCAGCTACCTAGGGAGGTTGTGGGCTCTCCCACACTAGAGGCCTTCAAGAGGCAGCTGGACAACCATCTGTCAGGGATGCTTTAGGGTGGATTCCTGCATTGAGCAGGGGGTTGGACTCGATGGCCTTGTAGGCCCCTTCCAACTCTGCTATTCTATGATTCTATGATTCATAAGTGACATCATTTTGCTCCTCTTGCCTCTGATTTCCATTATTGTGTAACATTCCCCGATACACCCATGGAGATGACCAGAACAACAATAACAAATCTCCTATTTAAATAATGAGTTAGAAGTATAGCCTTAAGACCTGCCATATTTAATCTACCTTCCCTGACCAGATATGAGATTTTGCTTCTCCACCTTGCCTGTGTGTGGAAGAGCAATACCTTGACCACAGTGTACTGGAGGAATTCATGGAGAAATCAGTAGTATGCTGATAGAGGTAAGAGATACGTGGCTCAACTGGGATTTAAACCCAAGCCCAATGAAGTGATATTTAAACCCACAGCCAAGTAACCCAGTGGCGTAGCATGGGTGGGGGCCCCAACAGGCGCGGTTGCCCTGGGCGCAAAATTCTTAGGGGCGCAAAAATTTCAAAAAGAAAAAGAAAGTAGTAATAATTGTGGAGGAGACAGAAGTTGTGAAAGTAATGGATTTCTGTTTGTACCTATGCAAGGATACTGATCTGGACCACTTGCTTGAAGGCGAAGTGCCCAGATCATTCCAAAAAGGAGGACTGGTAGTTATTGGATAGATCAGATTTTTTGGGATGAAATAGAAAACATATGGCCACATTACTTGCCTGGCAGGCAGAATTATATTACTATTTGAACTGATCCCAGTAGTTTGAGGGCATAAAATATATATGAGATCACCCAGATGGGTTCAGAAGACAATTTGGCACCAGGGGTGGGAAATCAAAATGACATTCTTACTTTGATAGCATCCAAAATGTGCTGCCGACTCACAGTCCCTAATGGTATGGCCGACCCTGCAACCCAGGGGACAACCAGAAGAGACAACAGACATTTGTGATTGGATCTCCTGTCTCTTTAAATTCTTATTGAAGGCAGCTGGATAAGGATTCAGACTGGAACTCTTTCCCCCTTCACAGTTTAGCTAGAGCCGCCTTCTCCAACCTGCTGTCCTCCAGATGTATTGGGCTGCAATTCCCAGAATCCCCCAGCCATAGCTGGCTAGGACATTCTGGGAGTTGTAGTCCAATACATTGGAAGACAGCAGGTTGGAGAAGGCTGACCTAAGACAGGCTATCTTAGAATATAAACAGTGCCAACTTGTGGACAGAGAGAAAACGGATGCATTTTAAAGGGATTTAAAAAGAAAGGTTTCGGCGTATGCATAATGAGGTTTTGCCCGCCCCCTCCAATAAATACTCTCAATCCTACTGCTTCAGAGAATCAAAAGTAGAGCTTGTTAGACAAGTGTTTGTGGGCAACCCATACAATAACAGTCTGGTGTGTGTGTGTGTGTGTGTGTGTGGTGTAGTAGAACATTCCTTTGCAAGGGAGCCAAGTTTAGCTGGAACTTCCAAACCGCACGTCCACTATTACAGAGAAGCAAGAACAGATTGAAAACAAACACAAGGAAAACACTGCAAAGGGGGTGGGAATCACTTAATGCCTAAAGTATTAAGAGACACACAAAATGCAACTTTTAATTCTGTGTCTTCCCAGAGTGCATGACATGGAATAACAGGCTCAAGTTAAAGGAAGCCAGATTCCGGCTGGACATCAGGAAAAACTTCCTGACTGTTAGAGCAGTACGACAATGGAATCAGTTACCTAGGGAGGTTGTGGGCTCTCCCACCCTAGAGGCCTTCAAGAGGCAGCTGGACAACCCTCTGTCAGGGATGCTTTAGGGTGGATTCCTGCATTGAGCAGGGGGTTGAACTCGATGGCCTTGTAGGCCCCTTCCAACTCTACTTTTCTATGATTCTATGATTCTATGATTTCCGTTATACAAAAGGATAAAGATAAGCTAAGGGTTAGCTTCCCTCACTCCATCCCATGGATCAGTACTTGTACCTATGCTTTTTGTATGTTTTGAAGAGGACCAAATTCAGTCAACCAGAAATGGTTTTTCAAAATAAATTAAAAGGACAAATTTATCCTATCAGGAATTATCCTATCATAGTGTAATTGATTAGTTAAGGGCGCAATCTTATGCATGTTTATATATAGCTAGCTGGGGAATTCTGGGAGCTGTAGGGCTTCTTTCAGTCTAAAAATGCGAAGGATTCTTCCCTAAACTACCCAGAAGTGGGATCTTAAAACTCTTCTACCACCTCAAGGTCAGACTCATTTCTGAGTGGGTTGCATGTCCTCCAGCCACTAGGTAATACATCCAGTTTGGCTCTTATTGACTCTTTTTACTAGTGTGCCATCTTACGTTAATCTCTGGTTTTGTCAATATAAGGAGGACTACCATGTTTCTCTTTATTTCTGCTCTCTGTCCTGCAAGGGACCCACCTGAGCAGGAGACAAATCTAAAGGCTAAGCTTTATATTTTCAAAATACAGCCAATGTTGTTTCTTTGTCCCACCAGTCTCTGCATTTTGAAACCATTTCCCACCTAGCAGGGGCTAATCAAATTAAGCCTGAAATCCTATACCCACTTACCTAGGAGTAATCAGCCTTATAGAACTCAATGGGATTTATTCTGAGTAGATATGTATAGGATTACATTATAAATCTGCCTAACACATCTACTGCATTCCATCTTAAACCTTTTACAGTCTGTAGGCTTTGGGCTCTGACATCATGCCCAGAATTTTCTCTTCCCTACCCACTTCTTGTTTTGCTTAACTTCCAATGGGATGAAGAATTCTGAAGAACTCAAAAGCTTGCTCACCTAATAAAAGTATTATTTTATTTATTTATTTTCTATATTGCCCAATAGCACTTTGGGTTCACAAAATAAAGTAAAACCATAAAATACAAGAATAATACAATTTAATGACTTGGTTTGCATGTAACGGTGGCAAATTGTAGATTAATTAACCAACCTCCAATTTGCTGCAGTGCACATTGCATATACAACCTCTGATTGATCGAATCCCATGTAGCTCCATGATATCTGAACCCAGACACTAGGGGTTAAACAAGCCACAGATAACCTACAATTGTGGTGGCATGTACTGGGTTAATTAACCCACGATTTGCAAACAGGGTCAATGTATGATAATATATGAATAAAGCAAAGTAAAAACAAAAGAGGTTAACAGCACTGCAAAGATCTAAAAAGCACATACATATTTTTAAAACGGAGGGCCTAGATTTTAAAACACAGATAGATCAATAGATAGATCAATACATGCAAAGAGATGCTTCTTCAGGTAAACTGGACCCAACCCATTTAAGGCCTTAAAGGTTAATACCATCACTTTGAACTGGGCTCAGAAACAGACCAGCAGCCGGTGCTAATGACAGAGCCCTGGTATACTATGACATAATCTACTCTTCTTTAGCAATCTTGCTGCACTATTTTGGACTAACTGGAGTGTTCATATTGTTTTCAAAAGAAGCCACACATACAGTGCATTGCAGTAATCCAACAAGGAGGTTAACAGAATGTGAATAATTGTAGCAAAACTATCTCTGCCAAGATAGGGTTGCAGCTGATATACCAGCCTAAGCTGATAAAAGACACTCTGAGCCACCAAGGTGACAATGCTGGATCCATTAGCACTCCCAAACTATGAATCTGATGTTTCCGGGAAAGTACAACCCCCTCCAAACCAGGTTGAACCTCCAAACCATTCAGCTGGGCAGGCAAGCCATCCATTAACAGCTCCTCTAACATATCTGGCACAAGTCTGAGTTTACCGGCCCTCATCCAGTCCTAGCCTCACCTAGGTTAGTTGAAAAGGACAGGTAGAGCTGGGTGTCATCTGCACATTGATCATATCTTGGTCCACACCCCTGGATAACCATTTGACAACACCCCTGAATAACCACTCCTAGTAGTTTCACGTAGATCAGTGGGGAACCCTTTCTAGCCCAGGGGCTTCATTGCAGCACTGGACAGGGCTAAGGGCAAATCACAACTCAATTCAAAGCAAGTCTTCTCAGGTGCAAGCCCCGCTGAAACAGCAACCATGCCTGCAAAAGCAACAGTTCAGTTCTATGCAAGATGTGTGTGTGTGTGTGTGTGTGTGTGTGTGGATTTATTTATTTATTACTAAATTATTTATTTATTACTAATTTATTACCTATCTCTCCTCTCATCTCACACTATTGCCCCGCTCGTGCTCTTCGCTCCTCTGATGCCACGTTTCTCGCCTGCCCAAGGGTCTCTACTTCCCTTGCTCGGCTTCGTCCATTTTCTTCTGCTGCCCCTTACACCTGGAACGCTCTTCCAGAACATTTGAGAACTACAAGTTCAACCGCAGCTTTTAAAGCTCAGCTAAAAACTTTTCTTTTTCCTAAAGCTTTTAAAACTTGATTTTGTTCTGGCTTTATACTGTTAGTTTTACCCTACCCAGTGCCTGTTTACCCTACCCTGTCCCTGTTTGCATTCTCTTCCCCTCCTTATTGTTTTATTATGATTTTATTAGAAGGTAAGCCTATGTGGCAGGGTCTTGCTATTTACTGTTTTACTCTGTACAGCACCATGTACATTGATGGTGCTATATAAAATAATAATAATAATAATAATAATAATAATAATAATAATAATAATAATTTTCATACCGCCCAATAGCCAAAGCTCTCTGGGCGGTTCACAAAAATTAAAACCATGAAGAGCATAAAAACATCCAACAGTTTAACAATACAATATAAAAAGCACAACCAGGATAAAACTACACAGCAAAAATTGATATAGGTTAAAATATGAGATTAAAACAGCAAAGTTTTAATTTAAGTTAAATTAGGTGTTAAAATACTGAGAAAATAAGTATTTTCTCAGTATTGGCGACGGAAGAGTTTAACCACTTCTGTTGATAAGAAGCATTAATAAAAAAATGTTCTTTACCACTAATTTCCTGCTCCTCAACCCCTCACTCTCTACACATAATGATATGTATTTACTTAACCAACTCTCTGAACAATGGGCAGGCATCCTCTATGCAACTGTGGGATTGCACTGCCTTTGTTTAGTCAACCAGTTACAGTCCAGTCTAAAGTCCACTCTTTGTGCTGTAATGATTTACCCAGTCCACACAACTGGGTCAGCCTGTAACAGCTTCATTTTTAAAACCAGCCTGTGCTGCCTTTCAGCTATGTTAGTTGGTGTTGAGGTGTTTGCATGATTGCATTGCCATGAGGTTGGCTAGACTTTTGGCATCCCACACTAATTTAAGTAAAATCCGGGGTGATCTCACCCATGCCTGTGCAAACACAAAACCCAGAACACAGGACAGTGACTGACAGTCAGCATAGGCTGGACGAAAACTGTGGTTGTCAGAAGCAGAGATATGTGAGATGGAGGCCTCACCTACCTCTAATGCTTAAAAGTTTCATTCATGCACACTGTTCCACATTTTGGACACTGGGGTAGAAGCGTTTCTGTTTTTTTCCCCATCCCTAGCTTTTTGTACCACTTAGTCTGCTGAAGCGTTCTGGACAACTGGAATGCTTGCACATTTTTTGCAGAAATGTGATTGGTCTTAGTAACGTTATTGCCCTGTTAGAAAGTCTGGTGTGACTTACAGCTGTGTAAGTCACACCTATGCAGAAAACGCATGGCAACACAGCATTTAGTATTTGAGGCAGTAAACACAGGCTTACGCCCATTCATTATTATTATTATTATTATTATTATTATTTATTTATATAGCACCATCAATGTACATGGTCATGTACAGATAACACAGTACATAGCAAGACCCTGCCGCATAGGCTTACAATCTACTTACTTTATTAATCTACTTACTATAAAGTAAATCAACTTACTTTATTAATGCATTTATACACATCTTAAGAGAAGGCTATCTAACTACAAGTGCTCCTTAAAGTTGGGTGCATAAGTGTAAGTAAGTGAAGATAGCAATCTTGCTGCACTGTTTTGGGCTAACTGCCGTTTTCATACTCTTTTCAAAAGCAGTTCCACATATAATGCATTGCAATAATCTAAGAATGAGGCTACCAGAATGTGGATAACTGTAAGATCGCAACTGATCTATCAGCCTAAACTGTTGCACCAGGTTGAACCTCCAAACCATTCAGCTGGGCAGACAAAACATTCACTAACAGCTCCTCTAATATATCTGGGTTGGGTCTCAGTTTATCAGCCCTTATCCAGTCCATCGCTGTGCCCAGACACTGGCTCAGAATATCTACTACCTCACCTAAAGTAGCTGAAAAGTATAGTTAGAACTGGGCGTCATCTGCATATTGATAGCCTTTTCTTTTCTTTTGAAAAGCAAGTTTCTAGTCCTTGTGGTTGTGAAGAATGTTGGCAATGCCTGGGAAAAGCTCAAAAGCCACTGAAATGGCTCCACTGGTTTAGGAATTGGGAAACAGATCCAGCGCACTGCATAGTTCCTTGCCTCTTCTTGTTAGTAGCAGAAGTGGAAAATAATATCATACAGTTAGCAAACAATGCAGACCAATTTGGAAAATATGCAAATATGCCTAACTTGGATAATAAATGCAGGTTGTAGAATGCCGCATTTCTTGATGTGGATTCTACAATGTACAATGATGCGGAATCTGGGTTACCTCGGAACAGAGACTGTCCTTTTAAGCCCAGAGAATACCCAGCCTTGCATGAAGACCCTGACCCAAACTGACATCGACTCTGTTTATACATAACAACGTGCCATGCGTGTGTGGCTGCAGCCTCGAATATGCAACCTCCAATTGGCCTGATCATAGGTTGCTTTGTGACATGCGAACAAGGTCGTTCCTGGGTTAAACAACCCAAAGCTAACTTACAATTAGTTCTTAGATTAACTTTGGCTTGTTTAACCCACGAAAAACCCATAGTGTCCAGGTTCACATGTCATAAAGCAACCTACAAGCAGGCCGATTGCAGATTGCATATTCAAATCGGAAGCAACTTGTGTATGGCATGCAACCCAGTGTGAACAGGTTCAGTATTAAGTGGTGCATAAGCCCATTTATTTCAATGGGCTGAATTACAATTAACGCCTTCATTGCATTTTCTTTATTGTATTTATTTGCCTGTCGCATCTGATCTGGAGATCAGTGGTTATATAGTGCCACCTGCTGTTTTTTTCTAACGTTTTTGCCTCAAGCAATGAATAATTTTAAAATTGCATACATTAATAGTAGTGAACCTATAGAAATGAATGTCAGCTGTCAGAAGGAGAGGGGAAAGACAGATTAACTCCTCTCCCATGGTCCTCGGGATTGTCCCGGGACCTCGGGAAAAGCCGTGAAGAAAGGTTATGTCGATATCCTGGGGAAATGCAGGGTTCTTCCCTCCCTGCTCCTGGGATTCCCTGTGTGTCATGTGAATGCACAGGGACAATCCCAGGGCGATCCCTAGGATATCGCTCGGTGTAGACCTGCCCAGTGTGAGAAACGACCTCATCATATTCGATTAGAGCCAAAACAATGGAAAGTTCAGCCCTGAGAACCATCAACTGTCTGTTGCAGCAGTGCGGATATTCTAAAGTGTGCCTGAAACATTTTATCCTAGATTTATGTATCTAATATCCTCTTGTGATTTTAAGGTTGTGAATTTCAATATGTTATAAACCTACTCAAAACATGTTGGGGCTGGTTAAACATCAGACTACTGAGGAAAGTCAGCTGCAGGCCAACATGTACATTGATGGTGCTATATAATAAATAATAATAATAATAACATTCAAATCCAGTGGATATCAACGAGTTTAAACCCAGGTCCTAACTCTGTGTCAAACCTGGTCTCAGGAGCCAAAACACCCCACCCAAAAGCAGGGGGTGGGCAGATGGCAGATCGGAATGGACTGGTGGAGGGTCTGGGTGATTTGCATACACTGGAAAGTGTTTCGGACTCCCAATTTTTTTATCAGTAGTAACTGCAAAATAACTGTTTCTCATCTAAATTAAGCTGCTGAAATGCAAAAAAAAAAAAAAAAGCTGGTGGTGGGTAAAAGGACTGTTGTGTGAAAGGACTGTGAGTTCAGTTTTGGTACTCAAAACAAATCCTACGCTCAGGATGAGCTCAGAGACACCCTGTTCTTTAATTTAAAAATGGACATCATTTGTATCTGGTTCTGGTTGCTGGATTTGGGGGTTCTAGGAAAAAGCAAAATAGCTTTGACAAGTCTAAAGTTTATCTAGCACTGCTGTAGAGGGAGCCAAATTCTGCCCAGGGTTGTAAGCTCATGTGACTGAATGAAACAGTCATTCCTGACCTTCGATCTCCCAGTTTAGGCTCAAACCAGAGGTCACAGTCTTACACACGTTTGTTTAAAACAGGGATGAGCACCTTGTGGCCCTCCAGATGTTTTCGCCTACAACTTCAATCAGCCCTAGCCACCATAGACAATGGCGATGGATGCTGGCAGTTGCAGGCCAAAACCTCTAGGGGGGCACAAGTGGCCCACCTTTGGTATAAAACCAGGTGTGTCCCTATCACATCAAGAGAATTTTTCCTCTTGAGAATTCTGGGCAAAGGGAATTGGGCAGGGCCAATGGCAATGGACTATGAGGACACCCTCTAGTAGTGCATATGAAAGGGCATTCGCTTTGTCAGTGTGAGGAGATAGCTGCTTCTCTGCATCCTTCCAGATTGCTGTTGTTTTCAGCCTCCTCTATCAGCAATAAAAGATTTCTGAGATAAAGTCGTTTTTCTGAAACCCCCTGAGTTACAAATAAGGGACACTAATAAAGCCTGAGGGATTGCAGAGGGTTAGACCTAATAAAGTCCCAGAAGATGCTGATGAGCTATCTTCTAGTGCCCCACCATCTCAACATTTGTTATTTATTTATTTATTTATTTATTTAATTTATTTTATTACATTTATATACCGCCCCACAGCCGAAGCTCTCTGGGCAGTTCACAACAATTAAAAATAGTAAACATTAAAAGTATACAAAAATTTTAAAAAAACATAAAAACTATAAAAACAACAGTATCCATTTAAAAACAACCATTCTGGGGTCCATTAAAAACAAACTTAACGTTGTTAAATGCTGTTAAAATGCCTGGGAGAAGAGAAAAGTCTTGACCTGGCACTGAAAAGATAACAATGTTGGCGCCAGGCGAGCCTCATCAGGGATATCATTCCAGTCTGGGGGCCACCACTGAGAAGGCCCTCTCCCTTGTTGCCATCCTCTGAGCTTCCCTTGGAGTAGGCACTCGGAGGAGGACCTTAGATGTTGAGTGCAGTGAACGGGTAGGTTCATGTTGGGAGAGGCGTTCCATCAGGTATTGTGGTCCCAAGCCATGTAGGGCTTTATAGGTGAAGACCAGCACCTTGAATTGGGCTTGGAAACATGTAGGCAGCCAATGCAAGCGGGCCAGAATCGGTGTTATATGCTCAAACCTCCCTGTTCCAGCTATCAATCTGGCTGCCGCATTTTGCACAAGCTGCAGTTTCCGGACCATCTTCAAAGGCTGCCCCATGTAGAGGGCATTGCAACTTAAATCCCCTTATATTGTCCATCTGTCTGAGCTGCCATACTTTTAAACCTGCATTTTCTAGTTTGGACATTAAACATTCATTGAGAACTACTTTTGTTTTTGAGGTGACAAAATCCACTTACGTTAAGATGGTCTGTTTAAATACCTCAAATACCAATCACCGCACCAATGAAATCCGACAAAAGATGGGTGCAGAAATGAAGCATCTCCGCTCACATCACAAGACACAAAGAGCTAGGATGGAACCTTCAGCTCTGGTCAACCAGCTGTCATGGCAACAACGACCGTTGGGAACTCCTTTCAAAAGTACACAGGTGGGTTGCTGGTTGAGTTCCCACCCAGGCCTGAACACGTTAATCACTTCGTCCAATGGGACTGGCTTCCAAAGTGGTGGGCTCTATGTGCCTTGAAGTGTATGGTTTTAGTTCCCTTATGTAGGAGCCCGTTCCATGATGATTGCGCTACAGTCTTTCTAAGGAGTAAGACACTTTAATTGCTTGGGATAGGGGTAAAGCCAACTTTCTCAGAGACATTCATCTGGCATGGCGTTATGATGACTGTCTTTGTTGTCCCTCAACCAGGGATTTAAAGGCCCGCTTCCCCGGCGCATTAATAGCCAATCAAACCCACGAGGCTGGAGAATACACTTAATCCATTTACTTCCGATACTGCAGTATGGGGGTGCTCTCCGGTTCCACAAGATGGAGGCACCCAGAACAAAGGAATCTCACAGTATATATAGGCCCTGACTACAAGAGGGTGTTAGTCTCTTTCTAACCCTTCTATTTGTCAGTTCTGGATTAGCAAGTTAAGTTACATTCAATTTTCAAGTTAAGGTGCACAATCTCAACGTGTCATAGGTTACATTCGATGCTCTATTGCAGCCTTCCTCAACCTGGGGCGCTCCAGATGTGTTGGACTGCATCTCCCAGAATGCCCCAGCCAGCTGGCTGGGGCATTCTGGGAGTTGTAGTCCAATTCATCTGGACCGCCCCAGTTGAGGAAGGCTGCTCTATTGGTTGAAAGTTTTTCCCTTTGTTTGATGTCCACCATTAAGGAATGCAAATCTGGCATATAGCCATATGTAGCCACTCTTTGGCAGAGAAGCCATCTTTATTTTATTTTATTTATTTATTTATTTATTTATTTATTACATTTCTTTACCGTCCAATAGCCGAAGCTCTCTGGGCGGTTCACAAAAATTAAAATCATAGTAAGACAACCGACAGGTTAAAAGCACAAATACACAATACAATATAAAAAAACCCACCAGAATAAAAACCATGCAGCAAAATTGATATAAAATTAAAATACAGAGTTAAAACAGTAAAATTTAAATTTAAGTTAAAATTAAGTGTTAAAATACCGGGAGAATAAAAATCTTTAACCCGTAGCACATTACATTCATTAGAGAGATGACACCTCTCCCTGGGGCTATCATCTTGATATGACTTTTCTGGAGGAAGATCCAACTCCCATGGGTTGGCATCTGCTTTGAATGCCCAACACAGCAGATATCAGAACGGACCACAAGTGGCTGTTCACAACTGTAAATCGCCAAATGGGGAAAGGAAACCAATAAGAGGCCCCACGCCATGTGACTAAATCCGTGGTATAATTAAACATAAGTGGTATTATGTGTTCATGCTTCAGTGGTATTTCAATGGTTACAATTATTATTATTTATTATTATTTATGTATATAGCGCCATCAATGTACATGGTGCTGTACAGAGTAAAACAATAAAATAGCAAGACCCTGCCGCATAGGCTTACATTCTAATAAAATCATAATAAAGCAATAAGGAGGGGAAGAGAATGCACCAAACAGGCACAGGGTAGAGTAAAACTAACAGTATAAAAGTCAGAACAAAATCAAGTTTTAAAAGCTTTAGAAAAAAGAAAAGTTTTTAGCTGAGCTTTAAAAGCTGCGATTGAACTTGTAGTTCGCAAATGTTCTGGAAGAGCGTTCCAGGCATAAGGGGCAGCAGAAGAAAATGGACGAAGCCGAGCAAGGGAAGGAGAGACCCTTGGGCAGGTGAGAAACATGGCATCAGAGGAGCGAAGAGCACGAGCGGGGCAATAGTGTGAGATGAGAGAGGAAAGATAGGAAGGAGCTAGACAGTGAAAAGCTTTGTAGGTCAACAGGAGAAGTTTATATTGGATTCTGAAGTGAATTGGAAGCCAATGAAGAGATTTCAGAAGTGGAATAACATGGTCAGAGTGGCGAGCCAAGAAGATGAACTTAGCAGCAGAGTGGTGAACAGAAACCAACGGACTGATGTGAGAAGAAGGAAGGCCAGTGAGAAGAAGGTTGCAGTAGTCCAACCGAGAAATAACCAGTGCATGAACAAGAGTCTTGGCAGAAGAGACAGACAAAAATGATCGAATCCTGGCAATATTATACAGGAAAAAACGACAGGATTTAGCTACTGCCTCAATATGAGGAATAAAGGAGAGCGAGGAGTCGAAGATAAAGCCAAGACTACGAGCTTCCTTGACCGGAGTAAGTGTGACATCGTTGACAGTAAGAGAGAAATCAGAAAAGGGGGCTCTTAAGTAGTGCTCTTTGATTGGGCCTGGAGCAGGAGTCTCTGTGAAGTCTCCCATTGCTCTTTCCATTAGGTTTCCACAACAGGAGGGTTCATAGAATCATAGGCCTTAGCTAGACCGGGTGAAATCCCAGGGCTAACCCCGGGAATGTCCCTGTGCGTCCACATGCCGCACAGGGCATCCCGGGATCAGGGAGGGATGATCCCTCCCTTGCCCCGGGATCTCGCCCTCCACTTTGGGCCCGCTTTTTCCACGTTCCCGGGCTGAGCCCAAGACCACGGAACATGTGGCCGGTTGCTGCGGCTTGACCCAGCTCCGCGTGAGCCGGGAGCCACGCAAGGGGTAGGATGGGGGGAACGAGGAAATTAAGTTAATTTTTTTAAAAAACTTACCTTTGCGCACGACCGTTCATGCGCTCCATCTTTTTTTTAAAAATGGCGGGCACGATGCCTCTCCTCCTAAGGTCGTCGTGCCTCACGTGTAAACAGAGGAGGAATCTTGCGTTAATCACAACACAGCACAAGATCTTCCCTCCTCCATCGTGGGATAGAAGGTAGGTCTAGCTAAGGCCATAGAATCGTAGAGTTGGAAGGGGCCTACAAGGCCATCGAGTCCAACCCCCCGCTCAGTGCAGGAATCCACCCTAAAGCATCCCTGACAGATGGTTGTCCAGTTGCCTCAAGTAGCACAGAAAGTATTGCTGCTGCTGCTGCTGCTGCTGCTGCTGTTGAACAAGAAAAAGAATATGGAAGATTAGTTTAATAAGTTAATTTTTCAAGTCTGCACTTAAGGTTGTCATTTTAGATCAGTGGAAACTGCAATAAAATGTTGTGGTGTGGAGTACTTGTGCTCACTTGACACCAATCCAGCAATTTTCAAAGATACTCCATCCCATTACCCGCCCACCCAACCATATTTTCACACACTTCACTCAGCCATCTTTGCTCTCCATCTGACGAGTGTTTTACTGCATGCTCGTTACTGGGCACTCGCAGATTACTCACATGACAATGTTGTCTGCCTCTCACGCGTCTTCCATCCCTTCTGCCCTTTGTTGCACTGCAAAAAAAAAAAGCAGGGTTGCTGCTCCCCCTACTGGACTGGATGGGGCTAATTACTTCCTGTTTCCAGGAAGCGACGTCGGAGCAGCGACAGAAGGGACGGGAGTCGTGCATTTGACTAGATGTGATGGGGATTGGGCTGTTTTTCTTACGCCCACTTTTTTGTTATTGCTATTATTCTCTCTCTGTGTATATGCATTTCTACAAACCTTGGGATTCCCCCAAGCCTGCTAATATAGGGTGACCATATTTTGGAAACCAAAAAGGAGGTCAAATTGGCCGCCCCCAAGGGGGCGTGCCCACCAACAAGTACAGCCCCCAAGGGGGAGTGCCCACCAACAAATACAGCCCCCCAAGGGGCGTGCCCACCAACAAGTACAGCCCCCAAGGGGGCGTGCCCACCAACAAATACAGCCCCCAAGGGGGCGTGCCCACCAACAAGTACAGCCCCCCCAAGGGGGCGTGCCCACCAACAAGTACAGCCCCCAAGGGGGCGTGCCCACCAACAAGTGCAGCCCCCAAGGAGGCATGCCCACCAACAAGTGCAGCCCCCAAGGGGGCATGCCCACCAACAACTACAGCCCCCAAGGGGGCGTGCCCACCAAGTACAGCCCCCAAGGGGGGTACCCACTAACAAGTACAGCCCCCAAGGGGGCGTGCCCACGAACATGCCCAGCCCCCAAGGGGGCATGCCCTCCCAAACATCGCCTTTGTCACAAGTCTGATTTCATAGCACATAATTAAGACAAATCTGTTCTACATAACATCTTAGTGTTAAAATCATTGGAATAAAGAACAAGTGAGATATTCAATGTAGGTGAAATAAACTTCACAGGTCTTCCCCCAAGCTCAGCACACTGCAATTTCCTGCTGACACGCAGGACAGTGGAGTGATGAGGCTGCCTCAGCTTTCTTGTCCCCTACAGAAAAAAATCACGCCTCATCCATGCGTCAGCTACCCATGGCAATGACGGTTAACATGTGAGATTTGAAATGCAGCTTTCTCTCTACAATGCATTCCACTATTTTTTTATTACAAAAGAATTGAAATCTATACAGCCACATCTGATATTACAAGGTGAGCCATACTTTATAACCTTTCTTCCCAGAAGAAAAAATGGAGGAAATATAGAAATGGGAAGAAAAGAAAGAAAGAAAAGAAATGCAAGTCAAAAGTTCATAGAGACCTAAAGCAATTTACATATTACCATTTCTATTATTAATGATATATTATTATTACTTGTTTCCATTCCTTGTTCTCTCTCTCTCTCTCATAACACACACACACCTGCTCACACTACCCACACGTCCCAATCATGTGAATTCTCTTTCTGAAGAACTATTTGGTGCATAGCACACCTCCCTTCTCTGCAACAGTTCTTACAAAATACCCCTTTATCACCCTAGGCTTGATGTTATTTAAAAAACAAATAAACTTCAGAGTGTAAAAACCCCAACCAGAAAGGAGGGAACAGGAAAAACCAGACAAGTTCAGATTCAGTGACAATTCTTTATTGAACTACACGTGTCGGAGGAAACACACCCTCGACGGATCGAAGACGAGCTTCTCTACCCATCATCCACAACCAACGTCTTTTATGACATCCCCTGCCCTTCCTGATGAGCTCATGGCTCCTGCCTCCTCCCTTCCCTTATTGATTGCAGAGTTATACATTTTCCATAAATGAAACTACTACTAACAGTATGCCAAGGCCATACTTTTGCGAGAAGCGCCTGGCATCTGATAACGCCTCCCTGGGCTCGTACTGGGAGAGAGTAACAAGTTGAAGCTGTGCAATGTCTGGGAGCGTTCCCCCCTCCCTTCGGGTGAGGTGTGGGTTGTTAAGGGGTTTCAATTGGTCAGGGTGGGTCTGGTGACCAAGGGGGTCCCAGAAAGAGAGAAAAGCTTGGGCACCCAAGGGTGTCCTGTGGGTGTCAGGACTCCGGTGCGTGCGTGGCGAGCAGGAGCATCCAGGCCAAGCCGACTGGATGGCGGTGCTCTGCGTGACCTCTGAGGGAAGGAGTTAGTTCGAGTGGCGGATAGCCAAGTCGAAGTGAGCAACAGAGGTTGAGTCGCAGTGCTAAGTGTTTGTTTGTTTGTTTTAGTTTAGGTTTGGGTACTGGGGCAAGGGACCTTGTTGGATTTACGGCTGGTGGGTGGTTAGTGGGGAGTGAGTGCGAATCCAATTGGTTTGAGTGTGTAAAGGGGGAGGGGGAGGTATTAGTCCCTGCTGTCCGGAGTGTGTCATTCCTTTGTCCGTGTTTTCCCCCAAACCTCTTATGCGTTATCTTAATGTGTGGACCCTTATGGAGGTGTGTTTGTGTAAAGAATAAAAGTGTTCGGTCCCTATCTCCTGTGTGGTGTCGTTCCTTGAGAACCTAGACTCCCAAAGGGTTAAAAGCGGCAGTGAAGGGGCGTGTGTCTGGGCTGGTTGAGCCAGACCCCTCTTCTCCGGTGGGGGAATTGCTGAGTCAAGCCTGGCAGTTCCATCACAGTAGTGTGCCCACTATGCCCTGTTTATGTAACTTACTATACCAGATAAGCCCTTCTTGCAAGGGCAGGCGAAGCTAACTTTGCTGATTTTTGGGGTGGTTTTCGTGATAACAAGGAGCAAGCGCCGAAGCATCTGGGATCATGGCAACTTGGATCTGGGATCCAAGCCTTAGAAGCTGTGTTTTTGGAAACTGCTGCATTTGACTGGGCAGATTAGGGGAGTTCCCTGCAGGGGTAGAAAGTGCAGAGCAGCCGTGAGCAACTGGCCAACTGCATTCTGATGACTCTTTATTCATGGAAGGGGAAAGGGAGGCGTGTAGTAGCAGAGCCCTGAGTGTTTGGTGTAGTCCTTCCCCAGAAAAGGGGTCTTTTGAGTGGGGGTCCTTTTGGCCACCCTAACAAGAGCAGTTGAAGCATTTGGCGCTGATAGCCGGAAAGTTGTTTGGGCAGGCACCCCGAGCTGTTGTATTAGTATTTGACATTCATATGTTTTAACACTTCGATAGTGCTTACTGTTATTTGTGTTGTATGTATTGTGAATTTATTTATTTATTGCATTTCTACACCGCCCAGAAGCCGGAGCTCTCTGGGCGGTTCACAAAAATTAAAACCATTCAAAGTATAAAACAACAGTATAAAACCATAATATAAAATACAATATAAAAGCTCAACCAGATAAAAACAGCAGTAATAGTTTTGTACAAACTAACATGTTCCAATAGCGAATTCATTCTCCAAGTGCCCATCTTAGGGAGCCATTCCATATGCATGAGGGGTGCGGTGGGGACCATGATCAAACAGTTAAAAAGCAAGCAGTGTGTTCTAAGAGCATTTGTTGTGATTATTTGTTTATACTTTAATTTTTTATTAAATATCTACTAAAAATAATTTCCTTTAGCCGTTTTACAATAATAATGTATCATTTCATTTATTTCATTTCTATGCCACAAAGCTTAGCCAAATAGCCAAAGCTTTCTGGGAGTTTTACAAAGCCAAAAAAACTATTTAAAATGCATTATGGCCCTGTTCAGATGACACACGGTGATTAAGCATTTTGAGCTAAACGTTATGGCTTTAGCGTGTCACGTGAACCATTCCTAACTGTGGTGGCTACATATTAACCACAGTTTAAACACGCTCATTAACCATTTGCTGCAAATGGGCTAGCAACCTATCAATGGCTTAGTGAGCTGTCTGAACGCGCCCACTATATAGCATAAAACCTACTTACATATAAACAGACACAAATAAATATCACAATGAAACCAACAATGTAAAACTAATTAAAATGCCAACGCAGCGTAGAATAAAATACATATACTGCAAAGAATACAATAGAGTCCTGCGAAGTTTTTGAGCCCGGAGGCACACTAGGAATTTTGAAAAAGTGCGCTGGGCACCACCACAAACTGGATCCTGGAGCAGGCGGAATGCGCTGGTGGGGCGGGGGCAATCACAAAATGATGGGAGCACCCCCAACACCTTATATAGGTTTGTGTCTTCGTGATTGTGTACCCTGTGTGTGCGCTGCTCTTCCTGACTTCTGGCTCTCTCTGGCTCTTTTCTGTTTCCTTCTCTCTTTGGCTCATCTTTCTCTCGCTGGCTTCTGATTCCTCCTTCTTTCTGATCCTCTCTCTCTTTCTCGTTTGTCCTTCTTTTCACCCACTCTCACGGTCTCTCCCACTCTCTTTCTCTGGTTCCTCTCTCCCTCTCTCTCTCTGGCTTCTCTCTTTCCTTCCCTCCCTCTGGTCCCTCTCTCAGCCACCTTCTTGCTTTCTCTGAGTGATTGAGTGGCCACACCTATACTGGTCATAAATGTAATTGGCTAGCTTGTTTGCCTTTCTGCAACGTCTGTTTCTTCAAGGTTCTTCTTGCCCCAGGGCACTTAAAGCAACAGATGTTTAGAAGTGGTAACCAGCACCTGTTTCTTCTATGCTGTGTTTGACTGAATTGTCCTCTATTTCTTTCATTTTGTTTTCATTTCTGACTTGCCACCACAGGGGCTACTAGGTTCTGAATAAAGGGTTTTCATCCACCCCCGTAGAAGCCAAAGGGACTTACCAAGTAGTGGAGCACAATGATGTACATTAACTGATATAGTAGACACGCTGCTTCTTTCAAAGCATTGGTGGATGGCCACATTTGGGGATAAACTAGATAAAACTCTCTCTCTCTCTCTCTCTCTCTCTCTCTCTCTCTCTCTCTCTCTCTCTCTCTCTCTCTCTCTCTCTCTCTCCACACACACATACACACACGACTTTCCAACCAGTCAGGGAGAGTGACAACAGGGAAACTGGTTTGATTTTTGATTTCCCCACTCCAGAAGCTACTTGAGGGATTTTCCGATCTGCCTATCTGGTATTTTCCCCACTAAAATACTCATGTTATCATCATGGAGATGTGTGTATGTGTGTGTTTTAAAAAAAGAAACAGTACCGCAACTAAGGACTTATTGAAATTATCCTTTCCCCATGATGACAATTCCGTTACTGGTTTCAACTTGTGATTTGCTTAGTTTGTCAAAGCAAACATGGTTGGGTATTGAATAAAGCCAAACAGAGACAGAATATCCTCTGAGTCTCATTTCTTGACTTGCTTTTTAGACCAAAACAAAGGGAGCACTCCATTCCTCATGCACGAAAGGATAAACGTCAGAGAGAAAAATCCTATGACCACTAGATACTGCTTAGACACTATATTTTTTTTCAGTTTCTGGGAACTGATGTTGGAGCCAGCACTCTGACCTCAGTTCCCAGAACCAGCTTGCCTTGCCATCTCCCCTGCCACCTCATAGAATCATAGAATAGTAGAATTGGAAGGGGCCTATAAGGCCATCAAGTCCAACCCCCATAGCTGGCATGGTTCTCTCCATGCCCACTCCTTCCTCGTGCTCAGGAATGGACTGTGGAGAGGATGACAAGGGGCTGTTCCTTGGGGCAGGGAAGGGAAGAGAAGGCCACTTCCTATGCACTGCACGGCCATCCCCACCCCTCCTGCTCTGAAGCTCCCCAGCTTGATAGGCCAAAAAATGTCCTGGTGGCCAAGATTAAAAAAAAGGCCCATATCAGGACAATTCAATAAAAATGTGGATAGTGACAGAAAAATACTACCAGTAGTGCTAAGAGTGCTGCCTGCCTCTAAAATGGGTGGGCAAGTGGCACCCTCAGAACTTGTTGGACTCCAACTCCTCTTAGCACAACAAGCATTGATAATGGTCAGGGATGATGGGAAATGGAGTCCAACAACATCTGCAGATGCCCACTCCTGCTCCAAAGTGTGCTCTTATCTGTGGTCAATTGGATCTTACACCATCTGCTTTCCAGCTGTTGCCCTATATGCTTCATATTCATTAAACAAAAAACCTATGGTTTAGAAAGCAACGTTAAGGCTTTCAACCAAGCACCAAACAAGCAGGGAAATTGGGTGTTAAGGCTCACAAGCCTTAATGCCACATCTTCCCTAAGGAGGCAGAAAGTGCCAGTGAAATTCTCATTCTCCCAAAGCAGATAAACCATGAGGACAGGATGGAGAATAGGATTTTTTTTCTTTTCTTTTTTCTGTTAACTGCCCTTTCTCCCTCAATCTTTAAACAATCTTCCTGAAATTATCAGGTTATGTAAAATAGGCATTTCTTTCTGGCACATGTAAATTTCAGGGAGATTGGTGAAAAAATCTCAATGTTGTGAATGTTAGAATGACCAACCAACCCCCCCCCCCAATTACCCCTTTTTAATGGTAGAATGCTTCCCCCCCTGTCAAACCTTAACTAAGAAATGCACAGCCGTGCATTCTTAAATTTAAAAAAGATGTCAATTTTGAAACAAGTTCCCATCACTTTCAGTATGCAATTGCGTTCCCATACAAGATTCCACCTAATGTCAAAGAAAATAACAAATCAGTGAATAGTGAATTTTCTTCAAACAAGGACATAAAATAGGAGTAGAGAAGGCAGCACAGAATACAAATTGACCAAGGCATTCCATCTAAATTTGGTGGTCAGAGGTATGTCTATACCGATACTTTCTCAGTCCCTGAACGGCTGCTGGTTTGGCACAGACCAGAAGTTGATACCCCAGCAGAGGTATCAACTTCTCTTCACCACTGCAACCTGCTTCTCACTGTATCCCAGGCAATGTAGGTGGTGAGAAAGAGATGCACAGGGCCAATGCAAGGTATTTTTTGCTGCTTGAGGCAAATCATTAAACGGTGCTTTCCCCTCCCACTCAGACACACAGTTTTGACCAGAGGCATGTTGCTGGAATATTTGCATCTCTTTCATGTTATTATAACTTGACTTCTTTTATCAGATCAGCAGCTGGCTCTAAGAACAGGATGAGGCATACAAAGGAAGAAATACTTAAGGATCTAAGATTTTATCTTCCGGATCATACCAAAGGGTCCATCTAGTTCAAAATACTTCTGCTTCCCATAGTAATCAACTAGGCAATATCCTTATGTTTTATGTCTCCATCATCTGTATGCCGATGATACACAATTATATCTTTCATCTCTGGATCTTTCTCCTGATGTTCACGATCGTATCTCGGCATGTCTCTCAGATATCTCAGCTTGGTTGCTTCATCGTCGTTTGAAACTTAATATGGCAAAGACTGAATTGCTTGTTTTTCCTCCTAAACCTTCTCCTCATCTCTCATTCTCTCTTACTGTCAATAATGTTACACTTACTCCAGTCAAGGAAGCTCGTAGTCTTGGCTTTATATTTGATTCCTCGCTCTCCTTTATTCCTCATATTGAGGCAGTAGCTAAATCCTGTCGTTTTTTCCTGTATAATATTGCCAGGATTCGACCATTTTTGTCTGTCTCTTCTGCCAAGACTCTTGTTCATGCATTGGTTATTTCTCGGTTGGACTACTGCAACCTTCTTCTCACTGGCCTTCCTTCTTCTCGCATCAGTTCATTGGTTTCTGTTCACCACTCTGCTGCTAAGATCATCTTCTTGGCTCGCCGCTCTGACCAGGTTACTCCACTTCTGAAATCTCTTCATTGGCTTCTAATTCACTTCAGAATCCAATATAAACTTCTCCTGTTGACCTTCAAAGCTTTTCACTGTCTAGCTCCTTCCTATCTTTCCTCTCTCATCTCACACTATTGCCCCGCTCGTGCTCTTCGCTCCTCTGATGCCATGTTTCTCGCCTGCCCAAGGGTCTCTACTTCCCTTGCTCGGCTTCATCCATTTTCTTCTGCTGCCCCTTATGCCTGGAATGCTCTTCCAGAACATTTGAGAACTACAAGTTCAACCGCAGCTTTTAAAGCTCAGCTAAAAACTTTTCTTTTTCCTAAAGCTTTTAAAACTTGATTTTGTTCTGGCTTTATACTGTTAGTTTTACCCTACCCAGTGCCTGTTTACCGTACCCTGTCCCTGTTTGCATTCTCTTCCCCTGGGTTAAAAGGGGCAACCCATCTCACTATTTTGGGCCAGACCTACACCAAACAGGATATGACACTTTGAAAACATTTTGAAAACTGTCTATGGAGTGTGGCCTGGACCCCAAAAGTTGTCACTACTGTTATAAACCATTTTAAAGCAGTATTATTTATTTATTTATTTATTTATTTATTTATTTACATAGCACCATCAATGTACATGGTGCTGTACAGAGTAAAACAATAAAATAGCAAAACCCTGCCGCATAGGCTTACATTCTAATAGAATCATAATAAAACCATAAGAAGGGGAAGAGAATGCACCAAACAGGCACAGGGTAGAGTGAAACTAACAGTATAAAAGTCAGAACAAAATCAAGTTTTAAAAGCTTTAGAAAAAAGAAAAGTTTTTAGCTGAGCTTTAAAAGCTGCGATTGAAAGCTGGAGGCACATCTACAAGGGGTGAAGGTTGCCTGGCTGCAAAAACATCAAATAGTCCATTTTGCTAAAACTCTAGATAGAGAAGGTATTTCTTGAGCTCTATCAATCTTTGAAAAGGCATGCTTGCTCCAGAAGCGTGCCACAAAAGGTCTGGTCTCCATAGTTTATAAATGGTTAATTAATCTCATCTATGGAAACTCATCAGGGCCCAACTGTAATGGAACAATATTTGGCCTTGACACTGGTCTACCCACCATCTTCACATACCTTCTGCACAAATTAGGGAAGCCACAATGAAGGTAATTCGCTGGTGGCTCTTCACCCCAACTCAAATACACCATTTTAACAAATCTCTTTCACCATTGTGCTGGAGAGGTTATGGTCATAACCTTAATACATAAGTGGCAATTATGTCCAAGTTCTTTCTACAGTGTGTGAAATATTGAACAGCAAATTCAGGAGCCCTACTCCTACTTTCATTTTTCAAAAATGAGAATGAATACCTTTTACGTAAAGACTTGATTACTGTTATACTTGCAGCTGCCTGATTTGCGATTGCATTATATTGGAAATCTTCTACTGAACTATTGATACAAAAATGGATGAACAGAATATGGAAAACTTTTTGAACAGCTGATTCTTTTTGAATAGCTATTCTTTTTGAATAGCTGATGCATAGACCGAGACTTATAAAAGGCCTGGAAAACTAAGATGTATTCATAGAAGTGTGGTTTCCATTTATTGCAAATTCAGCAACCCTGGAATGACACCTTGTAACGCTACTAGCATTATAATCTTGTACTTTTTTTGCTTTTGTATTATATTAAAACACAATTTTTTAAAAAGTAGATACACAGCGCCCTTTGTATTTGGGAGCCTTCTGGCTGGAAGAAGCTGAGGACAGCAACCTGCAATGAAGTACAACTGTTTATCTTGAACAAGACAAAGGCAAAACCAATGAGGCGAAGGTTTCACTCATCTTGTACTTTTGGATTTTAGAAGAAAAGGCACCTTTACAAATACAATGATTAAACAGAGAAAGGATCTAGAGATGAGATGATATTCTCACTGCCGAGGGAAGCGAAAAGAACAGAGATGGTTTGTCCATGTCACTAGTTCCTCTAGAGGAAAAAGCTGATTGTATCACATCAACTATTGTGCAAAGAGCGATAAGGCACAGTTGCTGAAGTCAGCAATAGCAAAATGAGTGACAGAAGCAGTTGATGAGCAACAGTCAGAATCTTCGAGTTTGTCTAAAACAGCCTTCCCCCACTTCCAGATGTGATAGATTACAACTTCCATCATCCCCAGGCAGCATGGTCAATGGCTGTGCTGGCTGGGGATGATGGGATTGCAGTCCAATGCATCTGGAGGGCATGAGGTTGGAGAAGGCTCATCTAAAAGAAGGAAACTTTAATTGTGGCTGGGGAATGTATAGGATTACACCCTCAGCAATTTCAGATAAAATTTTAGTCAAAAATTGCAACTCTTCACCCTTTTACTATTTGCCCTTGAAGCTCCTATTTACTGAATTTGGGAAATAAACAATAAAAGATCATCAGCACAAAGAATTTGCCTCTTTCATCTTAATTTCTCTGCTTTGCACCACACATTTTTCTGATTTATTAGGAAATATAACTACCAAGAAAATTAAAATGTGGTTGACAGTAAGGAAATCAAGTTCCTCTTTCTGCAAGAAATATTCAACATATCTTGTACATGTCAATAGCTTTCCTTTGAAACTAAATAAGACACACTTTTAGGCGCAGAAAGAGGACAATTCAGCAGATGCACGCTTTTCTCAGCCCTGCCTGACAAGCAGCCTCTTTTTGAACAACTATTAAGGCACAGGAAAGAACCTTTGAAAAGAAAGAGAAAGAGAAATGCATGTCATGAATAGCCAGATGAAGGAGCAATTCTATATATTGTAAAATCATAGAATAGCAGAGTTGGAAGGGACCTACAAGGCCATCAAGTCCAACCCCCTGCTCAATGCAGAAATCCACCCTAAAGCATCCCTGACAGATGGTTGGCCAGCTGCCTCTTGAAGGCCTCTAGTGTGGGAGAGCCCACAACCTCCCTAGGTCACTGTCGTACTGCTCTAACAGTCAAGAAGTTTTTCCTGATGTCCAGCCGGAATCTGGCTTCCTTTAACTTGAGCCCATTATTCCGTGTCCTGCACTCTGGGAGGATCGAGAAGAGATCCTGGCCCTCCTCTGTGTGACAACCTTTCAAGTATGTGAAGAGTGCTCTCATGTCTCCCCTCAATCTTCTCTTCTCCAGGCTAAACATGCCCAGTTCTTTCAGTCTCTCTTCATAGGGCTTTGTTTCCAGACCCCTGATCATCCTGGTTGCCCTCCTCTGAACACGCTCCAGCTTGTCTGCGCCCTTCTTGAAGTGTGGTGCCCAGAACTGGACGCAAGACTCGAGATGAGGCCTAACCATGGGGAAAGAAAAAACTCCTTTTTACTCTCTCAGTATTTTAACACTTAATTTTAACTTAAATTTAAATTTTACTGTTCTAACTTTGTATTTTAATCTTACATCCTGGTTGTGCTTTGGATACTGTATTTCGTAATTGTGCTTTTAACCTGTTGGTTGTTTTATGATGGTTTTAATTGCTGTGAACCGCCCAGAGAGCTTCGGCTATTGGGCGGTATAAAAATGCAATAAATCAATAAAATTCTACCCCCCGCAGGCAGGCCGCAGCATTCCCCAGCCAGCTGGGAGCTGTAGGGCTTCTCCCTGTCCCCCACAGGCATAGGATTGCGCCCAGGTTTGGAAGGATCGATTCCTGCCCACTTCACCCTCTTTATTAGAAAGCAGAACTGCGGCTGGGGCCAGGTTGCCGGTACTGACGCATCGCGGGAACGCCCGGCCCCTGGTCGCGCAGGGCGGAGCGAGCGGCTCTAAAAGGGCGAGGCAGCGCACGGGGCCGCCGGCGTCGCGCACTTGGCGATGGGCTCCCGCGAAGGCGCCCCGCGGGCTTTCGCGAGCCAAGAGCGCCGCGGCGCCGTCCGCTGCGCGCTAGTGCTGGCGAGTTGCTCCTTGGTGGTGGCGGTGGCGGCGCTGGCCCTGGTTCTGGTGAAGGAGCAGCAGACGCCGATGCCAGAACTAACGCGCCGGCAAGCGCGGAATTCTTCGAGGATGAGCCCGCCACGGGAGCCTCCGGTACTGCTGTTGTGCTGGTGGAGGGACGGGGTAAAGCCTACTAAGAGTAGACCCATGGAAGTGAATGGGGTTTCAGTTAGGCCACAGCTGGACCGAAGGTTTATCCTGGGATCATCCAGGGTTCGCCCCTGCCTGAGCACTGGATCCCCTGTGTGTCACCTAGATGAACAGGTTTGACCCCTGGATGATCCAGGGATGAACCTTAGGTCTAGCAATGGCCTCTGTCACGCCTAACAGAAGTCGCGTTCATTTCCATGGGTCTACCCTAAGTAAGACGCGCTCGCTGACTTTTTCCGGGAGGCTGCCGCAACCAACACCTCGCCCCAGCCTGCTTGGGAAAACCCAGCGCTTTCGGTTCTCCTTGAGAAATAGCTCTAACCCCCAACTTTCTCCTTCTCTTTCAGAACTCTGCCCAACTTATCCTTAACCCGAATGGAACCTGTGAGTACCCCTCTCTCGAACTTGCCTGAATTCTTAATCGGGTCCTGAATTGCCTTTAGTCGTTTAAAATGGTTTTAGAAATGTGTTGTCTGTTCTGTGGACACCTCCCCAAAGCTCACTGAAAGGATTTCTGTGTTTTTGGTGCGGGTTCGGGAAATGAATTCTCTGATCAAGAGTTCTGCATCACTGTGAAGATTGCATTTTTCGGCATCAAGAGAACTTTAGAATTTCTTAGGCCTGTTCTGCACGACCAGATATATTTGTGGGTGTTCATGAGCATAAAACGACAGGCGGGGATAGGGGGTTAGCATTCATTCCCACTGCTTCCCCGGGTCTAAGTTTCCTCTTCCCAAACTTGCGTTAGATTTTTTTTAAAATCTCCTTTCTTTTCAAAAACATACTTGGGGCATTGTTAGACTTCTTAGTATGTAATGTAAAATTAGTCTCTGATAAGATGCAGAAGAGCCATAACTAGGATGTTTAAACAAGGCAGAGTTTCTGTCACCATTAAAACATTGCCCGAGTGTGTGTTTAATTTGATGGCAGGAGATGTTCTTGTCTGTCCATCAGCTTCCTCTCTGATCCAATTTTTCCTAAAATGGTGTAACGTTTGGGATGCACTCAGGCTTTCAACTTTTTCTGTATGCCCATCTTACTCTTCTATGCTTTTCTTCTTGCTTCCATCGCCACCAACTGCTGTTAAACGCTCTTCCTTCCTTTACTTGAGAATGCTCCACCACCCTCCCTCCAGAGTCCTTCACTGAAGTCCAAACTATACAGTTTGGGGGGATGTGTGCATGGGAACTGCTGACAATCTTCCTCCACTCTTCTTCATTGGCTGCCATTCTCAAGGGCTGGGGAAATTCCAGTGTAACAATGGATGTCACACGTATTCCCCATCTAATAAGAGGAATCAACATTATCCCTGCAGCAAGTCTGACCTCAGAATAAGACTATACTCCCTTCTTTTATGTCCTGAGATGGGAATGCCATGCACTTGGAGCTGGATCCTTGCTGGTGGGAATATATGACACAAAATGTGAAATTAGGCATGATGCTGAAACCTGTCCGTGGAAGAATTTCATCAAACAAGACCAGGAGACTTGTTAGAACTTGATGAGTTCTGGCCAGGTTCTGTGGTTTTTTTTTTAATCCACATAGGCAGAGGACTGTTATATGGAAGAAAGCTATGGTGAGCGCATCATGTCTTTGTTCCAGTAATTTTATCAGCACTGAATCTGGGCTTTTGAAAGTCAAGACAGGTTTTAGAATAGGGAAGGAGTGCTTGCACAGAAAATTGGTACCCACTCTCTGTGTGTGTGTGTGTTTGTGTATTAAAATTGAAATTGGGTCTTTTGCCCATTTCTAAATAAAATATCGTTGAAGAATCCCTTTTCTTTTTGGATCATGCATACAAGATGCCTTAGAAATCCTCTCCTAAGCCTGACCTCGCTGTGAATGAGAACGAGGTGGTAGAATCATGGGCAATGCAGTAGACTCTACTATTTGAAGCTACAAGTGTGGGGGATAAAAAAATTTGAGTCCTTGAAAACATGAAAAAGCTCCTGGCAATTTAGTCTGTTGTGGCAAAAACAATTCCAGCTAAAAGGTTTTTTTTATTTGTATAATCCTGAAGTGCAGAGGAAAAAAAAAGAACCCTCAAAGTTGAACAGGAAGCAATTTTATTAGGGCCCTACGTATGTCAAGTCAAGGAAATCCGTTTTGGAGGGCCAGTCACTTTAACTGTCTTGCAGACTTTTTGATAAAGGAAATTCCTCTAAAGAAACTGGTTTGCTTGCACCTGAATAGTGCCTTGACTCAAAGTGCATCGGGGACTAATTGGTTCCTGTGTACTTTTGATTTCTTCTCTTCTTCTCTGTTTCTTGGACTGGTACTTCCCATCTGTCTCCTTTATTTATATTTATATCCTGCCTTTCCTCCAAGGAGTCCAAGGCAGTGTACATGATCCTCCTCTCCAGTCCTAGCTCAATACTAACCACTATGTCACACTGGCTCCTATAGAATCATAGAATCGCAGGGTTGGAAGGGGCCTAGAAGGCCATCGAGTCCAACCCCCTGCTCAGTGCAGGAATCCACCCTAAAGCATCCCTGACAGATGCTTGTCCAGCTGCCTCTTGAAGCCCTCTAGTGTGGGAGAGCCCACAACCTCCCTAGGTAACTGATTCCATTGTCGTACTGCTCTAACAGTCAGGAAGTTAGATTTGCAAGAACCAATGCACCAATACACATCTTAATGGCAGAGGCTATGTGTAATCCAAGTCATTTATAACACCGCAATGAAACTGGGGGTCCCCCTTTCAGAGAGGGGTGCAAGGCTTGTTCTTGGTGTGACTTTGCTGGGTTCCTGTACTGGAAATTCCTGCTGATACTGCAAAATAATTCACATGCTGTCATCTTGATCAGCAATTGACATTCCTACTTGATTCTTCCCTTTGTCCACAGCGCATATAAAAATGAGGAAGCTGGCTTGGTTCAGTGGCACTTCAACTAAAGGCGCATACCTTGGCTCGGCGTTTGAATACAACAATTCAGACCTATTGGTGAAAGTTCCCGGCCAGTATTGCATCTATGCCCAGATGAAGGTTAGACGTTATGACAAAATCTCCAGGAAGGAAGTGGATGCCAGCCTCACTGTCTATTGTAAGAGTGCCGTCAGTCCTGAACCTCGAGGGCTTCTCACTGTCCAGTTGAAACTGTCACCAACTTCAAATGAAACCGTTCAAGGGTTCAAGGTTGTATCTCATCCACTGGCGAGTAATGACACACTCTATGTGAACATAACAGCAAGCCCGAATGTGGAACGTGACTGGATCCTTACTGAGCATGGCAACTTTTTCGGTCTCTTCCAGATCTTTGATTCCTAGTTCAAAAGTGGCTGGACTCCATAACTGCACCAGTGTTGTGTTGAGACTGAACTAATGCTTAAGAGCTGCAGGAAACCAGAGGATTACTTCAGTCCAGAAATCACAGCTATAGCTGCTTGGAAGATGTTTTGGCTGAAATAGGACCAGGACATCCATGTGAAACTTGATTATTATCTGATCGAATTGTTGCTGCAGAACACATGCATCTGACTGGGCACTGGGCTAAGGTGTCTTGTGGTTATGAGTCAAGACCATATTGTACTATGGGTTTGTGGGATTGGAGAGAACACTGGACCACCTGAGCTGTTAGAGCTGCTTTTCAGTATTTGCCTTTGAGAACAACGTTGGGCTAGGGTCCCCCCACCAAAGAGCAGCAGAAGTGTGCCCATAAAATGCATCCCTTCTCTCCTCCTTTGCTTATTGCCTGTCTTGATCTGTGTGCCTTTTCTACCTAGCTGTAGGTGTTGATTGTCCTGGCTTCTTCTGATGCTCCTAGCACACTAGCTGTTCAGTTCATCTGAATGTGAGACATGCTAGCATCCAAGATATCTCCCAACAAATTATTTCTCTTCCTGCTCTTTTCAGAGGGCGTGGGCTTCTGAGCACCCTCAGAACCTTGCTATTCGGTTGGAGGGTAGCAGCCTCAAGCCTCTCACTTTTTAAGGGCCAAAGAGCTGTTGATACAGGAAGCTTGGGCTAGTCCAGTGGACGTTTTAAATGTTCTTCTCTTCAACAGCTGACATCAACGGCCATCACAGTACAAATTGCTTTTGAAACTCTGCTCCGTTCAAAGGCATTTTGCCAAGTGGTGCAGGAAGGAGGCTGTTCAGGTGAGGGGAAATATGCACACAGGACTATTTTTCACAGTTGCTTGGACTTGAGCCAACGTTTTCCTCATTTAAGGCGCAATCCTGTGCATGTTTAGGCAAGGAGAAGTCCTACAACTCCCAGCATCCCCCAGCCAGCCATGTAGGACCTTTTCTGTCTAGAACAGTAGTCTTCAACCGTTAGATCATGACCCAAGAGTGGGTAGCGAGATCATTCCAGATAAGTCGTAGCAAAGCTGTTGCTGCTGTATTGGGCAATTGTCAAAGTGGGTCCCATGTTAAAAGTTGGGAATCTGAGGTGGGTTTTGAGTCTGGACCAGTTGACCACCACTGGTCTAGAACATGTGTAGGATTTTGCCCTTAATTTCTGTTTGCAGTAGAAGGAAGCTTTCTCCCACTTTCTCACTTGTTCCATATTCTCTACCCCAAAACATCTCTTCCACAGATTCTTGTTGCCTGCATGTGAATTGCTATGTTTTCTATTACCTACCTTTCCCCTAAACCAAATGGCCATAAACCAAATGTTTTTCTCTTAAACCAACCAGGCAGCAACCCAAATCCCTGCTAGGATTAATAATAATAAAAAAGAATTTTAGGATCTTCAGAAGGAGCACATTCATGATTTCACCCCTTTTGTGTCCAGACCTCATGAACTGAGAACCCAGCCCAATGTAGCTCAGTTCCTTCTAAAATGTTGTTGAATGTAAAACATCCTATTTTATATTTAAATTATTATATAATTATAACAAACTGTGTTATATTGACATATTTAATATTTGCATTTTATTTTATAAATAAGTGGTACACTTTGGTCTCTTATACTATTATAGGTGTGTGTGTGCACAAATGTGCACACACCTGTCTGCCTGTAGTCTAAGGTAGCTCTGCTTCCAATTTGACCATTATTCTTTTCATCAAAAATCTCTATGTATCAGTCTCTTGCAGAGTTCCTTGTTGCAGCCTTGTCCTTACAGTGTAAATGTGCGCGTGCACACACGCACACACACACACACACACGGAGCCCTTAGGCATATGATTGAAACGTGTTGTCAACTGTAATCCAGAGAAAATCCTTCTATAAAAAGTTTAGGAAACTCTCTGGGTTGGACCCAGACTTACATTAGTTGAACTTGGGTCCCTTTGAAATCAGTGAAGCAAACTGGTCACAATTCTGCTTAAATCTTGTTCGATTTTTAAAGGGTAGTGTTGCACATGACTTTGGGTTATTCTTTGAACAGAGATGTGAACACTGTGTTTTATAAATATATAAATAAATGGTTGAGTTGTGTCTAGGCTCACAATTCAAGGTGCTGTTTATATTTTTTTGAAGCCTGTGTCATGACTTTGCACTGTATAGTAATTATTATTCAGGTTATTTATAGTAAAGAAAATAATAATGATAAAGGATGAACATTTTCATGATATTTATCTCTTGAGTATTGAATAAAGACCAGTTTAACTATTCTATGTATTGTTTTTGTGATATTTATTTCTTATTGAATAAATAAAGACCAGTTTAACTATTTTATCTATTGTTTTTTCTTCTGTCTTATGACATTTTATCAGTTTCATTGTTGAAGCTGCATAACCTAATTTAGCTGATACTTCAATTGTCATTTTATGGCTAACATTTTTAGAACAGTTTCCTATATAAAAAAAAATTCTAGTAATACTATATTTGGATCTAATGTTATTTCATATTTCAGGCGCGATTAACTGCTTCTGAAGTTTATATGGCATTAAATACCACTGGAATCTTACCATGTTTATTTTTCAAAATGTACACACTACGCATGATTCATCCACACATTAGAACAGTTATGCATATTCAGAAGAGCATAAGGCTCCACAAAACCCTGTTCCTTCCTCCTCCCACGGTGTACACTTGTACATGGACCAATGGACCAGTATCCACCATCCTTGCTGGATCATTGCACATTTCCTGTATTCTTATCCAGCCTTCTGTCTCACTAGACCAGTACAAATCACTAACGTTCCAAACTGAAATAATTTGCATTTAGGCCACAGTGAGGGCTGGATAAGGATAGATAGAGCATGAGTTTCCCATTCATGCATATATACCAAGGGACTCAGTTCTCTAAATGCAGGGGACACAGTGCCTGTGTTAGAGCGTACGTGTTGATAATTTTTATTTGAAAGACTTTTACCCTACATTTCAAAAGTGGTTTGCTACTACTACTACTAAATTATTTCTTACCCGCCTCTCCCTCTAGATCGAGACGGGGAACAACATTATGTACAATATTACATAAAACTGATTAAAACATATAAAACTGATACAATATTAAAATAACAGTCAAAATCTGTTTAATACAATTAAGAGTACATGTTTAGACAGAAAAATAGACTGCAGTTCCCAGCATTTCCCATTCATCCTGGCTGGCTGGAGAATGTTGGGAGTTATAGGACTTTTTTCCTGTCTAAACATGTATAAGATTGCACCCTGAGAGCTTTAAAAATGAATATCAGTGTGTTTATTTGTGCCCTCAGCATACCAACCAGTTAATAGCTTCTTAGCTGTGTTATGGACCAATGGAAGTTTTCCCTAAATCACCAAAGCATGGGTATTTGTGGCCAGATCATGGTTTTCCAAAAAGGGTCACAGCTGATATGCAAACCAGACCAAGGCACTGTGGGCTGTTACTGAGAACACTTGGGCCATAGCTAGACCTAAGGCTTATCCCTGGATCGTCCAGGGGTCAAACCTGTTCATCTAGGTGACACACAGGGGATCCAGTGCTCAGGCAGGGGCGGACCCTGGATGATCCCAGGATAAACCTTAGGTCTAGCTGTGGCCTTGGACAGCCATCTGCAGTGCAGGGTTCCCAAACTGTGGAGCTGCTCATTGAGGGCAGGAGGGGGCAACCAGTGGTGTAGCAGAGCCGAGGCTCACAGAGACACAAGCGCTGGTGCTTTTTTACTTGCAGGGACACCTGATGTCATTTGCCACCTCCCTCGGAATTCCCTGCACCCTCTGAGCTTAGCTGCAATCCTCTCAGTAGCTGGGGTGGGTGGGTGAATTTCCCCAGTTCCTTGTTCTAATGCAAAGTATTTTTGGTTGGCTTGGTCTTGAACGGGCAATTAAGGCCCAGTTTGCTTTACAATAGAACTACTCATTTTACCACTCCACCACTGTGGGCAATTTGTAGCCATCCAGAGATTGGTCTACAACTCCCATTAGTCCTAGCCAGAATATCGAATCATAAGGATAATGGGAGTTGTACACCAAAACATTTGGAGCGCTGCAAGTTGCCCACCTCTGCTTTTGAGGAAGTGCAATCCCACGTGACTCTTCTGAAACGGTTTTATCTGCTGTTCAGGGCCGGTGCTACCATAGAGGGCACTCAGGCAGCTGCCTAGAGCGCCAAGCTAAGAGGGGCGCTGGGCACAGCGCAGCACTCACGCGCGTTGTTGGCTGTGAGCCAGCCCAGCCCGGCCCGAGGATTCAGCTGGGCCTGGGCGGGTGAGATGGCGCCCTGCGCCTGCCCAGCCAAATTGGACCCAGGGACGCTGGGGTGGGGATGGGGTGGCTCCACGTTTGGACTTCCGGAACGCACCCGGAAGAGGGAGAGAGGGAGAGAGAGAGAGAATGTATGGGTGCATGGGGTGCATGGGGTCTTTGAGTGAATGCATGTGTTCATGCGTGTGTTTGTTTGGAGTGAGTGATGCTGAGTGTGTGTGTGCACACGCATGCGAGTTGGGGGGGATGATTTGGAGGTGATATTCCTATTAAATCATGCATTTTAGACCTATAAGTGTTCCTTTCCAATTTGTTTGCTACAATTGGCATGACGTATTTCTTGCACTTCAAAATAAATTTAGCAGTTTCAAGTTTTGTGCTTCTTATTTTTTCCAGGAAACATCTGTTCTTAAAAATCAAAGTTGGCATTTTTTGGGTGTGTGTGTGTGTGTGTGTGTGTGTGTGTGTGTGTGTGTGTGAAAGTAGTTCACCTTGCCTAGGGCGAAAAATAGTCTGGCACCGGCCCTGCTGCTGTTATCTCTTTATCTTATTATTCTAATTATATTTGATGTTGATTTTTTTAATTTGGTTTGATTTTATATATTTGTTTTTGTAAGCTGCCTTGGATGTCTTGCTATAAGTCAAAAAGGCAAGATATAGAATTTAAAAAAAATTATTATTATTTTTATAAATGAGGGACAGGGCCTTTTCAGTGGTGGCTCCCAGACTCTGGAATGATCTCCCTGACGAGGCTCGCCTGGCGCAAACGCTGCTATCTTTCCGGCGCCAGGTTAAGACTTTCCTCTTTGCCCAGGCATATGGCAGCACATCTTAATCACCCACATGTTTAGTTTTTTAACGGTTTTTAATGCTTTATGTGTGTATGTTCTTTGTTTTAAAATTTTAAATTTTGTATACTTGTTTTTATCTCAATTTTAGAATTTCTGTAAACCGCCCAGAGAGCTCTGGCTATGGGGGCAGTATATAAGTGCAATAAATAAATAAATCACAGTTTATGTAGGCTTTTAAAACACGGGCCTCCTTAACCCGACCTAAACCCACATATTTGCGTTTTAGGGCACATGACATACCGGTAGCTGTCCATTTGCCGCAGTGCCAGTTCTTTTACTTGATAACGCGCATATCAGCAACAGGCGATTTACCACGACTTTTGGATATTGTTCGACTGTACACCGCATTATGCTTATGTGACCCCGGGGGTGTTGAATCGCATTTTGACAGATGGGCGGAGCTTTGAAGCTAGGAGAACGTGATTCGCCAATCTCCTGTTTTCCAACCTATCAGCAGCCTCATTCCTTCATGCCCTCCCCCCCTCGATTTTGTTTTTATTCCTTCCTTCTTGGGAAGAGGAGTGGGCAGCTGGTGGCAAGGCGATGGAGGCAGCTTTGGGCTGGGCCGGCTGGCGGCTGGTAAGCAGGCAGGCAGGTGAAGGAGTGGCCCCCTTCCCCTGTGAGCTTGCTTGAGCCTGGGACCTCGCTGCCCCTGTCAGAGAGAGGGTTGAGTCCTCTTCATCAAGGTTGCTGACCATCGATGCACACACACATGGCTCTGTGCAAACCCCTCCACTGCGAGGAAGAAGAAGGATGGGATGGGAAGGGAGGGGGTGTCACCACAGGCAAGCCAGCAGGCAGACAGATCCGAATCATGGGTGGGGGCAGCTCTCTCCCCTCTCACCGAGGGGCAGCAGGGTTTTTGCCTTTTGACAGGTGGGCGAGCAGGGAAGGCAGAGGACACAAATCACTGTTTCTGCTGCAGTGTGATGCCCTTTTTTACACTCGAATCAACAAAAAAATGGGTTTATATTTAATGAGGTGCAATCCAGTTGTTGTATAGCTGAGGGCATGGCTTGAAAATTATTATTATTATTATTATTATTATTTATTTATTTAGCGCCATCAATGTACATGGTGCTGTACAGAGTAAAACAATAAATAGCAAGACCCTGCCACATAGGCTTACATTCTAATAAAATCATAATAAAACAATAAGGAGGGGAAGAGACTGCACCAAACAGGCAGTATAAAAGTCAGAACAATTCAAGTTTTAAAAGCTTTAGGAAAAAGAAAAGTTTTTAGCTGAGCTTTAAAAGCTGCGATTGAACTTGTAGTTCTCAAATGTTCTGGAAGAGCGTTCCAGGCGTAAGGGGCAGCGGAAGAAAATGGACGAAGCCGAGCAAGGGAAGTAGAGGCCCTTGGGCAGGTGAGAAACCTGGCATCAGAGGAGCGAAGAGCACGAGCGGGGCAATAGTGTAGATGAGAGAGGAAAGATAGGAAGGAGCTAGACAGTGAAAAGCTTTGTAAATATCCAGTTTTACAGACAGTCCTTAACTGAAACCTCTTTTTTCCCCTTAATGAGTGCTGACAGCACTATTTTCCTGCCACCAGCTCATACAGACATTATACAAAACCTCACTCTGTTTTCACGTTTCCCCCCACCCCTACACCCACACCCACACCCACACCCACACACTTTTCTATTCACAGGCTACCTCAGTGCCAGTTCTAGGACACTTAAGACCCTTGGAACGATGCCTGCAGTGGGCATCCTTAAACTAAGTGCAGACAGAGCAAGCCATCAGCTAACTGCTGCTTCTCATCCTATTATTATTATTATTATTATTATTATTATTATTAATAATAATAATAATAATTTATTACATTTATATACTGCCCCATAGCTAAAGCTCTCTGGGTGGTTTACAAAGATTAAAATACTGAATCACTATACAAAATTTAAAACCATAAAAACAGCTAACATTTAAAACTACTTTTAAACTCTCAGCCAGGCCAAAGATAGTTCTGGAGTCAGTTAAAACTCAACATATGCTGTTAAATGCCTGGAAGAAAAGAAAAGTCTTGACCTGATGCAGAAAATATAACAATGTTGGTGTCAGGCAGGCCTCATTTATTTATTTATTTATTTTATTTTATTACATTTCTATACCGCCCCACAGCCGAAGCTCTCTGGGCGGTTTACAACAATTAAAAATAGTAAACATTAAAAGTACACAAAAATTAAAAAAAACATAAAAACAGTATAAAACAACAGTATCCATTTAAAAACATCAGGGAGATTGTTGCATAATTGAGGGGTCACCACAGAAAAGGCCTTCTCCCTTGTTGCTGTCCTCTGAGCTTCCCATGGAGGAAGACCTTAGATGTTGAGCGTAGTATATGGGTAGGTTCATGTCGGGAGAGTCATTCCATCAAGTATTGTGGTCCCAAGCCATGTAAGGCTTTATAGGTTAAAACGAGGGTGACCAAATGCCCAGATTTCCCTGGACAAGTCCGGAAAATATGGGGGGGGGGGAACCAAGGTCCAGAGGGAATTTTCAACATCTGCTATAATGTCCAGGAAAGTTGTTCCATCCAACCTCCTCTTGTGCAGCCATCCGGGCCATTTCTTGACCGATGTCTTGCACTGGCCAAGAAAAGGCCCGGATCAGCACAGGCAGGGGCTTGAAGTGGAGGAGGAGGAGGAGGAGGAAAACCAGCAGGGCCAGTGAGGTGTGGCAACAGCAGGAAGGGATGCTTTAGGGTGGATTCTGCATTGAGCAGGGGATTGGACTCGATGGCCTTGTAGGCCCCTCTGCTATTCTATGATTCTATGATTCTAAGAGCAGCACAGGCGAAGGAAGTATGGAGGAGCATGCAGCGGTGCTCGGAATGGCCTTGCCCAGGCCAATGCACTCCTTTATCCAGCTATGGTGAGCCTGGGCCTTCACCCGCCTTCTTTCCAGCTGTGGTGTGGCTTGATTTGGCTGCCCAGGCCTCTATCCCTCCTTTTTCCCCAGCTGCAACTTGGCTTAATTTGGCTGCCCGGGTCTGCTCCCGCTCAGTGTTGCGCCCACCTGGTCTTCACCTGGCCCACCCAGCACAAGAGGCACTAGGGGTGGGGGGGGGGAAGGTGTTTGTCTGTCTTTTTGCCTTCTCCTAATCTTTTTTCCTTTACAGTGGCAGCAGCCAGAGTTTTCCCCCTTCCACTGGGTGTATTTTCATATTCTGATCTATTATTTACTTATTTATTAAATTATTAATTCTTATTATTGTTGTTATTATTATTATTATTATTATTGCCGGGGAGGATCAGAAGCACTTGTGGGATTTTCTTCCCACAATAACTTGACTGCCTTTTGTCTATGACCGTTATGTCTGGTTGGTTGCAAGGAATGGTTCTGTCCCAGTATATTTTATGATTTGCATTTTCCAAAATGGTTTTGAGTGAGTGTGTATAGTATGGTGTAGGTTGCTTGATGAGGTTTAAATGAATGAATGAATGAATGAATATTTATTACGGTCATTGACCAATACCAGCAATACATTTAACAAACAACACTCTATACAGAATACATTACCACATTACATCTACCTACATCTAGAGAGTCAGAGTTCATAACAGTTATATCAGCAAATCTGTCTAAAATCACAGGTTGAATTTGATGGCCAGTTGTGGGTGAATTATTTTTGCAGCTATATTCTGTCTGTCTGTATAGTCCATTCCTGCCAGAATTTTACATCCTCCTGTTACATGGGCCACAGCTAGACCTAAGGTTTATCCTGGGATCAACCAGGGTTCACCCCTGCCTGAGCACTTGATCCCCTGTGTGTCACCTAGATAAACAGGTTTGACCCCTGGATGATCCAGGGATAAATCTTAGGTCTAGCTATGGCCATGGTCTATTGTTTCTTGGAATTCGTGGCATCATCATCATCATCATCATTTCTACATGCAATATAAATATATATGGAATTAATTATTCAGATTTTATTTTATTATTTGCATAAGAGTAGAGATGGTGCTTCATATTGTGGGTTACTTGATTGCACTTTATTTGCCCGTTACCCAGTTGACTACAAAAGATTGAAGTCAGCAACCCAATCCTGCTATGGTAAAATGCCAATTGGCGACACCCTTGTTTAACACCTCCCCCTGCATCTTTACAGCTACTCACTGTTCCTACCTAGCTTTTTAGACAAGGGAATAACTTTGGGTCATCTCACTTGCATGTGATTCTTTTGTGTTCAATATAACTGAACTTTAAAATTAAGAATTAGAGTATGTTCACATTATCTTTGCCTTGGACCAGAACTTATACTTGAGATCTATGTAAAGGGAGGTGTAGAATTAGACTTGTGACCAAGGCCACACCCCCTTGGGGGCTAGTCATGTCAAGATGGGCCCACCTTGGGAGCTGGGAATGTTGGGGTGGGCGCGCCTTCTTGAGGACGGCCATATTGCCCTCCTTCTTGCCTTCCAAAATATGGTCACCCTAGTTCAAACCAGCACTTTGAACCGGGCTCAGAAACATACAGGCAGCCAATGCAAGCTGGCCAGAGTCAGTCCTCTTTGACACCATCACCACATTCTCACCCAGTGGAATCTCACCCATTCTCTCAAAGGGATGGAACTGCCAGTGACAGCTCCTCCTCCCTGCCATCGCCTGCAGGAACTTCCCCTTTGCAATGCAGATTTGCCTCGAGGGACTGGAATGATTCAGCCAATCCTTCCACTTTAGTGGAAATTGATACTTCAGTCTGCATCACCGTCACCTCCCCACTTGCAAACAATGGCAAGGGAAGTCAGAGCAGCGTACCGAAACCAAGAAAACCACATCTTGTTTTGAGAAAAACAGCTTGGCTATCCATTCAGCATTTTTCTTGCGCTCAAAAGCCGATGGTTTCCTCTACGTTGTTGCAGCCAGCAATGATGCCTGAAGGTTGTTCATGTGCTGGACTGGAACACAGCGCTGCTCTCCACCCACCCATCTGGTTTCCTGAAGACTCAAGCTTGGTCCTTTCCTCTCCATGTGGAAGAACATACGGCTTATTTGCCCTGCAGTGGCCACACCAGTTATTCGGGCTTTTCCCCGAAGCTCTGCATTTAAAAAGTTGGGACTTAACCCAATCTTTTCCCCTTGAAGCGAGGTCACCACGGTCCTTCCACTGTGTGACCTCACTTCGGGGTCAAGCCGGGAGCACTCCTGGGCAGATGGCGACCGCTGATAGGTTGTCAGAACCCAGGCAGGTGGCAGGCCCAACAAGCCGAATGGCCGTCAGAAAGCCCACACTCCCTTCTGCCGTGGGAATTTCCCGCCTCCACCTCCACCTCCACCCCGTAGCAGTGAAACAGAGCGTTTTTATTGAAGGCGTAGCAAAGCGACACCATGAAGGCAACCCATGCGTCTTGTTTGTCCATTTGGAAAGTAACAGCTCTTGTTTTCCCTTCACTTGCCAACCTATGTGGAAGTCTGTGTCTTCTGTGGTAACAGCTTATGAAGTAGGAGGGCGGAAATAAAAATTTTAATCTGAAATTTGAATTTGCATTTACAAGGTGACATACATGATCCTCCTCCTCTCCATTTTATCCTTACAACAATCTGGTGAGATAGTGACTGGCTCAAGATCACCCAGTGGGAGAAACGGGTTCTGGTCCCCACACAGCCATGGAAGCTCACTGGGTGACTTTGGCCAGTCACAGACTTTCAACCAAACCTACCTCAAATGGTTGTTCAAAGAATCATAGAATAGCAGAGTTGGAAGGGGCCTACAAGGCCATCGAGTCCAACCCCCTGCTCAATGCAGGAATCTACCATAAAGCATCCCTGACAGATGCTTGTCCACCTGCCTCTTGAAGGCCTCTAGTGTGGGAGAGCCCACAACCTCCCTAGGTAACTGATTCCATTGTTGTACTGCTCTAACAGTCAGGAAGTTTTACCTGATGTCCAGCTGGAATCTGGCTTCCTTTAACTTGAGCCCGTTATTCCGTGTCCTGCACTCTGGGAGGATCGAGAAGAGATCCTGGCCCTTCTCTGTGTGACAACCTTTCAAGTATTTGAAGAGTGCTCTCATGTCTCCCCTCAATCTTCTCTTCTCCAGGCTAAACATGCCCAGTTCTTTCAGTCTCTCTTCATAGGGCTTTGTTTCCAGGCCCCTAATCATCCTGGTTGCCCTCCTCTGAACATGCTCCAGCTTGTCTGCGTCCTTCTTGAATTGTGGTGCCCATAACTGGATGCAATACTCTAGATGAGGCCTAACCAGGGCCGAATGGAGAGGAACCAGTACCACACGTGATTTGGAAGCTAGACTTCTATTAATGCAGCCCAAAACAGCATTTGCCTTTCTTGCAGCCGTATCGCACTGTTGGCTCATATTCAGCTTGCAGTCTACAAGCTGAATATGTTTTTGTAAGGATAAAATTGTTTTTGTGAGGATAAAATGGAGAAGAAGAGGAGGATTATGTATGTCGCCTTGGATTCCTTGGAGGAAAAAGGGCAGGACCTAAACATAATTAAACAAATAAATAAATAAATGGCCATCAAAGAGTTAAAAGAGGCCAGGAAAGAAGAGTAAATGGGAAAGGGTTAGTATAGGACTGCTTTTAAACTCATCACTATTGCAATGCATGGTATTGCAATGTCTCCATCTACTTCAGTGGAAAATGGAGTGGGGGTGTGGGAGTCTCACAATTTAATTCTGAAGCCGTATACTTGCACTTTACCAGCATTACAATTTGGTGGGGGCTACGCTTGCCTTTTTGTTTTTATGTGGAACTTACATGACTTCTGCCAAGGTGCCTCTGGTCTACCACAGGAAATGGAAAGGGTTAAAATAGAGATGTAAATTGGACAGGAATTGACTGGGTAAATAATATCATTTACTCTTCGGGGTGCCATGAGAAATGGAGCGATAAGCACCCTCTTCTGCAGATAGAGCAAAATCTATTGAGCGATAACGTATTCCTCTAAACCGTTTTATTGCAGGGCTTTAAAAATGCTATTATAAGGAAAGAAACTTCATATGCAACCAGTAATAAATGACCAATATGGTACTTTAATTTAATTTTTTCGGAAACTTCAACTAGTTCAAAATATGGCAGCCATATTTTGGTCACCGGTACACCTAGGGGTGACCACATTACACCAACATTAAAATCACTCCACTGGCTGCCAATTAGTTTCCGGGCAAAGTACAAAGTGTTGGTCATCACCTTTAAAGCCCTACATGGTTTGGGTCCAGGTTACCTGCGGGATCGCCTTCTCCCATATAATCCGCCCCGCACACTCAGGTCCTCTGGGGTGAACTTACTTCAGTCAGCTAAAACTAGGCTGACATCAGTTTCCCAGAAGACCTTTTCTTCTGTCACCCCCAGATTGTGGAACAGCCTGCCGGAGGAGATTCGTAAAATTAACTCTGTGTGTGATTTTAAGGCAGCTTTAAAGACTAGCCTTTTCCGGCAGGCCTATCCAGATCAATGTTAAATCATGAATTTTTAAGATGTATTGATTCCTGTTCTAATGTTGTTCCCCACCTCAATCCAAAGGGAGAGGCGGGTAAGAAATAAATTATTATTATTATTATTATTATTATTATTATTATTATTATTATTATTTACAGATGTGAGAAATTCATATGCAACTCTCAGTATCACTTCTGGTGGGAGAGGACCCACCATTTTTTTTATTTCTATATAGGTGTAAGATGATAATTCTTAGAACTTTTGTGGTGCTTTCACAGAATTTAGAGGAAGCCTGTTAGTATATATCTTTTGTAGACAAGTGCTGACTTGGGTAAAATTTATGCTGGTTTGCAGTCTGAAGTATGGCATAATCCAGGCAAGGCAAAGCTATTTCATAAAAAACAGTGATTATCTTCTTATCCCCACAAAATGTCCCCTTTACTCAGTGTTTAGATATATTTAAAGCACAACCCTACACAGAAGGAAGTCCTAATGAGTACAATGAAGCTTTCTTCCAGGTAAGTGGGTACAGAACTGCAGCTTTAATTTTTAGTTCCTTTTATGTTTTTAAGTAGCACTTACTATACAAACTCATCGTGCATTTTGTGCTATAATTATAGAAATTTACTGCCGCCGCCTCGCCCCATGCTGCAGGTGTCCTGCATAGCTGCTGCTGGCCCCGACTCCTTGCCCTGTTGGCGCTGCCAGCTGGTGTTTGGCATGCGGACATGCTGCTGATGGTCCTGGGCACCACCAGCCAAACACCCACCAGCTGCACCAGGGGCTGGGCCAGGCCAGGCTGCCTGCTGGCCGCAGCTGCCATGCGGCTCACACCCACCTACCCGACGCAGCGATGTGAGCCTTCCGCCTGGCATTCCAGCAGCATTGTCTCACCCCAAGAAGGCCCGGATGGGCAGTGGGAGGGGCTAGAAGGGCTCATTTCCAGAAACACGGAAACGAGCTCTTCCACCCAGTGATCCGGGCCTTTCCTTGGCTGGCGACATTCATAGAATCATAGAATAGCAGAGTTGGAAGGGGCCTACAAGGCCATCGAGTCCAACCCCCTGCACAATGCAGGAATCCACCCTAAACAATCCCTGACAGATGGTTGTCCAGCTGCCTCTTGAAGGCCTCCAGTGTGGGAGAGCCCACAACCTCCCTAGGGAACTGATTCCATTGTCGCTCTGCTCTAACAGTCAGGAAGTTTTTCCTGATGTCCAGCTGGAATCTGGCTTCCTTTAACTTGAGCCCGTTATTCCGTGTCCTGCACTCTGGGAGGATCGAGAAGAGATCCTGGCCCTCCTCTGTGTGACAACCTTTCAAGTATTTGAAGAGTGCTCTCATGTCTCCCCTCAATCTTCTCTTCTCCAGGCTAAACATGCCCAGTTCTTTCAGTCTCTCTTCATAGGGCTTTGTTTCCAGACCCCTGATCATCCTGGTTGCCCTCCTCTGAACACGCTCCAGCTTGTCTGCGTCCTTCTTGAATTGTGGAGCCCAGAACTGGACGCAAGACTCTAGATGAGGCCTAACCAGGGCCGAATAGAGAGGAACCAGTACCTCCCGTGATTTGGATGCTATACTTCTATTAATGCAGCCCAAAATAGCATTTGCCTTTCTTGCAGCCATATCACACTGTTGGCTCATATTCAGCTTGCAATCTATAACAATTCCAAGATCCTTTGTAGTATTGCTGAGCCAAGTATCCCCCATCTTGTAACTGTGCATTTGGTTTCTATTTCCTAAATGTAGAACTTGGCATTTCTCCCTATTAAATTTCATCCTGTTGTTTTCAGCCCTGCACTCCAGCCTATCAAGATCACTTTGAAGTTTGTTTCTGTCTTCCAGGGTATTAGCTATCCCACCCAATTTTGTGTCATCTGCAAATTTGATAAGCGTTCCCTGCACCTCCTCGTCCAAATCATTAATTAAAATGTTGAAGAGCACTGGGCCCAGGACTGAGCCCTGAGGTACCCCACTCGTTGCCTCTCCCCAGTTTGAGAAGTACTCTTGATAAATACTCGTTGAGTCCGATTCTGTAGCCAACTGTGAATCCACCTAATAGTTGTTCCATCTAGCCCACTTTTAGCTAGTTTGGTAATCAGAATGTCATAGGGTACTTTGTCAAAAGCTTTGCTGAAGTCAAGATATATGACGTCCACAGCATTCCCACGGTCCACAAGGGAGGTTAAATGAGATCAAATTTGTCTGACAGGACTTGTTCTTGACAAATCCATGTTGGCTTCTAGTGATCACCGCATTGATTTCAAGGTGTTTACAGACTGACTTCTTTATAATCTGCTCCAGAATTTTCCCAGGGATGGATGTCAGACTGACTGGTCTGTAGTTCCCAGGTTCTTCCTTTTTGCCCTTTTTGAAGATAGGGACAACATTAGCCCTCCTCCAGTCGTCCGGCACCTCACCCATCTTCCATGATTTTGCAAAGATAATAGACAGCTGTTCTGAGAGTTCTTCCGCTAACTCCTTCATTACTCTAGGATGCAGTTCATCGGGCCCTGGAGATTTGAACTCATTCAAGGAAATTAGGTGTTCTTTGACCATTTGTTTATGAATCTCAAACTGTAATCCTGCCCCCTCAACTTCTGCTTCACTTTTTCCAGGGGGGTCATAGACCCGCTTTTGGGAGAAGACTGAGGCAAAGTAGGAATTGAGCACTTCAGCCTTTTCTTTGTCATCTGTTATCAATTTGCCATCCTCGTTAAGCAGTTGAACCACCATTTCTTTCCTCTGTCTTTTACTACTCACATATCTGAAGAAAGCCTTTTTATTGCTTTTAGCATCCCTCGCTAATCTCAGCTCATTCTGAGCTTTAGCCTTCCTGACGCCATTTCGGCACTTCTGCGCCACTTGTCTGTACTCTTCTTTTGTAGCCTGTTCTTCCTTCCACTTCCTATATGTATCCCTTTTTGTTTTCAGGTCATCTCTAAGCTTTTTGTGGAGCCACATTGGTTTCCTCTGTTGTCTTCTATATTTTCTCCTTGTTGGAATTGTTTGTAACTGTGCCTTTAAAAATTTCTTTTTCAAATACTCCCACCCATCCTGCACTCCTTTTCTCATTAGGCTCATTTGCCATGGGACCTTACTTATCATGGTTCTGAATTTATTAAAATCAGCTTTCCTAAAATCCAGAGTACGTGTATGCCTACACTCAACTTTTGTCTCCTTCATAATCAAGAATTCAAGTATGACATGGTCACTTTCCCCCAGAGTTCCCGTAACTGCCACTTTGTCCACTAAGTCATCCCTATTGGTCAATATCAAGTCAAGGATTGCCGATCCTCTAGTTCCTTCCTCCACTTTCTGTAGGAGACATATATATCACCCACACATGTCAGGAATTTCTTGGAAGGGCCGCTTTTGGCAGTATTGGTCTCCCAACAAATATCAGGGTAATTGAAGTCCCCCATCACTACTACATCACACTTCCTTGAAACACTGGCAATTTGTTTCTCAAAAGTTTAGTCTTCTTAACCTGGTACTTAGCCAAAAAAGGTTCCCTGCCCTCAGGCTTACAATCTAAAAAAGACACGGCACACAAGGATCGGGAGGGAAGAGGTAGAAAAGAGAGAGAGAGAATATATTATGGAAGATTTAAAACAGAAATAATCTTTAATACAAGTACTTAACAAAAACTGTCGATGCTGGCTTCAGTTTTAAAATAGGTATTTCCCCTTCTCTCACATCCTTTTTTTTTAAGATGATGCATACAACCAAAATGCCTGCATCAACTAAAATCAAAGGAAGCATTCTGTATGCTTCAGAACTTGTGATTTTAGTCATATTAATCAACTTCTGATTTTAGTCAAATTGAATCAACAGTAACAGCCCTACTACATACACACACACACTTAACATAATTAAGACAGACAGCAATAAATGTTATTTATACTGTCGCTTGATTTAAAAAAAATAGACAGATGACAACATAAGTGGTTCTTCTCGACAGACTGATTCAGTTCAGTTGCCCATGTGCTTTCATTTCTCACTACATAGAAATATTTGGAAAACATTTCAACATACAAGTGATTTCAAAAACCCAAAATTAGTGGAAGTAAAAATAATAATAATAAAAACATTTGGAAGACACCCTTGTCTTCTGCTACAGCTGTGAGTCTGGTGAAAGGTATATACCACATGTAGCCTGCACCATATCATGTGGGCCCAGGAGACTAGGCAGGTAGCAAGAGAGAAACTGCCTAGGAGGAGGAAGGAGAGCTAGGCCAGAACAGGCTCTTGTGCCTTGCATTATTCCTACAAGTCACTCAGACTTTGGTGGAGTAGGGTGGTAGGACTTTAATGGGAATTAGCAAAAATGCTTATATCTCTGTCATTTTTTAAAGATAAAGAGATGAAACTTGGCACAACGATAGCTCTTAGCTAGGGCTTTATCCGTTGCCAAATTTGAATCAGATCCGTTCATTCGTTGATTTTTAGGATTTTTTTTAAAAAAAATTGAGGTTATAAAATTATTATTATTTTTTGGAAAAATGTTATTTTTAAAGATAAAGAGATGAAACTTGGCACCATGAGACAGTAGATTGGAAGACTCAAATGCTGCTCTTTGGGGGATGTTCTAACCATGTTGGCTGCCTCAATGTGGCAACAAGTTAGGTTGTACAGACTGAGCAGCCAATAAGGTTTTCTGAATCCAGTTCAAAGGGCAGAGCAAAAGAGGAGGAAAGGCAGTCCTGCTGGCTCCAGGTTTTTGAGGACCCTTGGGCAAGACACACTCAATGGGTTCCCTCCCTCAGCAGATGTACCTTCTCACCATCATTGTCACCAGCTGCTGTTGCTCCGCCTCCTCTTTCTCATCAATGCTGCCTCTTGCTTGTTTGACAGGCAAAGAGGCAGTGGCACCTACTTCTCCCCTTCTCACCACCACTGTTGTCTGGGCAGGTGAACGAGCAGGTTGAGAGGCAGGTGGACGAGCAGGTTGGAATAAAGAAGAGGAGCACTCTTTCCCTGCTGGTGCCCAACTCTTCCTACCCTTGATGCTGGCCCTGCCAGGAGTTCACTTCCTTGCTGGGGAGGGAGGGAGAGCATCACCAAGAGAGCTCTTCAGCCAGTGCAACTCCTAGTTTATAAGCGGTATAAGCCAGGCCAGGAGAAGGCTGGTTGGATCTCCAGCCAAATCAAGAATGCCCCCCGGAACGCCCCGTGACGCGCCCCAAACTTTGAGACCAGTTTACCAGTTCCAGCTGTGCTCATCAGGCAAGGTGTGTGCACATGTGCGTGTGTGTATGTGACCGGCTTGATACGGCTCTTTATTTCTGCTGTTCCGGTTTCCACCGTTATGCAATATATTTAGCCTCTGGCCACAGCGAAGAAGAGTAAGAGGATGTGGGGAGACCAGCGACTTTCAGCAAGTCGTCTCTCACCAGCATAACACCCACTGGGTTTAGGAAAAGAAAAAGCATTGAGGTTTTTCTTTTCCAACCTACAGTGTGGTGCAAAATTATTAATTTTTTGCACCACATATACATAGACTGGGCTCTCAAGAAGGTCATTGGAAAAAGAAAAGAAAATGAAAGGGGAGGCCTGCTCTTAATAAAGCAAACCTAGTTTAGTGCAGTAATTATGGTAAATATAATGAGGGGGCAATAACAGTTAATAATCCCTGTGATACATTTTATGAATAATTTTATTCATAAAAGGGCAAAGGGATGGATCTGGACTGGATTTCAAACATTTGGACGTTTGAATATAAATATTTATACCCATGTTAGACTCTTAGGAGGAAGGAAAGGAACCTCTCGTGCAAGCACTGAGTCATTACTGACTCTTGGAGGGACGCTAGCTTTTGTTGACGTTTTCTTGGCAGGCCTTATAGCGGGGTGGTTTGCCGTTGCCTTCCCCGGCCGTTATTACCTTTCCCCCAGCTCACTGGCTACTCATTTTACCGACCTCAGGAGGATGGAAGGCTGAGTCGACCCGAGCCGGCTGCCTGAAACCAGCTTCCACTGGGATCGAACTCAGGCCTTGTGGCATTTTAACAATTAGCTGATTTAATGGAGTGAAGGCCAGCTCATCTCCTTAGTCCAGAAGTCTTTAAAGTGCCACAAAACCATTAGTTACTTTGATGAATATGTGTGTTTTAGTATCACGGTGAATTTGTAAAATGGCTTTTTTCACATATCTGTTTAGTCCAGACATCTGCAGCTCAAGGAGGGAATGTGCTCATGTGGGCCCCGTTCAGCTAAGAGCCCTCTAGTGCATGTTTGCAAATATGCATGTGGACTAAAGTACTGATTTAAAACACACACACAAAAACAGCACTACAAACAGTGTGTATTCACAGATTCAGAAAGACGGAAAGCATTGATACGTCGTACACCGCCTACGGTGTAGTACCCTGGTATGTTAGTCACAAGTGTTCAAAAGGAAAAGAGGAATTGGTACCAATACCAAATGCCCACAATGCATTATGCAAGTGCCCACAAAGTAGCCCACACTGTAATCCCACAAAGCAATTTCAGGCTGTTATGCTTAGCGTTTGGCAATTTTGGTATTTAGCACTGTGAAGTGGGGAAAACATCAATATATTTGGTTCATTTTACTAGGGTGACCCTATGAAAAGGAGGACAGGGCTCCTGTGTCTTTAACAGTTGCATAGAAAAGGGAATTTCAGCAGGTGTCATTTGTATATATGGAGAACCTGGTGAAATTCCCTCTTCATCACAAACATTAAAGGTGCAGGAGCTATACTAGAGTGACCAGATTTAAAAGAGGGCAGGGCACCTGCAGCTTTAACTGTTGTGATGAAGAGGGAATTTCACCAGGTTCCCCATATTTACAAATGACACCTGCTAAAAATTCCTTTTCAATACAACTGTTAAAGATGCAGGAGCCCTGTCCTCCTTTTCATATCACGTCTTTTTTTTTTTTTAGAATGTAAGCCTGAGGGTAGGGACTGTCTTCTTTATTGATACATTGTAAGCCGCTCCGAGAACCTTTTGGCTGAGGTGCGGGATAAAAATACTCTAAATAAATAAATAAATAAATAAATTTGGTCACCCTAATTGTACAGAGAGCACTGTATAGGAAATCAGTATAGTAAGGAGGAAAGTCCCCTGGCCATGCTTTTCTCTCCCTTTCCTCTCACTGAAACTGGTAGTTGAGGTTTTTTTAAAAGGCACCATTGAGCCACCACAAGAGCCTAGAAAGGGTCCCCAGAGTTTGCTCCCTGCTTGCCTCTACTGTGGAAGATGAAGGATTGTGGGTTGTGCCAACCACCTCACTTAGCTGATTTTGTGTGCCTTGAAAGGACACAAAATTATTCGTGATTTAGTTTATTGTTGATAAGCCTCGTGTGGCGCAGAGCGGTAAAGCAGCAGTTTCTGCAGCTGAAACTCTCCCCACGGCCTGAGTTCGATCCCAGCGGAAGCTGGTTCTCAGGCAGCCGGCTCAGGTCGACTCAGCCTTCCATCCTCCCGAGGTCGGTAAAATGAGTACCCAGCTAGCTGGGGGAAAGGTAATCACGGCCGGGGAAGGCAACGGCAAACCACCCTGCTAGAAGGCCTGCCAAGAAAACGTCAGCAAAAGCCGGCGTCCCTCCAAGAGTCAGTAATGACTCAGTGCTTGCACGAGAGGTTCCTTTCCTCCTTAGTTTATTGTTATTGTATACCTACCGCCAGGGAGAGGTGTTTGTGGGATTTACTGCCAAAATAATTTAACCACTCTTTGGCGATAGGGCACTATGATGGTATTGGGGTACCATTTGTTGCTTTGCCCCAGGCAGTGAAATGTCTTGGGCCAGTGGTGGGTAGCTGGGTAGTCCTCTGGGCTGGCTGATATATTGTGTGCATCATATTAAAGCAGGGACCCCAAATGTTTTGGGTCAGTGGATGTATGCTATGGGTGCTGCCACAAAGTGGCTCGTGGGGGTGGGGTGAGGAGCAGCCAGTCACAAAACAACCATTTCACAGAAAGGGATGCTGGTGAGGCTAAGAACGAGTAAGCAGAGGTAGGGTCTGAGCCCCAGAAAAACAAAAGCACTTTTTGAACACACTGTTTTGTTTCATAAGACCACCCATTACCCATTTCACATTTCACATGTTTGTTACAGGAAACACTGCTGTTTCCTTTCCTACCACAATCATAATGGGTGGTGTAGCCCTAATAAAGGGCCTGAAGTCATTCCAACGCGTAAAGGCAAAAGCTCAGCCCTCACCCTCTTCCATTCTCCGCCTTTATGCATTCCTTCTTCAGCTCAGCAGCTGCTTCCCAGCATTTTCATTTTTGTTCGTTGGAAGGCTAGCAGAAGTCATCTCCAGACCACAATCATTAGCATCGTAAATATACGCTGTGTTTTCCATAATTTCTAGCATATTTATGTCTCATTTCCAGGGAGGTAACAGGTCTAGCGCTCTCTGTAATAATAACCCTGTGCCTCCAGGCTCCAGGCTCCAGGCTCTAGGTGGAAGTTTACATGAGGGAATGTTTGTCCATAGAAACGTCATGCCCTGCACATAGAAAACTAGCAAGATAGAACAATACCCTAGAATGCATTCTTTTTATATGTAGGAAATTTATTTAGTTATTAAAAGTAGGAGCAGTAAATTATATGCAGCCTCAAGTAGTACAGCCCTGATTCAATAGTATCATTTTAGTGAGTATAAGCCCACAGACCTAGTGTGTGAGTGTGTGTGTGTGTGTATGGCAGGGCGGGGTGGAGGGATTATTTGCAGGAGTATTTTTTGGGTGACCAGAAAAATTCTCATGAAAAGTGGCCAGCAGCCATTCTTAAAATATACGGTGGTGGAACTCCCCACCTGCTATGTACAAACAGCGCTTTCCAAACATGACAAAGAAGAGGAACAAAGCCTTCTGCGTTCAAACCTCAATGCTCTTTCTTTTCCTAAACCCAGTGGGAGACTTGCTGAAAGCCGCTGGTCTCCCCACATCCTCTTGCTCTTCTTCACTGTGATCAGCAGCTAAATATATCACCTTCTGGTGGAAATTGGAATAGCAAAAATAATGAACCAAATCAGTCCAGTACCTTGTTGTTTATTCGTTCAGTCGCTTCCGACTCTTTTTTGTGACTTCATGGACCAGCCCACGGCAGAGCTTTCTGTCGGCCGTTGCCACCCCTAGCTCCCTCAAGGTCAAGTCTGTCACCTCCAGAATATCATCCATCCCTCTTGCCCTTGGTCGGCCCCTCTTCCTTTTGCCGTCCACTTTCCCTGGCATCAGCCTCTTCTCCAGGGTGTCCTGTCTTCTCATTATGTGGCCAAAGTACTTCAGTTTTGCCTTTAATACCCTTCCCTCAAGTGAGCAGTCTGGCTTGATTTCCTGGAGTATGGACTGGTTTGATCTTCTTGCAGTCCAAGGCACTCTCAGAATTTTCCTCCAACACCACAGTTCAAAAGCATCTATCTTCCTTCGCTCAGCTTTCCTTATGGTCCAGCCTACTCTAGAGTAAAACAGAAAAAAGAAAAGAAAAAAGGACTTACTGCCTAGGTATGGAAGGTAATGTTTGCTTTGGCCCTTTAGGCTATGTGGGTTTTATTCAGTGGTGCCATTCTGCTAGTGGAAAGGGAACTGCTGGCAGAACTGGGCCACAGAGACTTTCCCCAGGAAAGGAACATTTGCCATCACCCTCACAGGGAAAAATTCTTCAGGAGTGGCCTCATGGCCTCCTCTTTCAGGCAGCACGGATCACCTCCCTGCCCCGGGGTGGCCAGTTTTTATGAGCCGTCAGGGGCAAAGATCCAGTACAGAAATGGTTACACTAAACTATGCACGCACCTTGTTAATGTCCTCAAGCTGTACCAACTGAAACTCATCCTGGAAAACTTGACAAGGCTGTGCTCTGGATACCTCACTGGATTCACCTGCTGTAATGCTGGATAAGTGATTTTGTCTTTGGAAGTGCCTTGCAAGTCTATTACAGCAAGTCTCTGATTGGTCCACGGCATCCTCAGAGCCTGCACGTAATAGTAGGGTGACCAACTGTCAGGATTTCCCCGGATTTGTCCTGGTTTTTGTTCTTTCCATGGTGTCAGGGGGGATTTTCTATAATTTTCAATAATGTCCTGGAATGACACACCTTCCTCTTTAAGGCTGCCATTAGCATGGCAGGAGGGAATGACATGCTTTCTTGAGGCACATCATTCCCCCATCCCGAGCTCCAATTGAGGTCTTAAAGGGGAAAGTGGGTCATTCGCGGACATTATAGAAAAGGCCCCAATTGGAGTGGATGGTGGTGGTGAAGAATGAAATCCTTTCCCCTCCTCCACTCCAATCGGTTCTTTAAGGTGGCGGGGGAATAACGTACTTTCTGCAGGACTCAGAAAGCTGCTTCCCCCCCCACACACACTAGGTGTCCTCTTTTTTGGTTTCCCAAATATGGTCACCCTACGTAATAGGCCCCCTGAAAAGCCGTGTCTCCTATTTTGTTTCATTAGTCTCAGCTCTGGTGTATTCCATGGATCCATACAAACTCTCCTCCAAAGAGGGCACTGTCCAGGCAACCATCCCGCCAGGAACACCCTCCACCCCACCTCTGCCCCCCAGCTCTCTGGGAAACATCCTCGCTTGAACATCGAATTTAATACCCTTCACCTCTTTTTAAGGGGGAAGGGAGGAAATATGCCAAGTCAGATGTCACCTGACAATCATTACAGCCCAGGCCTTCAAACATCGTGATAGATTAGTCCATGGTGAGTTTTATGAGGGGATATGGTTTTATTCTGTTTCAGTTTGTTTTATATCGGTGTCTATATTCCACATGTGCATTAGATTTATAGAATCATAGAATCATAGGATAGCAGAGTTGGAAGGGGCCTCCAAGGCCATCGAGTCCAACCCCCTGCTCAATGCAGGAATCCACCCTAAAGCATCCCCGACAGATGCTTGTCCAGCTGCCTCTTGAAGGCCTCTAGTGTGGGAGAGCCCACAACCTCCCTAGGTCACTGATTCCATTGTCGCACTGCTCTAACAGTCAGAAAGTTTTTCCTGATGTCCAGCTGGTATCTGGCTTCCTTTAACTTGAGTCCATTATTCTGTGTCCTGCACTCTGGGAGGATCAAGAAGAGATCCTGGCCCTCCTCTGTGTGACAACCTTTTAAGTATTTGAAGAGTGCTCTCATGTCTCCCCTCAATCTTCTCTTCTCCAGGCTAAACATGCCCAGTTCTTTCAGTCTCTCTTCATATTGCTTTGTTTCCAGACCCCTGATCATCCTGGTTGCCCTCCTCTGAACATGCTCCAGCTTGTCTGCGTCCTTCTTGAATTGTGGAGCCCAGAACTGGACGCAATACTCTAGATGAGGCCTAACCAGGGCCGAATAGAGAGGAACCAGTACCTCACGTGATTTGGAAGCTATACTTCTATTAATGCAGCCCAAAATAATATTGGCCTTTCTTGCAACCATATCACACTGTTGGCTCATATTCAGCTTGCAATCTACAACAATTCCAAGATCCTTCTCGTTTGTAGTATTTGCATGGCTATAACTCATAGGAGATGCAAATAAAATTAGGGTGACCCTATGAAAAGGAGGACAGGGCTCCTGTATCTTTAACAGTTGCATAGAAAAGGGGGAACCTGGTGAAATTCACTCTTCATCACAACAGTTAAAGGTGCAGGAGCTATACTAGAGTGACCAGATTCAAAAGAGGGCAGGGCTCCTGCAGCTTTAACTGGCGTAAAGAAGAGGAAATTTCACTAGGTTCCCCATATATAGAAATGACCCCTGCTGAAATTCCCTTTTCAATACAACTGTTAAAGATACAGGAGCCCTGTCCTCCTTTTCATATGGTCACCCTTAATAAAATGTAATGAAGTAGTGTAATGGGAACAATAAATTACTCACAGTAGTTTAGAAGGGAACAATAGCTAAACATTCCAAGCCTCAGAATGGAAGTGGCATCCCTCTTCATTTAGCCTGAAATAAATGAAGGTTTCAAACAGCCTTGCCTAACCTCGTGCCCTCCCGATGTTTTGAACTACAGTTTCCAGCATTCCCGACCATTGGCCAGGTTGGGGCTGATGGGAATGAGAAGTCCAAAATATCTGCAAAGCATAAGGTTGGGGAAGGCTGGTTTTATAGAAATGCTCACTCTAACTGACCTAATTGTGGAAACTTTTCTAGCCTTAAGATCTGGAAACCTGAGCATTTCAGAGAAGGGGGGAGTTCTCAGAATTGCCCACTGTAAATGGTGCTACTGACAAACCCAAATGTAGGTCATGGTTTGCACAAAGAGTGCACTGAGCTACACACATCAGGAGGAGCCGCAAACTATTAAGAGTGCCTGAAGCTATTGCTTACCCAGAATACCAGTGGTGATCTAGCCAAAGAGGCAGTGCTTTTCACAAACATTTTTAGACATTGAAAGCATCCCCCTCTTTCAGTGGTTACGTTGGAAAGGTTCTAAAATGTCCACCTATTCAGAGTGAGGGCAATGCTACCTGAACTGGCTTTGTTTGCCCACTACCACTATTATTATTATTTTTATTGTTAAAATAAAAAAATTTTTTTTTTATTGTTTCACAAACATACGTGACATAAAAACATTACATCCAGGGAAAAAGGAGAGCAAAGGGAAAAAGAAAAAGAAAGAAAGAAAGAAAGAAAGAAAGAAAGAAAGAAAGAAAGAAAGAAACCACACAAAGGTTAAGGTGTATTTTCGGTTCTCTGCACATCCGAAATGTGAATTATATTCTCTCCTTATTTAATTTCATTTAACACAATTACCAAATTCTTTTCTTTCTTCTAAGTTAACTATGGCCCTTGCTAGACCTACCAGATAATCCGGTGGGGAGTAGGAGCGACGGCGCGCTGCAGCTAGCGCGCGCCGTCGCCCTTTTCTAGACGGAACACGCGACGGGGTAAGGGGAAGCCCCGTCGCGTCAGCCATTTTCTTTGGGATCTTAAAGGGCCATGTGCGCAGGAGCGCACCAACAGAAAGGTAAGTCCTTTTTTTAAAAAAAATAAAGGGTTCCCCGCTCCCCCTGCCCCTGATTTCCCCTCCACAATGCCTGATGCCCTCCTGCCCACTTGCTCGCCCATCCTCCCCCGCTCGCCATGCCTGTCCCCTGTCCCCGTTCTTCTTCCCCCCTGTCCGCCATGCCTGTCCCCTGTCCCCGCTTGCCATGCCCGTCCCCCTTCCGCCATGCCTGTCCCCATTCTTCTTCCCCCCTCTCTCCTGCTGGGTCCGCTCTTTCCCCCGGCCCCCATCTCCCCCCCCTCGTGATTCCTCCCCCCCTGGCCCGATGGGCACAGCGCTCCTTTGGAATGCTGTGCCCAGTCCGCAGCTTCTCCCGGCTACTCGCATCTGGTTATCCCGGGTCAAGGGAGGACTTAGCCCGGCCTGACCCCGGGATCCCCTGTTGCTAACGCCTCGTCTAGCAACGGCCTGTATCTCATACACTGAATCCACAGACAAATACATCATTTTTCTGTTTCTTGCAAAAATTCTATCAGAGGTTTCCATTCAGATATGAATGTGGCTGTTGATTTATCTCTCATTATCTCTGTAAGTTTTGCCATCTCTGCTAACTCCAATGTCTTCAATAGGCATTCGTCCATTGTTGGCGTTGCTTCATTTTTCCACTTCTGTGCATATAATAGCCTCGCTGCCGTTGCTGTACATAGAAATAAAGTTCAACACTTCTCTTTCAGTTGATTGTCCATTAGTCCCAATAGAAAGGCTTCTAGTTTCATTTGTATATTAGTCTTTAACATTTTTTTAATTAAAGAATGTATTTTTCCACTTCTGTGTGTACAGTAGTCTCACTGCCGTTGTCATATATAAAAACAAAGTTCCCCCCTTCTCTTTCAGTTGGTTATCCATTAGTCCTAATAGAAAGGCCTCTGGTTTCATTTGTATATTAGTCTTTAATATCTTTTGAATTAAATAATGTATCTGTGTCCAGAAAGCTTTAGCTTTTTTACAAGTCCACCAGAGATTATTAAAAGCTCCTCCCTCACATTTCCAACGTTTGCCCAAAGCTCCCTTATACATTTTAGCTAGCTTTGTAAGTGACATGTGCCATCTATACGTCATCTTATACAAATTCTCTTTAAGTCTTGAACATAATGTAAATTTCTAACCCTTCCCAGCATATTCTCCTGTTTCATTGAAATGTTGTGTCCAAAGTTTTGAGCCCATTTTATCGTACAATCTTTTACCTGCTCATCCTCTGTTTTATACTTTAATAAAAGTTTATACATCTTTGAAATAACATATTCATCATTTGTACATAATGCCATTTCAAATTCAGATTTCGATTGCTCAAATCCACAATTCTTTTTGTCTATTTTAAACCTTTCCATAATTCATACATACATAAACCATTGACGTTCTTTCAACAACTCTTCCCTTGGTTTGAATTTACATTCATCTTGCGACATTTCTAATACATCTTTGTATGTTAACCATTTATGTATAGATGACAATTCCCTCCTGTGTATACTCTTAGAACAGGAATCAATACATCTTAAAAATTCATGATTTAACATTGATCTGGATAGGCCTGCCGGAAAAGGCTAGTCTTTAAAGCTGCCTTAAAATCACACAGAAAGTTAATTTTACGAATCTCCTCTGGCAGGCCATTCCACAATCTGGGGGTGACAGAAGAAAAGGTCCTCTGGGAAACTGATGTCAGCCTAGTTTTAGCTGACTGAAGTAAGTTCACCCCAGAGGACCTGAGTGTACATTTTTAAGACAGCACGTCTCACATTATGATTGTTAAATTCTATGTTAACCTTAGCTTTGTCATACCACAAGTAACCATGCCATCCAAATCTCAATTCATGTCCTTCCAGTTCCAGCAATCTCCTATTTTTCAACAGCATCCAATCTTTCAGCCACGTTTTAACTCTTGGATTTTTTGCTTGCCATATAAACTTAGATATTTATTATTATTTTATTTATTTATTACATTTCTATACCGCCCAATAGCCGGAGCTCTCTGGGCGGTTCACAAAAACCGAGATATAGCTCTCTGCTACTACCTAAATGCTAAATCTGATGTTACAATAGGTATTGTTTGGAACAAAAGTAACATTCTTGGGAAGACTTTCATTTTAATTGCTGCAATTCTCCCCCAAAAAGACAGCTGAACCTTTTCCTATCTTAATAAATCTTTTTTGATTTCATTCCAGACCAGTTCATATTTGTCAAGAAAATTCCCAAGTATTTTACCTTCTTTTCAATTGAAAGCCTGTCTATCATTGTTAATTGTTCTTGAGGATTCTTCTAGTGTTCTGAATAAAAAAACTCCAATTAAGATTATCAAATGCTTTCTCTGCGTCCAGGAAAATCAAAGCAGCCTGTTTTTCTGGATGTTTTTCATTTACATGAAATCGCTGGGAGAGATCATCAGGAAGCTTGGGGCGGGGTGCTATCAGCCGATGACACCCAAATATACTTCTCCATGCCTTTGACAACAGTGTAAGCTAAGGATAGTGTGTCTCCTCTGAATGAATGCTTGGAGGCAGTAATGGGCTGGATGAGGAAAAACAAACTGAACCTGAATCCAGACAAAACAGAGGTGCTTGCTGTCAAAGGTCGCAACCTGAGTTTGGAGGTGTGTCAACCAGTTCCGGATGGGGTTACACTCCCCCTGCGTTTGCGGCTTGGGGGTGTTTCTGGATCTGTTGCTCCAAATGACAGCCCAGATAGATTTATTTATATTTATTTATTTATTACATTTATATACTGCCCCACAGCCGAAGCTCTCTGGGCGGTTTACAACAGATGCGATGGCCAGGAGTGCCTACTATCAGCTTTAGCTGATACGCCAGCTGTGCCCCCTCCTAGAGTCGGAAGACCTAAAGATGGTAGTGCACGTGCTGGTAACTCCGAGGCCTGACTTCTGCAATGTGCTCTACGTAGGGCTACCTTTGTACCTAGTCCAGAAACTTCTACTAGCGCAAAATATGGCAGCCAGGTTGGTTACCAGTACATCTAGGGGTGTACTGTAAACCGCCCAGAGAGCTTCGGCTATGGGGCAGTATATAAATGCAATAAATAAATAAATAGGGGTGACCATATTACACCAGCTTTTAAATCATTATACTGGTTGCCAATTAGTTTCCAGGCGAAGTATAAAGTGTTGGTTATTACCTTTAAAGCCCTACATGGTTTGGATTCAAGTTACCTGCGGGATCGCCTTCTCCCGTACAGTCCACCCCACACACTCAGGTCCTCTGGGAAGAATTTACTTCAGTCAGCCAAAACTAGATTAACAACTTCTCTGTCGCCACTCCCAGACTGTGGAATGGCCTGCTGGGAGAGATCAACAGTCAACTCAATAGTCTTTCTGAATATAAAAAAGCAAAAAAGACTGATCACTTCCGGCAGGCCTACCCAGTCGAATTTTAAGATGTCTTGCTGGCTGTTATTTTAATAATGTATTAGTTTTTATATGTTTTAATCAGTTTTATGTATTTTATATTATTTTGTATTCTGTGTTGTTCCCTTCCTCGATCCAGGGGGAGAGGCGGGTAATAAATAAACTTCTTCTTCTTCTTCTTCTTCTTCTTCTTCTGCTTCTGCTTCTGCTTCTGCTTCTGCTTCTTCTGATGATGATGATGATGATGATGATGATGATGATGGGTTTATAAAATGTTGGATTCCTGCTTGCATGTGGCGGGATAGTTGACAACATCATGAAAAGGGCCCGTAAACTTCCATGAGTGGCCAGTTTGTCAACCAGTTAACAGCTTCTCAGCTATCTTTTGGACCAGCTGAAGTTTCCTAAAAATCATCAAAGTATGGGGATCTGTGGCCAGGTCATGGTTTTCCAAGAAAGGTTACAGCTGATGTGAAACCAGACAAAGGCACTATGTGCTGTTGAGACCACGTGCACAGCCATCTGCAGTGCTGGGTTGAGGGCAGGAGAGGACAACCAGTAGTGTAGCAGAGCCGGGGCTCACAGGGACACAAGCGCTGGTACTGTTTTACTTGCAGGGACACTGATGTCATTTGCCACCCCCTCGGAATTCCCTGTTCTCTCTGAGCTTAGCTGCAATCCTCTCAGTAGCTGGAGACAATCTATTGTTCCTTGTTTTCTGCAAAGTACTTTTGGTTGGCTTGGTCTTGAATGGGCAGTTAGGACTCGTCAGCTTTACAAAAGACCTGCTCCTGGTGGAAATGGAAAGTGCTAGAATTGTTTCTACACAGCTGCCTGCAATTTTGGACTCTGCTTGGGGTTGTGGCTATGGGGACTGTCATGATGAGCACCTGCACGACTTCAACATTTACCACTACACCACTGGAGAGGGCACACAGTTGTGAGATTGCAAGGAAGGCGGGAAGGCAGCCTCTCGTGCAAGGAAAGGAACCTCTCGTGCAAGCACTTGAGTCATTGCTGACTCCTAGAGGGACGCCTGCTTTCGCTGACGTTTTCTTGGCAGACTTTATAGCGGGGTGGTTTGCCATTGCCTTCCCCAGTCGTGGCTGCCTTTCCCCCAGCTAGCTGGGTACTCATTTTACCGACCTAGGAAGGATGGAAGGATGAGTTGACCTGAGCCAGCTGCCTGAGAACCAGCTTCCGCTGGGATCGAACTCAGGCCATGGAGAGAGTTTCGGCTGCAGTAACTGCCGCTTACCACTCTGCACCACACGAGGCTCTTATATTGATCTGAAGGAATTCAAAAATAAGGATAAATGAGTATGGAGGATTTATGCCAGCATTCCACAACTTGATGCCCTCCAGTTGTTTTGGACTTCCAACTCTCATCAATGCCAGCTGGCAGAAATGCTGGGAATTACCATTCAAAACAGCATGAGAGTGGAGACAACTGATTGTACCAGTATCGCATACCAACAACAGTGAGTTTCTTTGACTCCAGTGCCTTAACACCAGAGCCTAAGTAGCAGCGAATGCAAAAGATTTTATCCTGGAAGTGCCTAACAAATGGATTGCTGCTGGTCTCAGACAGATCAACAGTCTCATGAAGGCCAGCATGAAATGGGCCCCAGACAACCCCAAAAAGCTCCTCTGGGTGGCACATAGAGGATTCAGTAGAAGCAGCAAAATGGAATTTCTTTGCCTCCCTCATTGCCTCTGAATATGTATGACCATAGGCACACTCCAGGGTTCAATTACAATGAAGGGGGGGGGGGGGAAACACTAGGTGTTTTTCTCCAGCTGCATTCAAGCCATCTCCTATTTTGTTCCATCACTCTCAGCTCTGAAGCAGACCACATGCATCACTTCAGCTCAAGTTACAGAAATTGGTGCAGCCTTTCACCTCAACTGCACCCCCCCCCTTCTTCAGCGAGTTCCAGCCAAGTGTTGCAGGCCACAGGAAATCCTCTCTGTGATGCCTCATGCTAGCAACCCCCCCCCCCCACCGATGCGGTTTGACTGAAAGGAAGCATGTGTGAGGCACAGCAGAAGCGATGTGAGTTGGTATGTTAGCATTTCAGGCATCTAGAGTTATCACTGCCATCCAGTTGCATATTCCTCTTCAAGTGACCCTAACACTTATTTATTCTTCATCCATAGCCGTGCAGACATCCCAGGCAGCATTTACTGTTGAGCTTTCATAACAAAATAATACAGAAAACAATAAGAGCCTTCGTCATCCTTCCTCCCTACAAATAACAGAAATAATTACAATTACGCCCACCCTCCCCAGCTGCTCACTTTCATTTTGGTTTATTTAGCATTATATACCCAACAACCCGAAAGCAGTATCTTCTAAGGTAGGGGTGCACAACCTCTTTGGCCCCCAGGGCCACATGCTATTCTGGATGGGACAGGTGCACGCACTCACCCATACACCAACACACACACATTGTCTCCCTCCCCCAATCCCGGTGACCCTGCTGCTTCAGGGTAGTAGACACTGCTTTGGAGCTCCTGAAGGACAGGGATCAGGGTCTCCTCCCTGACCCAGGGAACCTGATTTGGCTCACTGCCTCCCCACCACCGTTAATGCCACAGGAGCAACAATCCTGGCTGTTTTGGGGTTGCTGCGGAATGGGGAGGGTAATGTCTCTTCCCCGCCCCACACAGGGACCCTGATTGGGATTGATGTCCACCCAGCAGGGGAAAGTGAATGACAGCTCCTATGGGATGCACAGAGAGGCCCATTGGATGCAGGTTGTGTGCCCCTTTTCTAAGGCCATTAGTACAAACATCTAGAGCTTCATCACACCAGCATTATACTGTGCATTCACTGTGAAGTGCATGCAAAGGACTCCGATGTTTTCTACTTTACAATCTGCTTTTATTGTGAAGTACTCCCATGCATCCTGCTTTGATTGCGCTCCTTCCCCAAACGAAGCGTAGTATTTTGGTGCGCAGAGAATCCGGTTCTTCCAGGCATGCGAAAGCACCCCGCTCGAACGGCAACATGTATTTTCATCCCTCGTTTTAAATCTGTGTGTTTTCAAGGGGCGGTATTGCTGATGAAAGAGAGGGGTGTTTTTAAATTCCTTTTCAAATTCTTTCTTCCTCCTGCTTCCTGGCTGCTGGGTCTATTGTACTTTGGATCCTCCACCTTCGCTTTATGACTTGCTTTGGGGGGGGGGAGGAAGTGAGAGGGGATGCATTGGTCACATCATAGGCAGGGCCAGTGCCAGACTATTTTGCACCCTAGGCAGGTGAGCTGCTTTCACACCCACACCCACCCACACCCCAGTGTACCTGGGTGCAGGACGCCATCTCGCCTGCCCAGCCGAAGCGAAGCCAGGATGCTGGGGTGGGGTGGGTGGCTTTGGAATGGCGCACCCAGCCTGAAGCCGTTCTGGGAGAGTGACTTCCAGGAGCACCATTCCGAAGCCGCCCCCTGTCCCCCCCAATGTTCTGGCTTCGTTTTGGCGCCCACCCAGCCGAAGTGAAGCCAGGACACTGGAGTGGGGGGGGGGGCAAGCGTGGGAAAGCGGCTTCTGGGTGTGGCGCTCAGCGCCCCCCTTACCTTGACACTCTAGGCAGCCGCCTGAGTGGCCTCTATGGTAGCACTGGCCCTGATCATAGGGGGCTGCCCCTTTCCCTCCTGATTAGAAGTGCCTGACAAGGGGAACACAATGCAACCTCCAGTGGCAGGTGATAAGAGTTTTAGTTGATTAACCAATTGAACTCTATTGGATTTTTAAAATGGAAATTAAACAAATGCTTACATCTGCATAAGTTTTAAAGATAAAGAGATCCAAGTTGGCACAGTGGCAGGTCTTACAGAGGTCTTTCAGCATACCAATTCTTAATCAGATTGGGTCATCTGTTGATTTGTTATGATTCTTTTAATTTCCTCCCTCAAGCTCTTCAGAGCTTATAGTCAACTAGTAAGAGGGAACGGAGGAGCGGTGTTGTATCCCTTTGATAGTTCAACGCTGTCAGTAGTCGCACGCTTGCATGCACACACACACACATCAATCCGCTGGGAAGCTTTCACAGTTTTCAGCCAAAGAAGAAAGAAACCCACTTTTCCAATGATTGGAACCAGATGCTCCTTCTTTATGGGGGGGGGGATTGCAAAAGAGCATTTTCTCCTGCATGCGGGGCAACAGCCTAGGTAAACAAAAGAGGCTGGGTGCGCACATTACAGCAGGACAAGCTAGATCCCCTGCTTAATTTCTGAGAAATTGCAACAAGCCAGCAGGGATCAGGAAGGTTTGAGGCTAACAGAGGCATTTAGCCAGAAGCGCTGCTGCTACTGCTACTTCTCTGAGCTTTATCATACCATTGCATGCAGTTCATGGAAGGAGGGAGGGAGGTTTTCCAACAGGGTGAATGGAGGGGGAGTTGTCCAGCTACCACCAACCTATGAACTGTAGGGGAATTGCTAAGGAGATCAATGGGCGGAGGCGATGACAAAAACAACAGCACTTTTTTATCCTCAGCTGGATAACAGCAACACGCTACAGCAGACGTGTAAAGAGGCTTGGGACTTGCAAGCGCGCAGGTGTAAGTTTGCAAACATTCATACAATATATAAATGCTATATATCCGAAGTGGGATAATTCGAGGGAGAACCAGAACAAAAGTGGAGGCGGGATGAAGCTTTTAGCCTTGCTCTTTTTTTTCCTCTTTTTTTTCCCTTGGTTCACAGGATCACTATGCAAATCTGTGATTGCTGGCTATCAGTCTTCCTTAAACCATCTGAGTTCTGGGACAGACTTTTAGAGTTGTATCCAGTTATCTCTTCTCCTGTCTGCAGAAGGCTTCCCACAATGGAACAGGGAAGGGATGAGTGTACACAGGCATTCCTTTTAGCCACTGTTGCTAGAAGGTCTGAATAATTTTTGAAACAATAGAAAATTAGAGCAGGCTGAAGTATCATTCAAGAAAAAAAGTATTGGAGGGCAGGTGGGACACCCAAACCCCCCCAAAAAAGCCCCCTCCCAACATACCTTTCTTGCTTTTTGGAGGCTGTTAGTTGATCTGCTGCTCCTCTGCATGAGCAATGTAACAGATAAGTTTTCAATCCTGCCCTTCTCCAGTCTTTCCTGCTCTGGAATAGGAAATATGGGTGGGGTGGGGGTGGACACCTCCACCTGAATGCACTTGAAGCAACTTCAATTTTATTAAATCAAACCTTCAAGCTGAGACCCTCGATCAGCCACTCTCTCTGCACCCATCCTTCCCTTGTGAAAGCCAAGAAGGGCTTTGATACAGCTACCTGATGGCACTGTATCTCAACTGGCCATGCTCCATGGCCATCCTGCCCTTGGGCTGGGTGGGCAGGGCTGTGCTTTTGTGGGGAGGGGGTGAAGAGGACTGTGGTGTAACCCACATTTCTATTTCCTTAGGTATGTCTGCATGAGTATGTCTAGAGAGTGCGGAATGTTGGACGGAGTGGGTGTGGCTGGTGATGCTGTGGAAAGGGGGAGGAGTCTATATACTATATATTGGGATGCTGAGTGGTCTGAGGTGTTTGGTTGGTGATTGGGTTTGGAGGGTAGAGGTGTTTAGCTGTGTGATTCTTGTCAGGAGTTGTGTGAGGAGTGAGTGAAAATAAGATCATAGGGACTGTTATTATTAGATTGGTTACTACCAGTATTCTTAAGAATAGGCAGGGTTGGAATATAATTCGAAGGAACTAAGAACTGTAAACAACAATAAACATTTTCTTCATTTTGCTACCATAAAACCACGTGTCAGTCTGGCTGTGTCTACTGCTCTATTGGTTCATAATAAACACATTACATTAAACCTTCAGCCTGCTATATTCACAGAGGAGCCTTTTCCAAATCTCCTTACCTTTCCCCTCTGCTATAAGGGAAAGGTTATACTTTTCTTTTTACCCCTTCCTCAGGTATTTAAGTGGTGGTGCTTAGCCTGAGGGAGGAGGTGTGCGCGCTGAAACCTTGTGCGTGAGATGGTGGCATTGCAAGGACATTGGGATCTGCTCCAGCCAGACTGTTCCCCTCCCTTCTTCACAGGGCCATCTACCCACCCCCCCAACAGTCCTATGGGAAGGATCCTGGTCACTCGTTATGTTTTTGATATTTTTGTGATTGTATTGCTGTATTTCGATGTAACTTGTAAACTTCTTTGGAAGGCTTTGTATCCAGAAAGGTACCATATAAATAATTGTAATAAATAGAGTCATTCTGGGCAAGCAAAAGCTCCTACACAGAGAACCGACCCTGCCAGGCAAGCGGCCTTTTGAGCCCACGCACATGCAAATTGCTGTCTGATGGTTTCTGTGGCTGTTGTGGTTTGCTTGGGAAGGGAAATGGCATTTGCTTGGAGAGAGAGAGAGGGAGGGACGGGGCAACGCCAGGCAGATTACATTTATTTATTACGAAAACGAACAAGACCTACCCCAAGGAGCTTATAATATAGATAAAAAGCATGTGCAATAGATCACAGCAATAGCACAATAAAATGCAAAAGCACGGAGAGTTAACAGCAGCAGCAAACCAGGTGTGGATCTACACTTCTGCTTGTATTGAGTTTTTGAGCCTTTTTAACGTTGTAACTTGTATCGCTACCTTGTATACCGTTGCTCAGTAGCGTTACTGACTTTTTCTTGTAACGTTGCTGCGGAGCACACTGTTCGTTACCCCGTTGTCTGTGTTGTTTCTTCTTCTCGTTTCTGTGATCCTTGCAATTCCCAGACTGTCCTTTCTCTGCGCCTCCCACTTCCTTGTTTTTGTATTTTCCATGCCTCTCTAGCTAACATTCCTTTATGCGCATGCTCTTAATTTCAAATCTTTGTGGCAGGAGTTCTTCAGAGAGAGTGGTTTGTGGATTGTTGGAGTTGTCTGTCTCTTGAGGAAAGTGTAGGGATGCCTAGTGAATGGAATGTGTTAAATCTTTCTCATTTTTTAAATATTTTTTCCATGGCATTACATGCAACCTACCTTGGGTAAAAACTTTTAAAAATATATATATTAAAGGATGCGCATATGCGCATATGAGCATCCTTAATTTTTTAAAAAATAAATTAAATTAGAAATTGGCTACGCGCATATGCGCATCATTTAATAAAAAAAATTAAAAAAAAAGTTTTTACCCAAGGTAGGTTGCATGTAATGCCACGGAAATAATGTTTAAAAAATGAGAAAGATTAAACACATTCCATCCACCAGTTCTAATAATGGTTACTGAAGGCGTGTAGAGGAAGTTACATCAGACAGGAAGCCTGGTGAGGGATCATGTGACATTAGTTTTCAATGCGATACAGAAGACATTGTAACAGTGGAGCACATTGAACGAAGTCTAACGATGCAGAAGTGTTACAACAAAAGGTAAAACGGTACAAAACCATTCTGTATAACGTTGTAAGGAACACATCACGTGATCACTGACGTCTTCCAGAGCTATCTATACCGTTACAGCTACAGTAATGTAGATTCAGTCCAGTAATAGCAGCAGGGTGCCAAGTTAACAATCCAGAAACCTGCCAAAATAACGTCGCCTCGGCCATTCACCTAGAGGTGAAACTAGAGGGAGCTAAGGGAAGGGAGCTCCCTGAAGAAGAGCATTCCACAATTCTCTTCCCCTCCTCATTGCTTTACTATGATTTTATTAGATTGTAAGCCTATGCGGCAGGGTCTTGCGATTTACTGTTTTACTCTGTACAGCACCATGTACATTGATGGTGCTATATAAATAAATAAATAAATAAATAATAATAATAATAATAATAATAATAATAATAATCCTTGCACTGCTAATATCCCGTGGTTCCAAACAACTCCTGAAGAAAAACGAGACATGGAGAAAGGCTTCAGATGATGTTCATAAAAAGTAGGCAGATTCATGAGAGAGAGCACAACCCTTCCATAAGACTGGCCCCGAACCATTTCAGGCTTTCCAGGTAATCACCAGCCCCTGGAATTGTGCCTGGAATCCAGCTGAGAAGTAATGCAACTCATGTGACACTACAGTTCTATGCACTGCGAAGCGGATCTCCATCAACATCCTGGCTGCTGCATTTGGGAACTAGTTGAAATATCCAAACACTTTTTAAGGGCAGCCCCACATAAAACACATTGCATTAGTGATGTATCATTACTTAGGACTAAGGGCGTTCCTAGACGAGGCCTTAGCGCACCTTGAGACCCGGTTTCCCTGCTGTGCGTCCACATGACGCACAGGGGAATCCGGGCCCAAGCCGCACTGAGGCCTCCTCCAACGCGCCATAAGCAAAGTCGCTTATGGTGCGCCTTTTCTGCAGCCCCGGCCTCAGGCCGGAGCTGCGAAACGTCTAGGAAGGTCCGTGGCTTTTTGCGGCTACTCGCTTACTCGCGAGTAGCTGCGAAAAGCTGCGGACCTGGCACAGCGCTCATACGAGCACTGTGCCCATTGGCCCGGGGGGGGGGAAGAGAGGGGCAGGGGGAAGGATGGCAAGGGGGGATGGCAAGGGGGGAGGGCGGATGAGAGAGAGAGCGCCGGGCGCCGCCGCCCAAACAACCAGGCGAGCGGTGCTGCCAGGGCAAGGCCTGGCGTGGGGGGTCATCGCCCGGGCAAGCGCTGCCGCCCGAGCAAGCAGACGAGCGGCGCTGCCAGGGCAAGGCCAGGGACAGGGGGGGCTTCGTTTTTTAAAAAAACCCGGACTTACCTGGTCCGGAGTCTTCGGGCAGCACATGGCCCCTTTAAACTAAAAAAAAAATGGCGGACGCTGCAGGGATCCCGAAGTCCCTGCACGTCCCGCGTCTGGAAGCCGAGGTGGCGCGCTTTAAAGTTAGCGCGCCGTCGCCCTGCCTCCCTGCCGGCTTATCCTGGCAGGTCTAGCAAAGCCCTAAGTCTCACTGAGGTCAGCAGTGAGTTTACTACATGCAAATCAGTGGCATTAAAACGGTTCACGGGCTCTCCCAGGCCTATGTTGGGTCTGGGTAGGGATGTACCAATTTTGCTAAACCCATTCCATCTGTATTTGCACTGATTGTCTGGCATCTTTCATTCTGTTGCCCTCTCAATGATGAAATCACATAATTTTAGAGATGTACAAGAATTTCTTTCCACTTGCAGAAGTGTGTATTACAGTAAATGTGCACTAAATATCCCCCCCCCCAAAAAAAGAAAATGGTCCACAAGTCTGCAGAATCCATGGAACTCACAAAAAGCTGCTCTGCTGTGGAATCTGGTGGGTCAGATTCATAGAAATCCAAACTCATTTGAATAAGCTGTGGATTTCCCCCACATCCTTAGGCCTGGCTCAGAGGTTCTGAAGTTACAACAGCAGAACACATTCTAAGCTGGGAAATCAATTCTCTCCCAGGTTAACAAAGGACCATTCCTTGGGTCGATTTCCCTCCTATCCTGAACAAAAGGGTAAACAGTTAGTTTGGATTAAAGATATTTTAATTTTATTCCATACCTTTATTAAGGCAGGGGTTTTGTACACATTCTTAGCAATGTAATAATAATAACAACAATAATAAGAACAACAACACAGACACACAAACACCCCACACACTTCCCTTTTACAAAGGGTTTTCAGCACTTCATGTTTTGGGCTACTCATTGACGTTGCCCTCAGGGAGATCACGTAGCCAAATCTATTGTATTATGAGGTCACCCTGTTTACTCTACTGCTCGAATCACCCAGGTGACTACCCCAGGACTTATTCTACTGCCCTCACTCCAAATCGTCCCCATTTGTCCCCATTTGCATCATCACATAGTCAAATGCAGTTCTACTGTTAAATTTGTATCTTAAGGGGAAGACTCAGAAAAAGCAGCTACTCACACATAGAAGAGAACTCATAAAGTAATGGCTAAATAACATCTACACAATCCCTTCTGGAATACTTGGACTGGGGGAAAAGATAATGAAAATAAATAAAGCATTCTGGCACAAAGTAGAAATGCCTATCAAAACACTAAAGGGTCAGTGTTGTTTTCTGGGCTTCAAGTTTGTTCATAAAGAAGCTGGCTGCAGGTCCCAGGTCATAGCCAGAAGGCTGCCAAGATATTCAACATGAGCTTCATCAATACTTTTCATTGAAAGAGCCTCCAGCAAAAAGCCTTATTCACTGTGGATAAAGCTGTGCTTTAAGGTGCCTTCTGAATGGGACCACTGTAATGTTAGTGAAGTTGTAAGATTTAGCATTCTAGATTGCGCTGGGCATCTCATTCAAGAAGAAGCCAGTCAGTGGCAAAAATTGAAACCTCTCCTCTTCTTTCACAGTCTCTGAGGCTGTATGCAAAGGGCAGCTTTCCAGAGACGTCGAGGTGGCAACCCACGTTTTTATTGTCTGCGTCCTACCACGGTGCCTTGTCAAACTGCAGGTTGTCACTACCACACTTCAACACCTAACGTGGAAACATAAAAACTAGCTGAAGAATAGCAAGTAGTGCTACCCTAAGAGGTGTGCATACTTTTGGTGGGCCAGTCATGAGAGTAATTTCATTCATTTATTTATTTGCAGTATGTGAAAGGAAGACACACTCAGGCAGCTCTCTAAGAAGATAGAAAAAAGTGCAAGGCCACCCACTCCCCTGCTGCTGTGGTTCCGTGCCATTTCCCAAGAGCATTTTCTTATTTGCTTTACTTTGGTCGCTGTGCCCCTATCCAGCCATAAAGCAAAGATCTTTCTATTTCCCCAAACCCTGGAGAGAGTGAAGAGGCTTCTCCCCCTCAGCAACGCTCTCCACTCTCCTCCAGTATATTTGAAATTTATTCAAGCTTTTGAAGCAGGATTGGGAGTAATGTCGCCACAGCCGTTTAAGGAAGAAGCCGTTCCTCCACAGAAAGAGTTGTCTGTGCTCAGTTCTAGTTGCTTTCAGATCATGAAGGCACCAAAATACGATCTCGACTCATCACTGACCCGCACCAGACGTGCCTCGGACACCCTGATGAAGACTTCGTCGTTCTCCTCTAGGTGCATCACCCCGGCGAGGAAGCTGCTGTGGCTCCAAGATTGACTAGCCTTGCAGTAGGGAATGCTGTTGGCCAGCAGCTCTATCTCCTTTGGATACTGAGAAGTCCACTTGTAAATTTTGTGGGTGACATCCAGCCTCTTCTGTTGAGTGTTTGAGCAGTCTGAATGCCCCAAGAAGAGGTTTGAGTAGATGTAGTAGAGTCCAGACTTGTTGCAGATCAGGGAGCCGTCCTTGTACCCCATGTCCCGGAGCAAGGCAAAGCCTTGCTTGTGCTGCCACAGCAGAGCTCCGTTCGCAGCCGCAGTGACAGAGGCCCCTGAAAAACACAACCGTCTCAATCTTCAGTATTATTTCATGCAGGGTAGGGAGGAGGTAAACACACAAGTTCCACCCCTCAGCAAGAGAGGCGCCCGGAGACATTTTTATTCTCATGTAGTCACAGGGCCCATAAAAGCCCCCCACCCACCCCATGCTAGCTTTCCAAGCCAGATTGGGGGCCCTGTGCCTACTCTAGAATAAAACGGAAAGGGGGGGGGAATGAAGATTAGATATGGATTTCGATAGATGCAGATTTAAAGTAATGTCTGTTTTTGCTGTTAGTGTTCCGACTAGACCCAGCGGTAGCATCTGGCATGCCCAGCCAGCTCCTGGGGTCCATGTGTCCCAGAAGGGGCCACAGGAGGGGGCTCCCACCCTCCACCAGTACTGCCACCAGATGCCGCCACTTTGGGCTGGCCCGAGCAGCACTGCAGCTGCCATCGCTCCCCTGAGACACATTCTCCCAGTGGCGGCACTTCTGGACGGCAGCCAAGCAACAGCTCCAATCCACATGGGGAGGCCGCCATCTCTTATTTCCCAAGATGCAGTGCCTGACATCAACGTTGCTCCGTTCCCATCCAGAAGCATTGTTCAGGTGATGAGGAAGGAGCAACTGGCAGCTGCGGTGCTGCTGGGGAGCTTCAAGAAGCGATGTCTGGCAGCCCGTGATGGCAACGACAATGTCGAACAGAGACAACAGCGGCCCAGGTCGGCACCATGCTGAGGGACACTCAAATCAGCCCTCGTTCTTACTACTGCTACTGTACGGGGCAAAGCCTCAGACCTTTCCATTCACATTTGCCAGCCCCAGCCCACCTCACAAACCTGAGTGTGAACTCCAGAAGGCCCAGCCCAGCTTAAAAAGTAGCTGCTTGAACCCACTGTACCCTGCTCATCACCAATCACCTACCTCTGCTTCAGCCCCACTGCACCCAAACTCTTAAGAAAGCTTAACAAAGGTAGGACGTTTAGCTTAATTAGCAAGTTCTCCTACCTAGTGGCAAGTGAGCGGCTGGCTTTTCAGCAGTAGGTGTGTAGCCTGTAAAAGAAAATCAGGCAAAAATGAGTTTTGCTAAGTGTTCCTTTGTCTGCAGGTATCTATAGGCAACAGAGACTATTGTAACATAACTCCTTTGGATGGCAGGCGACTATTATCAAGGCTCGGTATAGGCTACAGTTCTGTAGGAATGGAATAAAAAAAGTACAGAAATTCAACTTCCTCGAAATCCCATGTTTTAACCGCCTGTCTAGCAAAACCAGACGAAATTACGCAAAAGGGCAGATTATGCAATGCAAGAGAAATGTCACACTTTTGCTCAACTTGCATAATTAGTACAAGGACTGTAGTTTTTCCACAGAATTTGGCAAGTTGTTCATTTCACCTTACTGTTTGCTAGGCCAGGCAAACAGGCATCAATGGTCAGCATACGCCAGAAGCTGTTGTGGGGTTCACAGACTGGAGATACCAACACAGTCACCTTTGCTCAGATCTATGTACATTCTCAAACAGGTGTGCACAACCCAGCAGCCAATAAAAAGCAGGGTAGGTTCCATGACAACAGCAACATTTTTTAATGGAGAACAGGCATTTGCCAAAACTTACCACCCACTCACACCTCAACCAGTCTGGTCACAGCAACAGCTGACTTGCTGTCCATCCATCCTTTCTCTCATCTGCTTCCTCCCTCCCTCCCTCCCTCCCTCCATCAGAAATTAATTGCCACAAGCAGTGAGAAGGGGATGTAGGGCTTTTCTGTCCCCATGTGGGACGTGGCATCCCCTAGGCAGCAAACAGCAGGAGAATCAGGAGGTTGCAGCAGCATTTGCACATTGAGAATGAGGAAGGGGAGGACTTGGATGAGGATAGCACTCTTCAAATACTTAAAAGGTTGTCCCACAGAGGAGGGACAGGATCTCTTCTCGATCCTCGCAGAGTGCAGGACACGGAATAACGGGCTCAAATTAAAGGAAGCCAGATTCCGGCTGGACATCAGGAAAAACTTCCTGACTGTTAGAGCAGTACGACAATGGAATCAGTTCCCTAGGGAAGTTGTGGGCTCTCCCACACTAGAGGCCTTCAAGAGGCAGCTGGACAACCATCTGTCAGGGATGCTTTAGGGTGGATTTCTGCATTGAACAGGGGGTTGGGCTTGATGGCCTTGTAGGCCTTGTAGGCCCCTTCCAACTCTGCTATTCTATGATTCTATGATTCTATTGTTCTGTGCCCAGCTCCGTCTTGGTTCACTTTACAGTAGCAGAGTCTATGGCTTTGCCTGAGCTCTCTGGAGCTCATAGCAAGAAAGAGATGGGGGAGGGTTTGACAACCGAGACCCTCACTGCGGGTGTCAAAGTCAAGGGAAAACCCGCCCAACAGCCCACGAAACCTGGAGCCAGACTTCTTGCTGGCTATTAAACAAAACACTGAGCTGCTAGATCAAAGAGCTGAGCTGCTAGATCAAAACAAGATATTTTGAACGACCTCATCTCCTTGACAAATTAATTTCAGCACTCAGCTTAAGTACTACAAAAATTCAAATAAGTTTATATCTATCTAACCACATACACACATCATATTAAGTCCCGCTCATGGAGCCTTAAATATCATCCAATGGCTGTAATCCAAAAACGATCTGTTTAGGGGTAAATAAGCAGACCACCTTTAAGTTAGAGCACCTTCAGAGCATTGGGTAAACCGTATCAGGTATTTTTTATTTATTTATTTATTTATTTATTACATTTTTATACCGCCCAATAGCCGAAGCTCTCTGAGCGGTTCACAAAAATTAAAACCATTAAGAACATAATAAAACATCCAACAATCTAAAAACCCAAATACAAAATTCAATATAAAAACCACAACCAGGATAAAACCACACAGTAGAAATTGATACAGGATTAAAATACAGAATTAAAACAGCAAAGTTTAAATTTAGGTGTTAAAATACTGAGAAAATAAAAATGGTTTTCAGTTTATGTTTGTAATAACCGAAGAAGACTAGACGGGAACCCTCAACAGAGATGTGAAACCATCTCTGTTTCTAATAGACATTTCCTGGTTTCTCTGGGGGATTCCACACGTCGTACTGAGGGGGCTTCCATGCGCCCCCAGTGCGACCCCAAAGCAATCATGTACTTGCCTGACGAAGAGATGAGGAAGAGGCGTCCCTGCCGCCGCCGCCGCCACCCACCTCCCTCCTCACTGGCCGGGTCGGAGAGCTCGGCGGAAGAAGGCGGGGTCTCCACCCCGCCTTCTTCAGCCGAGCTCTCCGACCCAGCCGGCGTAGAGGGAGGTGGGTGGCGGCGGCGGCAAGGATGCCTCTTCCTCGTCTCTTCCAGGCAAGCTACACAAGCGCTTTGGGGTCGCACTGGGGGCGCATGGAAGCGCCCTCAGTACGACGTGTGGAATCCCCCTCTGTTTCCATTGGCCTTTTGTATGGATGTACATACATTTTGACTGTTACACTCTCATACATACACCTACACCTACAGCCATTGATCCATAGCATCCCTCTGCCAGGGCTGGGCAAAGCTGGGAATAGGCCCGGGCCAGATGGGAAATGTAGGCCTCATTTCAAACTGCTCATTAAGTATTTTTTAATCAGTTCTAAATACATATGACCTAGAACGATTTATAAAAAAAGGTAATGGCAAGCACTTTTATTCAAGATGTATATAAGACATCTTTGCCTCTTCCAGGGGGACTCGGAGTAGACCCCCTTCAAAATCGTAGGTCCATGCCAACTGGCCCCACTGGGCTCCCCTCTGCCCAGCCCTGCCCGCTGCATCTATAATTAGACAATTGCAATAAATTCCACAAATGGATTGTGAAACATTTCCTTACAGCATGGAAGGGTTCATGTAGCATACAACCAGAGGAAGTGTAGGCTGGGGTGGGGAAGAGAGGACGTCATTGTCGTTATTAGCCCAAGCTTTTTTGCTTATTTATTTATTTATTTATTTATTGCCTTTCTATACCGCCCAATAGCCGGAGCTCTCTGGGCGCTTCCCAAAGGAATTAACATGCTGCTATTCCCTTGTGTCCTATGATGTGCTGAGAAGCATAACACAGACCAGGCGGTTGTCTAGATGCTGCTGCATTGGCATCACATTCCGTCAACCCCCCAGAGCATTGCTGCTGTGCGGCGGAAGCGATAACGTTAGACGGCAGGAGGGAGGGCAGGCTATAAGCCGCAGTGCCGATGGCCCTGATGAGGAAAGGCTTACGGATCCGCCCACTGCATAACCCGCACCGAGGCCACCACTGACACACGAAAAAACAAAGAAAGGAAGAAAGTTGCGGTAAATCCACACTTTTAAAAAGCGGAATTTCGGGGGGGGGAAGCCTTTTGTGGCTATGGGTTGGCGGCAGCGTCAAAGAAACAGTACTGCGCTGCTGCGCAGCTATGATGGGGTAAAGAGACACCCCTCAGGGAATGCCTGGGATACTGTCTTCTCATTTTCATTTGTTATGTCTCTCCTGTCTCTACTTCCTCCTCTGGGTCAGTGATCTGGTGGGGATCAGAAAGCTCTTGGATCAGAAAGTCCCCTGGTTTTCCTGTAGATGATTTGCTAAGCTTATAGAATCATAGAATCATAGAATAGCAGAGTTGGAAGGGGCCTACAAGGCCATCGAGTCCAACCCCCTGCTCAATGCAGGAATCCTAAAGCATCCCTGACAGGTGGTTGTCCAGCTGCCTCTTGAAGGCCTCGAGTGTGGGAGAGCCCACAACCTCCCTAGGTCACTGGTTCCATTGTCGTACTGCTCTAACAGTCAGGAAGTTTTTCCTGATGTCCAGCTGGAATCTGGCTTTAACTTGAGCCCGTTATTCCTGTTCTGCACTCTGGGAGGATCAAGAAGAGATCCTGGCCTTCCTCTGTGTTATTATTTATTATTATTTATTTATATAGCACCATCAATGTACATGGTGCTGTACAGAGTAAAACAATAAATAGCAAGACCCTGCCGCATAGGCTTACATTCTAATAAAATCATAAAAACAATAAGGAGGGGAAGAGAATGCACCAAACAGGCAGTATAAAAGTCAGAGCAAGATCAAGTTTTAAAAGCTTTAGGAAAAAGAAAAGTTTTTAGCTGAGCTTTAAAAGCTGCGATTGAACTTGTAGTTCTCAAATGTTCTGGAAGAGCGTTCCAGGCGTAAGGGGCAGCAGAAGAAAATGGACGAAGCCGAGCAAGGGAAGTAGAGACTCTTGGGCAGGTGAGAAGCATGGCATCAGAGGAGCGAAGAGCACGAGCGGGGCAATAGTGTGAGATGAGAGAGGAGAGATAGGAAGGAGCTAGACAGTGAAAAGCTTTGTAGGTCAACAGGAGAAGTTTATATTGGACTCTGAGGTGCATTGGAAGCCAATGAAGAGATTTCAGAAGTGGAGTGACATGGTCAGAGCGGCGAGCCAAGAAGATGATCTTAGTGGCAGAGTGGTGAACAGAAACCAACGGACTGATGTGAGAAGAAGGAAGGCCAGTGAGAAGAAGGTTGCAGTAGTCCAACCGAGAAATAACCAATGCATGAACAAGAGTCTTGGCAGAAGAGACAGACAAAAATGATCAAATCCTGGCAATATTATACAGGAAAAAAACGACAGGATTTAGCTACTGTCTCAATCTGAGGAATAAAGGAGAGCGAGGAATCAAATATAAAGCCAAGACTACGAGCTTCCTTGACTGGAGTAACCTTTGCCAGCTGCTTGAATGCATGCTACCGCGAAAAAGGAATCTTGCCAAAAATAAAGTCAGCAACCCTAACCTAGAAAGTTCTATCTAGGTCTTAAACCATTTCAGCGTGTTTCAAAGTACTTCTCTCTGCTGGTATCAATCAGATTCTCAGCTCAATGGAATATTTCTAATTAAGGAGGGAGAATGCAGATATATTATCGCCCCAGAGGCCCTACAGCAAGACCTACCTCCTCAGGCGTAATTGTGCATTGATGAACAATTTTAGGGACGGTGGTATTTTGACAGCACTCCCAATTGTGCAGGGGCAGGCAGAGATAAATCATTTCCCAACTGTGGGCAATTTCTGATGTATTACCTAACCAGCACCTGCTAGTTCCTGTGATTTTGCAAAGACTGGGGTGGACCTTGCTTTGCACCAACTGTCAAGACACTTTTTATGTCCATTCACACGAGCACCAACTCAGATTAGTTAAGCCTTAACAGTCAAGAGATCTGAATATGCACAGCCCAGCTTCACAAATTCAACACACATTGTTTTCCTCTTTTCTTTAATTGCAAAGAAAATTCCACTATAATGGAAAGGGGGAAATAATGGAAAGATTATGGAAATAATGGAAAGACCAATAATTTTATGCACACACACACATATACACATACAACACAGGAAAACCAGACTAAATAAGGGGCAATTTAGCACTATTTCCCCAACTATACAAGGAAGCCTGTATGGGATGAACATGAAAAGTGGAAGCTTTCAATTAGCTTTGATAGGGACCTTTGCTGAACAGGACTTACTACTGATGTTGTGCAGACTTCTACTGTTACTTTCTACTGTTAGTTTTTCCCTACCCTGTGCCTGCTTACCCTACCCTGTACCTGTTTGCATTCTCTTCCCCTCCTTATTGTTTTACTATGATTTTATTAGATTGTAAGCCTATGCGGCAGGGTCTTGCTATTTACTGTTTTACTCTGTACAGCACCATGTACATTGATGGTGCTATATAAATAAAATAATAATAATAATAATAATAATAATAATAATAATAATAATAGAGTAAACGTTATACTAGAGTCTTCGCCACAAGGAAGGGATCTGCTCAATAATATAGCACTATATTAAATACTGTGTGAAACCTATTTTAATTCTATTTCCATCTAATTGCAGAAAAGCAAATGTTTCAGCTGCCTTCAAAAGTTCTTGTGCGGAAGCGAACCTAGACAAGGGGCTAGGATATATGGCAAGACCAGCATACCTTGTACGAATTTCTCATAGGTTGCATCAGCTCCTGCCTGAGTAAAGAAAACACAGAAGTTAATTCTCAGTAAACCCATTTCAAAAAGCATCTGAAATTCACATTCAAACAACTTTCATTATGCCATAGATACTACCTCTTTGCTGAAAGATCCTTCTTATTTATTTATTTATTTATTTATTACCTTTCTGTGAAATTCTCACTGATTCTCACTGCATGTGCAGAAAATCAGCACTAGATAGATGCAGCAATGTGATTCTGAACCACAACCTGGTTTCCACATCTCCCCGCCTTACTCCTTCCTCTGCAGGAATGCCTGGCTGTTTATCAGTTACAGGGTTATCACAACACTTACCAACATAGGACCAATTCAGATCTTGAAAATATCCTTCATTGAAAACAGTTTGGGCAAGAAGAAGAGCTAAAACTGCACACAGATCATTGTGTGGATTCACAACTGCATTCATGTGTCATTTACTTCCAGTTCCTGCACACCCAGTGTACAGTATATACACCTTGAAACTAGGAGCACGTTGCAGATTTGCAGGATGTATACATGCAGAAAACTTCCGCACTGGAAACATCATGTACTATAATCGACTGGAAATTTTAATTTTCCTACAAGCTCTCTACGTTGGAAATTCATAATAGTCCAAGTGGCCTTTCGATTTGGAATGGGCTCCCAGAAGTAACCAAGGCAGATTTATTACAAATTATCACTAGAAACTCAACAGATACTAAACTATTTGGGGCTTCTGCTCTGTTACTGAATTGCTGTTCAGCATTCCATAAAGTTTAACTCAAATTTGTTTTCTTGTAACGTAACATTTTTTTAGTGTCCTACCTTTAGTGGATAGCAGTGGAGACTGGTGGCTCTGGAGAGTTCTGACTGGTCCTGAATGAAAGCCAGAGTGGATTCACCACCCCACTGACATCAGAGCCACCAGCCTCTATTGGAGGATACAATATACATACAGAGTTCTATCCCAGTTTTACATACCCAGGGCAGGGGGGTGGGATCTTGCACAGCCCCCATTCATTTCAGTGCAGCCTGCTTAGGAAAACTTCCCAGGGGATCATGCCTCAGATACCTAGTCATAGAATCATAGAATAGCAGAGTTGGAAGGGGCCTACAAGGCCATCGAGTCCAACCCCCTGCTCAATGCAGGAATCCACCCTAAAGCATCCCATTGAAGATGCTTGCATAGTTCTCTCCACCCACCCATTGTTCTGGCACAGCATTTATGAAAAGAACTGGGTGTTTTTCAGCAGAGGTCTCAATGTGGGGGGTATCATTAAAGCTCCACTTGCAACGTCCTCCCTGGTCCTTGCTTACTATATAGACATTTGTGGTTGCTCTGGTCCCAGAGAATTTATATCAAAATATGTGCAGTAAAATCACTGCCCATTGCTCTTCCATTGGGCCAATATTCTTTGGTTGAAGGAGAATGTATGCTTCTGAGTTTCACATAAGTCTTCATCAAGCAGAATGGAAAAGAAATCTCATTGTCAGCTAAATAGGAGCAGTGCAACTCCCCCCAACATTACTGTCACGTAATTTATAAAGTACAAAACTATTATCTTTGTGGCACTAGCACAAACTTTTGAATAAACACACCAGTTGTGTGATCAAAGGGGCTTTTTAAAAAACTTTCCATTTGCAACCAACAAAACTTGCCATGAAGGCTAGGTCCAGAGGACGGTGGGGTCAAGAATTTGCCAGGAACCATTGCCACAACAGCCCAGCCATTGTCACTGGCCAGGCACATAGCAGCACCCAAGAAGAAGTGAGAGGATTCTCAGTTGGTACTACGGATGTACAGATTTTGTTAAATCTCTTCTGCCTGTTTCGCGGCTGGTCAGGGGGCTTTCATTCTGCCTTCCACTCATTGGTAGAATTGGATTTCTTTCTTTTTTTAGGGATGTATGAGAATTTTGTTCCTGTCTACAAATGCGCATTAACGCTAATGTGCACTTGTGCAAGTGCAAATTTGCACTACTGCATAGTTGCGCAAAGGCACATTAGCACAAGCGCACACTTGCGCAACACCCTCCATAAAAAACCCAATACACAAGTTCATGGAAACTGCGTGACTTCAAAAAAGTCAGTCCACTGTGGAAACCGCAGGTCGGACTCATAGAAATCCAAACATTTGAATCCACTGTGGATTTTTTCATAGCCCACCTACTTACATCACACACCTTCTAGGTTAAGAGGCCCCCTCCAAGCCCTGGAGCCAGGGCAGGTTGCCACTTTTTCACTGCTCTTGCACCTTCATCAGCAGCTTGTCATGCAGAAATGAAGCGGGCTGCGTTTTCTCTTGTCCCCCCACCCTCCCCGCAATTAATCTCTATGCCAAGGAAGTTCCACCTGCTTCATTTCTGTGTGTCAAGTTGCTGGTAAAGGAAAAAAGGTGCATTTTTTTAGATAACAAAAGTGGCAACTCTATACACTAATTTACAGGCCATAGCTAGACCTAAGGTTTATCCCTGGATCATCCAGGGGTCAAACCTGTTCATCTAGGTGACACACAGGGGATCCAGTGCTCAGGCAGGGGCGAACCCTGGATGAGCCCAGGATAAACCTTAGGTCTAGCTGTGGCCACAGTCAGGTACATATTCTGCTTACCTTGGATAATATGGAATTCACTGTCTACATTTAGCCCCATTATCTTAAATTAAACAAACGTGGCTTTTAAGTCTAAATCCTTCAGATAACCCAGTTTGCAGGAACAAGTTATACAAAATTAACTATACTTCCATTTCGGTGTGATAAATAGGATTTTGCTGTTTGAAAGCTAATTAGACCATTCTCCAGGAGAAATTATCTGTATACAACCAATTTGTACCCACAGAATATGGGTGTGTATCCTCTCTCTCTCTCTCTCTCTCTCTCTCTCTCTCTCTCACACACACACACACACACACACACACACACACACACACACTTATTCTGAGAAAAATTAGATCAATCACACTGAACTATGCCATTCCATAATAGTATATAAAGCCCTGTCTCAACATGCACAAAGTTCCCAGCCAAAGGCAAACAACACGTATTGAGCTCCCACGTGCAGATCTGGAGGCACATGCCCTCGTCTCTTCCTTTGCACTGTCCGTATCACATCCACTCACACAGAAAGCCCCCATGACCTGCTCCCCACCCCCCACCCCCATCAGCCCCCTTGTTCTCTGTGCATGACATGACCTGTGCCGTTGCTTTGTCCAGTTCCTTGCGGAAGCAGATCAGGTAATAGGCTTGGATGACTAAGCCAGCCAGCATCAGCAGCATCAAGATTCCCAGGAGCAGCTGCCCATGCTGACATTTCTTCCGGCTCTTTGGCACAGGGGGCACAAACGGGAAATCTCTCTGTGGGGCATCCACAACAAAAACGGATGGGTATCCTACTCTGTCTTCCATAATGCTGTCCTCCAGTAGACGGGCACTGGGACACGCGTGGTGCTGCTCAGCAAAAATAGGCCAATTGCGTCTCTACGGCCTGAGTTATGTAGACAAGCGAGCGCAACGCCCACATCCCTGGAGAGGAAACCACAACGTTACCCAACTGTCCTTTACGCATCAGGTCTGCAGGCGTGCTTTGGTGGGCTGGGACTTCCTTGAGGGAAGCCACTCCTCTTGGTCCCTTCCTGGGTGGGTGTACATGGCTTTCTGTTTGCACTCTGGAGCTTTGCACACCCACGCACATTGCCATGAAGAAAAAAAATGGTGCAGGGGGCCTGTCCTAGCCTCAGCTAGGAGCTCCACCTGCTCAAATGTCCCTGCAGCTAGTAGTGCAAGTGAGAACTGAGAGCCCATGAAAAGTGAAGCATTTTCAGCTACAGGTAGGTAGAAGGAGTGTGTGTGTGTGTGTGTGTGTGTGTGTGTGTGTGTGTGTGTGTGTGTGTGTTAGGGTTCCTGTTTTATCTTACTAGCTTTTCTAGGGTACATCAATCATCTAAGGAATAGATCACACTTGCTTTTTAAATCTCACAAGTCTGCAAAATCCAACCCCCCCTGTTTCCTTAATGGGGAAAAATGTTTTACACAGAACTCAAAAAGCTGCAAGAGGAAGCATTACAAATCAGTCGTGTTTATTCAGTGTAGTTTATAACTATTTAACAATGATGTCTAAACTGTAGAGGGAAAAGTTAGCAATGCCAACAAAAGTTTAAACCTTACCTAGATAGATAGATAGATAGATAGATTACAAAAAATGTATGCTATCCTTTGCATATGCTATTGTGAGCGTTCCTTTAGGTTTTCCCGCTGCATCTAATAGTGTAGCAGTATGGTCCCTCTCTCCCATCTCTCAACATACATTCTGTGTAGGGCGACCATATGAAAAGGAGGACAGGGCTCCTGTATCTTTAACAGTAATGTAGAAAAGGGAATTTCAGCAGGTGTCAATTGAAGAGGGTGAAATTCCCTCTTCATCACAACAGTTAAAGCTACACTAGTAGCTATAGTAGAGTGGCCAGATACAAAAGAGGGCAGGGCTTCTGCAGCTTTAAGTGTTGATTCCGGCTGGACATCAGGAAAAACTTCCTGACTGTTAGAGCAGTATGACAATGGAACCAGTTACCTAGGGAGGTTGTGGGCTCTCCCACACTGGAGGCCTTCAAGAGGCAGCTGGACAACCATCTGTCAGAGATGCTTTAGGGTGGATTCCTGCATCGATGGCCTTATAAGCCCCTTCTAACTCTACTATTCTATGATTCTATGAGCTCCACTTCAGGCCACAAAACATCTTAAACTAGGGTGACCATATGACCGGATTTGCTCGGGTTTTTGATGGCAAATCCGGGAGGGGGAGGGGAAATCCGGATTGTTTTCAAAGAGCAGCTCTAATGGGAATTAACAAAAATGCTTATAACTCCGTCATTTTTTAAGATAAAGACATGAAACTTGGCACAATGGTAGGAAGGGTTTTAGTCATACCAAATTTGAAACAGTTCCATTCATCCATTGATTTTTTAGTAATTTTTTAAAAAATGAGGTTTTAAAATTATTATTTTTTAAACTGTCATTTTTAAAGATAAAGAGCTGAAAGTTGGCACCATGATAGCTTTTAGGTAGAGCTTTAGCCATACCAAATTTGAAACAGATCTGGGGCCAGTAGCAAACCCTGTTAACAACAACAGCAGCTTGCAATGAGTGAAGATACAGTCAGAAAAGATAGTTGAGGGAAGGGGAGAATGTAACACACAGAGTAGAGCAAAAGCTTCAAAGTACAGCAAAACCTACAAAAGTAGGAGTGAGTGAAGTTAATTTCAGATACATTGAATCTCTCACTTGTTCTTTATTTCAGTGATTTTAACATTAAGATGTTATGTGGAACAGATTTGTCTTAAATGTGTGCTGTAAAATCAGACATGTGACCAAGGCTATGTTCGGGTGGGCATGCCCCCTTGGTACTGGACACGCCCCCTTGGGGGCGACCATGTTGTCCTCCTTTTTTGTTTCCAAAATATGGTCACTCTATCTTAAACAGTGCTACCTTTCTTCTGTAACTGCTATCCTTTATTCACAGTTATTACGGAGAATTCAAAGAACATAATTATTAAATCACTGCACACGGGATTTCCTCTGCTGTTCTCCCGCACTTTTCTCAGCTCTGGATCGTGAAGGTTTTTCTTAATTTGAAGAGAATAGTAGTGCTACCCTGCCCACTCTAGATGGACAGCTAGAGTTTTCATTAAACACACAAACGCCCACGAAATATTTCTTTACAGCACAAAAGGGAAAGTGCAGCAATAATGAAACTGAATCTGAGAAATGAAATGTAGAGCAGCAAGATCCATGAGGTGCCTGGCATGCGGAGGAACTTGGTGATTGTGATTCTCTTGACCTGCTGAGTGCTGGATCTCCCCAGAGGGAGTCACCATACAAGCTATGGTGTAAGGCAGGTGCCAGTCTGACTGTGGCCATAGCTAGACCTAAGGTTTATCCCTGGATCGTCCAGAGGTCAAACCTATTCATCTAGGTGACACACAGGGGATCCAGTGCTCAGGCAGGGGCAAACCCTGGAGGATCCCAGGATAAACCTTAGGTCTAGCTGTGGCCTCAGTCACACTCCCTTTAACACACTGTGTGTGTGTGTGTGTGTGTGTGTGTGTGTGAGAGAGAGAGAGAGAGAGAGAGAGAGAGAGAGAGAGAGAGAGAGAGAGAGAGAGAGAGAGATGTTTTTGACAGGGAGGGGAGCTAGTGGAAATACTTCAGGAGTTGGGAACCTGAAATGTTAGAGTCCAATTCCTACCAGAATCAGTCATCATGGGAAATGATTAGGGATGATGAGAGTTGTAGTCCAGCAACATAGAATCATAGAATAGCAGAGTTGGAAGGGGCCTACAAGGCCATCAAGTCCAACCTCCTGCTCAATGCAGGAATCCACCCTAAAGCATCCCTGACAGATGGTTGTCCAGCTGCCTCTTGAAGGCCTCTAGTGTGGGAATGCCCACAACCTCCCTAGGTAACTGATTCCATTGTCATACTGCTCTAACAGTCAGGAAGTTTTTCCTGATGTCTAGCCGGAATCTGGCTTCCTTCAACTTGAGCCCGTTATTCCTTCAACTTGAGCCCGTTGAAGGAACGCCTCCTCCCATATGTACCTACCCGGACCTTAAGATCATCTACAGGGGCCCTTCTCCGTGAGCCCCTGCCAAAGGAAGTGAGGCAGGTGGCTACTAGGAGGAGGGCTTTCTCCGCTGTGGCACCCCGGTTGTGGAATGAGCTCCCCAGAGAGGTCCGCCTGGCGCCTACACTGTACTCCTTTCGTCGCCAGCTGAAGACCTTTTTATTCACTCAGTATTTTAACACTTAATTTTAACTTAAATTTAAATTATACTCTGTATTTTAACCTTATATCAATTTTGCTGCATGGTTTTATCCTGGTTGTGCTTTTTATACTGTATTTTGTATTTGTGTTTTTAACCTGTTGGTTGTTTTATGATGGTTTTAATTTTTGTGAACCGCCCAGAGAGCTTTGGCTATTGGGCGGTATAAAAATGTAATAAATAAATAAATAAATAAAATTCTGTGTCCTGCACTCTGGGAGGATCGAGAAGAGATCCTGGCCCTCCTCTGTGTGACAACCTTTCAAGTACTTGAAGAGTGCTATCACGTCTCCCCTCAATCTTCTCTTCTCCAGGCTAAACATGCTCAGTTCTTTCAGTCTCTCCTCCTAGGGCTTTGTTTCCAGACCCCTGATCATCATGTTTGCCTTCCTCTGAACACGCTCCAGCTATAGGGCTACAGGTTCCCTACTCTTGGACTATTTTATCCCTAATAAAGTAGCACTGGCTTGAAGAGCAACAGTTGTAAAAACATATCAGTTCTATGGTTCCTGCCATCCATGGGACTGTAAACCCCTTCCCAGTCTCCCCTCTCCATGGCCTTGCTTTCTCATTACCCAGCAGCTCTCGTGGCTCTCTCTCCTTCTGCTAACACACTCGTATTAAAGGCTCACAAAGACCCCTATTCAGACAACACGCTAAACCATGCTGCTTAACCACAAAGTGGTTAACGGAATGCATTGACCTTAATGCATTCTATTAACCATTTTGTGGTTAAGCAGTTTGGTTTAGCGTGTTGTCTGAACCAGGCCATAGTTAGCACTAGAGGCCTGGAGAGAAAGGGGAAGGCAGTGTCACCCCCCACCAAAGCCCCTTTTATCTGTGCCAGGTCAATATCCTGGAGCTCTTGTACAGTGCAGGGATGTGTTTCATTTGACGCAATGAGGAAGGCTGGTGTGATCTGGTAGCAAAGGTCAATTTGTCAGTGTTGGGGGTATCGGGGACATTTGCTGCCTGTGATTTGGTTTGTGGGGAAATCATAAATAACCAGGAACTTCCTGCAAGTTGCTACAGCAGACCTTTCTGCCCACAGGGGCATTTCCCCATCAGCAGCTGACTTTCCCTTCCTTATCCTGCGCTGACTGGCCTCTCACGCTGGAGAAAGAAGACCAGGGCGGCTTAATCTGATCTTGGCTACGGAGAACGTGGGATGGGAGAGGGGAGACGGGAGGGGATTCTCCCAGGCTGAAAAGCCCAGTGTAGGTGAGGGAGATTCCCTCAGATCTTCTCTCGGGTCAGACAGGAGTGTTAGGCCTGGGATATCCCCTTGCTCTTCTCCAGGCCCTCATCTATACAATGACGGATATGCGCCTCATTATTCTTTTAAACCGATTTTTCACAGATTCGCATCTGTCAAAGAGCGTGACACTGCAGCAGCAACACCGATTTATTTCCTATCATGGTTCAGTCTTATGAAGGCTGATCACTCTGGAATGAGCTCAAGAGGGCTTACTTCTGAGTAAACATACAGGGAGGGTTGCACTGTAAGGCTGGAAACATAAGGGCACAAGATTACTACTTTACTTGTGAGTAAGAACATCTCCTCCATCTCCCTGCTTTCTTTTTCTATCCGTAGCTTGTTGGGGTGTCATGTATAAATTCAAGTAGACCCATATGAAGGGTGCCACGAAGCTTCTTCTTTTGAACTGGGGCGTGTGAAGGTGAAACAGATGGGTTTGCAAGGGACACAGGCCCGCTCCCCGCTGTCTACCCCCCATCTGCCCACCCGCCAGCGTGCCAGCATTTTCCAAGATGCTGTTTGTGCTCCAGGCCTTGGACTTCCGTGGGATGTTGTGGGCAAAGGAAAGCCGTGGCAGAAATCTTGTGGCAGAATATTAGCCCCTCTGCTCATTCTGTTTTCTTCCATGGCAGGGGGGGCAAAGAGTTACAGGAAACGGGCTTTTGCGGGAGGGTGTCTCATCGCCTTCCAGAAACAGTCTCCCCCTCTTTGATTTTGGGAACCACAAACGGACGAAGCAGCTGATTGGTGCAAAATCGGGAAATCGGCCAATCACATTGTCGTACCCTCAAAACTCCACCCACATCTAAAAATCCGAGTTCCCTCCCCCAAAGACACATAGCCATAAAGCGGTGGAAAGTCGGACATTATCTAAAAGTCAAGGTAAGTAGTGAATGCAAAGAAACGCAGTATAGAATTAAAAATCTGAAACACAAATATGCGCATTTAGGTTGTGTTAAGCAAGCTGTATAAATGTGCCCCAGGTTTGTGCAATCTATATACCATATTTCTTCGATTGGAAGACGCCATCAATTGTAAGACGCACACTAATGCGTCTCCTAAGGGCTTTGTTTCCAGACCCCTGATCATCCTGGTTGCACTCCTCTGAACATGCTCCAGCTTGTCTGTGTCCTTCTTGAATAGTGGAGCCCAGATCCTCTTAGTCAGTGTCAGAGTAAATGGAACATGGGGAACACATAAAGTCATGCATGGTGCCAGCAAGCCACACACTCAGGCAAATGTTGGGGGGGGGGGCAGGGCTCACCCTTGCTGTTGGGTTGACACCGCCACCATCGCTGATGTGGTTCAGCTGTGTGGTGGTGGGAACTGGAAGGATGGTTAGGCCTAGCAATTTAGGCTGCGATCCTATGCATGCTTAGACAGGACAATGTCTGGGTGATACTGGCTGATCCTAGAACTCATAGGACTTTTCCCCCCTGTCAAAACATGTACAGGATTGCACGCTTATTCATTCATTTCATTTCATTTCTTTACCACCCCAATTGCCAAAGTTCTCTGGGCGGTTCACAAAATTTAAAACTTAAAACCATAAAACACAATTAAAACCCAGAATAAAACCAAAGTAAAAACTCAGGGTAAAAGCGAGCAGCCGTGCAAAGGCCTAAACATGCAGTTGTCAAAACTGAAGGACTAAAAAGCCTGGAAAATAATAAAAATAAAAAGCCTAGAAAAGACCACAAGGTCGGTGCCAGGTGAGTCTCTTTGAGGAGGGTATTCCTCAGCCGGGATGCTGCCACTGAAACGCCCCTCTCCTTAGTAACTACCCGCCTCACCTCATTTGGCAGAGGCACCTGGAGACAGGCCCCCAAAGATGATATTAGGGTGCCGTGCTGATCTTCGCTCCATGCATGTGTAGCATGGCATACCATCACTCACCAGCAGGGCAATCTTAATTCTGCCAGCCTGTCTCCCGGTGTATATAGGTTGGGGGCAGGTCCAGCATTATGAACATGGCGGTGCTGCTGACACATTGATGCACTTGCGCCCAGAGCTCCACTCAGCACTGCCATTGAGCCAGTGCTGCCACTTTGGCCCATGACTGGACCTCTCTCTCTCTCTCTCTCTCTCTCTCTGAGGGTGAACCCTTCTCTCTCTGCTCTCGGAAAGGGAGATCCCAAAAACCTTTCACTGCCTAAGGCACCCTTCCAGACACCATAAAATTGCACACTGCGTAAATTAAGAAAGGGAGCCATTTTTTCCAAGATAGTATTTGTACATGAAGGATTTGTTCTTCCTTTAAGTTATGAAGAAATGTTGCCTGTTGTTAACATTTCTGGAGCCTTGTCATACCATCTCTGAGTAGAAGAAAATTTCCTACTTTTCCATATGGAAACCATGTTTAATTATTATTATTTTTACCATAAATACATCCCTTTACTGATTTTTTTTTCTTTTTGCCTACACTCTTCTCTTCACTCTTTCCCATCTTCATCCCTTTTCATTTTCCTTCTTAAAAAAATAGCCAAACAAAACTAGTGGTGTTATTTCCTTGGGTCAGAGCACAATCCGCTCATGGGTCACAAGCATTCAGCACTTGAAGCCAAAGGTCTGGATGAAATATTGTGAATTGGCAATGGCCTTTGGGAGTGATGGGCTTTGCCACCCTACTAACATGGAGAGTCTGAGCAGACAACAGTGTCTTTGAGTGCCATTGGTAAGGCTGCTGTCTTTCTAGAGAAGGTCAAGGCAGGCTGCTATGGGGTGGCTGGCTGGGTAAACAAAGCTACAGCCTGGAAGCAAGAAACCCAGATGCTTTCAAAGACAACAGGACCAGGGAAGTGGGATTCCAGGAAAGGATTGTAGGATCAAGGACTGGTTTGAGGATGGGGTGAGATTCAAAGCAGAATCAAGCTAGCTTCTGCTTAGTCCAGGGGGGAATCCACACGTCGTACCGAGACCGCTTCTAAGCGACCCCAATGCGACGTGAAAGCGATCGTGTAACTTGCCTTTGGAAGAGCAGAAGAGCCGGCGTCCTTGCCGCCGCCACCCGCCGCCACCCACAGACCTCCTCGCCGGCTGGGACGGAGAGCTCGGGGGAAGAAGGCGGGGTGGAGAGCTTCTTCCGCTCTCCACCCCACCTTCTTCAGCCGAGCTCTCCTCGCCGGCCGGTGAGGAGGTCTGTGGGTGGCGGCGGCAAGGATGCCGGCTCTTCTGCTCTTCCAAAGGCAAGTTACACAATCGCTTTCACGTCGCACTGGGGTCGCTTAGAAGCGGTCTCGGTACGACGTGCGGATTCCCCCCAGAGGTTCAGAACCTCAGGCCCAAAAGCCAAATCCGGTCCTCTGGGATTGCCCAGATGGTCACGTGTCTTAAATCTTTGCATTGTTTTTAAGCTTTGTTTTCATTTTTATTTTATACTGTAGTTTTAAACTTTTATATTGATGTTTATCATGTTGTATTTTATGGTTTTAATTGTAATGAACTGCACAGACAGCTTCGGCTATCGGGTGGAATAGAAATGGAATAAATAAATAAATAAATAAAATATCCCCTTCCCTGGCCTATAGCCAATTGTTTGGTGGTTTTCTGGCTTTTACATAGACTTTTCCACTTTCTTGAAATCCCTCTCCTAAGTCTTATTTACTGGGAGTAAAAGCTTTAAGCTAAAATACGTGAGTATTTGTGTTGTTTTAGCCCTGCGCCTTTGCCTTTGCCCTGCCGCATTTTGCTTTGGTTCCCCAACCATCAGCACCACTGGAATTCAGGCCCTGAGAAGTTGTTCGAAATTAAATGTGATTCTATGGCTAAAGAGGTTCAAGATCTTCTCTAAAAAGCGTGGTGTAATGGCTAGAGTGTCAGACTGGGAGTCGGGAGATCCGGGTTCTAGTCCCCACTCGGCTATGGAAACCCACTGGGTGACTTTGGGCCAGTCATGGACTCTCACTGTTGCTCATGCTTCCTCTTTCTCATCATCAGTACCATTTGCTTGTTTGCTTGGCAGGCAGAGAGCCAGTGAGCAAGAAGGCAGTGGTACCTTACTGCTCCTCATCACCGCAACTGCTCTCTGGGCCAGAATGAGAGGCAGGTGAAGAAGCAGGTTGCCATGGTGAAGAAGGAGAGCAACTCCAGGGAGCTCTTATCAGTGGGCCTCTTCTGAGATGGGGCCCTGGGCAGGTGCCCGCCTACCCTTGACACTAGCCTTGATTACAATCCAAAAAGAATGAATGAGATGTTGTACATGCACTGATAGAAGGTAGTGCGCAGAAGGTAGAATCTGGGTGGAAAAACACCCCTGCTAATTGTAGTTTCCTGGTTGGAACAGTTTCATTTTATAATTAGTATTTGCTCAGTTATTTCCCCTGGTTAATCAACTGTGGCTTTCAGCTGAAGTCTTGAAGCTTGCTCAGATAAGGCCTGATTCATACTCGTAACCACAACGTGGGGGCTTCTTGGAATGGAATTATGAGGGAGGCAGGGTGTCGCTGAGGGAAGAGGGTGTGTGGGGGAGTCGGTCCCCCTTGGGCACGTTCCAGGCAACTTCCCTGAAGATTCAGCTTTAAATAAGAAAAAGGGGAGTTTCTTCCCTTGAATTCCTGTCCTCTGGAAAAGGTTGATGCTGATACCTTCTTACCCAAGGTACTGCCTTGGTGAGAAACAAACAAGGACTCTGTCTTCTCGTGGTTTGCATCAGTCTGGTTACTTCAGAAAATGGAATTCCTGCTTGGGACGATCATCCAAGCAGGTTTTGCATTCTTATATAAAAGTATTTCTAAGCAGTTTGATCCTATTGGTTAGAGCTGTATATACCAACCAACATTCTCTCAATCTCCTAGACTTTGCTTGACTAAAAGGGTAGAGGCGAGAATGGGCTGACTTGCTCTGTGCGGAAGACAATACTTAAATGTCAATATTTACTAGCAAAGAGCCACACTAGATGTGATGTTAAATGCATAGATGCTGTTTTAAGGGCAAACAGCATTTGTTGTGGGCTGGCTGATAATTATTGGTATTACAGGAGGCAGTGGGGGAGTTTAACCCACCTAATGCCCACCCCCTGCAAAAGTGGCTTCTGAAGAGTGAATTGTCAGGGCTGATGCAAAGGAAAAAGTTAAGTACCCAGTTCAGGTTCCACCTGGGAAATCTGTGAACCACTGGAGGATTAATGAGAGCTGCCTCATTCAGAAATCTCTTCCCATAAGTATACAATCACTGGCCTTAGCTAGACCTAAAGTTTATCTCGGGGTCGTCCCTGCCTGATCCCTGGATCCCCTGTGCGTCATTTATATGCACAAAGACGACCCCAGGATGATCCCGGGATAAACCTTAGATCTAGGTAAGGCCTCTCTCTCTCTGTGGTTACAAGAAAAGAGAATGAAACACAAATACAAGATTAAGTAAAAGAATTGCAGTTACTAAAGATTGTAAGCCTATGCGGCAGGGCCTTGCTATTTACTGTTTTACTCTGTACAGCACCATGTACATTGATGGTGCTATATAAATAAATAAATAATAATAATAATAAAGCAGGTATTACAAACTTAGCTAAAAAGATAATGGCTTGAGCTTCTAGCATTGTTATGACTCTTCCTTATCTGCTTCTGTTTGGTACTTGTGGTTTAAAGCTGAACTAAAACTCTTTCGACTATACTAAAACATAGCAGTTAACCCTCCCTGTTCTTCCTCTCGCACACTATTTGAATCTAAAAGCTATGCTGCAGTATTACTAAGTTCCTCTGGGCATGTGAAGAGTAAAAGCAGAAGTTAGAGAACATCTAAGACTTGGAAATAATTTCAAGTTCCAGCTTCAGAAAATAACTCTAAGTCCTAAAGTCTAGAAATACTCTAAGTCCCAACTTTCAGGGAAATACTCTTTAAGCTTTTAGACATTAGGAATTAAAGAGATTCGTAGTTACCCATTGGTCCAGCAATCCACAAGTCTGAGGTGAAGTTGAAGAGAAAAATAAAAATAAAATCTAAAATAATAATAATAAAAAATCTGTGTTGCCGCTTCTGCGACCTGTGCTTTTATACACTTGTTGTGGCCAACTCTTGGAAAGGGGAAGAGGAGGGCTGAGCATGGAGTGCTTGGTGTACACTTTTTCCCAGAAAGGGGGTCTTTGGTGGGGATCTTTTGGTCCACCCTAACAGCTCTAATAGGTAGCAGCTGAGTCTGGGTGTGGCTCAGCAGCCTTTATTAGGAAAAGCCCAGCAGTCAGCATTTGCTGGCTGCTGGCAACAAGCTCTCCCCAACTTCTCCTGGTTTTTTCGCCCATCTTGAACCCATGTGCTATGAACTTGGACTCCTGCTTGACCCTGCTACTGGATTGTGTATGTATTGGGCTGCCTAACTCTGTTTGACCACTTCTGCTTTGCCTGACCCTATGGCTCTGTTCAGAAGATACCTTAAAACACAGGTTTAACCCCGGTGCTTAAGCACTGTGGTTAAAGCCATGGTTTAACGTGTCTTCTGAACAGGGCCATTATCTTGGCTTGCTTGCCTGTGTCTTGACCCTGGGCCTGTTATCTGGATCCCTCCTGCTTTTGCCAGAGCTTCTGAAACTTGTCTTCTGGGACATTGGCCTGGGTTATTACTTGTCCCTTCCATCAGCCCTATAATTAAGACTGCTACCAACACAGGGCTGCTAAAATCAAATGTTAAAGAGAGAGCTACTCTGTGTCTCTGGCCTGGTTCAGACAACACGCTAAACCATGCTGCTTAACCACAAAATGGTTAAGGGAATGCATGCATTTTGTGGTTAAGCAGCATGGTTTAGCATGTGGTCTGAGCCAGGCCAGTGAAGGGGAAGAAAACCTGTCTGTGTGTGTGTGTGGCCTGACTAAAAGAGGCAAGACACCCACTAATGGCACTTTGCTCTGGCAAGCAAGAAGCCTAGTGCTTTCAGCAGGAGCCCTTCCTCTGGGAAGAGAGTCTCAGTTACTTCAGCAGCGGTGTTGCACCTTGCCCTGGGGAGTGGGGAGGGGGTAAGGCACACTGTCTTGTTTTCATTGGATTTTACTGTTTTAAAATTTAATATTGGTTTTAACATGTCAATGTTTTAATTTGTTTTAGGATTGTGTATTTATTCTATTTTATATGTATGGTTTTATCTGTATGCCTCCCTGAGATCCTTGTGATATAGGGTAGAATGTAAATAATTACAATACCTCTGGGAAGAAGGGGAGTCTGGACTCTCTCAAACATCACAAATTAAGTCACTACTCAGAAAGACTCGAGATGTGACTTCCACCCCCCAAAAGTCAATCTTCCTCCCTATATTTTACACATCTCAGAGTTACCAAAGACTCATTTTGCTGGTATAATCTTAACATTTACAACCAGATGAAGGTTTCAGTTTTAGAATAGCAACGTTTCAGATTAGTTTTAGTTCAATCAAAAATATATATGCTGATTTGGTTATACTATTAGAAACACATCATAGATAATTATGAAATTATTTTGAGGTGAAGTATCTCCAATTTAATAGGTTAATCATTCATATTTGGACAGTGGTGTACTTTATTGGAAGGAGAAAAATAATCTTACAGAAACCACTGGAAGAGCATGACATTGCGAATGGATTAATGGAATTCATTTACCAAATAAATTAAACAGCCTCAGGCTACATAGTTAAAAACGAATCCTTATTTCATAGAATCATAGAATAGCAGAGTTCTGTCTTCATCAACACAGTTAAAGCTGCAGAAGCCCTGCCCTCTTTTGTATCTGGCCACTCTACTATAGCTAGTGTAGCTTTAACTGTTGTGATGAAGAGGGAATTTCGCCCACTTCAATTGATACCTGTAGCAATTCCCTTTTCTACATTACCCTGTCCTCCTTTTCGTATGGTCACCCTAATTTATGATGTGCTAATTTTGCTCAGTCACAACTTATATGGGCTCTTCAGTCCTTAATCTCTCTCAGGGACCCCCCAACCCCCCCCCCAAAAAAACTTCCATGTCCCCTTTTTAGACAAATCACCCATTCAAAATCACACACTCCAGAGCAAAGGTGTTTTTTTTGTTTGTTTTTAAACTTTTGATGGTTTTAAATTTTGTATATCTGTTTTTAATGTTCATTGTGCTTAAGTTTTGTAAGCCACCCAGAGAGCTTTGGCTATGGGGTGGTATAGAAATGAAATGAAATAATAAAGTTAACAGAAAAGAACCAAAAGTCCTGGGTTCCCTCAGTCTAAAGCCTTCAGCTACAGAAAGGGCCCAATTCCCCTCCTTCCCAAACGCTGAGGTAAAGGGGTTTAAGGACCAGGGACATTGCTTCAGTAGTAAAAGCACCTAGTTTGTGTGAGAAAATTAGCTTTGGAAGAACCAGTTTCCCACAATAAATATATATATATGCCACTTTGTAGCATTACAGACCACGCAAGGGCTCAAGGCTGAAAATTTCTACTCAGGAACAAACGCCTGCTCATGAGGAGAAAGAACCAGTCCTTTTAAAGTTTTAAAGTTTCTTTTCCCCTTCTATTTTTAATAGCTGCTTTCAGTACTGCAAAGCATGGAACGGGCTCCTGTATCTTTAACTGTAATGTAGAAAAGGGAATTTCAGCAGGTGTCAATTGAAAAGGGTGAAATTCTGTCTTCATCAACACAGTTAAAGTTGCAGAAGCCCTGCCCTCTTTTGTATCTGGCCACTCTGCTATAGCTAGTGTAGCTTTAACTGTTGTGATGAAGAGGGAATTTCGCCCACTTCAATTGATACCTGTAGCAATTCCCTTTTCTACATTACCCTGTCCTCCTTTTCGTATGGTCACCCTAATTTATGATGTGCTAATTTTGCTCAGTCACAACTTATATGGGCGTCTAGGAGAGTCCTGCTAGATTGGGGCAAAAGCATTCTGCTTCCAGCCAGGGGTTTCTGTGATGCCCACAGGTAGAGCCTGACTGAGCATGGAGTGCTTGGTGTACACTTTTTCCCAGAAAGGGGGTCTTTGGTGGGGATCTTTTGGTCCACCCTAACAGCTCTAATAGGTAGCAGCTGAGTCTGGACTCTCCCAAACGCGAGGGTACTTATACAGTTCAGAGAAGTGCAGTGCCATGGGTCCTGAGCCCTGGAAAAGATGCTACTTGATGTGAGAGAAAGACTGGGCTGCCTTTCCATCCCATCTAACCAAAGGGAATAATTGTTGTAGTTGCCAGAAACCTGCTTTTAACAAAAGATGGCCTTGCATGCTAATGGCTGCCTTAAAATATAGGTGTGCAGACTGGCCAGGTGTTTCACTAACAATCACTCTGGCTATCCAGTGTTTCATATTCTGCTCAAATTTAAAATAAAGCAACACACTTTTGCCTTTGCGGAATACATTTTTAAGAGGTCTGTTAGGGACTAAATTGCTTGGTCCAGCCTTTGCTGATTCCTCTCAGCCCTGTTCCCTGTGCTTTTCTCCCAAGGGGGGACGGAGACGCCTTCCTTTTTGGGCTGCCTCAAAACAGAGCCGCTACTTCTCCCTCGCAAAAGAGCTGCTTTGGAACAAGAGAGCTCCTTTAGCCCTGAAATAAGAGTAGGGTGACCCTATGAAAAGGAGGACAGGGCTCCTGTAGCTTTAGCAGTTGTGTTGAAAAGGAAATTTTAGCACGTGTCATTTGTATATATGGAGAACCTGGTGAGATTCCCTCTTCATCACCATGGTGAAAGCTGCAAGAGCCCTGCCCTCTTTTAAATCTGGTCACTCTAGTATAGCTTTTGCAGCTTTAACTGTGGTGCTGAAGAGGGAATTTCACCAGGTTCCCCATATATACAAATGACACCTGCTGGAATTCCCTTTTCTATGCAACTGTTAAAGATGCAGGAGCCCTGCCCTCCTTTCCTATGATCACCCTAAATAAGAGGCATTTGCCACAAATAAGAAACCCCAGCGCTGAGGAGAGAAAAAATCCCCTCAGAAGGAACAACTCCCAGCAGGGCAGTTTGTAAATAGCTCAGAATGCAATTAATAAGAGCTGGCTGCAGTCTCACAAATGCTGGGAGCCAGAGGAAGACGAGGTGGACCTGAGGGAGGGTGAAGGTTGAGGGAATATGGCGTGAGGTAAAAAAAGAAAGAAAGAAGCATTTATTAAGAGGCTTGTAGGGTGGATTTGATTTAAATCATGATTTACATCACAATTTAAGTCACTACTCAGAAAGACTCGAGATGTGACTTCCACCCCCCAAAAGTCAATCTTCCTCCCTATATTTTACACATCTCAGAGTTACCAAAGACTCATTTTGCTGGTATAATCTTAATATTTACAACCAGATGAAGGTTTCAGTTTTAGAATAGCAACGTTTCAGATTAGTTTTAGTTCTATCAAAAATATATATGCTGATTTGGTTATACTATTACAAACACATTATAGATAATTATGAAATTATTGTGAGGTGAAGTATCTCCAGTTTAATAGGTTAATCATTCATATTTGGATTAATGGAATTCATTTACCAAATAAATTAAACAGCCTCAGGCTACATAGTTAAAAACGAATCCTTATTTCATAGAATCATAGAATAGCAGAGTTGGAAGGGGCCCATAAGGCCATCAAGTCCAACCCCCTGCTCAATGCAGGAATCCACCCTAAAGCATCCCTGACAGATGGTTGTCCAGCTGCCTCTTGAATGCCTCATAATGAATAACCTTTGGGCTATAATGTATCTTAAATAGAAAACTATCCTTGGAAAGATTTTTCCTCAAAAAGCATTTTATTAAAAAAAAAATCCAATTTAAAAAATCCAATTAAAAACCATTGATTTTTATCCACCCTGTTTGTAGCAGCAACAGTGTTTCTTGAGACCTTCAGAGTTGCCACAAAGCAATCTTGAAAACCCCAAAGTAAATGTTAGGGTCCCCTCAGGTCTGGAGTTCTTACTGTTTCCCTCCCACCCCACTCTTCAGTCCTTAATCTCTCTCAGGGACCCCCCAACCCCCCAAAAAACTTCCATGTCCCCTTTTAAGACAAATCACCCATTCAAAATCACACACTCCAGAGCAAAGGTGTTTTTTTTGTTTGTTTTTAAACTTTTGATGGTTTTAAATTTTGTATATCTGTTTTTAATGTTCATTGTGCTTAAGTTTTGTAAGCCACCCAGAGAGCTTTGGCTATGGGGTGGTATTGAAATGAAATGAAATAATAAAGTTAACAGAAAAGAACCAAAAGTCCTGGGTTCCCTCAGTCTAAAGCCTTCAGCTACAGAAGAGGCCCAATTCCCCTCCTTCCCAAACGCTGAGGTAAAGGGGTTTAAGGACCAGGGACATTGCTTCAGTAGTAAAAGCACCTAGTTTGTGTGAGAAAATTAGCTTTGGAAGAACCAGTTTCCCACAATATATATATATATATATATATATATATATATATATATATATGCCACTTTGTAGCATTACAGACCACACAAGGGCTCAAGGCTGAAAATTTCTACTCAGGAACAAACGCCTGCTCACGAGGAGAAAGAACCCAGTCCTTTTAAAGTTTTAAAATTTCTTTTCACCTTTTTTTAATAGCTGCTTTCAGTACTGCAAAGCATGGAACGGGCTCCTGTATCTTTAACTGTAATGTAGAAAAGGGAATTTCAGCAGGTGTCAATTGAAAAGGGTGAAATTCTGTCTTCATCAACACAGTTAAAGCTGCAGAAGCCCTGCCCTCTTTTGTATCTGGCCACTCTACTATAGCTAGTGTAGCTTTAACTGTTGTGATGAAGAGAGAATTTCGCCCACTTCAATTGCTACCTGTAGCAATTCCCTTTTCTACATTACCCTGTCCTCCTTTTCGTATGGTCACCCTAATTTATGATGTGCTAATTTTCCTCAGTCACAACTTATATGGGCGTCTAGGAGAGTCCTGCTAGATCGGGGCAAAAGCATTCTGCTTCCAGCCAGGGGTTTCTGTGATGCCCACAGGTAGAGCCTGGCTGAGCATGGAGTGCTTGGTGTACACTTTTTCAAAGAAAGGGGGTCTTTGGTGGGGATCTTTTTGTCCACCCTAACAGCTCTAATAGGTAGCAGCTGAGTCTGGACTCTCCCAAACGCGAGGGTACTTATACAGTTCAGAGAAGTGCAGTGCCATGGGTCCTGAGCCCTGGAAAAGATGCTACTTGATGTGAGAGAAAGACTGGGCTGCCTTTCCATCCCATCTAACCAAAGGGAATAATTGCTGTAGTTGCCAGAAACCTGCTTTTAACAAAAGATGGCCTTACATGCTAATGGCTGCCTTAAAATAAAGGTGTGCAGACTGGCCAGGTGTGTCACTAACAATCACTCTGGCTATCCAGTGTTTCATATTCTGCTCAAATTTAAAATAAAGCAACACACTTATGCCTTTGCGGAATACATTTTTAAGAGGTCTGTTAGGGACTAAATTGCTTGGTCCAGCCTTTGCTGATTCCTCTCAGCCCTGTTCCCTGTGCTTTTCTCCCAAGGGGGGACGGAGACGCCTTCCTTTTTGGGCTGCCTCAAAACAGAGCCGCTACTTCTCCCTCGCAAAAGAGCTGACAGATGGCTGTCCAGCTGCCTCTTGAATGCCTCATGACGAATAACCTTTGGGCTATAATGTATCTTAAATAGAAAACTATCTTTAGAAAGATTTTTCCTCAAAAAGCATTTTATTATAAAAAAAAATCCAATTTAAAAAATCCAATTAAAAACCATTGATTTTTATCCACCCTGTTTGTAGCAGCAACAGTGTTTCTTGAGACCTTCAGAGTTGCCACAAAGCAATCTTGAAAACCCCAAAGTAAATGTTAGGGTCCCCTCAGGTCTGGAGTTCTTATTGTCTCCCTCCCACCCCACTCTTCAGTCCTTAATCTCTCTCAGGGACCCCCCAACCCCCCCCCCAAAAAAAACTTCCATGTCCCCCTTTAAGACAAATCACCCATTCAAAATCACACACTCCAGAGTAAAGGTGTTTTTTTGTTTGTTTTTAAACTTTTGATGGTTTTAAATTTTGTATATCTGTTTTTAATGTTCATTGTGCTTAAGTTTTGTAAGCCACCCAGAGAGCTTTGGCTATGGGGTGGTATAGAAATGAAATGAAATAATAAAGTTAACAGAAAAGAACCAAAAGTCCTGGGTTCCCTCAGTCTAAAGCCTTCAGCTACAGAAGAGGCCCAATTCCCCTCCTTCCCAAACGCTGAGGTAAAGGGGTTTAAGGACCAGGGACATTGCTTCAGTAGTAAAAGCACCTAGTTTGTGTGAGAAAATCAGCTTTGGAAGAACCAGTTCCCCTTATATGCCACTTTGTAGCATTACAGACCACACAAAGGCTCAAGGCTGAAAATTTCTACTCAGGAACAAACGCCTGCTCATGAGGAGAAAGAACCAGTCCTTTTAAAGTTTATTTTCCCCTTCTTTTTTTAATAGCTGCTTTCAGTGCTGCAAAGCATTGAACGGGTGGAGACTGGAGTGGTCTACTCAAGCGAAGGAAGGACCAGCTGTGAATCCGAACGAGCCAGGCTCTGTTCAGCTGCAGCAACAGAGCCAGAGCGCGCATAATCTCTCCGTCTTCCCCAGGACCTCAGTTAGGTGGAGAGTTTGCGCAGGGGAGAGACTCAAACGAAGAACCAGCCCTGCCGTGGCCTGCCTTCCCAGGAGCAGCGCAAAGGCCCAGCTGGCCCTGTGGAGCTGACTGGGCCACAGGAAACACCCAGCCCTGGGACTCACCTGCATTTTACCTGCCTTCTCGCTCAGCCTGCCTGCTGACCTGGACTGTTTCAATCTGCAACTTTGCAAGTAAAGGTTTTCTGTTAGGGACTGTGTGGTGGTTGGATTGGGAAGTGGCACATTAAAAAAGTGGCACATTAAAAAAAAAAACTATCCCTGTGTTGTGAGCAGAGCTGCCTCATGGGGGCACAGCTGGGCATAGCCGCCTTGTGGGGGGCACAGCCGCCTTGTGGGGGGCACAGCCGGGCACAGCCGCCTTGTGGGGGGCACAGCCGCCTTGTGGGGGGCACAGCCACCCCGAGGGGGCACAGCCGGGCACAGCCGCCCGGAGGGGGCACAGCCGCCACATGGGGGCATAGCGCCTTCTCGCTTGCCTGCCTGCTTACCGGGACTGTTTCAACCTGCAGCTGGCCACTAAGGGTTTGCTGTTGGGGACTCCCTCTGCTTCAGCTGCGTTTTACCAGCTAGCGCCTTCTCGCTTGGCCTGCCTGCTGACCTGGACTGCGTCAATCTGCAGCTTTGCTGGTAAGGGTTTGCCTCTAGGGTCTGTGTGGTGGGGGGATTGGGCAGGAGCCTCACCTGGAGGAGGCTCATTCAAAAAACAACTAGCCTTGCCTTGGGGCAAGCTGCCACTTGGGGGCAAGCCTCAACACACAGGCGACATTTATGATCATCAGAGGAGGCCCCTGCTTGTCCTTCCAAGATGAACAAACTGTCGTCACAAAGATCCTCGACAGTGGGGCCTTCTCTGTAGCAGCACCCACCCTCTGGAAAACTCTCCTTTGTGATGTTTGGGAGGTGGAAAATGTAACATCCTTCAAATGCCTCCTGAAGACATACCTGTTTTAGACAAGCTTTCCCTGGACAATGACTTACTTTGGTTTTATATGACATTTTTAAATTGTTATTCTTGATTTTTGTGTATTATGATTTTAATTGTGAGCTGCCCAGAGAGCCTTGGCTGTTGGGTAGTATAAATATATAATAAATGAATAAAATAGGGTTCTGCTCTCTTGGCTGGTCTGCTGTAGTTATGGCCGGGGTGGTCAAAGAGTTACTTGGCCAGTGGCTTTGCTTCCCTTCTCCTCCTGGCTGTACTGAACAGCAAAGGAGCCAACAAGCCCTATTGAAATGCAGCTTCTGTTTGAGGGACATCTGAAAACTAAAGGTGTCTCTTTGGATATTGCAATTAGTAAGTTTAGTTTGTATTCGTCTTACGTGTTTTATTTGTTCTTGTGTGTAATTGTACGTTTTCACTTCTCTTCTCAGCTTGTCTGTCTGCTTGATCTACGTGCGTCAAAGAAAGCTAAGTGCCTGGGATTTCATTTTATAATGTTTCTTGTGCTTTGCATTGTTGTGGGTTGCATTTTATTTTTTCTGATGCATTTGGGGTTGGAATTGTTGTGGCTTGCATTTTATTTTCAGATGCATTTGGGGTTGGTTATTATTGTGAGAGTTGGGTTGTGTAACTTCTTTAGCGTTTATCACACAATCCTATGTGTGTTTAATCAGAAGTAAGCCCCAAGGACCCTGTTCAGGAGGCACCTTAAACTACGGTGGTTCAGGCTTTTTTGTTAACAAAAATGGCTGAACCATTGTGGTTTAAGGAGCCTTCTGAACAGGGCCAAGGTCTGTGAAATGGGAGGGCACCAGGTTGGGGAAGGGTGGTTTAGAGGAAGAATGATTGGTAGTAAAAGGGTTAAACTTAAACCCCTTACCAAGATTTCTTCCTGGCTTCCTAAACGTGCTTTCACATTTTATATTGTATTTTATTTGATGATGTGTTCTGTGGTTTGAATTGCTGTGTATTTCATTTTATTTAATGATGCATTTTGTGGTTTGAATTGTTGTGAATTGTCCACAGAGTTCAACTGTAAGAGTTGGTTAGTGCCATTTTTAGGATTTATCACACAATCCTACGTGTGTTTAATTGGAAGTAAATCCCAATGTGTTTAACTGCGAAATGGAAGGGCACCAGGGCAAGGGTGGTTTAGAGCAGTGATGGTGTGGTTGGCAGTGATAGGATTAAACACATTCCTTCCTAGCTTCCTCACTTGGAGACCAGGTCCGCTCCCATCACGTCTGACAAGGTAAGACATTGTGGATTCTCTTAATTCTTTACTAGCAATTGTTTCATGACCTAGTCATGTTTTATTGGGTTGTGTGGGGTGGCACAGTTTTGGAGATTGCTTCAGGCAGCTAAACACCTTGGGCCAGACCTGGACTTAGAACTGTGTTAGACACAGCCTGCATCCCCTTTATGGGATGTCTCAGGTTAGCCATGGTGCCCTTCCAAGCAGGGACGGCCCCTCCTTTATGGAGAACGTTATGGTCTAAGTGCTGTAACTTAGCAGACTTCTTTGACTCCTCTTCACGAGGACCGCTGACTGGGGACTGTGTTACACACAGGCAGCGTTCCCTTCATGGGAATGTCTCAGGTTAGTGAAGATGCCCTAGCAGGCATGGCCAGCTCCTACTTCATGCATTTTGTGGTTTTAATTGTTGTGAATTGCCCAAAGTGCTTCATTCTAAAGAGTTGGTTTGTGCCCTTTTTTAGGGTTTATCACACAATCCTATGTGTGTTTAATTAGAAGTAAATCCCAATGTGTTTAACACAGGAGGGCACCAGGTTGGGGAAGGGTGGTTTAGATTGGTTGGCAGTGATAGGGTTAAACACCCCTTACCAAGATTCCTTCCTAACGTCCTAATTACAATATAAAATGTAAAAGCACATTTGATTTCATAAAGCATTTTGTGGTTTGTATTGTTGCATTTTTTTGTTATGGCTTTTGTGGTTTTAACTGTGTATTGCATGTTATTTGATCATGCATTTTGGAGGTTCAATTGTTGTGTGGTTTTGATTGTTGTGAATTCCTCAAAGGGCTACCTTGGCAGTGACAGGGCTGGACACCGCTTCCCAAGATTGGTTCCTAATTGCAATATAAAATGTAAACTCAAGATTCCTTCCTTGCTTCCTAATTGCAATATAATATGTAAAAGCGCATTTTATTATATATTTTGCGGTTTTAATTGTTGTGTATTGCATTTTTTAATGCATTTTGGTGGTTAAATTGTTGTATACTGCGTTTGATTTTACTATGCAATTTGAGGGGTTGTTGTGTATTGTGTTTGATTTTACTATGCAATTTGGGGGTTTAATTGTTGTGTATTGTGTTTGATTTTACAATGCAAATTGGGGTGGGTGGGTTAATTTTTGTGTGTTGCATTTTATTGTATTTTATTTCATTTCTTAAATTTCTATACTGTCCCATAGCCGGGGCTCTCTGGGCGGTTCACAGGCTCTATTCAATAATAATAATAATTATAATAAATTTATTAACTGCCTCTCCCTCTGGATCGAGGCGGGAAACAACATACAACAATACAGATAGTGGTATAATTGTAAACAGTGAGGTCAAAATAAAATTAACTGCAAAAAGCTGCAACTGCATTTTTATCAGTGATCAGTAAACAAGGTAAATGATAACACCATGGCCCTGACACCAGGATACAATCAGCTGGTGTTAATTGGCTTAATTGCTAGAGGTGTCGATGTATTTGACATAATTATGCATGGGGTTAATTGTTGTGAATTGCCCAAAGAGCCTGGTTGTAAGAGTTTGTGCCCACAGGTTTTCTGCAAGGTAAGTGTGCATAGGAATGATGCATCTCATCAGGATCGTTAACATCAGTTGAAGACTTTGAGGACTTCTGACAAGGTGAGTGCAAGATTTGAGCAGAATTATAAAAACTGAGCTTAGCTTAGTCTTATGTACATCTTTTCTCAGAGACACTGTTAGTTCTGTTGCTTCTTTACTAGTAATTGCTTAAATATCTAGTCATGTTTTATTGGATTGTGTGGGGTGGCACAGTTTTTGGGATTGCTTCAGGCAGCAAAATATCTTGGGCCAGATCTGGACTCAGGACTGTGTTACACACAGGTAGCATTCCCTTTATGGGGATGTCCCAGGTTAGCAATGGTTGCTTGCAAGCATGGCTGTCCCTCCATGGAGAACGTTATGTGCTAAGTGCAGGGACTTAGCAGACTGGTTGCCTCCTCTTCATGGGTTGGCTGACTAAGTGCTGTGTTACACACAGGTAGTGTTCCCTTTATGGGGATGTCCCAGGTTAGCAATGGTCTTCATGGATTTTGGAGATTTTAATTGTTGTGTATTGCATTTACTGTACACATTTAACATTAGTCATTAGGCAGATTTTAAATATAATAAATTAGAGGATATTAAATCAAAAGAAATGTTTTCATTATGAATTTTAAAAAAATTCTCCTGAGAAATTAATGTAACCATAACTTAATAAAGGCATCTGAAACCTGAGTTGGTGTATTTATTTTGTCTGTGTGCATTCATTTTGCTTGTGTGTATGTAATAAAAGCATTCTGTTGCAAAAGTGTCATTTTTCTTTTGTTGTCTTAATACTCTAAAAAGTTTATTAAGTTTCTCTGAAAGTGTCATTTCTCATGCTATAATGTATCTTATGTTGAAATGTTTTGCATCCTTCCAAAATTTGTTTATGTGCATTCAGCTATCTGCATTTTATTTTACAAAGTATTTTCTGGTTTTAATTTTTGTGTACTGCCCAAAGAGATTAGTTGTAAGAGTTGGTTTGTGTCATTTTTTTAGGGTTTATCATGAAGTCCTATTTGTGTTTATTCAGAGGTAAATCCCCATGCATTTAACTGTGAAATGTGAGGACTCCAGATTGGTGAAGGTTGGTTTAGAGGTTGAATGGTTGTCAGTGATAGGGTTACACACCCCTTACCAGGACTTCTTCCTTGCTTCCTAACTGCGCTTTTACATTTTATATTGCAAAACATTTTGTGGGTTTAATTCTGATGTATTGCATTTTATTTTGCAATGTATTTTGAGGGTTTTAATTGTTGTGAATTGCCCAAAGAACATTGTTGTAAGAGTTTGTCATTTTTTTAGGATTTATTGCAAAGTCAACAGAAGTAAATCGCAATGTGTTTAACTGTGAAATTGGGGTGTGTGTGTGAACCAGCTTGGGGAAAGGTGGTTTAGAGAAGAACTGTTTGCAGTGGTGTGGGGTTAAATACACCTTACCAAGACTATTTCCTTATTTCCTAATTGCATGTTTTCATTTCGCAGTTTAATTGTTGTGTATTGAATTCTGTTATTTTATTATAAAACTTAAATATCACCATAATACAGAAACCTTAAAAGCAAGGAATAAGTAATAAATTGCTATATATATTTAAAAGAGCCCGGCACTATAAATACACACTAGGAATTTAACATTAGTTATTAGGCAGGTTTAAAATAAGATGAATTCACGGGAGGATAGGTATCAAATAGAAAGGAAAGACTGTTTTTTTATTATTATGTACTTTAATTTTTCTCTCCTGAAAAACTATTGAAACCATAACCTAATAAAGTCATCTGAAACCTGTGTTGGTACTTTTATTTTGTGTGTGTGTATGTAATAAAACACCGGCATTCTGTTGCAAAAGAGTCTCCTCCTTTTGCTTTCTTAATAGTCTAAAATGTTGAGTATGTTTCTCTGTAAGTGCTATTTCCCATACTGTATTGTACCGTCGTCTTAGGTTTAAACCCTTTTGCATCCTTCCAACTGTTGGCAAATACTATTTCCAATACTGTATTGTACCGTCGTCCTTAGTTTAAACCTTCTGCGCTCTTCCAACATTTGGCTATCTGCATTTTATTTCAAAATACATTTTGTGCTTTTAATTGTTGTCAGTAGACCAAAGAGCTTGATTGTAAAGAGTTTGTGCCCACTTTGTGATAAATTCTAACAGTGTTCAGTTCCCAATCAGGCTTTCTGCTAGTTAAGTATGCAATGTAATCACATATCCCATTACTTCTGTCAAGGTAAGTATATAATTTGTACATGTGTGAGAGCAGAATTATTAAAAAAAAAAACTCAGTCCTATGTATATCTTTTCTCAGAGACATTGTTAGTTCTCTTGCTGCTTTACTGGTAATTGTTTCATTACCTAGTCATGTTTTATTGGGTTGTGTGGGGTGGCACAGTTTTTGGGATTGCTTCAGGCAGCAAAATACCTTGGGCGAGACCTGGATTTAGAACTGGGTTACACACAGCCTGCTTCCCCTACATGGGATATCTCAGGTTAGCAATCCTGACTTGCAAGTATGGCTGACCCTCCTCCATGGAGGAAGTTGTGCTTGAAGTTCTGAGACATAGGGGAATTCCACATGTCGTACTGAGGGCGCTTCCATGCGCCCCCAGGCCGCCCCCAAAGCGATCGTGTAGCTTGCCTGCGAAGAGACGAGGAAGAAGCGTCCTTGCCGCCGCCGCCACCCACTTACCTCCTCGCCGGCCGGGTCAGAAAGCTCGGCGGAAGAAGGCGGGGTGGAGAGCTTCCGCTTCTTCCGCCGAGCTCTCTGACCCGGCCGACGAGGAGGTTGGTGGGTGGCAGCGGCGGCGGCAAGGACGCTTCTTCCTCGTCTCTTCGCAGGCAAGCTACACGATCGCTTTGGGGTCGCACTGGGGGCGCATAGAAGCGCCCTCAGTACGACGTGTGGAATCCCCCATAGAGGCCTCAGAACTTGGTTGTAAGAGTTTGTTTGTGCCAACTTTGTGATAAATTTTAACAGTGTTCAGTTCCCAATCAGGCTTTCTTCAAGGTAATTGTGCATAGGAATGACGCATCCCAACAGTATCATTAACATCAGTTGAAGACTTTGAGGACCGGGCCCGCTCCCATGTCTTCTGACAAGGTAAGTGTATAATGTGGACATGTGTGAGAGCAGAATCACAAAAGCTCAACTTTGTTTTGTTGCTTCTTTACTCATAATAGTTATATTGCCTAGTCATGCTTTATTGGGTTGCTTCAGGCAGCAAAATACCTTGGGCCAGACTGGACTTAGGACTGTGTTACACACAGCCTGCATCCCCTACACGGGGATATCCCAGGTCAGTGAAGGTGCCCTAGGAAGCAGAGCAAGCCCCTCCTTTGTGCGTTTTGAGGGTTTTAGTTGTGTATTGCGTTTTATTTCAGGGCTCACTGTGAGGAACACTAAGAGTGGTATTCTTGCGTGAAACTACATGTGAGCACAGTTGTGATCTTGATCACGCTTGATTCCTGTACTGAGGATGTGCTCAGGGATGCCCTATTCCTAAATTCTTAGTGTATGTACAGGATTCCTATTGGAAATTCCAGGAGCCCTTAAAGGACTGGATTTCCTGATAACGCACATCCCTAGCCAAGAAGTGTACCTCTAACGAGAGGATGTACAGCTGGGTCCAGGTGTTCAGAAATTCCTGTTTGAGAGAAGGGTGAGTCACTCTTGGGTCAACCTGTGCCAGGAGAAGGACGGAGGACCTGCAACCCTGTGGACTCCCTTGGACCTCTCATGCCATCCTTCTGGGAAGGCTGTCTTGAGTTGAGATGTGAAGTCATTATTGTGATGGTCCCGCTCCTGCCAAGAATTTTGAAGCTGGTGGTAGGGGATGGTGGATCTGTCCTACGGCAGTCTTACTACGGAGTGTCTCAGGGCTTTATTTGACCCCCAAGCTTTTCAACATCTACACAAAACCACCGGGAGACGTTTACCAGGGGTGCGGGCTGAGGCATCACGAATGGCACCTAGCTTCGCCTCTCCTTCTCAGCTAACAGAGGTGGGGCAGTTGGAGCCCTGAACCAATGCACGGGCAGGAGAATGGACTGGATGAGGGCCAATAAACTGAGATTCAATCCAACCAAGGCAGACATACTGTTTGCGGGTGGTTCATCATTCCGGCTTAGTGACATTGACCCTGTTCTGTTGGGGGGTTTCAGGCTTCCCAATCGGTGACGTCTGTAGTTTGGGGATGGTCATGGATCCGTCGTTGCCCGTAGAGGCACAGGCTCCCTCCTTGGCTCAGAGTAGCTTTCCATTAGCTTAGGCCAGGGAGGAGCAGCTCCAGTTGTTTTGGCCTACAACTCCCAAGATCCCCTGCCATTGGCTATGCTGGCTGGAGCTGATGGGGATTGTAGTCCAAAACAACTGAGGTCACCATTTTTTTTTATTTCCATTTGTATTTTAGTTCATTTTTTCTTTTTATTTACTGCACCCAATCCCAAAGTTCTTCAAGCATTTAAAACAATAAGAAATTAAAACAGAATAAAACTAGCCAAGGTCCAAACAATAGAAATAACTATACTAAACTAAAACCAGCAGGAGAGAAAATCATTAAAATCACTGAGTGTCTAATAATACTTAAAACAACTAAAAAGAAGTAAAAACATCCCTTTAACAGGTGGTGCTCTGACCCACCGAGGGAGCCTGCGCCTCTGCAGACGATGACAGATCCATCATCATCCCCAACCTGCAGACCTCACCCTTTAGGAAGTCTGAAACCCCCTTCCAGAACAGGGTGACTGTCACTTAACCGGATAGATGAACCACCCACAAACAGTATTTCTGTCTTGTCTCGATTGAATCTCAGTTTATTGGGCCCTCATCCAGCCCACTCCTCTGCCCATGCGCTGGTTCAGAGCTTCAACTGCCTCACCTCTGTTTAGCTGAGAAGGAGAGGTGGAGCTACATGTCATTGGTGATGCCTCAGCCCGCACCCCTGGTTAACGTCTCCCGGCGGTTTCATGTAGATGTTGGAAAGCATGGGGGTCAACTACAGCCCTGAGGCACCCTGTAGCAAGACCGCCATAGGACAGACCCATTATCCCCTTGCCACCATCTTCTCTAAGAGGCATTCTAGGCAGGAGCGGAACGGTTGCAATACGTGACTTCACATCCCAACCCAGGACAGCCTTCCCAGAAGGATAGCCTAAGAGGTCCAAGGGAGTCCACAGGGTTGCAGGTCCTTCTCCTGGCAAAGGACACAAGCAGGCTTGCACGGCCCTCACCTGGCTCAGGTCGACCTAATTGTTTCATGACCTAGTCATGTTTTATTGGGTTGTGTGGGGTAGCACAGTTTTGGGGATTGCTTCAGGCAGCAAAACACCTTGGGCCAGACCTGGACTTTGAACTGTGTTAGACACAGCCTGCATCCCCGTTATGGGATGCCTCAGGTTAGCCATGGTGCCCTTCCAAGCAGGGTTGGCCCCTCCTTTATGGAGAACGTTATGGTCTTAGTGCTGTAACTTAGCGGACTTCTTTGCCTCCTCTTCACGAGGACCGCTGACTTGGGACTGTGTTACACACAAGCAGCGTTCCCTTCATGGCAATGTCTCAGGTTAGTGAAGATGCCCTAGGAAGCATGGCAGCTCCTCCATGGAGAATGCTACGCTTGAAGTTTAGGGATTTAGCTGCCTGGCCTACCTCTTCATGAGGATGGCTGACTAAACTGACAGGCATGTTCACGAACATGTTATTTGGAATTAACAGGACACAGGCTTCTAATATGGAAGGCTGAGTTCAGAATGTATTTAAACAGTTCTCACAGAAAAGAGACATTTGCACTGAGATCGTTTACTTGGCGGTATAAAAAGGCTGCGGTAACTGTTCTCTGGGCATTCCCTCTCCTGTTGGGGTCCAGCCCACCGCTGTGCTAACTCTCTTTTGCTGTGGGAAATAATAGAATTCCTCAAAGGGCTTCATTGGCAGTGACAGGGCTGGACACCGCTTACCAAGATTGGTTCCTAATTGCAATATAATATGTAAAAGCGCATTTTATTACATATTTTGTGATTTTAATTGTTGTGTATTGCGGCTTTTTATGCATTTTGGTGGTTAAATTGTTGTGTACTGTCTTTGATTTTACTATGCAATTTGGGGGGTTAATTGTTGTGTATTGTGTTTGATTTTACTATGCAAATTGGAGTGGTTGGGTTAATTTTTGTGTGTTGCATTTTATTGCATTTTATTTCATTTCTTAAATTTCTATACTGTCCCATAGCCAGGGCTCTCTGGGCGGTTCACAGGCTCTATTCAATAACAACAACAACAACAATAATAATAATAATAATAATAATAATGCATTTATTAACCGCCTTTCCCTCTGGATCGAGGCGGGAAACAACATACAACAATACAGATAGTGGTATAATTGCAAACAATGAGGTCAAAATAAAATTAACTGCAAAAAGTTGCAAAAAGTTGCAACTGCATTTTTATCAGTGATCAGTAAACAAGGTAAATGATAACACCATGGCCCTGATACCAGGATACAATCAGACAGCTGGTGTTAATTGGCTTAATTGCCAGAGGTGTCCATGTATTTGACATAATTATGCATGGGGGTTAATTGTTGTGAATTGCCCAAAGAGCCTGGTTGTAAGAGTTTGTGCCCGCAGGTTTTCTGCAAGGTAAGTGTGCATAGGAATGATGCATCCCATCAGGATCATTAACATCAGTTGAAGACTTTGAGGACTTCTGACAAGGTGAGTGCAAGATTTGTACATGTGTGAGAGCAGAATTATAAAAACTCAGCTTAGCTTAGTCCTATGTACATCTTTTCTCAGAGACACTGTTAGTTCTGTTGCTTCTTTACTAGTAATTGCTTAAATATCTAGTCATGTTTTATTGGGTTGTGTGGGGTGGCACAGTTTTTGGGATTGCTTCAGGTAGCAAAATACCTTGGGCCAGACCTGGACTTAGGACTGTGTTACATACAGCCTGCATCCCCTACACGGGGATATCCCAGGTCAGTGAAGGTGCCCTAGGAAGCAGAGCAAGCCCCTCCTTTGTGCGTTTTGAGGGTTTTAGTAGTGTATTGTGTTTTATTTCAGGGCTCACTGTGAGGAATAGTAAGAGTGGTGGTATTGCATGAAACTACATGTGAGCACAGTTGTGATCTTGATCACGCTTGATTCCTGTACTGAGGATGTGCTCAGAGACGCCCTATTCCTAAGTTTATGTCCAGGATTCCTATTGGAAATTCCAGGAGCCCTTAAAGGACTGGATTTCCTGATAACGCACGTCCCTAGCCAAGAAGCGTACCTCTAACGAGAGGATGTACAGCTGGGTCCAGGTGTTCAGAAATTCCTGTTTGAGAGAAGGGTGGGTCACTCTTGGGTCAACCTGTGCCAGGGGAAGGACAGAGGACCTGCAACCCTGTGGGCCTCTCATGCCATCCTTCTGAGAAGGCTGTCTTGAGTTGGGATGCGAAGTCATTATTGTGATGGTCCCACTCCTGCCAAGAGTTTTGAAGGTGATGGTAGGGGATGGTGGATCTGTCCTACGGCAGTCTTACTACGGAGTGTCTCAGGACTTTATTTGACCCCCAAGCTTTTCAACATCTACACAAAACCAGCGGGAGACGTTTACCAGGGGTGTGGGCTGAGGCATCATGAATGGCACCTAGCTTCGCCTGTCCTTCTCAGCTAACAGAGGTGGGGCAGTTGGAGCCCTGAACCAACGCACGGGCAGGAGAATGGACTGGATGAGGGCCAATAAACTGAGATTCAATCCAGCCAAGACAGACATACTGTTTGCGGGTGGTTCATCATTCCGGCTTAGTGACATTGACCCCGTTCTGTTGGGCGGTTTCAGGCTTCCCAATCGGTGACGTCTGTAGTTTGGGGATGGTCATGGATCCGTCGTTGCCTGTAGAGGCACAGGCTCCCTCCTTGGCTCAGAGTAGCTTTCCATTAGCTTAGGCCAGGGAGGAGCAGCTCCAGTTGTTTTGGCCTACAACTCCCAAGATCCCCCACCATTGGCTATGCTGGCTGGAGCTGATGGGGATTGTAGTCCAAAACAACTGAGGTCACCATTTTTTTTTATTTCCATTTGTATTTTAGTTCATTTTTTCTTTTTATTTACTGCACCCAATCCCAAAGTTCTTCAAGCATTTAAAATAATAAGAAATTAAAACAGAATAAAACTAGCCAAGGTCCAAACAATAGAAATAACTATACTAAATTAAAACCAGCAGGAGAGAAAATCACTAAAATCACTGAGTGTCTAATAATACTTAAAACAACTAAAAAGAAGTAAAAACATCCCTTTAACAGGTGGTGCTCTGACCCACCGAGGGAGCCTGTGCCTCTGCAGACGATGGCAGATCCATCATCATCCCCAACCTGCAGACCTCACCCTTTAGGAAGTCTGAAACCCCCTTCCAGAACAGGGTGACTGTCTCTTAACCGGATAGATGAACCACCCACAAACAGTATTTCTGTCTTGTCTCGATTGAATCTCAGTTTATTGGGCCCTCATCCAGCCCACTCCTCTGCCCATGCACTGGTTCAGAGCTTCAACTGCCTCACCTCTGTTTAGCTGAGAAGGAGAGGTGGAGCTACATGTCATTGGTGATGCCTCAGCCCGCACCCCTGGTTAACGTCTCCCGGCGGTTTCATGTAGATGTTGGAAAGCATGGGGGTCAACTACAGCCCTGAGGCACCCTGTAGCAAGACCGCCATAGGACAGATCCATTATCCCCTTGCCACCATCTTCTCTAAGAGACATTCTAGCCAGGAGCGGAACGGTTGCAATACGTGACTTCACATCCCAACCCAGGACAGCCTTCCCAGAAGGATAGCCTAAGAGGTCCAAGGGAGTCCACAGGGTTGCAGGTCCTTCTCCTGGCAAAGGACACAAGCAGGCTTGCACGGCCCTCACCTGGCTCAGGTCGACCTAATTGTTTCATGACCTAGTCATGTTTTATTGGGTTGTGTGGGGTAGCACAGTTTTGGGGATTGCGTCAGGCAGCAAAACACCTTGGGCCAGACCTGGACTTTGAACTGTGTTAGACACAGCCTGCATCCCCGTTATGGGATGCCTCAAGTTAGCCATGGTGCCCTTCCAAGCAGGGGCGGCCCCTCCTTTATGGAGAACATTATGGTCTAAGTGCTGTAACTTAGCGGATTTCTTTGCCTCCTCTTCACGAGGACCGCTGACTTGGGACTGTGTTACACACAGGCAGCGTTCCCTTCATGGGAATGTCTCAGGTTAGTGAAGATGCCCTAGGAAGCATGGCAGCTCCTCTATGAAGAATGCTACGCTTGAAGTTCAGGGATTTAGCTGCCTGGCCTACCTCTTCATGAGGATGGCTGACTTAACTGACAGGCATGTTCACGAACATGTTATTTGGAATTAACAGGACACAGGCTTCTAATATGGAAGGCTGAGTTCAGAATGTATTTAAACAGTTCTCACAGAAAAGAGACATTTGCACTGAGATCGTTTACTTGGCGGTATAAAAAGGCTACGGTAACTGTTCTCTGGGCATTCCCTCTCCTGTTGGGGTCCAGCCCACTGCTGTGCTAACTCTCTTTTGCTGTGGGAAATAATAGAATTCCTCAAAGGGCTTCATTGGCAGTGACAGGGCTGGACACCGCTTACCAAGATTGGTTCCTAATTGCAATATAATATGTAAAAGCGCATTTTATTACATATTTTGTGGTTTTAATTGTTGTGTATTGTGGTTTTTTATGCATTTTGGTGGTTAAATTGTTGTGTACTGTGTTTGATTTTACAATGCAATTTGGGGGTTTAACTGTTGTGTACTGTGTTTGATTTTACTATGCAAATTGGGGTGGGTGGGTTAATTTTTGTGTGTTGCATTTTATTGTATTTTATATCATTGCTTAAATTTCTATACTGTCCCATAGCCAGGGCTCTCTGGGCGGTTCACAGGCTCTATTCAATAACAATAATGATAATAATAATAATGCATTTATTAACCGCCTTTCCCTCTGGATCGAGGCGGGAAACAACATACAACAATACAGATAGTGGTATAATTGTAAACAATGAGGTCAAAATAAAATTAACTGCAAAAAGTTGCAACTGCATTTTTATCAGTGATCAGTAAACAAGGTAAATGATAACACCATGGCCCTGATACCAGGATACAATCAGACAGCTGGTGTTAATTGGCTTAATTGCCAGAGGTGTCCATGTATTTGACATAATTATGCATGGGGGTTAATTGTTGTGAATTGCCCAAAGAGCCTGGTTGTAAGAGTTTGTGCCCGCAGGTTTTCTGCAAGGTAAGTGTGCATAGGAATGATGCATCCCATCAGGATCATTAACATCAGTTGAAGACTTTGAGGACTTCTGACAAGGTGAGTGCAAGATTTGTACATGTGTGAGAGCAGAATTATAAAAACTCAGCTTAGCTTAGTCCTATGTACATCTTTTCTCAGAGACACTGTTAGTTCTGTTGCTTCTTTACTAGTAATTGCTTAAATATCTAGTCATGTTTTATTGGGTTGTGTGGGGTGGCACAGTTTTTGGGATTGCTTCAGGCAGCAAAATACCTTGGGCCAGACTGGACTTAGGACTGTGTTACCACACAGCCTGCATCCCCTACACGGGGATATCCCAGGTCAGTGAAGGTGCCCTAGGAAGCAGAGCAAGCCCCTCCTTTGTGCGTTTTGAGGGTTTTAGTTGTGTATTGCGTTTTATTTCAGGGCTCACTGTGAGGAATACTAAGAGTGGTGGTATTGCATGAAACTACATGTGAGCACAGTTGTGATCTTGATCACGCTTGATTCCTGTACTGAGGATGTGCTCAGAGACGCCCTATTCCTAAGTTTATGTCCAGGATTCCTATTGGAAATTCCAGGAGCCCTTAAAGGACTGGATTTCCTGATAACGCACATCCCTAGCCAAGAAGCGTACCTCTAACGAGAGGATGTACAGCTGGGTCCAGGTGTTCAGAAATTCCTGTTTGAGAGAAGGGTGGGTCACTCTTGGGTCGACCTGTGCCAGGAGAAGGACAGAGGACCTGCAACCCTGTGGACCTCTCATGCCATCCTTCTGAGAAGGCTGTCTTGAGTTGGGATGCGAAGTCATTATTGTGATGGTCCCGCTCCTGCCAAGAATTTTGAAGCTGGTGGTAGGGGATGGTGGATCTGTCCTACGGCAGTCTTACTACGGAGTGTCTCAGGGCTTTATTTGACCCCCAAGCTTTTCAACATCTACACAAAACCACCGGGAGACGTTTACCAGGGGTGCGGGCTGAGGCATCACGAATGGCACCTAGCTTCGCCTCTACTTCTCAGCTAACAGAGGTGGGGCAGTTGGAGCCCTGAACCAGCGCACGGGCAGAAGAATGGACTGGATGAGGGCCAATAAACTGAGATTCAATCCAGCCAAGACAGACATACTGTTTGCGGGTGGTTCATCATTCCGGCTTAGTGACATTGACCCTGTTCTGTTGGGGGGTTTCAGGCTTCCCAATCGGTGACGTCTGTAGTTTGGGGATGGTCATGGATCCGTCGTTGCCCGTAGAGGCACAGGCTCCCTCCTTGGCTCAGAGTAGCTTTCCATTAGCTTAGGCCAGGGAGGAGCAGCTCCAGTTGTTTTGGCCTACAACTCCCAAGATCCCCTGCCATTGGCTATGCTGGCTGGAGCTGATGGGAATTGTAGTCCAAAACAACTGAGGTCACCATTTTTTTTTATTTTCATTTGTATTTTAGTTCATTTTTTCTTTTTATTTACTGCACCCAATCCCAAAGTTCTTCAAGCATTTAAAATAATAAGAAATTAAAACAGAATAAAACTAGCCAAGGTCCAAACAATAGAATTAACTATACTAAATTAAAACCAGCAGGAGAGAAAATCACTAAAATCACTGAGTATCTAATAATACTTAAAACAACTAAAAAGAAATAAAAACATCCCTTTAACAGGTGGTGCTCTGACCCACCGAGGGAGCCTGGGCCTCTGCAGACGATGACAGATCCATCATCATCCCCAACCTGCAGACCTCACCCTTTAGGAAGTCTGAAACCCCCTTCCAGAACAGGGTGACTGTCTCTTAACCGGATAGATGAACCACCCACAAACAGTATTTCTGTCTTGTCTCGATTGAATCTCAGTTTATTGGGCCCTCATCCAGCCCACTCCTCTGCCCATGCACTGGTTCAGAGCTTCAACTGCCTCACCTCTGTTTAGCTGAGAAGGAGAGGTGGAGCTACATGTCATTGGTGATGCCTCAGCCCGCACCCCTGGTTAACGTCTCCCGGCGGTTTCATGTAGATGTTGGAAAGCATGGGGGTCAACTACAGCCCTGAGGCACCCTGTAGCAAGACCGCCATAGGACAGACCCATTATCCCCTTGCCACCATCTTCTCTAAGAGGCATTCTAGGCAGGAGCGGAACGGTTGCAATACGTGACTTCACATCCCAACCCAGGACAGCCTTCCCAGAAGGATAGCCTAAGAGGTCCAAGGGAGTCCACAGGGTTGCAGGTCCTTCTCCTGGCAAAGGACACAAGCAGGCTTGCACGGCCCTCACCTGGCTCAGGTCGACCTAATTGTTTCATGACCTAGTCATGTTTTATTGGGTTGTGTGGAGTAGCACAGTTTTGGGGATTGCTTCAGGCAGCAAAACACCTTGGGCCAGACCTGGACTTTGAACTGTGTTAGACACAGCCTGCATCCCCGTTATGGGATGCCTCAGGTTAGCCATGGTGCCCTTCCAAGCAGGGGCGGCCCCTCCTTTATGGAGAACATTATGGTCTAAGTGCTGTAACTTAGCGGATTTCTTTGCCTCCTCTTCACGAGGACCGCTGACTTGGGACTGTGTTACACACAAGCAGCGTTCCCTTCATGGGAATGTCTCAGGTTAGTGAAGATGCCCTCGGAAGCATGGCAGCTCCTCCATGGAGAATGCTACGCTTGAAGTTCAGGGATTTAGCTGCCTGGCCTACCTCTTCATGAGGTTGGCTGACTAAACTGACAGGCATGTTCACGAACATGTTATTTGGAATTAACAGGACACAGGCTTCTAATATGGAAGGCTGAGTTCAGAATGTATTTAAACAGTTCTCACAGAAAAGAGACATTTGCACTGAGATCGTTTACTTGGCGGTATAAAAAGGCTGCGGTAACTGTTCTCTGGGCATTCCCTCTCCTGTTGGGGTCCAGACCACCGCTGTGCTAACTCTCTTTTGCTGTGGGAAATAATAGAATTCCTCAAAGGGCTTCATTGGCAGTGACAGGGCTGGACACCGCTTACCAAGATTGGTTCCTAATTGCAATATAATATGTAAACTCAAGATTCCTTCCTTGCTTCCTAATTGCAATATAATACGTAAAAGCGCATTTTATTACATATTTTGTGGTTTTAATTGTTGTGTATTGCGGTTTTTTATGCATTTTGGTGGTTTAATTGTTGTGTACTGTGTTTGATTTTACTATGCAAATTGGGGTGGGTGGGTTAATTTTTGTGTGTTGCATTTTATTGTATTTTATATCATTTCTTAAATTTCTATACTGTCCCATAGCCAGGGCTCTCTGGGCGGTTCACAGGCTCTATTCAATAACAATAATGATAATAATAATAATGCATTTATTAACCGCCTTTCCCTCTGGATCGAGGCGGGAAACAACATACAACAATACAGATAGTGGTATAATTGTAAACAGTGAGGTCAAAATAAAATTAACTGCAAAAAGTTGCAACTGCATTTTTATCAGTGATCAGTAAACAAGGTAAATGATAACACCATGGCCCTGATACCAGGATACAATCAGACAGCTGGTGTTAATTGGCTTAATTGCCAGAGGTGTCCATGTATTTGACATAATTATGCATGGGGGTTAATTGTTGTGAATTGCCCAAAGAGCCTGGTTGTAAGAGTTTGTGCCCACAGGTTTTCTGCAAGGTAAGTGTGCATAGGAATGATGCATCCCATCAGGATCATTAACATCAGTTGAAGACTTTGAGGACTTCTGACAAGGTGAGTGCAAGATTTGTACATGTGTGAGAGCAGAATTATAAAAACTCAGCTTAGCTTAGTCCTATGTACATCTTTTCTCAGAGACACTGTTAGTTCTGTTGCTTCTTTACTAGTAATTGCTTAAATATCTAGTCATGTTTTATTGGGTTGTGTGGGGTGGCACAGTTTTTGGGATTGCTTCAGGCAGCAAAATACCTTGGGCCAGACTGGACTTAGGACTGTGTTACCACACAGCCTGCATCCCCTACACGGGGATATCCCAGGTCAGTGAAGGTGCCCTAGGAAGCAGAGCAAGCCCCTCCTTTGTGCGTTTTGAGGGTTTTAGTTGTGTATTGCGTTTTATTTCAGGGCTCACTGTGAGGAATACTAAGAGTGGTGGTATTGCATGAAACTACATGTGAGCACAGTTGTGATCTTGATCACGCTTGATTCCTGTACTGAGGATGTGCTCAGAGACGCCCTATTCCTAAGTTTATGTCCAGGATTCCTATTGGAAATTCCAGGAGCCCTTAAAGGACTGGATTTCCTGATAACGCACATCCCTAGCCAAGAAGCGTACCTCTAACGAGAGGATGTACAGCTGGGTCCAGGTGTTCAGAAATTCCTGTTTGAGAGAAGGGTGGGTCACTCTTGGGTCGACCTGTGCCAGGAGAAGGACAGAGGACCTGCAACCCTGTGGACCTCTCATGCCATCCTTCTGAGAAGGCTGTCTTGAGTTGGGATGCGAAGTCATTATTGTGATGGTCCCGCTCCTGCCAAGAATTTTGAAGCTGGTGGTAGGGGATGGTGGATCTGTCCTACGGCAGTCTTACTACGGAGTGTCTCAGGGCTTTATTTGACCCCCAAGCTTTTCAACATCTACACAAAACCACCGGGAGATGTTTACCAGGGGTGCGGGCTGAGGCATCACGAATGGCACCTAGCTTCGCCTCTACTTCTCAGCTAACAGAGGTGGGGCAGTTGGAGCCCTGAACCAACGCACGGGCAGAAGAATGGACTGGATGAGGGCCAATAAACTGAGATTCAATCCAGCCAAGACAGACATACTGTTTGCGGGTGGTTCATCATTCCGGCTTAGTGACATTGACCCTGTTCTGTTGGGGGGTTTCAGGCTTCCCAATCGGTGACGTCTGTAGTTTGGGGATGGTCATGGATCCGTCGTTGCCCGTAGAGGCACAGGCTCCCTCCTTGGCTCAGAGTAGCTTTCCATTAGCTTAGGCCAGGGAGGAGCAGCTCCAGTTGTTTTGGCCTACAACTCCCAAGATCCCCTGCCATTGGCTATGCTGGCTGGAGCTGATGGGAATTGTAGTCCAAAACAACTGAGGTCACCATTTTTTTTTATTTTCATTTGTATTTTAGTTCATTTTTTCTTTTTATTTACTGCACCCAATCCCAAAGTTCTTCAAGCATTTAAAATAATAAGAAATTAAAACAGAATAAAACTAGCCAAGGTCCAAACAATAGAATTAACTATACTAAATTAAAACCAGCAGGAGAGAAAATCACTAAAATCACTGAGTATCTAATAATACTTAAAACAACTAAAAAGAAATAAAAACATCCCTTTAACAGGTGGTGCTCTGACCCACCGAGGGAGCCTGGGCCTCTGCAGACGATGACAGATCCATCATCATCCCCAACCTGCAGACCTCACCCTTTAGGAAGTCTGAAACCCCCTTCCAGAACAGGGTGACTGTCTCTTAACCGGATAGATGAACCACCCACAAACAGTATTTCTGTCTTGTCTCGATTGAATCTCAGTTTATTGGGCCCTCATCCAGCCCACTCCTCTGCCCATGCACTGGTTCAGAGCTTCAACTGCCTCACCTCTGTTTAGCTGAGAAGGAGAGGTGGAGCTACATGTCATTGGTGATGCCTCAGCCCGCACCCCTGGTTAACGTCTCCCGGCGGTTTCATGTAGATGTTGGAAAGCATGGGGGTCAACTACAGCCCTGAGGCACCCTGTAGCAAGACCGCCATAGGACAGACCCATTATCCCCTTGCCACCATCTTCTCTAAGAGGCATTCTAGGCAGGAGCGGAACGGTTGCAATACGTGACTTCACATCCCAACCCAGGACAGCCTTCCCAGAAGGATAGCCTAAGAGGTCCAAGGGAGTCCACAGGGTTGCAGGTCCTTCTCCTGGCAAAGGACACAAGCAGGCTTGCACGGCCCTCACCTGGCTCAGGTCGACCTAATTGTTTCATGACCTAGTCATGTTTTATTGGGTTGTGTGGAGTAGCACAGTTTTGGGGATTGCTTCAGGCAGCAAAACACCTTGGGCCAGACCTGGACTTTGAACTGTGTTAGACACAGCCTGCATCCCCGTTATGGGATGCCTCAAGTTAGCCATGGTGCCCTTCCAAGCAGGGGCGGCCCCTCCTTTATGGAGAACATTATGGTCTAAGTGCTGTAACTTAGTGGATTTCTTTGCCTCCTCTTCACGAGGACCGCTGACTTGGGACTGTGTTACACACAGGCAGCGTTCCCTTTATGGGAATGTCTCAGGTTAGTGAAGATGCCCTAGGAAGCATGGCAGCTCCTCTATGGAGAATGCTACGCTTGAAGTTCAGGGATTTAGCTGCCTGGCCTACCTCTTCATGAGGATGGCTGACTTAACTGACAGGCATGTTCACAAACATGTTATTTGGAATTAACAGGACACAGGCTTCTAATACGGAAGGCTGAGTTCAGAATGTATTTAAATAGTTCTCACAGAAAAGAGACATTTGCACTGAGATCGTTTACTTGGCGGTATAAAAAGGCTGCGGTAACTGTTCTCTGGGCATTCCCTCTCCTGTTGGGGTCCAGCCCACCGCTGTGCTAACTCTCTTTTGCTGTGGGAAATAATAGAATTCCTCAAAGGGCTTCATTGGCAGTGACAGGGCTGGACACCGCTTACCAAGATTGGTTCCTAATTGCAATATAATATGTAAAAGCGCATTTTATTACATATTTTGTGGTTTTAATTGTTGTGTATTGTGGTTTTTTATGCATTTTGGTGGTTAAATTGTTGTGTACTGTGTTTGATTTTACAATGCAATTTGGGGGTTTAATTGTTGTGTATTGTGTTTGATTTTACTATGCAAATTGGGGTGGGTGGGTTAATTTTTGTGTGTTGCATTTTATTGCATTTTATTTCATTTCTTAAATTTCTATACTGTCACATAGCCAGGGCTCTCTGGGCGGTTCACAGGCTCTATTCAATAATAATAATAATAATAAAATAATAATAATAATAATAATAATAATAATAATAATAAAAATTTATTAACTGCCTCTCCCTCTGGATCAAGGCGGGAAACAACATACAACAATACAGATAGTGATATAATTGTAAACAGTGAGATCAAAATAAAATTAACTGCAAAAAGTTGCAACTGCATTTTTATCAGTGATCAGTAAACAAGGTAAATGATAACACCATGGCCCTGATACCAGGATACAATCAGACAGCTGGTGTTAATTGGCTTAATTGCCAGAGGTGTCCATGTATTTGACATAATTATGCATGGGGGTTAATTGTTGTGAATTGCCCAAAGAGCCTGGTTGTAAGAGTTTGTGCCCACAGGTTTTCTGCAAGGTAAGTGTGCATAGGAATGATGCATCCCATCAGGATCATTAACATCAGTTGAAGACTTTGAGGACTTCTGACAAGGTGAGTGCAAGATTTGTACATGTGTGAGAGCAGAATTATAAAAACTCAGCTTAGCTTAGTCCTATGTACATCTTTTCTCAGAGACACTGTTAGTTCTGTTGCTTCTTTACTAGTAATTGCTTAAATATCTAGTCATGTTTTATTGGGTTGTGTGGGATGGCACAGTTTTTGGGATTGCTTCAGGCAGCAAAATACCTTGGGCCAGACTGGACTTAGGACTGTGTTACACACAGCCTGCATCCCCTACACGGGGATATCCCAGATCAGTGAAGGTGCCCTAGGAAGCAGAGCAAGCCCCTCCTTTGTGCGTTTTGAGGGTTTTAGTTGTGTATTGCGTTTTATTTCAGGGCTCACTGTGAGGAATACTAAGAGTGGTGGTATTGCATGAAACTACATGTGAGCACAGTTGTGATCTTGATCACGCTTGATTCCTGTACTGAGGATGTGCTCAGAGACGCCCTATTCCTAAGTTTATGTCCAGGATTCCTATTGGAAATTCCAGGAGCCCTTAAAGGACTGGATTTCCTGATAACGCACGTCCCTAGCCAAGAAGCGTACCTCTAACGAGAGGATGTACAGCTGGGTCCAGGTGTTCAGAAATTCCTGTTTGAGAGAAGGGTGGGTCACTCTTGGGTCGACCTGTGCCAGGAGAAGGACAGAGGACCTGCAACCCTGTGGGCCTCTCATGCCATCCTTCTGAGAAGGCTGTCTTGAGTTGGGATGCGAAGTCATTATTGTGATGGTCCCACTCCTGCCAAGAGTTTTGAAGGTGATGGTAGGGGATGGCGGATCTGTCCTACGGCAGTCTTACTACAGAGTGTCTCAGGGCTTTATTTGACCCCCAAGCTTTTCAACATCTACACAAAACCACCGGGAGACGTTTACCAGGGGTGCGGGCTGAGGCATCATGAATGGCACCTAGCTTCGCCTGTCCTTCTCAGCTAACAGAGGTGGGGCAGTTGGAGCCCTGAACCAACGCACGGGCAGGAGAATGGACTGGATGAGGGCCAATAAACTGAGATTCAATCCAACCAAGACAGACATACTGTTTGCGGGTGGTTCATCATTCCGGCTTAGTGACATTGACCCTGTTCTGTTGGGGGGTTTCAGGCTTCCCAATCGGTGACGTCTGTAGTTTGGGGATGGTCATGGATCCGTCGTTGCCCGTAGAGGCACAGGCTCCCTCCTTGGCTCAGAGTAGCTTTCCATTAGCTTAGGCCAGGGAGGAGCAGCTCCAGTTGTTTTGGCCTACAACTCCCAAGATCCCCCGCCATTGGCTATGCTGGCTGGAGCTGATGGGGATTGTAGTCCAAAACAACTGAGGTCACCATTTTTTTTTATTTCCATTTGTATTTTAGTTCATTTTTTCTTTTTATTTACTGCACCCAATCCCAAAGTTCTTCAAGCATTTAAAATAATAAGAAATTAAAACAGAATAAAACTAGCCAAGGTCCAAACAATAGAAATAACTATACTAAACTAAAACCAGCAGGAGAGAAAATCACTAAAATCACTGAGTGTCTAATAATACTTAAAACAACTAAAAAGAAATAAAAACATCCCTTTAACAGGTGGTGCTCTGACCCACCGAGGGAGCCTGGGCCTCTGCAGACGATGACAGATCCATCATCATCCCCAACCTGCAGACCTCACCCTTTAGGAAGTCTGAAACCCCCTTCCAGAACAGGGTGACTGTCTCTTAACCGGATAGATGAACCACCCACAAACAGTATTTCTGTCTTGTCTCGATTGAATCTCAGTTTATTGGGCCCTCATCCAGCCCACTCCTCTGCCCATGCACTGGTTCAGAGCTTCAACTGCCTCACCTCTGTTTAGCTGAGAAGGAGAGGTGGAGCTACATGTCATTGGTGATGCCTCAGCCCGCACCCCTGGTTAACGTCTCCCGGCGGTTTCATGTAGATGTTGGAAAGCATGGGGGTCAACTACAGCCCTGAGGCACCCTGTAGCAAGACCGCCATAGGACAGACCCATTATCCCCTTGCCACCATCTTCTCTAAGAGGCATTCTAGGCAGGAGCGGAACGGTTGCAATACGTGACTTCACATCCCAACCCAGGACACCCTTCCCAGAAGGATAGCCTAAGAGGTCCAAGGTAGTCCACAGGGTTGCAGGTCCTTCTCCTGGCAAAGGACACAAGCAGGCTTGCACGGCCCTCACCTGGCTCAGGTCGACCTAATTGTTTCATGACCTAGTCATGTTTTATTGGGTTGTGTGGGGTAGCACAGTTTTGAGGATTGCTTCAGGCAGCAAAACACCTTGGGCCAGACCTGGACTTTGAACTGTGTTAGACACAGCCTGCATCCCCGTTATGGGATGCCTCAAGTTAGCCATGGTGCCCTTCCAAGCAGGGGCGGCCCCTCCTTTATTTATTTATTTATTTATTTAATTACATTTATATACCGCCCCACAGCCGAAGCTCTCTGGGCGGTTTACAACATTATGGTCTAAGTGCTGTAACTTAGCGGATTTCTTTGCCTCCTCTTCACGAGGACCGCTGACTTGGGACTGTGTTACACACAGGCAGCGTTCCCTTCATGGGAATGTCTCAGGTTAGTGAAGATGTGCTAGGAAGCATGGCAGCTCCTCTATGGAGAATGCTACGCTTGAAGTTCAGGGATTTAGCTGCCTGGCCTACCTCTTCATGAGGTTGGCTGACTAAACTGACAGGCATGTTCACGAACATGTTATTTGGAATTAACAGGACACAGGCTTCTAATATGGAAGGCTGAGTTCAGAATGTATTTAAACAGTTCTCACAGAAAAGAGACATTTGCACTGAGATCGTTTACTTGGCGGTATAAAAAGGCTGCGGTAACTGTTCTCTGGGCATTCCCTCTCCTGTTGGGGTCCAGCCCACTGCTGTGCTAACTCTCTTTTGCTGTGGAAAAGAATTCTGTTGCTAGTGTCTCACTGGTCTCTTTGTCCATGTCTTGCAAATCCACAATACCTGGGGGAGCCTTGTCTGGGATTTGACAGCGCTCGTCAGAACCACACCGGCAGAAGCTCTCTGGGGACCACCATTCCAGCGTGCACCCAAGGTAAGAGCCTTTTTGAAATCCCTATTGGCTTAGCCTCCTGTTTCAGGTGACAGTGTGGGTCTGGATCACACTGGACTCCCAGCACAAGACTTCTGTGAGACCCAGCAAAACAGACTTAGAAAAGTGGGCCTGGTCCATTGGAGGGGCAGATAAGATTTGACATGGCTGGGCCCAGCGCAAAAGACAGATCAGTAAGACAGGTACCTGAGGAAGCAAGTGAGCAGAGCTGCTGCTGACACCCATAGTGTATATGTACAAAAGTTATGGGCCAGGACCTGCAAATTCCAGAACGTTTAAAATGTTCAGATTCTGTTTAAGATTGCTAAGAAGAAGTTGAATGACTTGTGGCTTAGTTTGCAAAGAGACAGGTAGAAGAAGAGTTTAAATCTGGCACATAGCAAAAGGTGTTGTGGAGCCTAGAGACAAGAACCAAGAAAGAAAGGGGAGGGAGTTTTCTCCTGCCAAAGAAAGAAAGAATTTTTAGGCTGTTGTATATTTAAGCTTCCAACATTATTATTTTTAATGCATCACTAGTATTGAATTGTAGAAGGAGTAGAAATGTCAGTCTCTGAAGAGTTAAACTGCATTTAGAGTTCAAGCAATTAAGAAAGTATCTCATTTTTAAAAAAGCCCACAAAGTAATAACAATGCAGAATCCATGATAGATTCAAGGGCAGAGGCAATGGATGAGAACATGGTGTGAGCAAAAAGCAAAATCACCCTAGAATATGCAACTATTGTGGTCAAATTGGTCACTAGAAAATGAGTGTCCTAATAAGCCTGGCCAGCTTATGCAGACACCTCATAAAGCTAGCTGATCTACACCAAAATTTCAAGATTTTCTTACAGCTACACTGTCTGCTAAAAAAATTACAACTGTTGTAGGCATGTTTCTTAACTAACTGCCTCACTATCCAGACCAACATGCTTTGGTTTAAGTCAGAAAGCAGAAAGCAGAAAGCAGAAAGCTATTTTGTAATAAAGATTTACTCACCACATGAAGCATTTCTTGATGCCCTAAATACGTTGTGACCTTGCTGCAAAGCATGGTGTGTGTGTTCTCCTGATTCCTCTTCATGAAATCCAAACTTTCAGCCTGATCACCTGGGGGTCTTGGAATTTGATGAAATCCCTTTTTTGCAATTAAGAAAAGGGAGTATCAAGGATATCAGGGCACACCATGTTTCCAGCGAAGGGCAAGTTCATACCTTGTGTATGGTCTGAGCTATATGCACTTGATAATGCATAATTACTCTACTTGGCAATCATTATGATGTGTGGCCGGCCTCTGGCACTTATGAACAAGAGTTTAGTCCTTATGGAACCCTCGTGGGTAAACCAGTGACTCTCCCCTTAATAAAATTCAGGCCACCAAACTCCAACTAACAGATGATCAAGTTTTAAGACTATGGCCGTGCACTAATGAGGTAGTTTAAGGTTCTCATTGACAGATTAAAGACACCCAGACGAGCCCTGCCACGACCACCGACCAAAGCCTGCATCTGCATCAAGGTTCTTCAGTGGACAAGAGGACCCTGGCGCCCAGGTGGAAAGGTCCCTACCAGATCTTCCCGGATCCACACATCACGCTGCAAGAGGGCCGTTGACCCAGACTTCGCCAGTCAAGTGCAGACAGCAACCGAGGCGGCGCTCTCAAGGACAACGCAGGCGATTTCTCCCCTAAGCGGCCAACAGCAGGAGTTGACTGCTTCTCCCAAGACCCAGCAGATCATGTCCCTCTACAAATATTTAAGGGACATAATAATGCCCAGCCACTCGCCAGAAACCAAAAAGGTGTCATCCTACTGGTAGAGTTGGCGAAAGTCCAGCAAGAGCCAAATGCCAGCTGCACGAAGACAGACTTAGCCAGGCAGCCAATGATGACTGAGATGGTCGCCCTGTTCCAGTACGGTGGTCTTGTTCTTTTTGAACTATGCTTTATGGGAAATAAAGGAGGGTATAGTACAACTCAGTTTAACTGTAGCAGAAATAGATAAACTTACCAAACTGTCAAATATGTGCTTTAATTGTTTTAAACGTTAGCTGTTTTTTGCTGCGCCCCCAGAACTCACCCGTTGCGCCCCCATTACACCTCTGCAACCATAACACGCCCCCATTCTAGCCCCGGAACCTGTTTTCAACCCCAGCAAACATGTGGTGTAGAAGTAATGATGAGAGTGCCTCTGAGCGTCTGCAGAGTCCTTACAACACCCTTGGGAATACACTTGGGAAGCAGCATTCTTTGGCGGACTTCACTTCTCAGTGCCTTTGCAGGGGACTGAGTGGCTCCCTTCCTCAACTATAGGCAGCCTTAGCTCAGCTGCAGAGCATAACCTTTGTCCGCACAAGGTACCAAGTTCGATTCCTGTCCGGTCCAATTCAAAGGGTCTAGTAGCAAGCCAGAGGAAAGATGAGAACTTGCCAGTCAGAACAGAACGCACTGTGCTAAAGGGGCCAGTGGATGGACTAAAAAGGCGGTTTCATATGCCTGCATGTTCATTTATTTAGGGTGACCATCTGAAAAGGAGGACAGGGCTCCTGTAGCTTTAACAGCTGTATTGAAAAGGAAATTTCAGCAGGTGTCATTTGTAGATATGAGGAACCTGGGGAAATTCCCTCTTCATCACAACAGTTAAAGCTGCAGGAGCCCTGCCCGCTTTTAAAACTAGTATAGCTCCTGAACCTTTAACTGTGGTGATGAAGAGGGAATCTCACCAGGTCCTCCTTTTCATATGGTCACCCTAAAATAGTACATAATGCTATGGGGTTTGGCAGTGCTAAACAATATTATCCCCAGTTAAACTGGGAAATGGGTGAGTTTAGGAATCCTAAACAAGGCATTATTAAAAGAAAACCTTTTACATTATTATGGCCAACAGAACAGTGGAAAAAATCGGGTTCACTTTGAATACAACAGCAATGGTTGAGTTAGTTGGTTGTAGGGTTATACTGCTGGTTGGTAACTTATATTTTTACATTATTGTAATTATTAGTTTACCTTTATTGTTACATTGTCAGTGTTTTTATTTATTGAGATATCAAGATGTATTCTATCCAAATAATGTGACCAGGCCCCAGTTAAAACTGTTCTAAGCTCACCACCAAGGCCATATTGTGGGTGCTCTCCAAATAGTGTATACATAAAAATCTGCAAACGGCTATGCCCGGAGTAACACCTTCAATAGAAATTGACTTGTGAAAATCTAGTTCATTTATTTATTTATTTATTGCATTTCTAAACTCCCCAATAGCCGAAGCTCTCTGGTCAGTTTACAAATTTAAGACAATTCAAAACAATACAATAGTATAAAACCATAATATAAAATACAATATAAAAGCACAACCAGATAAAAACAGCAGCAATGCAAAAATACAAATTTAAAACAGCAAAGTTAAAATTAATTTATAGACTGTTAAAATACCGGGAGAATAAAAAAGGTTTTCACCTGGCATCTAAAAGAATATAACGTAGGTGCCAAGCGAACCTCCTTAGGGAGCTCATTCCACAGCAGAGAAGGCCCTCCTCCTGGTAGCCACTTTATATTACATCCCAAGTGTTAAAATGTTTTAAAGAGAGCTGCATTTTCTTGCTTAATATTAACTCACACTGAATAGGCCTGAGAAAAGATTGCTTCAGTAACCCAATCATTCCTCTCTTCTTTCTCCACCCTTACCTGGGAGTAACTCCTATTATTAAAAAATGCCTTTTTTAATGGTCCTTCCTCCTCCCTCCCAATCCCCTTTCCTTTTGTGTTGTGTCTTTTAGATTGTAAGCCTGTGGGCAGGGACCGTCAAGAAATTCTGAAGGCCGCTGTGAGAGCCTTTTTTCGCTGAATGGCGGCATAAAAATGCTTAAATAAATAAATAATGGTGTGCTGCTTTTAATGATGTACTAGTTTTAAACATTTGAATTAGTTGTATGTATTTTATGGTGTTTTTATTTGTGTGGTGCCCCACCTCAATCCAGAAGGAGAGGCAGGTAAATAATAATAATAATAGTGAGGCTTGCTTCTGGTTAGGGTACGATCCTATGCTGGCAGTTGTAGGACTTTTTCTGGCTAGGGAATTGCACCTTTTGCCTCCCTGTCTAATCTTTCTTTACTGCGTATTTCCCATTTTCTGTTTAGTCTAGCACTAAAGATTTGGTTAGGAGCATTTCCCCTCCTATCCACAGTGTTCTTTGTTTTTAACTGTGTATATTAATTGTTTTATACTGTATGTTTTTATCTGTACGCCGCCCTGAGATCTTAGTGATATAGGGCGGGATATAAATATTTTAAATAAATAAATAAATAATAAAATATTTCTTTTTCTAATCCAGGACCTTTTGCTTTTAAAACAATGGAAAATAATAATTGTCTTTTCTACTGATCTTGTATGAGGACAGCAAAAAGAACTACCATAAAGACATTTGTACAGCAACTAAAAATACATGTTGATTTCAGATACATTGAATGTCTCACTTGTTCTTTATTTCAGCGATTTTAACATTAACGTATTTTGTAGAACAGGTTGGTGTTACTTGTGAGCTGTAGAACCAGACATGTGACCAAGGCCACGCCCCCTTGGGGGGGCAGATGGGGCCACCCTTTTGGGGGCCAGGCATGATGTTGGGGTGGGCATGTCTCCTTGAGAGCGGCCGTATTGTCCTCTTTTTTGGTTTCCAAAATATGGCCAGCCTACCCATGGGGATGGTTAGCAAATGACCCCTGTTCCCTGCCAATCAAAACACTGTTGAAGGCTTCCACCTGGTGTTTGAGTGTGTTAGTTCTGAGTCTTTCAGCAATCCTGCTTGAAGGAACTCCAGAACTGCTGACAAATCTGCCCCCTCCGGAATATTGCCTGAGTCTCGACACCAAAAAATGAAGGCCTTCCAAGTATTATTGTACACCCTATTAGTAGAATTGTGCCAAGAGTCCAAATGGGAGTTCAGGCCGTCATTTGATCATGGCTTTGAAGTGGTGAAGCACCAGATGGGGCTCCTGTAAAGACCACACACCTTAGGTGACCAGGTGAGCCCCCCCATCCCATCAAGTTGGCATCTGTTGTGATGACTACCCAAACTGAACTTACCAGGCTGACTCCTGTGGACAGCCTGTGGGGGATGGGGTCAACCACCAAGTCCAAGACCTTTGAAGAGTTTTCGGAAGGAATAGCTGTAGGTGGGACCTTTTGGCAATCTCCTCTTGGTATGGGAGCGACTGTACAGAGACCGTACAGTCAGAGACTGTAGTTCCGACTATAGATCCCTGAACTACATGAATGGACAGAAGGGTACTGTGCTGCCATTCCTCGGTGAGAAACATCTGGAAGCTTTTGGTGTCCAGAATCACTCTAGGGACTGAAACGGAATCAAGGAGCTTGGCTGTGGAGACATTCCAGTGTTGCCTGGACATCCTCCAACCCTTTCTCCCAGGAGGGAGACTTGATGAGGATGTCATCTAGGAAGGGAATCTACACGTAGTACTGAAGGCGCTTGCGTGCACCTCCAGTGCACCGTCAAAACGATGGTGTAGATGGCGAAAGAAGAGACGGAGGAAGAGACAGAGGAGGAGGAGGAGGCTGGAGAACCGGCCGTGTCCTTGCCGCCACCGCCTCCCCGCCGGGCCTCCTGCTGCCGGGGTAAGAGCCACCCAGGTCGGAGAGCTCAGCTTCCGCTTCCGCCGAGCTCTCCAACCTGGGTGGCTCTTAGCCCGGCAGCAGGAGGCCGGCGGGGAGGCTGCGGTGGCAAGGACACGGCTGGTTCTCCAGCCACCTCCTCCTCCGTCTCTTCTTTCGCCGTCTACATCATCGTTTTGATGGCGCACTGGAAGCGCATGCAAGCGCCTTCAGTACTATGTGTAGATTCCCTCCAGGTAAGAGTATAGGCAGTAAAATTTTTGCTGACTGAATGGCATTAACCGGTACTGGAAATGTCTACCTCCACATGCAAACCTCAGGAACCTACAGTAGCAGGATCACTCCCTAGTCCCTAGAATGATTCTGGACACCAAAAGCTTCCGGATATTTCTCACCGAGGAATGACAGAGTAGTACCCTTCTGTCCATTCATGGAGTTCAGGGATCTACAGTCAGAACTACAGTAGATATGCCTCTGAGAGTTGCAGAGAGACTAGGAAGTCTTGCTGCAAAATAGCTGTCAAAATGAATGTGAGGGTCTCCATTTTGAAATTCTTGTGTGAGAGGAATCTGTTGAGCCATTTTCGGTCCAGCATAGCTCTGACCATGGGGGAATCCGCACGTCGTACCGAGATCGCTTCTAAGCGACCCCAGTGCGGCGTGAAAGCGATCGTGTAACTTGCCTCAACACCACAATAAGAACTCAACACCACAATAAGAAATCACTTCTTTATTTTCTATATATAAACAATTTGGAGAGTACAAATTAAAGGAAGCTGGAACTTCAGGAGGGAAAGAGACTTCTGAGGATGGCTCAAAAACCCACGTAATGTGAATCACATGTTCAGATGCCTCTTTTACAATTAGGTCTGGCAGCCTAAAATGGACAGTGAGTTGGAGAACTGGAGGAAGTCATTGCACAGGTTCTCGAATTCTTCCATCTGGCATTCTTCATCATTCGGCCATCTCTCAATCCAAGTATCTTTGCTAATGATGTAGTTGGTGCTAAAAAGGAGAGAGGGGAAGCTTTGAATCTTTGCGTTATGGGCATATTGGTTAGCTTGGCTGCTGTGCAGAAACCTATAAGGGCTGGGCCATATTGACAAGGACCATCTCTCAACTATTGCACATACCATGTGATATACGTGGGGCTGCCTTGAAAATGGTCCGGAAGCTTCAGCTGGTACAAAACAGGGCAGCCTGCCTACTAACAGGGACTGGCCGGCAAGATCACATTACGCCAGTCCTTTTACAACTTCATTGGCTGCCAGTCCAGGTCCAGACCCAATTCAAAGTGCTGGTATTGACATTCAAAGCCCTAAACGGTTTGGGGCCAGGTTATCTGAAGGAACGCCTCCTCCCATATGTACCTGCCCAGACCTTAAGATCATCTACAGGGGCCCTTCTCCGTGAGCCCCTGCCAAAGGAAGTGAGGCAGGTGGCTACTAGGAGGAGGGCTTCCTCTGCTGTGGCATCCCGGCTGTGGAATGAGCTCGCCAGAGAGGTCCGTCTGGCGCCTACACTGTACTCCTTTTGTCGCCAGCTGAAGACCTTTCTATTCTCTCAGTATTTTAACACTTAATTTTAACTTACATTTAAATTTTACTGTTCTAACTCTGTATTTTAATCTTACATCAATTTTGCTGCGTGGTTTTATCCTGGTTGTGCTTTTTATACTGTATTTTGTATTTGTGCTTTTAACCTGTTGATTAGTTTTATTATGGTTTTAATTTTTGTGAACCGCCCAGAGAGCTTCGGCTATTGGGCGGTATAAAAATGTAATAAATAAATAAATAAATAAATGGAAGCAAAATGCTTTTGATGGAAAGAGGATTTGAACAACCACCATTTGGTTTTTCCTAGAAAGTCATGTTCTGGGGAGCTTTTTGAATTTTGGGGAATTCAAAATGGCTGCCACCATTAAAAAAAAAGGGAGCATTTCATGCAACCCTTTTTTAAAAACCCAAACATTTTTTATGTTTGGATCTCTATGTTTTAAAAATAAGAATTCCTTCTGAAACATCCAAAGGCACTATATTCAAAAGCAGATCTCCCAGGTTTAAAAAGAGTCACCTCATACCATCTTTTTTGGAGGGTGCGGGGAGAATCAGAGATTAACCGTACAATCCTATGTATGGTTAGTTAAGTGCTGTGCACAATTCAACAAAATTGGACTTATTCCCAAATAAAAGTGCTTAAACAATCAGCAAAAAGATGCAGATTAATAAAACTGGGGACAGGCACCTTCATGATATTATAAACATACAATGCGAAGGGAATAAAAGCCCCCTCTAACAGATCATATCAAGAATAGAGACTACTGAAGCCTTAAATAAGGTTGGGATGAAAATGAGAAAACCTTTCATTTTCCTTAGGAACTGTCTCCCAAAAAGATCCTGATGGGGAGAAATAAACTAGTGTTAAAATGGAGGTTAGAACAGGAGAGGGTAGAAAGTAGATTACAAGATGCTTTCATAGAATCATAGAATAGCAGAGTTGGAAGGGGCCTATCAGGCCATGGAGTCCAGGAATGCAGGAATCCACCCTAAAGCATCCCTGACAGATGGTTGTCCAGCTGCCTCTTGAATGCTTTGGATTTCAACTCCTAGTATTGCTGGCAATTGGTCATGCTGCCAGGGGCTTCTGGGAGTTAAAGTCCAAAACATCTAGAGATCAGTCTTCTGCCCACCCGTGCTTTATAGTACAAACTGCTTAGTGTTTAATGAGGCAATTTTGGAACTCTGCGGGTACATTGGTGTTACACCAGTGCTCTGTAGAGCAAGCACATTAAGTATTATGTAACATACTGTAAGGCTGAAGCACATGAGTGAAACCTTGACATATTCCTTGAGATGAAGGAAGGGCACAAACACAGGATAGTATCAGCCAAGTCACACTGGCTATGTATATAGGGGGCTCAGCATCATCGTTAAGGTTAATTTACAGCCGTATCTACATCTCAAGAAAATATCAGCTGTAACCACAAGAGATCCACTGAAGCAGCTGAGAAATCTATGGAAGAGTTTTTATGTTGCATGTTTTCTTGGCTGAATGCTCTTGTTTTTCAAACTTGCACTGGTTTTGATATATTGTTAGGCTTGTTCCATCTGTCTAAGAAATGAAATGAAATACGTACTCCGTTTTTGTGGGCCACATGTCAGCACTGGGGCCCCAGATCAGATAGTCCTTGTTCGGCTCCAGATTCAGCGCTTGCCTGCATTTCAACTGACTGATAAACTTGCGGGGCTTGGCTTGTGGATTTGAGTCGCTCCCTGGAGGAATCAGATAAAAAAAAAAATCATAAATGTTTGAATCAAGGCTGTGAGCTTTTACTGGACTTGGGGGATGCAATCAGTAGGAAGAAGACGGAAGGGTAGTCTTGTTTTGATGTCACTTTTATTTATTTATTTCATTTATATCCCACCCTTTTTCCTCCAAGGAACCCAAGGTGACGTACATAATCCTTTGCCCCTAGTGTCTTCAGGTGCATGCAGAGTAACTTAAGTAGAGTGGTTTAGCTACTCTGGATCCACACCCATCACATTTGTTTCAGACATACAGTCTTCCTTGTTCTACTAATTTCTAAGAGCAGCCAGCTGTGGTGCAAATTGCTGATTGGCTGGTCCATATGACATCACAAAACCAGTTCTCCGCTTTCCCATCTCATCTCCAGTCCAGCTTTTCAAGTTTTAGAGACTGAAAGTTGTACTTGCTCATGTCCCTCTACTGCCAATTCTCTCTCTTGTGTAGCCCCCTGCACTATCACCCCGCACTGTTCCAAATAGCTGCCGACCTCCTGGACCAGATTGGAGGGGGGGGGGCACAGGAGGGAGGAGATAATTGGCAAAAATGATTTGCTGGCGCAAAGAGCCTTCCATCAGTGAAGGGATGTCATTGAATGCACCCAGGAATGTGTGTGTGTTACAAGCAATAAATGCTTCACTGAATAAACTGAGGGCTTTCTCTGTGGTGGCCCCTCGACTGTGGAATGCCCTCCCCTTGAAGGCCTGATTGGTGCCAACATTGATTGCATTTCGACGCCAAGTAAAAACAAGGCTTTTTAACAAAGCCTTTGATGGTTAAACTCACTAGCACATTGTTTTAACTGCTTTTAAATTATATATTGTTTTAACTTGGATCATGGTTTAATTTGTTTTTAACTGTGCATATTTATTGTTTTATACTGTATGTTTTTATCTGTATGCCGCCCTGAGATCTTAGTGACATAGGGCGGGATATAAATATTTTAAATAAATAAAATAAAATAATTGGATAGTACTACTAGTAGTAGTAGTGGTAGTAATAACAATAATGATGATGGTAGTTATGATGAGGAGAGACATCTTGCATGAATCATGGGGGAGAACATTAGATTCAGCATTAGATTCGCAGGCAAATACGTGCGCCAAAGGAGCAGAGAAAATGATTGGGGGAAAACATCTCAGTTCCTGTTCCTATGTGCATCTCTGCACTGTCATTATAATCGGAAACATTCAAGACGGCCTCTTCTTTTAACAATGCTTTGGTTTATTAATGTGTAAGATTTCTCATATTTCCTTTCATAGCTCAGAAAGAGACCTATAATGGAGGTTTGGGTGATTGATTTAGTGATTGATTGACTTTTATTATGATACTGACCCCCCATGTGTTGCAGAGGATTCTGGAAAGTGATATATGATGTATATTCTGAGACAGCATCCCATGGCAGGGAGAGACTGGCCCAGTTTGCATAACAAAATGGGGGTTAATAAGCCCTGGTAGCTTGTTAACCACCCCCACGCATGCCTGTCTCATGCTAGCTGAATCCCCTAATTATTCTTGCCAGGCATGAGTTGCCATGACGTCCGAACCCAGCAAGGGTGGTTGGTTGGGGTAATTAACAAACCATGAAGCAACCCTGCAGCAAACTGTCTGTGCTGTATTTCAGGGAAGCTTCTGGGGAACCCCAGTATTTCCTAGAAAAAACCAATAACCTAGGTCATTCTTCCTCAACCTGGTGCTCTCCAAATGTTTTGGAACACAGCTCCCAGCATGACCATTGACCAAGTTGGCTGTTTGGGGTGTTGAAGTCCAAACTATCTGGAGACTGGAGAGCACCAGGGTAGGAACGGTTGATGTAGAGTCTAACATGAGCTTTCAAAGCAATAGTTATTTACAGCAAACGTTCCTGCTTTTGTATCCAAGGTATGATTTTCGTCAGGAGGGAAATTCTTACCTTCTTTAATAATTTCCGAAACTTCCATGATATAGTTGTCATCACCCTCTTCTTCTTCTATTCTAAGCAGCTTGGCTTTGTACACTTAAAAAAAAAAGACAGAGAAAAGAAATTAGCTAAGATAGCTCCATGAGAAAAGAAATTAGCTAAGATAGCTCCATGCTTACAATCAGCGAGACTTAATACTCAGTGCTGGTGAATTTTCAGGAGACCTTGGAAATCGCATTTCATTTTGGCACCACTAAACTCCAGAGCCTGCTCACTGATCCGGAATTAATTCCAGAACACATGAGTTGTTGTAGTGCTATTGAGGCCCAACATACGACAAGCTACAATGCCGCCGCTACAGAAAATGTCATCATGGATGAGTTTGTATAGCAGCAGTTCCCCATGTGGAGGGAGGCAACCGGCTGTCCCATGAGAAAGTGAGGCAACTGGCATTACCACCTCAAGTGGTGGCTGTTGGTTACTAGGTGTTCAGGGCCGGTGCTACCATAGAGGCCACTCAGGCGGCAGCCTAGAGCGCCAAGGTAAGGGGAGGCGCCGAACGCCGCACCCGGAAGCTGCTCTCCCACAGCGGCTCTGAGAGAGCGGCTTCCGGGCACGTCATTCCGAAGCTGCCCGCCCGCCCCAGTGTCCTGGCTTCGCTTCGGCTGGGCACCCACCCAGCCGAAGCGAAGCCCCCCACCACCACCCCTCCAGCGTCCTGGCTTCTCCCAGAGCGGCTTCCGGCCCGGCGCACTGTTCCAAAGCCACCTGCCCACTGGCACCCCCACCCCAGCGGCCTGGCTTCGCTTCGGCTGGGTGGGCGAGATGGCGCCCCGCACCCAGGTACAGTGGGGTGGGGATGGGTGGGTGAAAGCAGCTCACCTGCCTAGGGCGCAAAATAGTTTGGCAACGGCCCTGTAGGTGTTGATTATTATCATTCAGGCACAGCCCCTGCCTCACTTACAGAATTAAGCAACATAAACCATTACCATAATCCACCGTTGGCTTGCAGGCTAATTCAATTCGTATCTGTAGATCAACGGCTTCCTCTACCTTGTTGAGCAAGGAGCAACTTTCTTTGGGAGAAGAGCACAAAGAAAGAAAGAAAGAGCACATGAGGAAACGGAATATCTCCCTAGAAGCCCCACATTGTCTCAGGGAGCATTTCTAGTCAGATTTCTTGAACTGGTCATTGGGACTGCCAGGTTTTGAGTTTAAAAGTACCGCTAGGTGCAGGGGTGGAATCTGACAGCATCCAGTGGGTCAGCGTTGAAGCCTGAGCAGCCTGCAGAATTTACTGGCTTTTCAGCCCCCAGTATTGTATGCCGGGCAGTTTTATTGATCGTCGGACCACTCTTAATTTCCATGATCCTGGATGTCCCTTCCATAGCAGGCTGAGGGTGTTGATCTCTAGGCACCAGCACTCACTGACATTCTCGTCAAGACTTGTCATGATGGAGCCTGCCTCCATATTTCAAGATTTTCTCCCCATTTCCTGATTTTCAAATATTTCTGGATTCCAGCAGCAGTCTTAGCAATGACCCGACGTCGTGATGTTCTCTCCACATGAACGGGAGATTTTAAGAACTTTATGGAGACTTTAGTTTATCTAGTAGTGGACATTTTACAGGCAAAAATATTAGTACTTATCCATGGAGCAGAAATTAACGCGCTAAAAAGAAACGGGAAGCAGTGCTATCAATCAGTGATAGGAAAAATCCCCTTGGTGTGATTCGGGATTGCACGTGACGTACCCACTATTTCCCCCACAAATTGGAAGGCAGCTCATTTTTCCCCAGGCCAATTTCAAAATCCAGGCCCCATCATTCTCCCAAATATGTGATCAAGAGCTTCAAGCGGATCTAACTATCTACTTTCAATCCCCATAAAGACCTAACCCTCCCATCCTGTGTCCCTGTCCCATTGCCTCTTCACTTTCCTCCTATGTAGCAAGACGGGCAGTAGGGAGGTCTTGCTGAAGCCCATCTCCACTGCTGAAGCCCATCTCCACTGCTGAAGCCCATCTCCACTGCTGAAGGCCATCTCCACTGCTGAAGCCCATCTCCACTGCTGAAGCCCATCTCCACTGCTGAAGTCCATCTCCACTGCTGAAGTCCATCTCCACTGCTGAAGCCCATCTCCACTGCTGAAGCCCATCTCCACTGCTGAAGACTATCTCCATTCCTCCAGTCTTCCCTGCCTCCCCAGCTGGTGCCTTGAATGGAAAGGTGGTAAATATTGTTTGTGTGATATGCAGGTTCCCCACCCTTGCCTTAGGGAATGGCTCTTACCATATGGGCCTCACCATGTGTCAGCACAGAAGGCTTTGCTCAGTGAAGGCTACTCACTCAAGCTATATTTGTTTGGCGAGCACACAAAATTTGGCCTTCTCAGTGGTGGACTTCCCTCCCTCTAGAGATTTGGGAGGCTTCTTAAGATATTCCAGTTTGCCAGGCTTTCACCAGTGTACCTCTGAGAAACACGTTGTTCCTGGCCACTTAAGTAGAAAGCTGTGGCTGCTGTCAGGCATTGGGAGTGTAGGAGGGAGTGTTATAGTGAGGTTTTGTGGTTTGGTTTGGTTTTTATAAGAAAAACATTCATTTCAGGGGAGGGCTGGGAATACAAATGGGTAGATTTGTTTTGAATTTACATTTATTTTTAAGCCAACTCTAGGGGTGGCACCCTCACAAGGAAGTGTACGAGATAAAAGAAGCGATACAAAACAAAGTAATGCAGACCATCTAATAATTCATAGCATTTATATGGCATTTCAGGGGGCTCTTACTATATATATATATATATATATATATATATATATATATATATATCTATCTCCCAGATGGCAGATAGGGGACTGAGGGTTAGGCCCTCTTACTGAGTTTGTGGTAGAGGCAACATTCGATTTGGGGACATTCTGCCCCCTTAGAATCATAGAATAGCAGAGATGGAAGGGGCCTACAAGGCCATTGAGTCCAACCCCCTGCTCAAGGCAGGAATCCACCCTAAAGCATCCCTGACAGAGGGTTGCCCAGCTGCCTCTTGAAGGCCTCTAGTGTGGGAGAGCCCACAACCTCCCTAGGTAACGGGTTCCATTGTCGTACTGCTCTAACAGTCAGGAAGTTTTTCCTGATGTCCAGCTGGAATCTGGCTTCCTTTAACTTGAGCCCGTTATTCCGTGTCTTGCACTCTGGGAGGATTGTGAAGAGATCCTGGTATATTGCATCAGTTTACATATTAGTCTATGTGAGGAAGGAATTATAAACACTCTTATACATTACCTATTTGACTGCAAACTATAGCCTGAGAGAACTATGAGGCTAGTGGCCCTTTGAACGACCCTTCGCCACCTTACAGATAGTAGATCAGCCTTTCCCTACTTGGATCATTCCAGATGTTCTTGACTATGGCTCCCAACAGCCCCAGCCAGAATGGCCAAGTGTCAGGCATGATGGTAGTTGTTGTCAATCTGGAGGGATGCAGGTTGAAGAAGACTGATAAAGTTATAACCTGGATTAAGCCCTTTCAACCAGAGATCATAAATTCTGCAGTAGCGCAATTCCCTTGCAGTCCGTCACCCACCCACCTGCCCGCCCACCTACTTCTTGCCTTTGGGTGAGTAGAGGCAGTCCGTCACCCACCCACCTGCCCGCACACCTTACCTTCTGCACATCGGCAAACATCACCATGGCATATCTTACTGAGGAGATCACTTCCTTGGTCTGGATGGTAGAACTTCATGCACTGTTCATCTGGAAGAAGGAATGAAAAGACATGTCCCTACTTCGTACTGACAAGCCTGTGTAATTCAGTGATTTAAACCCTTAGGAGGAGGAAATCCCAGAAGTAAAAGCATTGGAAAGTGCAGAAAGTAGGGTTAGATGGCCCATTTCTCCCAAGTTTCTTTAAACAAGCTTCTTTAAACAATCACTTGGAAATGAAGGAATGGTACACACACATACCAGGAATGGTACACACATACACGCACACATGACCAGCTTCTGTTCGCTATGGTCCTAGAGGCTGTAAGTGTATTTTGCGACACAAACTGACCTATTCACAAACAGTCAGGCTCTACTATAAAGGCAGTACCATGTAGTATTAAGGCAATGGAGCTTCTGTGCTTAAGCATGGCCAGGCCATTACACATAACATTCAGAAGTAACATTAGAAATGTAGAATAACATTATTTCTTACAAGTGCCTTAAAAGTGAAACTGTGGGCAAATGTTTTCACTACACCTTGATTGAATTTCTTAGGGCCTACCAGGAGCCAGATAACATTGCTTTATTGGTCAGGAATCTCAGGACTGCACCCATCCAATCAATTATTATTATTATTATTATTATTATTATTATTATTATTTATTTATATAGCACCATCAATGTACATGGTGCTGTACAGAGTAAAACAGTAAATAGCAAGACCCTGCCGCATAGGCTTACAATCTAATAAAATCATAGTAAAACAATAAGGAGGGGAAGAGAATGCAAACAGGCACAGGGTAGGGTAAGCAGGCACAGGGTAGGGTAAAACTAACAGTATAAAGTCCGCACAACATCAAGTTTTAAAAGCTTTAGGAAAAAGAAAAGTTTTTAGTTGAGCTTTAAAAGCTGCGGTTGAACTTGTAGTTCTCAAATGTTCTGGAAGAGCATTCCAGGCGTAAGTGGCAGCGGAAGAAAATGGACGAAGCCGGGCAAGGGAAGTAGAGACCCTTGGGCAGGTGAGAAACATGGCATCAGAGGAGCAAAGAGCATGAGCAGGGCAATAGTGTGAGATGAGAGAGGAGAGATAGGAAGGAGCTAGACCGTGAAAAGCTTTGAAGGTTAACAGGAGAAGTTTATATTGGATTCTGAAGTGAATTGGAAGCCAATGAAGAGATTTCAGAAGCGGAGCACTGCAGTTGCTGGATTGGTAAAATACCTTGGGGTGGCAAAACAAACCACAGCAAAATCCACTCTTCTACGCTGCAACAAAGCCGAATTAGGGCAACTACCCATGTTTCAATAGGGTTCTATCACATGCACACACTGGTTTGCGAAGTGCTAATTGGGCTTTAGGCTGTTTGGCTGGCCTCCACTTTGCAAAGTCCACTGGAAAGAGCTTGCAGTTACCATTACCTAGATTGTAATAGTTGTAGACCTTCACTGATGCTGGTTGAATGAGACCAACTTGAAAAAATTGGTGAGCTTTAAATTGCAGACATTCATCATCCTTGTGGGAGAGCTGTGATGGAGAGAGAAAAGGAGAAATACATATCTGGGTGCCGGCCTTCCAATGGAGGTAGTCCTCTCTCACAGACTCCTGAGCCATATTGTGGAAATCACTTCAGTTCAGACTTGGGCGTTCAGGTTTGATAGGGCAATTTTTAAGGGTGTCCCAGGTTCATGGCTCAAGAGGAGGACAAGAATGATACAGGTATGATGGAATCCAGCAGATTAAAGTGGTATGCTAAAATAGTAGCCTGTCAGACTTATGTTGCTGCAAATGCCAGAAGACCTACAATTCCTGACAGCAATGCCTGACATTTTCACTCCAACATAAAATCAGGTGATGGTGCTGTTGCTATCAAGCGCCAGAAGACCTACAATTCCTGACAGCAATGCCTGACATTTTCACTCCAACATAAAATCAGGTGATGGTGCTGTTGCTATCAAGCGCCAGAAGACCTACAATTCCTGACAGCAGTGCCTGACATTTTCACTCCAACATAAAATCAGGTGATGGTGCTGTTGCTATCAAGCGCCAGAAGACCTACAATTCCTGACAGCAGTGCCTGACATTTTCACTCCAACATAAAATCAGGTGATGGTGCTGTTGCTATCAAGTGCCAGAAGACCTACAATTCCTGACAGCAATGCCTGACGTTTTCACTCCAACATAAAATCAGGTGATGGTGCTGTTGCTATCAAGCGCCAGAAGACCTACAATTCCTGACAGCAGTGCCTGACATTTTCACTCCAACATAAAATCAGGTGATGGTGCTGTTGCTATCAAGCGCCAGAAGACCTACAATTCCTGACAGCAGTGCCTGACATTTTCACTCCAACATAAAATCAGGTGATGGTGCTGTTGCTACGAAGTGCCAGAAGACCTACAATTCCTGACAGCAATGCCTGACGTTTTCACTCCAACATAAAATCAGGTGATGGTGCTGTTGCTATCAAGCGCCAGAAGACCTACAATTCCTGACAGCAATGCCTGACGTTTTCACTCCAACATAAAATCAGGTGATGGTGCTGTTGCTATCAAGCGCCAGAAGACCTACAATTCCTGACAGCAATGCCTGACGTTTTCACTCCAACATAAAATCAGGTGATGGTGCTGTTGCTACGAAGTGCCAGAAGACCTACAATTCCTGACAGCAATGCCTGACGTTTTCACTCCAACATAAAATCAGGTGATGGTGCTGTTGCTATCAAGCGCCAGAAGACCTACAATTCCTGACAGCAATGCCTGACGTTTTCACTCCAACATAAAATCAGGTGATGGTGCTGTTGCTATCAAGCGCCAGAAGACCTACAATTCCTGACAGCAATGCCTGACGTTTTCACTCCAACATAAAATCAGGTGATGGTGCTGTTGCTATCAAGGGCCATTAGACCTACAATTCCTGACAGCAATGCTTGACATTTTCACTCCAACATAAAATCAGGTGATGGTGCTGTTGCTATCAAGCGCCAGAAGACCTACAATTCCTGACAGCAGTGCCTGACGTTTTCACTCCAACATAAAATCAGGTGATGGTGCTGTTGCTATCAAGCGCCAGAAGACCTACAATTCCTGACAGCAATGCCTGACGTTTTCACTCCAACATAAAATCAGGTGATGGTGCTGTTGCTATCAAGCGCCAGAAGACCTACAATTCCTGACAGCAATGCCTGACGTTTTCACTCCAACATAAAATCAGGTGATGGTGCTGTTGCTATCAAGCGCCAGAAGACCTACAATTCCTGACAGCAATGCCTGACGTTTTCACTCCTGAACACAAAATTCATGACCTAAATCACAATGAAAAACACAGCAAAGCACCACGTTCTCAATTTTTAATAAGGGCCTTGATGCGGATTAGGGATGGTTCCGGAAGATCAGCTTACCACAAAATGCACACACCCATCCCATCTTCTGCAGCTCATGGAACGTTGCCTTACCACACACACAACAGTGCTGCCCTAGCTGTGTTTACTCCCAGCTAGGCAAGGGTATTCCACAGAGCTCCTCCACAAGTTTTTACCTTGTCCAAGTAAATGATGACGTTCCCTCTTTCAGACATGACATTGTCAACTTCAAACTTGGAGATGTATCTGTCAACTCCTTCAGAAAGCTAAACATCAAAAGAAAGTAAGAGACAACATTGGCACCGGGAGTTACAGGTGAATCACATAAGCCATCCCTCAGAACTAGAACTGCCTCTAGGTTTCATCTATAGCAAAATTCAAAGAAAAATTAGAGATTATGTAAAATTAGGGAAATCTGTCAGGGGAGTTCCACACATCCCAGTGTTTTAATCAAGTTCTACCTGAGATGAAATTCTGTATCTGTACTGCCTCCATCAGAGGTAAAGACTCTTTTAGTGACTTCCTAGATCTGTAGGTTCCTGATTCTAGTCCTGAGGGCTCCTGACAATGCAACATCTGGTAAATCAAGTTCTGTTTTATGCAGGTCATAATGGTCAAGGACCAGCCAAGACATTTTGGCAATTGGGGACTTTTGTGTAGCTCCTGTTTATTCCAAAGAGCCTCAGGTGCAGGGAAACCACCCAGTGGCTTGTGTATCACCAAAGGTCAAATCTGTCTCCTACAGCTCCCCCCCCCACCCATTCCCTCCAGCTGCCCTCAGTGTGGAACTGAACTCACTTGCTAAACATGTGGTGCAACTTCTCTCTATCTTTCCTGAAATCTCTCCTTCAGAACTATTCTTCCACATGGACTTTAGCATATCCTACAATCCTCGTTCCCAACAGTAACTGCATTTCAACTCTGTGTAACTGCATTTACCCCTATTCACCCATCCCTTATCCTTAACTTTCTTTCCCCTCTCCTTGGTGTTTTTCCTGTTGCCCATTTTTAAGTATAAGCTCCTTGGGGGCAGAGACCTGAACATTTTTTGCCAATAAAAGTAAGTTGCCAATAGCACTATCTATGTAAGAATATGGTACTGTGAGGCTTATTACTTGAGATCTACTAGACTAATTCTGCTCATTTTGGTTTTAAACTGAAGCTTGAGCAACATAGACATATAGAAAATTTTGAAAATTGAAAAAGTTCAGAAACTTGAGCTTTAATAGCAATTAATTTCCTCCACGCCAAACAGGCAGGGCAGCCCCTCGGCCAGTGGGATGACAGACAGCCCTGCTCACCCAATCATAGAATCATAGAATAGCAGAGTTGGAAGGGGCCTATAAGGCCATCGAGTCCAACCCCCTGCTCAATGCAGGAATCTACCCTAAAGCATCCCTGACAGGTGGTTGTTCAGCTGCCTCTTGAAGGCCTCTAGTGTGGGAGAGCCCACAACCTCCCTAGGGAACTGGTTCCATTGTCGTACTGCTCTAACAGTCAGGAAGTTTTTCCTGATGTCCAGCTGGAATCTGTCTTCCTTTAACCTGAACCCATTATTCCGTGTCCTGCACTCTGGGAGGATCCAGAAGAGATCCTGGCCCTCCTCTGTGTGACAACCTTTTAAGTATTTATTATTATTATTATTATTATTATTATTATTATTATTTATTTATTTATTTATTTATTTATATAGCACCATCAATGTACATGGCTCATTTGAAGAGTGCTCTCATGTCTCCCCTCAAACTTCTCTTCTCCAGGCTAAACATGCCCAGTTCTTTCAGTCTCTCTTCATAGGGCTTTGTTTCCAGACCCCTGGTCATCCTGGTTGCCCTCCTCTGAACATGCTTCTTGAATTGTGGAGCCCAGAACTGGACGCAATACTCTAAATGAGGCCTAACCAGGGCCGAATAGAGAGGAATCAGTACCTCACGTGATTTGGAAGCTATACTTCTATTAATGCAGCCCAAAATAGCATTGGCCTTTCTTGCAGCCCTATCGCACTGTTGGCTCATATTCAGCTTGTGAACTACAACAATTCCAAGATCCTTCTCGTTTGTAGTATTGCTGAGCCAAGTATCCCCCATCTTGTAACTGTGCCTTTGGTTTCTATTTCCTAGATGTAGAACTTGGCATTTATCCCTCTTAAATTTCATTCTGTTGTTTTCAGCCCAGCGCTCCAGCCTATCAAGATCACTTTTGAAGTTTGTTTCTGTCTTCCAGGGTATTAGCTATCCCACCCAATTTTGTGTCGGGATAGTGTGGTGCGAAGATGCAATTAGGCTGCCACCACCAGTGGAGAGAAGGAAAGGAACAGAGGGGGCAAATTGGGGGGGGCAGTGTCACATGTACATTTTGAAGGGGGGATTCACTGTGCACGAGCCATATTTGCATTATTCATGAGCTCCTCTGTTGTGAAGGGTCTGAGGGGCAAAAGACAAGAAAGAAGCAGGACTGCTAGTGCCCATGGCGATGGACTTTAAACTAGTAAAATAAAGAATAATAGATAATAAAAAGATGCCTGTTTTGGCAGAGGCCGCAGTCACACGGGCACTGGGGTGTAAACAGCTATTCTCTGTGGCATCCAGCACAGCAAACTGCTGCGTCACAGCAGGAGAATTGGTGGCATTCATGATTAATCCCAATCCCTTCTCTCTCCAGACCTAACCACACAGCCAAAGGCTGCTTGTTGGCTGTAGTGAATTTCTTAGTCCGATACCCTCAAAGGACAATTTAAGCAGTCATTTCTAGCATCAAGCAAGGCTCACCTACCCTCTTAAGGTCTTCAGTGTCAGGTGCAAAGCCAGTGAGCATGGAGACATCAATAATGGTCATTGTGGCATCAACTTGACCAAGATACCTGAAATCAGGGAGAGGGATTTCATAGCTTAGAAATGTACCTGGCTTAGGTTCTGTTGACTTAGTTCTGCATGTCTGCAAAGTGGTTCCATTTGAAATTGGGAAAGGCAATTGTAGTAGAGGTTGCTCACTGGCTAGTGCCTGTGGCATCACTAAGATAATGACTCCTAGTCATCACAAAGTACTTTTGTAAAAGTGTACAATGTTTGTGAATGGGTGTGCGTGTGTGTGTGTGTGAGCGAACGGGGATAGGTGAAGAAGGCTCTTTACAAAAAAGTAGTAAGCTTGCCAGATGCACAATGGTGGATGGGGGTGAGGGAAGCCTGGGCCAGATCGACACGTCGTTGCTAAGGCGCTTCCGTGCGCCTTTTTTAAAGACGTACCTAAAAGAAGCGCCTCTTTCTTTACTGTGTGTACTGTGAGCTAGGCAGCGCCGCCTGCGGAAGAATCTCTACCCCATTCAAAGACGCTGCTCGGGCCGCTTCCCCCTCGCGTGTTCTTCCATTCGAATAATCCCCCCTCCCACCCGGTGGCTCTTCTGGCGCGTCCCGGCAGTGGCGGCTCCTCCTGCAAAACACTTTTCTCCCTCGGTGTGTTTGTATTTGCGTTTGCGTGCGCGTGTGCGAGCACACACCGAAGAGAGTCCCGGGGAGATGACACCGCGGGGGAGAGCGAGAGGCAGGAGCTGAACCCGTCCGCCGCGCGCACGCAAACGCAAATACAAACACACCGAGGGAGAAAAGCGTTTTGCAGGAGGAGCCGCCGCCGCCGGGACCTGCCAGAAGAGCCCGTGGGTGGGAGGGGGGATTATTCGAATGGAAGAACGCGCGAGGGGGAAGCGGCCAGAGCCGAGCAGCGTCTTTGAATGGGGTAGAGATTCTTCTGCAGGCGGCGCTGCCTAGCTCACAGTACACACAGTAAAGAAAGAGGCGCTTCTTTTAGGTACGTCTTTAAAAAAGGCGCACGGAAGCGCCTTCGCAACGACGTGTAGATCTGGCCCAGGCTTACAAGACAAGTTTAAACAGTCAGCATTTAGTTTGCTCTCAAAGAGTTGTAATGCAAATTGTAAAAGTGGGATCAAACTGAGGATGAAAAACCTACTGTGACTTAAAATCCTAGGTATATCCCTCACTTTCACCCTCCACCCAGCACACTGTAGACTAGGACCCTCCAGGCAAAATAGATGTAAACTGTGCACAAAAACACAAGAGAGAATAAAGGTCATTGTTTAACAACAGTAGTAGAAACTTCTGGACTTCCAATGTTGCCCTTTGGGTTTTGATGCATTCCTTTCCCACCAATGCAGGCGGAGGGCAGGGTCTCAGAGCCAACATATATCAAACTCCTTAAAATAGAGAAACCTTTGGGAAATGTTGAGTAAGCTCTTTTCTTTAAAACAATGATTTCTGCTTCTCCCAATTATTACTGAGGATCTTTAAACTAAATCCTCACCTGGTGCAGATTTTAATAGTGACAGCTCCCTGGGATCCCTTTGCCTGCTTTGCAGCTAGAAATTGTAATACAATAGAAAAAATAATCAATGCCTTTGTACAAATTCCTTTCCCCCATTTCCCTTAAATTCCCTCCCCCCACCAGCCTAGTTTTTAAATTCGAAGTTTGCACCATTATGTTCAAATATCGGTTCACCTAGTTAACACCCTATGTTAAGTTCTTTTAGCAGAAGATAAACAAGACTATTTCATGATTTGGGGCTTGTATATACGGCTTGTTTACCCCACCCTAAATGCGCATATTCACATTTTAGGTTACATGACGCAGCCGTCCATTCGCTGCAGCGCCGGGTTTTTAACCCTATAATGTGCATCTTTGCATTTGCAATTTACCACGACTTTTAGATCACGTCCGAATTTGCACCACATTATGGCTATGTGTCTTTGGGGGAGTTAAATGTGATTTTGACATGTGGGCGGAGCTTTGAGGGTAGGACAATGTGATTGGCCGATTTCCTGATTTCGCACCAATTGGCTGCCTTGTTCGTTCGCGCCGTTTTTAGTTTGAAGTCTCTCTCGAAGCTCCGCAGAGAAAGCTTCTTAAAACAATTTTATTTATGTAATTATATATTTATTGCATTTCTGTACCGCCCAATATGTGAAGCTGTCTGTGCTGTTCACAAAAACAAAGAGGGGGAAACAGGCAGCCAGACGAAGAAGATGTGTTCTGCTGCCTCGGTCCTTTCCCTCTGCTGCCTTGTTCCTTCCCCCCCCACCCCCTGCTCCCAGTTTGTCTGCCCCCATCTATATATGAATCTGTGGAGCTCCACATATAAAATGTATAGATTTACTCCTCTCTCGTAGCTCCGTATATGCGATAATGCGCATGTGCGCATTCCTAACTTCACTATAAAAAAATCAGGAAATAAATCACTGTTGCTGCTGCACATCTCCTTCGAGTCAACATAAAATCGGGTTTATATTTAATGAGGAGCAATCCTGTTGTCGTATAGATGGGGGCTAGGTCTCAAGGGCCTAGGTCAAGGGGGCTAGGTCTCAAGGGCCCCTGCCTCTTCTATTAGTAAACCTTATTAAATGTAGTGGGATGCATGTTTAGGTGCAAACGTTCAAAGAGTCTTTTCAAAAAGAACCCTAGCCCATAATTCTATAAGGAGGAACATATATATGGGAAACACATGAAGATAGGTAGATGCATCTTGTCCTACACTAGCCTTCCCCAACTTGAACTACAACTCCCAGCATCCCTGACCATTGATAGCAGTTGAAACTCAAAGGTTCAGCAAGGCTGTCCTACATACATACTTATGCACGCACGTGCGCGCGCACACACCTACTTCATCCATTTCAAAGTTTTAAAAGGGCTGCTACAAAGGCTCTTCAGGATTTGTGCTGAGCAAATATAAACTGAGCAAAAATAGACTTACGCAGCTGGATGGGTTGAACAGTAACTTCAAGATGGAAATTCTTGCACAGAGACACATCGTTCCGTGGCTTTTCATTATATACTCTCACAATAGTCATAGTTGCTTTTCCTTGGCCTGAGGCTTCCACAATGAAATCTTCGTTGATCTTGGTCTGAAAAGCAACCAGAGTTAGTTTGTACTTGCATTGGTTTCTCTTGATTTGTTTCATTGTATTATTATTATTATTATTATTATTATTATTATTATTATTATTATTTATATAGCACCATCAATGTACATGGTGCTGTACAGAGTAAAACAGTAAATAGCGAGACCCTGCCGCATAGGCTTACATTCTAATAAAACCATTATAAAACAATAAGGAGGGGAAGAGAAAGCAAACAGGCACAAGGTAGGGTAAAACTAACAGTATAAAGTCAGAACAAAATCAAGTTTTAAAAGCTTTAGGAAAAAGAAAAGTTTTTAGCTGAGCTTTAAAAGCTGCGGTATTACTCTTTTATTACTTTTCTTGTAACCTGGCTTGAACTAGACCTGGGATACAAATCTATGAGATATATATATATATATATATATATATGTATGTATATATGCTGTACCCAGCATAACATACGCCGTTGTAGCATATCTTAAAGTTTATTAATTAAATATCATCACAGGGGTGGGGGCTGCTTGGAGGCCGCCGATACAGTGCCGTCTGGCAGACCTGGGGGGCAGCGACGTTGGGGGAGGGGGAGCAGGTGTCCCCATCTCCCCGGGGTTCCTGTCAGCCTTGGGCCGCCTGCCCAGCTCACATGAGATTAGGCCGGGGCCTGGGCTTGCAGCAGCCGAGCAGCCCCCCACCCAGCCACCAAGGGCCCCGGCTGTGCCTCGCTCATGCTCTAGACCATGGCACTACCCCCTTCATGGGGGTGGAGAAAGCGATGAGGCAGAAAGGGGGGTAGGATTACCTTGGAAAGCCTGGAGGAATCAGGCGAGGGGCTTAGCAACCTGTATCAGCTGATGTTATACGTTGTGACTGTTGCTTAGCAACCTGTATCAGCTGAAGCCTTTATGGAAACATACCTAAGCATTTTATAGAGAGAGAAGATATATATATGTGTGTGTGTGTGTGTGTGTGTGTTTAACAAGTGCATGGTGAAATGAGAGTAGGTCAGCATGGGATCAATAAGACAACTGCAAGCACAAAAGAAAATATTCCATTCCTCCGCTATCGGAAGTCACAATCTACCAAAGTCTTCCCCATGCAAACTTCATTAAAAATGAATGGGAACTATTTTGCACAGATCCCTTTGATTATTTTAGATTTGCTATATTCACTGTAATGAAGAATAGGTGGCTTTAGCTAGTTCCAATAGAAATAAAAAACCCTACTCTGTATAAGAATACAATAGTGTAATGCTTATTACTAGGGATTTATCAAACTGATTTTGCTCATTTTTTAAAACTGAAGCTTGAACAGTGTAAATATGAAAAAAAAAATGATGGAAGTTTGAAAAATTTCAAAGCTCTAGCTTTAATAGCCAAACAGTACATTTCCATGCTCTAGCCAGGAACCTGAGGTGTTTTTTGTACTCTTCATCTTTGTGCTCTTAAAAACAGACCAACATACACACACTACACAATGGTAGCAGATCCATGTTTAAACTCCCACATCTGACACCGTCACATCTAGTTTGGCCTTGAGCCTCAAGCAGTACATCAGAAATAGCAACATTGCAAGTTTCCTTCTCAGGTCTACTTTCCATATGCCAATCCCTAAGCACACAGAGAGCTGTTCCCCAGTGTGCCTGTGCAATAGCAATTCACCAAATTCACCTTGGAAGCACAGGAAGGCATTCTTTGGTGGTGTGTGTGTTTTTAATAGTGGAGCTAAGCCAATTACAAGTCTGGAGGTGGGGAGAGAAACTTCTTAATGCTTTTGTACGCCTACATTCTAGACAGTAGGTTAGGCTTTCCATGGTATTTTATATTGCTGGATTCATTGAGCTTTAAACAGCGCTACCTTTATGACAAGGTAGATCAGAAATCTAAACACAGAATAACAAGTAAACATTTTCAGAAGAGTAAAAAATAGCTAAAACTCGCTCAGAAAACGCTGTACCTCTGCTGTCCGAGCTATGAGGGCACTGCTATAGTCAATCCTGAAACGGACCGGATCGTGACGTCCTGGCAATTTAATAGAAACATCCAAGTTCAGGTCTTGATGCGTAGGGATGTCCATTTCATACTGGGCAAGAGCTTGGAACACCATTATGGTTGCCTGGAATGACGGGAGAAAGATGCATTAGTTCATTCTGAAGTAGATCCCTTAGCAATTATTGGGCATTAGAACTGGATATCCAGTGAAAGAGATTACCAGGAACTGGAGTGTATGCAGAGCAGATACATATTTCATGAAACTACACCAGTGTGGCACTGGTGTTACCTGCAGCAAACATGTAGACATGGACAGCATACATACATGTAGATGGTTCTTTAAACACGCACATCTTTATGTCTCGGGGACCAAACTTTGCATGACACAGGAGGTCTGTAAACTGGACCTCTCACTGTTTGTTTAAAAGAAGTTAATAGCAGTTTGAGGACCCCTGATTCGGGTTGAAATCTTGCCATTGAAGCTGGGTGTAACGCCTACATTATTCTCCTGATCAAATTTCCCCTTGAAACATGCTACTTGCCCTGCAGGTGAAAACATACAGACACCTCTGTGGTAACGGGGGAAGGAAGAACTCCCCGCCCCTGTCCCTTCTCAGCTGCGAAGGACTCCCTGCAAATATGCATCCTAAATAACTACATGTTGGTCTCTACCTCTCTCATAAGCTACAACCAGGACCGGTGCTACCATAGAGGCCACTCAGGCGTCCGCCTAGTGCGCCACGCTAAGAAGAGGGGCGCCGGGCACAGCGCAGCACTCACACGCATTGGCTGTGAGCCGGCCCGGCCTGAGGATTCAGCTGGGCCTGGGCGGGCGAGATGGCACCCTGCGCCTGCCCAGCCAAAGCGAAGCCAGGGACACTGGGGTGGGGTTGGGGCGGCTCCATGTTTGGACTTCCGGAACGCGCCCGGAAGAGAGAGAGAGAGGGAAAGAGAATGTCTGGGTGAATGGGGTGCATGGGGTCTTTGAGTGAATGCATGTGTTCATGCGTGTTATTATTATTATTATTATTATTATTATTATTATTATTTATATAGCACCATCAATGTACATGGTGCTGTACAGAGTAAAACAGTAAATAGCAAGACTCTGCCGCATAGGCTTACATTCTAATAAAATCATAATAAAACAATAAGGAGGGGAAGAGAATGCAAACAGGCACAGGGTAGGGTAAAACTAACAGTATAAAGTCTGCACAACATCAAGTTTTAAAAGCTTTAGGAAAAAGAAAAGTTTTTAGTTGAGCTTTAAAAGCTGCGATTGAACTTGTAGTTCTCAAATGTTCTGGAAGAGCGTTCCAGGCGTAAGGGGCAGCAGAAGAAAATGGACGGAGCCGAGCAAGGGAAGTGTGTTTGTTTGGAGTGAGTGATGCTGAGTGTGTGTGTGCGCGCGCATGTGAGTTGGGGGGGATGATTTGGAGGTGATATTCCTATTAAATAATGCATTTTAGACTCATAGACATCCCTTTCCAATTTGTTTGCTATAAAGTGCGTATTTCTTGCACTTTAAAATAAATTTAGCAGTTTCAAGTTCTGTGCTTCTTATTTTTTCCAGGAAACATCTGTTCTTAAAAATCAAAGTTGGCATTTGGGGGGGGGTGTGAAAGTAGCTCACCTTGCCTAGGGCACAAAATAGTCTGGCACCGGCCCTGGCTACAACTCTTATGAAAGGGCATATAAAATATTAAATACATTCTCATATAAAGGAAGAATCATTACTACTTAGGCACGGAAAGACTCATTCGCGGCCCCGCTCAGTGGTCGCTCCTGGAGTCATGGCTGCCACCCGCCCTGTGAGCTGCGCTGTGCAACGCCCCTCCGTGACAAGCTGCCATGTTTACACAAGATGGTGGCTCTGTAATTTTCGTATTTTTAAAGTTGTGCAGAATGGAGGCCATAGAGGGGCAACATTAGCAGCTTTTTTTTTTGTAAAAATCATTCTATATATTGTTTGTGGTGTGTGTTCTTATATCATATTTTAATCGTATAAAATTACTTAACCTTTTGGAGTGAAAGATAAAAAGGCTATATAAAAGAATTCCTGTGCATCTATACCAGGACAGAATCTGCATTTCCCTCGTTGAACTTTGTTCTTGGGAAATGAAATGGGATTTGTAATTTTGCAATTTGTAATTTGTAATTTTGCATTGCTGCTGTTTTTATCTGGTTTTATCTGGTTGAGCTTTTATATTGTATTTTATATTATGGTTTTATACTGTTGTTTTATACTTTGAATGGTTTTAATTTTTGTGAACCGCCCAGAGAGCTCCGGCTATTGGGCGGTATAGAAATGCAATAAATAAATAAATAAATAAATAATATTAGGAAAGTTGTCATAGAAACTCCTCAGCCTCTTATCCCAATAACGAGTAAATGGAAAAGACAGCTTGCAAACGAGTCTCTGGTAGTTCATTTGCTTGTTGTGCAGATAAATTTAAAAATACAAGATAAAATGTTCAAAGCTTGAAAGAAAGAACTAAAATCGGTCGAGTTAAAAAAAGAATGCTGTAATAATTGTTGTTAGTTCCAGGAGAGCTCGGAGCAAGGCATCCTTCCGCCTCAGACCGGAACCGGAACTCCGAAATGGGATATACTAACTTCTGATCCTTAGACTCTGCTATTCTATTATTCTATGATTTTTTTTAAAAAATATATGTATATCTCTATCTGTATTAACTGTAGATGTTTTAATTTGTAAAATCGCCTAGAGTCCCACTATCGGGGAAAAGGTGGGAGGAGAAGGAGGAGGAGGAGCTACAAAGCACCCACTAGAGGGCACCGTTCCATTCAAAGTTATGAAGCGGGGAAGTTTTCGGTTATAGACCACATGGTCGCCCCTCTCTGCCCGTGTGATGCAGCCTATTACAATTGTGCAAGAAAAGCAGGAAGCAAAGCCTCAGTAAGGTAACGTGATTTCCCCTTAATCTAAAGAAGCCCATGATCTCTTCTCGATCCTCCCAGAGTGCAGGACACGAAATAACGGGTTCAAGTTAAAGGAAGCCAGATTCCAGCTGGACATCAGGAAAAACTTCCTGGCTGTTAGAGCAGTATGACAATGGAATCAGTTACCTAGGGAGGTTGTGGGCTCTCCCACACTAAAGGCCTTCAAGAGGCAGCTGGACAACCATCTGTCAGGGATGCTTTAGGGTAGATTCCTGCATTGAGCAGGGGGTTGGACTCAATGGCCTTGTAGGCCCCTTACAACTCTGCTATTCTATTATTCTATGATTTTTTTTTTAAAAAAATGTATATCTCTATCTGTATTAACTGTAGATGTTTTAATTTGTAAAATCGCCTAGAGTCCCACTATCGGGGAAAAGGTGGGAGGAGAAGGAGGAGGAGGAGCTACAAAGCACCCACTAGAGGGCACTGTTCCATTCAAAGTTATGAAGCGGGGAAGTTTTCGGTTATAGACCACATTGTCGCCCCTCTCTGCCCGTGTGATGCAGCCTATTACAATTGCGCAAGAAAAGCAGGAAGCAAAGTCTCAGTAAGGTAACGTGATTTCCCCTTAAGCTAAAGAAGCCCATGATCAAGCTAAATATAAAAATTCCTAGCCATGGACACATCTGCCACACTGTGCCTAGGCTGTACCACTTGAGATTGCCCAAAGGAGCTCATGTGATTATAAGTGCACCTCCCTATGAAAAATCCCCTCTATATAGGATACTAGCATGCTAGGGAGAAGGCTGTGCTAGAAACCTTCTCGTTGACAGACTAGTTTTCTATGTTCAGGGAGGAACATTCCGTCATGTGAGTCCTATGCGCAGACTGAAGTAGCTCAGCTACAGATTTACCAGCTTAATCAGAACTAGGCAACAATGCAGGCTACTGTTCAGTTTTAAGCAGACCAATTTGGAGGACAGCTCTTCAGAAGCCGATGCCTGAAATCTGCAGTCAAAAGTCCAATAAAGCAAACTCTTACCTGGGTTTGTCCATACGTCCCCCCGTAATACCTCTGCTCTGTCAGCCATTTGACAATGGCGCCAGTATTGTCAAATTTCTTCATTTTCAGCAAGGCCAGCAGAGCGTAGGAGGAGCCTTCGATGTTGTAGGTGCGAGCATTGTATTCTTCCCAACGATTTCCACCTAAATGCCAAATAGATCTTGACTACATTTCTTGAGAGCACAATGGGTCATTATTCTAAGGAGCTACTTAACAGGAAGTAGAGAGTCCAGTGTAGTTCCCTCACTCTTTGCTGCTGCCAGGACACACCGCCATTTTGGTTTTTTATTACTTTTCCTCTCAACAACTGGGGCGGGGCAGGGTGGGACAGGCAACTAGAAAGGAGAAGGGTGCATAAAGCTGGCATGTACTCCAGAGCTTCCAAATTCATATAGGGCATCTAGAAGGGTTTCAAGCTCTCTTGCATGCTGCTTTCAGCTTAGGTGGTACTGATGTTCTGTGCAAGGCTGTCCCACGTTACTGTGGTTCAGCCCAGCACCCCATTACTGTGGAGCGCTGGACTGAACACAACAGAATGAAATTTAATAGGGATAAATGCCAACTTCTACATTTAGGAAATAGAAACCAAATGCACAGTTACAAGATGGGGGATACTTGACTCAGCAATACTGCAAACGAGAAGGGTCTTGGAATTGTTGTAGAGCGCAAGCTGAATATGAGCCAACAGTGCGATATGGCTGCAAGAAAGGCAAATGCTATTTTGGGCTGCATTAATAGAAGTATAGCTTCCAAATCACGGGAGGTACTGGTTCCTCTCTATTCAGCCCTGGTTAGGCCTCCTCTAGAGTATTGCGTCCAGTTCTGGGCTCCACAGTTCAAGAAGGACTCAGACAAGCTGGAGCGTGTTCAGAGGAGGGCAACCAGGGTGATCAGGGGTCTGGAAACAAAGCCCTATGAAGAGAGACTGAAAGAACTGGGCATGTTTAGCCTGGAGAAGAGAAGATTGAGGGGAGATATGATAGCACTCTTCAAATACTTAAAAGGTTGTCACACAGAGGAGGGCCAGGATCTCTTCTCGATCCTCCCAGAGTGCAGGACACGGAATAACGGGCTCAAGTTAAAGGAAGCCAGATTCCAGCTGGACATCAGGAAAATCTTTCTGACTGTTAGAGCAGTATGACAATGGAATTAATTCCCTAGGGAGGTTGTGGGCTCTCCCACACTAGAGGCCTTCAAGAGGCACCTGGACAACCGTCAGGGATGCTTTAGGGTGGATTCCTGCACTGAGCAGGGGGTTGGAGTCGATGGCCTTGTAGGCCCCTTCCAACTCTGATATTCTATGATTCTATGATCACCTTTATTATGGTCAGAGGATCAGAGCAGCCAAAAACAGAGAGACATTCTTCAAGAAGAAACTTCAGGGCTGTGGAATGGCGCATCCATGTCTTTGACAGTACCAGGAACAGAGAGAGGGAAAAGGCAGCAAGGAAAGAAGAGAAGGGTAAGACTTTCTCCCACCCCCACCCCAAAAGAGTTTTGAGAAGGTAAGTAGAAAAATAAGGAGAGATATAAAGAAACTACGTTCCAGATGAGGAGATTATGAGGAGACAGCGATGTAGAATGGAATGAAGAGCCTGGATGATGGACAGAGAATGAATTGGAGGCGAAGAGGCCATTCTGAGGGACTAAGTTAAAAACCTAGTCACATTTTTCCTGCCTGTCCTGGGTATTGGTGGGACATGATCCTTATTGAAGGTCTCTTTGCTCAAACAGGGAACATAAGTAATTACACAGAATAATAAATATTAATGTAAATGCATAAAATGAAATGAAAATTAAAAATGATGCAGTAATTTGTAGATAGACCAATTATCTATTTATCTATACGTACATACATACATGCATACATACAGTCAGGGCAAATCCCTGGTTGCTGTAGCATGGCAATTGAGGGGAAATCCCTTCAACCCCCAATTATTTTCTATCTAGTTCTCTCTCTCTCTCTCTCTCTCTCTCTCTCTCTCTCTCTCTCTCAAAACTTAACCTACAAGTTAGGGAGTTCAACAGGGGGCTACTTAATTGATCATGGGTACAGAATAAGGATCTTCTGTGCTATTTTATTTATTTATTATTATTTATTTAGAATATTTATATACTGCTCCCCATTGAAAAATTTCGGAGCGGTGTACAAAATAAAATGAAAAATAAAAACAGAATAAGGGCGGATCCGCACGTTGGCCCCAGAGCGCATTTATGCGACTCTAGGGCACCCCAGTGTGTACTTGCCTGTAAAAAGAAACTAGGAAGAGACGGAGATGCCGCCGACGCCACCCAGCTCTCCCCGGCCGGCTCGGAGAGCTCTTTTTGAAGAAGGCGGGAGTAGAGAGCTTCTTCTGCTGTCCACCCAACCTTCTTCCGCCAAGCTCTCCGTCCCGGTCGAGAAGCCGGCCGGGGAGAGCTGGGCGTTGGCGTTGGCGTCACTTCTCCGTCTCTTCCTAGTTTCTTTTTACAGGCAAGTACAGACTATCGTTTCTGGGGTGCCCTAGAGTCGCATAAATGTGCTCTGGGGCCGACGTGCGGATCCGCCCTAAAACAGTTAAAACAAAATTTAAAAGAAGCAAAACCAGAGATTCAAGGCTGCATATTAAAGAAAGGCTTCTTGGAATAAAGATATTTTCAAGAGGCACCGAAAGGAGTACAAGGTTGGTGCCTGCCTGACCTCCAGAGGCAGGGAATTCCACAGGAGGGGGGCCACCACGCTGAAGGCTCTTCCCCTGGTGGATTCCAATCGGAGGATGGATCTAGGTGGAACCACCAGGAGCAGGCCCTCGGATGACCTCAGTGACCGGACAGGTTGGTAAGGGAGAAGGCGCGGGCCCCAAACCAACTTCGTATGGGCCACCAACGTCAACGCAGCCAAGTCAAAAGCAGCATGAAACAAACAAGAACAAACCATGATCCACTTCTACCTTGGCTGGCTGCCCCGGGTGAATAGGGAATGTACCCCATACATGATCACTGAGGAATTCTGGAGTGCAGCTTTCTCACGTCATACAGAGCAGCCAGAAGAAAAGGAAAGCGCTCGTGTGCATCTTTTGGCTTCTTTGGTGCCATTGCAGTATCTAAAACAGGGGTGGGCAACCTGTGGCCCTCGGCCTAACTTCATGCAGCCATTAGCCTAATTTCAAAATCAGACCATTGGCAAAAATAATCTCTTCCTTCCCTGGCAGCCTCCTGGGTGGGAAGGAAGGAGAGGGAAGGGGTGGCAGAAAGAGGAAAGGAGTGAGTCACTCACTTCTGGCTCCCCCCCCCCCCCACGATGGCCCTGGCTCTCCCCTGAGAGATTGTGCAGCCCTCAGCACCTCTTCACCGTGCCTGGGTCCAGCTCCAGCTGAGAGCCCCCTCCCTCCTGCTACCAACTGTCTCTGCAGAGGCCACCAGTGAGGGAGGAAGCAGCAGCCAGGCACCTCTCCATCATGCCTGGGTCCAGCTCCAGCTGAGAGCCCCCTCCCTCCTGCTGTCAACTGTCTCTGCAGAGGCCACCAGTGAGGGAGGAAGCAGCAGCCAGGCACCTCTCCACCGTGCCTGGCTCCAGCTCCAGCTGAGAGCCCCCTCCCTCCTGCTACCAACTGTCTCTGCAGAGGCCACCAGTGAGGGAGGAAGCAGCAGCCAGGCACCTCTCCACCATGCCTGAGTCCAGCTCCAGCTGAGAGCCCCCTCCCTCCTGCTGTCACCTGTAACTGCTGAACTTTGCAACTAAGATAGTAGTACCTGAATTTGCTTTCCTTTCCCCCCTCCTCCTCCTCCCTCCCAATCCCCTTTCCTTTTGTGTCATGTCTTTTAGATTGTAAGCCTGTGGGCAGGGACTGTCAAGAAATACTTTTGTAAGCCGCCGTGAGAGCCTTTTTTGGCTGAACGGCGGCATACAAATCCTTAAATAAATAAATAAAAAATAAATATAGGACGCCCACTGCTGATTTAATAATGGGTGTGCCCATTATTATTCTTTCCCCAAGCTAGTCTCAATAGTATTTCATTCTGCTCCTTGTAAGAACTGCCAGTCTTCAAATCCTACTACTTTTTTCTTCGATTCAACACACTGCCACAAATGTACCTGTTGCTGCTTGCATGAGTACCCTGTCATCATTCAGCTGCCCAGCTAGTGCCAAAGCGTAGGCTGTGAGGGCTGTGGTGTAAGGTCTTTCCAATGTCTCATACTTTCTGGATAAATAGGCAGCAGCTTTGGTGATGCTGCTATCTAGAATCTAGATTAAAAGGGGGGAACCAAAATATCCGTTAGAAGCATCTGGAGAGCAATTTTCATTCGATGTAACAGGGTTTGGCAACGTGTCAGTAGGGGCTCTCTATGACCCCGTATGCATCGAACCTGACTTCTTAATTCCAAGCTTGCCATGTTAAGTGGCATAGACAGAGCAGTGCATTCGACTTGTGTTTCCTGGAACATATGTAGAACACTCCACCTAATCCAGGACCCTGTTTCTTTCTTTCTTTATTATGTATTTATGTATTTATTACATTTTTATACTGCCCAAAAGCCGAAGCTCTCTGGGCAGTTCTCAAAAATTAAAACCATAATAAACCAACTAACAGTTTAAAAACACAAATACAAAATACAGTATAAAAAGCACAACTGGGATAAAACCACACAGCAAAAATTGATATAAGATTTAAATACAGAGTTAGAACAGTAATATTTAAATTTAAGTTAAAATTAAGTGTTAAAATACTGAGAGAATAAAAAGGTCTTCAACTGGTGACGAAAGGAGTACAGTGTAGGCGCCAGGCGGACCTCTCTGGGGAGCTCATTCCTCAGGTAAAAGCAGCCCACTAACACTGCTGTTGGCAGCCACACTTCAGAGGAATGTGAAAAAGATGAGCAACATAGATGTGCAGATTCATATAGGAGGAAATGGTCCTTTAGGAATTATGATTCTAAGCTTGTTTAGAGGTTTGAAGTAAGGCTAGGCCAAAATACCTGAGCCGGATCTACACTACTGCTTTAAAGCGCTTTATAACAGTTTTATAGCGCTTTAAGGCAGTTAAAGCGCTTTATAACTGTTATAAAGCGCTTTAAAGCAGTAGCGTAGATCCTGCCCTGTTCCTGTTTTGCAACCCCATTTGTTGAAAGTGAAATGGGGGCGAGGCATTTTGGGCATTTTTAGGGATGGTTGGAGGTGAACTTACTCCTGGACACCTCTCTATGGCTGCCAGGTTGTGGCTACCAATTCCACGCCCCCCCCCCCCCCGAATGCCCGAAACATAGTAATTCCCAGACATTGTGGGGGTGGATAATAGCAGCCAGGGGCTACTAGAATGACACTACATCCGGGACATTCTGGTAGAAAATGATGCGCTTCATCACCAAAACAAAACAGAGAACCGTGCCCAGCTTCTCTCACTTCGCCACTTAGCAGTAAGCCTTCTCTCAAATATTTTGGCCAAATTTGCTTCCACCCACCAAAATCACTCAACAGTTTCACCTTTGTTTAAATCAAAGTCGTTGTTTCTGAATTGGCATCTTTACCTATTAATCAACATGTGCACTTTTTATGGAAACCTGTGTCTTCTTTTGTACTCTTTTCAGGTGATGCATTTGCTCCATTTGGGGATGGGGGGAATATGCAAGTGATCACCCCAGTGCTGAGGTTGGGCTTATGACTAGGCCAACAAGGACCAATACTGAACAATGTGAAAAAAAGGTAGGAACGTGATCGTGGTATAAGAGGTGACTATCCCTTAGACCTGTGGTTCCCAATTGGGGGTCCACGGACCCCAGGGGGTCCGCGTAACCCACCCAGGGGTCCATGGCACCATTCACATATTAGCTCTGCAAGGTCCACACTAGCAACTAGCTTCAGAGATTACTTCCCTGCACCTAATCCTGAAAACTCATGGAGAAGGAACCCTTTTGAATGTGGTGATGTACAACTAACAACTCTCTCTGCAGAAGAGCAAGATGCACTTGTTGACGTGACTTGTGATGGTTCATTGAAATCATTTTTTCAAATAATATAGACTGGACCAATTCTGGTTGAAGGTTTTTCCTGATTATAAGAAGTTAGGTGAAAAAGCTTTGAAACATCTAGTTCCCTTTTGTTCCACATATCTTTGTGAACAAACATTTTCGACATTTTGTTATATGAACAACAAGCCTAGAAATTGGCTCGATGTTGATCCAGATTTGAGATTAAAAGTAGGAAATATTGAACCGGATGTGGAAGGGATTGTTCGGGACAAAAAGAGGCACGATTTCTCCCATCACATTTAGGTTTAGTAGCTGCTAGACATGTCATAATTTGTTCAATTGTAAACTAGACATTAGTAAAATTAAATTCGTCTTTATATTCCTAACTAAATCATTGTCATTTTTGCGTGGTAATATCACAAATATCACAGATTTTATGGTCTGCATTTTAGTATACCTAAAATCCTTTGCTTATTAGGGGCTACCCCTTATTTTCTCCAAAAAATTGCTTCACACAGGTAACTACCATAGAGATAACAAAATTTTCCAAAGTAGGGGGGCATTTGAAAAACAAGGGGTCTGCAGTACTTAGCTAATTGGAAACCACTGCCTTAGACTATCATCAGGGAGATACTTACATTGACGTGATCCTTGCAGATATCTCTGGACTCCAGCAAAGCAATCAGGGTGAAAGCTGTTAACGACACCTCTGGTTCAGCACCTTTATAGCCTCCCTAGAAGGAGGCAGAGGAGAAAAATAAACAAGAACTGAATGCATACAATGCCAAAATCCCCAAAACAGTTACAGCCTAGTTGCTGCAAGAAGGACAGCAATTGTTTTTAAAAAAGAAAAAGCCTGAGCATAGCAGATTTTTTTAAAAAAATGTCAGAAAACTAAAAAGACAACAATACAGTGTGTTAAAGAACAAGACAGTGTTTTAAAAATAAGGGATTTCAGAACAGAGCAACACCTCCTGTGGTCCTGCAGTTATGTTTCCAACAAACAAAAACCTTGCTGGAGCTTCTTTCTAGGAGGTAGCTCCTAGGACTGCCAGTCAAAAGACCCTGTGCAATTACTCCATCTTCCTTAACGGATTTTCTGTGGTCAGAAAGAAGTTGCAAGCAGCAGTAGGAAAACACAGGAGAGCTACAAGTGGAAAATAGGGTTATCCCAACCCTATTTGTGAATGAGGCAGAGTGAATGAGGCAGAGTGAATGAGGCAGAGTGATAGCATGATGGAAGGCTCACCTGGAAGCACCCTAAGGGGTCATCTACACCAAGCAGGATATTCAACTATGAAAGCGGTATAAAAAAGGCAGGAGCCACACTACTGCTTTATAGCGGTACTGAAGTGCACTGCAGGATCTACACTACTGCTTTATAGTGATACTGAAGTACACTCTTGGGGCCCATGACACATCTACACCAAGCAGGATATAACACTATGAAAGTGGTATGGAAGCAGTATATGGTCTGTGTCAATGGGCCCCAACAGTTGTCAGTGCACTTCAATACTGGTATAAAGCGGTAGTGTGGCTCCTGCCTTTTATATACCGCTTTCATAGTGGAATATCCCACTTGGTGTAGATGAGACCTAGGTCTCTGTGGCGCAAGAACACCACCCCTGGTCTCCAATGAATGAAATTGGCTGGAGTCTGTCTACTTCTACACCGTTTGCCATCTGCTCCAGGAAGTGCAGGGACCCCTCACTCAAAGGGAAGCTCCTTTGGAAGATTTGGGAAGAGGCATGGACAAGCCACACTGGACAAGCCATAGAGCTTCTCTAAATAAGCAATTCATTGCTCACTCATGGATGTTTGTGGGTCCATTATACAATGTCATCAATGTCCAGGACATTGCCCACGCTATCCTCTGGGAATCTCGCTTTTTTTAAAAAATGGAGATAATGTGGTATTATCCGAGTTCTCGCAGAATCTCCCAGTATGTAAAGTAATGTAATTCTGCCGCTAGATGGTACAGTCTCATTAAAAACAATTGAGCCTTTCTGAGAAAGAAACTTTCAATTCAAAATCATGTCGTCACGTGTAAAGGTGGGAAGACTGCGGAGAACAAAAAAACCCGGTAAAACTGCAGAATTTTCCCTGTGTGTAGAGAAGCTGATCTCTTCATTTAAAAACAAGAAGAAACAAGTCTTGTAAAACCTGAGATATGAGGCAAAATGTGCAGCCACTATTCTGCCTGTTTGTTTTGTGAGAACCTAGCCTGCTGCTGCCTCTGTTGATTCTTGTGGCTCTCTCAAAAGCTTTCACTACCAGGGTATCCTTTTGGATAGGCTGCCTCTGTTGGGTGGCTGATTCCAGAATGCGATGATGGGGGACTACTGCTCTGTGCTTTGGCAGCTAAGTTATGGGGTTTCAGAGGGTTCTATTCTATCCGGAGGAGAGGGCTGAGGTGTCATCAGTATGCTGTTGACAAACAGCTCTATTTGTCCTTTTTAACAAATCCAGGTGATGCAGTGGCTGTTCTGAATCAGTGCCTGGGCACAGTAATGGACTGGATGAGGGCCAATAACCTGAGACTGAATCGAGACAAGAGAGATACTGTTAGTGGGTAGTTCATCTGCCTGGCTAAGTGATGTTCAACCTGTTCTGGAGGAGGCTGCAGTCCCGCTAAAAGAACCAGGGGGGATTCCACATGTCGTACTAAGGGCGCTTCCATGCGCCCCCAGTGCGCACCCAAAGCGATCGTGTAGCTTGCCTGGAGAAGAGATGAGGAAGAGGCGTCCTTGCCGCTGCTGCCACCGCTGCCCCCCGCCTACTTCCTCGCCGGCCGGGTCGGAGAGCTCGGCCGCCCCGCCTTCTTCGGCCGAGCTCTCCGACCCGGCCGGCAAGGAGGTAGGTGGGTGGCGGCGGCAAGGACGCCTCCTCCTTGTCTCTTCGAACAGGCAAGTTACACGATCGCTTTGGGGGCGCATGGAAGCGCCCTCAGTACGACGTGTGGAATCCCCCCAAGTTTGTAGTTTGGGGGATCCAGAACTGTCACTTAAGGCACAGGTGACTCAGGGCATAGATCCCCTTTGATCAGCTTAGGTTGCTATACCAGTTATGTCCTTGCCTGGACAGAGATAGCATAGCTACAGTTATCCATGCTCTAATAACCTCTTGTCTGGATTTCTGCAATGTGTTATATGCGGTGCAGTCTTTGAAAACAGTCTGGGTAACTTCCACTGTTTGAAAATAGGGTAGTGAGACTGATAACAGGGACTGGTCAATGTGATCATATTATGGCAATTCTCTTCCATCTACAGTGTTGCCAGACCAAGTCCGAGCCTGATTCAAAGTGCTGGCATTAACATTCAAAGCCCTAAATGGCTTGGGGCCCAGGTTACCTTATGAATCGTCTCCTCCCATATGTACCTGCCCCAGCCCTAAGATCAGTTTCAGTAGACCTTCTGTAGGAGCCCTTGCTAAAGGAAGTGAGGTGGGTGGCCACCAAGAAGAGGGCCTTTTCTTGCTGTGGCACCTTAGTTATGGAATGAACTTCTCAGAGAGGTTCGCCTGGCACCTAAATTCTTGTGAATGACCCAGAGAGCTTTGACTACTGGGTGGTATAGAAATGTAATAGATAACTAAATAAAGCTCTCCACATCTTTGCAACTGGCTGTAACTCCTCCATCATCACCCCTTACATTCTTTGAGCGTGCCTCCCTCTCTTCTGCAGAACCTCATCTACTACATTTGTGTGTTTTTTTCATTCTCAGCTCCATGTCATAGAATCATAGAATAGTAGAGTTGGAGGGGGCTTATAAGGCCATTGAGTCTAACCCTCTGCTCAAGGCAGGAATCCACCCTAAAGCATCCCTGACAGAGGGTTGTCCAGCTGCCTCTTGAATGCCTCTAGTGTGGGAGAGCCCACCACCTCCCTAGGTAATTGGTTCCATTGTCATACTGCTCTAACAGTCAAGACGTTTTTCCTGATGTCCAGATGGAATCTGGCTTCCCGTAACTTGAGCCCATTATTTCATCTCCTGCACTCTGGGAGGATCGAGAAGAGATCCTGGCCCTCCTCTGTGTGACAACCTTTTAAGTATTTGAAGAGAGCTATCATGTCTCCCCTCAGCCTTCTCTTCTCCAGGCTAAACATGCCCAGTTCTTTCAGCCTCTCTTCATGGGGCTTTGTTTCCAGACCCCTGATCATCCTGGTTGCCCTCCTCTGAACCTCCTCCAGCTTGTCTGCATCCTTCTTGAAGTGTGGTGCACAGAACTGGATGCAATACTCTAGATGAGGCCTAACCAGGGCCGAATAGAGAGGAACCAGTACCTCACGCAATTTGGAAGCTATACTTCTATTAATGCAGCCCAAAATAGCATTTGCTTTTTTTGCAGCCACATCACACTGTTGGCTCCTATTCAGCTTGTGTTCTACAACAATTCTAAGATCCTTCTCACTTGTAGTATTGCTGAGCCAAGTATACCCCTTCTTGTAACTGTGCATTTGGTTTCTTTTTCCTCGGTGTAGAACTTGGCATTTATCCCTATTAAATTTCATCCTGTTGTTTTCAGCCCAGCGCTCCAGCCTATCAAGACCACTTTGAAGTTTGCTTCTGTCTTCCAGGGTATTAGCTATCCCACCCAATTTTGTGTCATCTGCAAATTTGATAAGCATTCCCTGCACCTCCTTGTCTAAATCGTTAATAAAAACATTGAAGATCACTGGGCCCAGACTGAGCTCTGTGGTACCCCACTCATTACCTCCCCCCAGTTTGAGAAGGTTCCGTTGATAAGAAATCTTTGAGTCTGATTCTGTAGCCAACTGTGAATCCACCTAATAGTTGTTCCATCTAGACAACTTTTAACTAGTTTGCTAATCAGAATGTCATAGGGTACTTTGTCAAAAGCTTTGCTGAAGTCAAGTTATATTATTTCCACCTCATTCCCACAGTCCACAAAGTACCTGATCAAACAACGAGATCAAATTAGTCTGGCAGGATTTGTTCCTGACAAATCCATGCTGGCTTCTAGGAATCACTGCATCATTTTCAAAATTCTGCTCCAGAATTTTCCCAGGGATGGATGTCAGACTAACTGGCCTGTAGTTCCCAGGTTCCCATGTTTTCTACTATTATCTTCTTTTATGCTCTTTCCCAGGCTTGAAGCATCTTTCCCTTTTCTGTTCATCAGATCTCCACCTAAAAATCCCTCCTTGATATCTATTCTCTCTTCTTTTTTTTACCATAACCTTATTTGAACAACCTTCACTTTACTGTCTCTCTGCTATCAAACTCTCTCCTTTTGCACATTTACCAATCCCTCACATTATGTCTTTCCCTTGGACCCATCTGTTGCAGATTCTTGCATGTCCTCTTGAAAGCTACTCACCTTTGTGATCTTCTCCACACTACTAGCACTACAGAAATATTATGTCACTTAACAGGAGTAGCAGCATATCACCATCATGTCCTGTTAATGAGCCCCTTCAAAGCATCCGGCTGGCAACAGTCATCACAGAGAAGCCTAAGGCCGATGGACCACCTGGCTACAATACAATACAGTCTGAACATGAATTCCTGTGTAGTTTTCTTCTGAATTAGGAACCAGAAAATCCCTGGATTTATTCAAGTCAAGCACCATTAATAGCAGAAAGAAAGCATACCACCATCTCTCCATGGATTACAGGGGCCTCTTCATGGAAAATCCCATCTGGTTTTAGCCTCTCCAGAATCAACCACTTCACACCTCCACACAGGACTTCTTGGGTAACAGTATTCACGAGTTTGAAAGCCATGGCAAAGACCTTTACGACATATGCCGTTAGCCTGCAAAGATTTTGGCACATCAGCCCAAGCATCTCAATAAACATCATCATCGTATAATCAGCTGTCCATCTGACCTCGCGAGCCAGATATGGCAGGGCGTTCGTTAGCAAGGAGGGATGAGTGTTTGTCTAAACACTGGTAGACTGTGCCATAGCAAGGAGCAGAATCCATGCATGCCTAGGCTAGTGTTTTCAACAGGATGGGGACAATCAAGTTGAAAGCGGGGCAACCTCATCATCCATGTAGGAAGGAGAGAAGGCTCAGCCAGCCCAGGAGCCAAGCAGGAGATGGCATCTGGGCAGGATCTACACTATTCATTACACCGTTGTTTAAGTGCATTGTTGCGTCCTCCCTTGCTACGTTACAAAATGCAACTTGAGCCCAGTCAATCGAAATACCTTTTCTTCTATCATTTTACCCCGGCACACTCTTCTTTAGAACGTTCTTCATTAGCTCTGAAGTAAACCTCCTTCTTCCGGTGACTCTGAGCTAGACCTGCCTGGATAAGCCGGCAGGGAGGCGGGGCGACGCGTAGGGACGAGGGAAGCCCTGCAGCGTCTTAAAGGGGCCACGTGCACCCCGAAAGATAAGCGGTTTTTTAAAAAAAATTAAGCCTCTGTCCCCTCTTTCCCGGCGGCGGCGGCTCCTCCTGCAAAACACTTTTCTCCCTCGGTGTGTTTGTATTTGCGTTTGCGTGCGTGTGTGCGAGCACACACCGAAGAGAGTCCTGGGGAGATGACACCACGGGGGAGGGAGAAAGGCAGGAGCTGAACTCGTCCACCGCGCGCACGCAAATACAAACACACCGAGGGAGAAAAGTGTTTTGCAGGAGGAGCCGCTGCCGCCGGGATGCGCCAGAAGAGCCGCCGGGTGGGAGGGGGGATTATTCGAATGGAAGAACGCGCGAGGGGGAAGCGGCCAGAGCAGAGCAGCGTCTTTGAATGGGGTAGAGATTCTTCCGCAGGCGGCACTGCCTAGCTCACAGTACACACAGTAAAGAAAGAGGCGCTTCTTTTAGGTACGTCTTTAAAAAAGGCGCACGGAAGCGCCTTCGCAACCACATGTAGATCTGGCCCTGATCAAAATATTGCCAGGAGCTCCGGGTATCTCTTTGGAACACCGAGAACCTCAAAAATTAAATGCTATGGAAGGTGTTTGTGACCAACGTATTTGACTGCCCATGGTAATACTGCGTGAGCTTCAGAAGTGGAATGCATTGCACAGAAAGACTAAGCCCATTTTAACCATCATCCTCAATCTCCAAAGTCACAAAGCACTGTGCATAAAACAAACCAAAACAGAGGTGGCGCGTGCGCTCCTGCTTAAAACTGAAAGCACTGCATGGAAGACGAACGTGAAACGTTTTTGGCAAGCATTGAACCATAGTCATGGGAGGAACCAAATGGATACCAGAAGGCAAAGAGTTCCAATAAGAGGCATCACCAAGGCAGAAGTGGCACAATTGGGGAAAAGCAGATGGCATCTTGCACGAGCATAAATAAGGAGTGAAGAGATAAGAAGGAGAATGGAAAGAGAGAAGAGTTAGCTAGAAAAGTGGGAGCAAGAGAATGAAATATGTGAAATATGCCAATAAATAGGATTTTGGAGGAAAGCTGCCGGGAAGCTCATCAATGATTTAGGGGGATTCCACACGTCGTACTGAGGGCGCTTCCATGCGCCCCCAGTGCGCCCCCAAAGCGATCGTGTAGCTTGCCTGGGAAGAGACGAGGAAGAGGCGTCCTTGCCGCCACCCGCCACCCACCTCCCTCCTCACCAGCCGGGTCGGAGAGCTCGGCGGAAGAAGGCGGGGTGGAGAGCGGCCCCACCTTCTTCCGCCGAGCTCTCCGACCCTGCCGGCGAGGAGGGAGGTGGGTGGGGGTGAAGGCGGCAAGGACGCCTCTTCCTCGTCTCTTTGAACAGGCAAGCTACACGATCACTTTGGGGGCGCACTGGGGGCGCATGGAAGCGCCCTCAGTACGACGTGCGGAATCCCCCTTAAAGATAGTGCCACAGCATACTGCCCTTACCAGGTGCTAGCCTTGCGGTCTTTAAATGCAGCATAGGAGTTGTCTGCTTTCTTGTACACCATCTGCTGGGTGTAGCCTGAAAAGAGAGGAGGAGAAAGAGACCTGTGGAATGCTAGTCCAGCTGTTTAAGAGCATGCATACATCCAGTTAGGTAGATTCTACAGCACTCGCACACAAAGAAGACTTGCTCCTCCTTTTACCACAGTGTCTCAATGCTTTCATGCAGTTGCTTAGCTCTATGTTCTTTTCAGAGCCTCGTGTGGCGCAGAGCGGTAAAGCAGCAGTTTCTGCAGCCAAAACTCTCCCCACAGCCTGAGTTCGATCCCAGCGGAAGCTGGTTTCAGGCAGCCGGCTCGGGTCGACTCAGCCTTCCATCCTCCCGAGGTTGGTAAAATGAGTACCCAGTTAGCTGGGGGAAAGGTAATCACGGCCAGGGAAGGCAACGGCAAACCACCCTGCTATAAGGCCTGCCAAGAAAACGTCAGCGAAAGCTGGCGTCCCTCCAAGAGTCAGTAATGACTCAGTGCTTGCACGAGAGAGGATGTTCTTTTCACCTGTCTCTCAGCGTGGCAGTTCCATTGCACCTGACAGCTGAGGCTACACCAGTTGAGGGACTGAAGGGAATAGAAGGCAGTTCTGCCGAATAAAGACCTTAATAAAAAAGGGGACTGAAATTGAATGTAGCGAGTTTGTTAATCAGCAGAAATAGAGACTTCACAGAGTTCCAAAATGCTGCTAAGAGTCCTGTGTAGCCTAACACAGTGAGTAGATTTTAGCAGGCTTTAGCTGACAAGATCAGGCCTCAATCCCTGGATAACTCTCATAGTTAACATAGTTAATTGATAACTCTCAATCCCATAACTCTCATAGTTATGTCACCCTTTTCTCATAGAGTCTTATCTTGGGATGAGCTGGGAGGTTTTCACTCCTAATGAAGCACTAGAAAAGGCAATTATTTTTCCAAGCTGAGATACTTTGGGAAACGGCAAGAGAGAGCCCCACACTGCTTCTTCCGAGAGGTGGGAGGGATGTAGCCCGTCAGCTCCTGAGATAGAGGCCGGCACCTAGCAGGACAGCTTCGCTTCATGCTTGCTACCAGCTTGGAGAACCTGCTGTGGCTCAGTGGAACAGTGTTGGTCTATCATGCCCATCCCAACAGACATCCAGTTATGAAATCTTGATTAGTTGGAAGAAGGTGCTAACTGGCACACATTTTCTATCAATAAACTGTCATTTTTTTAATTCTTACTTTGTACAAGTGGCTTGTTTCATCTTGATAGCCAAAAGAACCTTATTGATGACTTGGACCTGGCAAAACCAGAACCCAAACTCAACACATGGAGAGGATGTCAGAGAGGGTCATGCACCACCATCGTGAGGCTTGATTCCTACACTTTGAGGTTTCTATATTGGTATCTCAAAATTCTTGAGACCATCAAAACAGAGATGAAAGCTCTCTTCCTTGTAAAGAGTATTGTGACAACTCAATTAGCCAGGGTTTAAGATTTCTCAGGTCATCACCACTGGGCAGGTGCCCTTCCTGAAAGAAAATGAGCTCCTGCAACCAGTCGGGAGCGTATCAGCATCCTTGACTTGGGAGGGTCAGAGACTTAATCTAAGACAGACTATGGATGGGTGAATCTGGAATCCAGTGACAGACTTTTTCATCAGCAGAAGGTAGAACTAGTCCAGGGATGCTGTCTTGCTTTACCTTGTTCGATCTGCTTGATTGCAAGAGGCCTGCGATCCACCCCAATCTTCTCCCACTGCCCTGTGTTGTCAAGGTAGAGGGTGGCGATAACCGATGGCGTCATGGTGATCATGTTCTGCTCCCCACAGCCGGAAGGGGTTACGATGAGATGATTCAATTTGCTCCCATCGATTGAGTCCTCAACAATCTGAGCCACAGGGTCCCCTGAGCACAAAAGGGATGAGAATTCAAGCATGCACAAAGGCAGTGGGAGCAGTGAGGGCTGTGACCTTGTTCTCACAGATTGCTGAACATCTACAGCTCTTTGCAGGATTGCTTCACCCTCCCAATTAGTTTTGTTTCCCCCTTCACCATTTCCTTTGCAGCACCAAGAGATGGAATAACTAGATTTCAGGCCTAATTCAAAGATTATTCCCACGTAAAGTGGGGATAGGGCCTCTGTACCTGTGGGAATGTTTTTGCCCAGCTGTACACTCAGTGAGATCAGCAGAGACGGGCATGCAATGTCATGACCTCCAGCCACTGAACCTTCCAGCGTGCAGCAGAGGATTCTACTGTGGACAAGGCACAGGCTACTTCCTCAGGGGTAAGCTACTCAGTGCCTTATTCAGAGCCCTCCCAGCCAGAGGAGACAGCCCTGTTATTATCCTCTAGCTTGGAGGATGAGTCCCTGGCAGAACCCCCATCTCCCCAGCTTCGCAGAACTCTCAGGCTAAAAAAAAATCAGGCAAATTCCCTTCAACAGTCTAGTCAGCTCCTCCAGGAGGGCAGGCTGACCACACTGCAGGTCTTGTCAACCTGTGTAAGGCTTTAATTAGTGTTAACTCCCTGCTGAGAAAAAAAAAATCCAAGAGTTCTGGACAGCACGAGCCACTTGGAGCTCTCTGAGCATCTATCTTCTTCCTGCCTTGTTCAGACAGCCACCAGATACTACAAGCTTCCCCTGGGAGCTGCAAGGAACAACAGAATGGGGCATGCTGTATGTTTCATCCATTTAGGATAAGAAACCCCTGCGAGCCCCTGCCGAAGGAAGTGAGGCAGGTGGCTACCAGGAGCAGGGCCTTCTCTGCTGTGGCACCCTGGCTGTGGAATGAGCTCCCTAAGGAGGTTCGCTTGGCACCTATGTTATATGCTTTTAGACGCCAGGCGAAGACCTTTTTATTCTCCCAGCATTTTAACTGTCTATAAATAAATTTTAACTTGGTGTTTTAAATTTGTAATTTTGCATTGCTGCTGTTTTTATCTGGTTGAGCTTTTATATTGTACTTTATATTATGGTTTTATACTGTTGTTTTATACTTTGAATGGTTTTAATTTTTGTGAACCACCCAGAGAGCTCCGGCTATTGGGCGGCATAGAAATGAAATAAATAAATAAATAAATAAGCAAGCCATTGAGTGTATTGCTGGTGGTGGTCATTTGCAGCAGGCCCTGGGTTGAATGGCATTTTGATCCTATTCACTGCTATAGTCTGAGAGTTCTGTACTTTAAGGTAACTGGCTCTTACCTTGGACGCTGACTTTGGTGTCAACGTCTGTGTCAGGAACCAGACTTTGTAGCATATCAGCTATGACCTGCTCTTCCTGAACTCCATCTAATAAAGAAGGAAAAATGCAAAGAAACATAAACACCAATGTTCATCACACATTACATTCAGTGTGCATAGAAACTGTGTACATGTGCACACAGCTTGTCGATCTGTAAACATTTATAGTTATTCACACTTAATGGAGTGTACATGTGTTCTTACGAGGGGTTCTGGATGATATCCCAGTATCCCTTTACCTATCGAAGGGCATTCCTCAACCTAGAAGAACATATGACAGAGTACTGCAACCCTTACATTGCTGCAACACTATTTCTAGACCTGGCGCAAATATACTTTATAAAAGTACCTAAGAATTTTAAGATGTTGTGATTGTTATTTTAATATTGTATTGGTTTTATACGCTCTTTTAACTAATTTTATGTATTATATTTTAATTAGTGTTGTTCCCCGCCTCGTTCCAGAGGGAGAGGTGGGTAATAAATAAATTATTATTATTATTACTCTTACTTTACCTAACACAGAAATATATCTTAGGGGCCTGTTCAGACAACACACTAAGCCACTAACCCTGGTTAGGCCACTAATCCTTTTGCAGCAAATGGTTAATGATTGTGTTTAAACCGTGGTTATGTAGCCACCATGTTTAGGAATGGTTCACATGACCCACTAAGTCACAGTTCACACGACATGCTAAGCCATAATGTTACGCACAAAATGCTTTACCCACTGTGGTTTAGCGCGTCATCTGAACAGGGTCACTGTGTATAGGTCAAAGTTACTAGTTTTGTCCAAACCATTATGAATGTAAATTGTCCAGCTGTGTAAAAAAGTCCAGTTTTTTTAAAAAAAAAACTGGATCACAAAAATGTAACTATGAAACTTTAAGCACTGAATAGAATCTTAAGGAAAATAAAAATGTGAAATCTTAAGGAGAGTGAAAATGTTCCCTGAGAAGGATTTAATTGGGTGATATACAGTTAAGTAAAGAATTTAAGGTAAACTAGGGTGACCATATTTTGGAAACCAAAAAGGAGGACAACATGGTCGCCCCCAATGGGGCGTGTCCAGTACCAAGGGGGCGTGCCCACCCGAACATAGCCTTGGTCACATGTCTGATTTTACAGCACACATTTAAGACAAATCTGTTCTACATAACATCTTAATGTTAAAATTACTGAAATAAAGAACAAATGAGAGATTCAATGTATCTGAAATTAACTTCACTCACTCCTACTTTTGCAGATTTTGCTGTACTTTGAAGCTTTTGCTATACTCTGTGTGTTACATTCTCCCCTTCCCTCAAATATCTTTTCTGACTGTATCTCCACTCATTGCAAGCTGCTGTTGTTGTTAACATGGTTTGCTACTGGCCCCAGATCTGTTTCAAATTTGGTATGGCTAAAGCTCTACCTAAAAGCTATCATGGAACCAACTTTCAGCTCTTTATCTTTAAAAATGACAGTTTAAAAATAATAATTTTAAAACCTCATTTTTAAAAAAATTCCTAAAAAATCAATGGATGAACGGATCTGTTTAAAATTTGGTGTGGCTAAAGCTCTACCTAAATCCTATCATGGTACAAAGTTTCATCTCTTTAACTTTAAAAATGACGATTTTAAAAATAATAATTTTAAAACCTCAATTTTTAAAAAATTCCTAAAAAATCAATGGATGAACGTATCTGTTTCAAATTTGGTGTGGCTAAAGCTCTGACTAAATCCTTTCATGGTGCAAAGTTTCATCTCTTTATCTTTAAAAATGACAATTTAAAAAATAATAATTTTAAAACCTCAATTTTTAAAAAATTCCTAAAAAATCAATGGATGAATGGATCTGTTTCAAATTTGGCATGACTAAAGCTCTTCCTAAGAGCTACCATTGTGCCACGTTTCATGTCTTTATCTTTAAAAATGACGGAATTATAAGCATTTTTGTTAATTCCCATTAGAGCTGCTCTTTGAAAAAAAAACTGGATTTCCCCTCCCCCTCCCGGATTTGCCATCAAAAACCCGGGCAAATCCGGTCATATGGTCACCCTGGGTAAATCTTTAAACAAAATAGAAGAGGATGAAGTCTAATAAATCAGCTATCCATTCCTGAGTGGTTTGGTCTTTCTCAGGCCTGACTGCTGCTGGACAGTTTCGAGGCTGGAACACACCTGTAGGCCTCAACCTGTCTGTGGCACTCCCTAAATGCATATCTGCTGCTGAATGAAGGCTAGATGAATCCATAATAGGGCCAAGCCACTGCTTCTGATCTTGATGAATGCATGGGCGTACCAATCATATGCAAGCCCCTATGCATGAACAGTTGCTCATGTATTCAGGCTTCCCTTCAGGCTTCCGCCGAGCTCTCCGTCCCGGCCGCCGAGGAGGTAGGTGGGTGGCGGTGGCAGCAGCAGCGGTGGCAAGGACGGCTCTTCCTCGTCTCTTCTCCAGGCAAGTTACACCATCGCTTTGGGGCCACATGGAAGCGCCCTCAGTACGACGTGTAGAATCCCCCCAGGTGAAGGGCTTGCACAAAAGAAAGCGCCCATCACAGGGCTCAAGAAAGAATAAAAAGGGAAGAACCGAAGAAGGACTAACTGTTACTCACTGACTCCTTTTGTAACCGGATCCAGTTCAATAACTTTCACAAGCTTTCTCTGTATTCCTTCAGGCTGGTAAGGAAGTAAGAACAGGAATGGTCCTTTACAAGTCTCATCACAAATAAAATTACTTAACATGACAGCAAAGAGCAACTGAAAATGGCTGCATAGAAACAAAGGCATCTGGTCTCTCTCTCTCTCTCTCTCTCTCTCTCTCTCTCTCTCTCTCTCTCTCTCTCTATATATATATATATACACAGTGTGTGTGTGTGTGTGTGTATGCATGTGATTCAGTAATGTTTTCATAGAATCATAGAATCATAGAATAGCAGAGTTGGAAGGGGCCTACAAGGCCATCCCCCTGCTCAATGCAGGAATCCACCCTAACGCATCTCTGACAGATGGTTGTCCAGCCACCTCCTGAATGCCTCTAGTGTGGGAGAGCCCACAACCTCCCTAGGTCACTGGTTCCATTGTCGTACTGCTCTAACAGTCAGGAAGTTTTTCCTGATGTCCAGCCGGAATCTGGCTTCCTTTAACTTGAGCCTGTTATTCTGTGTCCTGCACTCTAGGAGGATCGAGAAGAGATCCTGGCCCTCCTCTGTGTGTCAACCTTTTGAGTATTTGAAGAGTGCTATCATGTCTCCCCTCAATCTTCTCTTCTCCAGGCTAAACATGCCCAGTTCTTTCAGTCCTGAAAGAACTGGGGTTGACCTGAATCTCCCTAAGTTTCAATTCACACAACAGTTAAGTCGGCTGGCTGTGATGTTATTCCATCAATGTCCAAGGAAACAGACAGAGTCTAGCACCTTTCCTATGGTGCTTATGAAAAGGTTCTTCTTTGGGAGGAGATTCAGGTCAGCCCCATTGCTTCCTAGTGGCTAAGTCATCATAGCCATCTTCACTAAGAAGCAATAATCGCTTATCCATAAACTGAATAAGCAAAGCTGTTACCTTAAGCTCCCTTTTATTTACTCAGCTGTCTCCAACCTGCTGCGCTCATGATGTGTCATTCTATCACCCCCAGCCAGCAGGACAACCCCAGAAGCCATTGGGGAAGGTGGATTCTGTTCGCTGGGAGGAATCCAACCTAGTGTGAACAGACTTCCACTCACACAACTGGATTTCCCCCTCTCCCCTGCAGCCCCTACCCCAAAATCGGCTGTGAAAAGTCCCCCAACCCTCTGCAGCAGATTTTTAGGGTGTGTGATGGTGCAAGGGGACAGCAGATCACTGACAGAAGCTCGTTCATATCACTGACTGAGATTTCCTTACTAATTATAGTTAAGGGATGCTACAAAAACTTCCCACATTTCTTTGGATAAAAAATACAAGTGTGCACTCATCTGGTTAAATGACAGATTGCAGGCACTAGAAAACCTGATGTGCTGTCTAGATAAAACAGTTCATAAGTTCAACTGTAGTTTCCAACTAGCATTGAACCAAATTTTCACGTTAGAAATCCTTCAGCAATTTACTGCTCCCTCAGAACCATTTTTCCCTCCTGCAAAGGACATTGCCCACTCTTTTTTATAGTCTCATTCTTACGAACTTATACAGTTAGTAAGGCACATTAAAAGGAAATGACAATCTTTACTGGGTCCTGACGTGACTAAACAGCTGACTTTTACAATCATTGTGAGACTCAAGACTTAAAACCTTGACCGTTGTGTGTATTGATGGTTTGTATTGCTATTTTAAAAGGTTGGGTTTGCATTTCTCCTTTTAGGTGTTTGAAATAATTTTATATGGGTGCGGTACTGGCTTTTGAAATGCTCCAATTGCTGTTCTAATGATAGTATATAATTGGAATTACATCTTTATTATTTTTATGTAAGCCACCTTGAGAGGGCTGGCCTCCAAAAGGCAACCCATGAAAAACAGAAACAAATAAATTCAGAAATAGAACCCTCACTCCATTTGGGAGCTTGGCAGGGCAGGCGACTGGCTGATTGCACTTTTGGGCTACAGGCGTAAAGCAAAGAGCTGCTACTGTATCTGTGGTGAAATAGCACTAAGTGCGTTATAGGTTACACGCTTTGGGGTGCTCTTCAAGGAAGCACAAAGAGCTTGAGGCGATATAATCAAGAGTGTTTCACTTGTTTGCTGACAGACGCATCAGCAGTTGTGCTTGCTGTTGTCTATGCCCTTATCTGGACGGAGATAGCCTAGCTACAGTTATCCATGCTCTGATAACCTCTCGTTTGGATTACTGCAATGCGTTATACGTGGGGCTGCCTTTGAAAACGGTCCGGAAGCTTCAGCTGGTACAAAACAGGGCAGCCCATTTACTAACAGGGACTGGCTGGCGAGATCACATTACGCCAGTCCTTTTACAACTTCATTGGCTGCCAGTCCAGGTCCGGGCCCGATTCAAAGTGCTGGTATTGACATTTAAAGCCCTAAACGGTTTGGGGCCAGGTTATTTGAAGGAACACCTCCTCCCATATGTACCTGCCCGGACCTTAAGATCATCCACAGGGGCCCTTCTCCGTGAGCCCCTGCCAAAGGAAGTGAGGCAGGTGGCTACTAGGAGGAGGGCCTTCTCTGCTGTGGCACCCCGGCTGTGGAATGAGCTCCCCAGAGAGGTCCGCCTGGCGCCTACACTGTACTCCTTTCGTCGCCAGCTGAAGACCTTTTTATTCTCTCAGTATTTTAACACTTAATTTTAACTTAAATTTAAATTTTACTGTTCTAACTCTGTATTTTAATCTTATATCAATTTTGCTGCGTGGTTTTATCCCGGTTGTGCTTTTTATACTGTATTTTGTATTTGTGTTTTTAAACTGTTGGTTGTTTTATTATGGTTTTAATTTTTGTGAACCACCCAGAGAACTTCGGCTATTGGGCAGTATAAAAATGTAATAAATAAATAAATAAATAAATATGTTGACCTGAAAGTTTAATAATCCTTTTCTTAGTGATCAGTTGAGATTAGCTGAAACTATTAGCCATCTATCGGTTTCTGGGGTGAATCTTCTGCTTGCCTGTGCATTTAATTATCTTTTCGTTAGCGAGTCTGCTAAATTCTCTGCTAAACTGCTAGTTCTTTATGTGTCGCTGAGACATATTCTTGGTTTGCTTCTAGATTTAACCACTCCCTCTTTGGTAAGTTTAAGCAATTCTTTGCTGAAGTGACTAAAAATCATTTATTAAAACTCTCTGCTTGGTTGTAAGGTTGAGATCTGAAGTTGAGACTAATTGCTTGCTTAAGAATTTTACTACATCTGTGTTGAAAAAATTAATTACCTTGCTAATGAGAATAATCATTTGTTTCTTTTTTTTAAGGAAACGGTTGGTCAGTTTTCTGAAGTTTAACTGTTTATTTGCTTCAGAAATAAACGATATTTTTGTCAGTGAGACAAACCATGTGTTTAATTGGAGCCTAATTATCTACTCCTTTATTAATTTTAAAACTATTTCTGTATTTCTGTATTTATTGCATTTTTATACCGCCCAATAGCCAATGCTCCCTCGGCGGTTCACAAAAATAAAAACCGTTCAAAGGATAAAACAAACAGTATAAAAACATGATATAAAATACAATATATCTTCTGTGAGTTTAATTAACTGTTTGGGTGTTTAATGAACTATATGTGAAAATAATTTAGCGATATTTAAGAGCAAATGAATGTAGTCATTAAAAAGACTATGGCACATACGGTATGTATTATATGTGATGTCTGTGTTGGTGATGTTTTAATAATAATAATAATAATAATAATAATAATAATAATAATAATAACAACAACAACAACAACAATGATGATGATGACGACTATGGTGAAAGACCAGCTGCAGCCTCTCTTTCTCTAAGCATCATTGGAAGATCTGACTTGTTACGTACCACAACCCTCAGCTGCTTCTTCACGCCATCAGACACATACTGTCCCCAGACAGCTGCTTTGACCTCAATGTCATGCAATCCCAGCTCCAGTGGAACAATCACAAATGGCACAGCAAAGGAGGACTGGGCTTTAATAATTAACACCTGTTGGTATCGTTGCTTGGCAGTGGAAGCACTGCAGAAGGCTGGGTTGTGTATGAATTCCACCCGCACCTTAGGAGAAAAAGACAAGAAGATGATCCATATACGCTATCCACGAACCCAAACTCTCTCAGTGGTGGGACACACAGTAGCACTTCTGATGAAGTTCACAAGTTACAGGCAAGCTAATAGGGGGCTTCATCATAGCTGAGCTGAGATTTGAACTTTTCAGGTCCAGTAAAGTTACACCAGTTCTCATGAGTGTGAGGTCAGGAAGCTTCATTCTTACGTTCAAAGGAAGAAGAAAGACACACAGTGCACTCCTGAATTCCTTGCAATAGCCCAAATGATGCTGTGTAGCAGAACTTGTGAAATACATAGCTATGTACTATCTGTGATGGAACCGCTCGGCTTGACTCAGCAATTCCGGGCCGGAGAAGGGGGGTCTAATTTGGCCAGCCCAGACGCACGCCCCTTCGCTACCGCTTTTAACCCTTTGGGAGTCTAGGTTCTCATGGAACAACACCACACAGGCGATAGGGACCAAACACTTTTATTCTTTACACAAACACACTTCCATAAGGGTCCACACATTAAGGTAAACACGTAAGAGGTTTTGGAGAAAAACACAGACAAAGGAATGACACACTCTGGACAGCAGGGACTAGTACCCTCACCTTTTGCACACTCAAACCAATTGGATTCACACTCACTCCCCACTAACCACCCACCAGCCGTAACTTCGGCAAGGTCCCTTGCCCACTTGTACCCAAACATAATCTAAAACATAACAAACACTTAACACTGCGACTCAACCTCTGTTGCTCACTTTGACTTGGCTTCACGCCACTCGAACTGACTCTTTCCCTCAGCAGCCACGTGGGGCTTCCACCATCCAGCCGGCCCAGCCTGGATGCTCTTGCTCACCATGCACTCACCGGACTCCTAACACCCATAGGAAAGAGGCCGGACCCTTGGGTGCCCAAGCTTTTTATCTCTTTCTGGGACTCCCTTGTCATCAGACCCACCCTGACCAATTGAAACCCCTTAGCAACCCACACCTCACCCGAAGGGAGTGGGGAATGCTCCCAGACATTGCACAGCTGCAACTTGTTACTCTCCCCCCCCCGGTACCAGCCCGGGGAGGCGTTATCAGATGCCAGGCACTTCTCACATAGCGTGGCCTTGGCATTTTACTTGCTACTCCCTTTTCGGACACAAAGAAACCCCTCTACCTCTCCCCGGGACAAAGCAAAGATGTTCTCTTAAAGGGACCATGGGCCCAGCCCATGACACTATCAAGCTGCACCTCAGGATTCAATAGAAGCCCTAGCATCACAAGTGGTATAAACTTCCTAATTCCTAAAAACACAGCCCTGCCAAACTCCCAAAGCTTACCCTGATATCCCGCTCTACATAGTTGTAGAGAACAGCCCGAATCTCCACCTGTTCATTCCTCACCACCGAGTAGGGCAGCCGTAAATCAATGAAAAAGTCCTTCATTACTGTTATCTCATAAGGATCAGCCACGCAGATCCCTGCAAGGAAGGTTAATGGGGAAGGAAGCAGTCTGAAAATCAAAAACACTTATCCTTTTGAACAAATCTCTTACGTGCTTATCAAGGCAGAGTATAGCTGGAATCATGAGCTCAGTCCACTCTCCTGACTGTCCATGTTTCATTACCTTTTGTGTCTGAAATGCTCACAGCTAACACCTCCCAGGTTGTGATCGAATCCTTCAGGTAAAAGGACACTATCTTGGATGAGACCCTAGATACAAAGGGAACAGTGTCACTCCTGGGTGCAGCTGCTACAGTGTGCAATTTAAGAGGGGAACTATATGTGACAATATACATGTGGCGGCGGCTGGATATATAATTCCCGTCTACCTCTTCAAAACATCTAGGACAACTTACCCGTGTCCTGATGTGCACTGCCTCTCATCCCTGCCAATTGCAGCCAATGATGTGGATTGGGGGTGGGAAACACATAACACATTGGGAAATGGCTACACTGTCCTGAGCTTTATTAATTTATTTATTACATTTCTATACTGCCTGATAGCCGGAGCTCTCTGGGCGGTTCACAAAAATTAAAACCATTCAAAGTATAAAACAACAATATAAAACCATAATATAAAATACAATATAAAAGCTCAACCAGATAAGAACAGCAGCAGTGCAAAATTACAACTTTAAAACACTGAGTTAAAATTTATTTATAGACTGTTAAAATGCTGGGAGAATAAAAAGGTCTTCACCTGGCGTCTAAAAGCATATAATGTAGGTGCCAAGCGAACCTCCTTAGGGAGCTCATTCCACAGCCGGGGTGCCACAGCAGAGAAGGTCCTCATCCTGGTAGCCACCTGCCTGACTTCCTTTGGCAGGGGCTCGCGGAGAAGGACCCCTGAGGATGACCTTAGGGTCCGGGCAGGTATATATCGGAGGAGGCGTTCCTTCAGATAACCTGGCCCCAAGCCATTTAGGGCTTTAAATGTTAATACCAGCACTTTGAATCGGGCCGGGACCTGGACTGGCAGCCAATGAAGCTGGAAAAGGACTGGTGTGATGTGGTCTCGTCGGCCAGTCCCTGTTAGTAACCGTGCTGCCTTGTTTTGTACCAGTTGAAGTTTCCGGACCGTTTTCAAAGGCAGCCCCACGTATAACGCATTGCAGCAATCCAAGCAAGAGGTTATCAGAGCATGGATAACTGTAGCTAGGCTATCTCCGTCCAGATAAGGGCGCAGTTGGTATATCAGCCCAAGGTATATTACTGAGAAGTAAGGGGGATCTATAGGTGCAGTTGCTGTTACATCCAGTTACATACCATAACATCCAGTTCTAGTATTAAAAAGTCCTGTGGAAAAGGCAGACAGCTGTTCCATTGTCTGCCTCTAGAGTCCTGCCACTTTGAAGAAGGAACCATGTTCATTCCCCAATAGCAGGCCAGTGAAGCAGACGTATTGGCTTAAAAAAATACCTGTATACAGAAGCCTTCCCTTTCCCAAAGTCTCATGGCCAACCCAGTCCATCAGGCAAGAGCTAAATGGCAGCATCCCCCACCCTCACCCCATATACCATTTAGTGCCCCTTCTGCCATTTTCCACCCCCTTTGTACTGTTAAAGAAGGGTCTATGCTTCCTGCCTCAGAACTGAGCAAAAGCCTTTACCCTCCCAACCTAGAAGACCTGCTTTAGTCTAGAGACAAGCCTCATTTCTCATCTGTACATAGGACAACTAAGTTTGCCTTCAGACTCCAAAGTGGGCTAATGCAGAGAGGAGAACATAGACACAGAAAGTATTTTACCCTTGCTCATTTGGAGCTGCAGTCAGCTGTTCCGTTTGCCACAACCAGCTGTGTGGAAATTCAGTCCTGGATATGATCTGTTCATCCGATAAGAACTCATCATCAAAATCGCCTGAGAGAACAGGATACACAGACTTAGCTTTGACTGACTTATTATTGAGGTTTCTCAAGAGGTGCAAAAGATTGATCCAAAGCTTGACTTCTTGGACCCTACTCATTAAAAGGAAATAAAAACGACCTCACCATGCTTGGGTAGCTAATGCTTATGGCCTGGACAGTATCCGTATTGTTCGATGCCACAAGTCTGATATGGTAGGACTCTGACAGAAAGGCCAAGGTTCATACTGCATTTTCTTAATGGTGCAGAATGACCACTGACCAGGCACTGCTCTGTGATCTCACCAATCTGCAGTTCCTAAACCAAGACTATATCCAGTTCTAACCTCTCTGCCCCCTCGGCCTGGTACTCCCTCCCAGAACACCCACACAGTGCCACTTTTCTCTCCCTCCCTTCAAACTCCTCCTCAAAACCCACTTTCTCTATGAAGGCTTTAGGTCCTCACTTGCCACCTGAAACAAAGTCTATGCAAGTGCATTTGTGCATATCGGTTTATTCTTTTCCGGCGTCCTCCTCTCTTCCTTCCTTCTCGCCCATCGAAGCACAAGGGCCAGCCTTTTTTGCTCATGTAAAGTGGTCCCAAATCGATATAATAATAACACATTCCAAGGGGTTTTGCAGTGCCCCCTGTGTCCTTCCTAGCCATGTCTTCCATCTCCCCAATCCTGTGCTTTTGACTGATATTTTCTTTAAAAAACAGAAATAAAACTCTACTTGCTTCTTGCCAGTTGCAGCACTTCGTCTCGTTGTAGGTTATCCCGGATGCCTTTGATGTAGAGGCAACATTCAAGGAAGGCACTTTGGCACTCGGGCTGATCCACAATGTATTGTGCACGTTTTTCACAGGTGTACCCCATGGGGTTCTCATGCATGCCATCTTCGCAGCATTTTTTTAACTCCCGATCCTCATACAGAGCAACTGAAACATGAAATTTCAGAGAATGTCTGGTCCCCAAACTAGTGTAGCCATACTACTCATAACAGGAGAAGATTGTTGCAGGAGAAGCATGTTGCTATGCAGATAAACTCTATGAGTGAACTACTTGCTCACGATGCCCTAGCCAGCTTCCAGGAACATATTTTGACCTTCTTCAAGTTTTTATGCATTGCATTATGAGAGCCAGTGTGGTGTAGTGGCTAAAGTGTTGGACTGGGAGTCGGGAGATCCGGGTTCTAGTCCCCACTTGGCCATGGAAACCCCCTGGGTGACTTTGGGCCAGTCACAGACCCTCAGCCCAACCTACCTCACAGGGTTGTTGTTGTGAGGATAAAATGAAGAGGAGGATGAGGATTATGTACGCCGCCTTGGGTTCCTTAAAGGAAAAAAGGCGGGATAGAAATGCAATAATAAATAAATTATTAACTACTACATCAGGAGTCTTGTCTATCACTTTGGTTAGATGCTGCAGTATATCCAGAGCCCTTAACAAAAGTGCTCCTGTTCCCCCTTCCAGAATAGCATAAGCTTTTAGGGGCTTAATCAAGTTAATACCTTCCACTGCATCACTGCCTTTTTATTCAACCAACACCATCAATATTCTGTGGCTCAACTGACCTCAGTATTCCATAAGTCCTGGGAGGTTCTGCGTAGAAAGCCCCTATCCCTCCCACACGTGACACTGCTTTATACTGCAACACAGGCAGAGCACTGGTCTACCTGGGCCAGTATTTGACCAGCACTGCCATATTACATTTCTATACTGTTCAATAGCTGAAGCTCTCTGGGCAGCTCACAACAATTAAAACCATAGACAGCAACATAAGATAGCCAGGACTGAACCTTTTGCAAACAAAGTGTGTGCTCTTTCGGTGGCCCCTCGTGAAACTTCTGTGATACTGAGTCAGACAGCTAGTCCATCCATCCCAGTATTACCTACTAAGATGGCCAGTTGCTCTCCAGAGAAAGGGCTTTCAACAGCCCTGCTACCTGAGACCCCTTTAAATTGGAGAAGCTGGCGACTGGACCTGGGTCTTCTGCAAGCAGTGCAGCATATGCTTTACCACTAAACAATGGGTCCTCCCCACAAACACCCACAGGAGACACTTGGCCTTTCCTCCTGTTGATGATAATGAGATATAATGAGATACTCTCCATGATGAAGATTCTTCTTTGTCAGACATGGGTCTGTTCCTTGAGAGAACAAAAATTGGCTACTATTTATACTCAATAGCAAAGCAAAACAGGCATTGTGTTTTTTTTAGCATTCTTCCACTCGACTTTCAGAGCCCAGGAGCAAGAGCCCTCAAAGACTGGGGTCTCCAGTAACAGCAACTCCCAGGAGGCATCAAAAGGCATCAGTCTTTTTGAGCTGGAGCCTTCCATCTCAGATCCCACATCTTGTTCACTTGACCCTGGGGAGTTCCCATTTCCCTCTGATCTGAGGAATGGACTTCAAGCTCCTCCACAGTGAGAAGGGAAACCCTGAGCAGCGTTCCCTAACTGGCTCCTCGCTTCTGCAACCCTCGCCCCCGCCCCCAGATGATGTCAGTGACTACACAAAAGGGCACGGGCCATTTAACAGGCATCTACAGCACTTGAAGAAGTGCAGCTTCCAGAAAGCCTCTCCTGGCCTGATTATAAAAGCCGGTCAGTTACTCGAGGTCAGCATGTACTGGTTCCTCTCTATTCGGCCCTGGTTAGGCCTCATCTAGAGTCTTGCGTCCAGTTCTGGGCTCCACAATTCAAGAAGGACGCAGACAAGCTGGAGCGTGTTCAGAGGAGGGCAACCAGGGTGATCAGGGGTCTGGAAACAAAGCCCTATGAAGAGAGACTGAAAGAACTGGACATGTTTAGCCTGGAGAAGAGAAGATGGAGGGGAGACATGAGAGCACTCTTCAAATACTTAAAAGGTTGTCACACAGAGGAGGGCCAGGATCTCTTCTCGATCCTCCCAGAGTGCAGGACACGGAATAACGGGCTCAAGTTAAAGGAAGCCAGATTCTGGCTGGACATCAAGAAAAACTTCCTGACTGTTAGAGTAGTACGACAATGGAACCAGTTCCCTAGGGAGGTTGTGGGCTCTCCCACACTAGAGGCCTTCAAGAGGCAGCTGGACAACCATCTGTCAGGGATACTTTAGGGTGGATTCCTGCATTGAGCAGGGGGTTGGACTCGATGGCCTTGTAGGCCCCTTCCAACTCTGCTGTTCTATGATTCTATGATTCTATGTTTCTGTTCTCTGGCTGCAGGATTGCTCTCCATGGTCCTGAAACCAAACCCCACATCCAATGCCTAATGCTGCAATACTGCCTGCCCCGCAGAATCTGCTCCTCTTGGCCTGCCCCATCAGCTGCCTCCTGCTGTACCTCTGAGCTGTTATCTAGAGCAGAGGTCTCTAACACAGTGCTCGCAGATGCCACCCCACCCAAAAGGCTAGGCTGAGACACCTGCCAAGCTATTTTCTCTGCTGAAAAATGACTGAAGGTGTGTGGGGGAGGAGGATGAGAGAGAGAGGGAGGGAGGGGAGCCATAGAAAGAGGTGGGGGAAGCTAGAGAGATGGCAGTAAGGAAGAAAGGAAAGAGAAGCCAGAAACAGAGGGTGGGGGAAATAGAAAAGAGAGCCAAGGAGCCACAGAGAGAAAGAAGCCAGAGTGAGTAGCACACACAGGATGCATCATCCTGCTCAAACATAGATGAAGTTGAGACGCTCCCATCATTTCTGCGATTGGCCACCCATCCTCTGCAGTATCCAATTTGTGATAGTGCCCAGGGCCATGAGCTAGAGCACATGCCTCAGACCTAGGCAGGAACAAAACTAGAAACAGGTTGTTCCTCCACTGTCAAGCCTACTTTACATATTCCGGCCTATTAGAGAGATTGGGAGCAGCAACCCATCCAAGGACATCTTGCACTACTGCAGAGAAATATCCTGAACTCTTGGAGTTAGATGGGTCCTTTGTCACTCGTAACGTACCTTTGTTTGCCTTAGTCTCAATGAGTTGTATGGAGCTACGTCTCCGTCTTGCAGGCTGGGGGCACTTTGGATCTGTGGGGTGGAAGGCAAGAACAGGAAATTGTCATGATTGGAAATAAGAAGATAGTGCTGGATTCTAACTCTTGTGGAGACTGACCCTAGGCATGCTTACTCAGAAGTGAATGGGGCTTACTCCGATGTAAGAGAGATCAGAGTTGCATCCTTAAAAATTAACTACATTTAAGAGTTGCATCCTTAGAACTTAACCACCATTTCTAAACCAACAGAGCTTACAGAGGATGCAGACAGGTGATGGTGGCTGGGGATGCATGTTTAACCCAATGCTTCCCATTTCTTAGAAACAGCTGCCTTCTGGCATTTCTGCCATGCATTTGCATATATGGCTCGGGTCCAGGTTATTTGAAAGACCATATTCTCCCTTATGAGCCTGCCTGTGCTTTGAGATCTTCTGGAGAAGCCCTTCTTTCAGTCCCACCATCTTCACAGGCGCACTTGGTGGGAACACGGGAGAGGGCCTTCTCGGTGGCTGCTCCGGTGCTCTGGAACTCTCTTCCCGGGGAAGCTAGGCTGGCTCCCTCCTTGACGGGCTTTCGGAAGCAGGCTAAAACTTGTTTGTTCCAGCAGGCCTTTGGAGAATAATCTGTCCCTCCATCTATGTTAATTGACTTATAATTTTGTTGTGTATTTTAAATATGTTTTTTCTTTTCTTTTTTCAATGTATATTTTAAACTTTGTAAGGCCGCCTTGAGGCCCAGTATTGGGCAAAAGGCGGGATAATAATAATAATAATAATAATAATAATAATAATAATAATAATAATAATAATAATATCATGTAGTGCAGCCTTCCTCAACCTGGGGCACTCCAGATGTGTTGGACTGCATCTCCCAGAATGCCCCAGCCAGCTGGGATGCTGGGATGGTTGATGATGCTGGGATGGTTGCCTGTAGTCCAAGAACCTGCACCCAGCGTCCTCCACCTGGGGTCCTGGGCAAAAACTATCAATCATACGATGCTTAGTCCTTGACACAGCAGACTGTCTAGAACAGGCCTCTAGGTGAAAAGTGCTTCTCACACTGGAAGTCCTTTGTCCTCTTAGTGGCACAAACCCCCACCCCAGTAATACCTGATCGTTGTTTCGTGGAGATCTTATTGCTGGCCTCCAGGGCCAGTCCAGCATCTTCAAACACACCCATATTGTTCGCGCCACTGCCAGCCGTACAGCCGATGTCACTCTTTTCCACTGTGTCCCATACCTGGCATGCAGTAAACACAACTGATAAGAAAAAGCAGTGTATAGACTCAGCAAGGACCACACTGGAAAAACCTCAAAGCTTAAGGATCCCCATTCCAAGGAATTCACCACCTTACCTTAGCTTGGGTAAGCTTGTGCTTCTTGTTAAGGACGTAGACTCCTTTGTCCACAGCCACAAGACCGACTCGAGCATTCGGATCCCCTTCCAATTTAATTTTCATTTGCGTGCCTGGCTCATGAATTCGATTGTCTCGTTCAGTTGCGCCTTTCACAACCAGCTGTTCAGAGAAGGACGGCAAAGAGGTTTAGTTCTGTGATGGGGACGTGCCTAACTGACACGGAGAAACTGCTCTGACAACCTTTTAAAAAGGTTATAAAGATGGTTTGTTTATTTATTTATTTCATTTCATTTCATTTCATTTCTATACTGCCCAATAGCCAGGGCTCTCTGGGCAGTTCACAAAAATTAACAAAACTCCTGTATGTTTTCTTCTGCCAAAGTTTTTTAAAAGAGTGTAAAAGGAAAGGAAAGGAAAGGAACCTCTCGTGCAAGCACTGAGTCATTACTGACTCTTGGAGGGATGCCAGCTTTCACTGACGTTTTCTTGGCAGGCCTTATAGCGGGGTGGTTTGCCGTTGCCTTCCCCGGCCGTTATTACCTTTCCCCCAGCTAGCTGGGTCCTCATTTTACCGACCTCGGGAGGATGGAAGGCTGAGTCGACCCGAGCCGGCTGCCTGAAACCAGCTTCCGCTGGGATCGAACTCAGGCCGTGGGGAGAGTTTCAGCTGCAGAAACTGCTGCTTTACAGCTCTGCGCCACATGAGAGAATATGGTTCAATTTACAATGTGCAGCTGGGGACAGAAGGTGCCCGTTCCCTGGGACACAACAAAATTCAGAACAGGGAGCCAGTGGTGCAACCCCACGTAGCCCCCACACCCCTGGCTGATCCCCTGCGTGACCTTAGAGGTCAGCTGTGACAGTGTATCAGGCGCCCACCCTCCCACCCAAGTTAGAGGCCATCTGGATATTCTTCAGCTTCAGGTTTTCTGCTCAGCCTTGCACATCCCACCCATCCAAAACCTGAAAGAGGTGGGTTTTTTCCATTCAAAGGCACCGTTTTTCAAGAGTCATTTGTCTTCCACTTAGATAATCTCTAGAGACCTGAATGTCAGGCCTCAAACCTGGAAATTATGGAGCAGATGTGTGCACACAATAATACAATTTAATAAATGTGACAGAGAGAGACATTGACCCTGTTCAGATGACATGCTAAGCCACAGTGGCTAAACATTATGGCTTAATCTGTCATGTGAACCATGACTCAGTGTGTCATGGGAACCACTCCTAACCATGGTGGCTACATAAACACATTCACTAATCATTTGCTGCAAAAGAGTTAGTGGCCTAACCATAGTTTAGTGTGTTGTTTCAACAGGCTCAATATGGAACAGTATTTTACCAGGGACAAAAACCACTCCCTCCTAAAATAAGGACTGTCTGTGGTTCATTGAAACTTGGAGCACACTTCATATTCCTAAGAAGTATACTTGTGCAACGTTTTGGGTATTAGTGTGTCTGATGAGGAATAGTCTTAGGGTAATACATTTACATGTGAGTTATGTTTTATGCATTTTCTAACCAGAAGTGAAACAAATGTGTGTGGGGAAGTCTCATATCAATATGTTTGGGGGGAGGGGGGAGGGGCGGGGAGAAGCCATATATTGAGTTAATGAATTTTTGCTACAACTGTACCTTGCTCTGATATTGCTACAGAAATTAGCAGGAAGAGTGACCTACCTTTCCCATACAGGTATCCTTCACGTCCACCCAGACGGAGTCAGCCACGATCTCACTGTTCCCCAGTTGGTAATAAGCCACAATACGGAAGGAAGGGATGAGAGCCGGAGTGACGGGCAGAGACATGGTCAACAGATTCTGTCCAGCTGCCCTGATCTGCCTCCCAACCTTGAAAATCTTCCCTTTAGTCAAAATCTGATGGTGAACAAAACATACTGATTAATGAAGGTGGTTAAGAAGCAGGGATTGGTTTGAAAAACTCTGTGCACTAGGCTAACATGTTAAATAAGGGCATTACAAATATGTTTCACCTCACAATGGAGCACTGTGCCATGAAAGAGATTATTTACTGTGGTGGACTCTTTGTTAGTGCCATATTGTAAAACCGTCCTCAACCCAGAGTTTTCAAGAAGAAAGTGGCTGCAGAGAAGATGACCGAATCCTGCTTTCTCATGAGGACTAGATACATGGCTAGAGGCTTCCCTTCCCTCCTTCACCAACAACTTCATTGTTAACAGGGTCCTTGGATTTCAAGGCAGTCCAGGTCTATAACACTTACTATGTAGGTGAAATATTGTATCTGATTCAGCACTTGTGGGTTGTTGCCTCTCACGTTGAAATTGACAGGTAAGTTGTCTCCAGCCTTGAGTTCAGAAGCTGTGACTGCTAAGTGGAGAAAGTTTCCTGAGTTTCCCTGAGTTTGGTAGGCAGTAGCCACCATGCTCTTGGTTGCCTGGCGGTCATTTGGGAGTCTCCCATGGTTGGTTTTTACCTAGAAAGGGTGAGAAGGGTTAACTGAATCTCAAAGCAACAATGAAGCTTTTAACTCCAACACTCAGCGATAAGCAGAAGGTCCACAATGAACCCCAATGAAAAAAAAGTTGTATGGAATTGGCTGGAATCTTCGTCGAAGGTGAGCAGAATGCAGCAATGTCAGGGACTGACGGAGCGTGGCCAGTGCTGTTCCCCCTCCCCTGAATACTTTGAACCCTCAACCCTTCCCTGTTCACATCTTCCCAAGAAAGAATATTATAGACTGATTTTCAGCACAAGCCAACTGAACCAGCATGTGAAAACACTCCGAAGTAATGCATGAACTGCGGTCTACAGCATACTGATGGCTGAGAAGTATAACCAGGATGTAGGTCAGGTTGTGACTCATGAACTGCCTAGAAACTAGAAAATTGCAAAGTGAATTTAGGGTTCATAAACTGTTAGTGACGACTCTGTCTGAAGTCTCAGTCATCCATATCAGCATATCAAGTTGCCTTATCCCAAGTCACAATACTATTAACTGTAACTGAAAATGTCTTCCCAAAGTTTCTGGGATTGAGAGGAGTATTTTTCCCCCTAACCCTGCTACTCTTTTAATATGGAAATGCTGGGGACTGAAACTGAGATCTTGTTCATCAGTAGTGGGGAACCTTTTTAATGTCAGGGGGTTCATGCCCTTGGGGTAATTTGTTGAGGGTCACATGCTAGTGGTGGCTGTCCAGTAGTGAACAGGTCCAGCGTGGGATCACCTCTTTTCTCTTTCTTCCATCCACTTCCCGCTCTCTTTTTCCCTCTTCCCAGCCCAAGGGGCTGCCAAAGAAAGGATTGTCTCGCTTGAACTGATAGTTTTGAAATCTGGAGTGTCATCATACAAGGGGAAATCGTGTTCCTTACCATCGCTTCCCCGACCCCACATTTGTCCCTCATTACTTCCTCTTTCTTCCTGGAGGGGAAAGAGGAAGTAAACAAAGACCACATGGCCCATTCAGGGGCTGTTTTTATTGCACCGCTTTTCCTGCACACAGCAGGAGATCGTGGCACATTCCGTTTGGAAAAAAAAGTCAGATTAAAAGGGGTCTATTTTGCAACAGGAAAACAAGCAGAAGGAGCGGGACGTGCGCAGGAGGCAGACAACGTTGTCTAAAGGACACACACACATCCGTAAGTGTACAGTAGCGAGCGAGCATTAAAAACTAGTCTGATGAACCTCCTGGTTTAGGGCTGCATGAAACAGACCAACACCTAGGTGCCCACCTATATATGCAAAGGATGTCCTCTACCGCTGAGCTATGGGTCCTCATACACTAAACTTTTGAATGTTTACCACTGAAAGGTAGTTTGGTTCTGTTTAGAAGGTAAAGTACCATATTTCTTCGATTCTAAGACGCACTTTTTCCCCTAAATAAACAGCTCTAAAAATGGAGTGCATCTTAGAATCGATGGCGTCTTAGAATCGAAGCAATACGGTAAGAGGAAAAGAGGAAGCTCCTGCAGCAGCCTCGAGCCATGCGAGCGAGGAGGAGCTGGTTGGGCAAGCGCCTGGTTTTTCGTTAGTCAAATTTATTCGTAAGTCCCATCGATTTCCATGGGACTTACTCGCGTGTCGTCGTCCCCTGGTGCACAGACAAGTAAAGAGCGGGACTGGAGAGTTAAGCGTTTTAGCTCCTTAATCGCGTCTTCTCCTCTCTCTCCCCGCCCGAAAATATTGTTTACTCTTTGTTTCAACGCCCCCCCCTTCTTCCCACACAAACGGCGGTTTCTTCTCTCACAGAGGGAAAAAAGAAAAGGTCACAACCATTAGAAGAAAGCGCGGGGGGGGGGGAAAGGAGGTTGGCTGGGCAATGAGGGAAGTATTTCTTCGATTCTAAGATGCCCTTTTCCCCCAAATAAACATCTCTAAAAATGGGGCGCGTCTTAGAATCGATGGCGTCTTAGAATCGAAGAAATACGGTAACCGATAATCACAGTGCATTAGCATAATCTGATAGTGACTTACAGTGATTCTTAGCTCTTGGCTATTTGCTGGTGTGTTCAGGATCAGCTTGGCAGTCCCGTCATTCTGGGTAGTCGATTCAGCCTGAATGGGCTCTGATATCACAGGGATACGGTCAGCTGGACTGCCATCAGGGTTAGTGACATACACCTGAAGCAAGTCAGAAAAGATAATTGAACATGGAACATAGAGGTTTCTGCTGAGTCTATACCACTATTGCCAGAACATTTACAACTTCAGAGGATTCAAGGGATTTCCACTGCTATTTATTTTAAGTATGTCAGCCTGAATTTATGATAGCACGAGTGATTCTGGAGTGGGTCAGAAAGGGCGGGGGGGAAATGGTTTGGGAGACTGATTTGAAGATACAAATAGGACAACAGAGGTGGGATGGACTATGGAGGCAGAGAGTGTTGAGAAATATGTCAGTAAGAATAAAGGAGAATTACTATAAACTTGTATGGAGGTGGTACTTAACTCCGGTTAGATTAAATAAGATTAATAAACAGCTTTCAGCAGATTGTTGGAGGGGTTGTGGAGAAAAGGGAACGTATTTACATATGTGGTGGGATTGTATATATGTGCAAAAGTTATGGAAGATGGTGTTTTATGAGATTGAACAGATTGTGGGATTTAAAGTAGAAGTTACACCAAGGATTGCATTACTCTCACTGCATGATGATCCTAAATGTAATAAAGAAATGAAAGAATTGATAACGAACCTACTGACAGCTGCGAGGTTGATAGTAACTAGGAATTGGAAAATTACAGGAGATTATTGTATTGAAGAATGGTATAAAGAAGTGTGGGACATTGCTATAAACGATAAATTGACATGTAATATAAAAATGCAAAGAGGCATAGTAAAAACGAATGATTTTGAGAGTATATGGAAAAAGTTCCTGGAGTTTGTATTTTCTAAAGGAAGGGGGGTTCCACCAACAGATGAAACTATGAGTTTTTGGAAACAAGAATGAGATCCCGAGGTGGGGGGAGCACTGTTATGTTTATTATATTATGTTTAATAGGTTAATATTGAATATATGATAGTAAGGTATGATAATATCTTGTATTAAGTGATTTTGATTTGTGTTTGTTGTTTCAATAATAAAAATATTCAAAAAAAAAAAAAAGAAAAAAAGAAAGGGCGGGGGGAAATCTCCAATTAATATTACCATCAGTTCGTAAGGCATCCCTGGCTTGAAGTGCTTGGGGGTTTTTGTGAAGTGGATCTGATAGGGAGATTTCACAATGTTAATGCCGGTTCGCTCAGTCACCACCATATCACTCCCTGCAGAAAGAAAGAAAGAAAGAAAGAAATTCAGATAAAAATATCAAAAGAAGTTGTATGAGGGGGGGGGGAGAAAAAGCCTACCATAACAAGGGTGCCACAGCAGAAAAGGCCCTCTTCTTGGTAGCCACCTGCCTCCTTTCCTGTGGCAGGGGCTCCTGGAGAACAATTGCTGGAGCTGATCTTAAGGACGAGGACAAGTATATATGGGACTATGGGTGGAGATGTTCCTTCAGGTCACCTGGTCTCAAGCCACTTAGGGCTCTGAATGTTAATAGCAGCCCTTTGGGTGTGTGTGTGAGAATGAATGGGTGTGAAGGTGCTTGTGCTGTATTTAGGACAGCTTGAGTTTCTCTGTTCCAGAGGAGGCCTTTTCCAGCTTGCCTTCAGCCAAAAGATAGCCAGGAGGGACGTGCCCTTTCTTGGCTCAAGACGTGAGCCCCTGGCGAGGAGAGGGCCTCTTTCTGCTGCCTGAGTGTGGGCTGTTCGAAGTGCCTGTGTTTTTCCTTTCCTTTTCTTTCACGTTTCATGAAGAATTGTGAGGTTTGTTTTGATCAAAATGACACGTGTCTTTGTAAGGGAAGCTCTGTGGGAAAGTTCAAGCTTTTGAATATATACCAGAAACTCCACTCTATTCAATCAACCTTATTGTCAGGAGAGTGCATAACCCTGTGCCCACTTTTCTGGGAGTAAGACCTTTAACATCTATGGGATTTACTCCTGAGTACACATGCATAGGACTGTGCTCTAAAACTGCTGGGTGTAGAGCCTTGGTGGCAATTTCTTCTCTTGCAGGGTGATGGTGGGCCGGTACATCAAGCCCCAGCTCCTAAAGTTATTTATTATTATTATTATTATTTATTTATATAGCACCATCAATGTACATGGTGCTGTACAGAGTAAAACAGTAAATAGCAAGATCCTGCCGCATAGGCTTACATTCTAATAAAATCATAATAAAACAATAAGGAGGGGAAGAGAATGCACCAAACAGGCACAGGGTAGGGTAAAACTAGCAGTATGAAGTCAGAGCAAAATCAAGTTTTAAAAGCTTTAGGAAAAAGAAAGGTTTTTAGCTGAGCTTTAAAAGCTGCAATTGAACTTGTAGTTCTCAAATGTTCTGGAAGAGCGTTCCAGGCATAAGGGGCAGCGGAAGAAAATGGATGAAGCCAAGCAAGGGAAGTAGAGGCCCTTGGGCAGGTGAGAAACATGGCATCAGAGGAGCGAAGAGCACAAGCGGGGCAATAGTGTGAGATGAGAAAGGAGAGATAGGAAGGAGTACATCTTATTCATAGATAGGATACAGTACATCTTATTCATAGATGTACTGTATTATTCCTGTTGATGCCCATTATGTAAATGTCATTTGGTCTGGAGAGCTACTTAATAACTTTTACTGTAGCCATCCTAAGAAAATCATTCACAGCACAATGCTGTAGTTACTATTACTGTGTTCTATAATTGGGTGGCCACCTCTGAGAAAGCCCTCTGCCTCACTGACACCTTCCAAGCCTGCCTAAGAAGAGGCGCTTGGAGGAGGCCTCAGATGATTAGCATAGAATATGGGTTGGGACCACAATACCTGACGGAACGCCTCTCCTGACATGAACCTACCCGTACGCTACGCTCAACATCTAAGGTCCTCCTCATGCCGGGAGAGGCGCTCATGAGGTATTGCAGTCCTGAGCCATGTAAGGCCGCTTTCTCTCCACACCTTTCCACGTTGGCAACTGAAGCCCCAGTAATACCCTCAGAAAATGGATTTGACTAGGGGACTCCAGCTGTTGAGACCTAATCGAGAGGGAATCTGCACGTCGTTGTGAGGGCGCTTACATGCGGAGGCGGAGGAGGAGGCGGCTGGGGAACCGGCCGCGTCCTTGCTGCCGCCGCCGCTGCCACTGCCTCCTCCCCGCCGGCCTCCTGCTGCCGGGGTAAGAGCCACCCGGGTCGGAGAGCTCGGCTTCCGCCGAGCTCTCCGACCTGGGTGGCTCTTACCCCGGCAGCAGGAGGCCAGCGGGGAGGTGGCGGCAGCAGCAAGGACGCGGCCGGTTCCCCAGCCGCTGCCTCCTCCGCCTCTTCCTCCGTCTCTTCTTTCTCAGTGTACACAGCCGTTGTGGGGGCGCACTGGGGGCGCATGTAAGCGCCCTCACAACGACGTGTAGATTCCCTCCTAGAGGAGAGCATGGAAGCAACGTGGCATGCACAATTAAGCAGCTCAAGCATAAATCTGGAATGATTGCAGATATTCATGGATAGTTGTACACTAAAAAAACAATTCCTTCCAGAGCTTTATCACACCAGGGTTATACTGTGCAACCACTACAAATGGCGTGCAAAGGACTCCGAAGTTTCCCAGCTTATAATCTCCTTTGGCTGTGAAGTACTCCCATGCATCCTGCTTTAATTGTGCTATAAAGGGAAAAGCCTCGCTGTATTTAGCCACTAGTTTTCGAGCGTATCTTCCGAGCGGCCACTTTAAAGATAGAAACATCAAAATCTACATAGTAATAGATATTTAGGAGAGCTTTAAGCATACCAAATTTGAATCGGATTATGTCATCCGCTGATTTTTTATGATTTTTTTACATTTCCCCCCTTAAACCCTCTTCTTGGAATGCAAAGCGCTGCTGCCTGGGGTACAACAACAACAATGAAAGCTAAACGCTGTAGGGGATAATTCGAAGGAAACAGGTATGTGGGATGAAGCTACCAGTGCAGACAAATTCAAAAGTACAAATAAGAAAGGGTATGTACTACACCAAATAAGTAAGATTCCAATTTTCCACGTATGTAACACTTGCTATTTGGCTGGCTTTAAAACCATCGCTCACCTGAATCGGTCATCGCTGTTACAGAGACATAGAGCGCATGCCCCACGAGCTCATTGAGGTTCCGGAATTTGGACCGCAGCATGGCTTTTGTTAGCACTGCTTCACCATCGCCTTCATTTATCTGAAAAGAAAAAAGGAGGAAATCAAAGCGGTACACACGAAGAAACAGAGAAAGAGAGAGAGAGAGAGAGAGAGAGAGAGAGAGAGAGAGATTCGTCCTTACCGGAATTCTCCTGAGTGATTCTGGAATACTCTTTTTCTCATCATCTATTTTCACTCCAAACAGGACAAAGGCCACACCATCTACTTTCTTTCCATAGAGGAAGCTGAAAGACCCAAACAAAATTAAGGGTCAAGCTAGACATATCTAGCATCCTGATTTATTATTTATTTATTATTGCATTTCTATCCCACCTTTTTTCCTCCAAAGAACCCAGGGTAGCATGCGTACATTTATTTATTTATTTATTTATTTATTTATTACATTTTTATACCGCCCAAATAGCCAAAGCTCTCTGGGCGGTTCACAAAATTTAACACCATGAAGAGCATAAAAACAACCAACAAATTTAAAACACAAATACAAAATACAATATAAAAAGCACAACCAGAATGAAACCACACAGCAAAAATTAATATAGGTTAAAATATGAGATTAAAACAGCAAAGTTTAAATTTAAGTTAAATTAGTTGTTAAAATGCTGAGAAAATAATCCTTCTCCTCTCCATGTTATCCTCACAACAACAACCCTGTGAGGTAGGTTGGGCAGAGAATCTGTGGCCTTAGCAAACCTAAGGATTATCCCAGGCAAATGGAGGGGGTGTTCCCGCCTGCTTCCGGGATCCCGTGTGTCATTTGGATGCACAGGGATGATCCCGGGACAATCCCAGGATATAGGCCTGGTCTAGCCATGGCCTGTGACTGGCCCAAAGTCACCCAGTGGGTTTCCATGGCCGAGTGTGGACTAGAACCCGGATCTCTTGACTCCAAGTCCAACACTTTAGCTGCTACACCACACTGATTAGGAGGTGAGAGGTTTAATTTCAACATCAAAAGAGAGGCAGATGGGTGAACTCACCTCCCTCTGCTCCATTGGGTCAAGGACATTTCTCCCAACCCAGCTCAGTTCCGGTATTGGAGTTGGGCTGGGGAAAGGAGGTGTCTGGATGATGCACTGCAGGGAGACCGTGTGGGAGACGAGGGAAGGTTCAGCTCCCTTGTCCACCTGCCCCTTTTGATGTTGAAATTAGACCCCACCCCACCCCTCACTTTATGTGTGAGTAAAGTAGGTATGTGAACAAATGTTGCTGTCCCGCCACATCGATTACGGCCACAGCTAGACCTAAGGTTTATCCTGGGATCATCCAGGGTTCGCCCCTGCCTGAGCACTGGATCCCCTGTGTGTCACCTAGATGAACAGGTTTGACCCCCTGGATGATCCAGGGATAAACCTTAGGTCTAGCTATGGCCTAAGTCTCTAAGGGCCAAACTATATGTGATGCTAAATGTGTCACTTGTAGTTGCATGAAGCTTTTAAAAGTTGCAAATGGCAGCCACTGGGGCGCCGAATCAGGATAGGACACATCGTGTGTGTGTGTGTGTGTGTGTGTGTGTGTATGTATTAACCCTTTACTTTCCGTCTGTGGTCCAGACAAAAACCACCCAGCTAGATGCTGTTAGTTCTGGAAGGGAAAGCTTCCATTGGGATAAAACCTACTAGAGGGTGAGTGACTTTTGTCTTGACCACAGAATGGGATGAAAAAGATCTGCATGCCACGATCCCAATCATGATTGGACTCGCCAGTGTGGCCACTATTTACAATTTACAAAATTATTCTGCTCAATCATTGGCTCTGCAGCAATGTTTTTAGTTATACATTTTATGTTGTTTTTATATTGTATACTATATGCATTTTAGTGTGCACTGCTTACAGGTTTTATTATATTATTTTAACAAGATCCACAGTAACACAGCTACAAGTTATGTGTTAATATCAGGTGTAGTCTGATATGAAGAAAAGTTGCAGGAAAGTCTTGTTAGCAGAGAGCCAGTTAGCAGAATGTTATTTTCTGGTGAACATTCATCTCTGTATTCCTGATAAGCTGGAATTCACCCATGTAGTGAATGCAATTGAATAACATTGCCCAAGCAGAAGAGGGTGGAGTGGGGGGCAAAAATGGGGTACAGGCTTTTTGACAAGGATTACTCATGAATCAGTCCTTCCAATGAAGAAAGAGAAAACAACATTAGACTCATCAGTCCTCTGCAAAAGCAGGATTCATACAGTGCTGTTTTCTCAATCTGGCAGCATCATGGATTGATAGGATGCAGAACTGTTCTAGGCTAAGGCTTAAATGGATGTTTATGGTTCATGCTTCTGAATGATGTTCACTAATCCTATTATTCAAGGTCAAATCTTAAGGTGTTTGTGTTATCAAGTCTGCAAATGTTACAAAATCCGTTCATACACATCCACCATCACATACAGGTCTTTTAAATTAAATAGTTATTTCCAAAGATCGCCATTCAGATTACAATGCTGTCTTACTCACACACACACACACACTTGTGAATGACCTTGCAGTACAGAAAACAGCTCTTCTCTTAGGGCTCACCTACACCAAGCAGGATATCCCACTATGAAAGTGGTATGAAAGTGGCATATAAAAGGCAGGAGCCACGCGACTGCTTTATAGCAGTATTGAATTGCACTTCAGGATCTACTCTGCTTCTTTATAGTGGTACTGAACTGCACCGACAACTGTTGGGGCCCATGACACATCTACACCAAGCAGGATATAACACTCTGAAAGTGGTATGAAAGCAGTATATGGTATGTGTCAATGGGCACCAACAGTGGTCAGTGCACTTCAGTACCACTATAAAGCAGTCGCGTGGCTCCTGCCTTTTATATACCACTTTCATACTACTTTCATAGTGGAATATTCTGCTTGGTGTAGATGAGCTCAAAGTCTCCATTGTGAAGATGCTGATGACATTATGATTTTTAGATATTGCTGCTATCTTAAACCTGTGTAAACCCCAATGAGTAGAAATCTATAGAACTGCATTATAGAAAACTAACATTTAACTGAGATTTCAGCTGGTTTTGAGCATGTTGATTATTTTGAACTGAATAATCAAGGGTTCTCAGGCAGAACCTTAATGGAATCTTAGCATGTCTCAGGCTGCCATCATAAAGAATGAAAGCATCTACATAAGAGAGACTGGATAACACATCTTTCTCAAATGCAGTTTTGAAATAAACTTTTGAATGTAGTTCATCTAGTATGCTATGCTGATACATGGACTTCATTTTATTGGTTGTTTCTTTTCTTTTTTTTACAGAATTGCAACCCTAATCCTACTTACTAGGAAGTAATTCCCATTGAAATCACTAAAATCAAGTTTCAAATAAATATAGTCTTGCAATATTAGACTGTCTGAAGCAGAGAACAGAGGGAAAGTGAGTGGATGCATAAATATGAAGCCTTTAACTCATAGCTTTATCAAAGGTTGTGCTTCTGGATTCTTTGTAGGATTAAGATCAGCTCCTGTCTGTGCCTTTCTACATCTTCCATTATTAATGGAAAACTGAACTTCCTGTGATAAATACTTATTATGTGATGGCTAAAGACCAAACACATCAATTTTAGTTTTATGTTACATTAAAAACTTTGTCAATGAAATAGATTTGGATACATCGTTTTACTGTGCCCAACATGGGGAAAAAATGTATAGCTCACACAATTTCTAAATAGTATCATAAAATCTGGACTATTTCTCTTGTGTCCACATTAACTTATTACAAAACTATTTGGTACATTTTTTGGCCAAAACAATTTACTAAAAGATGGATATTGTTTATTACCTATTGGAATAATACATTTCAACACAGGAGAAAACCTTTATATTTTATTTACTATGACATAGAATCATAGAATAGCAGAGTTGGAAGGGGCCTACAAGGCCATCGAGTCCAACCCCCTGCTCAATGCAGGAATCCACCCTAAAGCATCCCTGACAGGTGGTTGTCCAGCTGCCTCTTGAAGGCCTCTAGTGTGGGAGAGCCCACAACCTCCCTAGGTAACTGGTTCCATTGTCATACTGCTCTAACAGTCAGGAAGTTTTTCCTGATGTCCAGCTGGAATCTGGCTTCCTTTAACTTGAGCCTGTTATTCCGTGTCCTGCACTCTGGGAGGATCGAGAAGAGATCCTGGCCCTCCTCTGTGTGACAACCTTTTAAGTATCTGAAGAGTGCTCTCGTGTCTCCCCTCAATCTTCTCTTCTCCAGGCTAAACATGCCCAGTTCTTTCAGTCTCTCTTCATAGGGCTTTGTTTCCAAACCCCTGGAAAACATTTTCTATTTTATACCTTTTCTTTATCTCTGTCTTTTTTTACTTGTCCATCTTTTGGCCTTTTAGAAATCAAATACTTCAAAATCATCATTTAAAGAATCAAGTAAAAATGTTTAAATCAGGAGCAAGCTGCAAATCATTTATTTCTGCCTTTTAGGAGACAATTTATCTTATGAAGATGATAATAAGTGTCAAATTAACTCTCCTTCACCTTTACACAATTGCACATACACCCACCTTGCAGTGATAGACACTTTGAAATCCTTCTCATCATCAATGTATAAAAATGCTTCTAATGGGTTCACTATGACTTCAAAGCTTGGCAGCACTGGAGAAAAAACAGGGGAAGAGGGAGAAAGTAAATATTCATGGAAGGATGACAGGGGGAAAGAGTTGCAAACTTCTAGGACCAGCAATGTTAGCACTTTCCAATGCAAAGGTGGTTCTTCCCTGAGAAAAACTCAGGGGATTATATATAGGATGAAGCCAGGGATCAGGCAGGGAAGAGGCCATTTCTTCCTACCATATTCTTTGACATCAAATTGTGTGCTGAACATCTCCTGTGGAGAGTCTTCATACTTGGCCACAGCCTTCCAAGTCCCCAAACTAGAGAAGAAAAATGAAGAAGAATTATTCTTCACTACTTCATCAACTCATAACAATAAATATGCAATAAGCACGGGCCCAAGACCTCTTTCTGGCATGCGTGGGGTTACTGAAGACATGGATAATTGGGATCATCCATGGAAAATAGACACAAGCTTGGAACTTTTCTTTTTCCTAAAGCTTTTAAAACTTGATGTTGTTTGGACTTTACACTGTTAGTTTTACCCTACCCTGTGCCTGTTTACCCTACCCAGTGCCTGTTTACATTCTCTTCCCCTCCTTATTGCTTTACTATGATTTTATTAGAATGTAAGCCTATGCGGCAGGGTCTTGCGATTTACTGTTTTACTCTGTACAGCACCATGTACATTGATGGTGCTATATTAATAATAATAATAATAATAATTATAATAATAATAATAACAGAATGTCTGACGCCCAAATCTTAGGATCTAAATATGTGGATCCTCCCTACCCCATGGGTTCAAATCTGCCTCCCTATCCCATGGGTTCAAATGCTCACCCATGGAATCCATGTGCGGTGTTGGAGGAATCAACGGCCCAGTTTGCATGATCACCATGGCTTGTTTAAACCGTGGCGCATGCTGGACACGATTTGCATAATCACCCGCTCAGGCACAGCTTGTTGTGTCGGCTGAACCTGGAAGGCATGGATTGTTGGAGAGGGAAGCAACTCTCAAATAACTAATGGGCTGTTGTTGGGTTATTTGAGGATTCATTTCCCCTGCAACAAGCCATGCTGCCTGGATTCGCACAACATGACAAGCAGTGTGTTGGGTAGATTGATAACCGGAACCAGAAGGTTCAAACATATAACACCGATTCTGGCCTGCTTGTATTGGTTGTCTATATGTTTCCAAGCCCAATTCAAGGTGCTGGTTTTAACCTATAAAGCCCTACATGGCTTGGGACCGCAATACCTGATGGAACGCCTCTCCCAACATGAACCTGCCTGTACACTACGCTCAACATCTAAGGTCCTCCTCTGGGTGCCTACCCCTAGGGAAGCTCGGAGGATGGCAACAAGGATGAGGGCCTTTTCAGTAGTGGCCCCCCAATTATGGAATGATCTCCCCGACAAGGCTCACCTGGCGCCGACATTGTTATCTTTTCGACCCCAGGTCAAGACTTTTCTCTTCTCCCAGGCTGTTAACAACATATGCTGAGTTTTTAACTGACTCCAGAATAGTTATTTTAAATGGATATTGTTGTTTTTATGCTTTTGATGGTTTTAAATTTTTGTATATATTTTTTTAATGTACACTGTTTTTATCTTTTATAAGCCACCCAGAGAGCTTCGGCTATGGGGAGGTATATAAATGTAATAAATAAATATAGATGATTAGGCAAATGGTGCCCAGCAAACAAGCCACCATGTTTTAGTCATGGTGATTGTGTAAACTGGTCCATTGAGTATCCATCGTTCACCTACACTACACCACAGGGTTGTTATGGGGATAAAATGAAATAATCACATGTATGCTGCCCCATGCTACTTAGAAGAAACAAGACGATAGAAAGGTGATAGAATAAGAAAAGTAATTATTAATATTGAAGTTCATGAAAGCTTGGGAGATTCCAACTTGAATAAGAAAGCAAAAAGCAGGAAAGGCGCCATACATTTTAATAAGCTTTCTTGACTAATTGCTGTTTCAGCTATATTTCGGTAACAACTTTGCTGTATAGCAATATTCATACCTGACAATCTGAGGTAAGTTATAAGGCCGGATGTTTGTTGAAGTAGGCTTGATGGGATTCTGGTTGACAACAATGCCCTCTGGTGTCTGGAAGGGGTGAAGATATTTATGCAGGATGAAAAACGCTTGCATATATTATTTATATTCCGTATGATAAAAGTTCAGCTGGAGCAAAAGAGTTAGCCTGTGTCCATATGAGCTGTGTGCCATCAGAAAGTGGAGATCCAAAAGTATAATATACTATGGACCAGAAAGACCTGGATTCAAATCACTGCTCAGCCATAAAACTTACTGGATAATAATAATAATAATAATAATAATAATAATAATAATAATAATAATAATAATAATAATTTTATTTATTTCTTACCCGCCTCTCCCTTTGGATTGAGGCGGGGAACAACATTAGAACAGGAATCAATACATCTTAAAAATTCTTGATTTAACATTGATCTGGATAGGCCTGCCGGAAAAGGCTAGTCTTTAAAACGGCCTTAAAATCACACAGAGAGTTAATTTTACAAATCTCCTCCGGCAGGCCATTCCACAATCTGGGGGCAACAGAAGAAAAGGTCCTCTGGGCTAAACACTCAGCCTAAATCGTTTGAGGCAAAAAAAGGCCATATGTCACTCTAAGTTCCATAAAGGAAGGGCATGATGCAAATGTAAGGGGGAAATTGCTTTGTTGTTAGAGACAAAAAAATGAACAACCGACCACCTCATCTCATAAATTTCTTTTCCCAGGGAGATGGTTTTAATTCTGTGGTGCTGGTGGGATTGGCCTCATCTTTATGAAACTTTGGCACAAGGTTTGAAGTTGATATATGAAAACATTTGCATGCAAGGTATTTCTTTTGAAAAAGCTATCCAGCGTGGCCTGTGCATTTCCTCTGCCATCACCACAGATGCACATGAAACTTTAACGAAACGCCAATGCCACAGCCACTATCCACACAGGTACATATGTATCTCACCTGAAACTCAACAATCACTGTTTTATCCAAAAGCTCTAGGCTGTGACCCACAGAAAAGACACGATAGCGCACTGCAGACAAAACAAGAAGATATCATTTATTTGTGAAAAAGTTAAGGGGACAGCAGGTGCTGGCATCTTAGAAGGGTGATGTAAATTCCTAACCTGTGAAAAGTGGTCTGCTATTCTCTGTGGCCGCCCCGACTCAAAAGGCAAGCTCAAAGTTTAGTCTGTATCTGCTGGCATCCACTTGAATTTACTTGTTTCCAAACGCTTCTTCCTAATCTGTTGCCTACATTCTATCTGAGCTTCTATTATTATGCATTTAAATCATCTCCAGGCATGCTGGAGAGATTTTGACCCTCTTGACTCTCCATTTAATTTCCTTTTAATGAATCCAATAATATTTGGCAAGTCCTCTGTTGAAATTAAATGTGACTATTTGGACATTCTTGGCATCCTACCTAGCAACTTAAATTTGACTTTCAGGGCTTCATGTCAGTGTTTGCCCATGTCAGTGGTGCCCACGTACACCATTACTGCTGAATCTCCCCTACGTTGGCCCTGTTCAGACAATACGCTACGTCATTTTTGGGCCACTAACCCTTTTGCAGCAAATGGTGAGTGAGCATGTTAAAACCATGGTGATGTAGCCACCATGGTTAGGAATGGTTCACACGACACGCTAAGCCATAATGTTTAGCTCAAAATGCTTAACCACTGTGGCTTAGCATTTCATCTGAACAGGGTCATTATCTACAAAGCTGTCTGCACTGCAGTTGAGTTCTACAATCTCTGCAGCACAAAGGCAAGTAATTATGTGATCAACACATACTTTACAATTTCAATTTTCTTTGTATTCTTGCTAATCAAATCTCCTGCTTCCAAGACCTCCCCAACCAATTTACTGTTTTACTCTGTACAGCACCATGTACATTGATGGTGCTATATAAATAAATAATAATAATAAATAATAACCCTACCCTACCTACAAAGGAATATTTTCTGTACGAGGGAATATTTTACCTCACACAAAAAAATGATTTCTTCTCCATTTCTCTTCCTTCCTCAAATGATTTCTTCCTGCTTAAGACCCTAATTCTAACCATCAATTTAGAGTGGGAAAGGACCCTGCACTTCTCACCAAAACGTCTATATGAGAACAGAATGATAATCGCATTGGGGTATAATCTGGACTTTCATGAAATTGGCTTTGGTCCATCAGCAAACACACGAAGCAAGAAAAGAGTAAACAGTACCTAAAAAAACACTTTTCAAAGGTCGGACTGCCATTGAAATCACCTTACTTTGGGGTAGAGTGGGCGGAGTCATCAGCCCCATTGATGCTGCTCAGTCAGTGAGAGAGCCTTGTTCTCATCCCTCCCCGGGAAGTTTAATGAAAGAGGTGAGTAATGTGGCATAGTTTCCCCTTCGCATTACCGACTGTGAACCAAGGGGGGATCTACACTATTGCTTTTAAAGCACTTTAAAAGCACTTTGAAAAAGTTTTGAAACCTGTATATGCAGTGTGTCCTGGCCCCCAACAGTTGTCAAAACTGTTATAAAGCGCTTTAAAGCGCTTTAAAGCAGTAGTGTAGATCACCCCCAATATTGAAGGCCAGGGGCAGACGGGCGGGCAGACAGGAGGCACCAAGGTTCTGCACGGAAGGAAAAGGCTGGGATCGCTTCCCTCTGCAAGCACAGTGGAGTCAGCAGTGGGGGCTACTATTACTGCTGCTGCCTCCATTTCCCCTGCTGGAACTAAGCCTCCTTCTCCTCCTCCTCCTCCTCCTCCTCCTCCTCCTCACTACAGACACTCAGGAAAATCATGCACCCAGGGCACTATTCTGAAGAGGAGTCAAGAATGAATCAGTGGCTGTGAATCGAAAAAGCAAACAGCTGCGTTCCTCTGAAAGAGAGACCCCAAAGAATTCCATGATTGGAGAGGCTTGTTCCCAGCCCTATCCATGCTCCCTAGCCAGGGCCGGTGCCAGACTATTTTGTGCCCTAGGCAAAGTGAGCTACTTTCAACCCCCCCCCCCAAAAAAAAATGCCAATTTTGATTTTTAAGAACAGATGTTTCCTGGAAAAAATAAGCACAAAACTTGAAACTGCTAAATTTATTTTAAAGTGCAAGAAATACGTCATGCCAATTATAGCAAACAAATTGGAAAGGAATGTCTATGGGTCTAAAATGCATTATTTAATAGGAATATCACCTCCAAATCATCCCCCCCAACTCACACGTGCACACACACACTCCGCATCACTCACTCCGAACAAACACACGCATGAACACATGCATTCACTCAAAGACCCCTCTGCACCCCATTCACCCATACATTCTCTCTCTCTCTCTCTCTCTCTTCCGGCCGCGTTCCGGAAATCCGAACATGGAGCCGCCCCATCCCCACCCCAGCGTCCCTGGCTTCGCTTCGGCTGGGTGGGCGCAGGGTGCCATCTCGCCCGCCCAGGCCCAGCTGAATCCTCGGGCCGGGCCAGCTCACAGCCAACAATGCATGAGTCCTGCGCTGTGCCCGGGGCCCCTCTTAGCTTGGCACTCTAGGCGGCCACCTGAGTGGCCTCTATGGTAGCACCAGCCCTGGCCCTAGCTGTACTGGCTGCCTTCTGTGTATTCCTCAGTTGGAGGTGTTTCACAATTATAGGTATCTCACAACTACAAAATACCACAGCTGACCACCTTCTCTCCTTCCGCTCTGTGTATTCTTTATTCTGCACTACTTATAACCCGGCTACTCTACTATTGTGAATGAAACAGCTACTGCTATTATGAATGGGAAAAGCAGTCTACTTATTCTGAAAGCAACCCTACTGCAAAGCTTGTTGCCCTGCCCATCTTCCCCTACACCTCTCAACCAACTAATGGGAAAGGCAGTGAGAGTAGCCAATCTGCCATTCCCATTCATAAAAACAGGCTAGCTATTTCTCTCTTTTGAAAGCAGTAAGTACGCAATTTCAAAGGGGGAGTAAAATAGCTATCACACATTTATGAATGGGAATGGTAGGCTAGTTATTCTCACTGCATTTCCCATTCATAAATGCATGACAGCGATTTTACTCCCCTTCGAGATTGCGCACTTCCTTACTGCTATAGAAAGAGAGTGTACCTGTCCTGCTTTTATGAATGGAAAAGGTAGGCTAGTTACTCTCGTTGGTGATTGCAGTGCCTATTGGGGAAAAGAGTGAATGCAGGGAGGGCAGCCCCACGCCTTGACCACATCACTACCAGGTCACAGCCAAGTCATAGATGCACGCCCAGGATTTAATGCAGAAGGGCGTAGCATGCTGCAGGGGAACTGTTTGGGAGCTATTTTAGGTTTTAAAAAAAAGACAGAGTAAAAGGACTTTTAGAAAATGTGGCTTTTCAAGAAGTTTGGCTGCAGATTGGGAATGATGTCATAGGCCTCAAAAGACCTCAAACTTCTTTTCCTTCACACCAAATGGCTCATGTAGATGCCCCTGGAAATCAGACTAGATTCAGTAACCAAAAAGGCTGCTCAGCAGAGCAACTAGCAGTGTGTATTTTAAAACATATCATGGCTTCTCCCAAAGAACTCTCTTTAAGTATCATTTTTTAGTGTTCTGATGATTAGATCCTAGCACAAGAAATCAACAGTAGGTAAAGTTTCTTGATTGGGAGCACTGAACGTTAAAAAGGTTGAAACTGTCTAAATGCCTATAGAGAATACCCTTAGTCAAGAAGTATCCCTTTTTCAAACCACCTGTCTGAAAAGACAAAACAATCTGTCTCCAGCTACAGGTGAGGCATCTCATAACAGTAAAGATCAGGCAAAGAAACTAAGGTCAGATTGAAAAGAGCTATCTACTCCACACCCCCACTAGAGTCTTAGATAAACCTTGCGGTGGAGCTAGCAAAAGACTTTACCTGGAGATCCAGGTGTGTAGATGGTTTTATCTGTTTGGATGAAAATATATCCACTCTGGAAGGAGACCAGAACCACCTTCTCCAGGGTGAATTGAGGACAGGTGGCCTGGATAATCACGTACTGGCGTTGCTTGGAATCCTTCTTTAAATCTTTTACAGGAACCTGTATGGGGACATCAGGAACTAAAGAATGAATTTCTCCTAACCTTTACTAGCAGGACAAATAGTACCACAGAAATTGTATATAGAGTCCTGCAGGGGGTAACAGCTGGAGTCTGCAGCTTTCAGAATACTCCCCATCACCCCAGTCAATAGACCAATGAAGGATCTAAATGCCTTTGTATTTGGTTCCTTGGACATGCACTTATTACTCAGTTCTTTTTACCCAGACTTCCCCAACCAGTGTCCAAGTCAGCAAGGACATGAACTGAGAATCAACCATACCAGCCTCTATATCAAGTCACTCTAGCTTCTGAGTATGGAGAAAGGAGCCTTACTGTTGAAGTGTGTCCAAGGGTTACTCCCACTGTCATTCATATGACATTACAAGGGATCAAGAAGCATTTCTCCAGGAACATGCACTGCAGACACCACAGTGTTCAAAGTGCTACAACTGAGAATTGTGGTTGTTGGCTTCTGCCATCCTCTTCCAGTAAAAGTAGCAGGCTTGCTTACAAAGATCAAAGTATATTTGCTAACCACTAAAACTATTCTGCTCTGGAACCTCTAGCAATCTGGTGCTTACAATGCATTCAATTCTGGTCTGATGATTATACACTACAATTCTGCTATGCTTCCTTTACATTTCCTGTAACTTGGCTTGACTACACAGGCAATTTGCTCTTTCCTTCTCCACTCAGGGTTTTATGCTACACCCCCCCAAACATCTTCAAAACAATGCAGTCCTATGCAGGTCCTAGGGCCCTTCCACATGCCGTAGTGAAGGCGCATGCATGACGCACCCTCAAGTACGACCCCAAAACGATAGTGTGGACTACAGCCAGAAGAGTCAGAGGAGGAGGCTGGGGAATCCGTCGCGTCCTTGCCACCGCCGCCTCCCCGCCGGCCTCTTGCTGCCTGGGCAAGAGCGACCCGGGTCGGAGAGCTCGGCTCTCTTCTGGCTGTAGTACACACTATCGTTTTAGGGTCGTACTTGGGGCGCATGCATGCGCCTTCAGTACGGCGTGTGGAAGGGCCCTGTTCAGTGGGAATTACTCCCAGGATAGCATTGTGCTTGATTTATGTGCGTACAGGACAACACCATCTATAACTATCACCACACACTCACCCTTATGGCAGGGGAGGCCAGCATGCCATTTTCTGGGTTCAAGGGAGCTTTGACCATGTACAAGATGTTCTTCTTCTGTGGGAAGTCATGGACAGAGACGGTGACCTCTGTTGCAGTGTTGAGCCCATGAGCCTCCACTACAACTTGCTCTTCAGTCTCTACCCGCAGGACGTTAGGTGTGATGAGGGTGTAGCTATGAAGGAAAAAGAGTTCGTGCACTGAATTGATTTGTTGTATTTTAAATGTCAGACCGCATCTTCCTGCTGAAACTCCTGCCTCTCTTGCTTTGGAAAAGTAACAAAAACCCAATCACCCTTTAGTAGGGATAGGCAGATCTGTCTAGTCTGGTTCCACAGATTTCCTCTTTTCCCCAACTTCAAGGCCGATCTTTCTTTCATTGTTTGTTTGCATAGGACAGGGGTGCAAACCTCTGAGTTGTTGCTATGTGATTTCGATGTCTGCCTTCTATGTATGCTCTATTGTGTTCCAAATCTGCTGTGCCAGGCTCGGGTGGCAGGAAGAGAGCTGGGGGGATTCCACATGTCGTACTGAGGCCGCTTCCATGCGGCCCCAGTGAGACCCCAAAGCGATCGTGTAACTTGCCTGGAGAAGCGACGAGGAAGAGGCGTCCTTGCCGCCGCCGCCACCCACCTACCTCCAACCCGGCCGGGATGGAGAGCTCGGCGGAGGAAGGCGGGGGTGGCGAGTGTAAGTAAAAAAAAACCAAACCGCTCACCCCACCCTGTAACCCCACCCCACCCCACCCTCGGGTCCTGGCTCCTTGCGGTTATTCACAAGGAGCCAGAACAAACTGCAACACCCAGCCACATGTTCTGCGGTCTCGGGATCATCCCGAGACCATGGAAAAACCACGAAAACAGGGTAAGGTGATATCCCGGGGAAAGGGAGGGATCATCCCTCCCTACTCCCGGGATCCCCTGTGCGTCATGTGAATGCACAGGGATGATCCCGGGGTGATCCCCAGATTATCGCCCCACTTAGCTATGCCCTTAGCCACTGTGGTTAAAGTCGTGGTTTAAGGTGTCTTCTGAACACAGCCCAGCTTTCTGGCTTAACCACCATGGTTAAACACATAGTTTAAGGTGTCTTCTGAATGGGGGCAATAAAAGAAACAGTAATATTTGTTTTGGCCCTTACACAGAAAGCTGCATCACACCTGGGCAAAACCATTGGCTACCGTGGCTTCTCCGCTCCTGGTTTGTTGCTCAGTTACTTCCTGTTTGAAAACACTGCGCTCAACATCTAAGATGCTCCTCCGAGGGAAGCTCGGAGGATGGCAGCAAAGGAGAGGGCCTTTTCAGTGGTGGCCCCCCAATTATGGAATGATCTCCCCGATGAGGCTCACCTGTTATCTTTTCAGCGCCAGGTTAAGACTTTTCTCTTCTCCCAGGCATTTCATAGAATCATAGAATCATAGAATAGCAGAGTTGGAAGGGGCCTACAAGGCCATCGAGTCCAACCCCCTGCTCAAGGCAGGAATCCACCCTAAAGCATCCCTGACAGGTGGCTGTCTAGCTGCCTCTTGAAGGCCTCCAGTGTGGGAGAGCCCACAACCTCACCAGGCAACTGATTCCATTGTCGTACTGCTCTAACATTCAGGATGTTTTTCCTGATGTCCAGCTGGAATCTGGCTTCCTTTAACTTGAGCCCGTTATTCCGTGTCCTGCACTCTGGGAGGATCGAGAAGAGATCCTGGCCCTCCTCTGTGTGACAACTTTTTAAGTATTTGAAGAGTGCTCTCATGTCTCCCCTCAATCTTCTCCAGGCTAAACACACCCAGTTCTTTCAGTCTCTCTTCATAGGGCTTTGTTTCCAGACCCCTGATCATCCTGGTTACCCTCCTCTGAACACGCTCCAGCTTGTCTGCGTGCTTCTTGAATTGTGGAGCCCAGACCTGGACACAATACTCTAGATGAGGCCTAACCAGGGCTGAATAGAGAGAAACCAGTACCTCACGTGATTTGGAAGCTATACTTCTGTTAATGCAGCCCAAAATAGCATTGGCCTTTCTTGCAGCCATATCACACTGTTGGCTCATATTCAGCTTGCAATTTGACAGCATTTAACAACATATGCTAAGTTTGTTTTTTAATGGACCCTAGAACTGTTGTTGTTTAAATGGATACTGTTGTTTTATACTGTTGTTTTTATATTTTTGATGGTTTTAAATTTCGTATACTTTTCAATATTCACTGTTTTTAACTTCTGTAAACTGCCCAGAGAGCTTCGGCTATGGGGCGGTATATAAATTTAATAATAATAAAAAAGGAAATAAACAATGAGATTTCTCAGAGAAATCTGTGAGTGCCCGGTAACGAGTGTGCAATAAAACGCTTGTCAGATGGAGCTCAGAAATCTTAAGAGATTGCAAAAGCTGTATCCCAAGGTTGAAAGCAAAAGCTATATCCTAAAGCTAGGTGACCATATTTGGGAAACCAAAAAAGAGGACACCTAGTGTTGGGGGGGGGAAAGTACGTTATTCCCGATTGGAGTGGAGGAGGGGAAAGGATTTCATTCTGCACCACCACCATCCACTCCAATTGGGGCCTTTTCTATAATGTCCACGAATGACCCACTTCCCCCTTTAAGACCTCAATTGGTGGGGGAATGATGTGCCTCAAGAAAGCATGTCATTCCCTCTTGCCATGCTAATGGCAGCCTTAAAGGGGAAGGTGTGTCATTCTAGGACATTATTGAAAATTATAGAAAATCCCCCCTGACACCATGGAAAGAACAAAAACCAGGACAAATCCGGGGAAATCCTGACAGTTGGTCACCCTACTGAAAGCAACAAGAAGAACAAAAGCCCATGCTTTCCTTTCATTTACTACCATAAATCACATTCATAGTCTTCGCATTATTTCTGCCCTATTTCTCCTTGGAATTTGCATAGCTACGTCCTCCGCCCACATATTTTATCCCCTTCAGCATTTAGAGCCTGTATCTCAATCTCAAAAGCATCCTTTCTTTCTGCCCAAATGGTCCAGAGCAACAGCGAACCGCACCGAGCCTTCCTTAGTTTCAACGAAATCAGCAGAATTCTACACTACAGACATTTCCCATTGGTTTAACACTCATTCCCTTTCCCAGGGAGTCCTGGGAACTGTAGTCCTGTGAGATGAGAGAAGGTGGGCTAAGGATCATTGACAGAGAATTTCAGCACCCATACCAAACAGCAATTGCTAAGATTCCTCGGGGAAAGCCATGGCAGTTATATGGGTAGAAGCTAATGTAAGCTTATAATATAGATATAACCTTAGTGCCTGTAATCCAAGGGTGAACTGAAAAAAGCAGGAATAGAGAACCCTGGGACAACTCTAAATTGTCCTGCCTGGCACCGACATTGTCATCTTTTCAGTGCCAGGTCAAGATTTTTCTCTTCCCCCAGGCATTTAGCAATGTATAATGAGCCCGGGTCTGTTTTTTGGCTCATCATTTTTAAAATTGTTAAAGCGGTTTTCAATGTATGTGTATATTGCATGTTTTTGTGGTTTTAAATTTTTATATGTATATTTTTTAGCATTTTTATCTTATGTGGACCGCCCAGGGAGCTTCGGCTATGGGGCGGTATACAAATGCAATAAATTATTATTATTATTATTATTATTAATAATAATAATAGTAGTAGTAGAGCAATAGAAACGATGAAAGGGTTGGAGAACTTTTGTATAAGGAAAATATACTGCATGTGATGTTTTCTTTCATTTTAATTTTAATTTAGATGAAAAAACCTATTTCGGATGAGGTTAGTTTATATAGAGAACAAATAAGGAAGCGTTGCTATAGATGGCTGTTAATCCACCGTACCTGCTTTCAGTTTTATCACTGAATTGAGAACCAATCACTACACAAGGAGAATTTCCTTTCCGGCTTTTCTTCTATATAACCTGTTTTGTTCTGTTTTCTCCCCTTGCCCTTCCTCCCCCTGCAGTCCTCCTGCGTGACTAGGCAGGTATCTCAGTTTTCTTTGTGGATTTTTAAGCCTTCCTTGGTCCTCCTTCTCCACCTGTCTACAACAATGGGGTGTGTGTTTCTAACTCCTTGAAAAAGTTGCAGAAATGGAACGAAATTTAAAGCTCCGTCACACTGGGGGTTAACACGCTCCCTACCGTCATTTCTCCACCGTGTTTTCGTTCCTCAGTTACTTCCTCTTTCAAAAGAGGAAGTACAGAACGAGCATGAGGCCCATTGAGTCCGCTGTTCTAATGGCGCTGCTTCTCCTGCACACAGCAGGAGAGAGCAGCAATTCCGTGTTTAAAAATACATCAGACTTAACTTGGGGGGGGATCTACACTACTGCTTTAAAGTGCTTTATAACAGTTTTGACAACTGTTGGGGCCCAGGACACACTGCATATACAGGTTTCAAAACTCTGTGAGAGCCCAGTAACAAGCGTGCAATAAAACACTCCTCGGATGGAGCTTTTAATATGCTGGTTCTCCTTATGGAGAGCCAAAACATGCACTACTGGATAAATACATGACTTTGTATTTATCCAGATGTGAATCCAACCATAGAGTGGAGGGTTGCTTTTACACTGCACCAAAAAGGGAGGGGCTCCAACCACAGACACTGCTGGATGAATGCGTAACTTTGTATTTTCATAGAAAATAGAGGATTTGTCCACAAATGAAATAATTCGGAGCACACAGGAGGGGAAAACTTGCTTGGACACAGTTGAGTATAGCAGGAAAACAAGCTTGCTTAGCGATCGCCCCAGAAGAGTAAAATGGTGGCAGCATTTTTGACCATTCTGAAACACATGTAGGCAATCGCCACAACTTGACACAACAACCTTTATTTTAGACTGTGGGTTCCCAGGGCGGCTTATTTGAGGGAAATCACCATGGGTGGGGAAAAAGCTCACAGAAGACATGCAAAGCCATCGTGGGTTAAATAAACCCTCTTGGTGTATTTAAATCATCGTGGGTTAACGGGTAGTCCAAATCCAGTCAGTATGTTCACTGATATATCACTTACCCCATAGTCTCACTTCATCCCTCCATAGCTGACTCTCAGTGGATTGCAGTTCACATAACCACTGAGATCATTACAGGTATTCCCCGTAGTAACCTATGGCTGCGAGAGCTGGACCATAAGGAAAGCTGAGCGAAGGAAGATAGATGCTTTTGAACTGGGGTGTTGGAGGGAAATTCTGAGAGTGCCGTGGACTGCAAGAAGATCAAACCAGTCCATACTCCAGGAAATCAAGCCAGACTGCTCGCTTGAGGGAATGGTATTAAAGGCAAAACTGAAGTACTTTGGCCACATAATGAGAAGACCCTGGAGAAGAGGCTGATGCTAGGGAAAGAGGAAGGCAAAAGGAAGAGGGGCCGACCAAGGGCAAGAGGGATGGATGATATTCTGGAGGTGACAGACTTGACCTTGGGGGAGCTGGGGGTGGCGATGGCCGACAGAAAGCTCTGGCGTGGGCTGGTCCATGAAGTCACGAAGAGTCGGAAACGACTGAACGAATAAACAACAACATACACATTTGGTTTTTCTGCTGCATGCACCAAAATGATTTAAGCCATCTCGAGAGATCTGCTATATTTGTGAAAAGCCACAGACTACCCCTAGAAAGAGCAGGGATCTCCTCAGCATATAACTTTAGAAAAGAGAAAGCAGTCAATGCTCTCCTGAAGAGAGGACTTCCCTTACTTAAGAAATGGAAGTGCTGGGGTGAGTTGCTGAAATTTGTACTTACAGCTGGCTGTGGGAAGAAGTCGGGAAACAAACCAGAAGGGCAGCCACAAGGTAGAGAGCAGTCCCCTCCATGGTGATCCGGAGGGCCAGGAGAGACAAGTACAATCACAGTTTTTATCCTGTGAACCTGCTTCTAAGACAACCCCTTTTGCATTAGCTGAGTCTTTAATCAATAAGTGGGGAGGAGTTTGAGCAAACTGGGAATTTCAAAATAAACAAGCAAGGCTGTCAGGAATCACAATGATATATTTGTCCTTTCTTAAGCAGCAGGTAAACAGTATTTTTGTGCAATCTGTTCTTGAAAATTGTGCTAGGAGGTGGTGCAATCTTCAAACATCCCATGATGTGGACCTATCTTGGCTTGACAACTTAGGAAAACACAGCATGAAAACATCTACACACACTCCACTGGAAGGTTTGCTTAGCTAGTCCAATTCTGTGGTAGAGCTTCTGTCTCCTAAAAGAGAATCATCGAATCATAGAATAGCAGAGTTGGAAGGGGCCTACAAGGCCATCGAGTCCAACCCCCTGCTCAATGCAGGAATCTACCCTAAAGCATCCCTGACAGATGGTTGTCCAGCTGCTTCTTGAAGGCCTCTAGTGTGGGAGAGCCCACAACCTCCCTAGGGAACTGGTTCCATTGTCGTACTGCTCTAACAGTCAGGAAGTTTTTCCTGATGTCCAGTCATTTGTATATATGGGGAACCTGGGGAAATTCCCTCTTCATCACAACAGTTAAAGCTGCAGGTGCCCTGCCCTCTTTTAAATCTGGTCACTCTAGTATAGCTCCTGCAGCTTTAACTGTTGTGATGACAGGGAATTTCACCAGGTTCTCCATATATACAAATGACACCTGCTGAAATTCCCTTTTCTATGCAACTGTTAAAGATACAGGAGCCCTGTCCTCCTTTCCATAGGGCCACCCTAAATAAGGTCCCCATGCAGATTTTTTTTATTATTATTATTACATTTATATACCGCCCCATAGCCGAAGCTCTCTGGGCGGTTTACGGAAGATGTACTTTTCTACTTTCTACTTTCTCCTTACAACTGAGATTGGGATTGGGTCTTGTGTTCACCCACTCATGCCTCACCCAACGGAGACTTTTTTAAAGCTCCATTTGCAGAGTGGGAGGGAGGAGGAGAAATCCTGTATCACTGATCTCTGATTGGAGACAATGGCAGGGGCCGGGTTGGGACCTGCCATAGGCCATATCTGGCATATGGGCCAGAAGTTTCCCATCCCTGATTTATTGTTTGTCATCATGAAAACTTTTTGGGATTGACAGTATGAGATCTGAATGTATTAAATAAACGAACAAACAAATCAATAGCTCTAAAGTGAGAATACTGGGGAAATGGAAGAGAATGCACAAACCACAACTCTTGTCCCAAAGTACGATCTCATATAGAAAATTATGGCTGAAAAGGGCCAGGACTCTTGACTGTAGAGGAATGACTTGTAAATAGTCACAATTTGTAAATAGTCAAACGTATGTCTCAAACAGGCCCTTCCACTAAGATCTCCAGGTATAGGTGATATGTAGCACTCTATTTGCAACTTACAAACACCAGCATCTTCCGGCATGTTGGCAGAATAAATATATGGCATGGGTTACGACTCTTGCCAGATTAAAGGCACAGAGATCTCAGTCAAATAGCAGTTTACAAATTTACAAATCTACTCCTGAACATCAATAAAGAGTTAATAACAAAATGTGGGTTATCAGCTGGTTTCCAGTAACAGGTTTGTTTTCCTGCCAAGGCGTCTGAATAGAAATCAAGCCTGGACAATCTCCAAAGACAATCAATTGCAACATCTCTACATATTTACTTCAGGTCAAGCGTTCAGCAAAGCTTGCTTAAAAGCAAATGTCATAATTCGGGAGTGGGAAGTGATCTATGGCTACGAGATGTGTGTGGAGGGGTGAGAGATAGGAGGCCTCTAAGGTATTTCAAGGGGGCTAGAATACCTTAAAGGAGATATTGCATCCAGCAAAAGCAGGTGTATTAGGATTTAGCTTCCTTACCTTGTGGCAGCCCTTCACCAATTTGCTCTCAGCATTCTATCAACAATTGGGTTTTTTTTTGTACTTTTTTGAGATTGCAATATAATAGGGTGACCATATTTTGGAAACCAAAAAGGAGGACAACATGGTCGCCCCCAAGGGGGCGTGTCCAGTACCAAGGGGGCGTGCCCACCCGAACATAGCCTTGGTCACATGTCTGATTTTACAGCACACATTTAAGACAAATCTGTTCTACATAACATCTTAATGTTAAAATCACTGAAATAAAGAACAAGTGAGAGATTCAATGTATCTGAAATTAACTTCACTCACTCCTACTTAGGTTTTGCTCTACTCTGTGTGTTACATTCTCCCCTTCCCTCAAATATCTTTTCTGACTGTATCTTCACTCATTACAAGCTGCTGTTGTTGTTAACAGGGTTTGCTACTGGCCCCCGATCTGTTTCAAATTTGGTATGGCTAAAGCTCTACCTAAAAGCTATCATGGTGCCAACTTTCAGCTCTTTATCTTTAAAAATGACAGTTTTTAAAATAATAATTTTAAAACCTCATTTTTAAAAAAATTCCTAAAAAATCAATGGATGAACGGATCTGTTTCAAATTTGGTGTGGCTAAAGCTCTACCTAAATCCTTTCATGGTGCAAAGTTTCATCTCTTTATCTTTAAAAATGACGATTTTAAAAATAATAATTTTAAAACCTCAATTTTTAAAAAATTCCTAAAAAATCAATGGATGAACGGATCTGTTTCAAATTTGGTATAACTAAAGCCCTTTCTAAGAGCTACCATTGTGCCAACCCCATCAGCTAGCTTTCATTAGCCAAGAGGGACAAGGATCAGGGCATGTGGTTGGTTGCATTGCTGCAAGTACCTTGTCCGCATCATCAGGCCACAGCAACAGAAACTGATCCCACAAAATTGGACAGATGGTGGCATTACACCTTGAGTGGAACTATCGAGTACTGACAGATATCAATTGCAACGTATAAAATATTGTAGCTAAGTATAATTGAATGCCAAATAAAATTAACCTATGAATATTCAGCAAATAATTGAATATTTAGAGAATATCCTGGCTCACAAAGGAGAATTTTCTATGGAAACTAGGAGGAGGGCTTTCTCCGTTGTGGCACCCCGGCTGTGGAATGAGCTCCCCAGAGAGGTCCGCCTGGCGCCTACACTGTACTCTTTCCATCGCCAGCTGAAGACTGTTTTATTCTCTCAGTATTTTAACATTTAATTTTAACTTAAATTTAAATTTTACTGTTCTAACTCTGTATTTTAATCTTGTATCAATTTTGCTGTGTGGTTTTATCCTGGTTGTGCTTTTGATACTGTATTTTGTTTTTGTGTTTTTAACCTGTTGGTTGTTTTATTATGGTTTTAATTTTTGTGAACCACCCAGAGAGCTTCGGCTATTGGGCGGTATAAAAATGTAATAAATAAATAAAAAAAAAATCTTAGAGAGAACATTCATTTCAACTGAGATTGTATCTCAGCGTGGCTGGATATATCAGAATTACATTAGTATACAGAGATAACTAAAGGGGTAATGATCTGAAGTGTAAGGGCCGGTTTCTGGTAATCCTTTTGTTCTGAGTAAGTGGTATACACATGGATACAGCATGTTAATACTGGTTACTGAAGTAATTCTAGAAGCAGTCCTCCGGTGTCAACTTTATTTGGATTCAGAAGAGTAGTTTTGTGTTTTAGAGCTCAGACCTCAGCTCTGTGTTGTACTTCTTCAGCAAGTTACTTTTCTTTTACCTCACCAGTTTGGCTTCTGAGTATTCTGTGAGTGGCCATGCCTACCATGGCAGCCTTTTTAATAAATGGGAGGGAGGACGACCGACACCATTCCAAACGTCCCCACTGATCCAAAATAGTTGGGGACCCTTGCTTGGACATCTAATCAGTACACCACAGTGGACGTGGGGAGCACTTCTAATTTAGGGTGACCATATTTGGGAAACCAAAAAAGAGGACACCTACTGTGTGTGGGGGGAAGCAGCTTTCTGAGTCCTGCAGAAAGTACGTTATTCCCCCGCCACCTTAAAGAACCCGATTGGAGTGGAGGAGGGAAAAGGATTTCATTCTGCACCACCACCATCCACTCCAATTGGGGCCTTTTCTATAATGTCCACAAATGACCCACTTTCCCCTTTAAGACCTCAATTGGAGCTCGGGGTAGGGGAATGATGTGCCTCAAGAAAACATGTCATTCCCTCCTGCCATGCTAATGGCAGCCTTAAAGAGGAAGGTGTGTCATTCCAGGACATTATTGAAAATTATAGAAAATCCCCCCTGACACCGTGGAAAGAACAAAAACCAGGACAAATCCGGGGAAATCCTGACAGTTGGTCACCCTATTCTAATTTCACACTGCTTTATTGGCACCCTAAAAATGCCACCATAGAAAGTAACTGTTTGTGGAGGTGGAGCGGCCTTGGTGGTGTTTATGCAGCTTGCACAACATTGCAATAGCTACCCTTTCTTCAGTATTCCTGGAACTGCATCATGAACTGGGAGCATTAGCCTCGCCTTTCTGACCCTTCCCAAAATTGGGAAGGGGGGGGAGAGAAATATTTCTAAAGCAGACATAGATCAAAATGTCCATGGCCTAACTCCCTGGCATTCTGATAAGCAACATGAATGGGCAGAAATCTTTGATTGCTTTGTATATGTGTTTGTTTAGAACCAGATGGAGGACATGGAGGACAACAGGCTTTTCCAATTTGTAACAAAAAATTTAAAAAAGGAACATTAGAACAAAGTCGCTGCAATGTAGGGGAGAAGCGAGTAGTTTAGAAAAGCAGTCCTAGGTCATTAAACTTCAACTAACTGGTGTTTGCTTGTGCTTGAATGAATAACATATGCACCAGTTTATCGACTTCCATTGTAAACAGGCTTGGACATTTGCATGCAAGTTTCCTCATTTACATATAGCAAATCTTATCTGGAAAGTTTCAGTTTGTTATGAAATTGCAGAGAACAAGACTAAGTAGGCTTCCAGATAAGAAAAGTAAAGAAGCAATCCTAAGCCAGAAATGGCTGTGGTGGGGAAGTTGAATCTGGGAAATCCCCTGATATATGTGGCTCACTTGCAAAGAACAGGGAATTCCCTTCTCAAATGACTAATGTTCTGGAGTTCTTTTTACATTGCCAGCAGTGTCTGTTGTTGCAAGTCCTGTGTCACGTAGTAGCTGTGTCACTATGGGACAGGTGCAGAGGTTCTGTTCTCTCCTTCGCTCTCACTCTCACAGGCATTTCATGATATCTTAGAATCTGAGCTTTCTCTTTCCCTGGTATCTCCACCCAACATTCTTGTATAGTGTTTCTAGGGTGACCATATGACCGGATTTAACTGGATTTGTCCAGGTTTTTGATGACAAATCTGGGAGGGGGAGGGGAAATCTGGATTTTTCCAAAGAGCAGCTCTAATGGGAATTTTAAAAAATGCATATAACTCCGTCATTTTTTAAGCTAAAGGTATGAAACTTGGTAAGATGGTAGCTCTTAGGAAGGGCTTTAGTCATACCAAATTTGAAGCAGATCCGTTCATCCATTGATTTTTTAGGAATTTTTTTAAATTTGAGGTTTTAAAATTATTATTTTTAAAATCATAATTTTTAAAGATAAAGAGATGAAACTTTGCACCGTGGTAGCTTTTAGGTAGAGCTTTAGCCATACCAAATTTGAAACAGATCTGTTCATCCACTGATTTTTAGGAATTTCTTTAAAATTTGAGGATTTAATTTTTTTTTAAAAAAAATGTTATTTTTAAAGATAAAGAGATGAAACTTGGCACCATGATTGCTCTTAACAAGGAATTTAGCTATGCCAAGTTTGAAACGGATGTGTCCATCCATTGAGTTTTAGGATTTTTTAAAAATTTGAGGTTTTAATTTTTTTAAAAATGTTATTTTTAAAGATAAAGGGCTGAAAGTTGACACCATGATAGCTCTTAAGGAGAGATTTAGCCATGCCAAGTTTGAAGCAGATCTGTTCATCCATTGTTTTTTTAGGTTTTTTTAAAAAGTTCAAAGTTTTAAAAATATTGTGTTTTAAAACTGCTGGAGCCATATCCTTCAAACTCAGGTTGTCAAACCTCCTCTTTGGGGTGTTGCATATTGATCAGTTTCAGCCCTTGGCATTAAGGGGATCTCCAGTCTTTAGGTAAGAAGTCTTGGGCAAGCAGGGCACCTTTCCTGTTGCAGATTTGGTGGGCAGTCGGGTACCTGGAGCTCAGCAGAGGCAAGGCATCCACAAATCAAAATGACATTGAATCTCTCACTTGTTCTTTATTTCAGTGATTTTAACATTAATATGTTATGTAGAACAGATTTGTCTTAAATGTGTGCTGTAAAATCAGACATGTGACCAAGGCTATGTTCGGGTGGGCACGCCCCCTTGGTACTGGACACGCCCCCTTGGGGGCGACCATGTTGTCCTCCTTTTTGGTTTCCAAAATATGGTCACCCTATCTTAAGGCAACATGGTGGAGGTGTTATGCAGACATGCCCACCTAGTAAGCACATTCCAATACAGGCTTGGTTAGACTGCACTATGTTGGGTACAGCTCTGTGATTGCACTAACTAAAGGCTCCTGGAAGAATGAAACAACACTTACTACTTTGTGTTATTTGTATTAGTCCTAATAAAGATACTATCCTATGGTTGCCTTTGAATTTCTTCTACTGGATCAACACCTGCTGTTTTTGTTTATTAAGACGTATACTTTCCATGCTAGAGTCACTAATAAAACTTTAATGAGATTGCTCTGTTGAGAGGGCCATAAATGCCCATTTGGGTACATGGATTCCACTGCTGTCATTTCCAAGATGGCTGACATGTGAATTGTGATGTAATAACTTATGAATGAATGAGTTAAAAACAAACAAACCTTAAAGGACCTTATACTTTGTCACTAAAATGAGTTTTCTCCATGCATTTGTTTGTGAGGTATCGCATAGCCCCATTTACATGTCAGCCATCTTGAAAAATGGCAGCTGCAGCGATCATGCACTATAATAGGCTGTGGATCATAGAATTATAGAATCATAGAATAGCAGAGTTGGAAGGGGCCTACAAGGCCATCGAGTCCAACCCCCTGCTCAATGCAGGAATCCACCCTAAAGCATCCCTGACAGATGGTTGTCCAGCCTCTAGTGTGAGAGAGCCCACAACCTCCCTAGGGAACTGGTTCCATTGTCGTACTGCTCTAACAGTCAGGAAGTGTTTCCTGATGTCCAGCTGGAATCTGGCTTCCTTTAACTTCAGCCCGTTATTCCGTGTCCTGCACTCTGGGAGGATTTTAAAAGAGTTGGAGTAATTAGAATGCGCACAAGAGCTTTTTAAATTTTATTTTGCTTTACTGATTACACTGACAACATACAAAATTTGCATTTTAAATCACAGATATTAGATATAAATGGAATTTTGTCCCTATGCAACCATACTTACTACTCTCTATAATGAGAAGCCAGCCTCACTCAGTGAGATTTTGCTCCAGAGATTATGGGGTCCAAAAGCACATACTTTCCCCAGTGTCCTAAAAACTCTGACTTGAGACTTTTGCTATGCCTACTTTATATACACTTTTTTCCTGTTAATATTTCACCCTGCAGATGCTTTTTATTACTGTCAGTAACAGTCTTATTGGTAATGGTGCAAGGCCCTGGGGTGAACTGACCAGAAGCTTGCTTTAACCATAGCAATGCTAGGAGAGGCATTTAGCTGTAAATTGTTCAATATCTGTAACTAGTTTAATATTTCTCCATATCCAAGCATTATCTGTTTGAGACCAAATTACTCTACTGAGTAAATAGCATCTTCTGACATCCACTTCTCTGCCCATGTTGAGGGGGGGGGGGGCTTCTTTTTCTTTGGGCTTTCCAATCTAGCCATAGTCCTTCTCCTTTCCTCATCCTTTCGGTCCTCTTCTCTAGCATTACGGCACCATTCGCTCTTTCTCACTCTGAATTTCAGCCCTCTTCATGCTTTCCTCGCTTGCTTGCCTGCTTGCTTTCTCCTGTACCCTCTGGAATGTGAATTGCTATCCATCCTCCTCCAGGAAGCTGTCACATTCCACAACTTCTCCCCCGTGTCCTGGCTCTCACCAACCTCCCCCCCCTGCCCTGGTTCCACCACTGCCCTCCCCACCACCACTCCCACACATCCTGCCATTGGTACCACCACTGTCCCCTAAACATTCCACAGTGGTGGAATTCGCTGCCTTTTTGCCAATTCGTGCAAGTTCCAGCCCCCAATTGCTCCTCCCTTCTGCTGCTTCTCTAGCTCTAAATTTAATTCAGTACCTGCTCCTTTAGCTTGAGCTTTTAGACTGATTTCCTCACTTACCTCCATGGCTACTCTCTTGATTTGATACGCTTTAAGAACTTCTGTGTTTGACCCATCTCCTGTGGACATTCCCTTTTTTGTTACCTTCTTGCAGTCATACTCCATACTCCATCTCTTCCATCCCACCCTGCTTCTCACTCTTGCAGTGACCCACAGTCCATTAGTGCAGTAGCTTCCTTGGAAACATGGCTCTCTCTCCCCATGTCACTTCTGCCCACTTTGCATTTTCCACATTTAACTCCTCCTGATCCTCTTCACTTCATGATACCACAGTCTTGGGTTACTCCATCCACTTGTTATCTCCTCCACCCATGCTCTCAGACTGCTGAATATCTACAAGTGGAATTTTTAAAATGGAGGGATCATCCCTGCCTGCTCCTGGGATCCTGTGTGTGTCATTTAGATACACAGGGATGAACCCAGGATGATCCTGGGGGTAAAAGGCAGGTGAAGAATCGGCCTAAGAAAAAAGCAGCGGCAATGAGAAAATGTGGGAGGGTTACAAACATCGTCTAGACTTCCCGTAAAATTCCGTTAACAAGGAAGGGAGATTGCACAACAAAAGCCTTGCCTGGGACCTCTCTAGGCCTAGGGTGACCATATGAAAAGGAGGACAGGGATCCTGTATCTTTAAAGTTGTATAGAAAAGGGAATTTCAGCAAGTGTTATTTGAATGCATGTAGCACCTGGAGGGGATCTACACGTCGTACTGAAGGCGCTTGCGTGCGCCTCCAGTGCGCCCCCAAAATGATTGTGTAGATCCTGCCCAGAAGAGACAGAGGAAGAGGCGGAGGAGGAGGCGGCTGGGGAATCCAGCCACGTCCTTGCCGCCGCCGCCCACCTCCCCGCCGGCAAAAGAGCCACCCAGGTCGGAGAGCTCGGCGGAAGAAGCCGCCGCCCTGCCTTCTTCCGCCGAGCTCTCCGACCCGGGTGGCTCCTTCGCCAGCAGCAGGAGGCTGGCGGGGAGGTGGGCGGCGGCGGCAAGGACGCAGCCGGATTCCCCAGCCTCCTTCTCCTCCGCCTCTTCCTCTGTCTCTTCGAATGCAGGATCTACACAATCGTTTTGGGGGCGCACTGGAGGCGCACACAAGCGCCTTCAGTACGACGTGTAGATCCCCTCCTGGTGAAATTTTGTCTTCATCATAACAGTTAAAGCTGCAGGAATCCTGCTCTCTTGACCAGATACAAAAGAGAGGAGGGCACCTGCAGCTTTAACTATTGCGATGAAGAGGGAATTTCACCAGATGCTGTATGCAAACAAATGACACCTGCTTACAACTGTTAAAGATACAAGAGCCCTGTCCTCCTTTTCATATGGTCAGCCTATCTAGGCCTCTTTGCCCAAGAACAACATTCTACCTGCTACACACCACACAGATGGACTCTTTAAGGAACTCTGTGACATTGTAACCTTGCAGGTTCTTATTTGGTGAGGTTGTTCAAGGCCAGGCTTTGGTCCTCTGTGAGTGATGATGCAACATGGAAAGAACAGCCTCGCTGGTTCTCTCAGCAAAGTGCCGTTAAGAACCATGCTCCACTTAATAGGAGACCTCTGAGAAAGGAAAGATAACAGTCTGTGTTTGACTTCTCAATCATCTATTGCTTTAAAGAAATCCCCTACCCTCCATATACTTCCAAGGAACTACAACAAGCTAGCTGTGTACGCAGGCCTTGGTGTCTTTCCCACGTCAATAGTCTGATTCTATTAGCAGGATTCCAGCATTCAGTCCAAATTTGATTGAATCAACAGGTTACTAAGCAACCATATACACTGAACTTCTGTTGAACCATCTCACAGGTCAGTTCTGCAGCAGTAAGGAAAGCACACCTTTGAATAGGAGTCTATTATGCCCAGAAAGCAAACAAAATGTTTATTACACAAAGCTTCTATTAGCCTTTGGTCAGCAGCCAGGGCCAGATGATATGTCTTGCAGTTATTCCCCTTTTATATTATGTTTTACCTCTCCCCTACCTCCCCAGGATGTGGTCAAGCAGCAATATTTATTCAAGTTTACAAACAATGCATCATTGTTTTGTGAACCGCCCAGAGAGCTCCGGCTATTGGGCGGTATAGAAATGTAATAAATAAATAAATAAATAAATAATGCATCAACAAGAGCCTAGCAATATATAGGCCAAACTATTATTTTATTTTTATTATTTATTTTATTTATTACATTTTTATACCGCCCAATAGCGGAAGCTCTCTGGGCGGTTCACAAAAATTAAAACCATGAAGAGCATAAAAGCAACCAACAAATTTAAAACACACATACAAAATACAATATAAAAAGCACAACCAGAATAAAACCACACAACAAAAATTAATATAGGTTAAAATATGAGATTAAAACAGCAAAGTTTAAATTTAAGTTAAATTAGGTGTTAAAATACTGAGAAAATAAAAAGGTCTTCAGCTGGTGACGAAAAAAGTACAGTGTAGGCGCCAGGCGGACCTCTCTGGGGAGCTCGTTCCACAACCAGGGTGCCACAGCAGAGAAGGCCCTGCTCCTGGTAGCCACGTGCCTCACTTCCTTCGGCAGGGGCTCACGGAGAAGGATTAGGAGCCATTAATAGCTATCCTCCATTAATTTGTCTATTTCCCTTTTAAACTGGTGGCCATCACTACATGGTAAGGAAGAAAATTCTATAGTTTATGCACTGTGTGAAGAAGTACTTCCTTTTATCTGTCTTGAATCTCCTATCAATCAGCTATATGGGATGACTGATTGCACTGCCATTCCCATGACTTGTAATACTGAATAAACTCTAGCTGAAAAGCTGCAATCTTAAATGAGTAATGAGGCACTCAAGTTTGACTTGGATTGTAATACAGAAATATAGCACTATTTTAATTGTCCTGTGGTTACAATTTTGCTTCCAGCTAATTCATAGAATCATAGAATCATAGAATAGCAGAGTTGGAAGGGGCCTACAAGGCCATCGAGTCCAACCCCCTCCTCAATGCAGGAATCCACCCTAAAGCATCCCTGACAGATGGTTGTCCAGCTGCCTCTTGAAGGCCTCTAGTGTGGGAGAGCCCACAACCTCCCTAGGTAGCTAATTCCACTGTCGCACTGCTCTAACAGTCAGGAAGTTTTTCCTGATGTCCAGCCGGAATCTGGAAAAGCAATGCCTCAGCAGCACTAAAAAGCGAGTTTGGAAAAGACCTTACTCAGAAGGGGAAGGGAGGAATCGAGTGAATCGATTGTTGCTAGGCAACCATCCACACATATATCCCTTCCTATTGTAAACTAGAAGTGATTGGCTAGCAACTATTCACATGATCCCTCAAATTTCCCAAACCTCTCCCCTCAGCTGCCATAATGATTTGGGAGAATGTACATAGATTTAGATCCATACAGACACTTTCATACTGTGGGCATATATAATCTCCTCTTAAGGTCGATAAAATGTATTCCTTCTCTGCATGTGGAATGAAGTAACATTCCTTGTTCCTAGAAATGCAGGGCCACGTGGTGGTGCCACTAGAAGCCTTTCTACACGATGCATTTATTTTGGGTTTGTGATTGCTCACAGTAGTTTGCAGGTCCTTTACATGATGTTGTCATCCTCCAGGGCCTCTCTCTTGTGGTTAGCAACTATTACTGTGTTTTTCCCCCTAACAAAAAAAAGGATATTTAGAAATGGCAGAATGAGAGTCTCCTGAAATTGCATAATTCCACTATACCACAGTGCCATCTAGTGCTTATATAGAATACCACGCCAACTCAGAAAAAAGCATGTTTAAAGGAGTGAATGTTAATCCCACAAGGAATACAGAATCAAGTCTCAGTAAAGGTGCAGGATAAACGCCTCATGCAAAAATGCCCCAAGTTAGATAGCTTTTGAAAAGGGGTTAGGCTGGAGAGGTTTAAGGTCCTCCCAGATGAAGATTATATTGTGCAATTGCCTTGAGTCATTCACAGAATGTTTGAGGGTGTGGGGTTCATAGGGTGACCATATGAAAAGGAGGACAGGGCTCCTGTATCTTTAACAGTTACATAGAAAAGGGAATTTCATCAGGTGTCATTTGTATATATGGGGAACCTGGTGAAATTCCCTCTTTATCACAACAGTTAAAGCTGCAGGTGCCCTGCCCTCTTTTAAATCTGGTCACTCTAGTATAGCTCCTGCACTTTTAACTGTTGTGATGAAGAGGGAATTTCACCAGGTTCTCCATATATACAAATGACACCTGCTGAAATTCCCTTTTCTATGCAACTGTTAAAGATACAGGAGCCCTGTCCTCCTTTTCATATGGTCACCCTACCACCCTGCTTTCCAATTCTGACTTCATGTTAAGGATGGAAAGGTGGAACAGCTGCCCCCATACATTGTCTTTCGATAGTACTTCACTTCTGCCTGATCCATCAGGACTCATTTTATATTCTTCTTACTCAAAACGGAGGAAGCAGAAACACTAACCAATTCTGGGAAGAGCATATTCGATGGTGCAAGAGAGAAAGAGATGAATCTTCTCTTGGTTCCTTTAGCAGTGGTACAGAAGGTGTTAAAAAACCAGATGGAGAGGGGATCCAGGATCTCTTCAGGGTGTCTCAGTTTTCACATCTTTGATTAGGTCAGGGTAGGAGAGCCGGCTGTGTTTCATAGTTCTGATGAAACTCCTCTGTTCTATTTGTTGCTTTTCTCCCATTCACATCCAGGAGTCAGTGATGTGCTTTCAACTTCTCCACAAGCTCAGTCATATTTCCTGTGGTGAAACAGCATTGCAACCATGTTCTTTCCATTAACAGCGGTGTTGTTCACACAGCCTTGGAAGGGAGGAGAGCACATTCAAAGGACCCTCAAGCAGAAGTGGGATGATGATAACGATGATGATGATGATGATAATGATTTATTACATTTATATACTGCCCCATAGCCAAACCGCTCTGGGCGGTTTACAAAGGTTAAAACAGTGGTTCCCAAACTTTTCCAGGTCACCGCCCCCTTGGTTCCACAAACTCATGCCCAGTGCCCCCTACCCTACACTATAAAAATTATTATTCAGAATAGCGGTTTTCAACGACCCACTAAGAAAGCTAATAACAATAAAATTCAAAATAGTAACAATTAATTGAGTATTTATTCAAAATCCGAAGCACCCACTGCAGGCTTGCCAAGAGAGGGAGGGAAAAGAGAGCGAACGCTTCTGTTTTGCAGCCGGCGTGGCGGGGCACACCAAGCAGAGTATGTCTCTTCATTAGCGTTTTGGTACTTTTGAAACATTTCAATTCACCGTTAAAAGGACTCTTCTTAAACGGTATTAATACATGTGTAGATTCTTCCCCTGTATGGCTTGGGACCAAATTACCTTCTCCCATAAAAATGTCCCTGGGTTTTAAGACCTTCTGGAGAGGTGCTTCTCAGAAAAGACCACCTCGAGCGCCCCCCTGCCAACCCCTTGCCTCTTAACGCCCCCCTATGCAAGCCCACCACCCACTTTGGGAACCACTGGGTTAAAACATTGACATTAAAAACATGTATACAAAATTTAAAAACCATAAAAAGCTTAGAGGAGCTTTTAACTTTAATGGCCTCCGAAGTTGCTCTGAGTTTTCTTTCCCCCTCACAAGCCAGATAAGCATTATATATATATATATATATATATATATATATATATATATATATTATTTTACATTTCTATACTGCCCAATAGCCAGAGCTCTCTGGGCGGTTCACAATATATTTGATAGGTTATGTTTCTTTTCAAACGTTTTTCTATCTATCTATATTACTTATGCCATTCCAAATGCATAATCAGAGAGTATTAAAGCTGAGGAAGCCAGAGATCTGCAGAGAAATTTCAGCTCATCTGTTTCCCTCAGCAGTATCATCGCAGGCACACCGCAAAGAAGCCAAATTCGGCTGTGCTGGTGGTGATATACTGCTCTGGAAAGCTGCCCTTGTGGGATTCTTGCCTGACATACACAGGAGCCCAGCCCTGCAGGGTGTTTGTGTGTGTATGTGTGTGTGTGGCAACTTTTCAGAAGACCTAAGAGCATTTGTATACTGAAGGACCATCACCCATTTTGGACCTGTGAGCCCATTTGGGAATTTCAGAAACTGCTGTGGGCACCACCGGAAAATGGCTGCCATGGAGGATGTGGATAGACACATAATGGCTGCCATGCAGGACAGGCTTGTCAGAAGTCAAAGAGATTGTGGCAGGGAGAGAAAGAGCGAGGCTAGAAAGGAGGGGGAAATAGCAAGGCAAAGGGGTAGAGTTAGGGTGACCATATGAAAATGAGGACAGGGCTCCTGTATCTTTAAGAGTTGCATAGAAAAGGGAATTTCAGCAGGTGTCATTTGTATATATGGAGAACCTGGTGAAATTCCCTCTTCATCACAATAGTTAAAGCTGCAGGAGCTATAACAGAGTGACCAGATTCAAAAGAGGGCAGGGCACCTGCAGCTTTCACTGTTATGATGAAGAGGAAATTTCACCAGGTTCTCCATATATACAAATGACACCTGCTGAAATTTCCTTTTCAATACAACTGTTAAAGATACAGCCCTGTCCTCCTTTTCATATGGTCACCCTAGTAGAGTGGAGAGAAAGAGCAAGCCTGGAGGCTGTGAAGGAAAGAGAAAGAACAAGGTAAAGAGGTAGAGAGAGAAATAGCGAAACTAAGAGGCTGGGAGAAAAGGGGAAACATCAAGGTGAAGGAGAAGAGAAAGAGCAAGGCTAGAGGCTATTATGAGGGGAAGAAACAATGAGCTAAAGAGGCCTGTGTATTGGGGGAAATAGCGAGATTGGAGGCTGAGAGCAAGATCAACGCTGGAGACTAGGAAAGGAGAGGAAGACAACTGCTCTAACATTTCTCCAAGGTTGTATTTTTAAAAATTCTTTGAAGCGGGCAGGGAGTGGAGAGCCTACCCCAAGAATTTTAAGATGTCCTGATTGTTATTTTAACATTGCATTGGTTTTATATGTTCTTTTCATTAATTTTATATATTTGATTTACCACATTTCTTCGATTCTAAGACGCACTTTCCCCACCCCCCATGTAAACATCTCTAAAAACGGGGTGCGTCTTAGAATTGCGGGTGCGTGTATTATTTCTTAGAATCAAAGCTTTTTTTTTCCTGTTGGTGGTACTGAAATACAACAAACGAGAAGGATCTTGGAATTGTTGTAGATCGCAAGCTGAATAGGAGCCAACAGTGCAATATGGCTGCAAGAAAGGCAAATGCTATTTTGGGCTGCATTAATAGAAGTATAGCTTCCAAATCACGTGAGGTACTGGTTCCTCTCTATTCAGCCCTGGTTAGGCCTCATCTAGAGTATTGCATCCAGTTCTGGGCTCCACAATTCAAGAAGGACACAGACAAGCTGGAGCGTGTTCAGAGGAGAGCAACCAGGATGATCAGGGGTCTGGAAACAAAGCCCTATGAAGAGAGACTGAAAGAACTGGGCATGTTTAGCCTGGAGAAGAGAAGATTGATGGGAGACATGAGAGCACTCTTCAAATACTTAAAAGGTTGTCACACAGAGGAGGGCCAGGATCTCTTCTCGATCCTCCCAGAGTGCAGGACACGGAATAACAGGCTCAAGTTAAAGGAAGCCAGATTCCAGCTGGACATCAGGAAAAACTTCCTGACTGTTAGAGCAGTACGACAATGGAACCAGTTGCCTAGGGAGGTTGTGGGCTCTCCCACACTAGAGGCCTTCAAGAGGCAGCTGGACAACCACCTGTCAGGGATGCTTTAGGGTGGATTCCTGCATTGAGCAGGGGGTTGGACTCGATGGCCTTGTAGGACCCTTCCAACGCTGCTATTCTATGATTCTGTGATTCTATGAAATTAGTGTGCATCTTACAATCGATGGCGTCTTAGAATCGAAGAAATATGGTATATTGTTTTGTGGTACTAATGTTGTTCCCCGCCTCGATCCAACGGAGGAAGGGTAAGAAATTAATAATAATAATAATGGCTCATGTGAGCCCACCTGGGATGTGGGCTCACATGATGTTCGGCCAAGTTTAGAACCCAGAAGAAAGAAGCTAGGAACGGAGCAGACAAGAAGCTCCCAAGCAAGGCATGAAGTGAATCGCCCCGCAACTGACAGCGAGAGAGGTACACTAGTTTTACCCTACCCTGTGCCTGTTTGGTGCATTCTCTTCCCCTCCTTATTGTTTTATTATGATTTTATTAGAATGTAAGCCTCTGCGGCAGGGTCTTGCTATTTACTGTTTTACTCTGTACAGCACCATGTACATTGATGGCGCTATATAAATAAATAAATAATAATAATAATAATAATAATAATAATAATAATAATAATAATAATAATACACTGCCCCTGAGCGTGGAGGTTTCATTTGGCTTTACGACTCATGAATCCCTTCCTCGATGAAGTCCGGTAACCTTTTTAGAGTACCACCACGAGAACCTAACGTGCTGCGCCGCCTCTCTTTCTAGTCCTGAGAAGGCAGGGCCTTGGGGAGGAGGAGGAAGAGGAGGAGGAGCCCGGGCAGGACGGGACTACAACGCCCGGCGTCCTTCGGGCTGGGGCGGGCTCGTTTGTCCTTCGCCGGGCTGGGAGTAAATGCGGGACGGGGAGGAGGAGGAGGGGCTGGTTCCGGCGCTGGGAGCAGCAGGTAGGCTGGCTTGGCGCGGCAGGGCGCCCTCCGCCCTCCGCCCGCGCGCCCTCCGGCCAGTCTGGCTGAGCCACCCTGCGCGTTTGGAGAGGCGGGCGCCGGGCTCCTCTTGGGGAAGGCAGCCAGGACTCGCATCCCGCTCCTGGTGGGCTGGGGGCTGCTCCGAGAGCGGCGCGGGAGCCCCCGGCCTCTGGAGGTAGGTCCCCTGCAGGGGGGGGGGGCTCGGGGCTGGGGGCACCAGCTGTGCCCGGCGCGCCCCTGAGGTCCGGTCTGGAACGCGCCGGTTGCGCGTCCTTGCCGTTTTGGTGGGAGAAGAGAGGCGGCGGCGGCTGCCGCTGCCCGGCGTGGCTTTTCTCCAGGGTGACCCCCAGCGCGAAGGTTTTTCTCTCGGCCTCGTCTGCTCCGAGAGGACACCCTGTAATCTCCCCCCCCCCCGGTGACGTGGCTAGTAATCCCCCCGGCCGGCTGGTGCTTGCGTAAAGGGCGGAGGAGGAGGTGGCGGCGGCCGTGTGGCGTGCGAGGAGGTCGCCAACTCGCGGGGCTCCTCCGGGCCTGGAATAGATCCATCACCTGTAGCTGTTCAAAGTACTAGAGCCCTTGGGGAGCTCCCAACTCCCGCCTGCCTCCCTCCCTCCCGGTGCACGGGGATGCCTGAGCCGCCTGAATAAGGAACGGCAGCTTTGATGCTCCCCGGCCGCAGAACAAGCTTTGGACCACCCCCATATCGTGCCTCTCCAGGACCAGCCGGCTGTGCCCTTTGAGATGTGCTGCAACCCATCGTGGTGTTTTTGTGCCACGCGAATTTAAAGTTACATTTCCAGGCCACGTTTAGCAATAAGGAATGGGATGTTTGGCACCCCGAGTAAGCTTGGGCCAAAACCCTGATAGTGCACCCACCACCCTCGGGAGGCTGCTTTCTAGCGTTGGGTCTGACCTAATGTTTCTTTTTGGCACAAGTTATTGTTAATATCAATACAAACACTCCAGGTGTGAGAGATCTGCAACACAGCAGGAGGCCAGTTAGTTACAAAGTTTATAATAATCAGAGGTACAATTGTGCCAGTTGGTTTACAATGCTAAAAAGTCAGATTTTCAAAACAACTATATCAGTTATGCAGGTCTATTTCAAAACAGCTGCCGTATTTCTTCAGTCTAAGACATACTTTTTTCCCCATATAAACATCTCTAAAAACGGGGGGCATCTTAGAATCGTGGGTGTGTCTTAGGTTTTGTGTTTTTTTCTGTTGGTGGTACTGAAATTAGTATGTGTCTTACAATCGATGGCATAACCCCGGTGTATTTCCCTTTCGACTCTATAAAGTCTTCATCAGGTACTCCTCTAGACCTAACATTCTTGGTAACGATTTGCAATAACTGATAACCAATTCACTCCAGAATCCAATATAAACTTCTCCTGTTGACCTTCAAAGCTTTTCATGGCCTAGCTCCTGCCTATCTCTCCTCTCTCATCTCACACTATTGCCCCGCTCGTGCTCTCCGCTCCTCTGATGCCATGCTTCTCGCCTGCCCAAGGACCTCCACTTCCCTTACTCGGCTTCGTCCTTTTTCTTCTGCTGCCCCTTACGCCTGGAACGCTCTTCCAGAACACTTGAGAACTACTAACTCAATCACAGCTTTTAAAACTCAGCTAAAAACTTTTCTTTTCCCTATAGCTTTTAAATATTGAGTTTGTTCTGACTCTATACTGTTAGCTTCACCCCACCCGGTGCCTGTTTACACTTCCCTGTGCCTGTCTGCATTCTCTTTCCCTCCTTATTGTTTACTACAACTTTATTAGATTGTAAGCCTATGCGGCAGGGTCTTGCTATTTACTGTGTAATCTGTACAGCACCATGTACATTGATGGTGCTATATAAATAAATAATAATAATAATAATAATAATAATAATGATAATGTTGCAAAATAACAGTTAACACTTATTGAGTGGGCAATTTCCTTACAGTGGTGTAGCCTCCTTTATTAGTAGGTTTAGGGTGAGGTAATCCCTCTGACTTTTTCAGTGCATCCTTCCCAGTATGTGTAGATACTCTCAATATCAGTCATCAAACAAACAGTAGACATTGCCACAAGTCACTGTCACGCATACTGTCCCATGTAATTAATGCCATTACAAGTTTGAATGAACTGGAGGGGGGGTATGTATCCAAAATAGGCTTTGACCCACCCCAGATGACATACTCACATCTATGAATATTGTCTCAGAAATGCCCCAGCATCATGTCCAGGCCATTTCTTCATTTTTGCCTAGGGCCTTGCTGAGCATTCTAACCCATACCAAATTTTGCTAATAAATGTATAAATGAATCAGGATAATGGGATGTGTGTTGCCACTTAAGCCTTGGGCCACCCGAAATGATACATCCACACTAATGAAATCCCATGCAACTATCAGTAAGAAACTCCAAATATACATTGGGCTGTTCAAGTGACATACCCAAGACCAGGATACTGAACGGTTTAAGATGCCCTGGCATTTTCTCCAACCCATAATTTTGTTTTGTGCAAGTAGCTCTCAAGTATGGTGTCACAAGCCTAAGGGTGCAATTGTTTGCATGTTTTAATTCCTAGCATTGTAGGGGCCCAGACAATGTCTCCTACTTGAAACTCTCCTGTGTTTTCTTACCATGGAAAATCCATTAAGGAAGAAAAGACAGAATACCTGCATAATGCCTTCTGATTGATAATGTTAGGGCCCCTCTAGAATTTCCTGGTCATACAAATATATGAGTGGAGTAAAAAAAAAGCCAAAGGCAAAGGTGGAACCAAGGAATCGTCTACAACAATATTATTAGTAAAAGGTTTATTAAAGTGCCAGGTGCCTACGCGTTTCGAACGCGGTTGCGTTCTTCCTCAGGGCTTTATAACCTTAGTGCAGTTGTCTGCAGTTAGTGCTGTTGTCTGTAGAAGCTGCTAGGCTAGCCTAGCAGCTTTTGCAGACAACTGCACTAACGTTATAAAGTCCTGAGGAAGAACGCAACCGCGTTCGAAACGCGTAGGCACCTGGCACTTTAATAAACCTTTTACTAATAATATTGTTGTAGACGATTCCTTGGTTCCACCCTTGCCTTTGGCTATTTTTTACTCCCCTACGAGGTTTTCCTTGCTTTCGCACATACAAATTTATGGTCTGCGGTAGGTCAACCTTTATTTTGGGGAGCATGCCATCAATGCATTAATTGTGGTGTTGAGAGGGACTTGAACACATGCAAAAAAAAAACAGATTTGAGGTTAGGACATCCCATAGGTTTCATAGTGGCGTGAGTGTGTCATTTGGGCTGTTCTGAAGCTTATGCGGGGATCACACGCCCAGCTTTTATCCCTAACATCGGAATTCTGGAAATCATTGACTCGTGGGCAGCACACTTGAGGGTGACTTGAGGTTATAACGAAATGAAGCAATTGCCCACACGCCATCTAAGATGTCTCATCAGGGACAAACTGCTTGTAGTACAAGTGTGTTGTTTAGGAAGTACCAAAGCTTATTTTGGGATGAAAACCTATCCAGTTCCTGAGTTTGGCTTGTGTAAGCACATGGGAAGGTGGTGTGGTTCTGTCTGATTCCACAAGAATTTTGGAAACCACGAAACAGTGTCCTCCATTGCAAGGGCCATTGGTGGCTCCCAGTTACGTCAAATGCGGATCTCTGCTTCACTCACTCGCTCGCTCGCTCGCTCGCTCGCTCTTTTTCCAGGAGCTGCTCACTCTCAGGGGGGGTGTTTATTTATTTATTTATTTATTTATTACATTTTTATACCGCCCAATAGCCGAAGCTCTCTGGGCGGTTCACAAAAATTAAAACCATCATAAAACAACCAACAGGTTAAAAACACAAATACAAAACACAGTATAAAAAGCACAACCAGGATAAAACCACGCAGCAAAATTGATATAAGGTTAAAAAACAGAGTTAAAACATTTATTTTAAATGCTCTTGAAAAGGTGAGATCGCACCCCTTTTTACTTTCAACCAAGGGATTTGTTCCTTTAACAAGCTGCTTAGTTAGCACATAGACCCCGTTACATAGTTTGTTGTACAGCTAGAATAGGGAGTTGACCAGAGAGATTATAGAATCATAGAATAGCAGAGTTGGAAGGGGCCTACAAGGCCATCGAGTCCAACCCCCTGCTCAATGCAGGAATCCACCTTAAAGCATCCCTGACAGATGCTTGTCCAGCTGCCTCTTGAAGGCCTCTAGTGTGGAAGAGCCCACAACCTCCCTAGGTAAGTGGTTCCATTGTCATACTGCTCTAACAGTGTATATAGATATCTTGAGGAATAAGCACATGTGGGCTAAAACAAGAGCATCCCTTCAAGTGGCCATGATGTAGTGGAAGAGCACATGCCTTGCTTGTGGAAGGTCCCAGCGTCAAACCCCCTGACACCTCGCTGAGGGTAGCAGAGTTGGGAATGCAGTGCTAGGCTGGATGGGACCAATGGTCTGGCTGTGTAAGGCAATTTTGTAATGCCACCTCTGCTGTATTGGAAAAGACCATAGTAATAGTATTAATTGGGCAGACTCCTCCTACCCAGCAAATCTCACCTGGAGGGTATCTACACAGCGTCGTGAAGGCGCTTGCGTGCGCCTGCAGTGCGCCCTGAAAATCATTGTGTAGATCCTGGCTACCTGCCAGAAGAGGAGGAGGAGGAGGAGGCCCCGCATCGCCCCTCGCGGGGACGGGGCGAAAAGTTTCCGGGCTCGGCGGCTTCACTGGGGAATCCGCCGCCCTGCCTTCTTCCGCTGAGCTCTCCGACCCGGGTAGCTCTTTCGCCGGCAGCAGGAGGCCGGCGGGGAGGTGGGCGGCGGCGGCAAGGACGTGGCCGGATTCCCCAGCGAAGCTGCTAAGCCCGGAAACTTTTCGCCCCGTCCCTGCGAGGGGTGATGCAGGGCCTCCTCCTCTTCTGGCAGGATCTACACAGTGATTTTAGGGGCGCACTGCAGGTGCACGCAAGCGCCTTCACGACGCTGTTGAACCAAGCTGTGTGCTAAGGGACTAATTCTTTTTTTGATTTGATGCATTTCCTTCTTCACATTCTTCTGTAATGCTGAAGGTTGACGCATCAGGGTATCCTGTCCGTGTGGTAACATCACACCATGATTCCTGTATGTTGTCAGTGCAAGTAAAGCGTATTGGGGATCCTTCCATCCAGCACTGACCTGATCTGCAATGGAAAACTAGTGTAGCTACATCTCAGCTTTGTCTCAGATTCTCCCATGGGACTTTGAACAAGTCACAGGAACCTTCTGGGCCTTTGAACTCTGGCTCTGCATATACTACATAGGTAAAAATAGCCCTCTTGTTTCACGCTAGGAAGGTAAAGCAAAGGAGAATTGAGTGAGCTCCAAGGTCCAAGGAAGGCCCAAAGCCATGTTCGGTCTAGCTCAGCCTGCATGTGTCTCTGTCCTTCTGTGTGGATTAGAGAAGGGGCCATTTTAGTGAGAGCAATGTGTTCCATCCGCAAGTGGATTATATGGTAGCCTGGCTAAAGAGGCTCTTTGAAATAATGTTAAGCTATTCTGATTTCCACTTGGAAGAAGGAAAGGAGGAGCTCATAGAGGTGGAGTCTAGTGGTTAAGTTGGTGTGCTTTGATTCTACACCACAACTCACCAGTGGTGGGTGTCCCCGAATGCCCTGGTAAGACTGCTGTGTTTGGCAAATCGGAACAAGGAATAGGATTACAGGTACTGCTTTCCAGTCCTATTGTGTTTGATGGGGCTTTCTCCTAGTTAAAGATTGCAGCCTAAAGATACAAAACACATTGTTTGAGAGGCATCTCTTCACATCATGTACCTATGCATGCCTTAAGCTCAATATGAGCCAACAGTGCGATATGGCTGCAAGAAAGGCCAATGCGATTTTGGGCTGTATTAATAGAAGTATAGCTTCCAAATTGCGTGAGGTACTGGTTCCTCTCTATTCGGCCCTGGTTAGGCCTCATCTAGAGTATTGCGTCCAGTTCTGTGCACCACACTTCAAGAAGGATGCAGACAAGCTGTAGGAGGTTAGGCCTCATCTAGAGTCTTGCGTCCAGTTCTGGGCTCCACCATACAAGAAGGACGCAGACAAGCTGGAGCGTGTTCAGAGGAGGGCAACCAGGATGATCAGGAGTCTGGAAACAAAGCCCTCTCCCACACTGGAGTCATTCAAGAGGCAGCTGGACAACCATCTGTCAGGGATGCTTTAGGGTGGATTCCTGCATTGAGCAGGAGGTTGGACTCGATGGCCTTGTAGGCCCCTTCTAACTCTGCTATTCTATGATTCTGTGGTCCAATATTTGGGATTACTGGACTACAGATGCCACATCACCATCTCTGGAAGGAGAAACTGTTGACCACAGTGGCTGAATCACAAAATTGTCCAGTCATATTCTGCTGAACACTTTTGTAGCTCCAGTCTACTCCTGCTGCATGAGTATTTGTTAAAAAATAATACTGAACATTTATTATTATTTTATTATATTATATTGAGTAATAATAATAATACTATGCTTTCTGAGTGTTCAATGCCCTTCACGTACATTAACTCAGTAATCTTTACAGTAAGCCCTATGAGGTGAATCACTGTTATTATCTCCATATTCTTAGATGGGGAGAAGCTGAGAGAAAGAGAAAGAGAAAGAGAAAGACTGTGCATGTGAAACAGAGCTGGCTTTCCAAAAGCTACTGTCAGAAATAAGATTTGAACTGGGGGCTCCCTGGTTCACAGCTTGATTTCTTCACTGTGCGTTCCGTTTGTGTAAAAGTAAAGAATACAGGCTTTCTTTAAAACATCACTCATAGCTCTTTCCACCCTTCCTGCGGATTTCCTCTGATTTTTCTCCTTCCCCAGGCAGCAGTATGGCTGTTCGGAACGTGCTGGTGACCGGCTGCTCCTCTGGCATCGGGCTGGCCCTGGCAGTGCGTTTGGCCAGAGATGAACTGAAGCGATTTCAAGGTGAGGAGCTGCCTGGAGAAAGAGAAGTGTGTTGGGGCTCACTGCTTCTTGGTAGAGTCAGAGCAATGGATCTTATTCTTCATCCCTGAGCCTGCTGTCGCATTCAGTTCTTGCCAAACTTTCTACCCAGATGAGTTGTTCAGGGGTCAAGATGGAGTACCGAAGCCCAGCTGAAACAGCACTTTAAAGATTGGGCACAACTTTGGGGCTGGTGTAGCATTGTAGAACTTGAATGAGGCTAGAGCCCTGGCAAGCGACTTATTTCTAACCAGAAGGTATATTTTGATCTGAGCAAGGGCTGAAAATGAGCCAGCAATATTGATCGTGCCCACTGATTCACTGTCATGTAGCTAAGAGGGTCTTTAATTGTCTCCACCTCAGTGTGGCTTTGTTTATGCCCCCCCCGCCCCTTTATTAAGCACCACAGTTGCTTGCTCCAAGACACATGACCTTTACCCACGATCAGTTGACAGACAACGTGTTAGACCATCATGGTTAAAATAACTTACTGTAGACCATGAGTTCTCAGGGTGGCTTATTTGAGGTGGGGGAAAGACACTGTGGGTGGGAGAAAGAGGTGAGAGACAACACTCTAACCTACCATGGGTTACTCGGAAAAATAACCCATCATGGGTTAGCGTGTCATCTGACCCCAATCAAAGTTTACTTGTCAGGGAGAGACTACTAAACTAGAGGCTTTGCCTGTCGGAGAATTTTCTAACCTATTTTCTTCCCTAACATGCTAGCTTTCTCCATGCAGCAAGGTGTGTAATTGTGTGTGTGCGTACATGCATGAACACACAAATTTTGTTAAGTATCCAGTTCCGCACTTGTAGTTTGAAACAGCATGCACCCCAGTGGTCTTAACCTCATCGGTCTTGAATGTTAAGGTTGATGTTCGCTATCTGAACATCATTATTATTATTATTAATAATAATATCCCGCATGAGTACAGTGGCATGATGTAACTCTTGACCCTTGTTCTCCCTCCCTAGTTATTGCCACCATGAGGAACTTGGAGAAGAGACAAGACCTGGAGAGACAAGCAGGGCCTGTGCTGGAGAAGACCCTGGAAATCAAGGAGTTGGACGTGACCAGTGAGGAGTCAATCCGGCGCTGCGTGGGCAGCATCCCCCAGCGCAGGGTGGACATTCTCGGTAGGAAAGCAAATCCCCTCTCTCTCTCACATGAGCTCGGTTTATTTTCTTACAAATCTTGCTACACTGCAGTTCGATTTCCCTCCAGCACAGATCAATCTGACCATCTCTAGGCCCAACCACCATTCGGTGCATTCTCTGCCTCTATTGTTATGATTATCATCATCATCATCAATTATATTTCTAAGGGGCCTTTGTCAAAAACGTTGGCTCAAACTTGGATGCATCTAGCCCAATATCTCATTTCCCAGCTCTGGATTAAGCTAGTGGGCAGTAGAGAAGCTGTAGAGATGAGGCCAAGACTGATAATTCCTCTGGTAGACAGACTATGGGGTGAGGCTGTCAATGTCGTGGTTTTCCTCAAGCAGTCATGCCTGTACAGGTGCTTTGTAGGGCTCCATCTACAATGCCTCCCCCACTAGAGGCCTTCAAGAGCCAACTGGACAACCCTCTGTCAGGGATGCTTTAGGGTGGATTCCTGCGTTGAGCAGGGGGTTGGACTCGATGGCCTTGTAGGCCCCTTCCAACTCTGCTATTCTATGATTCTATGGTTCTTTGATCTTGTTATTAAAGCAGGCTGAATGAAGATGTGACAAGTTGTGATCTGTGCTCACAGCGAAGCATCTGAATTGGTTCGCTGTGAGTGATGTGTGCATTTTCCTGGAGCACAATGGGAGCCCTATAGCTGCCATCGGGAAACAATTCTGCCCTCTGCTTGGGCAGTGCACAGAGAGTGCGCACTCCAGCCCATCAAAGGAGAGCTACTTTCAACTTTGCTACAAACTGCTAGTGCTTTCAAACGTTTGCGGAAGGTGAACTGCGGAACAGACATTAGCCTCTCATTCTTTCTACTGATGCTTCACACCCCAACCGGGATATTTGAAAAGCAGTACTTTTTCTTGTTGCTTATTAATTTATTTATTTTAATTAATTAAACAATTAATTTTATTTCTATGCTGTCCAATAGCCAAAGCTGTCTAGGGTGTTCACAACAATTAAAACTATAAAATATACTACTGGCACATTGTTTTAACTGTATCTATTGCTTTTAAATTATATATTGTTTTAACTTGGATCATGGTTTAATTTGTTTTTAACTGTGTATATTTATTGTTTTATACTGTATGTTTTTATCTGTACACCGCCCTGAGATCTTAGTGATATAGGGCGGGATATAAATATTTTAAATAAATAAATACAGCATGGAATACAGTATAAAACTACTGTGAAAATCATAATCATCATAGTAATACCTAGCAGCAGCACAAAGATTTTAAAAATAGCAGAGATTTAAAACAGAAACTGAAAGACTAAAATGTCTGGGGAAATTACAAGGTGGTGCCGAAAAAGCTCACCTTAAGCACCAGACAAGCTGTAGGCACCATTCCATGATCAGGGTGCCACAACAGGAAAAGGCCTTCTTCTATTGTTTATTTATTTATTTAAAACATTTATATCCCGCCCTATATCATTAAGATCTCAGAGTGGCGTACAGATAAAAGCATACAGTATAAAACAACAAATATGCACAGTTAAAAACAAATTAATCCATGAGCCAAGTTAAAACAATACATAATTTAGAAGCAGTTAGAACAATGTGCCAACTTAGTGAATTCAACCATTAAAAGCTTTGTTAAAAAGCCATGTTTTCACTTGGCGCCAGAATAAAATCAGCATTGGTGCCAATCGGGCCTCCAAGGGGAGGGCATTCCACAGTGGGGGTGCCACCACAGAGAAGGTCCTCTCCCTTGTCCCATCATAGTATATGTGTTGTGCTGGTGGGATGTGGAGAAGGGCTCCTCCAACAGATCTCAAGTCTCGGGCAGGCAGATATAAGGAGAGGCACTCCCTCAAGTATCGAGGTCCTCAAGGGAGAGGACCTTCATTACCAACACCTTGAATTCCGACCGGAAGCTTAAAGGCAGCCAGTGCAGTTCCTTTAAGACCGGTGTTCTGTGGACTCTGTAAGATGTACCCGCCAGCAGTCTAGCCGCTGCATTTTGCACAAGCTGCAACTTCAGCGTTGTCTTCAAGGGCAGCCCCACATAAAGTGCATTGCAGTAGTCTAATCGGGAAGTTACCAGTCCTTGCACTACTGTGGCTAGATTGTCCCTGTCCAGGAAAGGCCGTAGCTGGCGGATCCGCTGTTAACTTGCTGCCTTCTCCTCCTCCCTTCGCAGTGAACAATGCCGGAATGGGGATGATTGGTCCCATCGAGAGCCAGAGCGTGGCCTCAATGCAGCATCTCTTCAACACCAACTTCTTCGGTTTGGTGCGCCTTATTCGGGAAGTCTTCCCTGACATGAAGCGCCGACAACAGGGTCACGTCGTCGTGATGAGCAGCATCCTGGGCTTGCAAGGTGAAACTCAGCCAGGAGGGATTGGAGAGGGGAGGCGGACCCTGCTGTGGATCCCGCTGGGCAGCCAACATGGATTGGCCAACAGGGTGATGATCATGGGTTCCTGAGAGCAACCAGGTTCTTTCCTTCCCTCACAGCTGAACATCCTTCTTGCTGCTTTTATGCTTTTAAATTTTTGTATATTTGTTTTTAATGTTCACGTTTTTTGACTTTTGTAAAAACGGCCCAGAGAGCTTCGGCTATGGGGCAGTATATAAATGTAACAAATAAATAAATACGGGCTATTCAGTCCTTCCTCTCAGAATAGATGAAGCTGCCTTTATGCGGAGTCATGGCATTAGTCCGTCTCGTCTGTTCTGACTGGCTGTGTCTCTTCAAGACCTCAGGCAAAGAGAGGGAGAGTCTTCTCCAATCCTACTGAGTTACTGGAGTTGCCAGGGATCAGAACTTCCGCATGCGGAAGGTCTACCCACCTTTGAGCCATTTCTACCCACCTTTGAGCCATTTCTACCCACCTTTGAGCCATTTTTTGATAACCTCCCAAAGCTTTTGCCCGATATTCCCCATAATCTCCAGCCTGCCATATTTCCATTCCTGAAGCCCCAGACTTCTCTCTTAACTGCTAGAGAAGCTGCAAGTCGTGTCATCATGCCAAATAGCGAGGAGAATCTTCTGTGATGGGTGGAGGATCTGTGGCCTTCCAGGTATTGTTGGACTGCAACTCCCATGGGAGTTGCAGTCCAACAATACCTGTCTTAGCCACCATAGACAATGGTGAGGGATGATGGGAGTTGCAGTCCAGTGATGGTATAATGTATTTTTAATGGTTTTTAATTTTGTGTACCACCCAGAGAACTTCAGTTATAGGGGGCAGTGTAGATGCATAATAATAAACTAATAATCTGGTCACATGCTCCCCATCCTGCTCTGTGTACCACTCCACGCGTGGCCCGTGCACTTCAGCGCCTGTTCGTTAGGAATGCAGTATGTGCCACGAGCAGAAGACATAAAGGCGGGGTTTGGACGATCAGCTGGGGAAACAATGCAGCGTCGGTTATTCCCCCGCATGTGCAGATCAGAATTCTGCATTGCTGCTGTTTTTATCTGGTTGAGCTTTTATATTGTATTTTATAGTATGGTTTTATACTGTTGTTTTATACTTTGAATGTTTTTATTTTTTGTGAACCGCCCACAGACTTCCAGCTATTGGGCGGTATAGAAATGTAATAAATAAATAAATAAATCACGCGACCAGGGTTACTGTAATTATCTGAACCGTATCGCAGTTTTCAGTGCCGTCCAAACCCAGCACATGGCCATGGTGACTTTTCTCCCATAACAACCCATGGTGCAGGTAATTAGGCTAATCCCTGAATATGATATTGACCCTGTTCATATGACACGTTACGCCACGGTGCTTAAGCATTTTGAGCTAAACATTATGGCTTAGTACGTCCTGTGAACCATTCCTAACCATGGTGGCTACATAACCACGGTTTAAACAGGCTCACTAGTCATTTGCTGCAAAAGGGTTAACGGCCTAACCATGGCTTAGCGTGTTGTCTGAACAGGCACATTGTAAAAGTCTTCTTCCTACTCTATACCTGTTCCCACTTAGTGTGTGGTAGCCATTGACTCTTTTACTCACAGCTTTCCTTAAACCCCTGAAACCTCGTCTTTCTTTTCTGAATTGTCATCTCTGACTGTCATGGAGTGCTTTGCCGGGGAATGTCTCCTTTGTTCCCCCAGCTCCCCAGGTTGAGCGCTTTTTAATTGCTGCTCGTAAAATAAATGGTCCATTCCTGGAATTTCACTTAATCAGTCTAATAAACGAGGTGATTCCTTTTTGGAATGGGTGAATCCTGAATAGGGCTGTGCCTCTCTTACAGGCCATGTGCCTGTGCCTTTAAATGTAGCCCACAATGCAAAAAAACCCAAACAACCCCACCCCAAGCTGGGATAGTTTTCCCAGCACCTTATCTCCATGCCAGGAAAAGCTTTACCTGTTTAATTTCTACATATTGGGCTCTTAAAAGCACAGGAACAGGGCCAGTCCACATCCAACTGGCAAGTGACTCCTATTTTGTTTCTTGTTTTTGTGTTTAGCTCTAGAGCAGGGCTGGGGAACATGTGACCCTCCAGATGTTGATGGACTTCAACTCCCATCAGCCCTAGTCAGTAGGGAGGAATAATGGGAGTTGCAGTTCAACAACATCTGGAAGATCACACATTCCCCACCTCTGCTCCAGAGTAAGAGGACATACACACAGAAGCAACTTTCCCCCCTGGTTAATATTTTCCACCATCACCCCATTCCTACAGGTCTCCTCTTCAATGATGTCTACTCTGCCTCCAAATTTGCTGTGGAAGGTTTCTGCGAGAGCCTGGCCCTGCAGGCCCTGAAATTTGGGATCAAGTGAGTATGAGGGGGATTGGAATGATGAAATACCAGGGTTGGGATTTCCTTGCCACTGAGAAGGACTTGCAGTTCGTAGTGTATGACTAGATTAGTGCCATGCAGCCTTCCAAACCTGGTGTTTTGTACAGCAACTCCCATCATCCCCAGCCAGCAGTGCTGTGTTGATTTGTACTATAACTGCTAGTGAACTGTGGTCTTCCAGGTGTTGTTGGGTTCCAACCCACATCCACCCCTGCCAGTAATATGGAAGCTCAGGGATAATGGGTCCACCATCCCTGCTTTGCCTACAATATTTTATTCATGTGGCCTTATGTTCGGTATTCTGTCATCCCTTTTTACTCCTAGGTTCCTCTTAGTGTCCATCCACATTTTTCTTTCTCTCTAGTGTGTAATACTTTGTATTATGATGGCAAGTGGTTGCCTCGATGATGTGTACGCAGAAAATTTGCACTGAGAATTTTCGCTGCTTTTAAAAATATTTCTGAAATCATGCCTAGTGCAGATACAAGGAAGTGCAACTTCTCTCTCCTCTGTGATACTAGAACTTGCCAGTCACCCAATGAAATTCCTCAGAGGCAGAATCAGGACAGCACTTCATAGAATCATAGAATAGCAGAGTTGGAAGGGGCCTACAAGGCTATCGAGTCCAACCCCCTGCTCAATGCAGGAATCCACCCGAAAGCATCCCCGACAGATGCTTGTCCAGCTGCCTCTTGGAGGCCTCTAGTGTGGGAGAGCCCACAACCTCCCTAGGGAACTGATTCCACCGTCGCACTGCTCTAACAGTCAGGAAGTTTTTCCTGATGTCCAGCTGGAATCTGGCTTCCTGTAACTTGAGCCCGTTATTCTGTGTCCTGCACTCTGGGAGGATTGAGAAGAGATCCTGGCCCTCCTCTGTGTGACAACCTTTTAAGTATTTGAAGAGTGCTATCATGTCTCCCCTCAATCTTCTCTTCTCCAGGCTAAACATGCCCAGTTCTTTCAGTCTCTCTTCATAGGGCTTTGTTCTTCCATCACACAAAATTCATTTCTGGAATTCACTGCTTGGGATGTGGAGATTGACACTATCTGGAATGGTTTTAAAAGGGGATTAGACAAATCCATGGATAAACGGCTAAATGGAACCTCCATATTGGTTTTTTTTGGCTAGTTTTAGCCCGTGTAGCCCTATCAGATTTCCAGTTTAAAAGATGTTTAACAATTCAAACAAAATAACCGCTTAGAGATATTTTAAAAAAATATGATCAGCAGTACATAAATGTTTTAAATAATTAAATTAAATGCCGGAAGGCAAAATGAAACCTCTCTAAAAAGAAATCCCACTTAAAAAGTGCAGGTTCCTGGATTTGTTTGCATAGTGATTGCAAGTTGAGTCCAAAGCTGACGGGCCACCACCAAAAAGGCTTGTTCAACAGGGCTTCTCACAGCCATCTGCTTCGCTACTGTAGGAACAGGATACTAGATTAGCTGGAACCTGGTTCTAGTTCATCAAAGAGCTTCTTATTTTCTTAAAGGATTGATTTGTAGGCATGAAAGGTGCTTTCTTAGATTTTAGAACAGAAATCTTAACATACTATATTATGGTTACTCTGTACAGCACCATGTACATTGATGGTGCTAAATAAATAAATAAATAAATAAATAAATAAATAAATAAATGATACCAGGTTGCATGGGAGCATTAGTTAATGCTGGAGTCTTCTAGACAGTACTGTAAAAAAATAGACAAAGAACAAGGCATCCTACAGACATCAAGCCTGCATGTGAAAGGGATACAGTATGGATCAACAGAGCCCCGTTTCCTCCCTGTATAATACAGGGAGGACATGGTGTGTTTTTAAACTTTTCATTTTTAAATTAAATTTATATCCCACCTTTCAATGCAGCCTTCCTCAACCTGGGACGCTCCAGATGTGTTGGACTACAACTCCCAGAATGCCCCAGCCAGCTGGCTGGGGCATTCTGGGAGATGCAGTCCAACACATCTGGAGCGTCCCAGGTTGAGGAAGGCTGTTTCAATGTATAACGTATAATGCCCAATAAAAGACATAGTAAAAATGTCACCAGTCAGTATAACAATACACATAATAAACAATAACACTCTGAAAACAATATAACTGTCAAATAAAAGCACATAGAACAGATAAGAGCAGCCAATAAAAAATGTACTAAGATTAAAAAGAGAAAAAAATGCAAGTCAGTAGGGGCCGAATGCCTCTTTAATTAAAAAGGCTTTTACCTGCCAGCAGGAGGCTATCAACAAGATGGGGCTAGACGGGACTCCCTAGTAGCGATCCAAAGCATGGCACTGCCACCAAGAAGGCCTTCTCTCGGGTTCTGCCAGACATGATACCCATGGCGTCACCCCCCTGTCCCAAATTCCCCTCTGGGATTCTATGTTGTGGGGATTCTATGTTGTAGAATCCCCACAGAGGAGGGCCAGGATCTCTTCTCGATCCTCCCAGAGTGCAGGACACGGAATAACGGGCTCAAGTTAAAGGAAGCCAGATTCCGGCTGGACATCAGGAAAAACTTCATGACTGTTAGAGCAGTGCGACAGTGGAATCAGTTACCTAGGGAGGTTGTGGGCTCTCCCACACTAGAGGCCTTCAAGAGGCAGCTGGACAAGCATCTGTCAGGGATGCTTTAGGGTGGATTCCTGCATTGAGCAGGGGGTTGGACTAGATGGCCTTGTAGACCCCTTCCAACTCTGCTATTCTATGATTCTATGAAAAGCTCAAATAAGGCCAATTTCTGCTCCTCCCTGCCTCACTCCCCCACCACCCCCACACACAACTGGTACTCCAGAACTGTACAGGTCCTTGTCAGGTCATTTCTTTCCTTTTTAAAAAAAATTACCAGCTAATATACTTCTGTATAGTTAGACAGTCCCCCAAGAAGATAGAAGCCTTTCTCTTACTTTTGCCTCCAACCTGATAGTCACGGGACCACCCAAGTTCAGTATTAGAGGGGATGATGATGGATGAAACTTCCTTGAATGTTTGTGCTTAAGAGACTTCAGGGGCTGAAAGAAGGCATGAGGCATATTCTAACTAAATTCCTCATATTCCTAATGAATTTATTTAGTTTTTTTTTGAGGGGTGGGGGTGGGTTACAGACGGCTGCTGAATCAATATTATCATACACTTTAAATGCATGATTTTGTTTTATTTTATTTTCCTTAGTTGGACTTGGCAGTCCAAAGTTCTGTTGGTCACTCTTCTTAGCAGAGAACATGCTTTATGCAGGCAGCCCCATTACTCCTGTGCTTCGGGTTATAGCGGCACGACTCTAAATAGAATAGAGTCTCAGGTCTCTTAAAGTGAAGGAGAAGTGGCTGGTGTAGATGCCAGAGGTCTTTCTGCAGCTCCTTTCTGGACGGTGAAGCTTGGGGAGGGTCATTATGTGTCTGACTCTCTTTGTCCCACAGGCTGTGAGCTCATTCATCATTGGAGGACCAGTGTTCTAATTATTCGCTAATTGTTTCATTTCGCAGCATCAGTTTGATTGAACCTGGGCCAGTGATAACAGAGTTTGAGAGGAAACTCTATGAAGAAGTAGCCAACATGGATCTCTCTACAGTGGATAAAGACACGCTGGATATATTCCAGGGCTTCTACATGGCCTACTCCAAGGAGGTCTTCACCGCACTGGGGCAGTCTCCAGATGAGGTGGCTGAGGTAGGAGGCTTGTTTTTCCCTCACTCACCCTATGCTCTCAAGCCCACAAAAATAGCAGGGGCCTGGGGATTGCTCCTAGAAAAAAATGACCAATCTCTATGCTGACTGAGGTAATTGGTTATGGCCATGGGCCATCACTCCGTCTGCTAGCAATATCAGGTGGTGAATCCCACCAGATGTGGAGCCAAAACAGGGCCACTGAGAAATGAGAGGGAAGTATTGTCATGCTCAGGTCTTTAAAAAGAAACCACTGAGGGGACAGAAGCCCCGCCAAATTGCATCACAAGGAATGAGCATGCTCAGTAGCATTGAGGTGTAGAGTGTCAGTTGGAAAAAATAAAACCGAATCCTGGAGCAGGGAGCGGAGCGACTTGTTTGGAGGGAATGGCTGGCTGGAGACATGAACAAGAACTCTCTTTTAGGAGGGAGGTTACGCTGCAACACTTTGTTGCAGGAGCTCAGTTTGAAATTAACCCCTTTGAATGTTAGTTTGCAGTTTAACAATACTATCCCAATAGAATAAAAAATAATTGCTAGTTTTCAGAAATGAGTGTGGCATAGCCACAAGAGTTGCATAAAGTCTGGTGGGCCTGTGCAGAATTTGCTCTGGGATATCAACCCCCTCCTAAACAATTGAAAGTGTCTCCATGTACCCTATGAAGAGTGCAGTCCTATGAGCATTTTCCTAAAGCTTCTTGGGTGAGCAAATATTTCCATGTGGGTCTCCCCCGTTCTGCGCATTGTCTACTACATCACACAGGTTCTTTGTACACAATAAATTTTCTTTTAAAATGTAAGCAATGGGTTATATGGGTTAAATGTAAGCATTTAACCCATATATAGGGTTCAGACGTCATGATAACCCATCATGAGTTATCGGCTCAGTTCACACAACAGTTTTCTCAACGGTGGTGTAACACCATTGAGAAAAGTTTTGTCTGGAGGGAAAACTCCAACCCAGGGTGGGTTGTGGTATTTTCAGGGGGCTCCAGCGTGTTCAGAGGATAAAATTAAAAACGGCCTTTTAAACATAGAAAACTGGGCTGAAACTAGCAAAATAAAATTCAGCATAGACAAATGCAAAGTTTTGCATTTAGGAAATAAAAATTAAATGCATAGGTATAGGGTGAGGGATATCTGGCTTGGCGCTAGTATGTATGAAAAGGATCTCGGGATTGCAGTCGATCATCAAATGAGCATAGGCAAATGTGATTTTAGACTAACATGAATAGAACCACCGTTTCCAAGTCATGAGAAGTAAAATTGCAGTTTATTCTGCATTACTCTGATGTCATCTAGAATTCTGTGTCCAATTCTGGCTGCCGCACTTTAAGAAGACAAATCGGAAGGAGTTTGGAGGAGGGCAACGAAGATGGTCAGGGGTGTGGGGAAGAGCTATGAGGAATGGTTGAGGGAACTGGATACATGAAGCCTGGAGAAGGGAAGAAGGGGCCTGGCAGGATAGCACTCCTGAAATACCTGAAGGCTGTCACGTCAAAGAGGGCAAAGACTTGTTCTCTTTTACCCCTGAGGGCAGGACTTGATCCAACGGGCTTCAGTTGCAGGAGGGTGGCATTGGGAAAGATGCCTTAGCAGTAATAGCACTGTGTCAGTGGACGTAATGACCAAGAGTGGGGGTGGACTCTCCCTCGCTGGGGGTCTTTCAACAGAATCCTGACAGCTATTTCTTTGAGATGCTCAAGCTCTGGGTTTCCTCCTGCATGGAGAAAGGCCTGGGACACAAGATCCTTGTGAGCCCTGCGGTTCTGCTTTACGATTTCTTCCCTCTGGTGATTTCCTCAACCCCCGCCCTCTCCCCACTCCCCCACTAGCATAATGCCAGGCAGACACAGGAGTAGGAACCCTATGTCTGCTTCAGAAGAAGTGGTTCTGTCCTGAGACAGCCAATGTAATAGGCCTACGTGTCAGGTTATTTATGCAAAGCCACAAAACCTTATCCTTAATAATAAATAGGCAGCTGCTTGACCTGTGTTGTTGATATTTTTAACATCCGACGGGAACACGACCGCAAGAAAAAGCTCTTGAAATACAGTACTTTCCCTGACGTTTAATTTTGACTCCGTCGAAGAGCAGCCCTTTAAATATCCCCAAGAACCGGGCCTTCCCCCTCTCTGCAATGCCTTTGCTTGTGCCCTCTGCGGAATTATAAAATGGTGGCCCCTGCGGAGTATGATCAGGGCTTGTTTTCACTTCTGACCTTGCGCCACGTTCTCCCCTTGGCAGCATACCATGAAAGTGATCACTTCAGAGAAGCCTCCCTTCCGGTACCAGACGAACAGCCTCTACACGCCCATCACCACCCTCAAGCATGCCGACCCCAGTGGGAACCTGCCCCTCAACGCCTTCCATCAGATGATCTTCCAACACGATCGGCTCTTCAAAGCCAGCCTCAGCCTCCTCAAAATGCTGCAGTGGAGGAAGAGGCGGGACATGGATTATAACAAGTCCCCCTGAGAAGAAGGGGGCAACCCCAGCTTGTAGCCTCTCACTCCCTGGATAGGACTCACAGCCCTCTTACAGCCTTCCTAGAGAGTTTAGCATTGAGTCTGGCCCTGACTTCAGTGCTGTATGTACACCCTGGAGGCAGAGGGTGCCCTACAAGGAAGTAAGGCGAGGCAGCGGCGGATGCTGAAAGTCTAGCGAGGCTGACTTGGACCAAATAGATCTAGTTCAGGGGATGCAATCCACTGGGAAGGTGATTCTCTCTCATGGTTTCCATTCATTTCCATTTACCTTTGTTCCAAAGATTTTTTTTTCCAGTGGATTGTATGCCATTTACATCAATTAATAGGAGTGGGGTGCCGTTTAGATGATGGTGGTGGTGGCCATGATGTTTTTTGGCTCCGGCATCTGAACATCTTTGGGCTCATAAGCCAATTGGCTCCTGCTGAGATGCCCTCAAGTTTGCCAGTGAACAGGGGACAAGCAGACCCAGTCTGCTGCTGGAGGGAAGGTCCCCACATTCTGTGTGGGATTTGCCTCTGGGTCCTGTCCTGTCCCAACCTTTTAGGCATCTCGTTATCAGATGTGACCCCAAAGGTCATCTAACCGAAGACAGGCAGCAAGATTGGGCTTGCGTTTTTGTAATGGTAAAATAAAGAGGACCTAGGCCCTCAGGGGTCTCAGTGAAATGGAAAGTTCCGTGCCCTATCGGCATACTCAGAGCAGTTCTATACATTATGCAGAGTAAGGTAGTATTGTTGAGGCGGTAGCATTCTGGATTCTGCCACTTCATACTTACATGTAGAAGAGTCACATTTTTGAATGCTCCTTTATGTAAAAAGAAGAAAAAACTCCCTGCACGTAGTGAGCTAGTATATCAGTCAGAACATTTTAGCATAGTCATCTCCACTGATATCCTAGTTTACTACATGCAGGGATTTTTATATGTGTGGGAGAATTTGAAACACAGGAAGCTCACATATACCAGGTTAGACTGTGATCCATCTAGCGCAGTAAAGTGAATGTCTGCTCTGATGGCATTGCTTTTCCCTTGGGACCTTCTGCATGCAATATCTGTGCTCTACCTCAGAACTATGGCACCTCCTCTTAATCCAAAATATGAACCTTTTATCTGTGAGCTAAGCTAGTGGTGACTGTCCAAGAAAGACATCTTGAGTTTGTGGTGGTTAGCTCAATGCCAGCCACTGTAAAGAACGCAGATTCCATGTTAGGCGTAATTAGAAAAGGAATTGAGAACAAAACTGCCAGTATTGTACTGCCTTTATACAAATTTATGGTCTGACCACCCTTGGAATACTGCTTACAGTTCTGGTCACCATACTTTAAAAAAAGATACTGTAGAGCTGGAAAAAGTGCAGAAAAGAGCAACTAAAATGATTAAGGGTCTGGAGTATCTCCCCTGTGAGGGAAGCTTACAACAGCTGGGATTGTTGAGCTTGGAAAAAAGGTAAACAATCTTAGCCAGGGGAGACATGATAGAGGTGTACAAAATTATGCCTGGTGTGGAGAATGTGGGCAAGGAGACATTTTCCTTCTTCTCTCAAAATTCTAGAACCCGGGGTCATCCCATGAAGCTGATGGGTGGGAGATTCAGGACAGGTCAAAGGAAGGACTTCTTCACACAGCACATAGTTAAACTTTGGAATTCATTACCAGAAGATGTTGCGATGGCCAGCAATTTGGATGGCTTTTGGATGAATTCCTGGAGTTGGCAGTAGCTAACAAAGGCTACTAGTCCTGATGGCTATGTGCCACCTCCAGTATCAGAGGCAATAAGCCTATCTGCACCAGTTGCTGGGGAACATGGGTGGGAGGGTGCTTTTGCACTCATGTCCTGCTTGTGGGTTCCTGGTTGACAGCTGGTTGGTGACTGTGGGAACAGAGTGCTGGACTAGATGGACCCTTGGTCTGATCCAGCATCAGGGCTCTTCTTATGTTATTATCCAGAATTTGGTCACCTTTACTACGGGATGGAACCTCTTTCAGCCCAAAGGCTGAAAAGTTTCTCCATTTTGGAGAAACTCTCACAGGACCACATTCCAGTTGTGGAAGAGGGCAAAGGAGGTGGGCCCAAAAAACCCAGCATATTTTAGCTTACAGCTCTGTGTGTCAAGAAAGGTTATATACCCCTGGCCTCACTCTGCATAACGTATGGATTGGCTCTGAGATGTATTTACTCTGTTCTAAAGCAGCAGTATAACTGGGAGTCTGGGCACCTACCTGAATGCACTCCGCTTATTTCATTCCTACTGAAGGTGTTTTAGCAATTTGTGACTGTCCCGGACCAGCAGCTTTGGGAACAAAGAAGCCATCTCAAGGATGTGCCTATTGAAGCAGCTCTTAAGACTGAAAAAAGTGTTCTTCCAGACAGAGGGCTTCCATGCTACCAAGCAAAAGACGCCGTGCATCTATTCTGTCTTTTCCTCAATGAGGTTTTTTTTTGGGTGGGGGAAAAAAAAAGATGGAAGAAGTGGTGGGAAAAATATGGATGGGTCACAGGTAGAAAATGACATTATCTGGACCCTGTGAAATTCTAGGAGTGAGGCAGGGCTAAATAAAGGGAAGTCGAATGGCAGTTCTTAAACTTTATTTTTTTCTGGAAAAGAAATTGAGTAGAGGGACCAATAATGTCAACAAGGGAGGGAAAGAAATGAAAGGCAGCATGGAGCAAAATGCATGATGATGCGAATAGGAGGGAAGATGGGAGCAAGGATGTGCGGGGAAGGATGAAAAATAAATCTGCTTTATTTTGGATTTGCAAACAACTTTGGAAATACAGTGATAAAACTAAATATCGGTGGGAACTGGAGGGGGCCGATGAAGACTCCAAGGAGCGGCGAATAACAAGGGAACAAGTAGACAGATAAACCAAATAGCCATTGGAGAAAATATCTTTAAGGGCAGGTGTTGAAACGCATCAAGGTGTGTGGTCTGAGAGGATTTTCTGCAGTATTGCAAGGGACTCCAAAGCACACCTCTCAGACTGTGCAAAGCTGCTACTTGGCCCAGCAGTGTGGTTTGAAAGCTAGTGTGGTGCATGGGAGACTGGTGGGCTTGAATTAGAGGAGAGCCAGTTCAAATTTTTGCTCTTTTATGAAGCACACTGGATCATCTTGGGCTGGTCACTGCTGGCCTAACCCAGCTCACAGGCTTATAATGAGGAAAAAACAGAGGGGAGAGAGAGAGATGCTGGCCTTAGTTCCTTAGACCAAGAGTAGGATAAAAAAATGTCTTAATAAAAATTACCCTAAGTAGGGCTTGTCCCTACCGTTCTTTCGTTTTTGAATTTCCTTTCCCCCAAACACTTTTCATTGTGAATGGAATAAAGATTGTGTAAACCCATTGAGGAGTGGACGAATTAGGTCATCAGAATTACCCTGGAGGAAAAAAGGTATATGTGATTTGGGAATGGGGGAGGGGGCAGTATTTGAATTTCCAGTTTATGGGCATTGACTAGTTTTGATGAGAAGCTGCCTAACATTCCAATCCTACATATGTTTACTCAGAGGTAAGTCTTAAGTTCAATGGGACTTCCAGGTAAGTGTGTATAGGATTGCAGCTTTAGTTTTGCACATTTCACCATTCGGTAGTCTGTTAAATAAATACTTATATACTGGAGCTGACTGCTTTGATCTCTTATTTGCTCTTCTTGGTCGATCAGTAATAATCGTCATTTTATTTATAATGCTGGCAATGTGTGCCTGGAGGCCTGTCCTGGACGAAGGAAACCCAGCAATGACCCGACCCCAGGGCCTGGGTTGCTTTGTCTGCCCCCTGCAGGTTAATTCCACCACAATTACTCTTGGGTCCTGATGTAATGTCACTCTGGAGCAATGCTACTTTAAAAACCCCAGAGGCATTGTGGGGGGATTAAAATGGCAGGTCCCAGCAGGTAGGCTGGCCTTTTTGCTGCTGCATCTACCTGCCATTGTCAAGGTAAGGAGAGGAAGTGTGGTTCTAGGTCCCTAGCAAAACTGGTTTGGCTTCCAGCAACAGAGAGAGACTCTCCTCTCACCATGCCCCTTCAGCCTCTTGGCAATTCCCCTCCTGATCGTCTCAATTAGTGACATAAGTTTTAGTTTATTGGTTAAACTTACATACAAGGAAATCAATGCCTCTAAAGGAGGGAGGGAAACATGACTTCCATAGTTTTGTGATGATCTGCACGCGTACCATAGCAGGCATCATTTTAGGAGTCATCCCAGCTCTGACACCATGTGTGAGAAAAGGAAATACCTTGTCTAAGATAGCACTTGCCATCTGCAGTTTTTATAAATACCTTTATTAACTTAAAAAAAAAAAGCTGCCTGATTAATGAGGTTATTTTTTTAAGTCAGTCAAAACTAAAGGTGTAATACTATGCATGTGTATATAGAAAAAAATGTATTTTTTTCTGTCTAGACATGCATAGGATTGTGCCCTAAATGCTGCGACCCTACCAGCTAGGTAAGATCTTAAAGTAACACAAGGTTTTTAGAGCCAATTGTGATGGGTCTCAATGGGAATTTCCATTCTGATTTTTGATCTGCTGGCAACCCCCTCTTTTATAGAAGTTGGCTGCTTCAATTGCAGAGTAGCTTAGAAATGCTTGATAGAGTCTGTGAGATGCAGTGGACAGAGACATGGACTGGGGATACCTGTGTTTAAATCCAAGTTGGCAATTAGGAGTGTAGAACATAGTGGATGATAGATGGTTAGGCTTCATCTAGAGTATTGTGTCCAGTTCTGGGCTCCACAATTCAAGAAGGATGCAGACAAGCTGGAGCGTGTTCAGAGGAGGGCAACCAGGATGATCAGGGGTCTGGAAACAAAGCCCTATGAAGAAAGACTGAAAGAACTGGGCATGTTTAGCCTGGACAAGAGAAGATTGAGGGGAGACATGAGAGCACTCTTCAAATACTTAAAAGGTTGTCACTCAGAGGAGGGCCAGGATCTCTTCTTGATCCTCCCAGAGTGCAGGACACGGAATAACGGGCTCAAGTTAAAGGAAGCCAGATTCCAGCTGGACATCAGGAAAAACTTCCTGACTGTTAGAGCAGTACGGCAATGGAATCAGTTGCCTGGTGAGGTTGTGGGCTCCCACACTAGAGGCCTTCAAGAGGCAGCTGGACAACCATCTGTCAGGGATACTTTAGGGTAGATTCCTGCATTGAGCAGGGGGTTGGACTCGATGGCCTTGTAGGCCCCTTCCAACTCTGCTATTCTATGATTCTATATGTTGAAGTAACATGGGAGTGCATGAGTGTGACGTCGTGTATGTACCATCAAATGAATGGTTTCTTAAAGAATTAAACATTTGCAGTCCACAAAGACCCTACAATAAGCCCCATAGCAAGTCCAGATACCATCTGCATCTGATTTACCTGCTCATCTTGTTGGCAAAGCACCATGTACATTGATGGTGCTATATAAATTAATAATAATAATAATAATAATAATAGGTAAGGCTTCCTTGAAGCTGTCTGGAGGTTTTGGCCTGTCTAGATAAATAAAACAAGGACAGACCAATCACCCAGCAGCTGAAAAACAGAAAAGGACACTTAAAAACCTTGGTAAACCAGCCACCATTGACATGCAGCTAAAGTTCGAGTAGCACATAACAAGGTCACTTGCTCCCTAAAAAATGTATTTTAAAGTACAAAGTGTTGATAAAACATACTAATGCAGTTATAATTATCCATATATAAGATGACATAACTAATTAATGCCTGTTAGGGAAGGAACGACTCCAGCCCAATCCTGATGCAGAGGCTTTATTTACTACATACGTAGGAGAACAGCTCAGCCTCAGCAAGCCTAAGGCTGAACTCTCTGCCCACCATCCACATCAGAAAACTTTTATACTCATCGAAGTTGCTCTGCTGAAATCATACTCTTCCCTCCCGTGACTGATCACAAGTCCCATTTTGTTGTTTATTCGTTCAGTCGCTTCCGCCTCTTCGTGACTTCATGGACCAGCCCACGCCAGAGCTTTCTGTCGGCCGTCGCCACCCCCAGCTCCCCCAAGGTCAAGTCAATATTTGGAGGTGGAGATGCTTCAGTGGAAGAAATAATACTTAGCAGTTATGTTATGCTTTTCTATGTGTTCAAAGCACTTCACGTACGTTATCTCAGTTCGTCTAGCAACCCTGTGAGGTAGGCCAGTATTGATTCCATGTTACAGATGAGTGCGTATTAGATGCAGGTTTGCCTAAAGCCACCTCCGATTTCAGAGGTGAGGTGACACTTGAAATGGGGATGTCCCATTGTCCGCCCATCGTGCTTAATCATGCTACAAATTCTCTCTTCTCTCCTTTGAAATTTACCCTTCATAGCTGTGGTTTGGAGATTAAGTTGCTGCCTTTGTGGCTGGGAGTAATGGCAGTTGTTTTGTTGTAGTTGTTTATTCGTTCAGTCGCTTCCGACTCTTCGTGACTTCATGGACCAGCCCACGCCAGAGCTTTCTGTCGGCTGTCGCCACCCCAGCTCCCCCAAGGTCAAGTCTGTCACCTCCAGAATATCCTCCATCCCTCTTGCCCTTGGTCGGCCCCTCTTCCTTTTGCCTTCCACTTTCCCTAGCATCAGCCTCTTCTCCAGGGTGTCCTGTCTTCTCATTATGTGGCCAAAGTACTTCAGTTTTGCCTTTAATACCATTCCCTCAAGTGAGCAGTTTGGCTTGATTTCCTGGAGCATGGACTGGTTTGATCTTCTTGCGGTCCACGGCACTCTCAGAATTTTCCTCCAACACCACAGTTCAAAAGCATCTATCTTCCTTCGCTCAGCTTTCCTTATGGTCCAGCTCTCGCAGCCATAAACAGAAAACCTTTCTTACATAAACAATGCCATATTTTGGCAGCCTATGACAAAATGTTGCATTCTGTTCTTTGATAAGCCCCCTCCCAAGGATCCTTTGGAAAGTCCCAAGTATACCCTGACCCTTCCAAAATGCCCAATCAGGGGGACTTAGGTAATAAACAATGAAGCAATGCGCCTCCATGTCTGTCCTGGTTCCTAAACACAAAACAGGCGTGTTTAAGGGGAAAAGCACCATGTGACCATGGCAGATAAGAAGCCAAAAGATCAGGACAGAGCATCCGGCAAAGCAGGCTTTCTGTGTCTCCAAATTCAAAAGCAAGGAGGGGAATGGGATGAGAGTATTTCTGGGTACTTGGGCGTTTTTCCACATCAGACAAGGGCTTTTAATGGGGTATTTTCAGATTTCCCTGTCAGGCCTACATTTCTTTAACATTGATAATTAAACAAATCAGTGTCTCAATCGAGCTGATTATTCTGAATTGATTATGTCTGCTCCAATAATGAAAGTGTTTATCTACCACTTCTAAGAGCAGTTACTTCTTTAAACAAGTTCACAGTAGACAGAAAGGGGCAGAGGGAATTGGATAGCCTTCTCCTGACACGCAAGTTTTCTATGTTTTGCGTGGAGGAACGTTCAGCCATGTGAATGCCTCCCCCACTTCGTTATATTCAGAATTCTGTGTGGATAATACTACTGAGCTACCTTGCAGGGTTGTGAGGACTACAATAAAATACTTGTTTGTGAAACACTTTGAACACTATATAATTGCTAGATATTATTATCCATATGCTCATGGCAGGAAGAATACACAACGTAATATGTCACCACTTATTATTATTATTATTATTATTATTATTATTATATTTATTTGTATCCCGCCTTTTGCCCAATGCTGGGCCTCAAGGCGGCCTTACAAAGTTTAAAATATACATTGGGGGGGGGGAGGGAAACAAAACCATAAACAATTAAAAAAATACACAACAAAATTATAAGACATTGACATAGATGGAGGGCCGGATTATTCTCCAAAGGCCTGCTGGAACAAAAAAGTTTTAGCCTGCTTCCGAAAGCCCATCAAGGAGGGAGCCAGCCTAGCTTCCCCAGGAAGAGAGTTCCAGAGCACCGGAGCAGCCACCGAGAAGGCCCTCTCTCATGTTCCCACCAAGTGTGCCTGTGAAGAAGGTGGGACTGAAAGAAGGGCTTCTCCAGAAGATCTCAAAGCACGGGCAGGCTCATAAGGGAGAATACGTTCTTTCAAATAACCTGGACCCGAACCATATAGAGCTTTATAGGTCATAACCAGCACTTTGAATTGTGCCCGGAAACAGACTGGAAGCCAGTGGAGCTGTTTTAACAGGGGAGTTGTCTGCTCCCTGTAACCAGCCCCGGTCAACAATCTGGCTGCAGCTCTTTGAACCAGCTGGAGTTTCCAAACATTCTTCACAGGCAGCCCCACGTAGAGCGCGTTACAGTAATCCAATCGGGATGTAACTAAGGCATGTGTCACCGTGGCCAGGTCCGACATCTCTAGGAACATATAAGTGCTGGGTCTCGGTAGGAAATTATAACGAACTGAAAATATTTTGATCACGTTTTGTTTTAGACTGAAAACAAGCAAAATGGTTGCTTCAATAAAACGAAGACTTACTATTTTTAGGATACCTTCTGCAATCCCACTTTAGACTCTACATTTCTTAAACTAGAATAATTGCCACCACTTTGTTGCAATAATTAAGGGTGCAATTCCTATGCATGTTTAGACAGAAAAAAGTTCAACAGCTGCTAGCATTTCCCAGCCATCCTAGGACTGAGCCCTAATACAGGGAAGAGATCGTGGGTTACCCATAAGTCTGTATTAGATGGGTGGAAGGAAGCACGCTCTGTTGCGTTCGCTGTAATTACAACAGGGTGGTTAATGAGTGTTAAAAGGCAAGTGATCTTGAACATATGCTCTTTGGAGGAAAACAAAAAATCACCTTACTCAGCATAGTTTTCAGTCTGAGCCAACCAGCTTCCCCAGACACACACACACCCCAGTCACCATGACAACACAATAGGATTCTGTAAGCAACTCTGCCCCCCCCCCCCCCGGTATGCATTCCATAGTGGTTTTGCAGACAGTTTCGCAAAGTAGCATTTCCTACTGATATTGGTAGATTCTGAAGGTCATTTTTAAGAGGAAGCGAAATTTCCTGAGGTCAGGAGCATGGGAAGCTGGTATAATGTTCACTACCATAGGGAGGTCAGGGTAATTTTTGCTGACAGCAAAGTCTGTGGTTCTCGCTGAGAGAAAGCTTTGTCTTGGGATATCACAGAAGGATGCCTTCGTGATCTCAGCCGATTGTAAAGCTCTGCTTCTCACGGCCCAAAGTTAAAGAACAGATATTAGCAGTGCTTACAGACAAGGCTTTTATGGCACCATCCAGCGGAGGCTGGTGACTCTGATATCAGTGGGGCAGTGAAACTGCTTCAGGTTTCAGTCAGAACCATCCAAGCTTGTACTTTGGATAGCTTTAGAGTTCTGATTGAAACCGGGAGCGGATTCACTACCCCACTGACATTGGAGACACCAGCCTCCATCGCCATGCCTAATTTGCAGGCGTTTACAGGTACAGATGATTTCTTCTGCTTGTGAGCCTCACATATTTTGTTACTGCTTCTATCTTCTGCATTAACAGAGAAAATCTACTTAGAGCTTCTCTGCATGAGTGATTTATTGCACACTCATGATTGGTCACTCACAGAAGTTTGCTGGTTCTTTACATGGCATGGTCAACCTCCAGGACATCTCCTGCTCTTTTCCTTGGTAATCTCACTTTTAAGAAACCTGGAGATAATGCAGTGTTTAAAATAATTGTGGGATTAATTCCATCACTAGATGGCGCTGTTTCAATGACCTTTATGGAGCATTGCTCAGACAGGAAGTTTTCAACTGCAAATCACGTGGTCGCTATTGGTTGTAGTCTAAAGAAATAATTATATTATTGTTATTATTGTTGTTGTTATTATTATTAGGAGTTTGTAGTGAACATGGAAAGACCCAAGGAAAAAAATCTTGGTAAGGATGTAAGTTTTTCCCTTGATGTAGACACCCTAAAGAGGAAAAAACAGAACAGGTGCCCAACGCTATTAGCACTAGAAAGCCTCCCTCTGGAAGCACCATTACACTGCACTCATATACACACTTACCTGGGACGAAGTCCCATTTAACTCAGTGGGACTGATTCTTGGATAATCAGGCACTATCAGTACATTTGCCAAAACTGATGTGTAAGAGCACATCTGTGTGATTCACTTTCATTAGTCTGGAATAACTATTTCCTCCAGTTCCACATTTACTAGAGTTAGGGATAGGAATTATTAATATAAATATTACTTTCTACTCTGGTATTCAGCTAAAGGTTCTCAAATTTTTATTTTATTTATTTATTTATTTATTATATTTCTATACCGCCCAATAGCCGAAGCTCTCTGGGCGGTTCACAAAAATTAAAAACATTCGAAGTATAAAACAACAGTATAAAAACCATAGTACAAAATACAATATAAAAGCTCAACCAGATAAAAACAGCAGCAATGCAAATGTCTTACAAAATAAAGCAGGGCCCATTTTCAATAAAGCAATAAATGTAAAACTGTTGGAACTTAAAACTCAGAACCAGATAAAGCCGACAGAACACCATAATCCTAAAAGCAGCAGCTAGCATATCCAATTACTATAAAAGCAGACGTTCTTAGAATAGTAGAGTAGGAAGGGGCCTATGAGGCCATCCAGTCTGTTCTACTCCCTGGCAGACCATGCTTCGAGGAAGGCTGCAGTGCAGCTCCCTGGGGTGCTTCCAGAGGGAGGGCTCCTAGGGCTAACCTTTGGAAGGCACTGTGCAACAAGTCCATCTTTTTCATAGGAACATACCAACACAGGAAGCAGCTGAGTAAGGCCATTAGGCCGTCTAGTCCAGTATTACCAGCAGTGACTGGAAGCAGCTTTTCAGGATTTCAGGAGAACCTGCCCTATTTCGAAATGCCAGGATCAAACCTGGGAATTTCTGTATGCAAAGCATGTGTTGAGCTGGGGGGGGGGGGGCTTTCTTCCTGCAGAAAGCAAAAACGGCTGAAGGCGCGGTGGAGTGGAAGACAGTATCTGAGGCCACAGTAAAATTTTGTGAACGAGGCAGTGTGATGGCATTATAAAAGCCTTGTTTGGAAGCACCTTTGACTTCATTTGCTACCTATCCCATCGCCTGCCACGGCCCCTGCTGGTCCCAAGGGTACCAATGAGAAAGGACAGGCAGGAGGTAGAGTTGTAGCATTCAGCTTGGCAATGCACATACTGAAGGTACCTCTGCACTCCTGCCCTTAGCACTGCCCTGAAAGTCTACTTTATTCATTTCATTTCTATACCACCCAATAGCTGAAGTTCTCTGAGTGATTCACAAAAATTAAAACCATAAAGTGCAGTTTAAAGTATAAAATATGGAAACTTAACTTTTGCAAACCACCCAGAGAGCTTCAGCTATGGGGCGGTATATAAATGTAATAAATAAATAAATAAATAAATAAATAAAATTAAGCTACAGTATAAAAGCTCAACCAAAATGAAAATGAGCAGCAATGTAGACATTTAAAATACAGATTTAAAACAGCAGAGATAAAAGGCTAGCATGGTAAAATCCTAAAACACTGGGGAAATTTCTTTAAAAGTTTTCACCTGGTGTCGGGGAAGAGTAGAACATAATTGCCACTACTGCTTTAAAGCGCTTTAAAGCTCTTTGAAAATGTTTTGGAGTGTGTCCTGGGCCCCAACAGTTGTCACTACTGTTATAAAGCGCTTTAAAGCAGTAGTGTAGATCCTGCCTAGGGAGCTCATTCTAAAGCTGAGGTGCCACAGCAGAGAAGGCCCTCCTCCTGGTAGTCACCCGCCTCACTTCCTTTGGTAGGGCCTCACTGAGGACCCCCTGAGGATGATCTTAGAGTCCGGGCAGGTACGTATTTGTATAAGAAAATGAAAGCTACCATTCCCGTATAGCCTGTATCATCCACAATTCATTCATATATGTATTGCTAACACCAATAACGCACCACCTCTGATTTGATGCCCTGCAAGCCGTAGAGATGCACGTGGATGCTTATTTGGGGACAGAAGACGCTCTCCTAAGAAGAAAAGGATCAGGGGGCTGTCGGTCCCTCTCACAAGGCAGAGATGTGGCTGTTGCTGCTGCTGACAAAACACCTTCTGGGGCCAGGGCTTCGCGTTAGTGCTGCAAAGGAGTCACCAGTTAGACGGGGGCAACCACGTGGAAACACTTCATGCAAACGCCGCACCGCCCTCAGCAAAAACCCGGCGGCTGGTGCCACAAGGACGGGTTTCTTTTTGGCACCTGAAGGGACCTGGTGTGGGTCCCTTCAGGCGCACTTTGAGGAGTTGAGGTTGTGCTCAGCTCTGGACTTCTCTTCCCCAGGAAGTCATAGAATCATATCATAGAATAGCAGAGTTGGAAGGGGCCTACAAGGCCATCAAGTCCAACCCCCTGCTCAATGCAGGAATCCACCCTAAAGCATCCCTGACAGATGTTAGTCTAGCTGCCTCTTGAAGGCCTCTAGTGTGGGAGAGCCCACAACCTCCCTAGGCAACTGATTCCATTGTCATACTGCTCTAACAGTCAGGAAGTTTTTCCTGATGTCCAGCTGGAATCTGGCTTCCTTTTAACTTGAGCCCATTATTCCGTGTCCTGCACTCTGGGAGGATGGAGAAGAGTTCCTGGCCCTCCTCTGTGTGACAACCTTTCAAGTCTTTGAAGAGCGCTCTCATGTCTCCCCTCCATCTTCTCGTCTCCAGGCTAAACATGCCCAGTTCCGCCAAAGGCAGCATCTGAGCGTCTGCTAAAAAATAAATAAATGCAAAAGCCCTTCTCATCGTTGAGAAGGCAGGAGTGTGTGTGTGTGTGTTTGGGGTGGGGTGGGGTGGGGGCGGTGCAGTATTTGGCTGCCGCCACCGCCTTCCTTTTAGCCCGATCCTAAACGCGCGCGGAGCCACATCCCCTATGGCAGTTTCTTCTCAGAAAGTCCCGCTCCGTTGGGCTTGCTCCCAAGGAGGCGCGCCTGGCAGGGCAGCTTGGTGGTGGAGATGAGTGGAAGTTAGGAAGTTGCGCTCGGGAAGGAGGAGGAGGAGGAGGAGGAGGGCGGCGGCGGCGGCGTTTGGTTCCCGCAGGCCGGCGCCCTCCGCCCGCTGATCCCGGGAGGAAACCAGGGCGCCCCCGCCCGCATTTGCATCCATAAACGCTTGGAAGCCCAGAGGGAAAGAAGCGGCAAGAGCGCGCGCGAGGCGAGGCGAGGCGGCGCCCCCACGCCAGGCCCGGGGCATGCCCACTCTTCCCGGGCTGCCTGCGCCTTTAAGGAGCGCAGTCGGGGGCGGAGCGGGGAGTGTCCCGGGCAGGCGCTGGGGGTTGTGCGGACGGCGGAGTGAGTGGGACTCCTCGGGACGGCGGCGGCAGCAGCAGCAGCAGCGGCGAACCGGCCTTCGGGTGGGCCTGCGGGGAGGAAGCCAGAGCGCACGGCGAGGGCGCAGCCAGCATGGACTGGGGCACGGAGCTCTGGGTAAGCGAGGGCGCCGCCGCCGGGCCGGGCTGGGCTGGGCTGGGCGCCGCGCTCCATTTCCTGATGCGCCCCCAGATTTCTCTGCTCCCTCCCGCTTGTTCGTGCTTTTCCTCCCTGCCCACATTCCCTCCCCATCCGACCACTCGCCTTCTTCCTTCCCCACCCAGGTCGATAATTTCAAGACTCGCCCTTGCCTTAAAGCTTGGTCTCTTCCCCGACCACAAATTTCTTCCCTTCCCAGATCCTAGTAGCCTCCTCTGCACCAAATTTCCCCCTTCCCTGCTGCTTTAGTCTCCCACCCCCCCCCCACCCCCCAAAATATATCTTTGGTGGTTGCTAACACTGCCTCTCCTCGCCCTGGGCTCTTTCCCATCCTTGTTCCATCCCGTTTCTCGTTTGGCGACCCTCTTGCCCCTCTCCCTCTCCGGCCCCTTTTATGAGAAAAAACTTTTTTCTCCCTGGTGGAGGGAATCGTGCGTAGGGCCCTCACCCCCACCCCACCCTACCCTGAGTAGTGAATATAAACCTTCCCAGATCACAAGGTGATCTACTTTGAGCTTGTAGGAGGAATATCCCTGTTAACACCGTTTGACTTTCTTTGGACCACCTGAAAGAAAGAGGAGGCACTTTCACATTTTTGAGCTTCACTATTTAAAGCTGTAGTTGCGTCCATAGCAGGCCCACCCAGCTCCCCTGAACACTTACCTTGCAACAGGTAACTCAAAAATGGCAAGACAGACCAGAGCTCCTGTGCCTTATCACTTTGGGATCCCCCACCGCATTGGCCCTGCTGCTGCACCAGGATCCTTTTCCATGCTGGGGTACAGTTCTCAGGTGGTGGACACTGCCTTGTGATTTAAGAGGGGTGTGCCTCAGTTTTCATTGTGACATTCTATGGGATGGGCCCTGGATCTTGCATGATGTGTTCTGTTGTTACTGACCTTAAGAAGACTTGCCCCCAAGCACCCACTTGGGGTGTTTTTGTGTAATTTGGCCTCGCCATGCCTCAAGTGGAGGAGGGGGCAGATATTCAACAACATTATCCTTGAATTCCCTTTAACTGTCCTGCTGTACATAAATCAGTAAATCAGAGCTGGTGAAGCGTGGCAAAAAAAATAAGTACTAGTAATTTGTGGATGAAGTGTGATTCTAATATTAGCCCATGTTAAGAAACGCAGAACCCAAAGAATGCTCATTATTCAAGGTTGTACTTTTGTGCTCCAAATTAATCGAGAATGGGTGGGTTGACTTTGGTCCTGCGTGGTTTTCTCGTTTCCTCGTTTTTATTAATAACTAGAAGCCCTGTGGTGTACGAATGTGTGTTACCTTTAGAAAGCCAGTGCATAGTCATGGTTTCTTAATAGTTAAAGCATAACTAATCTGCATGAAGGGCTGCTAGTTTTCTGACAGAAGTAAGCTGAAGGAAAGGATTTGGAAAAGTTTGGCTTATAGCTTGCCCTGTTCTCAGAACCTCAGAGGGCGTAGGATCTTTATAGGGTAGGAGTCAAACCATCCTCCCACAACACAAAAAAACCTCCCAATGGATATATAGATTTTATATTTGGCGATGAGTTTATGGAGTGGACCTGGTACCATCTAGAAAATCAATGTGACTTTTCTGGTCAATAAGAGCTGTTGCTGAATCAGAAAAGCAGAGGAGGTAGCCCCCTTTAGATCCCTTTTTTAAATGAATTAAAGGTGAGGGCTGAAGTTGAAAACACTCGTTTAGGAGCATCTTTGGCCTATATCAATCTTCTTATAGTCTGCATTTTCCATTCACTTCTCTGTTTCTCTTCTCAGTTGCTTACAAGTTATTCTTGCTCCATAGGGTAAATGGAAGAGAATTAGTTTCTCAGATGCTTCCCATCCCTTATTTAAAATGCCCTTAAGTATTTTCTTAGTTCCTATAAGGGTCAACACTTCCTCTTGCATACAAGATCCCAAAGGTGTCTTTCTCACCCCTTAATTAAAGCTGATGTGTCTAATCTAGTTTGATCAGAGCTTAACTCTAGCCTGGATTGCTAGAATAGAGTAGGCTATTTCTGGCGCCTGTGGGCAGGGGAAATAATACTTAAATGCTCCAAAGATTCAGTCTCCAACAACTTTCACTGACAGGAGCAAATGACCCCAAATCTGCAAAACACAACGTAAGCTAGTTCTACAGACTTGGGTTCTGGTGTCATCTCAAAGAGACTAGAATGGGCATTTTTAGAAGCCAAAAGTTGACAATGGGTTCATACCATTCATGGTTGCTAAGTATTCCTTCACTCAGAATGTCATAGTTCCAACAACGAAATTTTATACTGGGTACCTGAATGTATTGTTCTTGAGCTTGGTGTATTTAGCTGGGAGCTGTTTAGATGTAGGAAATAGCATGCAAATTGCGTGTAGACCATGTTAACCCTATGCAAGTCTGTTTTGTTGTATGTAGATGTGCTGGGAAGCAACAGTTAACCATTTCTTTGCTTGGCGTGTGCACCATCTGTATGTGCAACAAAAGTGTGTGTGTGTGTGTGTGTGTGTATACACACATATGGACAGGTGCATATGATCGTCACATTTCCCAATCATATTGTTTAGTATGCTTTTTCCCACATGGAAATGCTATCAGCGTAGTAAAAAAGTATCCTAAAATCTGATCAACTTGTGGTTTCATACAGCTGATTTCCCCATCACTTGATAGTGTGTGTGTTGTTTTTTGATGTGCAAAAAAGAGCAACTGTTCCTGTACATAAAATCTAGACCTTCTATCTGTAATGTGTTAACATCTAATTTGGAGCAACCATGTGTTAAAAGGGAAACATGGGGTTTCCAATTCTGTACCCTCCACCATAATCTGAAGGATAGGGAGGTAATTTGCAGGAAGAGAATACATGTTTAAGAACCTACCTTGCTCCACAAATTCTTCCTCAAAAATGGCCAAACCTTGCTGTATTTCAACTATTTGTCCCCCACCCAGGCTAGAAGAAGTGTGGTTGGAAGAAAAAGCAGTGGGAGGCTTGCAGGCATAGGAATGTTTAAGCTCTCTTCTGCATTCTGCGTTTCCCCTTGTAAACCCCTCTACACTTGCACTAACACTAACCAGTGGATAAGTGTTTATCCGTATAACTTGTAATTCTGCCCTCTGGTGCAGGGTGCATCAGAATTTCTCTTTGAGGTCTGGGATGAAGAGGCCTACGCTGAGTTCTTTCTGTGCAGATTTATTTAACTTGTTGTGTGTTGTTCAGATTGTTCTGCAGCATATCTGGGTGTGGTTTAAGTATTTTTGTTAATCTTTAGATAAAGATTTGCAAGACTTTGATTGTTAGTCTGTTTATATAGGTGAATTGGGTAGGATCAAACGTTCCTTACGCTTTAGCCAGTACTGTTTGCGTTAGGTGGGGTATTGTCTGTTCCCTTCAGCATAGGGTGGCCATATGAAAAGGAGGACAGGGCTCCTGTATCTTTAACAGTTGTATTGAAAAGGCAATTTCAGCAGGTGTCATATGTATATATGGGGAAACTGGGGAAATTTCCTCTTCATCACAACAGTTAAAGCTGCAGGTGTCCTGACCTCTTTTAAATCTGGTCACTCTAGTATAGCTCCTGCACCTTTTACTGTTGTGATGAAGACAGAATTTCATCAGGTTCTCCATATATACAAATCACATCTGCTGAAATTCCCTTTTCTATGCAACTGTTAAAGATGCAGGAGCCCAGTCCTCCTTTTCATAGGGTCACCCTACCTTCAGCATATTCTCCCACCTTCTCATTTCAATCCTTCTCATTTCCCTTCAATGGCTGAAATCTCTTTTAGGTCTCCGAAGTGCAAGCTGTCTAAGAGCTGAGGTAGTCTGTGTGTCGTTTGCTAATGTTACAGATGGGAAGTATCTAAAAGTTTCACCGGAGTTACCCAAAATTACCTGTTGCAGAAACATAAATATTTATGTTGCACAAGCTAATTATTCCTAAAGACTGGTGTAAAAATACACCTAATGTATAGAATTGTGTTTATGATTAGAAGTTTGTCTGATATCTTGTTTTGGATTTTTATTGATGAGAAACCTATTTCTAGTAGTCAGTAATATCAGTTTTGGGATCTTTCTGTATAGATACAGAATTAAGGTGGGATGTGGTGAAATATCTACTGCAGGGGTGGGGAACCACCTCTGGCCCCTTTCGTGAGCCTTATGATGGCCCCTGATGTCATTTGGTCCCTAGCCGAGGCACTGGCTACAACTCCCTTAGCTTGCGCTTCAGTCAGAGACACAGCTCAGCTGTGCACCAGGTTTCGCCAACCAAAGCTGCCCCAAGTGAGTCACCAAGTGGAGGCATGCTCCCCTAACCCTTGCCTTGAACCTCAAAAAAACCAAGATTATGGCAACCAGCTTGATTGATAACTGGCAAATAGAGGGAGAAAACGTGGAGGCAGTGACAGACTTTGTATTTCTGGGCGCAAAGATTACTGCAGACGCTGACTGCAGCCAGGAAATCAGAAGACGTTTACTTCTTGGGAGGAGAGCAATGACAAATCTCGATAAAATAGTTAAGAGCAGAGACACCACACTGACAACAAAGGTCCGCATAGTTAAAGCAATGGTATTCCCCGTAGTAACCTATGGCTGCGAGAGCTGGACCATAAGGAAGGCTGAGCGAAGGAAGATAGATGCTTTTGAACTGTGGTGTTGGAGGAAAATTCTGAGAGTGCCGTGGACTGCAAGAAGATCCAACCAGTCCATACTCCAGGCAATAAAGCCAGACTGCTCACTTGAGGGAATGGTATCAAAGGCAAAACCGAAGTACTTTGGCCACATAATGAGAAGACAGGACACCCTGGAGAAGAGGCTGATGCTAGGGAAAGTGGAAGGCAAAAGGAAGAGGGGCCGACCAAGGGCAAGAGGGATGGATGATATTCTGGAGGTGACAGACTTGACCTTGGGGAAGCTGGGGGTGGCAACGGCCGACAGAAAGCTCTGGCTTGGGATGGTCCATGAAGTCACGAAGTCGGAAACGACTGAACGAATAAATAACAACAAAAGCACCCTTTGGGGAGTTTTACGTACCCTGCACCCTTTGGGGAGGATACAAGGTGGATGAAATAATTCATGAATTCCATCCCCCCTCCCAATTGTGAGCGTGAACAGCTTACTTAGTAAGAGGAATCCCCTTGTTATTTCTTAGTAAGAGGAATCCCCCTGTTGTTTCTTAGTAAGAGGAATCCCCCTGTTATTTCTGATAGTAGGAGAACTGTAGTAGGATGTAGATAGTAGAATTCCTTCCCCTCCTCTTCACCGAATGCAACGCTGGCGCCAACGCTGATTTCATTCCGGCGCCAAGTAAAATCATGGCTTTTTAACAAAGCCTTTAATGGTTAAATTCACTAAGACGGCACATTGTTTTAACTGTTTTAATTGTTTTACTGCTTTTAAGTTATATATTGTTTTAACTTAGTTTATGGTTTAATTTGTTTTTAGATGTGTATATTTACTGTTTTATACTGTATGCTTTTATCTGTACGCCGCCCTAAGATCTTAATGATATAGGGTGGGCTATAAATGTTTTAAATAAATAAATAAAATCCCGCCCTCAAATCCTTTAGCTATATCAAGCTTTATGTACTGGATTTTTCAAACAAAATACTGAATTTCTGTCAAGTCACTTTTGATCACTTAGTTGAACTCCTTTTTGGTGATGGTTACAAAATTGTGTTAATCTTTCTTTCTTTTATGCTTTCCTAAATTTTATAACTTTGACTGCCATCCCGTACACACTTACCTGTGAGTGATTCCCATTGAACTCTTACAAGTGAGTTGACTTGCATTGTAAGTGCATTCTCTACATGGAGGCAACATTGCCATCTAGCAAGAAGTAGCTAAGGTGGGTCATTCCTATGCAGAGTTTTCCAATGGCTATTACACAATGCTACTCAGAGATGTTGATTAAATTTCCTGTCTTGAATGCCATGGGGGAAATGCTAGTCAGCCCCTGTGAATCCAGTTCTCCAATCTAAAATGGAAGTAGCAGCCCCATCTTGCTTCAAGAACTTTTAAGAATAAAGGTGGTACAGTTTGGATGTGCTCAATTTCTAGGACTGTAATCCTACTTCTCAGGTGTGGGGAATGGCTGGCACTCCAGATTTGTTGGACTGGAACTCCCATTACCCAAGCCAGAATAACGAATAGTGAGGGACGGTGGGAATTACAGTCCAACAACATCTGGAGGGTGACACACACATATATTTATGGAAGTATCACTGAACTTGTGGAAGTATCACTGAACAAGTAAACATGCATAGCGTTGGGTTGCATATCATCAAGAGGGGAAATGGCGAATTGCAGTAGATCTGGATTTGTTTTAGTAGAAATAAAAAGCAAAGCAAACTCATACTGGATTGTCCAGTCCAGCTTCTTCTAGTATCATAAGGAAAGTGATTTAGTTATCTACATTCTTCCTGCTGGCAATTAAACTAGCTATCCACCAGGTACACTCTCGCCAAGCAATGGGAGTATTTGTCCTGCGTATAAAACATACCTTCCATCTCTGGGTTTGAAAGCCTCCAGCATTTCCTTCTATGTTGGCATTTCTTAGAAAAGCAGCTGACTTCCTGGTGGTAGTTGCAGTTCCTTTTTTGTTTGTGTTGACTTGGATGCAGGTTTTTCTTTTCTTTAATTTCAAGTTTTCTTCCTGATACTTGGATTCACCATGCCTACATGCAGGTTAAAATGTTGGTATAGTTCAGTCTTTTCCCTCAGGAAGAAATGTGATTGTACCAAATAGGTTTGAAACCTGTATTGTCTCAAATAAGGGTGTCCGCAGCAAGGCCTCATGTAAACCAACCAACTGGATTGCTTCATTCCATTTTCCAGTGTGCCCTTTGAACTGGGATTAGTATGAGTGATACAGTCCCTTGGGGATGGTGCTGTTTCCTTTTCACAGGTTTTTGGTTTTTTGTTGCACCAATTTGGGTTACGTGTGAGTTTGGGATTGGGAAATGAGTTTCTTTTCTTTCTTTTTTCTAACGGAAGGTAATTGGTTTAGAGGATAGCGTTGCAAATAGCTATTCCTTAGTGAGTTTCTACGGGAGACAATTTCTGCAGTAGCCAAGGAAGGGAATTGAGAAACAGTAAGCATCCATTAGGAATTATATTTATTATCCACGTGTTCAGGTTCTCTTGCTTGCTTTCAGGACCTCTTAACATGTTAGGATTTTTGACTACACACTTTAAATGCTGTTTAAATTTTTATAAACGTTGCATCAAACCCATTTTCATTCTACGGGTCCCTGCTAAGTTCATTCTTGATGACAAACCTGGGTTTGCCCTCTCTGATGTGTGAAATGGCCCTTGGTGACTCTCTACCCAACTTGATGAGGTCTCCAGTCTTTCCAAGGAAACAGAATATACTGATCTTGTTTCGTTAGGTTCTGCCCCTATGCTGCAATTTTTTGGTTAGCCTCTTAGCCTCTCCCTCTCTCTGGATTTGCCGCTCTAAATACAGTTGTAGAAGAGTGGGATATGAAGTATTATTTGTGGTTACATGCCTTTGATGTTGAGAACATCTTCACCTGACATTACTGCTTCTTCCATCCTCCCCAACCTTCACACGCTTGTGTGCTTCGCAGTCAAACCTGGCCTCGTCTGTTGGGGTGAAGCTTCAGTTTCTATGGAGATTGTCTTGCACTTTATGCGTCCTGGTGGGGGGAGAGAGAGACAGAGGAGGGGAGAGGACTGAATGTGTTTTGACTATGAAGTAGAGGAAATTAGATTCTCTCGGGGTCTGGGGGCAAAGGGAGCCAAAGACTGAGTAATTTAGAACAGAGTAGGAGGGGTAGGTCTGTTAGCGAGGAAGCCAATTGCTTACTTGACTGTTGTAAATCTCAACCATTTCCAGAATGCTTTCTTGTACTTTTGGAACCTGACCATCAGCATCAGAATGGCTGAAACAAAGCCTTGGGTCCAGATCAAGATAAGGCCTCTTCGGATCTGAGACAGAAAATCCAAACTGCATCCCCTCCAACCCTAATTTAACATGGGGTTCAATCCACTGGGGGAATCCTCCTGAGTAGAGATGTGAAGGCCCGGAAAAAAACCGGGGGGAAATGGGGGGGTGGGGGGGAAACGGGTTTTTTCCATTTTTTTCCGAAGCCTTTTTTGTTTCCCCCCCCCCAAAATTGGAAAAAATGAAGAAAAAACGGATTATGGGATGTTTTATTTTAGCATGATGAATAAAATGTTTACGACAAGGTGTTCAGATATTTACTTCTCCAAATGATTTCTAAAAACTGTACAGTATCAGATTATTACAATGTCTGTGCACCAAGGACACGCAAGTCCTAGGTTGCAAACTGAGACTACAGCTCTCAAATGCAAGAGGAAGATGCATTTCTGCCGCTAGGGGGCAGCACTGCCATGGAAGCAGAGACTGAAACTAGTGCTGATAGCTGTGGGTTAGAAAATGAGTCTGATTAAATTTCATGCATATTCATTGAATCTTGGTCGTGTCCCCCCCTCCCATTTTTCTCAGTTCTTTTTATGGGAATGGGGGCTTTATGTCTTGACACTGAAGGACTAGAGGAGACATACATAATTTTCTTTGTTACTAACGTTGGTGGTTTCTTCAGTTGTTTATTATTATTATTAATTATTATTATTATTATTATTATTATTATTATTATTTATTTATTTATTTATGTAGCACCATCAATGTACATGGTGCTGTACAGAGTAAAACAGTAAATAGCAAGGCCCTGCCGCATAGGCTTACAATCTAATAAAATCATAGTAAAACAATAAGGAGGGGAAGAGAATGCCAACAGGCACAGGGTAGGGTAAAACTAGCAGTATAAAGTCCGCACAACATCAAGTTTTAAAAGCTTTAGGAAAAAGAAAAGTTTTTAGTTGAGCTTTAAAAGCTGCAATTGAACTTGTAGTCCTCAAATGTTCTGGAAGAGCGTTCCAGGCGTAAGGGGCAGCAGAAGAAAATGGACGAAGCCGAGCAAGGGAAGTAGAGGCCCTTGGGCAGGCGAGAAACATGGCATCAGAGGAGCGAAGAGCACGAGCGGGGCAATAGTGTGAGAATTGTTAAAATTGTTTTTTCCTGCTCCTCATAAACTGACAGAACCAAAGAGGTTCCTTACAGTTCAGGTGTTCCTAACAGTTTAGGAGCTTGTAGCTCCATTTGCTACCAAAAGTTTAAAAAGTAAATTAAATTTGTAATAATTGTTTGAATACACTACTTTTAATATACCAGATGTAATAATTTTATGCCAAACCAACTTGAACATAATTACATTTTATGTTCCTAAAGTAACAAAGTGACTTTCAATCTGTGAAAAGTGCTAATATTGCATTATTTCAATTTTTCTGAATATTTCCATTTCCCCCAGAAAAAAAACGGGGGGGGGGAACAGTTTTTTCCATGGCTTCAAAATTTCCGGAAGTTTCCCATCTCTACTCCTGAGCGAGTCTCATTGAAATTAATGCAAGTTGCATCATACAGTGGAATCCCAGGAGAGCTGCCTGCTTTAAGGTAGGAATAGTTAAATGGCAAACTTCACAGTTGTGGCTGTGAGATGCTTCATCAATATCCTGGTCTTTGTGTTGTGAAGTATGGAAAGCACTGGCCTGTGCTATGGAAGGTCTAGGGCAGCCTCCCCCAATCTGGTGTTCTCCAAGTACATTGGGCTGTCACTCCCATAATTCCCAGCAAGTATGGTCAAGGAATTGCAGTCCAACACATGTGGAGGGCACCAGGAGTTCATCTTGACTGCTAGCTTCTTAAACAGGGAGGCAAAGTATACTAACCTTTATTAAGTATTTGATGGGAAAGCAAGAGGCAGCTGTATGAGGAAAATATTTTAACTGGCCTAAGATTAAGCTATAGGCAGGGCACTTGCTGTCTCCTTTAGTACAAGATGGACCTGGTCCTACTATGGCAGCCTTCCTCAACCTGGGGCGCTCCAGATGTGTTGGACTGCACCTCCCAGAATGCCCCAGAATGCCCATATGATTCTGCAACAACTGCACAGTCAAGGTACATATTCTGCAGTCCCGTTGGTCTCATTATTGAAAGAGCAATATAAGAAAAGCTCTGTATCTTATAAATGCTGGCAGGTCACCTAGGTTCCAGTGAGAACGCGCCTGTTTGGAGCAGAGGTAATGTGATGCATCTTGGAGCTGTTGGCTCAGCAAGGTTCTCTCTACGTTCAGGAATTCTTGGTTGCGTTTTCAAAGGCTCGGGGGTCCAATCAGGGCACTACAAGCTGATATGCCTGGCTACCTAGGCTCAATTCCGACATGGCATCAAACCATGGCAAGGAAATTATATTTTCGTTCATTCTTTTTTCTTGCATTCTTCCTTCAAGGAACATGGGGAGGCTTACCAAGGAAACTGCCGCTCCGCCATCAGAACCTGACAGTAGTAATGGCAAAAAGAGGCCATGCTGGGGATGAATTGAGGGAAGCATTGGATCTACTGGCTCCAAAGCCCACCTGTTCACCTGATATTCCCCTGGAATGGACTGAAAAGTACACCATCCAAGGAGCGGGAGTACTTATTTTCCCTGCCCCCAATCTCTGCTTTATTGCCACGGACCCAGGAGGGCTTTAAATTTGGCAGATGCTCTGCCATGGATTCTCCCTCCCCCAACCCTTGTTAAGCCGCTCTGCCTTTAAGAAGAAACTGCTGCCTGCTGTCTGATCAAGACAGTCAAGTGACTATTAAGTTTGTGCTTTTTGCATTAGCGGCTTCAAAAAATCACGCCAAAGCCCTGCCATCACAATGAACTGTAAATATGATTATTCGGTGTAAAAGCCTAGGTGAATTTTAGTTCAGATTCACAAAGCTCTCTTTAATTGTTTAGTTACTCCATTGTTTTATTTCTGTAACACATTTTGTAATGTTTTATAGGTTTTATTAATGGCTTTTGCCTTACAAATAAGTTGACTGTAGGAAAGCATGGTTTGAAATGGATTTGAAAGCCATGGTTCGGTGTATGTCTGAGTTGACAAATTAGTCCACGTCCAGAGGCCCCTGCCCTTTAGGAGCAGGAGTACTGAGCAGACAGAAAATGAAGGCAGCTGTAAATCGTTGTTGTACGTTTTAGGACGTCAAGCCATAGTTTATATTTTAAATGATGGTTATGTAAATCATTGTTTTCATATGGTTAGATGGAACCCTAGAGAATTTGACATTTTAAAAAAATTGTGCAAGATTGGCTCCAAGAATCTGAGATTCAGGGCCGGTGCCAGACTATTTTGCGCCCTAGGCAAGGCGAGCTACTTGCACCCCCCCCAAAAAAAAAATTGCGTGGAAATCCGAACGTGCACACCAAGTGGAGTGCTGGGACTGGCTCACTTCGATTTGGGACCGAACCGTCTGGAATTCACCAGGACTTACTTCCATGCGAACACAACCCGCTATGCAGCCTGGCGTCCCGCACGTTTACTCGGGGGAATAAGGCTTCCGAGTAAGGAGGCATAGGCGGATCGGGCTGCATTGGTGCCTCCTGGTGCAACGCTTTCTCGGATGCAAGTCCCGTTGATCCACATGCGCAGGATCGGGAAGCAGGAGAGTTTGCCTTGCGAGGAGCCCACAAGTCGCTCGCTTTCCTGGGGGAAGGGAGAGGGAGTCCTGCTTGCCCACCTGCCTGGACATCGCAGCCTGTTTGAGGAGAGAGGCGAGGCGACCCGGTGCCCTTTCCTCGGGAGTAAGGCAGAGGCTGGCTTGAGCCAAGGTCAAGCTTGCCACGTGCTTTTTCTTCCTTTTCTGGAAGCGGCCTTCCAGCTCTGGGAGGGTGGCTTCTGAGTGGAAGTCCGAACATGGAGCCGCCGCCCCACCCCAGCGTCACTGGCTTTGTTTTGGCTGGGCGGGCGCGGGGCGCCATGTCTCCCGCCCAGGCCCAGCTGAATCCTTGGGCCGGCTCACAGCCAACAACGCACGTGAGTGCTGCGCCCTGTGGCGCCGCTCTTAGCTTGGCGCTCTAGGCGGTTGCCTGAGTGGCCTCTATGGTAGCACCGGCCCTGCTGAGATTTTCCCAGCCCTTCTGGGTTGTTCTGTTTGTCTCTCCAGTTTTGCTGCCAAGGTGCTTGGTTTTCATAGAGAGGTAGGGAAAAAAATGCTGCAAGGAGACATTGATATATAGGCCTTTGCAACACTTGCTCCAGTCAAGGAGATGGAGAAGATGCTGATGCTCCTGTCCAAATAGGAAATAAAAATATTTCTGAGTAAGTCAGCAAACATGATATGGAAGGCAAAGAATTGCATCTGCCCAATAGTTTGCATATTGCTGGGAGCTGTAGGACTTCTCTCTATCTAAACATCCAGTTTAATTGCGTCCAGTTCTGGGCTCCAAAATTCAAGAAGGACGCAGACAAGCTGGAGTGTGTTCAGAGGAGGGCAGCCAGGATGATCAGGGGTCTGGAAACAAAGCCCTATGAAGAGAGACTGAAAGAACTGGGCATGTTTAGCCTGGAGAAGAGGAGATTGAGGGGATACACGATAGCACTCTTCAAATACTTGAAAGGTGGTCACACAGAGGAGGGCCAGGATCTCTTCTCGATCCTCCCAGAGTGCAGGACACGGAATAATGGGCTCAAGTTAAAGGAAGCCAGATTCCAGCTGGACATCAGGAAAAACTTCCTGACTGTTAGAGCAGTACGACAATGGAATCAGTTCCCTAGGGAGGTTGTGGGCTCTCCCACACTAGAGGCCTTCAAGAGGCAGCTGGACAACCATCTGTCGGGGATGCTGTAGGGTGGATTCCTGCATTGAACAGGGGGTTGGGCTCGATGGTCTTGTAGGCCCCTTCCAACTCTGTTATTCTATGATTCTATAATAAACATGCACAGGATTGCACCTAAATCTTTGACAGCCATAGTCCTATCTATATCTTAGGCTGAAGATGAAGTGGCACTGGTAGATGAAGGGAATAGGTACCAGTAGGAAGGTGGAAGAAAGAGAGACAAGCTCTGGTGCCGTGTATAGATGAACAATGAACTTTTTATTCTTGTAATGATGAAATGCACATCTTCCTGGAAAGCAGGATATAAATGTTCTGAATAAATAAATCCAGGGATACAACACCTGTCCAATAGCTAAGGTACAGGTGGATGGTCCCATAACCCAAAGTCGCATTCCCTGACACCACTCTGTCCCGAGCCACCACCATTTCAGAAACTCTGAAAGGGCTGCCTTTTCACTTAAGCGAGCTCTGCCCTCAAACAAGGCAGCCCTGATGTGCTTCAGATGCCTCTGAGGAAGTCTTCTTGGATCAGCTGCTGCTTTGCTCATATAGTTTCAGTCTTCAAGGAGAGGCCAAGTAGCAGAGCTCTCTAGATTCAGAGTCTGAATTATTAGTTTTAGTGAATAGAGTTACAATTAGGGATTGCAATCAGAATCAAGGTTGGGAGAGGGCTTATCACACATACACACACACACCCAATCTGTTTTGCACCCTGCATACAACCTGCCCACCATATACAGCTTGTAGGCAGAAAGTCAAGTTTACTGTAGTCTCAGAAAATTGACTACAAAACCAACCTTTTGGTGGTGACCGGAATCAGTAGGAAGGTACCTGGAGAGAAGACTGGATTCTGGTCTTTTCCCTTTAGTTAATGGATCCTTTGGTTTAGGCTTGTCCCCAGCCAGTATTTTCCAGAGGAATGCTGTATATTTGTACAGTGTAGAGGGAAGGGCAATCCATGAAAATGTCTTTGAGCGCTAATTCACCTGACCAGTCTAGGACCTGCTGTTACTGCTGCCAGAAGGTAGCCAGCTGCTCAAACAAAGTGAATTTCCAAGGAGAGCGTTTGATCTGCAAAATTATAAGAGGAGCATTAACCACGCCAAACTTGTTTAATATCCCTGGTGGTTTTCCCTTTTTTGTTTTTCCATAGAACAAAACATTCAGCTTCTGGAATTGGGCTTCTAGATGTTTTGTTTCCTGATTTTTAATTTTTATTATTCGGCATCTACGTGCATGGGACTTCACAGAGTAATAAACATTAGAGAGGGCTCTGTCTTCAGGAGTTCACAGCCCTGTTGAATTCTAGACTCCAGAGAGCAGGAAATAAGATAAGGGCGAGGCTAACCGGGAAACAATTGGAATTCAGGTAAATTGTAGATTATCAGCTTTGTTTTAAGAGCCAAAGTAAGAGAGATTCTGGGAAATCAGATTGGATTCCCTGTGTGATTTTATTTTATTCCTCATTCCAAGGAGCTAGTGGCTACGTTTAACTCCCATTTTCAAGATCTAGATAACTTTGTTATTTGCCGCATTGGGTGCCGGTAAATCTCCCACTAGCTGCTTTGAATGGGAAAGAAAGAAAGACAGGAAATCTAATCGCGAGTGGTCCTTAGTTTTAGTAGGGGGTGGAACTAGGGTGTTATGTGTAAAACTTTATGGGAAAGTGGGTTTTTTGCTGTCTAAAACAGCTAAACTTGAGCTCTTTCCTTTTCCTTTCCTTTTCTTCTTGATTGGTTTTGGTAAATATGTAATCTATACTCCCAAACTCAAGATGCTACCAGCTCCCTTGCTGTTCTACCGAGATGTAATCTCAGGGTTTTGCTGTAATCTGGTGACTCTGTGTAGCGCTTGTTGATAGGATTTAGTGCCATTGTGTTCGGCATTTCTTGTTTCTGTTGAGCAACTTTATTGATGATGTAATAGAGCTTTATCTTGATGATAAAAGCCCTGGCATGACTTCAGTGCAAAGAACTAAACTTTTTCTGAAAGCTTTGGTCTTGATTAGCTAAATATAAACAGCACTCCCGAAATCCCTGTAGAACGGTTGCAAGCAACCAAGGCCTGTTTGAGCTTTACTGGGTGCTCTGTTTAGTGAGCAAGTCTTTGTGGAAAGGGAGATGTGTTACTCCCTTGGAGCCAGTGCTAGTAATGGATTCTATTTCGGGGCTGGGGAGCTTGTTCAGCAACAGATATTCACACTGGAAATGTATTGTCAGAAGAAGGCCAGGAGCATGAGCATCATGATAAGGAGGCAGTGCGGCTGCCATATTTGGAATAAGCCACACAGTTTTGGTCACTCCTCTTCAAAGAGGTTATCGTCAAGCTGGAAAAGGTGCAGAAAGGGATGATCAGAACAATCGGGCGGTTAGAGGACCTTCCCCACAATGAAAATCTAAACCATTTGGGACTTCTTGGTATAGGAAAAAAGATGAACAGGCAACGGAGAGAGTATGATGGAGATTAATAAAACCAAACTAGAGACGTGGAGGTCACCCGGTAAAATTGAACGGTTGCAGAGTTAGGATAGAAAACAGTCCTACTTAACAGAATGCCTCAAGATGTGATGATAGCCACAGTCTTAGATGTCTATAAACTGGGATTAGACCATTTCGTGGAGGGTAGGGATAGAGTCCATTAATTCCAGTGGGGTTTGTTTGGGAGAACTACTTTTAAATTGATTGGGTGAGGCAAAACTTCTAATTCTAATTTCAGTGTCGACTGCTTTCCTCCTGGCCTCATCTTTTATTTGTAATTTTACATGTATCTATTCCAACTCCACTGGAATCGATTTTGATAGAATCATAGAATAGCAGAGTTGAAAGGGGACTACAAGGCCATCCTGCTCAATGCAGGAGTCCACCCTAAAGCATCCCCGACAGATGGTTGTCTAGTTACCTATTGAAGGCCTCTAGTGTGGGAGAGCCCACCACCTCCCTAGGGAACTGATTCCATTGTCGTACTGCTCCAACAGTCAGGAAGTTTTTCCTGATGTCCAGCCGGAATCTGGCTTCCTTTAACTTGAGCCCGTTATTCCGTGTCTTGCACTCTGGGTGGATCGAGAAGAGATCCTGGCCCTCCTCTGTGTGACAACCTTTCAAATATTTGAAGAGTGCTATCATGTCTCCCCTCAATCTTCTCTTCTCCAGGCTAAACATGCCCAGTTTTTTCAGTCTCTCTTCATAGGGCTTTGTTTCCAGACCCCTGATCATCCTGGTTGCCCTCCTCTGAACACGCTCCAGCTTGTCTGCGTCCTTCTTGAATTGTGGAGCCCAGAACTGGACGCAAGACTCTAGATGAGGCCTAACCAGGGCCGAATAGAGAGAAACCAGTATCTCACGTGATTTGAAAGCTATACTTCTATTAATGCAGCCCAAAATAGCATTGGCCTTTCTTACAGCCATATTGCACTGTTGGCTCATATTCAGCTTGTGATCTACAACAATTCCAAGATCCTTCACGTGTGTAGTATTGTTGAGCCAAGTATCCCCCATCTTGTAACTGTGCATTTGGTTTCTATTTCCTAGATGTAGAACTTGGCATTTATCCCTATTAACTTTCATTCTATTGTTTTCAGCCCAGCACTCCAGCCTATCCAGATCACTTTGAAGTTTGTTTCTGTCTTCCAGGGTATTAGCTATCCCACCCAATTTTGTGTCATCTGCAAATTTGATAAGCGTTCCCTGCAACTCCTCGTCCAAATCGTCAATAAAAATGTTGAAGAGCACTGGGCCCAGGACTGAGCCCTGCGGTACCCCACTCGTTGCTTCTACCTCAGTTTGAGAAGGTTCCATTGATAAGTACTCTTTGGGTCCGATTCTGTAGCCAACTGTGAATCCACCTCATAGTTGTTCCATCTAAGCCCACTTTTAGCTAGTTTGTTAATCAGAATGTCATGGGGCACTTTGTCAAAAGCTTTGCTGAAGTCAAGATATATGACATCCACAGCATTCCCACAGTCCACAAGGGAGGTTACCTTATCAAAAAAATGAGATCAAATTAGTCTGAGAGGATTTGTTCCTGACAAATCCATGTTGGCTTCTAGTAATCACTGCATTGATTTCAAGGTGTTTACAGATTGACTTCTTTATAATCTGCTCCAGAATTTTCCCAGGGATGGATGTCAGACTGACTGGTCTGTAGTTCCCAGGTTCCTCCTTTTTGCCCTTTTTGAAGATAGGGACGTTAGCCCTCCTCCAGTCGTCCGGCACCTCACCCGTCTTCCATGATTTTGCAAAGATAATAGACAGCGGTTCTGAGAGTTCTTCTGCTAGCTCCTTCATTGCCCTAGGATGTAGTTCATCGGGCCCTGGAGATTTGAACTCATTCAAGGAATGAAGGACAGTATACAAATGAATTGTGCTCCATGGGCTTGTTAATATGAGGGCTGGAAGGGCAACTCATTGGGGCTCTACGTCCATTGCTGCCTTTTAAATAAAAAATGTTTCATCGCCTCTTAAAATCCCTTACTCTTCAGCCATCAGGAATAGGTGCCACTACTTTGGCCCAGTCATTGAGGACTCCAGCGTGACTGCACATAGTTACCTCTTCCAAACCTAACCATTCACTCCTCCCAAGCTTGTTCCAAAGCAAGAGAAAGCTTGAATGAAGAACAAGCTGCATTAGAATGGATTTTCGGGCTTCCAGCTTGTGCTTTGGAAACAGCATTCCTGAATCTCTTAGCTTGGCCCAGGAGGGAGTTGAATGCTAATTCAGGATCTTAGCTGTTCCTTGATGTGGAGGCGCCAACCATGTTGGCTGCTGCTTCTTTCTGCACCAGTTCTGCTGCCATTGCCATACAGGAGCTTGAGCAGAGTGCATCACTTAATGAGGCCAAAGAGGTAGTGAAGTTGCATTATAGGTTTTTCATATAAGCTGTGCCTTGGCATTGTCCTGTCGCCCCTGACACTTAGCAATTCTTGCCTGGGACCGCAAAAAGTTCAAGCCCCTGTGTGCCTATTTCTGCAGCAACTTTACTACAGATGGGTGCGATCCAGTGGACCGTCTGAGGACTGGCAGTGGTTCTTGGATTGCAAGATGAGGACTGGCAGGCAGCGTAGCTTGCAACGTGAACTGAAAGGGTTAGCAGATCTATTCTTTCCCTTTTAAGTCTCCACTCCTGAAACAGCTGCCTTGCCTTGGATTTACGCCTGAACTTCTCGCCTTTCTGTGCCACTCAACCTACTTGTATCCTAAAAATAATCCATGGTGGAAGTAGTGGCTTGGCAAGGGCATCGTGCAGCCAATGCCAGCTTCCAAGGGCAACTGAATGCCCTTCTGTTTTGATGCCCCTTGCAAATGAGCAGCAGCAGGGAACAGAAAAGCCGGTGACAAAGAAGCACTGGGGATTTTTTTAGTGGTCGATTTGCCAAGTGGCTTTCAAAGAAGGCAAGATTTTGCAGATATCTTCAGTAGAGTATGATATGGAGATGCATGCCTTGTTGCTGTCCTTTCTCTCTCTCTGTAATTCCCTCCTACATGACATGGCCTGGATCCAAAAACCTGCTAGAAAAACAAGTTTTGCAAAGGCACAAACATATTATGATGTTATTTTGTCCTGTATTCTGTTAAACGTCCAGACATTTCAAGTTTCTGTAGATAAAACCGGGGTTATGACTTCATCAGGGCCAGAAGAACATATTCTTAGCTGCTGACATCAACATTGGCGTGGGTGCCTATAATTCTTCCTGCCCTGGGCTTCATGATTCAGGTCTGTGAGTAGAAAACAGGATTCTGGATTCCTCTTTTCGATGGGCCTCTTCAGTTGCAGTTTGTGGTGGCATAGGAAGATATAACCTTCTGTAATTTATGCTTAAATTGCACACATAAAACAGCCAGTAATTTATTTACATTTGCATCCTGCCCTTCTTTCAAAGAGTTAACTGCAACATTTATACAGGTCTTACCCAAGTACTGTTCAAGACAAGACCTGCTCAGTCTCTTAGGAGTTGCAATGAATTTGCTCAACAAATTATCAACAGTATATTTTTATGTCATTTTCTCCAAATACCAGAATATTTGATATTTGATTTTGGTGTGTGTGTGTGTGTGTGTGAGAGAGAGAGAGAGAGAGAGAGAGAGACAGTGGATATTTGGTACCTGACATACAATAGTATTTAGTATTTGATAGATGAAATATGCCAACCATATTCAATCACGTACTTGCCTTGCACTGTGGGCTGAATATGCTGCTACTGTGCTGGTCAAACAGGTGCGGTATCCAATGTACGCTCTGCCCCAGAAGGGAGAAACCCAACAAGAAAATAAATTTAAAGTACCGTATTTCTTCGATTGTAAGATGCCATCGATTGTAAGACTCACACTAATTTCAGTACCACCAAAAGAAAAAACACACACTCTAAGACACACCCACGATTCTAAGACGCACCCCATTTTTAGAGATGTTTATATGGGGAAAAAAGTGTGTCTTAGAATCGAAGAAATACGGTAATAGGACAGATGCAGGAAACTTAACAAGGAAATGATAGATGTGCCCCTGGCATAACCGGAAACATTGCTACAGGCCACCAATCTGGGATTGTCTTTGCAAAGAAACTCATGTCATGCAGACATAAAGACCGCCAATGAACTCATTGTGATTTGGGTATGCCCCAAATGCGTCTCCTGCATTACCATCCACACATCGCCATGTGGCCCCAATTCCATCAACCTCCAGTGGCTTACTCCATAAGGCAAGGATTTGGGAAGTAGAAGCGGGGAATTCAAGCTCCATCAGGAAGGAAGGAGCAGCACGCCCTAGCTCACCTTTTGAGTGCCTGGCCAAAAGACAGTCTTGCCAAGCAAAAGAGAGGGAACTCCCAGGACTTGAACCCACACCGCAAGCACCACAGAACAGCTCCCTAACTACTCAACCACAGCAACAAAAAGCAAATGGACGTTGCATGCGCGTTTCTGTCTCCCCAACCCAAGCCGGCAATGCCCACTCAGAGATGCCAGGAGGGAGCCCTGGTCTGGGGAACAAGTTATGTTTTACATACAGAATAATTACACGCTAGAACAATGGGGGAAGGCCCACACACATATTTAGCATGCTTGAGGCAATGAGCGGAAGTACTGTTCGGGTTCAGCAGCATCCATCTCACCAGTGCACCCTAAGAAGCCTGCCCCTCAAGTGGTTAATCCTGATTTTTAAAAAATATTTGTGCTCTACGCATGATATGATTCCTTCTTTCCTTTTGGGGATCTACTTCTGCTTTCCTTTTGTTGCCTCTGTTGAAGACTTGCCTCTGATGCCTATAATGAAACCCAAAACTCACAGTCCTGACTTGCATCGCAATTGCCAGAACCTGGCTATAACATTCTGGGCTCCACAATTCAAGAAGGACGCAGACAAGCTGGAGCATGTTCAGAGGAGGGCAACCAGGATGATCAGGGGTCTGGAAACAAAGCCCTATGAAGAGAGACTGAAAGAACTGGGCATGTTTAGCCTGGAGAAGAGAAGATTGAGGGGAGACAGAATAGCACTCTTCAGATGCTTAAAAGGTTGTCACACAGAGGAGGGCCAGGATCTCTTCTCGATCCTCCCAGAGTGCAGGACACGGAATAACGGGCTCAAGTTAAAGGAAGCCAGATTCCAGCTGGACATCAGGAAAAACTTCCTGACTGTTAGAGCAGTACGACAATGGGACCAGTTCCCTAGGGAGGTTGTGGGCTCTCCCACACTAGAGGCATTCAAGAGGCAGCTGGACAACCCTCTGTCAGGGATGCTTTAGGGTGGATTCCTGCATTGAGCAGGGGGTTCGACTTGATGGCCTTGTAGGCCCCTTCCAACTCTGGTATTCTATGATTCTATATGACCTATCCCTCTCGCAGTAGTGTCTTTCTGCAGTGCTCCTTCCGGAGCAGAGGCTTTCACAGCTCTGCTACCTGAGATCATTTCAACTGGAGATGCGAGCATCAAACCTGAGACCTCCTTGTAAAGCATGTGCTCTGTTGCTGGGCTGTTCTATGTTTTAATTGTAAGACATTCTTGGGGGCCCCTCTGCAACTGGTATTCACAAGGGAGGTAACGTATAGACCTCGTGACCACTAGCCCTTTGTAGCCTTATCTCCCCATGAATTTGCTTTTAAAGCCGTCCAAATTCATGGCCATCTTGAGGTAACAAGGTCCATAGTTCAACCATGTGCTGTACTTGAAAGTTCGTTTATCTGTCCTTGGTTCTTCCACCACTTGGCTTCATTGGATGAAGTGATTTTCAGTCAGTTGCATTGACTGCTTGGATAGCTTTTAGATCCGATGTCAGGTGCTGGCTATTATCAAAGAAATGTCCTGACCCAATATTCCTTGGAGAACACCTCCTTTATGACACCCCCCAAAGGTTGGTAAGTCTTTGATAGATCCCTTGCTGCACTGGAGTATTTTCAACTTCTTAATAGTCCATGATTTTACTGTGGCTTAAAATATTCTTGATCTAGTGTAGTGCATCCTCTGGTTTAACTTGATGGTTTGACGTCTTCTTGTTAGTTCACTTGTCCCGTATTTCTTCGATTCTAAGACGCCATCGATTGTAAGACGCACACTAATTTCAGGACCACCAACAGGAAAAAAGCTTTGATTCTAAGAAATAAACGCACCCACGATTCTAAGACGCACCCCATTTTTAGAGATGTTTATATGTTGGAAAAGTGTGTCTTAGAATCGAAGAAATACGGTAATAAAAGTCTCTCACACGCATTGGGATATTTGAATGAAATTTGGTACAAATTTGGGGCAGGTGTATGTTTTAGTCTGAAACATTAGTTCAATTCCCCTTTAGTTTTCAAGGGGGGCACCGAAGATACAAAATATACTATAACATGTTATCTTTGATTTTGAGCTATCAATATGCAGTTCCCAGGGTCTGTTTTCATCAAAGGTGCAGAATACACTGTAACATGATATTTTGAAGCAAGACCTCATGGATGCTGTTTTATGAGGTCTCTCTCTTTTTCTCTGACTTTTGTGGAGGCTGTTGTATGAAGAGACAGGTGACAAATTCTAAAGTTGTTAAAGGGCTGCTATGAGCCTGGGGGTTCTGATGTTTCTCCTGAATCAGATATATACCTGACACTCCAGTTGCACCCCTCCCCCAAAGAGGAAAGATGAGGGGGACTTCCTCAAATCCTTAAACTGTGCAGTTTCACATACAGAACTGGTGCGAATTTGCGTATTGCGTCCAGTTCTGGGCTCCACGATTCAAGAAGGACGCAGACAAGCTGGAGCGTGTTCAGAAGAGGGCAACCAGGATGATCAGAGGTCTAGAAACAAAGCCCTATGAAGAGAGACTGAAAGAACTGGGCATGTTTAGCCTGGAGAAGAGAAGATTGAGGGGAGACATGATAGCACTCTTCAAATACTTAAAAGGTTGTCACACAGAGGAGGGCCAGGATCTCTTCTCGATCCTCCCAGAGTGCAGGACATAGAATAACGGGCTCAAGTTAAAGGAAGCCAGATTCCGGCTGGACATCAGGAAAAACTTCCTGACTGTTAGAGCAGTGCGACGGTGGAATCAGCTACCTAGGGAGGTTGTGGGCTCTCCCACACTAGAGGCATTCAAGAGGCAGCTGGACAACCATCTGTCAGGGATGCTTTAGGGTGGATTCCTGCATTGAGCAGGGGGTTGGACTCGATGGCCTTGTAGGCCCCTTCCAACTCTGCTATTCTATGATTCTATGTTTTCAGGTGCAGAGCATTTGTCAGTGTAAGTGGATTAAGTTGCTGCCTACTAAAGCCTGTGTTGTGCATAATGATGGCCAATGGTGCATGCAGGTTGAAGTGTCGAAAAAAGGCCCTCGGAAGTCCTTACAATCAATTAGCAAAGAAGATAACCCCCACCCTCAGACTTACAATCTAAAAAAGCCATGACACACAAGGAACAGGAGTTCGGGAGGGAAGAGGGAAAAGAGAGAGAGAGAGAGATTATTATTATTATTTATTTATTTATATAGCACCATCAATGTACATGGTGCTGTACAGAGTAAAACAATAAATAACAAGACCCTGCCGCATAGGCTTACATTCTAATAAAATCATAATAAAACAATAAGGAGGGGAAGAGAATGCACCAAACAGGCAGTATAAAAGTCAGAGCAAAATCAAGTTTTAAAAGGTTTAGGAAAAAGAAAAGTTTTTAGCTGAGCTTTAAAAGCTGCGATTGAACTTGTAGTTCTCAAATGTTCTGGAAGAGCGTTCCAGGTGTAAGGGGCAGCGGAAGAAAATGGACGAAGCCGAGCAAGGGAAGGAGAGACCCTTGGGCAGGTGAGAAATTAAGTAGACCAGCAACAGGGCTGATTGGATTGTCCCTCTCCCGAAGGAGGGGAGCTGAACTGGAGCAGGCCATGATGTCCCCTTGCTCGTTCTTCTTCCTCACAGGGTCAAGATGTAAGTTAGCCGGGGGGTGGGTGGGTGGGTGGACAGAGTCCAACTGGAGCAGGCCTTCTACCACTCGTCATGCCAAGATTGAATTTCTGGTTAACTGCCTATGCAAAAGCAGCTTTAAATGGAGCCCTTTGGTACCCTTGTAGCCTTCGTTGGTAACTTTCCAGTGACGTGTAACGTTACTTGAAAGATCAGGCTGCACATCAAGCTTTTTGGCAAAGGGATGAGAGAGCTGATTAGTCTGGGGTTGCCAGAACAATGCAATCCCATGACTCAGTTGAGGCTGGCCTCATTAGAATTCCTGCTCTGTTTATCCAGGCTAGAGAAGTGCATTCCACCCATCACTGGTGCTACAATAAGAGGATTCTGGGCCTGCTTGCAGGTTCATCTCCAAATTGTACCATGCATCTCTGCCCGCAGTTTTGCCATGGTTGTGGCTTGCTTGTAACCTGTTGCTTGCTGCTGAGATGAGTGGCAGCTAATCCTGTAGCTGCGAACGTGTGTGTGTGTGTTTTTAAGAGAGGCAATTTAGTATAGCAGCTAAGACTGAGCTACAAACAGGAAAATCCCTCCTTTGAATCTTGTTCCTACCAGTCGGTGACCTTAGGCAAGTCCTCAGCCCTGCCCTGCCACAGCTGCAATATTTATTTATTAAAACATTTATATCCTGCCCTATACCACAGGGATCTCAGGGCAGCGTACGGATAAAATGATACATATAAAATAGAATAAATATACAGTTCTAAAACAAATTAAAACATTAATATGTTAAAACCAATATGAAATTTTAAAACAGTAAAATCCAATTAAAACAAGACAGCGTGCAGGCTGGTGGATTTAGTCATCAAAGGCTTTGTTTAAAAGCCATGTCTTAACCTGGCGCCAAAATGAAGCCAATGCTGGCGCCGGTCAGGCCTCCAAGGGGAGGGCATTCCACAGCCTGGATGCCACCACAGAGAAAGCCCTCTCCCATGTCCCACCATAGCGTATGTGTTGCGTTGGTGAGATGCGGAGGAGGGCTTCTCCAACAGATCTCAGGTCTCGGGCAGGCAGCTATAAGGAGAGGCACTCCCTCAAGTATTGAGGTCCCAAGCCATTTAGGGCTTTAAACGTCATTACCAAAACCTTGAATTCCGACTGGAAGCGAACAGGCAGACAGTGCAATTGCTTTAAGCCTGGTGTTATATGGTCTCTATGAGACGTTCCAGACAGCAATCTAGCTGCTGCATTTTGCACTAGCTGCAACTTCTGAGTCATCTTCAAGGGCAGCCCCACTTAGAATGCATTGCAGTAGTCTAATCGGCACGTTACCAGTGCGTATATTACTATGGCTAGGTCATCCCTGTCCAGGAAAGGCCAAAGCTGGTGGATCAGTGAAAGCTGGCCCCAGGTGGACTCCGGGCCACAGAGCCCACCTGGGCCTCCCGTGACAAGGATGCATCTAGGAATACTCCCAAGCTACGCACTTGCTCCTTCAGAGGGAGTGCAACCCTATCCAGAACAGGTCGCTTACCCAATTCCCGGTCTCGAGAACCACCAACCAACAGGTCTTCTGTCATCAGGATTCAGCTTCAATTTATTGGCCCTCATCCAGCCTATTACAGCCTCCAGGCACTGGCCTAGCACTTTCACTGCCCCAGCTGACTCTGACAACAAGGAAAAATAGAGCTGAGTGTCGTCAGTATACTGATGGCACCCAACCACAGAACCCCTAATGACCTCTCCCAGCGGCTTCATATAGATGTTGAATAGCATGGGGAATAGGAAAAAAAACAACCGTGGCACCCCACAGCTTAATAGGTATGGGGTGGTACAGGAATCCCGCAATATCACTCTGGAATCGGCCCTGCAAGTAGGAGCAGAACCACCGTACCACAGTGCCTCCTACTCCCATCTCGCAGAGCTGATCCAGTGATGTCAATAATCAGTGGATGTTCATATGATTAAAAAATATTAGCTCTCTTAACCGGTAGTGATCCGATTTTAGCTGGGATGGCTTCCTCTCTATCTTGACTCCTTCTGGCCAACAGGACTCTTTTGAATAAGCAAACAATGGGTGTGATGCATCTCTAAAGCTTGTATTTTTATAATTCAAATAATTATAAAAAATGATGTTGGGATAGAAGGGATGGCCCTATATCTAAGTTTGACAATAGGTGCTGTGATCAAAAGATGATCTCGTGGTTTTGTTCAAGGTGGGACCCCGGTAGTTTCAGTGTGCAGGCTTCTTAACATCACTGAGCCTGTTAGTTTATTATTATTATTATTATTTATTTATATAGCACCATCAATGTACATGGTGTTTGTTTGTACAAGTTTGTTCTTCCATGGTGTGGGCCAGGAAATAACAGTTGTAGTGCAAAGCAGTTATGAAGATGTTGCCAATGTCTAGCCCTATTGCAGTTGACTATGTGATAAAAAATATTTTTTTTTCTGTTCTAGAACATCCCACAGCAAAGCCTTTCTACGGCCTGGCCTTAAGTGCAGTTGATTACATATTTAAAAAAGGGTGGTCTCAAGTTTCTGTGAGGGATTTCCCTTTAAAAACCTGAACTGGTTGTTCATAGAATCATAGAATAGCAGAGTTGGAAGGGGCCTACAAGGCCATCGAGTCCAACCCCCTGCTCAATGCAGGAATCCACCCTAAAGCATCCCTGACAGATGGTTGTCCAGCTGCCTCTTGAAGGCCTCTAGTGTGGGAGAGCCCACAACCTCCCTAGGCAACTGGTTCCATTGTCGTACTGCTCTAACAGTCAGGAAGTTTTTCCTGATGTCCAGCTGGAATCTGGCTTCCTTTAACTTCAGCCCGTTATTCCGTGTCCTGCACTCTGGGAGGATCGAGAAGAGATCCTGTTGTTGTTGTGAGATTTCCTTTGCTTTTTCTTTTGGCCATTTTTGGATAAATTTTTAAAACATATAATGTTTAAGCTTCACAAAGTTCAGCTGCACATTTTTAGAAGACATGTTGTGTTCAGGAACAGTTTTCATGTAAACTCATCATTAATATATGTATCTTATTTAGTTAAGAAGTGTCTTATTCATCCTAGAATGCCCATCAATGAGGTATCATGTATTGATGGTGGTACCGTTTATCCATAACGCTGTGAAGTTGACAGAACTTTTCCAGTCATTGTTTTTATCTGTTTTGTTCATTTGTCTTAAAGTTTACTTAATCATTTAGTTTGCTGTGGTACTCTCGCAGCCATAGGTTACTACAGAGAATATCATTGCTTTAACTATGCGGACCTTTGTTGTCAGTGTGGTGTCTCTGCTCTTAACTATTTTATCAAGATTTGTCATTGCTCTCCTCCCAAGGAGTCAACGTCTTCTGATTTCCTAGCTGCAGTCAGCGTCTGCAGTAATCTTTGTGCCCAGAAATACAAAGTCTGTCACTGCCTCCACGTTTTCTCCCTCCATTTGCCAGTTATCAATCAAGCTGGTTGCCATAATCCTGGTTTTTTTGAGGTTTCACTGCAACCCGGCTTTTGCACTTTCTTCTTTCACCTTTGTCATAAGGCTCCTCAGCTCCTCCTCGCTTTCAGCCATCAAAGTGGTGTCATCTGCATATCTGAGGTTGTTAATGTTTCTTCCTGCAATTTTAACTCCAGCCTTGGATTCGTCAATCCCAGCACGTCGCATGATGTGTTCTGCATACAAGTTAAATAGATAAGGTGAGAGTATACAGCCCTGCCGTACTCCTTTCCCAATCTTAAACCAGTCCGTTGTTCCGTGGTCTGTTCTTACCGTTGCTACTTGTTCGTTATACAGATTCCTCAGGAGGCAGACAAGATGACTTGGTATCCCCATACCACCAAGAACTTGCCACAGTTTGTTATGATCCACACAGTCAAAGGCTTTAGAATAGTCAATAAAACAGAAATAGATCTTTTTCTGGAACTCCCTGGCTTTCTCCATTATCCAGCGGATATTGGCAATTTGGTCTCTAGTTCCTCTGCCTTTTCTAAACCCAGCTTGTACATCTGGCAATTCTCGCTCCATGAATTGCTGGAGTCTACCTTGCAGGATCTTGAGCATTACCTTGCTGGCAGGTGAAATAAGTGCCACTGTACGATAGTTGGAACATTCTTTAGTGTTTCCCTTTTTTGGTATGGGGATATAAGTTGATTTTTTCCATTCTGATGGCCATTCTTGTGTTTTCCAAATTTGCTGGCATATGGCATGCATCACCTTGACAGCATCATCTTGCAATATTTTAAACAGTTCAGCTGGGATACCGTCGTCTCCTGCTGCCTTGTTATTAGCAATGCTTCTTAAGGCCCATTCGACCTCACTCTTCAGGATGTCTGGCTCTAACTCACTGACCACACCGTCTGAGCTATCCCCGATATTATTATCCTTCCTATACAGATCTTCCATATATTCTTGCCACCTTTTCTTGATCTCTTCTGTTTCTGTTAGGTCCTTGCCATCTTTGTTTTTGATCATACCCATTTTTGTCTGGAATTTACCTCCGATGTTTCTAATTTTCTGGAAGAGGTCTCTTGTCCTTCCTACTGTTAAAATGCTGGGAGAATAAAAAGGTCTTCACCTGACGTCTAAAAGCATATAATGTAGGTGCTAAGCGAACCTCCTTAGGGAGCTCATTCCACAGCCGGGGTGCCACAGCAGAGAAGGCCCTCCTCCTAGTAGCCACCTGCCTCACTTCCTTTGGCAGGGACTCACGGAGAAGGACCCCTGAGGATGACCTTAGGGTCCGGGCAGGTACATACGGGAGGAGGCGTTCCTTCAGATAGCCTGGCCCCAAGCCGTTTAGAGTTTTAAATGTTAATACCAGCACTTTGAATTGGGCCCGGACCTGGATTGGCATCCAATGTAGCTGGTAAAGGACTGGCGTGATGTGGTCTCGTCGGCCAGTCCCTGTTAGTAACAAAGTAACATGTGAAACAGTTGAGAAAATACTCTTTAATTCATGCAGATCTTCCATTGCCTGAAGTTTGCAAATTCAAAGTAAAATTTCAGAATTGGAATCTATGGATTGTACATCCAGGGTCAGGGAGAGGATTTTGTGTGCTTTTTTTCTTTACTGGCATGCAAGAAAGTTTAGTTATGTGAGCACTACCACCACCACCAGCAGCAATCTGAATTGGGGCACAGTTTTGCCATGTAGGGCCGGCCCTGGCAGAGCGAGGCAACTACTGCAGGAAGCAGATGCTACGGAGCAGGGTGTGATGGCAAGATGTCGAAAGATAGATCTTGCAGCCTCAGATGTCGTAGAAGACACAGTCCTGCCACCTGCAGCGTTGAAGTAAGATTTAACTGCCAAGGCAATCATCTCCTGTACATGGAATGGGGAATGGGGGTGGACTCTTGTCCTTCTCATCAGGCAGCAAAAGGAGGTCTAATAATAGGCCTCGTTCTTATTGCTCTATATTTCTCATGCTGTGGGGTCATGGATGGCAGTTGATGGTCTTAGAGAAAGCCAGAGCTGCTTACTCCGGTCAAGGAAGCTCGTAGCCTTGGCTTTATATTTGATTCCTCGCTCTCCTTTATTCCTCATATCGAGGCAGTAGCTAAATCCTGTCGCTTCTTCCTGTATAATATTGCCAGGATCCGACCATTTTTGTCTGTCTCTTCTGCCAAGACTCTCGTTCACGCACTGGTTATCTCTCGGTTGGACTACTGCAACCTTCTTCTCTCTGGCCTTCCTTCGTCTCACATCAGTCCGCTGGTCTCTGTCCACCACTCTGCCGCTAAGATCATCTTCTTGGCCCGCCGCTCTGACCATGTCACTCCACTTTTGAAATCTCTTCATTGGCTTCCAATTCACTCCAGAATCCAATATAAACTTCTCCTGCTGACCTTCAAAGCTTTTCACGGCCTAGCTCCTGCCTAGCTCTCCTCTCTCATCTCACACTATTGCCCCGCTCGTGCTCTCCGCTCCTCTGATGCCATGCTTCTCGCCTGCCCAAGGACCTCTACTTCCCTTACTCGGCTCCGTCCTTTTTCTTCTGCTGCCCCTTACGCCTGGAACGCTCTTCCAGAACACTTGAGAACTACAAACTCAATCACAGCTTTCAAAACTCAGCTAAAAACCTTTCTGTTCCCTATAGCTTTTAAATATTGAGTTTGTTCTGACTCTATACTGTTTAGCTTCACCCTACCCGGTGCCTGTTTACACTTCCCTGTGCCTGTTTGCATTCTCTTTCCCTCCTTATTGTTTACTACAACTTTATTAGATTGTAAGCCTATGCGGCAGGGTCTTGCTATTTACTGTGTAATCTGTACAGCACCATGTACATTGATGGTGCTATATAAATAAATAATAATAATAATAAGTAGTAGTAGTAGTAATAATAATAATAATAATATATATCTTACCCACCTCTCCGATTGGATCAAGGCGGAGAATAACAATACCTAAAATACTGATTAAAGACACTGTTTAAAAACATCCTAAAAGCATCCTAAAAACATACTAAAATATCCTAACATTCTACTGGATAGGCCTGCCGGAAGAGATCAGTCTTGATAGCTTTCTTGAATGCTAAAAGACTGTCTAGCTGACGAGTCTCCTCCAGCAGGCTATGCCACAGTCTGCGAGCAGCAGAAGAGAAGGTCCTCTGGGTTATGGTTGTCAGCCTAGTCTTTGCTGACTGAAGTAGATTCTTCCCAGAGAACCTGAGAGTGCCCCCATTTCACCCCTGCGTCTATATCTGCCAGCCTTGTCGTGGGTGTTGTCAAATTGGTCTTTTCTTCTCTTAGCTGGGAAAACCAGGCTGGCTGCATTCTTCATCTCCTGCACTTCAAAGAAGCAAGGGTGCGGGGTGGGGGAAATGCATGTTTGACCCTGAAAATATTGCTGGCCCAAGCAAATAAAATTTGGGTCATGGGCGTGGCTGCTTAGATCCTAGAGGAAAATGGAGAAACGAGAACATTCCCCCCCCCCCCACTTTGCAAGGCTGCTGCTAGAACCATCAATCCGGCACATAAGTCACAGATGAGGGTGAAATGCCACCCCTTAAGCAGCTGTGGCCGTGGCCAGTCTTTTCTTCTACAACTCAAGAAAAATGGTTTCCGGAAGTATTGCGTCTTGGGTGAATTATGGTGAGCTCCTATGGCGCAAAGTTGGGCACATCAGACCATTGGGCTCTTCTGTGTACTTACTTTGTTGTGTTCTTTCATGCAATGCACAATTGCTTTTCCTCCAAAGAGCCATGGCCTGCTCTTTTTTTCTATTACGGACTAGGATTCTGAAAAGGAGGACTACTGAGAAGCAAATATATTCCGGGATGAGTAAGGGAGCCATGAATTGGGACCAGTGGGAGGGGGGAATGCATGGCGATTGCCTTGCCCCACCCAGTATTTCTTTCACTTCCAGACTTTCAACAGAAGTGTCCAAATATCTTTTTTCAGGTGAACTAGATAGAATCATAGAATACCAGAGTTGGAAGGGACCTACAAGGCCATCAAGTCCAACCCCCTGCTCAATGCAGGAATCCACCCTAAAGCATCCCTGACAGATGGTTGTCCAGCTGCCTCTTGAAGGCCTCTAGGGTGGGAGAGACCACAACCTCCCTAGGGAACTGCTTCCATTGTCGTACTGCTTTAACAGTCAGATGTATTTTGTTAAAAAGAAAAGTTAACAGCATCCTGGAGCAGTTACCAAGTCCTGCATTAGATGTCTATCTCTCTCTCTTCATAGTCCTTTTGTAGACGATCTCGCTCATTGTAATCCATGTCACCATGCAACTTTGGAACACCATATGTTTGTAGTATCCTAGCCATTAAGCAATCTTGTGCTAAATGTATGCCCAGTGTATTTTAAAAATATAATCAAAACTCTTCACCAGGGTGACACAGAACCTGTGCAAAATTAATCTAATTCTGCAACCTTGTATCTACTTATGCATATTTAGACACTTTAGCAGAAGCAAATGTTTCCCCCACCCACCTGCCTTACCACTATAAGCCTTATCTAGTCTGGCTTCAAGACTTCACCAAGTATTGTTCATACACTTTCAAGTATATCTTTGAATTCAGCACCCGGTTCCACATTTTTGCCCTTTTCCCTGTGTTCTTATGGAATCTCAGAATATATACATCCCTGAATAGGTCCAGATGTCCCTGGAAGCATGACAGATGCATGGCTGCTTTATTGCTGCTTCTTCTCATTGTATAACACTGTTTAATTTGCAAAGCAGAAGTTACTTAAGGTTACTTAAGGATTTCCCTGAACTCTGAAGTAAGCCACTATTGTCTTTTACATTTCTAAGACCATGCAGTGTGTCATAGTGGTAGAACTTGAACTCCAGACTCCCAGTTCTAAATCCACATTTCTGTCTACTGGAAGGGAGTGGCAGCAGCATGGGAACAGGTGTGCCATAGAGGAAGTTACCTTTTCACACCATGGACACACCCAATCGAGGGATTTTATTATCACAGTTTATTGTGAATAGAGTGTAGAGATATATTTGGGCAGTATGGAAATGTAATAAATGAATAATTAAGAGAAATGACCAGGACTGTTTTGCTTTAACGTGCTTGCAAATTATTTATGTTGGAGCCTAAAATGAATGGGCCATGCAGACTTCTGGAGAATTCCGGAAAGCATGCATACCAGTAAAAATAGGGTGAGGAAAACAAGGCTAGATAAATTATTGGTTCTTTGTTCTTGATATTTGGAGGTGGAGATGCTTCAGTGGAAGAAATAATACTTAGCAGTTATGTTATGCTTTTCTATGTGTTCAAAGCACTTCACGTACGTTATCTCAGTTCGTCTAGCAACCCTGTGAGGTAGGCCAGTATTAATTCCATGTTACAGATGAGTGCGTATTAGATGCAGGTTTGCCTAAAGCCACCTCCGATTTCAGAGCTGAGGTGACACTTGAAATGGGGATGTCCCATTGTCCGCCCATCGTGCTTAATCATGCTACAAATTCTCTCTTCTCTCCTTTGAAATTTACCCTTCATAGCTGTGGTTTGGAGATTAAGTTGCTGCCTTTGTGGCTGGGAGTAATGGCAGTTGTTTTGTTGTAGTTGTTTATTCGTTCAGTTGTTTCCGACTCTTCGTGACTTCATGGACCAGCCCATGCCAGAGCTTTCTGTCGGCCGTTGCCACCCCCAGCTCCCCCAAGGTCAAGTCTGTCACCTCCAGAATATCCTCCATCCCTCTTGCCCTTGGTCGGCCCCTCTTCCTTTTGCCTTCCACTTTCGCTAGCACCAGCCTCTTCTCCAGGGTATCCTGTCTTCTCATTATGTGGCCAAAGTACTTCAGTTTTGCCTTTAATACCATTCCCTCAAGTGAGCAGTCTGGCTTTGTTTCCTGGAGTCTGGACTGGTTTGATCTTCTTGCAGTCCACGGCACTCTCAGAATTTTCCTCCAACACCACAGTTCAAAAGCATCTATCTTCCTTCGCTCAGCTTTCCTGTGCATGCAAAGAGGAGATTAAAGCTGTAAGATAGTGCATGAAGGGCAGACGGCCTGTAGCAAGGTGACCAGCACACAGCTGGGTGGTCTGTGAACTCCTGTTCCCACTGGCAAGCTGTTCTGACTCTGCTGTGTCTGTACGCGAAACGGCTTGGAGTCGAATTCGATCTTCCTAACGGGTTGCCTGGAGCTGCCTTGCTCATCAGTGTTGCTCTTGCTGCAACAGAGGACAATGGAGGGAGAATCAAAACTTAATTATCTGAGTGGGATCTAAGCCAGAAAAATCGCTGCTCTTCTAATATCTGCTGCAGGAACTTTTTGTGACCAGAGTGATGAAAGGAGGCCCTTTTGTACCCTGTGTTTTCCTCTGCAAATAAAGAGATGGGGGGATGTTTTAGGTTTGGCTGCACATTTTCTATCCTGCTGTGGAGGGTGAGCTTTGTGGCCGGCATTCTTGAACTCTACTTTTTGTGTGTGAAGAGCAAGTGTTGAATGATTTGAACAATTTGGGTCCATTTGAAAGCTAAACATGGAATTACTTAGATAGGAAATTGGGTCTTTTACTAAGCTTTCAGGATGTGCCGCTGGCTTCCAGTGGTACCAGCATACTTAACCAGGAAACCTCTAGCTTCTTTTGCCATAGGACATCGTGCAGCACTCTGAGGAGTAGCATATAATATTGGTAGTCAGATCCAATGCAATACACGTTGCTAGGCCTGGCACCCTTGATGAGCATGAATTGTTCCCCTGCATGCCTTGAAATATTGCAAAGGTTATCTCGGATCACATATGGCTTTGTTGATGACTCCGGGTTGACCGGTTGGGAGTGCTTGTGCAGTTGGACCAGCCCTGGCTGACACTTCCAGCCCAGCCATCTTGCTTCTTAGGTAAAGAGTAAAGGATGCAGCAGTAGCTTAATGCCCCATGAGACTGGCAAGTTGAGAATAGGCTATGATCATTCACATTTGCATTTGGAGCCAGTATAACTTCGAATATTGACGTTGCAGGCAAAGAAGACAAGGCTGTCTGAGAGTGTTCAAGGGAAATTTGGCTGGCCAAATTGGAGACGGGAATGCCAGGCTAGGTGGACCTCTTGGTGTGATCCTGCAGGGAAGCAAGCTCGTGTATTCACGTTTGTAAGATTTTTGAAGTTTCATAACGTTAGAGGGGGGAGTCCTCCCCCAACACAATTTGGATTCCACCCCTACAGAAATAACGTCTTCTTTTTTAATGTGAGAGATCTGATCATGGATCTCTTGCTGACCTGTGTAATTATGTGTTTATTCTGAGATTCCACGTAACTACTATGTTCTGCTCTTGGATTTGGGTTTTCTGGAATTTTTTCTGATGCATTCAGTCAGTGGTAGGCAGTTTAATACCCTTCAGATGTTGTGGATTGCAACTCCCATAATCCCTTTTCCGCGAACCCTGCTGACTGGGACTGATGGGACTTGTAGTTCGAAACTTCTGGAGGGCACCAAGTTGCCTACCTCTGCCCTAAATTGATTGGGATTTGATTTAGCATATTGGGCTTATATTTAGTAAATAAGTGTTTGAAATATACCATATTATTTTTACACCTTGAATAACTATCTCAGAGGTTTTTTCCAATAGCCTAAAGTATTTTGACTGAAGTATTTAGGGAGGAAAAATCAATTAAGTGTGTTTTAAATATTAAAGCTTTACTTGGAAATAATTTCTATTTGAATATTGATAAATATTTTAAGCCAGGACAATTCAGCATACTCTTCCTTGTTTAAATATAAAAGGGGGGACACAGCAAACTGTTATATAAATTATTATTATTATTATTATTATTATTATTATTATTATTATTTTAGCATGCCTATAGAGCTATGTCTTTATAGTAATTGCATATGCAAGCTTCCTAGGGGTAGTCACATGAAAAAAAGTTAATTAGAATTTTAAAATTGCTAGTATTGTTTTTGTTCATTATGGTACTAATTAATTTTTTATGAAACAATGCATTTTTAGAAATGGAAAGTTTTCCATGGGAAAAATGCAACAATGGAAAATTTTCTGCCTCACATCACTGGTTTTGGTTTAGTAACCTTATTTATGAGGCCTATTGGGGGGTGACTTCTAAGTTGTGGGAATTGGTTGTAGGAGAGGTATGGAGAGTTGAGTTTAATCTTCAGGGAAAAGAAGCTACAGTGTTCACACACAAACACACACACACACACACTGTAATCATCTGAACTTGGCCACAGTGTTGTCTAAGATCAGCCTTACCCATCATGGCGCCCTCCAGATGTTTTGGACATCAGCTTCCATCATCCCCAGCTGGCATGGCCAATGCTTGGATTTGTAGTACAAAACATCTGGATGATGCCTGGTTGGAGAGTTACCTTAGATAGAAGGCCAAACTTGTATGCCACAGTTTAGGGCACAGAACCTACCCATGTTATCTGATGTGATTATGGGCAGAGCTCTAGGTGAGATTCATCATTGTTTGGGTTGATTTCTGGTTCTGTCCTGTGGCCTCATGATCCTTTTCTGAGTGGCTTCTACTACTTCATATGTGTCCATGGCACATGTATTTATTATCCTTCATATAATTACCTTCACAAAACATTTCAACAACCCTGTAAGACATGGGTGGGCAACTTGTGGCTATGAAAAGGGCAAAAAGGAGGAACCTGGGAACTGCAAACCAGTCAGTCTGACATCCATCCCTGGGAAAATTCTGAAGCAGATTTTAAAGAAGTCAATCTGTAAGCGCCTTGAAAACAATGCAGTGATTACTAGAAGCCAACATGGATTTGTTAGGAACAAATCCTGTCAGACTAATTTGATCTCATTTTTTGATCGAGTAACCTCCCTTGTGGACTGTGGGAATGCTGTGGACGTTATATTTCTTGACTTCAGCAAAGCTTTTGACAAAGTGCCCCATGATATTCTGATTAACAAACTAGCTAAAAGTGGGCTTAGATGGAACAACTATTAGGTGGATTCACAGTTGGCTACAGAATTGGACTCAAAGAGTGCCTATCAATGGAACCTTCTCAAACTGGGGAGAGGCAATGAGTGGGGTGCCGCAGGGCTCAGTCCTGGGCCCGGTGCTCTTCAACATTTTTATTAACGATTTGGACGAGGAGGTGCAGTGAACGCTTATCAAATTTGCAGATGACACAAAATTGGGTGGGATAGCTAATACCCTGGAAGACAGAAACAAACTTCAAAGTGATCTTGATAGGCTGGAGTGCTGGGCTGAAAACAACAGAATGAAATTTAATAGGAATAAATGCCAAGTTCTACATTTAGGAAATAGAAACCAAATGCACAGTTACAAGATGGGGGATACTTGGCTCAGCAATACTACAAACGAGAAGGGTCTTGGAATTGTTGTAGATCACAAGCTGAATATGAGCCAACAGTGCGATATGGCTGCAAGAAAGGCAAATGCTATTTTGGGCTGCATTAATAGAAGTATAGCTTCCAAATCACGTGAGGTACTGGTTCCTCTCTATTCGGCCCTGGTTAGGCCTCATCTAGAGTCTTGCGTCCAGTTCTGGGCTCCACAATTCAAGAAGGACGCAGACAAGCTGGAGCGTGTTCAGAGGAGGGCAACCAGGATGATCAGGGGTCTGGAAACAAAGCCCTGTGAGGAGAGACTGATAGAACTGGGCATGTTTAGCCTGGAGAAGAGAAGATTGAGGGGAGACATGATAGCACTCTTCAAATACTTGAAAGGTTGTCACACAGAGGAGGGCCAGGATCTCTTCTCAATCCTCACAGAGTGCAGGACACAGAATAACAGGTTCAAGTTAAAGGAAGCCAGATTCCAGCTGGACATCAGGAAACACTTCCTGGCTGTTAGAGCAAGACGACAATGGAACCAGTGACCTCGGGAGGTTGTGGGCTCTCCCACACTAGAGGCCTTCAAGAGGCAGCTGGACAACCATCTGTCAGGGATGCTTTAGGGTGGATTCCTGCATTGAGCAGGGGGTTGGACTCGATGGCCTTGTAGGCCCCTTCCAACTATACTATTCTGTGGTTCGGCTTACAACTCTAATCATCCCTGACCACTGCCTATGCTGGCTAGGGCTGATGGATATTGTAGGCTAAAACATCTGGAGGGCCACAAGTTGCCCACCCCTGCTATCATATTGCAGGTGGGAGGCTGAGGGAGTGATCTTGAACAAGGCACTTAACTGGCTTATCCTGTAGTCAGGATGCGGCACGCCTAGTCTCATGGAGGGGCCAGGGTTTGGGAAAGAGTGCGTGCTTTACATGCAGAGGTCTCAGGTTCCTTCCCTGCAATCTCCAGCGAAGATCTCAGTCAGTAGAACTGAGGGAAAACCTCTGCCTGAGGTCAGAGACCTGATGGGAAGCCAAGGTAAGCAACGTTGGGCAAGATGGATCAATGGCCTGACCCTGTGTAATTCAATTTCATATGCGCGTATTTCTTACTCTGGAGATGTCTTCCCCAGATGTTTGGGGCTCCCATCAGCCCCAGCCAGCATGGCCAATGGTCAGGAATGGTGGGAGCTGAAGTCTGAAACATCTGGAGGGCACCAGGTTGGGGAAGGTTGCTCTGGAGTGCCGAAATTGTCAGCTGTCAATGAACACCTTTGCTTCAATCCCTTTTGATCTGTATGTTCCCCGTCTGTCCTCTATTGCTGTCTGCATTCTATTTAGCAGGCCTCTCTGATAGGATTTATTCTCAGTAAACATCTCCCAGTTGTTTTCTCTCCCAATGTTGCTGTGAGTGGGTGGATTGGCATTTCCTCTTGTAATGCCCCCATAGGATCTGAGCTCTGGGAGGATCCCAGCTCATCTCTTGCTCTCAGCCAAACCCTCCTTCATTGGCCAGCCAACCAGCCATCCTTCCTGCCAGATGTCCAGTTCCTTGGAAGCAACAACTTGCACTTGGTGACTTTTTCGATTTCCCCCCGATTTCAAAGCATCATTTTGTACTCTCAGCTGGTGGCTCTAATGCCTTTTAGTTAGCACAAGCTAGAGCCCACTAGATCACTGCTTTGCTATTTCAACTAGAAGCCTTAATACTCCCTGTCTGGTTACAAGTTCCTCTCCCCCTGTACAAATAAAACGCTGAGGAATAGGATAGCTGTGATGGACTATGTTACTATAGTGTGTTAATAAGAACTGATGTAGTATTAGCAGCTAAGAGCATGAGCTCAGATGTTCCTGGCAAAAAACTCTATTTGGCCACAACTTTGCAGGTGCCCTAAGGAAACCCACTTTTCTCTCCTCTGGCTCCTCTGTATGCATGATGGAGAAAATACTGGCCTCACTTCAAAGGATGTTGTAAGGATTATTCAGGTCGTATTTGATGTGCTTAGCTGCCTGTTGCATACTCTTTTCATGGAGAATTATCTCAGTGCTTATATTCTCGGAAGTACTTGAATGATTCAGGCTAATCAAAGTGGATGGAATATCTTGAAATGACATGTCATTCTAAAAGGATGTGGAATGGCCAGGTGGAAGTCTTCTGCCCCTTGAGAACCTCTGCAGAACGATGGTTGCTGGAATGCTTTTAGAGAGAAAACGTATTCAATTGAGGCCCTGCCTAGCTATTGTCTTTTGCTTCCATCTCTCTGTCCTCCATTGCGAAGGGAGTTCTTGAAAGTGTTGGAATAGCCATTTGTTATCCTGGCTTTTGTGGCCTTTGCACCACGGTTTGGTTTTTGGGTGACTGTGTAGGAAGACTAGTAGCAGGGATACTTAGGAAACCAGTTTAAGTATTGTGAGGTTCTCCCACGTGAGGTTTTTATTGTGTGATTGCCCTGCCTCATTCATGGAAATTTATGGGGTGAGGGGTGGCCAGATGATGTTTCCTATTTGTAACACTCCCATGTTTTCCCAACACTACACCTGCCTATCTTACCACAAAAAAATCAGTTGAAGAGGGAAATGTGGAATAGTATTGGGCAAAAGGCTGGATAATAATAATAATAGAATAATAGAATAGCAGAGTTGGAAGGGGCCTACAAGGCCATCGAGTCCAACCCCCTGCTCAATGCAGGAATCCACCCTAAAGCATCCCTGACAGATGGTTGTCCAGCTGCCTCTTGAAGGCCTCTAGTGTGGGAGAGCCCACAACCTCCCTAGGTCACTGGTTCCATTGTCGTACTGCTCTAACAGTCAGGAAGTTTTTCCTGATGTCCAGCCGGAATCTGGCTTCCTTTAACTTGAGCCCGTTATTCCATGTCCTGCACTCTGGGAGGATCGAGAAGAGATCCTGCCATGTCTGTTCCCTCCTGAGACCCGAGTCTGCTGAAGCCTTGCCTGCCTTGCCCAGGGAAGGTGGCCTCCAGGTTTTATGAGGGTGAGCTTGGATATGCATGACAGTGTGTAGGGGCCGGGTGGGAAAGCTGTTTCTGGGTGGAGGCTCCAAGTTACACATTTGTGAGGCTGTGAGCCTTGAGAGAACTACTGGGCTGATGATATTGACTCATTCGTTGTTAGGAAACTGTAACCCTTCTGTGTAATCAGGATGTTGCAATAGCAGATTCTGTGACGCAGGAATCTTTGTAGCGTGGAAGCGGCTCCCATGGTTAAACTGGCTTTTTAAACAGAAATGTAGTGTTGACTGCAAGGCACATGGAAGTGAAATACCACTCCTGTGTCCTCTGGGCTCCCCTTTGGAAGTCAGAACTATTCTGGGCATTTGTTTTATGCTTGCTACTAAGGCTGTGAGGCAGCTGCTCTAGTGGCAAAGGGTCTCCAACGGCTATGGCTTCTTGAAGCTCCCCCCTCCGCTGTCTCTAACAAGTTTCATTTGAACTTGATTTTCAGCCATCCAGTGTCTCTCATTCCCATGGTGTGTTTCTTCCCACCCAGTTTCAGTTTGCCAGCTTCTAGGGTCTCTCGCCCAGGTTCTTTATCTCCTGGATCAGGTACAGAGAGCAGCATGTGGAGACGCATACAAGTGTGGGCCCTGTCTGTTCATGTATCTGCCCTGTTTACATCTAAACTGGTGGTAGTGGTGGTGGGAATCTAACTTTAACATTAAAGGGGATGCACGAATAAGGAGAACTGAATCTTTGCCGTCATTGTAAGTCATTCTGGGAGCCTTTTCTGGCAAAAGATAATGTACATAAATAAATTAAATAAAATTGCTTGCTCAATTTGGGCTCTCTTCTTTCTGGCCCAACTCACTTCCAGTACAGGAGCAAGACTTGGGGTGAGCATGGAGGGAAGCGCTTGAAGCGATGGGAGAGCAGCGGGGTGAGGAAGGAGAGTTCAGCTCCGCTCATGTTATGTGCTCGTTGCTGTGTTAAAATTCGCATCGCTTCCAAGCTGCTCTGCATGTGATCAAAAGACGTCATGTCTACGTCTCCCTGTGAAGGAGATCATGATGGGTCTTCATTTCCTTCGGAATGGGCACTACTCTTCCTTGACAAGGTCTGTACTTTTTCATAGGTAAGCTGAACTCTGCTTGACACACCCACCAGGCTCTTCGCTAGGTCCGGCACCACGTTTGAAGGGCCTGGACAAGCATCACCCTTTCTTTCCCCTGCCACGAGATTACCAGGTATCAGGACCATCAGGCCACTGGAACGGCCCAGTGTGACGCTTACTACAGCACTAAAAGAAAAATAAATCCATCCTGCGAGTGTTACTCATTGCTGACTGTGCCTGGTAAACTTGCTGGAAGGCATGCCAGGGTGGCACTTTGGGAGTCAGCCGGGACAGGCAACGGTGGAAGATGGCACTTATGAGTTTGGGGCATCTCTTTTCTCTTAAGGGCCTGGTTCTCAGTTGTGAAAAGCTGGGCAAGCAGTTACAGCAACAGCAGCCACCTTCCTGCCCCCAAATGACTCTGGGGCCCATTGCAGTGTCGCAAAGGCATGCTATATTGGGGGCAGGGCTAGAAGCCTGGAGGATGGGGTGCAGGGAGGCGTGGACGCGGCTGCAGCAGCCACCCAGCCTGATGATTCATCTCTTGGCTGCAGACACTTTCAGCTTTGCTTTAAATGAATAAAGAAATAATGCTAGCTTCATCCGTGGTGGACCTTGACCATACCATATGCAGATGTTAAGCCTCTACTTCAAGCCTGCGGGGGAAATACAAGAAAAAAGTTGGTAAGGGGGGAAACCAGAAACAATTAAAAAAAACATTCTTTTCCAGGGATTTTTGAAAAAATTGGAGACGGGAACTTTTTTCTTGAATTTTTCTGGGTCCCCCCCCCCCCAGTTTTTTCCCCAGGCCTTCACATCTCTACTTTCACCTACTTCATTCCATAACACCTTTGTTTGGCACCAAAAACCTTCACTTTGTAAAGCCCTAAAGATTTCCGTCAAGAGCTGGCTCATTTGTTTCACTGTTGACACTAAGGGGGGATCTACACTACTGCTTTAAAGCGCTTTATAACAGTTTTGACAACTGTTGGGGCCCAGGACACATGGCATATACAGTTTTCAAAACGTTTTCAAAGTCCTTTAAAGTGCTTTAAAAGCAGTATTGTAGATCCCCCCTGAGTTCTGTCCCTATGTGTGTCCCACCAGAAAGAGTTTTGCCCCAAACACACTGCATGTTATGAAAATGTGGAGCGGATGTAATGCTGAGAGTTTGTGAGAGGACCCTCTGCTCCCCTGTTGGGTTTTTATGAGTCTTTCTAGAGAAGTGGCTAAGACCCCTCTTTCCTTGCCTGCCAGGGGATGAAGGATGAAGGGGGAAAGTCCACTCCAACACTCTTCTCTTGGATATTAGCAAGCTCCAAGGTCTTTTGCAAGCCCTCTTTGGAGAGATGATCTGGTGCTGAAGAAAAGGGAAGCTGAGAACCAGGAGCTCTACTCCTATTAAAAGTTCTCCTGTTAAAATATTGCTTTGTTTCTGGAATGTGTCTTGGAGGTTGGTCTTCGTGGCTCCCATTAATCCTTCTTCCAATCCCTGTTGCGAGCTTTGCTTCCCCAGAAATCTCGAGCAGTTATTTTTTTATATACTGAGATGCCTTGGCTCAGATGTTTTGAGTGATTCCTTTTCTCCTATCTTCTCCCAAGTTCCCAAGACAGTACCATGATGATGATGATGATTGATGATGATGATTTACATTTATATACCGCCCCATAACCAAAGCTCTCTGGGCGGTTTATATGTTTAATTCCTCACACAGAGTGGCTTTGTCAGCCATTGCTGCCATATGAGGGAAGTAACAGAGGATCCAAATGCTCGATCCCAAGGCCTCATCCTGAGGAAGGCACGCTCTCAAAATTTCTCTCCCTCAGAGTAGCAGGGGATGGGAAGAGAAAAGTCAGATGAGTTGTCTGGCTCGTATATTGTTCTGTCCACACACACCAGGAGGGCAACCAGGATGATCAGGGGTCTGGAAACAAAGCCCTATGAAGAGAGAATGAAAGAACTGGGCATGTTTAGCCTGGAGAAGAGAAGATTGAGAGGAGACATGATAGCACTCTTCAAAGACTTAAAAGGTTGTCACACAGAGGAGGGCCAGGATCTCTTCTCCATCCTCCCAGAGTGCAGGACACAGAATAACGGACTCAAGTTAAAGGAAGCCAGATTCCGGCTGGACATCAGGAAAAACGTCCTGACTGTTAGAGCAGTACGACAATGAAACCAGTTGCCTAGGGAGGTTGTGGGGTCTCCCACACTAGAGGCCTTCAAGAGGCAGCTGGACAAGCATCTGTCAGGGATGCTTTAGGGTGGATTCCTGCATTGAGCAGGGGGTTGGGCTTGATGGCCTTGTAGGTCCCTTCCAACTCTGCTATTCTATGATTCTATGACCACTGTGGCAGTGGTCTCACTCCACATGGGGAAACGTTGCCGGAGCCAGTAAAGGAGATGGTATCTCTCATCAGACCAACCAGTTGCTTTAAAATGCTATATATTTTTATTTCTCTCTCTCTCTCTCTCTCTCTCTCTCTCTCTCTCTCTCTCTCTCTCTCTCTCTCTTCCTCCCTCTCTCCCACACACCCACATCACACCACACACACACACACACACACACACAGAGAACAGAAACCATCTTTTGTAGTCTAACCTTATTCTGGTTGCGCTTTTTATACTGTATTTCGTAATTGTGTTTTTAACCTGTTGGATGTTTTTTGTGGTTTTAATTTTTGTGAACCGCCCAGAGAGCTTCGGCTATTGGGCGGTATAAAAATGTAATAAATAAATAAATACTAATAAATACAAGCCCAAAAGCATGCATGCGAATGGTAAATCTCTGAGTTTTGGTAAGCTGTTAAAACCAGTTGTCTAGTAAAGCTCAGGAGTTCTTGTTTTAACTTTCCTACTGCTTGACCTTGGGCAAGACAGCATCCTCACTGCTGTGGCTATAGCATCTTACTGGAGCCTTTGCAGGAGGCTGTATGGGCCGAAAAGCTTACAAAAACATTATGAGTGCCTTGGGACAGAAGACACTTAAGAGCCAAGTATTGACTTGTTCTTTCTGTCCAAGGTGTGGCTATATTTCAGCTCTGTTAAATCTAGGATGTGGGTTTAAAAACAAGGCAGAGATGTGCTCTTAGTATCTTGACAATTTGACCTTGGTGCCTGAAAAGTCCATTTTACTTTATATTTGGAAGATTACATTGCATCCTGTGTCTTACAATAACTAAAAAGTTTATGATTATTTTTTTCCTGTTTGTGTGAGGAGCCTATTCCGAGAATCAATTGTGATTTTGATTTCCACTGTGAGCTGCAGATGTTGTGTGTGTGTGCTTCTCCCAATAATGGAGAGACTTAAAAAGAAAGCAGAGAATTGTTGACATTTTGCAAAGAATATGACTGGAGATCAGGGCCTTAGCAACAAGAGTTAGGGTGGATCTAGTCCCCAATGAGATATTTCAGGGCTCTTCTCTTAATTTTCTTAAATATTTTTTTAGAAGTTTCTTTATATACTGATATCTCTTATACCGAGAGATACAAAAAAATGTGCAGGCAGTATTCTCTAGTTGTTCAGTAGGAAATAAACCTGTTTCCACCTTCCTATGTTCTGACCAAAAGTACTGGAAATAATTGACAAGCACATGGCACATACTTTTCAATTTCATTAAATGAATTAACTTACGGCCCAATATTAAGCAAATTTAATCAGAGGTAAATCACTGTATTTTCAATGGGACTTTCTTTCTAGTGTGTTTGTGATTGAAGCCTTAAACCATTTGTATTTCATGTAGACTTGAGATGTCCTTCTATGTACCCACCAACTACAACATTCCTATCTGAAGGTCTGCTTACTGTTTGCATTGCAGATAAGCAAGAGACTTTGCCCAAATTCCTTGAGTTCCTGCTTAGTGCTTCTAACCCCTAGAGCATATAAGGGCTGACCTTTTCCTGCCTCCTGCGTCTTTCTCTCTGTATCATTTTTTTATTTAAAAAATGAGTGTAAACAGTAGGGATAAATGTATCAGTCTATTCCCAGTCAAAGTCTTGTGTATTTAATCATTAGTCTGTTCCATCCAATTTCTACAAATGATTTTTTTTCAATCACATGAAAAATGACATTTATGTTTGTATAATAATAATAATAATAATAATAATAATAATAATAATATTTATTTCTTACCCGCCTCTCCCTTTGGATTGAGGCGGGGAACAACATTAGAACAGGAATTAATACATCTTAAAAATTCATGATTTAACATTGATCTGGATAGGCCTGCCGGAAAAGGCTAGTCTTTAAAGCTGCCTTAAAATCACACACAGAGTTAATTTTACGAATCTCCTCCAGCAGGCTGTTCCACAATCTGGGGGCGACAGAAGAAAAGGTCCTCTGGGAAACTGATGTCAGCCTAGTTTAAGCTGACTGAAGTAAGTTCACCCCAGAGGACCTGAGTGTGCGGGGCGGACTGTATGGGAGAAGGCGATCCCGCAGGTAACCTGGACCCAAACCATTTAGGGCTTTTAAGGTAACGACCAACACTTTGTACTTTGCCCGGAAACTAATTGGCAGCCAGTGGAGTGACTTTAATGTTGGGGTAATATGCTTATCCCTAGATGTACTGGTGACCAACCTGGCTGCCCTATTTTGAACTAGTTGAAGTTTCCGAACTACGTACAATGGTAGCCCTATGTAGAGCGCATTACAGAAGTCAAGCCTTGAGGTTACCAGCGCGTGCACTACTGTCTTTAGATCTTCTGACTCTAAGAAGGGGCGCAGCTGGCGTATCAGCCGAAGCTGATAGTAGGCACTCCTGGCCGTCGCATCTATCTGGGTTGTCATTTGGAGCAACGGATCCAGGAGCACCCCCAAACTGCAAACACAGTCTTTCAGGGGGAGTGTAGCCCCATCCAGAACTGGCTGACACACCTCCAAACCTAGATCAGAGCCCTTGACAGGAAGCACCTCCGTCTTGTTTGGATTCAGCTTCAGTTTGTTTTTCCTCAACCAGCCCGTTACCGCCTCTAAGCATTCATTCAGAGGAGACACACTATCCTTAGCTTACACTGTTGTCAAAGGCATGGAGAAGTATATTTGGGTGTCATCGGCGTACTGATAGCACCCTGCCACATGCCTCCAGTTGATCTCTCCCAGCTATTTCATGTAGATGTTAAACAGCATTGGGGATGGGATGGCACCTTGTGGTACGCCATATAACAGCTCCTTTTTTGAGGAGCAACTATCCCCAAGCATCACCATCTGGAACCTACTTGAGAGGTAGGACCGGAACAACCAGAGCACAGTGCCCCCGATTCCCAAACCCCTCAGTTCCAGAAGGATACCATGGTCGATGGTATCAAAAGCTGCTGAAAGGTCCAAAAGTACAATTTCCCCCCAATATATATGCATTTTTGTATGCAATGTTTGAACCAAGAATTGCATTACAAAATTTGTGGAAGTGTACTGTCGCAAGGATAACTGTGTTCAGATCCACCTGTTAGTCCAGGGAGTGCGAAATAGGTTGGCTTACTTAAAAATATGGACCAAACAAAATTCATCCCCCATCCCTAGGTAAGTGGTGTCAATTAAACAGCTCCCCAGTTTTAGTGAAAAGCCAAACGCCACCCTGAGAGAGGAGCAGGTTCAGATGGAGCCTCTCTCTCTCTTTCCACCTCTAGCCTTGTTAAGGGAGATGCCTAACATTGATCATGATCATGGTGACTTGGCTGTAGCCTTGCCCATGTTTATTGGACGTGGATTGGATGTGTTATGTTGAAGCAGATAGCTTGCGTAGAAATGAATGATGATTTTCATCCAGATGTCACTGCCTTTTGAAGGAAAGCCGTCTTACAGGAAGGTGCAATTTTGTGGGATGTGCTTCCGCCCAAAGTAGATGGAACGAGACATTGGGCCTGTTCAGATGACACGCTAAGCCATGGTTAGGCCACTAACCCTTTTGCAGCAAATGGTTAGTGAGCATGTTAAACCATGGTTATGTAGCCACCATGGTTAGGAATTTATTTATTTATTTATTTATTACATTTTTATACCGCCCAATAGCGGAAGTTCTCTGGGCGGTTCACAAAAATTAAAAACCATGAAGAGCATAAAAACAACCAACAAATTTAAAACACACAGACAACATACAATATAAAAAGCACAACCAGAATAAAACCACACAGCAAAAATTAATATAGGTTAAAATATGAGATTAAAACAGCAAAGTTTAAATTTAAGTTAAATTAGGTGTTAAAATACTGAAAAAATAAAACGGTCTTCAGCTGGCGACAGAAAGAAAACAATGTAGGTGCCAAGCGAACCTCTCTGGGGAGCTTGTTCCACAAGCCACCTGCCTCACTTCCTTTGGCAGGGGCTCACGGAGAAGGGCCCCTGTAGATGATCTTAAGGTCCGGGCAGGCACATATGGGAGGAGGCGTTCCTTAAAATAACCTGGCCCCAAACCATTTAGGGCTTTGAATGTTAATACCAGCACTTTGAATCGGGCCCGGACCTGGAATGGTTCATACGACACACTAAGCCATAATGTTTAGCTCAAAATCCTTCACCACCATGGCTTACCATGTTGTCTGAACAGGGTCATCGTGGGAGACCATTTTGTTGGTAATTGTGCACTAACCAAATCTCTGGGAAAGAAGAGGACAGAGAACTTCCCTTCACTGTGTGTGAATAGCAAGTGGCTGTATTTAAAAGCCTTCTCAGAGATGAAATTAGAATCTGCCTTTTGCTTGTTTTGTGTGTGTGTGTGTCTGTGTGTGTGTGTGTTTGTTTGTGTGTGTACGTTTTGGTATTTTAGGCAGAGCCATGCGCCTAAGTGATGAAATTACTCAGGGAAATAGCATGGAAGTCATTACAATGACTCACCCTGGCTATTGCTAGGACTGTTTCTTTCCTGTTGGCCAGAATATTGTCTTGGTGTTAACCTCTCCTTTTGAGCTAGAACTTGCCATTATATAACAGACAATTTCTCTGTGGGTTTGTTGTTGTTGTTTTGTGTTTAGAGCATCCAGCATAAACGTGTGTGGGCGAAACATGAGGCTGCCACAGAAAACAGCATCTCTGTGTTGAGTTTTCCCCTGGTGCTATACACGATCATGTTACTTTAACTTGTTACACCATTTGCATGTGTGTTGCACAACCGCACATCATTTGTAGTGGTGAGGGGGGGGAGTACAGTGGTGATAACTATGAGTAAGTGATTCTGCACATTATGCAGGGAAAGGGGGAGAATTCATCAAGGGGCTGTTGTCTTTGCTGTCAAGTCCTATGTCAAACTAAACATAGTCTTGCACTTAGAATACCTGGGGCCATAGCTAGACCTAAGGTTTATCCCTGGATTGTCCAGGGGTCAAACCTGTTCACCTAGGTTCCACACAGGGGATCCAGTGCTCAGGCAGGGGCGAACCCTGGATGATCCCAGGATAAACCTTAGGTCTAGCTGTGGCCCTGTTAATTTCAGGAATAGGTGTATATTGTGGAGGTGTATTGCCTGATCCTCCAAAGTGTTTTGTGGAGGTAAATTTGTTATGGCCTCACTTCATTGCTATACGTAGTTTATACTGAGCTTTTGAAAGAGGGTAGAGGAAGAGGGCAAAGCACATAAACATAGACTATCCAAGCCTTCAGCAACCTGGTTCCCTACAGATGTTTTGGAGTACAACTCCAAGAATTCCTGACCACTGCCAATACTGGCTAGAGGTGATATGAGTTGAAGGCAAATACAACAAGAGGGCACCAAGTTGGAGAAGCCTGTTCCAGGGCTTTTCTCTACACGGCATGTAAGAAATGGGGAGGAGGTGTGATAGAGATGGTTCAGGGCAGGCCACCCCAAAAGCCCTAAAAACAAAGTAATGTGTGTGAAATGTGAAATTCCATACAACAGTCTTCTGCAACCTGGTGTCCTCCAGATGTTTTAGGCGCCAACTTCCATCATGCCTTGAACACTGTCTGTACAGGAAAGGTAGAATATAAATGAGAACATAAATAAATTAAATAAATTATCCCTGACTAATGGCCATGCTGGCTGGGGCTTGTGGTAGTTGTAGTCCAAAACATCTGGAGGGCATTGGGTTAGGGAAGACTGGAGCGCCCAGAAAAATGAAGTGTGTGGAACCCACATGGATACTGGAGTACATTCAGAACCTACCCTGGGTTTGTGACTTGTTCTGGAATTAAAGCAAAGTGGTCTAATTATCCCATGTATTGCAATTAAATTTTAGTAGCAGAATACCAAATACTTATTATGTGCAATATATTCAAAGACGTTTTGAAAAAGCGTAGTTAGTTTTTCCTACCCATCCCCCAGCATGCAGGCATGAATATGAATTTTTGTGAACCGCCCAGAGAGCTCCGGCTATTGGGCGGTATAGAAATGTAATAAATAAGTAAGTAAGTAAGTAAGTAAATAAAACTTGCTTGGCCACTGTGCTGGAAAGCTTCCTCAAACATACCCCAGCTGCAAGTTGGTACCTAAAATGGGGTACCCCGTTGAGGAAGTGAAAGATGGCGAATTCACTGTGCTGGACTCCAGGGCTGGGGGGAAATCCCAGTCACAGGCCTTGACGTCTGCATCTAGGGCGTGTTTTCTTTTTCAGCGTTATGAAAGGGTGTTTCCGAAAAAAATGTGGTATTGGTGCTTAGGAATTTAAAGTGTTTCATTAAGCTCTGGCAGCTATACGACACTTCTTGTTCTGCTCCAAAAGCTACCAAAGGACTACTTGTGGCCAGGTCTGTGTTATAATTCACAAAGCATCAGAGCTCACCTGAGGCACCTGTAATGTAAACCTTACTTGCATATTTTGCTCTGGTAATTGCTGTGCTGTGGTGGAAATGGTGCCAAAATGTCCCGGTAGAATAGGCTTCTCCAACTTGGTGCCCTCTTGTTGTGTTTGCATGCAACTGCCATCAGCCCTGGCCAGTACTGGCATGGTCAGGAATCCCTGGGAGACATAAATGCCATGTATTGGCCTGTCTCTTCTGGACACACTAGCTCCTTGCCCCTTCACTCTTATTTTATTTCAGTTAAAGCAGACAAGATAAAATATCCACTGACATAGGAAACACAAAGGTCCTCATGGTTGCAGAAGTCTAACTATAAAAACCACCCGAAACAATATCACATTTAAAACACTTCTGGAAAAAGCTGAGATGGATCTCCTTGGACCACAACATGCTTTGCAAGCAGGTGGGTCGCAGGTTCCATCCCTGACGCCTCGAGTTTCAGTTCATCTATTACATTTCTTTACCCACCCACCCCAGTAGCCAAAGCTTCCTAGACGGTTTACAGAGATTAAAAGGATGATATCAGGTATCGGGTAGGAAAGGCAACTCCCTAAGACAGACTTCCTCAACCTGTGGCCTGCCACAAGTTTTGGACTACAACTCTCATCAGCCCTAGCCAGCATGGCCAATGGCTAGGGATGATGGGAATTGTAGAATGTGTTCAGCATGTTCAGAGGAGGGCAACCAGGATGATCAGGGGTCTGGAAACAAAGTCCTATGAAGAGAGACTGAAAGAACTGGGCATGTTTAGCCTGGAGAAGAGAAGATTGAGGGGAGACAGGATAGCACTCTTCAAATCCTTGCAAGGTTGTCACACAGAGGAGGGCCAGGATCTCTTCTCGATCCTTCCAGAGTGCAGGAAACGGAATAATGGGCTCAAGTTAAAGGAAGCCAGATTCCAACTGGACATCAGGAAAAACTTCCTGACTGTTAGAGCAGTGCGACAATGGAATCAGTTACCTAGGGAGGTTGTGGGCTCTCCCACACTAGAGGCCTTCAAGAGGCAGCTGGACAGCCATCTGTCAGGGATGCTTTAGGGTGGATTCCTGCATTGAGCAGGGGGTTGGACTCGATGGCCTTTTAGGCCCCTTCCAACTCTGCTATTCTATGATTCTATGATTCTAAGACATATGGCGGGTTGGGGAAGGCTGCCCTAAGACCTTGGAGACCTGCTGCCAGTTGCGTAGATATTGTGAGTTAAATGGATACGCAGACTGATTCTGTATAAGGCAGCTTACTATATTCATAAATGTTCACTTTTTAATATTGATAGTCATGTGCCCACAAAACAGCCTACTGAAGTTCGCAACTCTTGCATTAAGCAGTGTTGTGTCTTTTTCCTTTTATTCTAAACTAGCAGAAGGACCTGGCTTTGTCCGGGTTGGAATTACCTTTCAGAGAAACCTTCAAGCAAACTTACACAGCTAACAGAGCTGGACACATTGTGCCCGTCCCGCCTGAGGGAAGGCATTGCTTCCTGGCAGCCCTTGCCATGGTCCATCCTTATAGCTCCCTGAGAAAGGGGTCTGTCCAATTCATTCCCTTCAGATGGAGCTGCCCCACAGAAGAGGGGAGGGGGCAGAGCTATAACTCAGCCTGCTAATCTTCCCTGGCGTCAAACTGTCCTTGTTCTTTTTTTTCCTACTTTAACTTTTTTCACTTCCAATATTGGGGGACTTAAAGAAGTCTTAAACATGGAAAGCATGAATGTTGTATGATTAAAATCTGCTCACTGCAGTGCTGAATCATGATACGAAGTTTGGTTGAAATGGAACAAATGGTATTTAAGCAATGAATCGTTAAAAAATGATTTGCTACCTTTTTGGTTCAAGATGGTGGTAGAGATGTGAAAGCCCAGAAAAAAACATGGAAAAATTTGGGGGGGAAGCATCGGGGAGGGGGGGTTTCCAGTTTTTTTCTGAAGCCTTCTTTGGGGGGTTTTCCAAAAAAAAAATTGATAAAAATGAAGGAAAATGGATTATGGAATGTTTTATATTAGCATGATGAATAAAATATTTAAGACAAGGTGTTCTCCAAATGTTTTCTAAAAACTATGTACAGTATCAGATTATTACAATTTCGGTGTTCACTAAAGACAAGCAAGTCTTGTCTTGCCCAAGTGAGGAAAATAAAAGGGAGCACAAGCTGGCATAAAGGAGTTGCGGGCAAACAATAAAAGATGCAAAAAAGCATTTTGAAGAGCACATCGCTGATAATATCAAGTCCAACAATAAAGAATTCTTTAAATATATCAGAAGCAGGAAACCAGCGAGGGAAACCGTTGGACCGTTGGATGACAGTGGAGTTAAGGGAGTACTAAAGGAGGACAGGGAGATTGCAGAGAAGCTGAATGAATTCTTTGCATCAGTGTTCACTGCAGAGGATACAGGGCAGATGTCTTATGGATCAGTAAGTGGTTAAAGAACAAAAAGCAGAGAGTAGATATAAGTAGTCAATTCTCCTGGTGGATGGAAGTAAATAGTGGGGTCCCGCAGGGATTGGGATTGGGACCAATTCTTTTCAACTTGTTCATAAATGATCTGGAATTAGGTGTGAGCAACTAAAACGATGAAGGGGCTGGAGCATCTCCCCTGCGAGGGAAGGTTACATCAACTGGAATTGTTTAGCTTGGGGGGAAAAGGAGATAAGCCGAAACTTATAAAAGATACCAGTTTGTCATCCATGCTAAAGCACAAATTCTGATTTGTGAGCATCTGTGGTTTTGGGTTTAGCATATGTCAGTCATATTTATTTATTTATTTATTTATTACATTTATATACCGCCCCACAGCCGAAGCTCTCTGGGCAGTTTACAACAATTTAAAATAGTAAACACTAAAAGTATACAAAAATTAAAAAAACATAAAAACAGTATAAAAACAACAGTATCCATTTAAAAACAACAATTCTGGGGGCCATTAAAAACAAACTTAACGTTGTTAAATGCTGTTAAAAAGCCTGGGAGAAGAGAAAAGTCTTGACCTGGCACCGAAAAGATAACAACGTTGGCGGCAGGCGAGACTCATCGGGAAGATCATTCCACAGTTGGGGGGCCACCACTGAGAAGGCCCTCTCCCTTGTTGCCATTCTCCGAGCTTCCCTCGGAGTAGGCACTCGGAGGAGGACCTTAGATGTTGAGCGCAGTGTACGGGTAGGTTCATGTCGGGAGAGGCGTTCCGTCAGGTATTGTGATCAGGTTACCAAGTGCCTATTCCTGTTATCAGCTCAGGTCGTAAATACAATACAATACAAAATAGCATTGTATTGTGCCATAATCTATATTCTGTGTAAAAAAAATGTAAGATGGGGAAACCATGAACATTGGGGTTCCATGGCCACTAGCCTGTAGAACAAGGAAGAGCAACTCTAGGACAAGAGATTTTTTCTAAAAAATGCAACAACCCACTGCACCAGACAAATCAACTCCTAGACCTTGATCACTGGAAGCTTTTCAGGGTCCCACTCTGGCTAGTGTTGCCAGAAACTACCCCACTTGCTTCTTCATGACTATGGACTAGAAACTTGCTTTTTAAAAATAGCTGAGTTTTTTCACATCCAGCCCTAGTCATAATTCAAATCTATCTCTAAAGGGCATGGAAGAAGGAAAAAACTAGCATTTGGTGCCTATCTCTCCTCTCTCATCTCACACTATTGCCCCGCTCGTGCTCTCCGCTCCTCTGATGCCATGCTTCTCGCCTGCCCAAGGACCTCCACTTCCCTTACTCGGCTTCGTCCTTTTTCTTCTGCTGCCCCTTACGCCTGGAACGCTCTTCCAGAACACTTGAGAACTACCAACTCAACCACAGCTTTTAAAACTCAGCTAAAAACTTTTCTTTTCCCTATAGCTTTTAAATATTGAGTTTGTTCTGACTCTATACTGTTAGCTTCACCCTACCGGGTGCCTGTTTACACTTCCCTGTGCCTGTTTGCATTCTCTTTCCCTCCTTATTGTTTACTACAACTTTATTAGATTGTAAGCCTATGCGGCAGGGTCTTGCTATTTACTGTGTATAATCTGTACAGCACCATGTACATTGATGGTGCTATATAAATAAATAATAATAATAAGAGAGAATTGTCCTTCTTTGTGTTTTCTCCTGGGTACCACTTCAGGTATATTGAGGCTCAAGACTGTGCACTTAGGTATCCCCATTCTCCCCACCCCTGGGCTATGGGGATTGTGATATTGAAGGAAGTAGTTTCCTGGAATCTAAGGGACTGTTTTATTTATTTATTTATTTAATTTCTATACCGCCCAATAGCCGAAGCTCTCTGGGCATAACGAAACAACCAACAATTTAAAAACACAAATACAAAATACAATATAAAAGCACGACCAGGATAAAACCACACAGCAAAAATTGATGTAGGTTAAAACATGAGATTAAAACAGCAGAGTTTAAATTTAAGTTAAATTAGGTGTTAAAATACTGAGAAAATAAAAAGGTCTTCAGCTGGCAACTTGTGGTGATATGGGTTGCATGTTGCGTGGGAAAGGGGACCCTCCCACTTGGCCCCCCTATTCATGACCCAGGACAGCTGTAGAAAGAGGTGTTCCAGTTGCTTAGCTCCATTCACTTCAGTGAGAACTCTTCAGAGAACCTCTTGGTAGTTTCTGCCTTGGGTTGTGTGTGGGGAGGGGGCAATTTCCACCTCCAAACACCCAAATATTCTGGGTTGGGATTAGGTGTTTAAATGAAGTTCTGTGTGTGTGTGTGCTCACGCTGGCTTCTGGGACAGAGCTACATGACTGGTACCGCATACATCTGGTCAGGCCTATATCAGCCTGCTTGAAGAAATTTAGGCATTGAGCCATAACTCCAGCTACGTCATGTTGCCCATTTTGCTTTGGAATGTGCAAGCCCTCAGTACGTGTCTGTCCCACACTACCCAGACTAGCTCTGTGGCGGCTGCTTTGACCTATTTCTTATTGAGTTGGCAAGCCTGTGTCCAGGCTGTACTACTCCAGACTTTGGATGGGGCTCACATGATTGATTTGTTTCTCCCATACGAAAAAGTCCCCTTTACAAGGAACTCTAGCATGCTAAGGGAACGGGTTCTATCCGAGACTTTCCCGTAACACTTTATTTCATTTCTATGCTGTCCAATAGCTGAAGCACTCTGGCTAGTTCACAACAATTAAAACCATAAACTACAACGTGATAAAATATAAAAGTTTAAAAGTGCAGTATAAAATAAACACAAAACCCGAAATAAACCCAGCAGCAGTGAAAAATTTAAAATATAGTAGCAGATTTAAAACATGTTAGTTTCCTGTGTGCAGAGAAATTTTCACGTGAGCCCTTACAGGCTGAAGTGATTCAGTGCAGTCACATCCAATGCATATCACTGAGAGCTACACTTTGGTGGCTCAATGTCTTTGGGCCAAATATAGAAACAGCCGTTTTTAGCTCCGTTTGGTGATGCTTCTCCTCTCTCCCCTTTCAGGATCAATTTGACACGATCGAGCGCCACACGCAGTGGGGCCTGGACCTGGTGGACAAATACGTCAAGTTTGTGAAAGAGCGGACAGAAATTGAGCAGGCGTATGCAAAGCAGCTCAGGTAGGTATGCAGGTGGTGGTATGAGGGCAGGTGTGCCCTGCAGGTGATGACAAAGGCTTGGAGTCAACTTTCACATCTAAGCAGGAAGGAGCCAGATGACAAGACCCACGGTTTTGTTTATGCTTGGCTCTGGGAAGAGCTGCTCAGATCCAGCAAGCCAATTCTTAATTGGGGCTTTCAGATTAATTCCCATCATGTATCTTATCTGAGCTCTTTAAAAAGTTTTCTCCCTCCCTATGTTCTTGTTCTCTCTCTCTCTCTCTCTCTCTGATTTACTGGCTTAACAGAATTCCAACTTTGTCCAATTTTCAAGTCACAGTCTCTGTTCTCTCACACCATCCATTCCTGTTTCTCTCCCCCTTCTTAAAACTGTCTCCTTCACAGCCTTTTGTTCCAAGAGTCCCTGAAGGGAATCATAGAATAGCAGAGTTGGAAGGGGCCTACAAGGCCATCGAGTCCAACGCCCTGCTCAATGCAGGAATCCACCCTAAAGCATCCCTGACAGATGGCTGTCCAGCTGCCTCTTGAAGGCCTCTAGTGTGGGAGAGCCCACAACCTCCCTTGGTAACTGATTCCATTGTCGTACTGCTCTAACCGTCAGGACGTTTTTCCTGCTGTCCAGTTTTTCCTGAGATCCAAAGGCTCTCTTCTGTTAGAGCCCTTTTTTAGGAAGACCCAGAAAAGTCAAAAACGTCTGCTTGACCGGCTCCTCCAGGAATCATCCAAGTCCGTTTGTTGGTTTCCTCAGCTATGACTCCCATTTCTCCCCCCACCCTCTTGCTCTTGGCTGAAAGCTATTCTTGATTTCCTGTGAGCTCGGAACAGAGGCCTCTGAGGTGTTTCGACTGGGCAACAGCAGTGCAAATTATCTGTTCCCCCACCACCCGCCCAACTCCTGGGATTTTCTAGTGCTATGTCTGATAGGTTGGTCTGGGCCAAAACCTTATATCCAATTTTGCTCCTGGAATTACGGGTAACTTTATTACGGGTAACTCTTAGTCCTAGAGTTGGAAAGTGCTAAAAAGGCATAAAGTCCAACTTCCCACTTCAAGTTGGGCTTCTTTAGACATCAGCCTCCTATTATGCTTTAGGGTGGCTTCCTGCATTGAGCAGAGGGTTGGACTCGATGGCCTTGTAGGCCCCTTCCAACTCTGCTATTCTATGATTCTATGATCAGGAAAAACTTCCTGACTGTTAGAGCAGTATGACAATGGAACCAGTTACCTAGGGAGGTTGTGGGTTCTCCCACCCTAGAGGCCTTCAAGAGGCAGCTGGACAACTATCTGTCAGGGATGCTTTAGGGTGGATTCCTGCATTGAGCAGGGGGTTGGACTCAATGGCCTTGTAGGCCCCTTCCAACTCTGCTATTCTATGATTCTATGATTCTATACCACCTCACAAGCACATCAAAGAACTAAACAAGGTGTCTGCACAGCAATTAATTGTTCTTCTGTTGTCCTTATTCTGGAATTGTTATAATGGCATTTCTGTGGATGAGGTTGGCAAGATTTGGTTGTTTGTTTGGCTGTAACACAGGCTTGCTCTCCGTTGATATCTGAAAGGATAGGAAATAGTTTGTTGGTGCAAATGGAGAATCAGGGTGCTGGGCCCCGCTATGTCAACATTATGTGTAGATTCTCATGAGACACTGGATGTGGTAATGCTGCAAGCACAAACTAGCCTTGCTGTTCTCACTTCCTCACAAGGAACTCTGGATCTGTAAGGCTTCTTCCATTCTCTTGCAATTGTGCAGTTCCCGAAGTTCCTTGGGTGAAGCATGATAGATTACGTTTTCATGTGGAAACGGCTGGGAAGAGAGAAGTTGGGCTCAGTTATGCACTCAAAGCCAGCGGCAAAGCTGGGGATGTTCTTATTTTCTTATGTGCTGTTTGTTCTACCTAGAACGGATTAAAACCTGTGCCCTTGTGGCTGCTTTAAATGCTGTCTTGCTTTTCTTGCATAGGTTGTAATATGAACATCCACATAAGCTGGAGACTGATGATAGATTTTTCAGAGTTGAAGGAGGGGCTGCGGCTTCTCACATTTGCCTGGGTAAATGGTTTTGTAGGGTTCTTTATTTCAAAAACTTGATTGACATTTGTGACAAAAGGTGTGTGTACACCATGGGAAGCGAAACCTGTCGGAGGACTAAGTTCAACTAGCCAACAAATCCACCCCTATGTCAAATTGCATAAATTTGTATGTGTTTGTGTATACCTTTTGCTGGTGGCTGGCTGAGATATATACCAGGAAGCCCCTTGAATCTTGTCTCTAACAATGTTGTTGTTGCTGCTGCTGCATTCATTCCCCACCTTTCCTCCCATTAGAGTCCTGCCAGATCAAATTAACGGCCTAATTCAGCATTCTATTTCCTACAGTAGCCAACCAGGATGCCTTCATGTTCTGCTTATGGGCTTCTGAAAGGCAATAGACCTCTCCTGTTATTGTTCCCAGCAGCTACTTTTCAGAGGCATGCTGCATCTGAACCTGGAGGTGGCATATTGCCATCATGACTAGTAGCCATTGGTGGGTGTATCTTCCATGAATTGATCAAATCCCCTTTTAAAGCAGCCTCTCTCTGTCGGTGACCATCGTAACATCTTGTTGTAGGGAATTCCATAGTCTTACTATGCACTGTGTAAAGCAGTACTTCCTTTTGCCTGTCAGCTTCTGCTGTGAACTCATGAGGACTCCTTGGATAATTCAGTGCCTGCCCATTTGCAATATGGGAATAATAATACTTGCCCATGTTTCAAGGTTGTTGGAAGGATTACAACAACATCGAGGATGTCAGTCTTCCCTAACGTAGAGGATGTCAGTCTTCCCTAACGTAGAGGATGTCAGTCTTCCCTAACCAGGTGGCCCTTCAGGTGGGTTGAACGTTGGCTATGCTGGCTGGAGATGCTCAGAATGGCAGTCCAACACCTCTGTAGGGCAGCAGGTTGGGGAAGGCTTGTACAGGGGAAATGCTTTGAACACTCAAAAGCATGATACGGATGCTACGTTACTAGCATTATTAGCACTTAAAGATCAGTTGGATGGCTTCTGTTTTCCTAATGAGCCTACCAGCAGTCACACGCCCTTGCTAAGCCCTACAGAGCTAACCCTCTTAATGCCTTTTATTCTTTATCAGCTAAGTGTGCGTGTGCGTGCGTACGTGCAGGAAGGATGCACGTGTTGGTGGCCAGCTCCATTGTGCTCCAATGGCACAAGCCCCATTTACTTCAGCATTGTCAAGGCTCAAAGTATGGACTGTTCAATGTTTTCAAGAAAGCCGCTGACACTGTTTTCTGCTGAAACAGAAAAGGAAAGAGACCCCCCAAATGGGCAGGCGGAAAACTTTGCGACTTGTTAAAAAATTAAATGCCGGTGTTAAAATCTGTGGGCTGCCCACCTAAGTGCACAATTTGGGACAACCGGTCTGCAACCCTCTTCCCCAAACCTCCACATCTATTGTAAGTAAAACAGGGTCAAAATGAGCTCTGTAGGTATGTGTCCAGGGTGTAGGGTTTAACCAGACTAGTTGAGTTGCTGTGTGACACTGTAGAAATCACCTTTTAAATGTACTGTCTAAGGCTGCTAGTTAGTGGCACAGCTGGGTCCAGAACAGAGAGAATTAGGCCTGGTCATGGCCATTACTCTTCAGAAGCAGGAATCCTGGGTGAGTTTTTCTTAAAGCGCTTCTTGCTTGAGGCCATAAATTTGCTCACGTTTACCTCTTGTTACCCTGGTCTCTCCTGTTCCTTCTCTGTGTTGTTCCCCACTCCCACCACCACTGTCAGTTCAAAATGACGGTTCCTGTGTGTGCATATGTGTGTGCAGTTACTAATGTCATTTATGTAGTCTAGGGTGACCCTATGAAAAGGAGGACAGGGCTCCTGTATCTTTAAGAGGTGCATTGAAAAGGGAATTTCAGCAGGTGCCATTTGTATATATGGAGAACCTGCTGAAATTCCCTCTTCATCACCACAGTTAAAGCTGCAGGAGCCCTGCCCTCTTTTAAATCTGGTCACTCTAGTATAGCTCCTGCAGCTTTAACTGGTGTGATGAAGAGGGAATTCCACCAGGTTCCCCATATATACAAATGACACCTGCTGAAATTCCCTTTTCTATGCAACTGTTAAAGATACAGGAGCCCTGTCCTCCTTTTCATAGGGTCACCCTATGTAAACTTCCATCCTGGCCCTCTTGGTCTGATCTGTTGTGAGAAACATACCTCCTGCCTTGTTGCGAAAGAAGGGTTGGAGTTCGTGCCTCTTTGACTGACAGCATCAATCAGAGAAGGGCTGAAGCTCAGTGGTGTACAAAAGGTCCCAAGTTCCATCCATGGCATCTTCAGATAGAGTTGGGAAGGATTCCTGTCTGAAATCCTGTTTCCAGTTAGTGTAGAGTAGACCATACTGAGCAAGATGGACCAGTGGCAGCTTCCTATGTACATCCTCCAAAGTGATCGTCAGGTCCACCAGTATTACAAGGGATATTGGTTTCCATTCAAGCAGCCTTCATTTGGATAGAATTGCAGATGACCTAGAATCTGGGGTTTTTGCACTCAACAGAGCACGCAGTTCAAGTCACAAGGCAAATAAACCATGGGCTTTATTCCTCTATGTGTAGCTCCAAGTTGCTAAAATTCCCATTGCAGAAGCTATGTTCATAGAATCATAGCATAGCAGAGTTGGAAGGGGCCTACAAGGCCATCGAGTCCAACCCCCTGCTCAATGCAGGAATCCACCCTAAAGCATCCCTGACAGAGGGTTGTCCATCTGTCAGGGAGGGATGCATTCTTAGGCCGGATCTACACCAAGCAGGATATGATCTACCGTAGATCCTGCCTCACTTTTCTCCGCATTCATGCTCAGTGTTTTCTTCCCCATTCCTTTCACCCCCTCAGTTTTTAGCATTTTACACTTCCCTTTTCTCCCTACACATTTCTCCTTTATTTATACCACCATTTCCCTCGTTTTTCTCCAGTACTCTTTCCCAGAAGCCGAACTTAATTTGGAGGGTGGGGGAGAAAGGAGACTTGACTCCAGGAAAAGGATAGTAGTAGTAGTAATAAGAAGAGTAGCTGTGCATGTATGCGGTATATATTTACTACGCCACCAAGCCATTGCAAATTAGCAGTCGTTCTTTCGACAAAGATCTCCTGAGTCAGAGGCCAAGAAGCACTGGCTTCAGGTGAGGACTTGATCCTTCCTTTAACTCGGGCCACTTAGGTCTCCAATTCTGCCTCCAAGCTCCTCCTAAATTCAGTGGAGATGGCAGTACTCCTAGTTCCATGCTCTACTGTGGACATATCAGTGCTAACTTTGTGTATGTGGTGGGGTGTACTTTGCAATACATTCTGTTTTACTTCACTAATTCATCACATGGTGCTGGTCTTCCCAGATTAGGGGGCCTCTGTATAAGTTGGAAAGCAAAAAAAGTGCTGGTATTAACATTTGAAGCCCTAAACGGCTTGGGGCCAGGCTATCTGAAGGAACGCCTCCTCCCATATATACCTGCCCGGACCCTAAGGTCATCCTCAGGGGTCCTTCTCCGCGAGCCCCTGCCAAAGGCCTACCAGGAGCAGGGCCTTCTCTGCAGTGGCACCCCGGCTGTAGAATGAGCTCCCTAAGGAGGTTCGCTTGGCACCTACATTATATGCTTTTAGACGCCAGGTGAAGACCTTTTTATTCTCCCAGCATTTTTAAAGTCTATAAATAAATTTTAACTTGGTGTTTTAAATTTGTAATTTTGCATTGCTGCTATTTTTATCTGGTTGAGCTTTTATATTGTATTTTATATTATGGTTTTATACTGTTGTTTTATACTTTGAATGTTTTAATTTTTGTGAACCGCCCAGAGAGCTCCGGCTATTGAGCGGTATAGAAATGTAATAAATAAATAAATAAATAAATAAAGATCCAAAAAGGAAGAAAGGGTTAAAATGAAGTGTGTGTGTGTGGTGTCTGTCCCTGTAGGGGACTTTTTGAGATTTCTTTTGTTCTTCTTTTTTCATTACTTACATATTTCATGAACCTGAAGCATGAAAACACACAATTATATTTGATAATTTTTATTTTTGCTTGTTTTGGAAATTCAAAACAGAAATGGTAACTGAAATGCTACCGGGGGTGGGTAGGTGGGGAATAAAGCAGTCCACTTGTTAAACACTAAGAACAGATGCAAATGTCATAATGTCCTAAAATTAATGCTACCAAGCATTACAGCATGGTTTGCATATCTAAGACTATATGGGGACCTACTCCATGGAGAACAATGCCTGTAGGTGCCCCATTAAAGCGAATGTGAGGCTTCATTCGTTTCCATTGGACCTATCAACAAGAAGTCCCCGTGGATGGTACCTTCTTCCTCCTTTCCCCTGCTAGCGCCAGAGAGGTCTTTCCTACTCTCCAGATAGGCGGCGGTATCAGCAGCATATTGTTTTTCCCAGGGTGGAGGCATATGACTAACTTTAGTCTTCTTCTCCTTCTTTGTCATAAAACCCTGTTCCACGGGAAGTGGGTCACCTAGGATTGCTTTTCTTATTTTAAGATGCATCCCTAGTTCAGACCTGATTTCCTCTTGATTTACGGTCTTGTACAATTCTGAAATATTTTTCTCTTTTCCAAAAAAGCCTGTTTGAAACTTTTTTTAAAATCTGATTTTTTTTTATCATCTTGAACACATCCTATGTGGATGCTTGTGGGAAAAATCCTATGTGGATGCTTGTGGGCTTTCTCCGCTGTGGCACCTGGGTTGTGGAACGAGCTCCCCAGAGAGGTCCGCCTGGCGCCTACACTGTACTGCTTTCGTCGCCAGCTGAAGACCTTTTTATTCACTCAGTATTTTAACACTAAATTTTAACTTAAATTTAAATTTTACTGTTTTAACTCTGTATTTTAATCTTATATCAATTTTGCTGTGTGGTTTTATCCTGGTTGCGCTTTTTATACTGTATTTTGTAATTGTGTTTTTAACCTGTTGGGTGTTTTATTGTGGTTTTAATTTTTGTGAACCGCCCAGAGAGCTTCGGCTATTGGGCGGTATAAAAATCTAATAAATAAATAAATAAATAAAAAGAGAGAGAACCCTTCACAACGCACAGCAGAAATAACCATATAGTATCTGATATCCACAGGAAATTGTTGTACAAAATATTATCAGCTTAATTAAACGTTTGTTGTATTTGATAAGAATTAGATATTTATCTGGGTCTGTGTATTGATATTTCCATTTACAAACTGAATTGACCAAAGTGGGCTACTTGTTAAAGACCTAATAAAGAAGCTATCTAGTATTTGATCTGACTCCGTTTTAATCTGCTGACCCTTCCATGCAACAAAGCTGCTTCAGGTGGCAGGGTATGGGCAGCCTTCCCCAATCTGATGTCCCCTGGATGTTTGGGAGTAGAACTCCCATAATCCTTGATCATTGGCCATGTTGACTGGGGCTGATGGGGGTTGTAATCCAAAACATCTGATAGGCCCTATATTGGGAAGGCTGATTTAGGGGAAGAGATTAAGGCAGAAATTGATGTCTGGTGCCGTGGATTTTTTTTTCAAATGTTGACCCTAGAATAGGGGTAAGGTGAAGACTCCATTTAGTGCTCCACTCCATGCTGCCTGTAGCTCTTTCATTCTATCTCTATCTCTCTTCTTTGCAGGAACCTTGTGAAAAAGCATCTTCCTAAGAGGACTGCACGAGAAGACCCAGAATCAAAGTAAGTACTGCCTGGCATGTGCATAACCGCAATGAATCACGAGATGTTGCTGCTCAATGCTCTACATTTTTGAGACAAACTACCATATTTCTTCGATTGTAAGACGCGATCGATTCTTGAGCAGGGGGTTGGACTCAATGGCCTTGTAGGCACCTTACAACTCTGCTATTCTATGATTCCATGTTTTCTATATTTTTTACAGCACCAAGTACATTGTTGGTGCTATATAAATAAATAAATAAATAAAAGTACTTCTGGCTGTCCCTGGTGGCATGCCAATGCTAGCAATATTGTTGCTCTGTGTTGGGTGGCACTAAATCTCCCTGATTTACTGTCCGGTATAACCTCCTGCCTTTTCTCACCCATGTAGGTTCTGCCAATACCAGGCCTTCCTTCAGGTGGTGAAGGAGCTGAATGACTTTGCAGGCCAGCGAGAGGTAGTAGCCGAGAACCTTCTGACGCGGATCTGTGTGGAGCTTGCCAAGTACTCGCAGGAGCTCAAGCAGGAGAGAAAATCGGTAAAGTCCTCCCCAACCTTCATTGGGTAACAGTGTTTGGTGGCAAACCACCCAGCATGGTACACAACCTATGAAGCAGTGACCAAAGGCCTAACTAATGCAGCTTCCTGTTTCTCAGATTGGCCAACCATGTGCCTCTGTGAAGCCCACAAGAGGACATGAGCACAACAGTACCCTCCCACTCATGTTTCCCAGCAATTGGTACTGAGAGACGTAGTTCCCCTGATACCAGGGCATTGACTAACAGCCATTAACAGCCTTTTCCTCCAGGAATTTGTCCAGTTCCCTTTCAAAGCCGCCCAGTTTGGTGGCCATCTGTACATCTTGTGGTAGCAAAGAAGTACTTCCTTTTATTTGTCCTGAATCTCCCACCAATGAGCGTCATGGGATGATCCCAGGTTCTAATATTATGGGAGCAGGGCTGGTGCCAGACTATTTTGCGCCCTAGGCAGGTGAGCTGCTTTCACCCACCTACCCCCAGTGTCTCCACCCCAGCATACCTGGGCGCGGGGCACCATCTCGCCCGCCCTGCCGAAGCGAAGCCAGGACGCTGGGGTGCGGGGCCGGCCAGGCAGCTGGCTTCAGAAAGGCGCGCCTGGAAGCCACTCTCTCAGAGCGGCTTCCAGCCGGGCGCGCCATTCCGAAGCCACCCACCCCAGCGTTCTGACTTCAAAGCCAGCGCCCGGCCATAAGCCGCTCCTGGCTTCGAAGCCAGGACACTGGGGGGGTGGGGGGCGGGAGGCCAGCCGGCTTCAGAAAGGCGCGCCCGGAAGCCGCTCTCCCAGAGCAGCTTCTGGCCGGGCGTGCCGTTCCGAAGCCGCCCGCCCAATCCCCCACCCCAGCATCCTCGCTTCAAAGCCAGCGCCCAACCAGAAGCTGCTCCTGGCTTCAAAGCCAGGACACTGGGGTGGTGGGGTGGGCGGGCGGCTTCAGAATGGCGCACCCAGAAGCCGCCCTCTCAGAGCCCCTGTGGGAGAGCGGCTTCTGGGTGCGCCGTTCGGCGCCCCCCTTACCTTGGCGCTCTAGGCCGCCGCCTGAGCTGTCTCTATGGCAGCGCCGGGCCTGTTTGGGAGAAGGAGAAAAAACATTTCTCTATCCACTTTCCCTGCACTGTGTCCCCACTTACTTGCCTTTTTCTAAATTAAAACATTGTAGCCTTTCCTCATAGGGGAGTCGCTCCATGCTCCAAGCTCTTGATCATGTCGGTTGCCTGTTCTAACAATATCCCTTTTGAGGTGCCCTTGGTTTTGAGGACCGAAACCATTCAGGTGCCCTTTTCTGTGAGGAGCACTCCATATTTTGATCCCCCCCTCTTTGTCATTGGCTGTTCACCAGCAGTTTGGGGACACAACTGTCCCTCAGGGCTGGCTTTCAATAGTGCTGTGCTACAAGCTTGGTCCTCTGTGTCCTCTGTGAAGAGCTCCCATGCTACTTCCAGATGTTCCTGGTGGCCTGCTGCTGCTGCTGGCCCTGACATAGAGATCCTTTGTGCACTGTGGCCAGCATCCAAAGAATATTGAAATGAGTTTTGTGAGCTGAAGAGGACTTTGGGCTTGTGTTGTTTTGACCAGCAGCCGGTGCATACTGCATGGCAAGCTGTTCTTCTAACTGAAGGAAGTTTCAAGAAGTGTTTACATTATGGCATGGTGGGGTCAGCTGTTCAAAGGCAAAAAGTTTAAAAATTCCACATGGGCAGCCTAAGCTAGGGTGACCCTATGAAAAGGAGGACAGGGCTCCTGTATCGTTAACAGTTGTATTGAAAAGGGAATTTCAGCAGGTGTCATTTGTATATATGGAGAACCTGGCGAAATTTCCTCTTCATCACAACAGTTAAAGCTGCAGGTGCCCTGCCCTCTTTTAAATCTGGTCACTCTAGTATAGCTCCTGCAGCTTTAGCTGTTGTGATGAAGAGGAAATTTCACCAGGGGTGACATGCAGACAAATTCCACCTGCTGAAATTCCCTTTTCTATGCAACTGTTAAAGACACAGGAGCTCTGTCCTCCTTTTCATATGGTCACCCTAGCCTAAGCAGCATCTTGGACACTAACCATACATCCATCCGTTGCCTTTCCACCAAGTGCTTAGGTAGGTCAATGTCTGTTAACACCAAAATCACAATCAAAAATAATAACAACAACAAACAGGAAGGAAACAAGAAAACTACTATTATTCAAATGAGAACTAGCGAGTAACGTTGGGTGACCATTCCTTGGCTCCTTGGCTACTGAGCTATGGGGTACAGCAGGGCACCATCTACATGAAGCCATTGGGAGCAGTCATTAGGGAATTTGGAGCCAACTGCCTATGCGGCAGGGTCTTGCTATTTACTGTTTTACTCTGTACAGCACCATGTACATTGATGGTGCTATATAAATAAATAATAATAATAATAATAACCTATCTCCCTGTGACATCAGGTGAGGCTGTGCAAGTCCTAGATCAAATGCCTAAACGCAGTAATGGGCTGGATGAAGGCCAACAAACTCAGGCTGAATCCTAGCAAGACGGAAGCCTCTGGGTGAATGGCTTCCGAACCCAGGAGAGAGGCTCATTGCCTGTTCTGGCTGGGGTGGCACTCCCTCTGAAAGACCAGGATCGCAGTTTGGGAGTACGCCTCGCTCCATCATAGTCACTGGAGGCCCAAATGGCCATGGCGGCTCGGAGTGATTTTTACCAGCTTTGGCTGGCTCGCCAACTATGGACTCTTCTGGAAAGGGATAGCTTGGCCACAGTGGTACAGGCGATAGTAACTTCAAGACTGGATTACTGCAATGCATTCTATGTGGGGCTACCCTTAAGACTGCACCAGAAGTTGGAGCTAGTGCAGAATGCATCAGTTCAGCTGTTGTCGGGATCTGCCCCTTTCCAGCATGTAACTCCTCTGCTGAGGGAACTGTGCCGGCTGCCTATTTGCTACTGGGGCAGGTTTAAGGTTCTTGTACTAGTGTACAAAGCCCTAAACCACTTGGGACCAGGATATGTGAGAGAGCAGTCACTGAGGTCATTATAGGGCATGTTCCTGGTGGTTCCACATGGACCTATGGCCGAGCTGGAGTCCACCAGGAGAAGAGCCTTTAGTGTGGTGGCCCCTTTTTTTGGAATTTCCTGCTCCTGGAGGTCAGGCAGGAGCCATCAACGTTCTGCTTCTGGCGCCTCCTGAAAACTGCTATTTTCCAGGAAGCATTCTTCAACTACCTAGCCACTGTTTTTATTGGTATTCTGTTTAAATTGAATAATTTTAATATGCTATTTTAATCTTTATTTACTGTTTTATTCCTTTGTTCACCACTCCAGAATCTATTTTAGTATGGAGCATTATATAAATATTGTAAATTAATACAGACAAGGACTAAAGGCCAAACTAGATGTGGCATTGGGAGAAATGAAATAAATAATAAATGATAATAATGTATGAACAGGTCTCATGTGGGTTTTAAAAATACTAAACCCAGCTATAATCAGTGGAACTCACTGTCACAAGATGTGGTAACCGCCATCAATTTAGATGGATTAGACAATCTATGGAAGATAAGGCTATCAGTGGACACTAGTCATGATGGCTATATGCTACCATCAGGATCAGAGGTTTTTTAAAAAAATTCTCCCCCCAGTGCTATGACTCCAACCTAAATGGGGCAGGAGGCAACAACTGAATTTGTAGTTTAAAAGTAAAAACCACAGGCAACCCAATCACAGATCTCTCAACATCACGTGTGGGTTGGCCCTCGGACAGATTTTATCGTACACCATTGTGGAAAGTCATTTTCTCCTTCAGTAAGTTCAAATTGAGATAATGCCTCCACTTCATTGGGGTTTATAGCTGTGCCTTCAAGTACTTATTATTAGTGCAACATCAAGGGGATGGTGATTCCAGGATCTGCCCACATAATTATGGGGATTCATCTCTCTAGTGGGCCATTGGAGCTCCTAAAGGTTCTACTTCTTGGCCCTTCAGCAAAACTAGCTTTTTATTGCTGAACTCTCCCTTAACAATGTTGTCTGATGCGTTACTGAGGGTTTGAGTACTAAGGAGAAAGTTAAAATTTGGTGCATATGGGACAGAAAAGAGAGCTATTTGATTAAAGGTTTGGAAATGGAATTTCTTATTTGCCGCACCCCCTGTTTCAAAAAATATGTTTTAAATGTAGTTTTTATGTTATAGGACATAGATGGCTTTTCAAAATTAATTTTATGCAGCACTTTACATGTATAGCCATCTCAGTAGGACCAGAGTACCTGATATGGAAGTAAGAATGAATTATGGGTACTACTGTAGTATCAGTGCAGGTGTACCTAAGTAACACCAGATATTTCAAATTGAGATATCTTTTGAAAGGGCTGCCATGCTGAAAAACGGGGCTGGACTTGGTACCTTGTCTGGGACCTTTTTCTTCAATAGGCATTCTTGGGGCCTCATCGTTCTGGTAGAAGTTTGTGTCATAGATTATACGAGGAGAATTAGTTCAGTTCTGTTAAGGGCCAAGTCAGCTTTGATGTAAAAGAAGCCACGAAGCAGGTGGGTGCTAGAGAATTCTTTGATATTGATCCCTGGGGTTGCAAGTGTCTTTTTCTCTTTTGAGATACTTCTGTCATCAAATGATTTGAAAACATTTGGTGAAGACTTGAACTGTTTGGGGTCTCTGACAGGAATATTGGGACACTCCTAATAAAGGCTGTCTTTCTCCTAACCTCTCCTCCTCTTCCTAGCACTTGCAAGAAGGCCGGAGGGCTCAACAGCAGCTCGAGAACTCCTTCAAGCAACTTGAAAATGTGAGTTCCCCCTTGCTGTTGTTGTTTTTTAAATCAGCCTGGTTCTACAGCTGTGTGCCGAGTGTGAGGACCATATGCTTGGAAGACCTAAAACTACTTCTATTGATTTGGCTAATGTTCAGAGCAGGAACACAGCTGTGGAGGTCACTGCTCCCCTTGAAATTATCCAAACATTTGGTGAATGGAAACATCACGAGGGCGCTGAAAAGTTTTAAAAATTCACATGATGTTTCCTCCATCCATTCTTTAAAATAACTTTTGGATTGGTGGGTGGAAGACAGTGGGGAGCACCTTTAAAGTGAGAGGAGAGAACATGAGCTCTAGGTCACTGGCCAGAGAGTGCCCTGCGTGACCTTTGAAAGTCTCCAACAGCCTCTCAGCTTTTGTTCAGCATCCTTTTAAAAAAATAAAAATTGCTGTGAGCGTAAATCCCACTAATAGTAGAAGCGAAAGTTGTCCAGAGACCAAATCAACCCAAACTTTGTTCTTGTTGTACGACAAGTTCTAAGAGAATATTGCAGAGAAAGGTCAGGGAAATTATTTGCAAGTGAACTGAGAGTCAAGTCTTGAAACGGAAAACCGCAGGGATCACGGGCAACCCTTAAATGTTTTTCAAAGACCCTTGGAAGGTTATGCACGCATTTAATGTGTATTCAGAAAGAAGGGTAAATTTGTTCAAAAGCAGCAGGCTTATTATAGTGTGTGTAATAAGAACTTACACACACTGATTGAACACACCACTTGCACATGCACAGTCAAACTTTGCACATCAGTGCACATGTAAAAAACCATTGTTGGGTTTGATACTTTGGTCATGCAGTGCTTGATGCTGCAGTTCACCTTCCTATAATCTACAGCAGGTCTGGAGAACCAGCTCACAGGTTGTATTCAACCCAAGAGGACCCCCTACCCACCCACCTACTGAGGCCCCTTACCCTTGGAGAAGGGGGAGGGGCAGGTGCCGTCAGGAACCACGTCTTCAAGGCACCTACAGCCCTTGAAGCAGTGGTTCCATGCACACCTCTCCCTCAGGAATGGCGAGGGGCACATGAAGCTGGTTCCATTAGAAATCGCTGCCTCGGGATGTCTTCAGCGGACTGTGCCTGAAGGAATGGAGTGCATATGCAGGTGGGAGTGAGGAAGGGCTGGTCCAGCGCACAGCTGGCATGTGGCCCCCAAAATGCTTCTGGGAAGGAAATGCGGGCCCTGCGTGAAGAGGGTATAAACGTTTTGCTGTGTTTACTTTTTCTCCGACAAGCTAATGAGTTTGTTTGGGGGGCGTTGTGCTGGGATAGAACCCAGTTTAGGATCTCCCATCCAGCAGGCTGAAATTTGATCCCTGCTTTACGTGTAACCTCCCCCCACCCCACACCACCGTATGGACAAAAGTTGATATGATGAATTAGAGGGATCCTCCAGACCTATCAGTTAACTTCAGTGGAGCTCTTATTATGCAAACCAAAAAGGTCACCTGTCGATCCCAATCACTGGAGTAGGGTCAGTTGGACCTGAATCCACCATAAAAGGCGATTGATTAGTTGAGATTATCCCTTAGTCCTTTATGCACACAGCAACTTTTGAGCTTAGCTCCTCAGATAGTACTTGGATACACAAACAGAGCAAGAAGAACATTTCCATCCACGCTTTTTCATAAATGTTTGTTTATGCCATTAGATTGTAAGTCTTTAGGCAGAGCTTCTTTTTCATGTTATTGATAGTACAGCACTTCGTTTGGAAAATGCTTTTGAAACAATAGTACAAATAATCATCTAAAGCTTGAACCCCCCTCCGCCCCTTTCTAGCTCTTATTTGGAAGCCTAGAATGGCTAACAGAGCTCACTATTTATGAGCGGAATGGTGATCCTTACCTGTGCTGGTCAGCCTACTCATGAAACGAAGGGATTTCAGCAGATGGACCTGAGTGATGCCCATGCTCTGGATTACAAGTGTGTGGTCCTGTCTGTGCTTTTTGCAAACTTACTGCTATGATGGACCTTGCTCATTCAGACTCTTCTCCCCACCCACCCCACAGAGCAAACGCAAGTTTGAACGTGACTGCAGGGAGGCTGAGAAAGCTGTACTGACAGCTGAGAAACTGGACCAGGACATCAATGCTACCAAGGCAGACGTGGAGAAGGTCAGTGTTTGGAGTGGACTGTGCCTCTCCTCTCCACCCGCAGGGCCCAAAAGTACTTCTGTAATGGAAGTAACTACTGAGATTCTGAGTCACTTCTGCATCTGCCCAGTAACTGAGCCCTGCTAATCTTCCTTGGTTTCCCTTGTGTGATATTTCTAAACAAATGACAGCTTCTTTCCCTAGCAAGCATTAAAAACCCAAGGCATCTCTTCAGGAAGAAGAACCTTGGGGAATGTTGCCTTTTCTGGAGTAAATGGTCCTTTCTTTTAGACTGACAGCCACCGTGGGGGTAGTGCTTATTAGATGACAACTTTCTACAGAGGGCCAAAGAACTGAGCAAGATGGGGGTGAAGGGCAAGACCTCCCAAACTGAACATTTTGGACAAAGAAACCCTTAAAGGTTCAAATACTCCAGGGCGAAAAGAATCGCTGCAGAATGGAGTTAGCCAAGTCTACTCATACACTGAGGTATTGAGCCAGTGTAGTAGCTGTTCCCCTAACCATGGGGTGAAGCCCCCCCCCCCAATAATGTCTGGTTTGTAATTGGCAGCTGACACATGAGGCAGAAAATGCCAGATTCAAATCTTGCCCCAGCCTTGAACTCACTTGGTGGACATAAGCAAGTGAAGCAGCTACCCCTCAGATAATATAAGTGAATCCCTTTGAACGCATGACTGTCTTTTACTGATTGATTGTAAGCTGCTTCAGGAGCCTTTTCGGAGTGCTGAGGAGCAGCAAAAAATCCTACATAATTCATAAGTACATAAATAAATAAGTGTTTCATAATGCCAAGCGTAAAAATAAATCATCTTAATGTGAATTAATGACATTTATTTATTTATTTATTTATTACATTTTTATACCGCCCAATAGCCGAAGCTCTCTGGGCGGTTCACAAAAGTTAAAACCATAATAAAACAACCAACATGTTAAAATAAATGTTATTTTAACATACTGTGCTTGTATCCTTTCTCAAAGGACCTCGGGGTGGTGTACATGGGGTTATCCAATTTTATTTTTATAACAACTCCTGAAAGATTGTTTAGGCTAAGATAATAGTTCTCACTGAGTTAGTAAACTGTGTCCGGACTTTATTTGTTTATTTCCTTATTTATTTCATTTATACCCCACCTTTATACCACAAAGTGGCTTACAAAGGCGATTTAAGATAGATTGAAATAATAAAACACATCAAAATTCAGTAAAAGCAGAACAGTTATAGAATAAAAATAGCATCCAAACCACCAGACCCACTTACAGTTTTTGCCTGCCATCGGAAGGATAGCAGAGAAGGAGCAAACTTCGCCTCCCTTAGGAGGGGAGTTCCTCAGCCTCGGAGCGGCCATTGGAAGAAGATCTTTAGACCAGGCAGGCTAGTACGAGAGAAGGTGGCATTTCAGATAGCCTAGTCCCAAGCCATATAGGGCTTTATCGGTCGTAACCAGATCTCTGAATTCTGCCCAGAAACAGAGTTGCAGACTCCTTGTAACTGGCCTCAGTCAAGAGTCTGGCTGCAGCATTCTGGGCCAGCTGAAGTTTCTGAACAGCTTTCAAAGGCAGCCCCACGTAGGGTGTTACAGTTGTCCAAACAGGATGTACCTAAGGCATGTGACCATGGCCACATCAGATGTCTCTAGGAACAGGCATAGTTGGCACTCTAGTCACAGCTGTGCAAATGCACTCCTGGCCACTGCTGAGACCTGAGCATCCAGATTTAGGGCTGAGTCCAAGAGTACACCCAAACTGCAAGCTGTATCTTCAAGAGGAGTGTAACTCCAACACAGGTTGAATCCCTATTCCCTGATCTACCTTTCTATTAGAATCATAGAATAGTAGAGTTGGAAGGGGCCTACAAGGCCATCGAGTCCAGCCCCCTGCTCAATGCAGGAATCCACCCTAAAGCATCCCTGACAGATGGTTGTCCAGCTGCCTCTTGAAGGCCTCTAGTATGGGAGAGCCCACAACCTCCCTAGGTAACTGGTTCCATTGTCATACTGCTCTAACAGTCAGGAAGTTTTTCCTGATGTCTAGCGGGAATCTGGCTTCCTGCAACTTGAGCCCGTTATTCTGTGTCCTGCACTCTGGGAGGATTGAGAAGAGATCCTGTCCCTCCTCTGTGTGACAACCTTTTAAGTATTTGAAGAGTGCTATCATGTCTCTCCTCCATCTTCTCTTCTCCAGGCTAAACATGCCCCGTTCTTTCAGCCTCTCCTCATATGGCTTTGTTTTGACCAGGAGCACCTCTGTCGTGCCTGGATTTAGCTTCAATTTGTTTGCCCTCATCCAGTCCATTAATGATATTAGCCACTGATTTAGAACCAGAACAACTTCCTTAGATTGAGATGGAAAGAAGAGATAAAGCTGGGTATCATCAGCATACCGGGGGCACTGAACCCCAAAACTCTGGACAATCTCTCCCAAAGGTTTCATGTATATGTTAAATAGCATAGGAGACAAGATGGAACCTTGAGGGACACCACGGGACAATGGCCTTGGCATTGAACAGGAATCCCCCAGCACCACCTTCTGATGTCACCTCTCCGAGAAGGACCAGAGCCATTGTATAACAGTGCGCCCCAGTCCCATCTCAGACAGGTGGATACTCTGGTTGATGGTATTGGAAGCCACCGAAAGGTCCAGAAGAACTAACCCGGACATGCTTCCTCGTCTGGTTCCTGGTATAGATTGTCCACCAAGGTGACCAAAGCAGTCTCTCACCAGGCCTGAAACCAGATTGAGATGGATCTGGATCATTTTATTACTTTAGGCTCACATCATTTGAATGCTTTTCTATTTTAAAAAAATCCCTGTGTGCATAGTAGTTTTCTGTTTTAGGGAAAAGTCTTGCCTAGAACCTTATTTTTGCTGTCTAGTTTCCTGGGTGTAAATAGCTTCTTGTATGGAGAAACATTTAATCAGCTGAAGTCCCCAGCTGAAGTGGTACAGCCCACACACAGGTTTACCACGTCAGCGAGAACTAAGTGAGTCTTGCCCACTGAACTTTTTAGCTGAGCAAAGGCTTGAGCCCAGGTCCCCTGAATCACTATTTCAGCATTCAGTTAATGTCACTTTACTCTCTTTGAGCCAATGGAGGCCTCTTGGGGCAAATGACACTTGAGAAGAAGCATTGTCAGGTTTCCCTTCCTTCCTGTTGGGTGAGGAGTAGCTGCAAAGTTCACTGTTACGTAACGTGGCCTTTCAGCTAATCTGCTGTCCCCAACTTTCTCCAGGCAAAGCAGCAAGCCAACCTGCGTAGCCACATGGCCGAGGAGAGCAAGAATGAATATGCATCGTGCCTGCAGAAGTTCAACCACAATCAGAGCCAGTTTTACTTTCTGGAGATGCCACAGATTTTCAGTGTAAGTCTCTAATTTTTTTAATTTTTAATTTACGCTTCAATGCCCCCTTTCTGCAACAAGCGATAAAAACTGGAATGAAATATATAAAAAACTAAATCAACCTTCTGGCACTATGTTCTTAATACATCAACAAACTAGGCTAACAGCCAAAACGGCTCTAAAGACTAGCCAAATAGCAGCAGGAGGAATGGGAATCATTAAACCTCGAGGGATACAAAAAAGGCTTGGAGGAAAATGTAGGCCTGCATTAGGTCGCCTAAAACCTCCCAGTGGAGCAGACTTCACGGATATCTCTCAGCAGGGAGTTCTACAGAGCTAGAAGGTCTCTTTCCCTTGCTCCTCATAGCAGAATACTCTCTCTCTCTCTCTCTCTCTCTCTCTGCTTTCAGATATTAGCGAGGCTCTTGGTTTCCCTCCAGAAGAAAGTCAGTTGGCATTGGTGAACACTGGAGAGGCCTAGCAACCGTCTTTGTCAATAGGTTCACGCCAGACCACTGCAATTCTGTTAATCATTGATGTTTGGGAAGGCTTCCAGCATTTGGGGGAAAGTGCCAGGTGAAGTAGGAATGTAGCTTCTCCCCTCGCAAGTTCTCATGACAAAGCAGCACAGGAGGTTATTTCTCGCCTGGATTATCGTAATCTTTTGTTGACCGGTCTTCCCTCTTCTCATTTGTCTCCACTGGTCTCCATTCATCATTCGACGGCTAGGATTATTTTCTTGGCTCGTCGTTTTGATCATGTCACCCCGCTTTTAAAATCCCTCCACCGGCTTCCTATCTCTTATAGAACCCAATACAAGCTGCTGCTTCTCACTTTTAAAGCCTGTCGTAATCTGGCTCCTCCCTACCTTTCGTCCCTTATTTCACTCCATCGCCGTGCCCGTGCCCTCCGCTCCAATCACACCACGTCTCTTACCTGCCCAAGAGTTTCCACATCTCTCGCTCGTCTTCGCCCATTCTCGCTCGCTGCCTCTATGCCTGGAATTCTCTTCCAGTGCATTTGCGGACCACGACGTCAATTTCTGACTTTAACTCTCGCTTGAAAACATTTCTTTTCTCGAAAGCTTTTTAACCGTAGCGTGGTCATACTAGTCTATATTTAGTTTTAATGTCCCCTACCCCTATTGGTTTTTCCCCTCCCTCCCCTATCTGTTACGGTGATGTTAGATTGTAAGCCAGCCTTCCTCAATCTGGGGCGCTCCAGATGTGTTGGACTACAACTCCCAGAATGCCCCAGCCAGCTGGCTGGGGCATTCTGGGAGATGCAGTCCAACACATCTGGAGCACCCCAGGTTGAGGAAGGCTGTCGTAAGCCATATGGCAAGATTGTCTTGTTTTGTTTTATTCTGTACAGCGCCATGAAAATTGATAGCGCTTTATTAATAATAATAATAATAATAATAATAATAATAATAATAATAAGTTTTGTGGAAAACAGGCAAAACTACCTCCTTGCTTTGGTCCTAGAATTGGAGGGTAGGGCTGAGGACGCTGAGGCATAGCGGAAGATGGTGAAAGTATTTTTAAAGTTCTTTCCGTTGGTCTCGCTTTCACAGCCACTATTCCTTGTTGTTTTCTTCCCACCATCACATCCCTTTCGGTGTTTCTGTTCCCATTTGTGTAGCCAGGCCTCTCAGTCAATTAAGAATCCTTACATTTGATTTACTCCTCTGCTTTTCAACTGGCTGTGTTGGCATATTCCTAAAAAAACCTCTGGATTTTAGAGTGGGTGGATAAATTTTAACGCTTTTTAAATTCATTTCTCACTGTAGAATCAAAATAGCTTAGAAAACAAGCCGGGCTCTTCATGGTCCCACCAATTAAATTCTGCCCCTACTGATTATCGAACTACTGATTACAGCCCTAAGAATGATATAAAATGCATTTCCCTCAATTTACCTAAAGCAACAACAGTTTATTTATTTATTTATTTATTACATTTTTATACCGCCCAATAGCCGAAGCTGTCTGGGCGGTTCACAAAAATTAAAACCGTAATAAAACTAATCAACAGGTTAAAAGCACAAATACAAAATACAGTATAAAAAGCACCACCAGGATAAAAACCATGCAGCAAAATTGATATAAGATTAAAATACAGAGTTAGAACAGTAAGATTTAAATTTAAGTTAAAATTAATTGTTAAAATACTGAGAGAATGAAAAGGTCTTCAGCTGGCGACGAAAGGAGTACAGTGTAGGCGCCAGGCGGACCTCTCTGGGGAGATCATTCCACAACCGGAGTGTAGACCTTGGTGGAGCTTTTGGTACTAGATTTTTAGAAGGCAACAGATGCTCCATTGGGAAGTCCTAAAAGCTCAAATAATCTAATTGAGGGAAGCAGGTCTTTCCCTGCTGCTTCAACTCCTGGACTGCTCCTTCATCTGTTTCTCTGTCTCTTGGCCTCAGCTGTGTCTAAAAAATGCTGAGGGTGGGGTGGGGGGGAGGCTTCTCCTCCAGGAATGTGATATCCGAGTGTGATGATCAGGAGGCATAATAGATGGTTTTAAGTTAACATATGGCAAAAACTAGGCAAGGTTCATCCAAACAAGCAAAACCAATGGCAGCCATTGTTAGGTGGCGTAGTAGCATTTTTGAACATGGAGAACTAGCCTTGCCAGGACTACATGAAGTGTTGGCTGAGAGGAAGACAGAAGTGCTAAGCAGGCAGGCTGTGGTCCCCTAGGAAGGGGATGCTGAGGGGAATCATAGAATAGCAGAGTTGGAAGGGGCCTACAAGGCCATCGAGTCCAATGCAGGAATCCACCCTAAAGCATCCCTGACAGATGGTTGTCCAGCTGCCTCTTGAATGCCTCTAGTGGGGGAGAGCCCACAACCTCCCTTGGTAACTGGTTCCATTGTCGTACTGCTCTAACAGTCAGGAAGTTTTTCCTGATGTCCAGCCAGAATCTGGCTTCTTGGAACTTGAGGCCGTTACTCCGTGTCCTGCACTCTGGGAGGATCGAGAAGAGAATCATGCCTGCAGGTGGGGAACCTTGGCTAATCCTCAAATCCAGATGATGACTTGTGCTCACCGTGCGTGTCTCTGTCTTGCTCTCTTCCTTTCCCTTCCTGCCATCCCCTAGAAGCTACAGGAGATGGATGAGCAACGGACCCTGCGTCTCAAGGATGGCTACAGCGTATTTTCAGAGACGGAGCAGCAGGTCATGCCCATCATTGGCAAGTGCCTGGAGGGCATGAAGGCAGCAGCGGACGTGGTTGATGAGAAGAACGTGGGTGCCTGCCAGATGAGTTGTTGTATTCCCTCATGTAGCGTAGAAGCTGAAAAACAGATGGTGTCCCATCTGATGGGAGTGGACTAGCCCAGCTTTCCCCCACCTAGTGCCCTGCAGGTGTGTTGGCCTACAACCTCCATCCTTCCCAGGCAGCATGATCCAGTGGCCATTGTAGTCCAACACATGCAGAGTGGGGAAGGCCGGGCTCGATTGTCATACACATCTCTCCGTCCCAAGAGCCCTGTGACATACAGAGACAAGGTGGGCTATAAGTGGGCACCTAATCCAGCTGCAGATTCCACTCCTGGGCATGGTTCTCCTTGGAGCCTTGCCCCTATGTAGGAGAGGTTGGATTATTCAATGAAGCCTGGCCTAAGCTCTCTGGAAGCCAGAATGGTACAGAGAGAGTGAGCAGAACATTCTCCACACCACCATTGAAGATGGCCCCACATTTTCCTCCTTGAGTTGTCTATGTCATCTTAACATTGGAGACTTTGGGGGGTGAAGGATGGGTGTGCTTGTCTGTATTGGCGTTGAAAGCCCAGGATTGTAACCACTAGAACAGCAGAACCTGTAGCAGATCCGTACCTCAGCTTTCATTTTTAAAAGCTAAGGAAATTAAGTTTCTATTCTAGGCCCACCGCATAAACCCTTCTCAGGCCAAGCACCACCACCTGAAAACCTGAGGGACAGTTAAATAAACCTTTCCCCTATCTATGAGGGAAACAGGTTTAATACAGGATCTGTTTTTAAATGTGGTGTGGGTGTTCAATAACTTTGAGGCAGGTAAATAATGCCAAGCTGACACGTGATAATTGGTAGCTAACAAAATAACAATGTTTATTGTCATGTTAAAAGCTTTAAATGGAAATATAATGCTTCCAATCCTGCCTAGTCCAAACTCTCCACACACCAATCCTAAATCCCTAGCAATTAATCTCCTCTCACTCCACAAACAATTCCAATCTCTACTCCTAACCACAACATAACCAACCTAACAGCCCCCTGACATAACACTCACTCCTCCCCTCAGTCACTCTTTATATACTCCTTTCCCCTCACCCTACCTATTACATCACAAACCACACTCTAACGTTCCATACTCACCAGGCATACTAATTCAGGCGTGTGCGGGATACTCAATTGTGGGGTAACCCCACAGTCCTTACCTCAGTTTTCATTTTTAAAAGCTAAGGAAATTAAGTTTCTACTCTCTTTTACAGGCTGAGATAGGTGTGTGACAAATTGTGCAGTCAGAACACATGAAGCTGCCTTATATGGATTGGGCAACAATATAATAGGAGTGATCACACTCAAACCACAAAAACATCAAAACAACTTTCATAGATGAATAATTCAAAAACTTTACAAATGTACAAAGAACAGGCACATCAACAATATTTCTAGGATGTTCACACCAACATTCACAATCAAGCCTGCAATATAAACTCCTAATATACATATAATGAACTATTCACATAAAGCGTCTCTCTCTATATATATACAGTAGTCCGGTACAAATAGCTGTTTCGAAGATTCTTCCTCAGTATGACGCAACTGCTTGACAAAAGGAGCCACGGCTACACAATTAGAAAGGAACCCACCAGGGTTTATCACCATAACATTCTTACGTCCTCCAAGCCGACAGTAATGCTCTCAGATCTGACGTAAGAATGATATGGTGATAAACCCTGGTGGGTTCCTTTCTAATTGTGTAGCCGTGGCTCCTTTTGTAAACCAGTTGCGTCATACTGAGGAAGAATCTTCGAAACAGCTATTTGTACCGGACTACTATCTATCTATCTATCTATCTATCTATCTATCTATCTATCTATCTATCTATACGCTTTATATGAATAGTTCATTATATGTATATTAGGAGTTTATATTGCAGGCTTGATTGTGAATGTTGGTGTGAACATCCTAGAAATATTGTTGATGTGCCTGTTCTTTGTACATTTGTAAAGTTTTTGAATTATTCATCTATGAAAGTTATTTTGATGTTTTTGTGGTTTGAGTGTGATCACTCTTATTATATTGTTGTTGTTTCTAAACCACAGCCTTCTCGGTTTTCTTTATATTGATTGGGACCATCAGTCTGTTTTAGGTCAATGCTGTCTATTGTGACTGGCATCATTTCTTCAAGGTCTCGGGCAGCAGGGATTGTCATGACTCTGGGATTGAACCTGAAGCCTTCTGCATGCAAAGCATGTACTCTACCGCTGGCCTGTGGCTCAGTCCCACAAAGCAATCCATGCGCTCAGAAGCATTCCTGCTCCCAAACTGCTGATATCTGCAAAAACACTGGGATGACGGGCAACGCACTTGCCACCTTCTGTTATTTATTTGTTAATTGGCAGGATTTATTGCATTAAAGGTATTAGAGGCATCTTGCATTTTAGGTTTGCTGATTCAATTTGACTTTGGCCCTGTGTATGTTGGGACTTCTGCTGCTCCAACGTTTCTGGAGAGGACACCGGCAGGTCCTACTCTGGTCTTTGTTAGGGTCGATGTGGGGGTTTGCTGCTGGTCTGTATTGGTGACTTCGAGGAAGACCTGGGTTCGAGGGAGCCTTTACAGAAGGGTGCTGTTCCCCTGCTAGGACTCGCAGGTGCTCATTGAACTGCACAAATCGGGCTTTGAGAGGCCAGTAGACCTGGATTTCGAAGACTTCAGCCAGCCCATCAACCGGACTTCATCCGATAGCAGCCTGGGCACCCCCCGTGGCACCCTAGATGGTCGACTAGACCCCCGATTACTGGGCAAGAACAAAGGGAAACGCTGGCCCTTCAGCAGGAAGAATAAGGTGAGGACTGGCGTGGAGACCGGAGTGCGCCCTGAGGAGGCAGGGTGGCTGGGAAGTACCCTTTGTCCTCGGTCTAGAGCAGCCTTCCCCAGCCTCCACATGCTGTGGACTACAAGTTCCATCAGTCCTGACTGTGACTGATGGGAACTGAAGTCCAAAACAACTGGAGGGCACCCCAAGTTCAGGAAGGCAGGTTTATAGGATTTCCAGAGCCACTGCGTCCTTTTGATAGGTCTGGCTGTGAAGTGAAGTGAAGGAGAATTTGGGGGGGGGGGGAGAGAGAGAGAAGGACGGGGATAAGGAGGAGAACCACTGTGCTTGCTTGCTGCCTCTTGCGCATCCTGGATCGCCATCAACGCATCTTTGGGGCAGGGTGACCCGGATTGCCGCCCCGTCTGTCCTCCTTTCTGCCAGCCCCCCCTCCCTATCAAACCACTGTAGTTTCATCCGCCTGAAAGCGGTACGGAATCCACGTTAGCGAGACGCTAACGTTAGCACCTTCGTCCAGTCTCTGGCTGCCTCCTGTCTCCTTTCTGGCTGCTTGTACTTGTCCTCCCCAAAGAGTTTTCTCCCTCCAACTCCCTGGGCCTAATCAGTGCTTCCCAAGGACGTCTGTGCCGACATCACGTTTGGCAGCCGTACCTGCCGCCGGAGAGGCTGGGCCAGACCAGCCCGCCCCCCTCGAGCCGCTGGTCATGTCAGCCTCCTGCCCTTCGTGTCACCCACTATGGAGGCCTTGGATCTCTGCCTCTGGGACCTGCTGTTCCAAGAAGCCCTTCCCGGCTGCCCCTGTCACTCAAAGGCGGGTGGTGTCCTTTTTTCCTACAATCCCTAGTTGACCTCTGTGTTTATATTCTGGAGATGATTGTGGCAAAGGCCCAGGGTTTGCTTCACTGAGGCTTCACTTTTCCTACTAGTTTTCCCCAGAGGCTCCTTTAAAACTTACACACAGGCTGTATTTCAGCAGAAGGCCCATTTTCGCCAAGGCCTCCTTCCTTCCCTCCCTCCCCACGTGGCCCTTTCCCTCCCACTTGCCAGCGGCATCCTGAAGGGTCCCGTCCTCCTGCTTTTATAGCTGGGCTCCGTCTTGCTCTCCAACTCCTCTGGCGCTCGTTCTGGGCTGTGAACTTTCCCCGGCCACAGCTGCCCTGTAAATCTTGCAGTGCAGACGTCGCGGGAGTGCCAAACTCAGCTGCCTTGGCTCCCCCTTCTCTTGCTGGCCTCTCCTTTGCCTGCATCACTTTTGTATACTGCATCATTTCTTCCATATCCTCTGTGTCGTCTTTCAGCCTCTGAACATCTGTAAGCTCGCTGCCTGTTTCCTTGTTTTTCCTTGCTTATCCATGAAGGTCATCAAGATGGGGGGAAATAAGATTTCTAAATCAGCCTTCCTCAACCTGGTGCCCTCCAGATGTTTTGGACTGCAACTCCCAGCATTCCTGACTATTGACTGTGCTGGCTGAGACGGATAGGAATTGAAGTCCAAAGCACCAGGTCGGGGAAAGCTCTTCTAGATCTCTTCCTTGAAGGAACTTGGCCCATTCTTCTTTGTCCCATGACGGACACCCAGAGACACAGTGGTGCCCCCTCTTTCTTTTGCTCCCCATACCCATGGGAAGTGGGGGAAGCGGGATGAACAAGGCTGAACATAATCTGTGCCTCCTACCCTCATGTCTTCAGACTGCTCCCCACCCCCATAGAAATTCTTCTGCGTACTGAAAATATTGAACTTGCAAAAAAGATAAATTCGTGCAAGTAGAATAAATTAATAAACTAATGCAAACATTGCTCTGATGGTTAATTTGCAAGGTAGTCTTCAGTAGGTCTTATTCTTAATCCAGTATTTGCTTCAGTATCTTGCAACTGGTGTTGGGGCCCAAAGAGGAAGGGGGACACAGACAAGAGAAAGTCCCCAGTTCTACCCCGGCATCGCCAGTTATAAAAGGATCATAAGAAGCAGGTGCTGGGAGGGGCCTCTGCCTGGGGCCTTGGAGAGCCGCTGCCAGTCAGAGCAGGCAATCCTGGGCTAGGAAAGGAAAGGAACCTCTTGTGCAAGCACTGAGTCATTACTTATTCTTGGAGGGACGCCAGCTTTCTCTGATGTTTTCTCGGCAGGCCTTATAGCGGGGTGGTTTACCGTTGCCTTCCCCGGCCGTGATTACCTTTCCCCCGGCTAACTGGGTACTCATTTTACCGACCTCGGGAGGATGGAAGGCTAAGTCGACCCGAGCCGGCTGCCTGAAACCAGCTTCCACTGGAATTTAACTCAGGCCGTGCGGAGAGTTTCGGCTGCAGAAACTTCTGCTTTACTGCTCTGCGCCACACGAGGCTGGGAAGGGCCTCTGCCTGGGGCCTTGGAGAGCCGCTGCCAGTCAGAGCAGGCAATCCTGGGCTATAGGGACCAATAATTTGGACTGCTGTAAGCAGCTTCTCCTGTTCCTGTCGCCAAGGTCAGTCTGAAGATGTGTAGGGAAGCGAAAGGAACTAGAGGTCCTGTGGGAAGTTTAAAGCAAGGGATGAAATGGAACAACTGCCCACCAAGACCATATTCTTACTACAACTTGTAGGAAACTAGTATTGATATGGGCTTCTCTATGTACTTATTATTTCTTTATTACGTTTCTATACCACCCAATAGCTGAAACCCTCTGGGCAGCTCACGACGACTGAAAACCATAAAATACAACGTGATAAAATACAGTGTAAAAGTTTAAAGTTTTACAGTATAAAATAAGAATAACAACCAAAATGAAACCTAGTAGCAGTGCAAAGATTTAAAATATGGTAACTGATTTAAATCAATAGAAGCAGAAAGATTCCAGTAAACCTTACAACAACCCTATAAGTTGGGTCATAGAATCATAGAATAGCAGAGTTGGAAGGGGCCTACAAGGCCATCGAGTCCAACCCCCTGCTCAATGCAGGAATCCACCCTAAAGCATCCCTGACAGATGCTTGTCCAGCTGCCTCTTGAACGCCTCTAGTGTGGGAGAGCCCACAACCTCCCTATGGAACTGATTCCATTGTCGCACTGCTCTAACAGTCAGGAAGTTTTTCCTGATGTCCAGCTGGAATCTGGCTTCCTTTCACTTGAGTCTGTTATTCCGTGTCCTGCACTCTGGGAGGATCGAGAAGAGATCCTGGCCCTCCTCTGTGTGACAACCTTTTAAGTATTTGAAGAGGGCTATCATGTCTCCCCTCAATCTTCTCTTCTCCAGACTAAACATGCCCAGTTCTTTCAGTCTCTCTTCATAGAGCTTTGTTTCCAGACCCCTGATCTGGAAACATCTAATAGTCAGTATTACTATTGCAGAACTGGTGCTAAGAGAGTATAATTTGCTTAAGGCTACTTGGTGAGTTCATGTCCGGGGGCACTATTTGAACCAGGAATATCGTGATTTACACCTCAGTCTCGTGCTCACTACTCCACACCAGCTCCTTTTGCTATGCTAGCAGTTACCTCCCACATACTATATTTCAACAATGCTTTGACGTAGTCTGGAGCAGGACAGATACTGCCATCTGAGCTGCATAAGCGTTTGTGTGTCTAGATCTGGCATTCGCTTGGCTGCACCAATTGATGGCTCTTGCAGGCTCTGAAAAACGTCTTGTGTTGGCCATTGGGGCTTAAAAAACAAAACCAGCAAGCGAGGGCAAAGTTAAACTTTACATGCATTGCCTACTTTTTTCCCTGGTTGAATTCTCTTCTTAGTTAGCAACATGGTCTCAAGACATGCTTTCCGCCCTCCTGTGGCCCCAAAGCTGTGGTCCTTGGGAGGTGCAGCCATGTTGGATCAGGTTGCATGTAATTCCTTGGGAGTGTCTCTCCAGCTGTTCAGAACAAATTGCCAACTTGCATGGCCCCACAAGAAGCTGCCGTTGTTCAGTCATGAGAATGCTGCTTTCGTAACTTGGTTGGCAGCATTGCCTTTAGAGGTGCATAGAAACCCGGCCCGGCGGTATTGTAAGCCTTGATCTCCGCTACGTGAGTCATTCCACAAGAAACAAGCGTTGTGTGCTGTCATCTTGCTTTCAATACCGCAAACAGATTCCACCCTCAAATATGGGATGCAAATGAGAGAAACACAAGGGGCGCCATTACCGGTGGGGGGGAAAGATTCCGGAAGCGGGAAGGCTTAATAGAGACAGAGAGAATGACGGGGAAATGATGGCTCTCACTCAAAGCGGCTTCTCCAGCACTCCAGACCTCTCTAGCCTGCTTTTGTAAAGCCTCCTTCAAAATGGCTTCTCTCTCTCATTGCCAACATTGCACCATAACACTGAAGCTTAGGGCCATTTCAGCCTTTCTCTTTGACCCCTAAAATTGTGGGATTTGAGATGAGGAATTTGAAATTCCTCATCTCAGTGGGGTTTGGGTTGGGACATGTTGGAATGAGGTGCCCTCATGGAGAGTCATCTCTGCACCTTGGCATGGCTATGGCTCTCTCTCTCTCTCTCTCTCTCTCTCTCTCATGTGCTCCCTGTTGGTGAGGTATCGCTCTGCATTTTGTGCTGTTGCCCCCCCCTCCCCCCATGTATCCTTGGTGTTTTATTACAGTGCATTCCTGTTATATTGGACACAGCAGATTCATGTTTGCTGTCTTGTCAGGTGAACGAGGTAGGCGGTACGAGCTGTGAACTTCGCCATTGCTACTTAGAGCAAATAGTTGCCGGACATTTTTGGCCAATAGTAAAGCACGTACAGTATAGATGGAATGTACTGTAATTCCCCTGTTGTGTTTGGGGGTTTTGTGTGTGTGTGTTTATTTTCTTACAGAGTTTTTCCCTGTTCTTTTGTGTGTGTTTTCGTTTCTTGTTCTCGGCCCTTGTCCGTCGCTAGCTCCCTCCCCCTCCCCTCTCCCCCTTAAATTGCCCCTCCTTCTCGTCTCCCCCTTCCTCATCTGCCATCAACGGACCTCCATCCCCCAAATTCACCCGTGACCCCCTCTCTTACTGTTTGAACGAGATCAATAAGACAGTCAAACCCCGCATCACGTCCTTCCGCAGCCTCAAACGGGGGGTAAGTGGATGGTTTTGTTTGCTAAATTAGCATCCTGTGACTGCAGCTTCCAAAGGCACCTGCCAAGTGGAGAGAGCCAGTTGTGATGATAAGACGAGGCCAGGGCTTTCTATTGGGCTTGTGAAAGCAGTACACTGAATATGGAAAGGAGAAATTTCAATTTGGAAAACCCATTCAGTTGGTTAATATTTATTTATTTATTTATTTATTACACTTATATACCGCTCCCATAGCCAGGGCTCTCTGGGCGGTTTGCAGAAATTCTAAAATTGAGATACAAACAAGTATACAAAATTTTAAACTCTAAAACACAGAACATACACACATAAAACATTAAAAACTGTTAAAAAAACCCCTAAACATGTGGGTGATTAAGATGTGCCGCCATATGCCTGGGCAAAGAGGAAAGTCTTAACCTGGCGCCGGAAAGATAGCAGCGTTGGTGCCAGGCGAGCCTCGTCAGGGAGATCATTCCATAGTCTGGGGGCCACCACCGAAAAGGCCCTGTCCCTCATTGCCACACTCTGAGCCTCTCTCGGAGTAGGCACCCGGAGGAGGACCTTAGATGTTGAACGTAGTGACTAGGTATATTCATGTCGGGAGCGGCGTTCTATCAGGTATTGTGGGATAGGACCAGCAACCAGCCTAAGTCTCAGCCTGTTGCTTTCTCAGCCTCAGGTCTAGGTACCTGGCACCATAATACCACCGAGAGAGAGACAGAGAGAGAACTTGTGTCTGAGTCTTCTATACAGAGAGCACAATTGTCCCACCCCGTTACCATTCTGGCCCATAGAGAATGCCACATGCAAGCTTTATGGAAACAAGGAGCCAACAGCCAGAGAACTTTGAGTGTCCGTTGAGATGGCTTGGCCAAATGACCCCAGAGGGTGGCAAGGGAGGGCCTGCCTGAGACCTGTTACCTACTTTATAGTTGTGTCTTCCCGACGCCCTCGTCTTTTTTTACACAGACCAGAATAAGAACTAGTCTCTGCCGCAGTGGGCTGGCTGTTGTAGAGTGCATGCGTGTAGCTTCGTACATCTCTGTTCTTTAAAGTTTACATACTGCATCTTCCATGAAACCATGTGCAAGTGCAAAGCCTTTCACAATTAAAGTTGGAGGAAGGCTTAGCTGCTGCATTTCTTAGGGGGCCAAGTGTTCAACACTCAGATCAGATGGTTTTTATTTGGGAACCATTTGTGGTGGCAGGAATCAGAAGGCAGCTTTTCTTCCCCAAGCAAGACCATCAGCCCCTACCGAACAGGTGACATTTGTGCCGTGGTAGCAGGAGAGCAAGTGCACTCCAAGATGGCGCTTATGGAGCAAATGGCTGAAGGCGATTCATGCCAATTTCGCCAAGCGCACCCTGTGGGAGGAAAGCAAACGTCCGCCACACCCTGCCCCGGTCACTGCTGAACTGGCCTGGGATAGATTCTCTTTCAGTACCAAGCATGGTGATTGGCTGCTGGTTTTGGAAAGCCCTGGGGATCATGGAATTGGAAGGGACCAAAGGACCATGGATTCCCTTCACCCATCAGGATCTGCCAGATCTCTTCCCAACTAACAAGGCAAATATGATAGGGGTGTGGGACAGGTTACAGGATTCCTTTAGGCCGAGGGCAACTTGTGCCCCTGTAGATGTTTTGGCCTACAACTCCCATCAGCCCTCACCATTGGCTGTGCTGGCTAAGGCTAGAGTTGTAGTCCAAAACATCTGGAGTGCCTCAAATCTTGCCTTCCCTTCCCCCTCCCCCAAATTAGGCCAAGGCTGGTTAGATTTCCAGGCCTGACAGACCAGGCCATCTCTAGCTGAGATGTCATTGCCAGGCTCACATCTGGTGACTGGAATGATTCTTGGTTGTCCAACAAGGAGGCCAGAGGTGCCTCTGCTTCCTTTTCTGCTCTGTCCCAGTGAAGGGTGGGTGTGGGTGTGGGTGTGGGTGGGTGGGTGGCCTCTTAGACTCCCCATCTGTTTTGAGCCTAGCAGCTCTTGTGCACACACAAGAGTTGAGAATGACACACGGGTAGAAGAGGAAGCTGCTCAATTCTGACGTTCCACTTCACATCTAACCATGGCCGTTGTTACGTGGCCTTAGCCAAACCACTTAGGCCTCAGGTTCAAACTACATGCCCAGTCATGTGATTACTACTATTTAAATCCAACGTAGCTGTGGAAAGCTGAAGCTTGGAGTGGAAGATAACGCAGGTGGGTGGAGGGGTGCTTAAAATTCTTTCCCTGCAGGACATTTTCCCTATCAAAATACCTCGCCCTCAGCAGCTTTTCACCCTGCAGAGGAAAAGAGTGCTGGTATAACGGGATTAGACAAATAATGCTGTGAAGTGCTTTGAAAGCTCAAAAGTATTATTTAATTGCTGTTTATTTCTGGCTGAACTGCCCAGAACTTAAAGCTGAGTAGGGCGGCCAAGCTCTGGTGCAATGTCAGCTTCCAGGGCCTGAGAGAGTCCCTGCCTATGGCAGCCTGTCAGTTGTCCATCCCTGCCTTAGGCTATGAGAAGTGCTGTGCCTTAAACCTGTCACCCAGATGACCTGGGCAGATTGGGGTGACAGAGGTCAGCCTGCAGGGAAAGAAGGGCGGTCTGCAGTAACTAGGGCAAGACAAGGCAAGGTCTGGGAGGGGGGCATCGAAGAAATTTATGTGTGTATCTTTTCCTGATGCCAGACTGTGGTCACGGAAGACTTCAGCCACCTGCCTCCAGAGCAGAGGAGGAAAAAACTACAGCAGAAGATTGAAGAGAGAAACCGGGAGTTGCAGAAAGAGCTAGATCAGAGGTGAGCGCTTGGAAGTCAATCCCCTCTCTCTACATGGGCCACAAGAGAGAGCGATCTCTGCGGGGGCTAAATGGAGTTGAAATTAACTTTTACAGAAAATAAAAATGTCCCCAATCGGAGATTTCGAAATTTGGGTCTTTCAGAATCCATAGTTAACATTGGTTTACGTATTCTGACAATCAAGTTTTAATTATCCTGCCTTCAACATTTCAGTCTGAAATATAAGGCTTTAACTACTAAAGCTTACCGTCTCCTCTGTCTTTGTCAAGAATGGGAAAAATTGATCCCCTCAGCCCTTTCCAACTTGATAACTCTGTAGCCGCACTTGCTGAAAAGCCACAATTATTTTGTTAATTGATATATTTGACATAGAGCAGAACTTCAAGGCTGTGCAAAAATGTTTTGTTTTTTGTATTTAAGTGCTTAGTTGTGACAGACTTTTTAGCAGCTGGCATCAGAAAGCTAATTCACATATGTAGCAGAATTAAAAAAACATTATCAATTAAAAACTTACATTATCAATTTGGGAAGTTTTATCCCACTACAGGTGTTAATTAGCTTACCAATGCCAGGTTGTTTGTGTGAATCACCAACACTGCTTTGTAAATGGTCGATGTAATTATTTTACATGCGTTTTACATTTTACTGTAATTGTCACAGTCTACCTTTTTTTTGCGTTTCATTACCCTCTGATCTCAATGCTCACATTTTGGAGAACGTGTTGTGCATCTGATGAAGTGGACTGTGGTCTGCAAATCCTGGTGCTATAACAACTGTGTTAATCTTTAAGGTGCCACAAGACTCCTAATCCGTTTTGTATCCCTTTGGACTCGGCTAGTAATTTTTTTTTTTTTTTGCATTTGGAGGACGCAAAGGGTTAAGTGCAGCTGAATGGCGCTCTTAGGCCAGTACAGTATGATAAGGCAGCCCACCTGCTTCATTATTAGGGATGTGCTCCGCTTCTAATCGGACCGGCGAATTAGAAGCGGAGCGGGGTGCTTCGCCTCCCCTTAAAGCGGAGGCGAAGAGGATTGGGGGGCCGGCGGAGCGTTGCGAAGAGGATCGAGGTGAAGGTGGATCCTTTGCCTCGATCCGGAGCTCCGCAAGAAAGGTAAGTGAGGTTTACCGGGCCCTGCCGCTGTCGCTGTCGCCCATGCAGCGACAGTGGCAGGGCCTGATAAAAAAAACCTCCCTCCTTTCCCTTACCTGCATCCGTCCGTGGTCCCTCGGCTTCTTCAATTGAGCCTGTGGCTCAACCAGGAAGTCTAGACCGCACTTGCGGCCCAGACTTCCTGGTTGAGCCATGGGCTCAATTGAAGAAGCCGAGGGACTGCGGACGGACGCAGGTAAGGCCTCCCTCCCCCTTGGTCCCTTACTGGGCTCTGCAGGTAAGGGAGAAGAGGGAGGGGGGCCTTACCTGGCGCCACTCCCCTCCACCGCGGAGCTCCGATTCAGAGCCGGAGCTCCGTGGAGCGGACTATGGGCGGGGCGGGGCGATCCGAAATTTTCGGATCAGCCCGCGGGGCAGATTGGGGGGTCCGTGCACACTCCTATTCATTATGGATTTGACTTGATTAGCGTGTGTTTGCTCCGCTGCAAATGCCCCGGGTCCTGGATGCCTACATTCTGCAACGGCCTTGTCCTCATAACCAGCTCTTGCCCTCCTTCCTTCCATTCAGGGATGCCTTAAATAAGATGAAGGATGTTTACCAGAAGACGCCACAGATGGGGGACCCCAATAGCCTTGAGCCAAAGATCTCAGAGACGCTGAGCAACATTGAGAGATTGCGCCTCGAAATCCAGAAATGTGAAGTAAGGGCTTGGCGGTGCAGGGGGTGGGGGGCAAGGATGGGACAGGCCAGCCATCTTGCACTCCTTAGGTTTGCATTCCCTTGCAACTGCCCAAACATTACATCTCTGCAACCCAGGTATGGCTGCCACAGGACGGTATCTCAAGTCAAGGGTGTTCTTCCCAAAGTTGCTCCTATCTCTGTACAACGTGATCATTGTACTGATGCTGAGCCACTGTAGAGTTCTTTTACTCACCCTCTTCACATACACGTTATATCATGCCGGTTTTGTTCTGTAGAGCCTCGTGTGGCGCAGAGCGGTAAAGCAGCAGTTTCTGCAGCCGAAACTCTCCCCACGGCCTGAGTTCGATCCCAGCAGAAGCTGGTTTCAGGCAGCTGGCTCGGGTCGACTCAGCCTTCCATCCTCCCGAGGTCGGTAAAATGAGTACCCAGTTAGCTGGGGGAAAGGTAATAATGGCCGGGGAAGGCAACGGCAAACCACCCCGCTATAAGGCCTGCCAAGAAAACGTCAGCGAAAGCTGGCGTCCCTCCAAGAGTCAGTAATGACTCAGTGCTTGCACAAGAGGTTCCTTTCCTTTCCTTTGTTCTGTAGGGCTTTGCCGACATGTTTTTCCAAGATAGCCTTTCCCCAACTTGGTGCCCTTTAGGTGTGTTGGACTATGATTCCCATCTTTTCATGGCCTTGGGCACCAGGTTGGGGACAACTGTTCTAAGACGTGTGTAATTCTGTTTTTTGTGTGCATCACGTTGTTCAGCAATTGCTACTGAAAAGGCAACTCATAAACCCTATCCATTTATTTAGAATTCCTTTCTGTAGTCCTTACAACCACCATGTAAAGTAAGTCGGTGTTGGGAACACCATATGGCCAGTTGGGCAGTGCAGGTGCCTGAGGCTAGAGAATTTTGGCTCCCCGAATGAGGTGAGGTTTTGAACAGGGCTGGCTGGCACCAGAGAGTGGTGGCGTTAGGCCTCTGCACGTGGCCCATTCCCACTTAGTGCAGCCCTGCCCAAGGAGGTTCTCAGCTCGCACACCTTTGCCTCTTCCAGGTTGAAGGGGGCTTTATGAGGATCCAAATACTTGGAGCCAGCGGTGGATTTGAACAGGGACTTCTCAGCCACTGCGTAGCAATAGCTCAATGCATGCGACCTGCTCGTCAGAATGAACAAGAGCTGCTTTAGGGCAGAGTAGTTCCTGCGGTTCATCTGCATGAGGGCTTGTGTGGAGGAGTTTCCTAGTGAGGAACAGCAGCAGCACACAGTTCTCAGCTTTCTGCTCCAAGGGAGGGGAGGGGGAGGACCTCTCGATATGGTGATCGCGAGATCCTCCCCCTCAGTCCACATGCGGCATGCAATGTGCCTGGAGGAAGGAGGATGTCACCACCGCCATTTTTTTTACTGAAGATGAGCACACGAGCACTCCATCAAAAAGTTTTTTGTTTGTTTTTTGTTTAAAGAGATCCCTCCCTCCCCCCCACCCCAATGGGCACAGAGCTCCTGAAGAGGAGCCGGGACGGCCACCCACACACCCCGCGATCTCGGGACAATCCTGAGGCCGCGGGGAAAAACAGGGTAAAAGCTGTCCCGGTTATCCCCTGTGCGTCATGTGGATGCAAAGGGATGATCCCGGGGCGATCCCCGGGATAAGGCATGGTGTAGAGATGCCCAGTGTCTTCAGCTTGCCCTGGGTGACACATTATGAAGGGGTGGGTTAATCCCGGGCAACGTCAGCATGGTTTCCTTCTGAGCATCATGTGACGGAGTAGCCCAAGCTGTGAGAACATTTGCTGGCTTCAAGGAGCGACCCCTGCGGGGAGAGTCGTGCAGGCAGGCTTGTAGGAAGCCCGTTAGATGAACACTGTGCAATGAAGCCCCCTGACTCAAGTCCCATCTTTTGGGCTCTGCATAGGCTTGGCTGGCGGATGCAGAGAACAGAATGCTGAGTAACCGGCCGGATTCAGTCGCACGTTACAACCGTCACGTGGATCATGCCAGTGCCCTAAACAACAACAATTGCTCGCATGAGAAAGACAGGTGAGAGAAGGCTGTGGGGAGGAAGGTGCAGCTGCTGGGGATACCCCATGGCAGCCCTGGCTCTGTGAGCCTTGTGCTCTTGATAGCAAGCTCACTCGCGATCTCTAGAGGTGGAGATCTGCCCGTTAGCTGCTCCTTGGGGGTATTGTTCACTTCAGTTCTCTTGCACCGGGCCCCAAATTGGAGGGACTGCCTGGGACAGTCCGCTTCTAAAAGCTCTTACTGTCAGTAACTAAATAAGTTTAAAAAGGCGCAAAAGCTGCAAAACCACCAAATGATCAGTATTTCGGGGGCAGGGTGGGTGAGGAAGACTTCCAGCAGGCCGGATTTGGCGAAGGGGCTGGAAGTTCTGCATCCCTTGCTGAGGCCCTCAGTGGGTCAGCAGCAAGGAGGGCTTGGGAGATCTGAACGAAGCATTTGTCTGGGGGAAGCTTTCTCACCGGACGTTCTGGACGGATCCCAGCCATCCTGTTTCCTTGGCCAACCTTGGTCCTGGTGCTGGGGCCTGTGGGGCCCCCCACCCCTTGCCCTCGTGGCTTCCACTCCTGTCCTTATGCCCTCTTGGCAGCCCTGACACCACCCACTCGGACGAGAGCCAGGACACATTCAACCAGCCCATCTACACCGAGTTTGACGAGGACTTTGAAGAGGAGCTGACATCGCCCATCGGCACCTGCGTGGCCCTCTATCAATTTGAAGGTACCTGCTCAGCAAGGTGTCCCCCCCCCCCCCGCCCCTGTTGCAGCATCCGCAATGCACAGGCCTGGTCTGGGAGCAGCCGGCGTTCTCCCTCGGCCCTTGTAAAATGGGCGCTCAGAGTGGGGCAGATCCCTTTGGGTCCTCGTGACTTTCTTCATGTGGGGAGGAAGGCTTTTCTTTTTGTTTCGCTTCCTCAGTTTTGGGGCAAGCCTCTTGACCCCCCCACCCCACCCCACCCGGCACTACCTTTTCACTAAAGGGGGCGCTTCAGTTCTGCACCTTGTAAAGCTAACCTGAACCTTCTGCAACCCCCTGTAAACTATGGGAATGAAACAACTTTGCATGTATTTTATTTATTTATTTATTTTATTTTATTTCACTTATATACCGCTCCCATAGCCGGGGCACTTGGGGCGGTTTACAGAAATTCTAAAATTAAGATAAAAATGAGTATATAAAATTTATTTATTTTATTACATTTCTATACCGCCCAATAGCTGGAGCTCTCTGGGCGGTTCACAAAAATTAAAACCACTCAAAGTATAAAACAACAGTATAAAACCATAATATAAAATACAATATAAAAGCTCAACCAGATAAAAACAGCAGCAATGCAAAATTACAAATTTAAAACACCATGTTAAAATGTATTTATAGATTGTTGGGAGAATAAAAAGGTCTTCACCTGGCGTCTAAAAGCATATAATGTAGGTTATAATTTATAATAATATAATTTAAAATTCTAAAACACAGAACATACACACATAAAGCATTAAAACCATTAAAAAACTAAACATGTGGGTAATTAAGATGTGCCGCTATATGCCTGGGCAAAGAGGAAAGTCTTAACCTGGCGCCGGAAAGATAGCAGCGTTGGTGCCAGGCGAGCCTCGTCAGGGAGATCGTTCCATAGTCTGGGGGCCACCACCGAAAAGGCCCTGTCCCTCGTTGCCACACTCTGAGCCTCTCTCGGAGTAGGCACCCGGAGGAGGACCTTAGATGTTGAGCGTAGTGACCGGGTATATTCACGTCGGGAGAGGCGTTCCGTCAGGTATTGTGGTCCCAAGCCGTGTAAGGCTTTATAGGTCAAAACCAGCACCTTGAATTGGGCTTGGAAACATACAGGCAGCCAGTGCAAGCGGACCAGAGCAGGTGTTATAGGGTCGAACCTTCTGGTTCCCGAAATCAACCTGGCCGCTGCATTTTGCACGAGCTGCAGCTTCCTAACCGTCTATACATGTAGATAGTTAGATATTACATTTTGGGTTTTTGTAAAAGAGCTTTTTGGGGGCCACTAAACCCCCAACCTTTTCCCTCCTTGAAAATTCATTCACAAACTCCCTCCGGCCTTGCCCATACTTAAAAACGCCTGGTCTCACTCTGACACAAGGCAACCTGTGGCCCTCCAGATGTTTTGAATTACAACTCATAGGAACTTTGGAAGTTGCTTTACGCAGTTGGGCTCTTGGACCACCCAGCCCAGAATGGTTGACACCAGCTGGCAGCCGCGACACTCCAGGGTTTCAGGCAGGGATTTTTCGAACCCTACTTGGCGATGCAGGGAATCGAACCTGGGACCTTCTGCCTGCAGAGCTTGACCTCTGCCCCACCGAATCATCCCTCACTCTTACCTCTGCTGGTTGGAGTTGTAGGCCAAAACATCTGGAGGGCCAAAAGTTGTCCACTTCTACACTATGTCCTTCTCCCACACTTTCTTAAGCATGTTGTTGTAGCCATGAAGGTTGAAAAACCAAAATCAGTGATTCTTCTGCCGTCCTCCAGGCTCTCAGTATGGCAGTTTCAGAAATGAAGGGTGGCAAAAGTAACTCAGTGCAGTTTCCCTGGTGTTGCGCATGTGTGTTTGTTGCAAGGGGGGAGGCTACAGATGCCTCCCTGGTTGAGGGGCAGGGATGGCGGTAGCTGCCACATGGAGTACGGAGGCAAACGTAAAAACAATTTTTATCAATTCAGGCTGACGTATATTATTATTATTATTATTTATTTATATAGCACCATCAATGTACATGGTGCTGTACAGAGTAAAACAGTAAATAGCAAGACTCTGCCGCATAGGCTTATGAGTTAAGGGCTATAACTACTTGTGCTTTTAATCTATCCACCCTAAAGCATCCCTGACAGATGCTTGTCCAGCTGCCTCTTGAAGACCTCTAGTGTGGGAGAGCCCACAACCTCCCTAGGGAACTGACTCCATTGTCGTACTGCTCTAACAGTCAGGAAGTTTTTCCAGGAAGCCAGATTCCAGCTGGACATCAGGAAAAACTTCCTGACTGTTAGAGCAGTACGACAATGGAACCAGTTCCCTAGGGAGGTTGTGGGCTCTCCCACACCTGAGGCCTTCAAGAGGCAGCTGGACAAGCATCTGTTAGGGATGCTTTATGTTGGATTCCTGCATTAAGCAGGGGGTTGGACTCGATGGCCTTGTAGGCCCCTTCCAACTCTGCTATTCTATGATTCTAGGATTCTAATTCTGCTGCTTTATGTATTGCTGTCCCTGCCTCTCACTGCTGCTGCCCAAATCTTGCCATAGCTGTGATTGGCTTGCATGTCGTTTGATACCAGTTACAGGCAGTTCTACCTTCTGGTTATTCTTGGTTCCAGCTCAGCTGTCTTGTCTGCGTTTCTCGCCAGGTTCCAGTGAGGGTACGATCTCCATGCTGGAGGGTGAAGAGCTCAGCTTGATGGAAGAGGACAAGGGCGATGGGTGGACACGTGTACGGCGAAGCAAAGGGGGCGAGGGCTACGTCCCTACCTCCTACCTGCGCGTCAACGTAAACTGAGTGGGGAATTGGAGGTGGCGTCCTAGGAACTGCACCACCTTGGAGATTACAGTGCAACGTCAGGGCCTGCGCATAAGAGGTGCGGCGATTCAGTTGACCCACGAGAACTGCGTGATGCCCGCTGTGCACGGGACCCGTCAAAGAAGGAATCTCACGCCAAATCGCTACTGCAGAGCTGTGGGAGACGAGCATCAACTTCATGTGGACTATAAAATGATGGCTTATAACCCTACTCAGAACAAGCTATTGGATAAGGGGGGGGGGGGCTGACCTCATGCTCATGCACCCACCGATTTCCACCCAACCCAACCCAACGCCTTCAAGGCAAGCATAGCTACCATATAGTCCTGCAAATGTTCCATAGCAGGAGGAATTAATGAGTGTCGCCCCATTTCTCCTTTGGCAATAGTTACAATTTTGCATGGAGGAGAGACCTCATTTCCTGGCTCTTCCCGGGCGAACCACTCACGGCATAGGAGATTTGCGTGGTGCCTGTGCATGGCTTCCCTTCTCCCAGATGCACTAGCAGAAAGGGTTTGGCTCCTCTTTGCGGTGTGCTGCTAGGCTGGCTAGAGCAGAGCGATCTTCTCTAGATACGGTAGCTGCTTTATCCTGCGTCTGTACTTAGAGGGCTGTGGGTGGGGCCTTCTGAGACTTGGGGGGGCTTACAACAAGGGCAAAGTGGGCCTACAGCTTACAGCCTCGGGTCTGCTGCTACGCATGCCTTTGGGCTTTCCTTTTGGGGGCTGGGGCGGGGTGGGGGGGAGACAAAATGAGAAGTTGCTACTTTGGTTAGGTGTGAGCACCACCTGTAGGACCTCTGCTCAGAGGGCAGGCCAAATGCCACACTAGCAGCAAACCAGCATTCAAACACTCCTTGAAATGCACTTTATTGTCCTGGATTGGCCTGGCCCATTCAGCCATTCAGAAGTGCCTGCTCCTTTGCTGTCAGGAGAATTCGGGTGTCCTGGCCTCCTCCTCACCCATACCCAGCTCTGTGTACATGTGTGTGTGTGTGTGTGGTTCTTTTTTTAAAAAAAAGAGGACTCTAATGCAGTGGTTCCCAAACTTTTTCAGGTCACCGCCCCCTTGGTTCCACAAACTCATGCCCAGCGCCCCCCTACCCTACACTATAAAAATCATTATTCAGAATAGTGGTTTTCAATGACCCACCAAGGAAGATAATAATAAAATTCAAAACAGTATCAATTAATTGAATACTTTATTCAAAATCCAATTGGTGTGCCCTGCCATGCTGGCTGCAAACAGAGGCGTTAGCTCTCTTTTTCCTCCCTCCCTCCCTCGGCAAGCCTGGGGTGGGTGCTTCCCATTTAGAGGGGATTCTAGGAGTTGAAGGACTTTTTTCTGTCTAAACATGCATAAAATTGTGCCTTTAACTTATGTCACACTAGCAGGAATCAAATAGGATTTCCTTCTTCAGTGGAACACACTTACTTAGGAGTAAGCACCATTTTGTTATAGGAAAGGATCTGCCACCTGGTACAGAGTTTTCCTATGGAAAACCTGGCTGGGACTGAAGTAGAGGGGCACTAATTTTACTGCACTTATTGTCTTTAAATATGGTTAAATATCCCACAGTTACCTTGCTATTCTATTTCTACAATTCATTTTCTCCTGTCTTTTCTTCACCCTCTCTTCGTTTTCAGGCTGCATCCTATGCACATTTACCTCAGAGTAAGTTCTATTGATCTCAGTGGAGCTTACTTCTGAGTAGACATACTTAGGATGTGCTGCAGCTGTTTTTTATGGTGACACAAGAGACACACATACCATGTTTACCAAAAGAACACTTGAAAAAAGGGGGTTGGACACCCTGAAATAAGCAAGGGCAGATAGGAATGGTTTCGGCAAGCGTTCTGGAAAAAGGTGCTGCTGAATCTTCTTTAGCCAGGAAGGACCTGGGGAATTGCAATTCTCTCTCCCTCCCCCTTTTCTTTTCTCTCCCAATCCTGTTGTAGTCCAGATTTGTTGGGGGGTGGGAAGACACACAGCATCTCTCTCTCTCCAACCCCCCCTCCCCCCAAGCCTCACAATAGCTGCCGGGCTGATTAGGACAGGAGGGCAGCAGCTCAGAGGGGAGATGGCCCCAATCTGCAACTCCTGATGGGGGGTGGGAAGGGAGCCTGGTGATACCTTGCAGCAGCACAAGCAGTCCTGCTCCCCACCCAGCCTGCCGGCTGACTGCTGTTCTTGGCAGCTGCTCTGCCGCCCGCCGTCCTCCACATGCTCCTTCCTCTCCGCCACATGGCTGCTACTACCGCCTTGTGCAGCAACTATCGCAAGAGGTCTGCCGGGGCAGCTTGTAGGAGGGAGCAGCTCTGGCCGGGGGAGCGAGCAAGCAGGCGGCGGTGGCTCCAGCAGGAAAGAAGCCCTGGGCCCTCCTAGGCAGGGGAAGAGTGGGCAGAGCAGCTGAATTCGCCGCTCTTTCCTGCTCTGCTGCCTCCTGTGGGCGCTTCCCCCACCCCCTACTTCTGGTGGGGCCGCTGTGGGCTTGAGATAGCAGGAGAGAGCGGCTGCGTGAGTGAGAAAGTCCTTCCTGAGCAGGAGCGGAGTGGGGAGAGCAGCTGAATTTGCCGCTCTTTCCTGCTCAGTCCCTGGGTTTTAGGACCTTCTCGAGAGACCACCTTGAGCGCCCCCCTGCCGCCCCTTTGTCTCTTAACGCCCCCCTATGCAATCCCACCGCCCCCAAGGGGGCAATATCGCCCACTTTGGGAACCACTGCTCTAATGTATTAGTCTTTTTATACAGTGACCAATTTATTTTACCACTCCATTTAGCTTGTTGTTCACATAATCTGTAAAACACATCCCTGGCTCTTACTCCTCCATGCTTTGGTAGGCAGGGGTGAAGGGCCTGAGCCATAAACACACACACACACACACAAGCTCCCTCTCGATGTAGAATGTATTTCTGGGTGCCTTTTTACACTTTATGTAAATAGTAGACAAAAAATTAACTTGTGGGTGCCTGTGCAGTTGGCTTCTTGTTTCTCTGGCCTCCAAGTGTGGGTTTTTAAAGAAGTTTATAAAAATGCTAGACTGCAGCATGTATGTCATCATTTGATAGCCTGCCTTCACGGTCTGCTCACTTCACCACATCCCACCGCTGCCACTCATTCGCCCACCCCACAACCCTCTTAACATAAGCTGCTCCTAAGCAAAATGAAGAAGTTGTAGGATGCTTCCAGATGAGGTTTTTTCTTGTGCAGTTGGATGGACTGCCTCAGTCGTGGGATTTTATGAGAAATACATACATTATCTTCAATAACGTTGAAGGTGGATTCCTGCATTGAGCAGGGGGTTGGACTCGATGGCCTTGTAGGCCCTTTCCAACTCTACTATTCTATGATTCCCTCTGCTTCTTCCATCTTTTTTCTTTCTACAAAAATCTCCATTAAGGAAGAAAACACAGAACAGATTCACAATGCCTTTTCATGTTAGTCTAAAAATCCATCTAGTAGAACAAGCCTTGATTTTCTGTTCTGGCACAAAGCTGGAGGTGTGGGAGGAGAAAGAAGTGATTTGAATCTGTTACTGCAATGGCTTTTAATCATTTGTAGGTTAACTTTTGAACTCTTTCTTTCCTCCTCCCAAAACACCTATTATCCTGGAAGTGTGTCGGCATTGGAACAGATTACTCTTGTCCAGGCTTTCTCCAGCCTTAGATGTAGCTCCCTTATGAATGGAAAAAACACACACCTTACGAGTAGCATGTAGCTAAAGTAGGGTAAGGGAGCTAAACGCTTCTACAAAGATCTTTTGGAAGTGTTGGTTCCAAACAGGCTTCAGTCTCATTTGGATTGGCTGTGCAAACGTTTCTAACACAAAAAATTCCAAAGAGGATCCTTACTGCTGCCCCTGCCGGAGAGAAGGACATACAGCAGGGTTCAATAGCTAAACTCAACCTCTACCTGCATCAGCTAACTTCATGCTACGCTGTTAGAGTTGCTTCTATTCCGCTTCAACTCAATTCCACGTAGCTTTCTCCTTCATGTAGCATCCTCGAGGTCCTGTATAGCTTTGCATATTTGTTTGATAGGGTAGGAACAGAAAATCGCTAAGGCAGGGGCAGGTAAATAGTGATTTGCAGTAGATTAGCAAAGGGTTTCTGACTCCCTATGATTTAACTACAGCAACAACAAAAAGCTTTCTCTCCCCACCCCACTCTGATCTCAGGAGAGCTTGGGGAACAATGCAGTAAATTTGTATGTGAGCTCTAGTTCTGGTACTAAAACAAGCTCCTGGATTGCGCATGTATTCAGTGGCATCTTGTTTCTCAATTTTGTGGCAATTCTGAGCTACAATTTTGCACATGGCTGCAGTTAGTGGACCTCAGGCCTTTTTAGTGGAAAACACAGTAAATCCCACAAGCCTAAAGTCTGTCCAGCTCCTGCACTAAAGTGCACTCTGTTCTCTCCCCCCACTCTCCAAGGTGCTGAGATTTCAAAAGCAGCACTGACATGATCTTCCTGCGAAGTTTCTTTGCAGGCACATGAGCTAGAAATTTGCCTTTTGAAAAACAACATCATATTGACTGCAGAATTCAACAGCCTGAGTGCCACACACTCAGAGGACACCTTTGTCATCACATGCAGAATATAAAATGCTTGTTCCAGATTAGTCAGCCTCTACAATCGTATCAACAAGCACAGTCGCCGATGTAGATAACATAAGCATTGTACTGAAACTAACAATCTTGAAAGGTGTTAGACCGCTGCTGTAGAGCAGACTATTTTCAACACCACATGTTGACAAAAGACCTTCCAATTCTTCCTTATTACATACTAATTTCCTGCCAGAGGATGCCTCCACTGACAAAGCAAAGAAGGCACTAGATTTAGGACGGTGGGGAGGAACAGCCCTGTTCTATAGAAGGAAGACCATTTATCTTCTCTGAGGAATCTCTGTACCACTGCTGGATTTCCAGCTCCTTGCAAACAGGGCCCTTTGCTTCTAGAAAGGCCCCAGGTTTCAGCACAGGGAGTGTTTTGTGCTAGCAGTGGAGGGGTCTCCCCGCTTCGCTCCTCGCAATTCTTCTTTGCCACTCTCGGCTTGCACCCTGACTGCCATAACTCTTGTCTGATGCCTCGTTCATTCTAGTTTCTGGGAAAGAACAGTCAGGATCCGTTCAAATTTCTTGTGCCTCTCGGCCCGGTCAGCGCTGGCTCCTTTGCTGCCCCAGAACAACCGAAGCGAGAACTCCGTCTGGAATGCCTCCAAGAGCTCTGGAGTAGCTTCGAACCCTGAGTAGGGAAAAGCATATTAAAAGCATGAGCGGAAACTAAAGAGATCTGTAACGCCAGATAGGGTTAGGGTGCCGCCTGGATACTGCCTAGTCCAAAGACAGTCGGGCTGCCCTGTGAGAGAAGGTGTCAGGCACCATCATGACAGCAGTAGTCTGTGGGAAGCGAAGTGGGGCACTAATGTGTTCACTCAGGGATACAGCGGTGCCTGTGACTCCAGGTGCTCTACAAGAAAACAGGCCTTGAACTAAAAAAGCAAACCAAAGGTGTTACAAGCGGTGCTCGATTACCGGAAAGGCTCCCTGCTGAAGCATAGCCTGGGATCCGAGTGCCACGCTGGCAAATGCCACAAAAGAAGGGCCTTTTCCCCAAAGGTCCAAGTCAGGGGAGGGGTGCATGCAAGTTGAGGCAGGAAAGACGGCAAGGATAGGAACGCTATGCAGACTTCAGCTTGAAGCTCCAGATCTGCTTGTGTACAAATTTCTGAGCCCTGAGCAAAACAGATCACAACCGTGCAAACCACACTGTTGCTTCAGACCTGCGGAGAAAGGAACGTGGAGAAAGGAACGTACCGGGCTCGTGTATCCCTCCCTTCCCACCTTCTAAGCCTCGAGCAGAAAGGCAGGAAAACTCTCTGGGTGAGTAAGAGTGTTTGAACAGCTGACGCACACAAACAAAGCGTGAACAGACCAGCAGAGCCCTCTGCTGCACAGCAGTGTAGGAAAGGTTCCCTGGCACAAATGGCATACGCCTGACAAATCCCATAGTTTCAAGCCTTGCTCTGGTACGTGCAAGACCACCTTTTAAAACTTTCAGATTTTCCTTCTAAAAATGTATATGCCTTATAAAAAATGTGGCTACAAGTGTACTTGTGGCTGGCTACTGCTACTACTAGGAGTAGTAGTCTTGCTTTTCTGTTTTTTCCCCTCTTCGTTCACGAATTGAAGCCAGGACAAACTGAACGCTGCCTGCCTGTGCACACACATGCGATTGAAGGAGATGACAGCAGTGTGGCAACTGGATAATATGACCAAGGAAGGTGCGACCCAGAGCAGCAGCCAGGCTGAGTCAGCTACTCCAGAGGAAGGAGGGGGCAAGTGGTAGCACTTGGCCGGAAGGCAGGCCAGCCCAACTCTCCAGCCTGAGGGCTGTGGCAAGAGTCACCGTGCTCTTCATGGTTTTTAATTTTTGTGAACCGCCCAGAGAGCTTCAGCTATGGGGCGGTATAAAAATGAAATAAATAAATAAACAGTTCGCGTGTTAGGTTTGGCTATCCCTACACAGCCACGAAGTCTATAGGCACATCTGTCCCACCCCATTTTGCTGCGAGGATAAAAGAAGAACGCCCCGTATACTCTACCCAGGACATCCCGTGGGACACCAAACGAAATACAAAAAGGGATGTCTAGGCCAGTTTAGAGTCCCTAGAGCAGGGGTGGGCGACTAGGTGGCCTACAACTCCCACCAGCCCTCACCGCTGGCTAGAGGAGACAGGAGTTGGCACAAGTTCCCCACCCCTGCCGTAAGGGCAGCCCGGTGGGTCAGGGTCAGCAACGGGGGCAGATGGCCGCCTTTGCACTCAGCCGCACCGTCAAGAGCCATCCTACCTTGGAGCCTAGCCTCAGCGCTGACTCGATAGGCACCAGCGTTGGTGGCCATGAAGCGAGCCGCTTCCAGCGTCCGTAGAAGGACCTCGCATGCCTCCTCGTGGTCACCCCACGGCTCTTCTCCTTCCATGAGGCAGAGGAGTGGCAGGATGTGGGGAACTGCGACCTTCTTCGGGAAGGGGAGTGAATTCCCTGTGGGGCACAGATACAACCATCACGGAACAATGCGTAATTAATTACATGACGTGAAACCCTTTCTGGGGAGGGCCGCAGCTCAGCGGCTAGAGCACCGGCCTGGCATGTCGAAGTCCCACACTCTGTGCGCCATCTCCACTTAAAAGGATCCCAGGGAGCACAGCTGGGAAAGACCACGAGGCCTTGGAGAGTGAACACCATTGGGTTTCATTAGGAGTAAGCTACTGGGTTACTCCAACAGCCAGCATCCTTAACCACGGCTCGGAGTGCCTTTTACCATCTTCGGTTGGTTCGCCAACTACGGCCTCTCCTGGACAGGGATAGCTTGACCACGGTGGTACAGGCGTTGGTAACCTCAAGATTGGATTACTGCAACGCGCTCTACGTGGGGCTGCCCTTGAAGCTGCTCCGGAAGCTGGAGCTAGTGCGGAATGCTGCAGCTCGGCTGTTGTCTGGAGCTGCCCCTTTCCAGCATGTAACTCCTCTGCTGAGGGAACTGCACTAGCTGCCTATTCGCTACCGGGCCAGGTTGAAGGTTCTTGTACTTGTGTACAAAGCCCTAAACAACTTGGGACCAGGATACCTGAGAGAGCGCCTTACCAACCTGCCCGGTCACTGAGGTCATCTGAGGGCATGCTCCTGGTGGTTCCACCTAGATCCATCCTCCGATTGGAATCCACCAGGGGAAGAGCCTTCAGCGTGGTGGCCCCCCTCCTATGGAATTCCCTGCCTCTGGAGGTCAGGCAGGCTCCGACCTTGTACTCCTTTCAGCGCCTCCTGAAAACATCTTTATTCCAAGAAGCCTTTCTTTAACATGCAGCCTTGGATTTCTGATTTTTGCTTCTTTTTAAATTTTGTTTCAACTGTTTTATTCTGTTTTTATTTTATTTTCATTTTATCTTGTACACCGCTCCGAAATTTTTCAATGGGGAGCGGTATATAAATATTCCAAAGAAGAAGAAGAAGAAGAAGAAGAAGAAGAAGAAGAAGAAGAAGAAGCAGCCATTCTGTCTGGAGCTGATGATAGTCTAGTGGATGCCGTCCATTTGGATGCCGACCAGCTACCAAAAAAAAAAAGCCTGCACCTTTTGGCCCCCAACCTAAGGTAAGTTGGTTTTGCAGATTTTGCAGGTTTTGGTGTGCAGCACGTGCCAGGAAGCCTTCCCAAGGCAGACGGAAAGCACATGCCTCAGCAGCGCGTTCCCCTTCCCCCACTCTGCACAGACTTCTCAAGAGCCATTCCCCATCAAATGCGCTTTCTTCACATTGACCAAGAGGGGGGAAAGTGGCCCAACCTGGAAGTGAGGGTCTGTAAGGACAAGCAAAGCGCAATCACAGGGCTTTGTGCCAGAGGAATGCAAGGGCAGTCCTCTGGCTGCTACCCACCTACATTTATTTTAATTTTTTATTTGTTTTTATTTTTATTATTGCATTTATATCCTGCCTTTATTTATTTATGGTTGATTGCATTTTTATACCACCCAATAGCCAAAGCTCCCTGGGCAGTTCACAAAAATTAAAACCAAGCCTTTTTTCCTCCAAGGAACCCAAGGTGGCATACATAATCCGCCTCCTCTCCGTTTTATCCTCACAACAACAGCCCTGTGAGGTAGGTTGGGCTGAGAGTCTGTGACTGGCCCAAAGTCACCCAGTGAGCTTCCATGGCTGAATGGGGACTAGAACCCGGATCTCCCGACTCCCAGTCCAACACTGTAGCCGCTACACCACACTGGCTCTACACACATATCTTGTCCTGGCCACCCTGGGGGCTTGTTGACATGACTGAGCCGGCATGGTGAAGCCACCACAAGCTGCCATCTTAAGGCAATTCAAAATACTCAAAAAGGGCTCATCATGGCAGGACATGGAATAACGGGCTCAAGTTAAAGGAAGCCAGATTCCAGCTGGACATCAGGAAAAACTTCCTGACGGTTAGAGCAGTACGACAATGGAATCAGTGACCTAGGGAGGTTGTGGGCTCTCCCACACTTGAGGCCTTCAAGAGGCAGCTGGACAAGCATCTGTCAGGGATGCTTTAGGGTGGATTCCTGCATTGAGCAGGGGGTTGGACTCGATGGCCTTGTAGGCCCCTTCCAACTCTGCTATTCTATGATTCTATGGCTTATCACCTCCCTCCTCAACTCACATTTCCAGGGCTGTGCTTACTGGCATGCCACAACATTAAAGAGAAAGAGTTGAACAACTGATGGGAGAGGGGGAAACAGCCCAAACCTTGGCTGAAATCAAGGTTTCTTGATTTCAGCCAAAGTCCGAAATCAAGAAACCGTAAAGCACTCTTTAACCACGGCTACTTGCTGCAACATGGGAGGAAGAGCACAGAAATGTCCTAGGGTGTGGTACTGATCACTGAATCCAACTTCCTAAAAGAACATTGTCTTTAACTGAAAAATAAAACATTTCTAGCCGAAGATATTCTTGTGAAGATGTTCTTGTTCAGTCTGGACCAGACCTGTTCAGACAGACACACTGGACAGAATTACTACTGAGCTGGGTGATGGACTTCAGTGCCCTGTATAGCTCTACAAAATTAAGTATGCAAAATAAGGTACATCGTGCACATTTAAGTTTGCATAATACATACGGGTTCCAGAATTTGGGTGTAGATTTTTAAGGTATTTTCAGCAGAGAATACACTGTACACTGCTCAGCTCTGAGTTGTTTGTTTTGGCTGTAAACTACTTTAAATGAAGGAGAAGGGTACAAATATTTTAAATAAATAAATCCATTCCATAAGTAAAGCGTTTCAGTGATTCCCCTTCCTGTGAGCTGTGCCCCAAAAGGCTGATTCAGACATTACAGTTTCCAATGTGAAGGCCACTAGAATGTATGAATGCCACGTGGCAGTTGCAATCCAAGTGGACTTTACATGGTTAACGTGGAGCACGTGGAAAAGGGAGCTAGCTGCCCGAGGGAAGCAACGTCACCAACGAGACGCAGTGTTCTGCTTTCTCCTGCTAGAGTCAAAATGGCTGCAAGGCCTACCCAGACCTCACCTCCAGCCTGGTTCAGGTGGCCCATGAGAGGCTTGAGCTCCTTCTCAAATGTGATGGCACTCTGTGTGTAGCTCTGGCGCAGATGCCGCCATGTTTGTTCCAATCGCATGATCTGTGGAGGACGGAGGAGAAGCAACAAGGGAGAAATATGAATAAACTTACCAGCCTGCTGAGAAAGTACTGAGCGAAGGGTCTGGTAGGGACTTGGAGTAAGATGGAATACAGGTGTTTAAAATCAGGGGTGGGGAACCTGAGACCATGAACAGGTAGTCTTCAGTGACTCGAAAGCCTGTAAAAGACACCATGCGCAATGCTTTGAGCACTGCTGGAACAATGGGCACGGGCATGCGCGTATGCACACACACACACCACTTAGCGTCAGCAGGGCTTGCAAAGAAGTTCCACACGACCCCACTGCAACAGGGTTTGTGCAGGAGAAATTCATGATACACGGCATCCCTACTCCACAGTGAGGTCTAGAAATGCGATACTTATTTTTCAGATGGAAGTGGAATCAGGCAGAAGTGACCACAAGCAAAATCTAACAGAAAGCCAAGCCCCCGCAACACACTCACAGCATGACTAAGGGCTAGCTTTGGAGGTGCGCCACCCTCATCCATGACACGATCCCTTCTGGGCAAGTGGCTGCCCTTCCATCCGAGACTTCTCATATTCTGCTCCACACATCCTGGGGTCAGAACACCCGCAAGGGCCCTTGTGGCTCGTTCCAGACCAGTGCCAGAGCACTCCCCTTTTCCCTTGGCCCTCTCCCCCATGGTGAACCCTCACCTGCGGCAGCTGCAGGGCTTTCATCACAGCAGACAAGGCAAAGAGGTCTCCTGCTGAGCTCCAAAGCTCCACAGCCAGCTGGATGATCTTGTGCAGGGTGGCTGCCCGCTCAGCCACTGCCCCCGTACAGCCCAGGATGTCCACCGCAATGCCCAGAGCCAGGAGGTGGTGCCTGAGGGTTGGCAAAGAAAACAGAATAACCTTCAGGAGGCAGCTGCTGCTGGAGGTCTTAAGACAAAAGACATTCTAGCGCACCTTATAGAATCAGAATAGCAGAGTTGGAAGGGGCCTACAAGGCCATCGAGTCCAACCCCCTGCTCAATGCAGGAATCCACCCTAAAGCATCCCTGACAGAGGGTTGTCCAGCTGCCTCTTGAAGGCCTCTAGGGTGGGAGAGCCCACAACCTCCCTAGGTCACTGTTTCCATTGTCGTACTGCTCTAACAGTCAGGAAGTTTTTCCTGATGTCCAGCCAGAATCTGGCTTCCTGTAACTTGAGCCCATTATTCCGTGTCCTGCACTCTGGGCGGATCGAGAAGAGATCCTGGCCCTCCTCTGTGGGACAACCTTTTAAGCATTTGAAGAGTGCTCTCATGTCTCTCCCTTCAAACTTCTCTTCTCCAGGCTAAACATGCCCATTTCTTTCAGTCTTTATTACATTTTCACAGGGCTTTGTGATCATCCTGGTTGCCCTCCTCTGAACATGCTCCAGCTTGTCTGCGTCCTTCTTGAATTGTGGAGCCCAGAACTGGACGCAATACTCTAGATGAGGCCTAACCAGGGCCAAATAGAGAGGAACCAGGACCTCCCGTGATTTGGAAGCTATACTTCTATTAATGCAGCCCAAAATAGCATTTGCCTTTCTTGCAGCCATATCGCACTGTTGGCTCATATTCAGCTTGCGCTCTACAACAATTCCAACCCAGCAAGGCTCTCACCACAGAAGCAAAGACGGAGGACAAGTCCACGCCCCTCACAAGGCCAGCAAGGCGCAAGCACCCAGGCGACCCATAGCGCAGGATCTCATCTAAACCCCACTGAAAGCTTTCTTTTTTTAGCCCCATCCCCCATTACCACCACTAGAGGGTGCTGTGCCACAGAGAATGGAAGTGATACAGCACTAGTCAGGATGAGACCTTTGTTTCAATCTTGTCCTATGACCAGGATTCATCCCGTTCACACAAGTCATCAAAGCTAATACATCTCTGAGCTTGGGATGCTGTTCAAGGGTGGGGTTGGGAGGAATGCACCCCAAAAATGCATCTACTAGAAAAATACGCATGGAAAAAGCGTGTTACTTTTTAATGCTTCAATCAATGGGAGAAGATTGCGTACTTTTGAACGTGCACCCAAGTACTTTGCAATTTTCACCCCGAGAAAAGAAAAAACTTTGCAATTTGGTATAGGTACAAGTCCGCCCAAATTTCGAGGTAGAACTCAGAGAATCATAGAATCATAGAATAGCAGAGTTGGAAGGAGCCTACAAGGCCATCGAGTCCAACCCCCTGCTCAATGCAGGAATCCACCCGAAAGCATCCCCGACAGATGGTTGTCCAGCTGCCTCTTGAAGGCCTCTAGTGTGGGAGAGCCCACAACCTCCCTAGGTAACTGATTCCATTGTCGCACTGCTCTAACAGTCAGGAAGTTTTTCCTGATGTCCAGCTGGAATCTGGCTTCCTTTAACTTGAGTCCATTATTCCATGTCCTGCACTCTGGGAGGATCGAGAAGAGATCCTGGCCCTCCTCTGTGTGACAGCCTTTTAAGTATTTGAAGAGTGCTCTCATGTCTCCCCTCAATCTTCTCTTCTCCAGGCTAAACATGCCCAGTTCTTTCAGTCTCTCCTCACAGGGCTTTGTGATCATCCTGGTTGCCCTCCTCTGAACACGCTCCAGCTTGTCTGCGTCCTTCTTGAACCCCAAGGAGCTGAAGCTTTGCTGATTTCCACATCTGTACAGACTTGCAACCACCCTGCCCTCACCCAGTGCTCAAAGGATGAATGAGAAAAAGACATCGCTAGTCATCATGTGCTCATGCAAAGTTTATTCCCAACATTTAAGCTATTATATTTATTATATTTTAAAAGTTCCTATTACATACCAATAACACTTAGAATTTTATACCATCTTTGAGTGCACAAAGTGCTTCACATTTACATTACACTGTGATCCTTACAACAACCCTGCAATGTAGGCAAGTACCAGTATCTCAGTTGCAAGTAGCAGATGCGGGCCTGAGAGAGTGGCTTCACCCAGTTAGCTCGTGGAAATGGCGAGATTTGAATCAGAGACATCCCAATAACGTAGTCTTTTAGCGTCTGTGCTATACCAGTTCAAAAAGGCGTGGCATAAAGTAAACATTCTCAACTCAAGAGCAAAGCAGCCATTTTGGGGTGAGGCAAGAGCTCTAATGCCATAGAGAAAAATAAAATGAAATTAAGAGAATGGTTAAGAGGGATGAATACAAGAGAAAAGATGGAAGAGGTTTTAAAAGATAGAAAATTAACTTGGTTAAATTATCGGCAATTGGAACAATGGACTAAAAATTGGGTAAGAGAAAATGGAGAGAGTAGATAGATGTCGAAGTTTGAGGAATTAATTGTTAAAAAAAGAAATTGTTAAGGGAGAAAATACAGTGACAAAAGGTTTAATGAGTCAAATATATAGTATATTACTTGAGAAAGGGTCGATGGATAGTGTAGGAAAATCGGTTTGGGAGACAGATCTGAAGGTACAGATAGGACAGCAGAGTTGGGAAGGACTATGGAGACAGAGAGTGTTGAGAAATATGTCAGTAAGATTAAAGGAGAATTATTATAAAATTTTATGGAGGTGGTACCTAACTCCGGTTAGATTAAACAAGATCAATAATCAGTATTCAGCAAATTGTTGGAGAGGCTGTGGTGAAAATGTAAATATGTGCAAAAGTTGTGGAAGATGGTGTTCTCTGAAACTGAAGAAATTGTTGGAATGAAAATAGAAGAAACACCAAGAGTTGCATTACTCTCACTACATGAAGATTTTAAATGTAGTATTATTATTATTATTTATTATTATTATTATTTATTTATATAGCACCATCAATGTACATGGTGCTGAAATCAAGGAATTGATAACGAATTTGCTGACTGCAGCAAGGTTGATTGTAGCTAGGAACTGGAAGATTCAAGGTGATTATTGTATTGAAGAGTGGTAAAGAAGTATGGGAGATTGCAATTAATGATAAATTAACATGTAACATTAAAGTGAGAAGAGGTATAGCAAAGACGAATGATTTTGAGGGAATTTGGAAACAGTTCCTAATATTTGTGTTTTCTAAGGGAAGTGAGAAACCACCAGCAGAGGAGGTGTTAAGATTTTGGAAACAGGAATGATCCCGGAGGGAAGGGGGAGCACTTGTTATTTGTTGAATTATTTTGGATTATGTTATGATAAAGCATTATGTGTTAACGATTGTATATTCAAGTAATTTGGTGTATTAGTATGCTAATTGTTATGTTGGTTTGTATTTTATGTAGTAATAAATAAATAAAAATTTAAAAAAAGAGCTCTAATGCCAACATCACACCTAGAATTTTTCCACCACAAAAATGGCCAACTCTCAAGTTTTAGCATTTTGAATGAAGAGATCTTAGTCTTGGGGAACGTGCAGATGTTCAGTTTAGACCTCAGCACCAGCAGGACATCTGACGCGACACAGAGGGGGGTCACGCTGCTGCCGCGATGATTACGACAAGCCGTGGCTAAGTGTTCATCTACCACAGTTGACACACAGCAGTCACTTGTTGGAGCAAAGGAGCATACTTATTTACTGCTGCTGCTAAGTTACCACTTGGTAAACCGTTGTTTGCATTCATCCCAAAGCCTACAAAACCTACGGCCGACATGAGCGGCTTTCTTGAGGGCCTTGAAAACACGTGTCCTGAAGAAATTCTGCTCGGTCTCCACCCCAAAAATCCTGCGGCAAAATTCAGTTTCCTTATTGACACAACCAAAAGGCAGGTTTTTTTCCTGTCAAAAGCAACCAAAATGGAGCTGTAACAATCCTAGAATTGTCGCCCTCCCCTTCTGCACCGTCCACTCCTCTGCCAGCTATCTATCAGCACACCACACACACACAGAAGACAGTACCTTTCCAGCAAGTCTTTCCGCAGCTGGTGACCCTGAGGTAGAGTTATAAGTTCCAGGCCTGAGTTCACCCCCATTGCCCGCTGCTGCTCCTTGGATACTCCAATGATTCTGGCAGCCTGAGGAATAGAGATGGACATTTGGAGAACATCTGTAGGAACTGGAGACAGCCTACCCTACTCTTCCTGCCCATTCCACTTCTCAGGGAGGTTTCCCTTGTGGGCTGCCCTCCCCGTCCCCACTTGAGTATAAGAATCTGCCTACTAGGACTAGAAGTCAGGCTTACTACTGAGCAAAACTGCTCAAGCGGTCACCCAAGAACCAAATAACACGGTAGAAATCACCACCATATTCTGGTTCTAACTAGCATAAAGCCCATGTCGCCATCGGCACTAGTAGCTTCTTTCCTCCTTTTCTATCCCTCAATCCCTTCACCCACAAAGGGGCTCATGAATACTGCAAATGTCGCTCATGCATAGTGACCTCCCCCTCCGAAATTTGCATGCGGCATGACCACAGCCCCCTCCGCCGTGTGCCCCAATTGCCCCCCTTCATTCCCTTCCCAATCCCTGCTGGTGGTGACAGCCTAACTGCATGGCTGCACCCAGGGCACACCTTTCCCAGCACACTGATTGGCCAAGCAGGGCTGTCCATCATCCCAAGGGGAAGACGAGCTGCCCTGACCGTTTGGCAGGGAGGAAATTAATTGCTATTAAAGCTTGAGCTTTGAACTTTTTCGAACTTTCAAATTTTTCGGCATGCCTACACTGATCAAGCCTCCATTTAAAATAAAAATGAGCAAAATCAGTCTGGTAGATCTCAAGTAATAAACCTTACATTACCATTGTCCTGAGCTATTAGAACAAGGAGGAATCAAACCCTTTTTTAAACAAAAAAACCTCTTTTGTTCGTATACATACTGCAAGACATAGGAACCACAATTACATGCATTTTCCCCATTTGAACAGAACTAGTTGACCACGTGGTCTGCGATGCCTCTTTCCCCCTGGATCTCCCACACAACCATCATCCTAACATCACACTCCCTGATGCCTTCATGTAGCTTTTAAAACCCCTCGTGACAGGTGCCCTGCTTCAAATCACTCCACTTCTCCTGCCTCAATGAGGACATATTTTTTTAAAAAACAACACCAGATATAAATACCACATGGGCAAGAATAAACAAAAGGAGAGAGAGGAGTTTCAGCACCAAAATTTCCTGCTTTGGAATGTATACATTTCAAAATGTGTTTGAAAGACCGTATTCTCCCTTATGAGCCTGCCCGTGCTTTGAGATCTTCTGGAGAAGCCCTTCTTTCAGTCCCACCATCTTCACAGGCGCGCTTGGTGGGAACATGGGAGAGGGCCTTCTCGGTGGCTGCTCCGGTGCTTTGGAACTCTCTTCCCGGGGAAGCTAGGCTGGCTTCCTCCTTGATGGGCTTTCGGAAGCAGGCTAAAACTTGTTTGTTCCAGCAGGCCTTTGGAGAATAGTCTGGCCCTCCATCTATGTTAATGTCTTATAATTTTGCTGTGTATTTTAAACGTTTATGTTCCCCTCCCCACCAATGTATGTTTTAAACTTTGTAAGGCCGCCTTGAGGCCCAGCATTGGGCAAAAGGCGGGATACAAATAAATTAATAATAATAATAATAATAATAATAATAATAATAATAATAATAATAATAGCTTAGCTCTCAGGGTGAATTACATCCCATTCCTCCATACATCCAAAATGCCCATTACTTAAACATAGGTTAGCTACCGCTTAACCAAGGCAAGGCTCACCTTTCATTAAGTAATGAGGGGGAGGGGTTTGGTATCATTAGAGGCCATCAAATTGACAGTTATTCCATTTATTATATTTTTACTCCCAGTGAGGAGAAGAAGCACTAAAATGCTTTCAGCTTTCTCTGCCTTAAGCAGCCTATCTGTACAATCAGGTTGGAGAATGAGTGTGTGTGTGCCAGCTGGGTAGCTGGCCTCAAGCCGTTGTCGCAAAAAGAGAAACGTGGGGCACTTTAAGGACTAACAAAGGGGCTTTCGTGAATCACAGAATAACTTTGTCAGATGTATGATGGTCCAGCTCACTCACAAAATCACCTGCCACAGCCAATCTGTCAGTCTTTAAACAGAGATTCGTGTGGCATGTTCAAAGAATGAATACTGCCCATTGTGTGCTGATGGGTGGAAGAAGAATTCCATTACTCTGCATTGCTGTTTCTGCGTCCACAAACGGTACACAGGAGATGGTAGTAGTTCCAAATGAATTAATTCAGCTGAATGGCCACACCATGATCCCACTTGGGACAGAAACTTTTGGACTAGGAGCAGAGTTTCCTAGATGTCAGAGGGAAGTTTCTCCCCAACTCCCATCCCAATAGCCTGTGCAGTGATGCAGCCGAGAACATGTCAAAAATCTCCTCCCTCCCAATCCCCTTTCCTTTTGTGTCATGTCTTTTAGATTGTAAGCCTGTAGGCAGGGACCGTCAAGAAATACTTTTGTAAGCCGCCATGAGAGCCTTTTTTGGCTGAATGGCGGCATAAAAATGCTTAAATAAATAAATAAATAAATAAAATAAGTCCCTTCTCAGAACAGATTTGGACGAAATCAATCACCTGTGAAATGGGAGCAAAAGCGAGCTGCCTCACAGAGGGCAGGTGGATGTCACGAGAACGAATGCCGATATGAAAAGTTGTTCCCCGCCAGCCCCCAATTGCCCTCACCTGGCAGTCCATCTGCAGGATGTGAAGGGCTGTTGCCTGGCAGCTGTGCTGTGCAAAGATGTCCTTGAGACGCTTGAGTGTGCTGGGTTCCAGGGGCTTGTTGCCAGGGGCCAAGAGCAGCGAGTGGAAGTTGCAAGGCTGGAAAGACGAGGCCATCTCCAACACAGGCCGCTCAAATCCTGGCTCCTCCTCAGCCTCCCCCAAGTGGGGCAAAGGAGAAGCTGACCCCTCAGAGTCCAGGAACCCAAAGGCAGTCTCTGTGATGTGGGCCCGGCCGCGCCACCGCTCCTCCGTCTGCAGGCGCTCCACGTGGCTTCGTGGGCCTTCAGGAGCCTTGGGAACAAGTTCGCAGTAGTCGCTCACCAGCATGGATGGGACCCTCAGAGGCTTGGGGGGAGCTTTGGAATGGAGCCGGCCCTCAGAGCCACTCAATCCCAGACCTCCCAGCAGGTGAAGCAGAGGGGCATTTGGGCGTAGGACAGGGTCGCTGCCTGTGCGGAAGGCGGGAGACAAGGGAGGGAGGTGACGCTGGTCTTGGGTTCCAGGTGAGGTTTCTGGGCTACCTGTGGCCAAAAGGGGGGGAAAAGGAAGCTAATTTGGGTGGCGGCAGGAAATCTACCAGGTCCACAACACCCACACCAGGTAATCAGAAGAAACCTAGCAAATCCAAAATGCTACAATCAGATCAGACAACTTTGCAACAAAAACTGCTAACGTTACATACATACATTTACATTTCATGCAATTGCTGGAGCTCTGCAGGGGAGGGGTGTGTGTTTCAAACCACTGTCAACCCAATCAAACTAAGATGGTGGTGCCAGCAAGTTCAGCCATGCAGCCCTGGAGCTGTCCTCAGCCAGGGCCGGTGCAGGCTTTTTTGCACCCTAGGCAAGGTGAGCTGCTTTCACCAACACCAACACCGTATCCCACACACACACACACACACACACGCTCCACGAGGCCCGCTCATCCCGGGGCCAGGGATGGGGCTTACCGTTGGCAGGCAGGTGGCTGCCTGCGCCCCGATCCGGCCTGAGGCGAGCGAGCTGGGCAGCAGGAGCGCTACGCGTGGCGCCCGACTCCTGTGGCCGCCCGGACGCGGCGGCGGAGTTTCACTGAGGGGCGTCGAGGCGGGCTGCTGCCCTTCGCCTCCGTCCTCTGGGCTGGAGCGGCAAGCGGGAGGCAGACCACATGGCCGGGTGGAGGGAAGGGAGGGCGGCGGGGGGGAGGGGAGGAGGGGGAGGAGGAGGAGGCGGCAATCATGCCGGGCGCCGGCGCCAAGCAGGTAAGGCGGACTTTCACCTCTCTCCACCAGGCGGCTCCACGTGCTGATGTCCGGCACACGCTGGAACTCAGAACGTGGAGCCGCCCGCCCCCGCTCCCCAGTGTCCCAGGTTGGCTTCGGCTGCTGGGCGGGCGCCCGGCTGAAGCCAAGCCAGGGACGCTGGGGAGCAGGGCGAACGGCGCACCCGGAAGCTGCCCTCACTTGGCCAGAGCGGCTCTGGGAGTGGGAGGGCGACTTCCGGGGGCGCCGAACTTGGCGCTCTAGGCGGTGGCCTAGGTGGCCTTAATGGAAGCACCGGCCCTGTCCTCAGCACCATTGCCAGGCCATCCTACCAGTCCCCGTCATGGACAGACAGGTGGCCAAGCTGACAGCGAGAAGACAGGCAGTAGACAACTGATGCCACCAACACTACAAGCAGCCGCAATCTGGTGGTAGAGGCGGTGGCCCAGTATTGATGCCATGGCCACCCAGGGTTTAAACAAACGCTTGGTACTGTGACCGAATGGGAGCAAGTGTGATGGCTCCTGGCTGCTCACCTGCTCCCTTTGAGCTAAACAACCCAGGGGTGCTCCATCCTTGGAGGTTGTTGTTCATGACATCTGAACCTGGAATTGTGGGTTGTTGGAGGAGGAACAACCCAGACTTGAAACCGAAGACCAGACTGTTCAGCTCAGTGGGAGTGGGCAAGCAGCTGGCAGCCAGCAAATCACAATAATAATAATAAATTATATTTATTTCTCTCTCCCTTTGGATCGAGATGGGGAACAACATTAGTACAGAATCAATACATCTTAAAAATTCTTGATTTAACATTGATCTGGATAGGCCTGCCGGAAAAGGCTAGTCTTTAAAGCTGCCTTAAAATCACACAGAGAGTGAATTTTACGAATCTTCTCTGGCAGGCCGTTCCACAATCGGGGGGTGACAGAAGAAAAGGTCCTCTGGGAAACTGATGTCAGCCAAGTTTTAGCTGACTGAAGTAAGTTCTCCCCAGAGGACCTGAGTGTGTGGGGCGGACTGTATGGGAGAAGGCGATCCCGCAGGTAACCTGGACCCAAACCATTTAGGGCTTTAAAGGTAATGACCACATTCACTTGCTCCCACTCATTCACGGCCACCCAAGGTTTGTTTAAACCCTGGGTAGCCGTGACATGCAAACTGAGCCAATGGGTCCAGCTGGACCCTCAAAACCCAACATATGCCCAACTATTCCACATGCTGATATCAGTCTTAGGTGACACACAATGACCTGGTTCGCATGACACGATAGCCCACCATGGCTTCATGAAGCAGCAGCCATAACTGTGTTTTCTCAACCATTTATGAATTCATTTGTTACCATCAACTGTGATTTCCAAACAAGTGGCAAACTGTGGTTTCGTTTGGCATTCTAACAAGGTTTGTGTGCTGAAAACACATCATGATTTGGCATGATATTTGCACCACATGCGAGAACCCTGAGTCACTTGAAAGATCGCTTGCAAAATACGCAAAGTTCTAAGTCAGGGGAGTAGAACCTCTTTCAGTAGATTCCAATGCAGAAAATTTCTCAGGAGTTGCGTTCCAGTGGTGGGCAGGGTTAAAATACCAAAAATACCAACATATTTAAGCTCTCACTGCTGGTAATTAACCCTTAGAAGAGGCACTTTAGAACAGGGAATTCTTTTCCAGAAATGTGACAGGGACCAAATTGCTCTGCCCTCTCCATCCCATTGAACAATTCTGGTCATGGCAACTTCTACATCTCTTGCTGAAACTCACGGGCCATTGTTTTGTTCATAGTCCATTGACTCCCTGTGTGCTTTTGGGTAGATGTCAGTAGCAACTGGATAAAATAACTACAGGAACAACTGGGCAATGGAACTAGTTGTCACAGAAAGACAAAGAACCTCTTCTGCTTAGTCATTTTTAGGAAAATAGAACAGCTCCGATCTTTTAAGTGTGGTGACAACGGCATTACAGATAGAGAAGTTACACTGAGAACTTAAGAGCCCTGCTGGATCAGATCATGGGTCCATCTAGTCCAAGACTCTGTTCACACAGTGGCCAACCAGCTGTCGGGCAGGGACCAACAAGCAGGACATGGGTGCAACAGCACCCTCCCACCCATGTTACCCAGCAGCTGGTGTATTTAGGCTTGCTGCCTCTGGAGGTAGCACCTAGCCATAAGGACTAGTAGCCATTGATAGCTTTCTCCTCCAGGAATTTATCCAACCCCTTTTTAAAGCCATCCAAATGGGTGGCCATCACTACACCTTGTGGTAGCGAATTCCATAGTTGAACTCTGCGCTGTGTGAAGAATTACTTTCTTCTACCTGTCCTGAATCTTCCACCAATCAGCTTCATGAGGTGACTTCAGTATTCTAGTATTATGGGAGAGGTACACTCTTACCTGTTCCCTCCCGTTGTTACACACAGAAGCTGCCGTGTACCAGCCTGCCCATTCTGAGTCTACCCTCCCTGCAACTCTCACCTGTCAGTAAACTGCTGTCCGATTGGGCTCCATGCAAGGACGGTCTCTGGCCCACCTGGTCAAGGCTACTGGGATCACTTCCACTTCGATCTTTTGTTCTGGGATGGGGAGATAGAGAGGCAGAGAACTGACTGACCCGTTCTAACCCACGAACTCCTGTCTTTCAGAAAAGTTAGTTGAAGCTGGGGACTCCCACAGCAGCCAGATCACCCCTAAACTAACAAGCAGACCTTGTGATGATGCGGGTTCAAGAGCTACAGCAAAAGGAAAGACTGTTCACATGTTTCTCTCAAACTACGGCTAGTGAATAGTCCAAGGTTGCTTGCATGTGGGTCTCAACGAACTCAGTGGAACTTGTTTCCCAGCTGGTCTGCTTTAGATTCATGGCTTAGGAAAGCCAGGCCACCACTTTGCCCAAGCCACAAGCCCTAGCTCCGCGGTCTCCAATTTAGTGCCGACACCTCCCTTAGCACCAAGCAGGCTCCTTGCCCTTCCTAGGTTTTGTTTTATTTCTTAACTTTAAAAAAAAAAAAGATTAAATTGGGCCTGCAAAGGGAAGTGCTGCCCCTCAGTACTATCTCTGAGTTCAAAAAGCAGCTTTTGTGTTTTAGAGCTCAGTCCGCATCTCAACCTTGTATTTAGTTTCTTGGACAAGTCACTTTTCTTTAGTTGCCTTCTGGGAAATGAGAGTTCTGTGACCGACCATGCCCAACCCCTATGGCAGCCATTTTATGAAAGGGTGAGATCCTCCATGGCAGCCATTTTGTGAGAGCATTCATGACAGTCTCAAAATGCCAGATGTGTCCACTGACCCAAAAAAGGTTGCCTCCCCACCCTAGGTGCAGCCCTCCTGTGGCCACACCAAGACTGTTCTCTCACCGGAGAAGGTTCCCCTCTCCCATGTCCTCTCCAGCTGTGGCTGCACGGAAGCTGAACCGACGAACAGGTGCCACCTGCTCCTTGGCTGCTCCAGGGGTTTGTCCAGTGTCACTGAAGCGGTCCTTCAGCCAGCGGAGCGGCACACTTCTGTTGACCGGCTGGGACACCACAGCTCCCGATTCGTCCGAGATGGCCTTCCGGTTGCCCACATAGAAGCGCACCAAGGCGGGCACATTGTCAAACTGCTCCTGTTCAAACTGGAAGAGGGTGCGAGAATAGCCCTTCCGGGGGCGGAGTACCACCCGAATGATCTTAAAGTGCAGAGCCTGTCCCCCCCAGTAGCATGTCAGGACATAGTCCCCTGGGCTGGACCGCGAGTCACGGATCAGAAACTCTCCTTCCTCCCGCAGCAAAGATTCTGCTTCCTAAGACAGGGCGGGGAAAGAGAGAGGGAAGGGCTTTATTCATTGATGGGAATGGCTGACAAAACAGGGTGGGCATTGGAACAAGATGGAAAGGGTGCTAGCAGGTGAATGAACAACATCTAAGACAGCAAGCCCCACCCTAGAGCACTCCAGATATGCTGAACTACAACTCACAGCATCCCCCAGTCAACATGGTACCTGCAGTCCAACACATCTGGATGGCACCAGGTATGGGAAGGCTGATCTAAGAAGTCAATGGAAGGATACTGGGAGTCACTTAACATCACCACTTCCCCAAACACAGCAGAAGACTCCTGAACCATTGACAGCTACAACGTTCTCCTATCCGTGCCAGGGATGCTTTAGGGTGGATTCCTGCATTGAGCAGGGGGTTGGACTCGATGGCCTTGTAGGCCCCTTCCAACTCTGCTATTCTAGGATTCTATGATATGACTATGATAGGAACAAGTTGCACCCAGCAAAACTCTGCACATTTTTGCCCTCTATAGTTTTTCCCCCTGTCCTCAGATCCCACTAACCACCATGATTAAACACTTCCTCTTGCCAGGACTCTGGAAAGAGCTGGAGAGCATTAAGACAGCCTTACAGGTTCATGTTGGGTATATATATATATTTAAAAAAGCCGCTGCAAATGCCACCACTGCCGAAGAGGCTCTCACCCACTTGGAGCAAGACAGAGTGACTCTGGCAGGTTTTGACAACTCAAGAGTAGCCTTCCCTACCCTGGAAGTCTCCAGATGTTTTGGACTTCAGTTTCCATCAGCCCCAGACAGCCTGGCACTGGTCAGGAACACTCGGAGCTGCAGACCAAAACACCTGAAGGGCAATGCCAGGTTGGAGAAGCCTGAGCTGGGAAATGAACAGGCCCAGGAAAACATGATCAGCATTTGCCCACTCCCTCCCCTCCCCACACCTTCTGTGGGCTCTTACCTGCCTTGGCAGACAGCCATGGTACCAGGCGTGGCTGCGGAGCTGCTCCGTACCAAGCTTCAGCTCCTCCTCGAGCTCCTTCCTGAGTTTCTCGCTGGCCAGTTTCATGTTCTTCTGGGATGACGCCTCCTGGGGATATCAAGACATGTCTGAGGTCCCTGGAAGGACTGTGGCTCTGTGTCTTCTCTAGACTCTCTGGCAAACATCAATGGGCCCTCCTGGCAATGCCGGATTTTATTTGAAAAAGTAAAAGGAGGGGAATGGAGAAGTAGAAATGTGTAGGCCCGGGGGATGGGGGGGGGAACCAGAAAAAAATGCGAGTAACACTGGAATGTTTGTTAAAAACTGTTTATTCCCAGGGATTTTTGGAAAATTTAAGAAGAAAAAAGGAAAGGAAAAAAGTCATCCACTCAACTCTACCATTCCCCAACCCCACACCCCCTGCTCCACAAGCCTTCACATCTCTAGGGAGAAGGTATAAAGTAAGCAAGGCACAGAAAATACAACAAAGCTCCCTTGTAATAGAAGCCTGTATGAATATGTTGCTGCCCATTGTGAGTGTTGGACTAGAACTGGGATGAGCCTGGTTCACATCCATGCTCATCCATGAATCCCAGTGGCCTGCTTCGGCCAGCCAGTCATTCTCAATCTAACCTACCTCAAAAGATTGTTGTGAGGTTGGGTAGGGGAGAGAACTATGTTTGCTGCCTTGAGCACCTTGTAGGAAAGGCAAAGATATTTTTAAAAAATGCAAATGTAAATGCACGAACATGCACTACAAAGAAATATTATATAGAGTGGTGAATGCAGCACATCATAAACATGACTGTACTAAATTCAAAAAGCCAGTAACTAAAATACACCCAACTATCAGCCCTGGTTAGGCCTCATCTAGAGTCTTGCGTCCAGTTCTGGGCTCCACAATTCAAGGAGGACGCAGACAAGCCGGAGCGTGTTCAGAGGAGGGCAACCAGGATGATCAGGGGTCTGGAAACAAAGCCCTATGAAGAGAGACTGAAAGAACTGGGCATGTTTAGCCTGGAGAAGAGAAGATTGAGGGGAGACATGATAGCACTCTTCAAATACTTAAAAGGTTGTCACACAGAGGAGGGCCAGGATGTCTTCTCAATCCTCCCAGAGTGCAGGACACGGAATAATGGGCTCAAGTTACAGGAAGCCAGATTCCAGCTGGACATCAGGAAAAACTTCCTGACTGTTAGAGCAGTACAACAATGGAATCGTTACCAAGGGAGGTTGTGGGCTCTCCCACACTAGAGGCATTCAAGAGGCAGCTGGACAAACATCTGTCAGGGATGCTTTAGGGTGGATTCCTGCATTGAGCAGGGGGTTGGACTTGATGGCCTTGTAGGCCCCTTCCAACTCTGCTATTCTATGATTCTATGATTCTATCATACAAAACGCACACATCAGGTTACCAGTAACTCTATGCTCAACAGTGCAGTGCAAAAGTATTAAAATATTCCATTCCATGTATATATACTATTCCTGACCTTACTAATGTATTGAGTTTGAAGCAGCTTTCCCCAACATAGTGCCCTCCAGATGTTTTGGACTCCAGCTCCCATCATCCCTGACCATTGGCCGGGATGGCTAAGGCCAATAGGCGTTGCAGTCCAAGACAGAGGAACATAGGAACCTGCCTTATTCCGAGTCAGACCCTTGGTTCCTCTAGCCCAGTATTGCCAACACGGCAGCCACAACTCTGCAGGATTTCAGGCAGGATTCCTCCCTTGCCCTACCTGGAGAAGATGGGGATTGAACCAGGGAACTTCCGCATGCCAAGCATGTGCTCTGTCACACTGAGCTACGGAGGGTGTCATGTTAAGGAAGGAGAGAGACGGCCCTAAGAATGTGAGCCTGGTGAGACGTCCACTGCTCAGCCAATTAAAATGCCAAAGGACAGAGGATGGGAGCCTGTTAAGATGCCCATCCAGGGCAACGTTCAAAGGAATAGAGCCAAACCACCCCAAAGTTGTAGCTCATGTTAATATTCGCATGTTCTAGTCAGAAGTTATTGAGAAGAGCATTTATGCTTGCCCCAAGAAGTTCATACTGTCCAAGGACTACAAATGGCAGCCCTTTATGGCTAGCCTCCCATGCCATCCCTCACTGCCACCCTCTTCATAGGTAGTGGTCTACACGCCACCCGCACCTCTTCTGGTAGGTACACCTATTTTTTCACTCCAAACCAGCTGCTGGCATATACCCCGTGTAAATACCCTCAGAATCCTATCCGTGTCTCAGGGGACTCTGAGGCACAAAACCTGGATCACACACAGTGTACGTGGTCAGAGTTGTGCCCCCCGGCATCCTTTGCAGTGTTGCAAGAGATCAAAGAGGTGAACTTCCTTGATTGCAACAGTGCAGCTAAACATCTAGGGCTGGCCCTGGAGGAACATGATAACAGCAACGGCAGCTTGTAGCTGCAACCGTTGTCTGCCTAGGATGAAGTTAACCATTAACAGGAGTGGGTGAGAACTTGAAGCCGAATGGTTTTCAAAACACACTCCAGGTGGAAACACAAACCCTCTGGCCAAACAAGCCAGTCAACATTTCTCAGCTAAAATCATCTCCCATCTAAAAGCTGTACTACCATCATCAGTAGAGCTATTGTTCACAGGAATCTAAAAAGCCAGTCAGTTCTGACCAGAAAGCCAAATTGTTAGAGCAAACTGAATGTGCATGTCTTCAAAAATCCTCAAAACATTTCCACTCAGAGTGACATTCTTCACTAGGGGCCAATACAGCCATTTTTAATCTTTTATTCTGGATCAGGAAGCATTGTTCCCTCCGCTTCCCATGGGAGCAAGAGTGGTGGCGAGCTCAAGTCCTGTACCACCACCAAAAAAGAATTAAATTAACTCCACGGGACCTGCACTCTCATTACCTGAATTTATCCACAAATTATTTCTATGGAGTAAGAACACAAGAACATAACAGCAGCCCTGCTGGATCAGACCAAGAATCCAGCCAGTCCAACATTTTGTTCACACAGTGGCCAACCAGCTGCCTACAGAAAACCCACAGGTAGACCACGAGTGCAACAGCACCCTCCCACCCATGTTCCCCAGCAACCATGTATATAGGCTTACTGTCTCTGATACTGGAAGTATCATAAAGCCATCAGGACTAATAGCCATGGATAGCCTTCTCCTCCAGGAATTAGGCCCATGATCCAAATCCACAGAAAACAGGCCAATCACAACCAGTCATGATGGCTAAATAGAACTTTCATATTCAGAGCCAATATTTTCACTGAATACTAGTTGCTGGGAAAGATTACCCTACTTGTAGGATTCCCAGAGGCATGTGAGTTAGCTATTGTTAGAAATCGGATACTGGACTAGATGGGAGGGCAGCATTGATCTGATCCAGCAGGGCTCTTCTTAAATTTCATATTGGCAGATTACTGAAGCAATTAATACAGTCCCAGATTAGGAAAACCAACATTTGCCTTAACTGCAGATCATTAAGACCTGTTAGCCATACCTACAACAAAATAAGTAACTGCTGTCATAAAATAAATATTTTTAAAAGAAGGGTCCCCAATGCAGTGCCCTTGAAGGGGCATCTAAAAAAATATATGATTGTATGAAATGCATACAACTTTCTAGCAATTATACATAGGCGTCAATAAAAGCAAACCAGATAACCCAAAAAGGTATCCATTTGAAGGTGGCATCTAATATGCCATCCGATCAAATACTGAAAGCACTGTAAGGTCATCAGTCCATTGCATTATAGGACATGTTTATCCTTTCAATGTTGTAGTATCAGTCTTTTAGCTGTCAAAAACGTGCAGAGAATCCATTTATGCAGACCATTTGTTAATTTCCATGAAGTAGGTAAGTAATTTAAAAGCATGTACCTCAGTAAATATTAAAAAGTGTTCTAGTACAAAACATATCTGTGTAATGTTCCCCACTCCCCACAAAAAAAGCAAATACTGGACACTGCCAAAACATATGTTTAGAAGAAGCATTAGCTGTATTGCACCATCAGCAATTAGCTGAATTAGACAATCCCTTATTAAAGAGACAGATCAAAAGGTTTTTTGCTGAATAAGACACAGCCTAACAGGACACGACAGGTGATCCTGACAGGCATTTTGCAGTTTCTCAAATTCCCAAATGTGCTCATGGGTCCAGAAAGTTTGGAGACCACTATTTTAAAACAATAGAACATTCTGGCATGGACAGCTTCATGTTTGAATGCTATAATATTTTCCCAAAGTATCAGCAAATCTGACTGTCCTGTTTGATGTTCATTTTAGCTACACAGAAAACTCAAGACATAGCCTCCTTTCTATCACTGTATCAACTAATTTAACTGCTAAATCAAAATTCAAGCATATACTTGCCCAGAGACTAAAATATGAGACTAAAACCAGTATTAATCCATATCTATATGGCTTCATGTGTAAATATCATTAAGCAAACCACATCAGGTGCACAGTAGACCTTATCCGAGCAGCCAAGGTCTCCAACCTGTTACAGGTAATCTTCAGAAACATCAAGGTAAATTAATAACCAACCCCAACCAATCACATCTCAGACCTTGTTAATCAACAGCAGCCTTCCTTATCCTGGAGCCCTATAGATGTGCTAGACATGTCCTAGAACCCCCAGCCAGCATGGAACGGGATGGTAACATCTGTACTCCAACACAACTGGAGGGGGTACCAGGTTGAGAAGGCCTGGTCTACAGAGATGCGTTTTCATTCCTATACGCTCTAACAGTGGAACTCCTGGCAAACAAAGCCCTATGAAGAGAGACTGAAAGAACTGGGCATGTTTAGCCTGGAGAAGAGAAGATTGAGGGGAGACATGAGAGCACTCTTCAAATACTTAAAAGGTTGTCACACAGAGGAGGGCCAGAATGTCTTCTCGATCCTCCCAGAGTGCAGGACACGGAATAACGGGCTCAAGTTACAGGAAGCCAGATTCCGGCAGGACATCAGGAAACACTTCCTGACTGTTAGAGCAGTACGACAATGGAACCAGTTGCCTAGGGAGGTTGTGGGCTCTCCCACACTAGAGTCATTCAAGAGGCAGCTGGACAACCATCTGTCAGGGATGCTTTAGGGTGGATTCCTGCATTGAGCAGGGGGTTGGACTCAATGGCCTTGAAGGCCCCTTCCAATTCTGCTATTCTATGAAGTTCCCTCAGGGATAGTCTAGATACTGAAGGTTGGATAATTGGAGCGCAAAAATGAGGATGTATGCAGCCAATATAGTATTATTATCAACATTTTTTCTCTTGATTATTTTTATCGTGAATTTTTAACAAAATAAAAACCATATAATAATAATAATAATAATAATAATGACAACAAAATGAACATATGGAAGTACATACTTCAAAAGCCTCAGTTTCAAATATCTCTGCATTCTAAATGAAAAACGAAAAAGGGGTAGTAGTATCAATTACCGCATAAAGGTCCACAAAGGCAGATCAAATGTCTGTGCATAAGTCCACTTGTAAATGACGCCTGTACACCACTCTTTCAAATGTTGCTAATGTTGTTAAGTCTTCAATCCACTGCATTATAAGCAGCGTGTTTTTATTTTTCCAATGTTGTAGAATCAGTCTTTCGGCGGTCAAAAGGGTGTGAAAAATCCATTTACGTTGACCGTGCATTATCTTCCAAGATGCCGGTACGTAATTTAAGATAACATGCACATCCGAAAATATTAAAGTGCTTTCTAATACCAGATTTATGCGCCTGATGACTTCCTCCCAAAAGGAGGCGACTATTGGACATTTCCAGAAGAGATGAACGAAAGAAGTAGTAGCTGTATGACACCTCCAACAATTAGTTGATTTGGACAAACCTTTATTAAACAGATGCTGTGGTGTCCAATAGACCCGAAACAACCATTTTTGCTGGATAAAACGTAACCGGAGATCCACTGACGTAACAGACACCGATGCCAAAACAGTAGTCCATTGATTCAACAAAATAGGACATTCCAATTCCTTCTTCCATTCCTGAAGACCCATTGTATCGTATTTATTCACTAAGTATTTATAAACATGAATCGTGGGTCGATTCACTCGGTCAGCCTCAATAAGCAAGGGAGATTCTGAAGCAGTAAAACCCGCAGGGGCAAAATTTTATTCTTATTTTTATTTATTTACAGCATTCCCCCCCCCCCCCGCCCCACTCTTCAGCCAAAAGAGGCTCCCAGAGTTGCTTACTTATGTTAATAATAAAACAATTCCTGCTCTCAGGCTTACAGTCTAAAACACACGACACGAAAGGAAAAGGTATTGGAAGAGAGGTAAGAAAGAGCAGAAACATTTAAACATTTTAAACATTTTATAAAAAACAAACAAGCCTCGAGACATAAGATTTCATCATGCTAGAAAGTCTGCTTTGGGAATGGGATAGATGGACTGTACCACATGACATTCTGATTAACAAACTAGCTAAAAGTGGGCAGAAGCCACTTTTACAGAAGCCACTGACTGAAATTGGAGAGAAAGTTTTTAATCTACAACGAGATAATGATGCTTATTTCCTTGATCCCAATCTAAAATAATAAATACGAAACAATAAGATTTATACCACTGGATGTTTTCATCTGGCATGCACAGAAGGATGGACTTTAAAAAGCACCAAAACAACCAAAAATTTAACAAAACGCTAAAATCTAGAGAAAGAATCTCTAGATAAGCCTGGATCTTATCTCCTCTATAGTTTATTCTATTCATATATCTGATATATTCTTATCACATTAATTTTATTAGAGATACCCTTATTGACATTGTTCACACATAACACTAACCCATGGTTTATTTTAACTCATGGTTAACCCATGGTTTGATGCCCTATCTAGCAGATGATTAAAAAACGCGGTTCAGTTTCTCAATCCCTGGGTTGCTTGTTTCTCTCCTCGTTCGTTTGCACTCTCCTGCACCCCAAATATCTTTGCAGCATTGTAGTACTGGCATGTAGAGCAGGATGGGGGGGGGGGTTGGATTGATTATTTATTTATTTATTTACAGTTTATTTATTTACAGTTCTTGCTCTCTCTGTCACCTGGTAAAACAACAACACCGTGAACAACCCACAGTTCTGGATTTACACTTAACGACATTCCATAGTTTGAACAACCCAGACTTCACAACCCAACTTCTTGATCATTCCAGTGTGCAGGACACGGAATAATGGGCTCAAGTTACAGGAAACCAGATTCTGACTGGACATCAGGAAAAGCTTCCTGACTGTTAGAGAAGTATGACAATGAAACCAATGTCCATGCGAGGTGGCCCCATGGGTTTTCTTTCTGGGTTGTTCTTGGTTAACAAACCATGGTTAGCACAGCTGGGTTCACATATTATAATAACCCAGAATTCAACAACCCATGGGTTAGCATTATGTGTGAAGTAGGTCATCGTTTAACATATGTATTACATAAAAACTATTAAAATCAACTTGATAGAAAGTGGAAAAAAGAAATAATTCACAACTTTTTTTAGGATCAGGATTATTCCCTTAAGTGGCAGCCATACCGTATACAACAAAATGGGAAACCCCACAAAGGATCCCAAAAAACCAATGGGGTAAAAAGAAAAAAAGGTGTTTTATTCCTCCAAAATAAACATTTCCGAGGCATTGACAACCCCATGCTTTTCATACTCCAAAAAAAGAAAGAAAAAGAAGGAAGTATTACAAATTCCCAACTCTTCTGGTGATATTCAACTCCGTTCCGGCCTTCACACTGTACTTGCCTTCATATCAAAGAAGGTTGAAATAAGGCAGTCTGTCTGTCCACTTTTTTTATAAAAGACTAACTTGCTGCTTGTGCAGATATGTACATTCACCCCCCATCTAGTCAGAGCAGCTGGTGGCTGCTGCAGATTGGCAGAACTAGGCCCAATCCTGGAGAAAAAAAATCTCATGTCAGATGTCAACATGTCTTGAGTCTCCCACCCGTCGCAAAAAGCCAGAGAAACCTCCCAACAGCTTTCACACATCCGATGGAGCCTGGTGCCTCCAATGTCAGAGGGGGGCAGTGAATCCGCTCCAGGTTTCAACTAGAACCAGTGAGAACTCTAGTAGAGCTACCCAGTGGCCCTGGACAGCTCCATTAGAATTCTGACTGGTTCTAACTGAAACCCGGAGAGGATTCACTGACCCTCTGACATCAGAGCCAACAGCTTCCACTGCCTTACCTCTCTGGACAAGTTACTCAGTAGTTTTGTTGTGCTTTTCTTGGAGTGGTGTGGTAGATTAAGTGTTAAAAATAAAATAATTAAGCAGCAGGTGCGACTGCGACATACCTTCTTACAAAAAAACCGAAAACCTCTCAGCAGCAGAGGCATCCCCAAGCCTTCCAGAAACATGTATCGTTTTGCACAGAACAGGACATTCAAGACAGCCTCCCAACTGAGCTCCAACAGACGCCTCTGATTTCACGGCCTACAGAAACATTTCCTTTTAAAGGGACAGGATGCCAAGTTCCAAGTTAAGCACGCAGTGGGGCAGGAAACTGATGTCACAAAAATGTGTAAAAAAAAAAAGAAAAGAAAAAAGCAGAAGTCTTATCTAAACTCCTCGAACCCAGGAGAGAAACACATTGGTTTAAACATCTTTAAAAATAAACTCCGTGGAATCTGTAAGATCCTGTCTCAATTTACAAATAGAATAAGGAAAATTGTTGTAGTTGTTGTAGATCGCAAGCTGAATATGAGCCAACAGTGCGATACGGCTGCAAGAAAGGCAAATGCTATTTTGGGCTGCATTAATAGAAGTATAGCTTCCAAATCGCGTGAGGTACTGGTTCCTCTCTATTCGGCCCTGGTTAGGCCTCATCTAGAATATTGTGTCCAGTTCTGGGCTCCACAATTCAAGAAGGACGCAGACAAGCTGGAGCGTGTTCAGAGGAGGGCAACCAGGATGATCAGGGGTCTGGAAACAAAGCCCTCTGAAGAGAGACTGAAAGAACTGGGCATGTTTAGCCTGGAGAAGAGAAGATGGAGGGGAGACATGATTGTGTTGTTTATTCGTTCAGTCGCTTCCGACTCTTCGTGACTTCATGGACCAGCCCACGCCAGAGCTTTCTGTCGGCTGTCGCCACCCCTAGCTCCCCCAAGGTCAAGTCTGTCACCTCCAGAATATCATCCTTCCATCTTGCCCTTGGTCGGCCCCTCTTCCTTTTGCCGTCCACTTTCCCTAGCATCAGCCTCTTCTCCAGGGTATCCTGTCTTCTCATTATGTGGCCAAAGTACTTCAGTTTTGCCTTTAATACCATTCCCTCAAGTGAACAGTCTGGCTTTATTTCCTGGAGTATGGACTGGTTTGATCTTCTTGCAGTCCAAGGCACCAAGGAGACATGACAGCACTCTTCAAATACTTAAAAGGTTGTCACACAGAGGAGGGCCAGGATCTCTTCTCGATCCTCCCAGAGTGCAGGACACGGAATAACGGGCTCAAGTTAAAGGAAGCCAGATTCCAGCTGGACATCAGGAAAAACTTCCTGACTGTTAGAGCAGTACGACAATGGAATCAGTTACCTAGGGAGGTTGTGGGCTCTTCCACACTGGAGGCATTCAAGAGGCAGCTGGACAACCATCTGTCAGGGATGCTTTAGTGTGGATTCCTGCATTGAGCAGGGGATTGGACTTGATGGCCTTGTAGGCCCCTTCCAACTCTGCTATTCTATGATTCTAAGCAGGAAAACACAGGAGGCTTGCAACAGAGACACACACTGAGGAATGTGAATGGTCTTGCTGTAGTTGTAATCTACATTTGCAGTATCCTGTCTTTCTGCTTAAACTGATTCAGCAAAAGTGGCTCCAGCCAAGCTAAATTCTCCGGTCTGAGGCATCATGCTAGAATGCTTGGGAGAGAATAAATAAATTAAATAGCCTTGTGCAAAAAAAAGGGGCAAAGAGGGAGTTGTGTGGAATGCCTCCGGCCCTTTACCAAGAAAGCAGCAGACGAAATAGAAACAGTGGGTGTTTCTAACCTGCTCTGATCTCAAAAGAAAGTTATCCAAGGTCCTGTCCATGTTAGGCAGGTGTGAATAAAGGAAGCCCAAATTATGATCACCACGACCACTCCACACATTTATACATACATATTATACATGCATACAGAGCCAATTTTTTTACTGCCAGGCTATTGACACTATTCACCCTGGTAGCTCCATAAGCCGGAATCAACACACAGAAAAATATGATGAACCAGACAATACACAGGAAACACTCCCTCTACAATGGTGTCCCCTGCTCCTGGCCAGAACTTTCCTCATTGTTCCAAAACAGGAGCAGCAACAGCAACCGTTTTAGAAATAGCAAGTGCTGGGAAGATGATGGTGAGGGCCCAATCCTTAACAGCAGAACTATTTAGGGAGGTCTGTCAGGCACACACTTTCCTGAGGAGCACTTAAAATCTACAATTATTTTTGAAATATTACATATAATTACAACAAACACTTAAAATACACTATATTCCTCACCACACACAGTTCAATATTGAATATATCCAAGAGTTATTGACTATTGCTGTGAATATCTTCCCCTTTGCCATCCTGAAAGAGTACAGATAATGAACGTTGCTTTTCATCAACTGAGAATTTGCCCCCATGGTTTTCAACAGTGCTTGGTTCAAAGAGGATTTATGCCTAAAAACAAGGAAGAGGAAATATCCCATATATAACTTCACCTCCAGATACATCCCTGCCTATGACTTTTGCTCTCGCCACACTACTGCCAAGCTCCACACTCTTAGGTATCAAAGGTCTCCGATTCCCTCAAAAAAACCCAACCCCTAATAATAATAATAATAATAATAATAATAATTCTTACCCACCTCTCCATTTGGATCGAGGCGGGGAAAAATCAGTAAGTATAAAATACATAAAATACTGATTAAAAACATAGTATACATTGTTAAAACATCCAAAAAGCATACCTTTCCCCCTTGCTGCCCCTTATACCTGAAACTGCCTCCCAGACACCTGCACAACGCAGCCACCTCTCACGTTTTGTTCACTTCCTCAAAACACACCTTTCCTGTAAAGCCTTTAGCACAACATCACAAGCCTTTGGCCATGCTGGCCTGGGAATGATGGGAATTGCAGTCCAACACATCTGGAGGGCACCAGGTTGTGGAAGGCTGGAGAGGGGGCACACCTGTTGCAGCTGCAGATCTGTAGCTGAAATACATATTCTTTTCCTGATTTATTATTCCTTTAATTTATGATTTCCGTGGTTTCCTCCATTTCCCTGCCCTTTCTCTGTTGTCTTCCCAGTATTGAATTTTAGATTATACTCCGGGGAAAGGGCAGCCTGCATATGGACAGTGCTACATAATTATGACTGATGATGATGATAAATTAACCAGAATGTAACTAGCTCAATTCAGGGAACTGTAGGCATAAAAGCATTGAAAAAGCTAATCACAAAACTTCGTATCAGATACGATATTGGGGGCAGGAGAGACACATTTTCTAACATTGCCAAGAATAATTTTTGGCATTTGATGAGGCAACTGAAACGAAAAGCAAACACACTTCTGCAATTTTGTTATGAACTCAGTGCCTCCAGACTTAAATTCAGACAGCGCACTGAGTGTAGTGGGCTGAGTAAACTTCCTCACACACACCCTGTCACTTCACTGATCTGAATCACCTACCCACTGACACATTTCCCAGCTTCCACTCTCAGCTTCCTCTAAGACACTCCAAATTATTTATTTATTTTTATTTATTAAAACATGTGTATCTGGCCCTACATCATTGGGATCTCAGGGCAGCGTACAGATAAAAATCAAACAGTATAAAACAATAAAAAGTACACAGCTAAAACCGTATTAAACCATTAAACCAGTAGAAAATTTAAAGGCAATAAAAACAATTAAACCTACGCACAGCTTTAGGCAAATTTAGCCCTCAAAAGCTTTGATAAAAAGCCACGTTTTAATTTGGTGCTGAAACGAAATCAGCGTTGGCACCAGACAGACATGAGTCTCCTGCATTCAGGGTCCAATTGGTTCTTAGAAGGAAAAGAGCCACCCAAAACTAAAAGCCGGCCTGGAAATCATACTTTCATTCCTAGCAATGTCTTTTTTCCTAGATGCACCCACAGGTCAAACTGCAGCTCCTTGGTGATGAAGGAATGGCATTTTTACACATGGCCAACGGTTCTCGATTATTTCACAGGTAACAGAGCTGAGCCCCTAGCGTTTAAAGAAAAAAAAGGCTGTGGAGATTAAACCCTCACCATAGCACCCCACGTTCCCCAACTCCCCAGCCCAGAATCTTAACTTTGACTTATAGATACAGATTTAATTAATAAAGTACCTTCAAGGGACTCAATGGAGCATACATGATTTCCACCACTACCATTTTATCCTCACAACAACCCTGTGAGGTCGATTAGGCTGAAAGAGTGTCTGGTTCAAGGTTGCACAGTGAGTTTCACGGCTGAGTGGGGATTTGAAATTGGGTTTTCCCAGTCCTGGTACAAAATTCTTAACTATGACACCAACTTTGCTCAACCCGATACCCTCCAGCTATTTTGATCTGTAACTCCCAGCATTCTTGACCACTGCCCATGCTGGCTGTGGCTGATGGGAACTGAAATCCCATCAGCCCTGTGAAGGGCTCAGGTTTGAAGAAGGAAGCATTATATACACCTATTTATTGCATTTATATCCTGCCTTTATTCCCAAGGCAGCTTATATGGTCCTCCTCCATTTTATCCACCTATAGCACTGTATAAATAATATTTCCCTACAGCCCAGGATTAAATGTTTTCAAATTTGGATGTGATTGATTTATCCATTATATACACTCAGGCTTTAACCGCTGTGGTTAAAGCCATGGTTTAACGTAGTGGTTCCCAAACTTTTTCAGGTCACCGCCCCCTTGGTTCCACAAACTCATGCTCAATGCCCCCTTACCCTACACTATAAAAATCATTATTCAGAATAGCGGTTTTCAACGACCCACTAAGGAAGATAAGAACAATAAAATTCAAAACAGTAACAATTAATTGAATATTTTTTCAAAATGCATTTTTTAGTTTATTCAATTAAACATAATTGATGAATTTGATCAAAGTCTGAAAGTCATTAAGCAAGAATATTAGATATCGCCTTTAGTAACTAGGGTAGAGTGATGGATGGGCTTGATGAAGTGATACCACTGAGTCTTAAATCACCACGTTTAGTAATCTGGAGTCGATTTCTTTGTTTGGAGAGAAGCAGGCAGACCACACTAAAACCACATTCCACCAAATAGGATGTTGGAAATGCTACCTGGAGTTTCTGAACCACTCTCCATGGTGCAGGAGAGCGATCTATGGAAAAGACCACCTTGAGCGCCCCCCTGTGCAATCCCACCGCCCACTTTGGGAACCACTGTCTTCTGAACGGGCCCACAACGGCTTGTTTCCAAATAAAAGCGCATAGACTCCGGCTGTCAGGTGCTGAGAACGCAACCTGCGCTATCAAGAAGGGGGCAGCTTCTGGGGAAATTCCACCGGGCCCTTCGCATCTGGATTTGAAGGCGCGCCTCCATTTGCAGCAAACCTCCGTTCCAGGCTAGCGGAATGCACAAGCTTCCGAGAACAACAGTTTGGAGCGTACCTTATTTCAGCGACGTAGGCGGATGGGTTCGAGAGGCCGTTAAAGCGGGCAGGGCAGGTTCCCAGGCGAGCCTGGAGAAAAGGTGGCGCAGACGGCGCGGCTGCCACGCGTAATCTCCGCCCCGATCAGGCAAGCCGCGCGGGCGACTTCCCACTCCCGGTGGCCCTTTCCCAGGGCGAAGAACACCCGACGCCGACGCCCCACCTGGCCACCGCGCCGCGGCCGGTTTTGCCCGTCGAGCCCACGCGACGGCGCTTGGGCTGGGGCTTCCCCGGGCAGGGCAAGGCAGGGCGCGTGTGCCTCGCCTGGCCTGGCCTTGCTTCGCTTCCTCCTCCACCTGCGGCCCCAACAGGTCTGCGCCAGTCAGGCTCCTCGGCCCTCCCCGTTTCGCCCATTCCTACAACACCCGCTCTGGCGGCTCCTCCCCAACTCCGGCTGCGCCTCACCGGCAAGCGTGCCCCGCCGCGTTGGGGCCAATGCCGCCGCCGCCGCGTCCTCACTCCTTGGCGGGGAGCGAAGGGAGGGGGCTGAAAAGTGGGTGAAGAGCAGGCCGCGCAGACGGCAACGCTTTCCGACGTCAGGGGGGCCTAATACTAGGGTGACCCTATGGAAAGGAGGACCGGGCTCCTGTATCTTTAACGGTTGTATTGAAAAGGGAATTTCAGCAGGTGTCGTTTGTATGCATGTTGCACCTGGTGGAATTCCCTCTTCATCACACCAGTTAAAGCTGCAGGTGCCCTGCCCTCTTTTAAATCTGGTCAATCTAGAATAGCTCCTGCACCTTTAACTATTGTGATGAAGAAGGAATTTCACCAGGTTCTCCGTATATACAAATGACACCTGCTGAAATTCCCTTTTCTATGCGATTGTTAAAGATGCAGGAGCCCTGCCCTCCTTTTCATATGGTCACCCTAGGATGACCATATGAAAAGGAGGACAGGGCTCCTGTATCTTTAACAGTTGTATCGAAAAGGGAATTTCAGCAGGTGTCGTTTGTATGCATGTTGCACCTGGTGGAATTCCGTCTTCATCACACCAGTTAAAGCTGCAGGTGCCCTGCCCTCTTTTAAATCTGGTCAATCTAGAATAGCTCCTGCACCTTTAACTATTGTGATGAAGAAGGAATTTCACCAGGTTCTCCATATATACAAATGACACCTGCTGAAATTCCCTTTTCTATGCGATTGTTAAAGATGCAGGAGCCCTGTCCTCCTTTTCATAGGGTCACCCTACAAATACTAATATATATATAAGGTGCCTAAAAGCACACAACTACCCAAACGAACTAGTGAAGAGAGATGATTAATCATCTCTCTTCACTAGTGGTTTGGGTAGTGTGCTTTTAGGCACCTTATATATATTAGTCATTTAAAAGCTACTGCCTTCTATTTATTTGTGCACCCTACAAGTACCCCAACCCTGCAAAATGCGGTCCCAATTTGGTTTCCCGCCCGCCTTTTCAGCCGCAGTGTTTTTCAACTGTGGTTAAGCATTAATTCAATTATTTGCAGGATACACACACGCACACCTCTTTATATTAAGATTCCCGAGCGGTGAATATTTTTTTATTAAAGAAGAATCAGAATACGGAATTAAAACACTATACCAATATGTGCCCAGTCAGTCAGGGAAGGCTAAGAGTGCAATCCTATGCCGGGGGGGGGGGGAGGGAGGCTGGAGGGCTCCCAGCATTCTTCAGACAGCTGGAGAATGCTGAGAGTGGGGGGGGGGGGGTTCTGGTGAAACATGCATAGGATTGCACCCTAAGTAAGCACTCACTCCTCTTCCTCCTTTCCTGACTCAACGAAATTTGAGAATAATAAATGTATTTCTTACCCACCTCTCCCTCTGGATCAAGGCAGGGAACAACTCCAAATACAAAAAAAAAATAATCAAATACATAAAACTGATTAAAAACATATAAAATGAATATATTAAAAGGCATCTCAACATTCGACTGGGTAGGCCTGCTGGAAAAGTTCAGTTTTTATGGCTTTCTTAAATTTGGGAGGACTGTTAAGCTGACAAATATCTCCTTGCAAACAACCTTCTATTTTGGGCCCTTTGCTTTTTATTAATCATTAGGACAGATTTTTGCTTCCGCTAAGTTAAATAACTTACTTATTATTACCATGTGATGGTTGTTTAACTTTGTGGAAGGTCAGGGAGAGTGGGTTTGAGTTATGTTACTCCCAACCTACCAACTGAAGACCAGTGGCACTGGATTAAGGTATGTGGGGTTGAGGAGGAATTGTTAGTAAATCAATGCCGTATCCTCCAACTTGGCCCTATTCATATGAGTACCAGGGAGTTCCAATTACCTGTCCCTGGTAGCACATCAACGCAATTTTGCCTTAGGGATCACTTTAGGGTGACCATATGGAAAGGAGGACAGGGCTCCTGTATCTTTAACAGTTGTACTGAAAAGGGAATTTCAGCAGGTGTCATTTGTATATACGGGGAACCTGGTGAAATTCCCTCTTCATCACAACAGTTAAAGCTGCAGGTGCCCTGTCCTCTTTTAAATCTGATCACTCTAGTATAGTTCCTGCACCTTTAACTGTTGTGATGAAGAGGGAATTCCATCAGGTTCCCCATCTATACAAATGACACCTGCTGAAATTCCCTTTTCAATACAACTGTTAAAGATACAGGAGCCCTGTCTGTTGAGTCCTGGACTGGACTCTGATTTTCCTTTTTCCATATTTCTGGACTGATCTGCAAATCCTGGATAAAGTGTGGAGTCAGCAAAAGACAATCACTGAAAGGTCAATTTTGCAGATGATTACTGAACTTTTCATATGGTCACCCTAGCTCACTTATTAAAGTTTTGTTAGTGTGCACAGGTGATCTTTCAGTCATCTTTGGGCCCTTATATCTTGAAGAGTGACACATTCTTGCCTATTGAGAACAGTACACCTTGCATGTAAATGTGCACAAAAGGCCAGTGAGTTCCTTGCCCCAAATCTGATGACTGAGAAACATGTAGAGTGTTTCTAAACATGTTTACTCAAGAATAACTCCATCTTAATTCACTGGAATGTGCTCTCTAGGAAGCGAACTTCAGACTACAACCTTACAAATGACTTACAGTTGCACCCAGTGCTAACAGGCAGATTCCTTGTCAAGAATGTGCTAACGGTATGTTTTCAACTGCATTTCTCCCCTACCAATAAGAGCCGAAGGCCACTGAGGCTTATACCATTCACTCTGGTGAAAGGGATGAAAATGAGTTTTAAGCTAGGACAACCCATATTACTGCTAGCTTTGAACTTTTAAAATTGTGTATCCGATTTTGCTCTTGCCTGTAAAAGTGGATATTCTGCAGCCCACATTCCCAAACCTGATTAAAAAAATCAACTATAAGATTAAGCAACTTCCGGCCTTACATGGAGTTGAAATATCCCCAAGATGTCCAAAGCCATGTTTAACTCAAATCTTGATCCTATCTGGACCTATCCGTCTTTCACAGAGGCCACTGCTATCACAAGCACTGATTCACTCCACCTCGCCCCTTCATGTGATTATATCCACTCATGTCTTATACTTATGGTGGTGACTCAGCCCTGGAGAATGCCTTAGCCTGGATACTTTTTTTAAACAAATCTTTACTGGGTTTGATGCCTTCCATTAAGAACAAGTTACTTTTGATCTTTTCAGTGGCAAACTGCCAATTTATTTATTTTTTGCAACTACTACATTTGGCACAGCAGCAGCAAGAGCGCAGCCTATAGGAGGATTTATAATATGGGCCAAAGATGTGGGACATGTGCCTTTTGCAAACAGTCTGGTTTCTTAGAGAATTCATCCATGTTTAAGAGGCAGTAGAACAACATTCCAGCACAGTCGGTATTTCCCAACTCTAAGCATGCTTTAGACTGAGTTTGATTTAACAGCAGTTAACTATGCTTTCAATGGGCCTGACAATGCGCTAAGCCGTGGTTAGGCCACTAATTCTTTTGCAGTAAATGTTTAGTGAGTGTGTTTAAACCGTGGTTATGTAGCCAGCATGGTTAGGAATGGTTTACATGAAATGCTAAGCCACGGTTCACACAACGCTACGGTGACCCTATGAAAAGGAGGACGGGGCTCCTGTATCTTTAACAGTTGCATATAAAAGGGAATTTCAGCAGGTGTCATTTGTATATATGGAGAACCTGGTGAAATTCCCTCTTCATCACAAACATTAAAGGTGCAGGAGCTATACTAGAGTGACCAGATTTAACAGAGGGCAGGGCACCTGCAGCTTTAACTGTTATGATGAAGAGGAAATTTCACCAGGTTCCCCCTATATACAAATAACACCTGCTGAAATTCCCTTTTCAGTACAACTGTTAAAGATACAAGAGCCCTGTCCTCCTTTCCATATGGTCACCCTAAAGTGATCCCTAAGGCAAAATTGCGTTGATGTGAATTGCTATCTCTTAAATTGAAATGGCATATCTGTTGGAATCATAGGAATGCGAGGAATGAGGACATCTTCACCTTTGAAAGGTCCTGTCAAGATTGTTGCTCCTATGACCTATAAGAGCAAATAGGAGAGAACATGCAAATAGGAGAGAAGGCAGAGGCAGTGGATTGGCCTACTGGTTGGCGATGTCACAATGATCAAAAAAGAACCCTAAAGGCAACCACGCCTTTTTTGTACATATTTTCACCACCATTACCTTTTCTAGTACAGATGTCACAATGATCAGCAGGACTGGTTTTGAGGGGGCCTATTTCTTCGATTTTAAGACAAACTTTTGTCCCCATATAGAACATAGTTACATAACAACGCTCGCGTATTCGAATGCAACGTTGTGTCAAAATTTCAAAGCAATCGGTGAAGAACTTTCGGAGATATAACGTCTGTTTCGAACGAACATTTACATTTTTATTTATATAGATTGCAAGAATAAGTAATAATCAATTTTTGGATTATCTTTCGCAAATTCACAAGAAAATATTATGGCACACAAATCATTTTGAACTAAAGGGCACTCATTATAATGCACACCTCCGCCATTGGCAACACAACATTAAAACAGCTAATTTGTATAAAATCGTGACCCTCAAAGGTCAGTACCGTGCCCCTCTGAGGTCTGCACCCTAGGCGGTTGCTTAGTTGGCCTAATGGTAGCACCGGCCCTGGGTCCGCCAAAGCTCTGAGCCTCCAGGCTCTGCTTCAACTGTGTCTCCAACTTGTCCTTGAGGCTGTCACCAAGCTGCCATGAGGCCTCTACGTGCTGCTGGTTCTGCTGCTTCAAGGCCTCCGCTCTCCACTCGTGCGCAGATACACCTTGGCTCACAGTTCCTCTTCCAGGAAACACCAGTCCCACTTCAATGACCAGTGTTATGCTCCTGCACGCCAGTCCTGGGAGGAGTGAACTTGCCAGGGCTTCAGCACTTGCTTGGACCTCAGTTTCTTAGATGCTGAAGACTTATGGTGTTTCTTTTATGAAGTTTTATTTACACTCCATTTAGCATCAAGGCAAACCCTGCTTCCTCCTCAGCTGCTGAGCAGATCTCTTTGCAAGCCAAAAGCTGCTCTTCTTTTGTGTCAGGTTCAGTCTTCCCCAGATTCATTTCCTCCTAGCCCCTCAGGCCTTGTAGGACAAAAGGTTGCCCGTTTAGGAATTACAGTGTGGCTGAGTTCCAAGGACACTCTAAACTGGGGTGGGGGTAGAGTAATAGGAACAGAATGGGAAACCTTTGATTAGAGTCCGAACTCAGCCTCTGTGTGTGTGTGTGTGTGTGTGTGTGTGTGTAGGTGTAGGGGCATCCTTAATCCCTTTTACTCGGAGACACTGTGCTATAAGAGGTCCCTGGAGGTAATTAAGACTGACCCCAACACATAGCAATACAGACAACTGGAGACTGACTGAGGAATCTGCCAGCCAGGCTGTGAGCTTATTGATGTTACCCAGTTGGACAATGCCCTCTGGGAAATCCACCCCCACCCTGTAGTTTACGACCCTGTTCTTAGTAGTAGCAAGGGCAAAACAAATCTTTGTGTTTTCACTGGCCCAAGCAGTTGTATGACACTATCCATGCTAGTCGGGTGCAGTTTGCCTTCTAAAAATATTGCTGTTCTACACTGGTTGCTTGTGCATAGCTTGCCCAGCTGGGTCTTGCAAGCCAAAGAATTTGAAATTCATCCAAAGGAACAAACAATTTACACATCCCAAGAGTCAGCACTGAAAGCTCTCTCGCTGGAGGTCTCTAACTGACAACACTGCAATTCATGGAGAAGTGTGACCTCTGGTGGATGCATCTGGTTAAAAAGAGAACAGTGGGATAGACCCTTGTTATCTTTTTACTACCTTGTTGTTGTTTATTCGTTCAGTCGTTTCCGACTCTTTATGACTTCATGGACCAGCCCACGCCAGAGCTTTCTGTCGGCCGTAGCCACCCCTAGCTCCCCCAAGGTCAAGTCTGTCACCTCCAGAATATCATCCCTCCATCTTGCCCTTGGTCGGCCCCTCTTCCTTTTGCCTTCCACTTTCCCTAGCATCAGCCTCTTCTCCAGGGTGTCCTGTCTTCTCATTATGTGGCCAAAGTACTTCAGTTTTGCCTTTAATACCATTCCCTCAAGTGAGCAGTCTGGCTTGATTTCCTGGAGTATGGACTGGTTTGATCTTCTTGCAGTCCACGGCACTCTCAGAATTTTCCTCCAACACCACAGTTCAAAAGCATCTATCTTCCTTCGCTCAGCCTTCCTTATGGTCCAGCTCTCGCAGCCATAGGCTACTACGGGGAATACCATTGCTTTAACTATGCGGACCTTTGTTGTCAGTGTGGTGTCTCTGCTCTTAACTATTTTATCCAGATTTGTCATTGCTCTCCTCCCAAGAAGTAAACGTCTTCTGATTTCCTGGCTGCAGTCAGCGTCTGCAGTAATCTTTGCGCCCAGAAATACAAAGTCTGTCACTGCCTCCACGTTTTCTCCCTCTATTTGCCAGTTATCAATCAAGCTAGTTGCTAGAATCTTGGTTTTTTTGAGGTTTAACTGCAACCCAGCTTTTGCACTTTCTTCTTTCACCTTTGTCATAAGGCTCCTCAGCTCCTCCTCGCTTTCAGCCATCAAAGTGGTGTCATCTGCATATCTGAAGTTGTTAATGTTTCTTCCTGCAATTTTAACTCCAGCCTTGGATTCGTCAAGCCCAGCACGTCGCATGATGTGTTCTGCACCTTATATGCTGATTTTCATGGAAAGCTAAGCATACGTATCTCTTACAAATACCACTGGCAGCACAAAGTCAAATCTTGGTTCTAGAATAGATTATACAGCAAGGTGTCTTAGAAAGCCATTTTCTCCACTTGCAAGACCCACAGGCTAAGTGTCATGGGCAGAATCTACCCTATTTCTTCAATTCTAAGACACACTTTTTCCCCCATATAAACATCTCTAAAAACAGGGTGTGTCTTAGAATCGCGGGTGCGATTATTAGTCTTAGAATCAAAGCTTTTTTTTCTGTTGGTGGTACTGAAATTAGTGTGTGTCTTACAATCGATGGCATCTTACAATCGAAGAAATACAGTATATTGTATTTGTTTTGTTTTCCAGGCACCATTATATCAGTATGCAATTCACACATGAATGAATGAAGTATGCATTCACACATGAATGAAACCAGGGGCTTATCTATACGGCTTGCTTACCCCGACTTAAATGCGCATATCCACGTTTCAGGACACATGACGCAGCCGTCTATTTGCCGTAGCACCAGTTTTTTAAAGCGCAAATGCGCATATTCGCATTCGCGATTTACCGCGACTTTTCGATCACGTTAGAGTTTGCACCCCGTTATGGCTATGTGTCTTTGGGGAAGTTAAATCCCATTTTGACATGTGGGCAGAGCTTTGAGCGTTCCCAATTTCCCACCAATTGGCTGCCTCGTTCCTTCGCGCCATTTTTAGTTTGAATTCTCTGATTCTGCGGAGCTCCGCAGAGAAAGCTTATTAAAACAAAGAGGGGAAATGGGCATCCTTCTCTGCTGCCTCGTTCCTTTCCCTCCCCCCGCTCATGGTTTCTCTGTTATATGAATCTGCCGAGCTCCGCATATAAAATGTATAGTTTCCATCGTCTCTACTCCGTAGCATCATATATGTGCATGTGCGCATTTATAACTGCACTATAAAAAAAAATTCAGGAAATAAATTGCTGTTGCTGCTGCAGTGTGACGTCTTTACCTAGATTTGGATCAAGGAAAATTCTGGTTTATATTTAATGAGGGCCAGGACATTATCCTCTGTATGTATAATGTGACCAAGTGCCACATACCAGCGCATAGCATTGTAATTGCAGGAAAAGTAGGAGGAACTTGAAATTGGTAGGAACTTGGTTTCATGCATGCCCAGAGAGCTCTGGCTATTGGGCGGTATAGAAATGTAATAAATAAATAAAATAAATAAATAAAATCCACTCCGGGTTTTGGTCAGAACCAGTTCCAACGAAACCCGGGGTGGATTCACTGCCCCACTGATATAGGAGCCACTAGACTCCACTGCCTCGTACTTAGGTTCTTGGGCAAGTTAACTTACTTTTAGTCTCACCAGTTTGCCTTCTGGGAGTTGAGCATTTTGTGATCACCCTTGCGCACCATGGCAGCCATTTTGTGAACGGGCAACCCCACTTCACCCACGGCAGCCATTTTGTGAACTCATAACACTCAAAATTCTAAATATGCTTTCCAACCCAAAAAGGCGGGGGACCCCTGGGATAAACAAAGTGAAAATAGAAAAGGGAATATTAACATTCAGAGTTCTCTTATCCAAATAATGTCCTTACATGCCTGTGACATATACACAAGGTTGCAACCAAAACCCTCCTTCGATACCAAGGATTCAACCAAAAGGCTCACATAATAAAATAGTGGATGTCTGTACGAGAATCTGTGCTAATGTTAGCATCCAATTTTACAGATGCTTTAGGGATCGGTAGCATCTGTAGCTGCTGGAAAAAAACTTGGAGGAAAATCAAGGGTGAAAGGAATCTCGGCTCAGTATTTTCACATACTATCCCCAAAGCACCTAGCTCTTAATAGACTTCAGGATTCCTATAGCAAGCAGAACAGAACTCTGGTAAACAACATAAATTCTGCAAGGTCTGACCACCTATTTTAGATTGCCTACTCCAGGGCATGGTTGGGGGCCCAAACCTCAGTAGGGCCCCACTGACAACAGCTCCCCTGGCACTGCTGTGCCTCTACACCAGGGGTCCCCAACCCCCGGGCCACGGACTGGCACCGGTCCGTGGCCTGTTAAGAACCGGGCCGCGCAGGTGAGCTGCTTTCACCCCACCCCCACCCCAGCGTACCTGGGCACGGGGCGCCATCTCGCCTGCCCAGCCAAAGCGAAGCCAGGACATTGGAGTGGGGAGGCGGGGGGGGGGCTTCCCAAAACCATCCCCTCAAACACACACACACCCAGTCCGTAGAAAAATTGTCTTCCACGAAACCGGTCCCTGGTGCCAAAAAGGTTGGGGACCGCTGCTCTACACCATTGCTTGTTCACTTGCCTTTCTCTCTGCCCCAGACAGCTGTGGTAATAAGAAGGGGAGCAATAGAGGGGGGGTTGGACTCGATGGCCTTATAGGCCCCTTCCAACTCTACTATTCTATGGTTCTATGTCACTGCCTTTTAACTTTCGTATTTCCTGGGAGTTCTTCCTCAGTCTGCTCTATAACACTACTTCTCTCCAGGGTCATGTGTGAAGTTTTAATCTCTCTAATATTTCCCCTTATTTTACCAAACTGGACTACAAACGTTCCAGCAGCTTTATTCCCTGATCAGCTGAATGTTTAAATCACAAACCCTGCGATCATACTAACTGGGCGCATCAGCATCAGAGGTTCTAACACCAGACACAATATACAAGATAAACTTTTTGCCACAAGATGGCAAAGTTGAACAGGACTACACTTACCGTATTTCTTCGATTGTAAGACGCCATCGATTGTAAGACGCACACTAATTTCAGTACCACCAACAGGGGAAAAAACACCTAAGACACACCCGCGATTCTAAGACACACCCCATTTTTAGAGATGTTTATGTGGGGGGAAAAGTGTGTCTTAGAATCAAAGAAATAGGGTAACTGTGAGCCTGAAAGCTCCATCCGACAAGCGTTTTACTGCACACTTGTTACTGAGCACTCACAAATTACTCACGTCGTCTACCTCTCATGCGCCTTCTGCCCCTTATTGTGCCACACACGAAAAAACCTCATTAAGTCCGGTTGCTGCTCTCTCCTACCAGACTGAATGGGACTAATTACTTCATGTTTTCAGGAAGCGATGTGGGAGCGGTGAAGGGAGCCGTGCATTTGACTAGATGTGATGGAGCTTTCAGAGCATCATCACACAGGGGGAAATCGTGTTTGCTTACCGTTGCTTCTCCGCCAGCCGCGCGTTTGTCCCTCATTACTTCCTCTTTTGAAAGAGGAAGTAAACAACGTGCACATGGTCCATTCAGTGGGCCATTTTGATCCTGCTGCTTCTCCTGCACACAGCAGGAGATAGCAGCCACTTCCATCTTTAAAAGTAAGTCGGACTTACTGGGATGTTTTTTTGTCCCGCAAAGAAGGCTAGAAGGGGCGGAAGGCGCACGGGAAGCAGATGATGTCATGAGAGGGACCCACGAAAATCCGTGAGTGCCCAGTAATGAGTGTGCAATAAAACACTTGTCTGATGGAGCTCTTAAAAGCACTTTTGCTACTTTTCACCCCAACTTAACTATTCTAGACATAGTGGTATAGCAACACAGTGGTGCTACTACAGCTGGACCCAGCGGCTGCGGTCCAGAGCCTCGCAGCGCCTCCCCACCATGGTGTCCTGGAGACTGGCTGGTGATGGGAGCAGTAGCAAACAGATCCAGTGTCACCACCTGGGCCAGCACAGACATGCTGGGGCCAACCCTCCACTTACTCACCAGTCCCTACTAGACATTTTGTTCCCTCTCCTCTGAGATCCTGTCTTCCCATCTCCCTCTCTAGACGTACATTCTCAGACACACATGCACAGACTCTTCCATAAATGCTCAGCCCGTGCAATCCCAGAGAGAAGCCACTGCAGAGGCCACCAGTGAGGGAGGAAGCAGCAGCCAGGCACCTCTCCATCGTGCCTGGGTCCAGCTCCAGCTGAGAGCCCCCTCCCTCCTGCTACCAACTGTCTCTGGAGAGGCCACCAGTGAGGGAGGAAGCAGCAGCCAGGCACCTCTCCACCGTGCCTGGGTCCAGCTCCAGCTGAGAGCCCCCTCCCTCCTGCTGCCAACTGTCACTGCTGAACTTTGCAACTAAGATTGTAGTGCCTGAATTTGCTTTCCTTTCCCCCCCCTCCTCCTCCTCCCTCCCAATCCCCTTTCCTTTTGTGTCATGTCTTTTAGATTGTAAGCCTGTGGGCAGGGACTGTCAAGAAATACTTTTGTAAGCCGCCATGAGAGCCTTTTTGGGCTGAATGGCGGCATAAAAATCCTTAAATAAATAAAAAATAAAAATAAATATTACTTTGTCTTGCAGTCTTCTTTTAAACAACTCCGCAGCCCATCAGAGTTACAATTGTAT